>NC_023163.2:6250000-7500000 GCF_000231095.2 Oryza brachyantha
TTTAGCTCTCCCACATGTATTAATTATATTGTAGCAATAATATGTAGTCACACCTCGTGTTACTGTCCTTCGATCATGATGTTATTATACTTATATCACGACGTTACTGCAATTATGTAGTAACAACGCATGTGTTACTGCACATATATCGTTATGTTACAGTAACAATACTTATATTTTATAGTAACATTGTATTATTGCTACATAGAATGTATATCGTTACTATAGCTATTATCATAACATTAGTGTATACTAATATAAATCCTATAGATATTTCTTAAGATTCTAAACTTTAAACAACTTTATCTCTCACCTCATATATTATTTTTTAAAAACGTTTATACTAAATTGTTAGAAAAAATATTTTAAAAAAGTAGATCCTTCGTGGGTATGTTTTGACGTTATTACTGCGAATTAGTTGTCGTGTTACTGTATTTTTTTCTTTCGTGTTATTGTAGAATTTCTGGGAGACGAGAGGTGGGCTTAGATAGACAAGAGGGGAAACCCATAAGGGGTTGACCCATGTGAAGGACTCTTCGACCAACCTTCAATTGAGGTGGGGATAATTTTTGGGCCTAGGAAAGAGAAACCTTTAATTGAGATGGGGATAATTTTTGGGTCTAGAAAAGAGAGGTGAGATTTGCCTTGAGAGGAAAGAGGGTATAGAATAGCTTATACTAAAAGGATGTACGTATTAGTCTTGCTATATATATATATATATATATATATATATATATATATATATATATATATAAATATAAAATGTATATGTACCTATATGTATAGTGCCTAGTCTGAACCGATCGCAGGGGTCGCGCGCAAGCGGGCGGGCGCGTATTAGACCGCCCCCTCCTCCCCGAAAAAAGTGGCGTACACACAGAATAGCAGCGATCAGTGAAAAGTACCATACCAACGAGATTTGGGAAAGCAGGTTGGCAGGCAAAGCTCCAGCCATCCTTTTCAAAACGAACTTATATAGTAGTGGTTGTCACAACACAAATGGATCAGGACAAGTTACATCAGGAACCAGCTAACCGTGCCGGTCAGGTGGTCACTACTAGCTAGTGTTACACACAAGAGGTACAACGGCAACGCAAAATCATCACCCAAGCCTGCTCGACTGCTCCGGCAGCGAAGCTCCGAACACCTGGGCCAGAGCCATCTTCTGCCTCTTATTCAGCCTGCACAGCTCCAGGCTCCCGCAGGTCTTGCCGGTCAACAGCTTGCGCCCGTCGTCTACTGCTTTCCTTCTCAGCGTGCAAAGCTGTGCAGATGGTTCTGTCGTGATCGCTTCAGCTTCGGCTTCATCTGCTCCCCAGTCCAACTCATCGTCGTCGGTCATACCTTTCGAAGCCTCGTTGGCTGATTCGGGGGCTTCACCGTTCTCGTCTTTCGCAGGAGTGGTCTCTGTGTGGCTGTCAGTCCCCCACCATTTCATGGTTTCCCAAGACAAGCCACACGATGGGAATCCATGCTTGAAGTCGTCCATGTAGGTTGGGATGGCTTTGGTTTGGGTACCATGGGCCAATATTCCCGACCCACTCAGTGCATTTTGTTTGCCTGGGGGTGACACTTGTCCTGCCTTTGAACTGCCTTGTTGAGATTTCGCTACTCCTTGGAAAGTGCCTGGTGATCTATCAACATGTCCAAATTTAAATGTCAGAACGAATGCTGCAAACTGCTTCTTCATCAGTGAGAACTGCAAGGCACAAAACTAGACCATAATAGTGGTAACAACAGGAAGAAAGTCAATAGCATTCAAGTGTGAAAACATAGAACAACATATACTCCTCCCATCCAAGAATGGTCAGTACTGTATATTTGTTTGTCACCGGACCAACGAGAAGTAAAACTCCCACCTTAATCCATTGGTTTAGCCGCTTTGTTGCATGCATGCAGATTGCCCTCCCTGCCCAATTAACGGCTACATAATTAAATACCGCATGCCCTCCATTCAATTAAATGTCGCATGCATGTGTTTCCGCATGTAACGCGCTTGTCAATTTTGGGTGTTTTTTCTCGTTATAAAGGTCATTATTCTTGGATAGAGGGAGTACAAAGAATTGGGTCAGCGAGTCCCACAGAGGGATGGCCTAAATGGTTGCCATGCTCAGGTTCACCCGGTCTACAGCCCCAGCGTCCATGCCCTCAGACAGTAACCTAAGGGTCATGAGAACAGTAACCTAAGGGTCATGAGAACAATAACCTAGTTTGAGCAATCAGGCAAGCCAAAGCCAGTGGTAGTAAAAGTTTACTAGACAGAGGCTACAAGTATAATAAAAATTATCATGCACTATTTTTATATTGGAGGACAGCAGGGGAAGCCCCTGTAGATTGTCATGTGCTTTTAGTTTTAAGAGTATAGATAGCAACAAGAAGACAAAAATGAGAATATTGTTAACACTTTCTTTTGCACTACAGAGGTTAAGCTAATGATAATATTTTCTACAGTAAAACCAGCATAAACTTCCAAGTTATATAGGATCCAGAGCAGAAATATTAGTAGTAGGTAAAATAAATAAACTAACCTAGGGCAAATTCTCCTCAAAATTAAAAACTAATTTATGAAAAACATATTTTCCTGTAAATTAGTTCCGTCACTTGTAATATAGTATGTATTAATTGGCTGCATACAGGCTCATCACTGTTGTTTACAACATAGTGCCATTTGCCATAAAACAGCCAATATTACAATTGGGATGGTGTCGGACTGTAACAGAAGATCCAAATCTACTATAGAGGATAATTATCATTCCAGATAGAAAGGAGAGCAAAGTAATGTTGGAATTTCATGTAAACTTTCTTCACAATTATTATAGACTGAATCACTTAACTTAATGTCTTGTACAAGTCAAACGTAATATGACAGTGAAATATTCAAGTGAGTAGGAAAAGCTCTGAATTATTCCATCAACTACTTCAGTACGCCCTGTTGATTCTATCAAGAAAATATCACTAGCTGACATTTGTATGTTCATGGCTAACATTTAGTGAGAGCAAATGTGTCTAGTTAACCTTTGCAGATGAGAGAAGAGAGGGTATTTATCATTGCATAGGAAACAGGAATAAATATGGGCATCAACACAATCAAGAGAAAGGCACTACTTACACTGTTGATAGACCAGATGCGCTTAGAGCCTTTTGTTTTGCAAGTCTGGATATCTCAAGAAGTTCCTTAGCTTTCTCTCTTTCTGCACTTTTTGTATCATCACCAGACTTTCCAGAGACAAGCTGCAAGTACGAGGATTTAAGAAGAAAACAAAACCAGGGAAATATACAGAGCAGCAAGCCAGCAATATACAAAAGAGAAGACAATATGGGAAAATAATAGCTTTCAGATTGTAGGTGTTCCCTGTTTTCATGCAGAATAGAGTAAAAGCTATCTTTGATAAAATTTTGAACCAACTCACCATAGCAATCTAGCAGCCATAGAACAAAAGGCAGCAACCAATTATGCTGTTACTCAACAGATTTAATTTATCAAATTCTACATCGGCACTGAAATTTCACTTGGGAAATTATTTATTCGCCATTCAACAGTGGTGGCTTTAACGATTTGCCAATCTTACAGATGTCAATTAATAATTTGCCACTAATTGACATGCACTCTTAATAAAATGCTGTGTTAGCTATCTTCTTTACAATTTCCCGCCTAAACACTAGGTTCGTCTACTCTCCCTGTTTTACCCTTCATCCCAGCATTTCCTCAGTTCATTTCCAATTTCCACCACACAAGGTTGTCACCTCAGGTCCTTAATCAAGGTACGCACCCAAGTGCATCTCAGAAGCTACAGGCAACGTGATTGGTGGTTCTGATGATGGCCTTTGTTTCTTAGCGGCAGTCCTACTAGCAGCTGATTGTAGAATAAAATAGTTCATCCGTGTTAGGTACTAGTCAGTACTCAGTACTCAGTACCAAGGACAAACAAACTTATATTTCTGCAATGGAGATTATACTTGACGTCTTTGGCCCGTGTCAGGAGGTGCAGTGAAATCATGGATTCATGTGATCAAAGACAGGGAAAAAAGTTTGAACAGGACAGAGCTTAGATACTGGTTGGCACGGTGGGGAAAATGGACAAAGTGGTGTTTTATTAAGAGTGCATGTCTATTCAGTAGAAAATAGCTAAGCATTTAGGAAAGAATCACAAAGAAAATGGACAAAGTGGCATTTTATTAAGAGTGCAGGTCTATTCAGTGGAAAATAACTAATTAACATCTACAAAATGGGGCTTCTAGTTCTAGGACATAGAATCTAGCACCTGTGTTTCTTCCTCCAAAGCAAGCTTCAACTTTAAGAAGGCAATATCTACGCAATTCATTCTTCTCCTTGCTTAAATTTGAGGGTAGTCCTGGCTACTTCAACCATTATGCTAAGCCTTGGACTATTATGATATGAGTTCCTAAAGCAGTTCACCTTGTGAATAGTTAAAGCCACCGATTGAGTGGTGTTTTATTAAGAACGTTCGCCCATTTACTTGGAACGTTTTATTGCTGCAGAATGTAATAATAAGCAGCGGCAGCACCATGTTTACACATTGGATAAAAACCATTCCACATTTCTCTCAGCTCAGATATTCCCTAAATTAGAACAAACATACAAGTTTCCATTTGACAATTAGCTTCTGATCTGCCGGTTGACAGACCCAGCGTACCTTTCGATATGGCCACCGGACAATACCGTGGCTGCGGCATATCCGCTTCAGGACACTAGTGCAAACACCTGCAAATCCATCAGAAGTTCCGCGTGAGAATTTCGTTTCTCCGGCGAGCCAGCGACGGATCTCTCCTACACCACGGTAAAGAAAGTACATAGAGAAAGTCAGAAAGAAGGGCGTGGCGGGGTTATTACCGAGGATGGAGGCTGCCTCCGCAATAGGGAGGGAGAAAAGCTTGGAGATCTCCTCGTAGGAGAGCGAGACCCTCGTCGGCTTCTGCGCCTGCGCCTCCTCCTCCTGCTGCTGCTGCAGGGCGGCGGGCTGCTGCGGCTGGGCGCCGGATGCCATGGGAGCCGCGCACATAACAGCGGGCGGGGGCGGGGCGGATTCGAACGTGGGGGAGATTCGGGGAGCGCGCGAACCAAACCGAATCGGTTGGCGGCGGGCGGGGCGGGGGTGGGGAGGCCGCAGCGGTGGCGGCCGGACGGGACGGGACGGGACGGATCGGATCGGCGTGCCGGATGGGGGCTGCCGGGTGCGCGCGTGCGGTGGATGCGGGGGGGCGGCGCGGCGGTGAGGTCGCACGCGTCAGGTCGCGACGGACGGACGGACGGATGGATGGATGATTCCTCTTTCTTCTTGGGTTTGCTCGTGGTGGGGACCGACGCCGACAGATGGCCGAATGTGGAGGTAATTGACGGGATTTTGGCCCGAATTCTTCGACTGGGCCGTAATTTTTGTCACCGGCGCTGTATCCGTGTTCTTTTGTTAGATTGGCAGAGACGAAGGATGGAAGGTTATTCGATTCTTTATATTCCCCCGTTTCATAATGTAAGAAGTTTTAACTATATTTAGATTCATCTATTAACCAATATATATTCTTTATATATATGTCTAGATTCATTCATTGATATCTAGAAAATCTTACATTATGAAACGGAGGTAGTAGTTATCTAATGGTATAAATGATCGAATTAATTGCTATAAGTTAAAAATATATACTTAGTAAAAGTGAGATGATAACCTTTTATATATAAACTTTTTACAATGAAAATAACGTTTAATAGTTTGAAAAGTGTGCACGCAAAAGCTAAGAAATAATTTAGGAACAATATATGTAAACAAACACAACGTGATAAAGCTCTTCCCTCTTGAAAAAAAATAGTGATAAGCCAAAATTTAAATTTTAACTTTAAATTTTAAATAGATTTTAGAGTTTTTCCATCACACTTTATTTATTAGCCTGGGCTTTTAATCACTAATAACATGTATATAAAATTTTATTTATAAATTATTTTTATTTACAAATATATTCTTTAGGTCTTTTCCTGAAAAAGCCAAACAATCACACTCGGAACTTGGCACGAATGCACATATTTCACTGTGATTTATTTTTATATCTACTACCCCTCCGTTCCATATTATAAAATTTTTTAGGTTTACCTAGATTCATCTATGTATCAATGTATATGTGTCTAGATTTATTAACACACGTATGAATCTAGTCATGGCCAGAAAGTCTTATAATATGAAATGGAGGGAATACATTCGTAAGACTTTTTAATATTTTCTATATTTATATGGATTCTAATAAATATAGAAAAATATAGAAACAATATATATCAATAAATAAAACGTCTTTCTAATACGAAAGGATGGAATAGAATAATATAAGCATACGTGTCTTTCATATACAGGGGAATTGAACGGTTTCATCCCATGCTGTCATGCTCCCGCTGGAATAGGAGGATTGCACCATAGGAGAAGTGGACAAATTTACCATTTACCATTTGGACCATATGAATTGAAACATAAGCTAATTCATCATTTGCCCCCCAAATATAAATCAAGCTATGAAACTCAAATAAGCACAATTTCATCACAATTAAGGAAGAGCATAAATTTGACTTCTTTATCAGCTTTTACGGATTAATTCCTACAATTCCAAACACCCCATCTCTGATCTCATTGTTGTCAAGTGACATAAGGCCCAACTAGAAAATTAAACGGGCCCACCTTTCCTGGGCCGCATCTCACTCGGCCCATTGCGTTAGACACCCGCTTAGCTCTTCGCGCCCAGCTTCTGGCACAGCTCCCACCCGCACTTCTGCTGCTGCTGCGGCGGCGGCGGTGGCTGCGCACCGCAACGCCGGCGTCTGGTCACGCCATGCACGTCGCACCCGTCTGCATTGGCGGAGTCCTCTCCCTTCAGGAGCGGCAACCGGTCGAACGCGGCTGCCACGAACGTGGCCAGCATCACCACCACCGGCCCGGCGGCGACGAGCCCTCCCGCCGCGACGGCGCCGCCGAGCACGCTGCCGTGCGGCCCGGCCAGGAACACCGCGGCAGCTCCGCCCGGGGCCGCCGCCGCCGCCCCCGCTCCCGCGGCGGGGGACGGGGACGGGAAGAAGCACCCCGAGAGGCCCAGTATCTCCATCGTGCCGCGGAGCACCAGCGCGGGCTCCCGGAGCACGACGTGCGCGGCGCGCCCCGACGCGCCCAGAACCAGCGCCCCGCACCGCGCGCGGCGCGCCACCGCGGCGACGCACGACACCACGTCCCGTCCCGCGGGGACCTCCACGACCAGGGCGCGCATCGCGCTGGGGCACTCGTGCGCGATCACCACCGGCGGCGGCCTCTGCCCGCGGCCCTTGGAGGGGCACAGCGCCGCCGCCGCCGCCGCTCTGCATGGGCGTCGGAGCTTGTCCGGCGCCACCGTCGCCGCGCCGCTCGCGGTGACCATGCCCATGTCTTTGTGCAGGTTAATTACCTGTGATTTTAGAGCGTTTTAAAGGGCAGGAGGCCGTGTTCTTCGAAGTAGCTCGGCTGTTAAGCGGGGAAATATGCGTGATTAGTTTTTAAATGGTTCAAGTATTCGAACATCCTAACAAGCTCCCAACTGTTACCGTGTTCATGTTCTGCAAAATGTTTTCTGCAACATCCAAGACTCCAGGTAGGTGTACTCAACATTTTGGTGCGAATTATGACCTGCTGTATGTTTGGAGTTAGATCCTGCTTGTTTCTGGATGTCAACACGTTCCTCTTGATGTGTGTGCTGATGCAATTTGTGTGTGCAGATTGAAATGCGAGAGGCGATGGTTGGTGATCGGATAACTGGTAAATGATCAAAACTTGGTCATTCCAGGATTCATTGATCACTATAATGTCTTGCAAATAATGTCGCAGCAACAGGCAAAAGAAGTTGTTGAACAATAGGGTGGTAAAATCAACCAATCGATTGAGGTGAACGGTGGGGAGAAAAATACTGAATGGATAGAACACTGACAAAAACAGATGTGGAAACTGAAGAAACATCAAACCTCTTCTCACAAGAGCAAATGACTGGCATGCTTTCAGCCGGTTGCAGAGACACCTCTTCTTGTCAATACAGTTCATGAATCAAGAGTTGTTGCCCATGACAACAACGGACAACCTAAGCAGAACCAGACGGCCATGTTGGCATTGATAAGTTCAGAAACTGCAGGGCTGTATCAGCAGCCATGCCCAGTGTCACGTTCCAATAATTGAAGTCAAAGGCTCCAAGACTCCTTGCAGTATCCCACCACCGTATCAGTACTTCCAATCAATCCCCCATGATCCCTGAATAATTTTACAAGGTACACCTGACACACTCGATCAATTGATCCTCCTGTTGAATTATTGTATTCCAGCAGTGCAAGAGAGGCGGCAGTTCATAGCCCAATAGTCTGAACAGTGACGCAGATACCTTCAGAAAAACTCGACACATTGCAGAGAGTTAGTAGCCCTTGACAGCGGTAGCTAGCGAGTAGCTCTTGACAAAATAGTTGCCCATCCTTTTCTTCAGACTTCACCTCGTTTTCTCTTCCAAGCTGCAACGACTTGTGCGAGCCATGTTCCTTCCGTAACTTAGGCCTTTATTTGGTTACTCGAAACTTTTTACAAAAATATTACATCGAATATTTGAACAGTTAAATAAAACATTAAATATAGATAAAAATAAAAACAAATTGCACAGTTATGAAGAAAATCATGAGATGAATTTTTTAAGCCTAATTAGTGCATGATTAATCATAAGTACTATAGAAACCAACCTGTGGTAACGACGGATTAATTAGGCTCAAAAGATTTGTCTCGTGGTTTTCAGTTGAGGTGTGAAATTTATTTTTTCATTCGTATTAAAAACCCCTTTCGATATCCGATCAAACGTTTGACATGACCTTTTTGCCAAAACTTTTTGGCAGGTAAACAAGGTCTTAATAATCCAAGTCCAAATCGCGACGAAATTTCTCTCGCCTTTTATTTTCCTCAGCGAAAGAAGTTTCTCTCTTTCTCCAGGCCTCCAACAGTCGTCGACATCGCCATCACGCCTATAAATGCTATGCAAAACATCGATCGATCTAGGCGCAGATAGAGAGAAAGAGACAGATCTCGTCTGCTCACTGCTAGCTCCATCCTATAGAGAATGTATTTTTATACTGTTTATGTCCAACGTTTAATGTCAGTTTTATTTTTAAAAAATTTATAATTAATATTTTTATTATTATTATCAAATGATATAATATGAATAGTGCGTTATGTGTGAATAATTTTTTAATAAGACTAATAGCCAAACGTTAAACATGAAAAATCTATAAAAATAATTAAATTAGAACAGAGGTAGGTCTCGTTTTGCCAATATTCCTCTAGCTGCTTGTCGCTTGGTGACGACGACGGCGAAGACGAAGACGACGACGACGACTAGCGGTGGTGGTGGATTGGTTGGCAACTCTCGCGCCCACGTGGTTGTAGCAACCAGAAGAAATATGGGGCGTGTATCACACACACACACACACAGATAATCATATCCCGGTCAATGCCGTCCATGCTCTTCAACCTGTTTCCTTGCATCACCTGCACATCGAAAATCTTTCTTCTATCCACGGTTTCCAAGTAGTAGATCTCAGCTCTCGCTTTCCCCTCACCCATGACTTGATAGTTGGTACCTGGTACCCACATCTTTCCTTTTGCATGTGAGGTTTGGTGGCAGTATGTACAGAAGCTAGAATCATATCTATGTGAGAGGAAAAAATATTTTGCCAGTTTAAATAACTTTATTTTTTAAATTTGATTGCTAAAATATTTTTAGATAGACTTTTTGCGTGCGTTATATTTCTAAAATTTGAAGGCAGCCTTCGATTATAATCCAAAGCTCAATAAAACACGGCCTAAGCTTTCTCTCGTAGACTGCTGCCTGGTGGTTACCGACTGCATGTACGAACTGATGATCAGTGCTCAGTAGGAAAAGGACTAAGCAATACAGCTTAGTCAGTGCACGTAAAACGAGGAAAACCATTAGAATATGATTAATTGAGTATTAGCTTTTGTAATTTAAAAAATAGGTTAATCTGATTTTTTTTCAAACAACTTTTATATGAAACATTTTTGTAAAAAATACACTATTTAGCAGTTTGAAAAACATGCGCACGGAAAAAGATGAAAAATTTACCGTCTTGTGTCAGTTGCGAACGGTGCCATATATATATTGGCATCACTACAGTGAGAACTTTATTTTACGTTAGTCAAAAGAGATTGATTCTCATGTTTTTCTAATTTCTTTCTGCTGCATAAATCACAAGTTCACAACAAAAGACACTTGGAAGTGTCCGGTATGGATTCCCCTCCGGAAAAAGATCGGAGCTTTTCATCATCCCATTTGAATGTTTTTTAAAGACGAGAGCAGGTACAATAGCAGGCTATAAGCCAGCTATAAATATATTTTAAAGAGATAAGAGATGATAGAAAAGAGTAGTGAGCTACTAATTTATAGCTGGCTGCGGCACGAGTTTTAGAACATCATGTGTATAATATGTGGGACCATGTATTAATACTTTATACGTAACTATTATATAGATTGACTATAGATAAATTGATACCAATAGTTGGTTATTCTATCAGATTAACTATAGATAAAAAGCTCCAAGCTCTCTTTCCATAGCCATAGTCATAGCCTTTCCCAAAGCCAGCTTTTGCACACCCGGTTAAGTTTTTTTCCCTTCTCTTCCTTCTCCAATTAGGTACACCTAATTTATAATAAATCAGCAATCAATTTCCATAGGCTGCATGGGCAGCAAGGAGATAGAGAGAGGAAGGTTGCTGAGTCGGCACGGTGCTTCTCTAAGGTCTACGCGGGTTCAATCGCCGGCGTCAAAAAAGCGCCGGTCCAAGAAATCAGCTGCAGAAGACGTGCAGGGTTCGTCGTCGTCGCTCCTACCCCCAAGCTGGCTATCACCGTTGCATGAGGGCATCTCCATCTCATGCCCCGGAATTCACACGCTGCGTAGCCAGCTAACAAGACAAACTGTTTTCGTTCAAAGTACGATTATTTTAATTAAGTTATTTAGCATAGAACAGAAATATGTTAAAAGATTTTTTTCACTTTGATGATTAATTTTGAATTGATTAGATTCTATTACTAATCATCTGATTGGCTCTATAATTATTAAATAATTAAAATTATGAGAATCGATGTATAAATGTTTATATTATAGTATACAATTTAAATCCTGTGTATGCTTATATTTTGGAAATAAACAAAAAAATTATGGTTAAAACATCCAAGTATGTACTGTTCGTCGGGGATGGAGCCATGAATCTAAACACATGTGAGATATTACTAGTTTATATTTAAGTTGAGTTAGATTTCTAATATTTTTTCTTGTATTTACGAGTAAAAATTAAGGTTTATGGAGTTGTTTTCAAAAGGAAAAAGTACGAATCACCCCTCCTGAAGTACTGCAGTCGGCCGAATTACCCCCTAAACCCAAAATCCAGACATCCTTTGCCCTAAACTTTTAATACCGGGCAAATTACCCCCTCAACCATATCTAAAGCGGTTTTATCCTATGTGGCATACACGTGGCAATTCAGTCAACATTTTTTTAATGGTGGGCCCACACGTCATAATCATCCCTCTCTCTCCCTCTCCATCTCTCTCGGAGAAACCGTGCGTGGAGGCGGCGACGGCCGGTGCGGGCGGGCAGCGTGCCCCCGGCACGCGGGGAGTCTCGCGGTAGCCGTGGGGCGTCTGCGGCGCGGCAACGGCTCGCGGCGAGGAGGCATCAGCGGCACGTGGAGGCGACGGCGGCTAGTGGCGGCGGCCAACAGCACGGCGGCCACAGGCGCGCGGCGCGGCGGGGCTGCGGCGGCCGCGATGCATCAGCGGCGACAGCCGGCGGGGGCGGCGCACGGGGCAGTGGCCACGGGCGGGTAGCGCGCGCGGGCTGCGCACGGCGGCTCGCGGCAACAGCCGGCGGGGGCGGCGCACGGCGGGGTGGCCATGGGCAGGTACCGCGCAGCGCGGGCTGCGCGCAGTGGCTCGCGGCGGCACTGGCAGTGGGAGGTGGCTGCAGCAGTGCAGTGCGGACGTCCGTCGCCGTGCGGGGGGCACACGGCGATGAGGAAGGGCCACCGGCGGCGCCGCTGCCGCCCTAATCTCCCACCGCCTCCTCCTCGCCCGCACCCCGCCGCTGACGCCCCGCGGCTGCCGCGAACCGCATCAGCCCCGCCTCGCCGCGCGCCCGTGGTCACCGCGCTGCTGGCCGCCCCCGCTAGCCGTCGTCGCCTCCACGCGCCGCTGCTTCCTCCTCGCCGCGAGCCATCTCCGAGAGAGATGGAGAGGGAGAGAGAGGGGGGAGGGAGGGGATGATTATGACATGTGGACCTCACCATTAAAAAAAAGAAAATGATGACTGGATTGCCATGTGTACGTCACGTAGGACAGAACCGTTTTGGATTGTGTTGAGGGTGGTAATTTGCCCAGTGTTGAAAGTTTAGGGTAAAGGATGTCTGTTTTTCGGATTTAGGGGTAATTAGGATAATTTGTACTTTTTCCTTTTCAAAATGCTGTGGGGTCTACCGTCTCTGGCACCGTATGGATAGATCCTTCACGGCTGTTTATAGTTTAAAATTCAAAGGTTGAAAAATATAATATAATTTTAAAAATATCTTAAGAAAATAAAATTTTAAATTTAAATTTTGATTGCGACTAATAAATCAACAAATAGACGATACGAGGCTTAAACAGACACTACGGCTAGCTAATTTTCACGGCATATTCTTGATGCAAATCCACATCTTCAAACCTATCAGATTGACACTACGGCAAGAAGACTTTGATTTCCTCCGTGGTGCTGTGTCAGTTGACATCTTATCTTTTCGCTTATGTTTATACATATAAATAATAATTTAAATTTTAAAGCTTAAATTAAAATTAATTTTCAGAGTTTTTTCATCATAGATTTTTTTAGCATTTAATTTTATATCGTTAAAAATATGTATGTAAAAGTTTTATTATTAAATTACTTTTTATTTCTGAATACGCCGTTTCATTTTTTTGTTTAGCCTTAGCTTACATGTGGTCAAAGGAGACCATAAATATCTCCGGAATGTCACGGGATTAGCTCAAGTGTGATCGATCTCAGTCCATCCCGTGGATTGTATCTGTGACCAGAGATCGAGCTGGGTTAACCCGGCCTGTCGTTAGAAAGGGACATGCGTGTTTGTCTACGTTATCTGCTAACCTAGCGATTAGGTTAATTAGTCTAACTCACTAATTATTACAATACAAAACCTATCGATGAATCAACGGTGACACGTAGTGCATGGTACGTGCGTGCAGGACTGGATCGATGGGAAGGGTTCGGCGAATTTTGGGTTAGATAATTAGCTGAAAGCAAGTCAGTTTCGTTCCAGGTGACTACACGAAGACCAGATCCACCAATCTGGGGGCGAGATGAGATGATGGCTTCCGTTTTCCAACCGTACGACCTGGGCAACTACCTACGACTCTCTGATCCTTCTCTTCCTCCTGATGATTCTTCGATCGACCTCTGGTCGACTGGAATTTGGAAATGTGTGGTCTGGATTTGGGAATTTTCAACTAGCATTTTGAATTTGACAAAGCTACGTACCCTAGCTAACTTCATTGAAAAACCCTTCTTTTATAATATTATGATCATTTTTTTTTCAAACCGTTGATACTTGAGGCATAGGAGTTTCGTGGGAATTTTGATGTAGGAATTTCATGTGAAGTCAATGAGTCATGTATATATTATTCCAAATAAAGGGGCCAAATCATTGGGCTGCAACACTTTGAATTAATCATGATTATTTTGCTGAAGAAATTACAAAGCGTTGACGGTGCTAATACCTCCAAAGGCATGTGCAAAATCAATAGATGAGTTGTTTTTAAGCATTGCTATGTACTCTATATAGAGTTTTTCTGAGTCTAACTCCATTAGCTGGTCTAAAAAAGAGGCGATTAATATCCCAGAGAGGAGGAATTTGTATGATACTTATGCATCGATCCTATCTTCATCCTCTTTGGAAAAAAAATGGTATGATAAATTGGGATATTTGGATTCTACATGAATCCCTGGATCTTTTGAACCAAAAAGTCCTCCTACGAATGGATTTATATTTGCATATATTACTTCATATAAATTTTGGAGGAAAACTAACATGATGGCCTTATTATAGTTCCTCGTCCACCTCATGACACACCATATACTACATGTGCTTACTGATTTTTTTCAAGAGAAAAAAAAAACTGCAGTGTTACACTATATCTTTTGTAGCAATACTTAAGCATATAATAATTTCTTTATAAACTTGAACAAGTCATATATAACAACATAATATTGGGTGTAAAACCGTATGTACGTCTCAAAGAGGGCCATGACCATGTTATATTATGCTCCATCCGCTCAAATATAAACATTTCTAGTATTTAATTAGGTGCCACGGTATTATTATTTCTTCATCAATTCCCATGATTCTCATTATCTCAACCATACCCTAGCCAATCAAGTTTTTTTAAAAAAGAAGGTGCAGGCAATTTAAAATTTGACCCATAAAATGACTAAAAGGGGATATTTTTACCTAACATTACTATTTGTTAAAGAAATTATAAATATTTATATTTTAGAACAAAAGAAGCAGTTGTCAATAAAATGTTGTGTTTGATGAAAATCCCAAATGCCTCCAACAAACAGCTGCGTCAATGCGTCATCCATATGGTAGTGGTGATTTTGCATATACTAAACGTACGGTAGGGACGAAGAACACTAGCTAACAAGCGATGAACAAAAACCTTGCGTGAACGTGACAGTTCACCACTTGCTTCGTCAACAAACTCGTGCAAATCGTTGAAGAACCCAACTAGAAATGTGAACAGGCTAGAGAGAGAGCGAGCGGCGTGCGTTAAAAATACACGCATAAACCCTACTTGTACCTGTAGCCTGGACAATGCACTGCTCCAGTAAACAAAAGAGCATTTTTCCATCCTTAAGGAGATACAACTATTTTATATGTAAAATTTGATATCTCTTAATACCTTACATACTAGAAAATACTAAATTTTACATAGAAAATAGTGGTATCTTCTAGTAACTCCTCAAGCATGGAAAAAATACTCTAAACAAAATAATATACTCCTTCATTTTCTTTATTTGACATAATTGACTTTTAGAAGAGATTTGTTTTGGTCCAACAAGAAATACTTCGAGGTACCGGTACGTCATGGTACTAAATTGTTTCTGTTCACTGGATCCATCTTGCTCAGCTAGATCCAATGGTGGAAGACGATTTAGTACTGTTAGATACCGGTAACTTGAGGTACATTTAATTGGACCGGAGCAAATTCCATTTAGAATTGACCATTCTTCCATTTAATTTTTTATGAAAATATTTAAAATTATAAGTCATGCTTAAAGTTTATTAAGCAATAAATTAAATTATAAAAATAATTAATAATTGTATAATTTTTGGTTAAAACAATCGGTTAAACGTGGATCTAGCTAAATGAAAAAAAATGGAGAGAGTACCTGGCTTGGTTGTTGCTACATACGTGGTCGCGGTGACAATTGGTTCGTACGTGGAAACCCCCCCCCCCCCCCCTTTTTTTTTGTCAACGGGCGACCGGCTGTTTACGCTGACATTTGTGTCCTCCATGGCATCACCACACGCATCGATCGATCGTGTTAATCAAGGCTAATTAATCATCTCATCCGTATCAGGGGGAGGTGATAATGAAAACCCCCATTGACCAGCTCCTGATCCATTTGATTGCTTGATCTCTACGTAGGCGGCCAGGGCCAGGGGGGTTAAGAGAGTCAAGTCAAATTAGGATCGATTAATTCTGCGGGTAATTAAGTCGCCCGAGACGGTCGATCGATCGGGCCGTGCCGACGTGCAGTCCGGCGTCGGGAGAATAACTAACTAAATCCTCCGCGGTTGGTACGTGATTTCAACTTTGATCGCTTGTTTTGGGGTTTGATTTTATATGTATCTAAGCTAGTAGCTGCGTTTCGCCTTCCACGATCGTTAGCGAGTTTAGATATCTTCCTTGCTACGTGGACAGAAGGTACAAGTCATCCTTTCCTTAAAAAAACAATACAATTCTAACGCTTAAATTTTGTTTTGAAATAATCGATATTATAATATTGTTTTTCCTTCTGACCACCTCTTGCCCTAATCAACCTTCTTCCCCGAACTATACCTTTTTCTTTTTGAAATGCAACACAAACGTAGACTCTAATAACACACGCGCACACTCACTCAAACGAGTATCTCCAAAAATTAAACCGACACATCTTGAGATTTATGAAGAAGTCACCACAAACGTCTTAACATCAATGGATATACCGTTTGTCACTTAAAGAATAATTAATTATAAATACAAACACACATTTCAAAACTATCACTTGAACTCAGATGCATAGGGTTCCAAAAACCTATCCATTTTTTTGGTGGGGGTAGAGGGAGGCCAGACATAGAGAATACTAGCTTAATACCTTGTCTAGAAGAGTTTTAGTCAGCTATATCTTCTCACAAAATTTTCAAATGTTACGAGCTTTTTTAAACAGTACTTATATTGAAATCTACAGACATATAATTCAGAAAATGAACCAGACACTAGAAGTTGGAAAACTTAACATTTTCATATTCTCACGCCTACCTTCTTGTAATCTTAAACTCCCAAACAAGGCCTAAGATCAGTTTGAAACAAGTAGTTTGTGTAAAAAAAAAGAAAAACCTTTAGAACATGGTGCAACGCAGACGCTCACTGTGCACGTACACTATCCCTTAAGAATATATGCACGAAAACCCTACCCCTATAAGCACCTCCGAAACCTGGTTTGGCAGGGTCTGTCGCCTACCCCTAAAAACATAGAACTGTTAGAATACTCATAAAGCTGTCAGAATATCGGAATATTCGCTCTAACAAAGAGTCGAACCTAGGACTTCAGGTGCTAGTAAGACCCTGTTTGGTTCATGTTTAGTCCCTACTTATTAGTCCCTTTTAATCTCTAAAGTCCTAAACAGGAGAGACTAATAAGTCTCTATTTGAGGTGCTAAAATAACTTCGTAATTGAGGTGCTTATTTGAGACTAAAGGGACTAAACAGACGCCTTGCTGAATTTAACTGCTCATTAGTCATCTTTTAGTACCTTAAACCAAACATCACAGATTAAAGTAGGGACTAAACTTTAGTCATGTGACTAAAGTTTAGTCATAGGATTAAAAGAACCAAACAGGGTCTAAGGTCTTTATAACCATTAGGCTACATACTCTTTCATTGCGTAGCGCTTTAAGATCCTGAGCAAACTCGGGCATGATGCACCGAAAATAAATCTAGCTTAGTCAAGATGACCCAACGACAGTGCATGGGTGTATGCATGCAAGGTCGGTCCACAGACAGCTCATTGCAATTTTCATGCTAACTACTGTATCTATACGTAGTGTTTTCTGAGTCTTCGCATGATGTGACTTACTTAGACCTTAGCACCGAACAGCGTCGCGTGCGCGTGCAACTACCCCCGTCCCATGCATGCAAGTGGCGCCTTGGACAGGAACACACGCGACACGACTGGCAATGCCTGCCTAAGTACGAAATGCGCGTATACTGCATGAGCAATTTTACGATACTTAATTATATTTTGAGAGTTATCAAAATTTTAATGTAAAATTTGATATCTTATAGTGTCTACTAACTAAGTATATATCTTCAAATAACCGTAAAATTACTTATATGAAAGCTTCATCCGCTGGGGCCGGTCGAGCTCAGTTGCCCATTTCCCGTGGCAGCTGACTCGAATTTACTACTCTCCTGTAAAAACTTTGTATGTATATCAGATGGTCAGAAGCTCCGATAAGATCGTTGAAATATGCAAACCTCGATGTAGTAGGAGGCGTAGTTCGCCGTTCCTTGATCCCCAGGCAAACGCAACGACGACGACCGGTGCTCCGAAACCGGGCCGGGCACGCAGCGACAGCGTGCACCCATGTGCAGCCCCTTCGCATCTATACTGTACTGGAGTAGTAGTACTCGGTACTCTCCCGACAACAGTTGGGGGTCAAAGAAACACAAAAAGGTGGGAGTGGACGTGGACGAGCCGCGGCCGGGGCCGGGCGGTCCGGCTCGTGTGGAGGCGGAACGAATCCAAGCTGCGCTTTGCCCATGCCGCGACGACGACGACGCGCGCGGCGATTCTCTCTAGAAGCTACCGATCCCAGGGCAGGGCCTCCCTCTAGGATCCCCAACCCGCACTCCCGCCCGGCCCGGTAGTGGTCGGTCGGCTCGACGCGACGGCCAGGGATTCGCCGAGCGAGCGAATGCGCGATCGAGCTGATCACCAGCGCGCGGCGCCGGTTAGCCGGGTCGCGTCGCGTCGCGTGGCGTGGGCGTACCCGGGGCGCGCGCGGGCGGGGTCAACTGCCGGTGCCCAGATAGCTAGCCGTGGGTCTCGGACGCGACGCGAGTACGTAGTAATATGACGTGTGGGGCTCCCCCCCGGCGGCCGCCCGGCCCGCGCGCGCGCGCCGCAATCCGCGCACGGTCCCTTTGGACCGCTTCTCCTGTAGCGCATTTCTTCGGGACGCTGGCGGGTGGGGGGGACGGGACGCGGAGTGGTTACTGCCGGTTGGGGACTGGCTGGCTGGCTGGTGCCGTCGTCGCCGTGTGGTCGCGAGTGGCCACTGTTGTATACGGACGGGTCATGCACGTCTCCTCTTCACCGATTCATTAGGGGAATTTTATTGGTCCTGAGAAAATTATTTTGTTGAGATTCCTGTGTCTTCAGAGTTCACATAACGCGCCCTAGCTTCACCACAATATTTTAATTTTCAAAACAAGAGCTCTACGAATGGAAAAAAAATCGATCGAATGGCAAGAGCTCTGACTTTGTATAGAAACATATAATCTGCCAACCAACCGGGACACATGAGTAACATGTAAAATTTAACAAGTAGCGGCTAAGTATTAGAAAAATCTTAATAATATCTTATAAACTCATTCCACTAAAAAAAATCGCCTACCATGTACAAATAAAAACCAGTATGACCTTTAATTTTTCAAATCCCAATGCATATCTCCCTACTTTTTCTAAATTATAATGCATTTGTTGTGTACTTTGTCAAAATCTAATGCAAATAATTGTTCAAGAATATGCCTCATAAATATGCAATCCTAGGGATGTTAGGATGGTCAACATTCTCTCACACTCCCATGAACATGCGAGACTCACCAGTCATAAGACCATATCTTAGTAACCATGTTTCTCCAACTTTATGTTAGAGGGCCTGGTTCTAGTTTTCGTACCTTTGGCTCCGATATCACTCGTTAGCTAAATATAATTCAACCAAGCATATATATGGTTCCCAAACACCTTTCAGTTAACTGTTTTCAATATGCAACTTGAACTATACCAACTGTTCGAAACCTTTTCTATCGCACCCATTCACAAAAGTCCAGCATTGGCAGATAGGCACATGTGAAATAGCGTTGCCTTGCCTTTTTAGACTTGCCGTGCTAGCTTAATTCAACCCTTAAACTACCGTTTCATCGTGTTTTTTTTTCTAAATCTGCAAACAAGGGCGTTGAAACTCGGCCAGGATTAGGACCAATCTCACGGACTTGCAAGAGAAATCGCAACCACTTCAAGCATGTGCCTTAATACATCCCCAACTCACCCGAAAAAACAATTCCTAAAGGGTACTAAAAAGGCAGAACAGATTTTGTGTCTGTATATATCAATACACCCTACAAACACAAAGTTCACACATGCCAATATTGTCCAAGCATATGCACCGACTTTATCCCCAACTATCAAAAAGGCATGGGCCAAATTTTAGCGTGAGATTCGTGTTAACAAAACAGCAGCACACACGTACGTCCGATCGCATCTTGGACCATTCCCACAACACAATGATTCTGCTAAAGTGTGTGCCCTACATGACTTTATATGATATATCCTCTTTCTACTTGGGTTGTGTTTCCATAACTATAAAAGATTATCTAATTTTAGGATAGTTGTGTAATGGTGTTAATTATAAATTTAATTATCATAAAAATTATTTTAAGAAATATAAGACGATGAACTTGTACGTAGAAACTATTTTTGAAAAAAAATCATATGGTTAAATAGTTTAGAAAAAATAAGTACAAAAATGAAGAATAATGTGCGTAAACCTTGTTTCTTGGACAGACAGTTCGACATGCAACTGCGATGGATGGATCCAGCGGTGACTACTACCGTGACACTCTTATCCGAAAACGACGCGAAGAAGAACGGGACGTGTGTGCGACTGTGCGTACTTGCAGCTCGGTGAGGTGGGGCCCTTGGGTGGGGGCCGAGCGAGTCAAGGGCGTTGACTTTTTCTCCACGTGGAGTGGCCCGGCGGCCCAATCGCGAGCGGAGGTTTCGTGGAACGCTGGAACTGGTCCCTGCGCCCATTGACCCCACTACCCCCCTAACCCTCCTCGAACTCAGAGCAAAAAATGCGTAAAGAAACAATTTTATTATACGCATCCGGTGGGGCCCAGCCTGGCCCATTGGAACAAGCAGAAGATCTCGGAGAGTTGCGGGAATAGAGAAACGGGGGAGATCCGAGTCCGCCGTGTGGTGTGGACTCGCGACGCTGTAGGCTTTTGGCCGCGATCAATCAGGCAGCAGCAGCTGCTGCTGTGTTGTCGTAGTAGTAGCTAGCCCGACGCGAACTCGTTTCGTTTCTGACCAATCCAGACGACCTGCCCGTTTTTTTCTTTTCTCGGTTAGGGGGGCAAGTAATCTACGGAAGGGAACCTTCTGACCGTGGAAAAATAAACCCTACCCTCGTGCAGTACATGCATGCTGACCTCAATATTATTATTCCTTCTCTATTGCTCGCCTGCATCGGTGCTTGTACCGCCGGAGATCGAAGCCCGATAGCCCATGCATCCGTATGCTACCAGCGACTGTCTGGCGAGCGAGCGACACGTCAGTGGCAGCGTGTACGTGTACGGTGCACCGTCCATTTGCTCGTGCAAGTGTACAGCCTTTTTCAGCTTTGCAGCGGCCAGTGGTGGATTGGATGTTGAAAACCGGTGGACCGGGCGGGCGGAGTCGCCGTTGCGGGGTACGCTTTGGCGTTGTTGCGCGACGGAGGTAAGGTGGAGGCGCCGGCACGAGCCGGTCGCTGTTAAGCTGCCAGTGCATAATCCGATCCAAATCCGCTCCAATTCATTTCTTTGCTAATTAGTTTACCAAACCAACCCGTACCAAATATTCTTTATTGGGATTCAATCCAAACCAATTCAATTTTAATTTTAGCCCAACCCGCATCAACCCATTTGGTTAAAATGAATTTAACCCACTCTTGCAAAATGGATGCACCATTTGATACGTATAAACTCGGACCTAAAATTTTAAAACTCACGTTTACACTATAAAAATTTATCAAATTTGACTGAAATTTAGTGGGATGATCTGTTATGTATAAAAGCAACTTTGTGTAAATTTTGGTCGATTTCTACATGTGGGCTCCACGTAGGTCTATTATCTTATCCATTAGCTATCCAATTAAAGGATTCATTTAACCTCCACGGATTTAATCCATTTAGAATCTAAAATAACCTAACCAAATCCAGTCCATACCAATCTATTTGTCTCTATAACCTAATTAAATCCAGACCATTTAAAGTTATAATCCATTTACACCCAACTAAATACAATATAAATTAAAAACTCATTTAACTTATTTCCATCCAACCCATTAGCAGTCCTGGTCGCTGTCGCTTCAGGAAAAATTCACGCTTTCTTAACGAGTTGGGATTCTGATCCGGAAGAGGTGAGATCGTGAGAGAGACGAGGAGGAAAAGGTGTAGACACGCACGTAAACGGTATGGGGGAGGGAGAGAGAGAGAGACGTCTCCGCGCCTCGCCGGAAAGGACGATCCGGTCGCCTAGGCCTAGGCCCGAGTCGTCGTCTCCAGACGCGGGGACCAATGGGGACTCGCCACGTGTCCGCTCTGCACTGACGCAGCTCCTGATGTCAGACTCGAGGGGGCTACCCTTTTATACGAGCCTCGCCCCACCGGGGAAGAGACTTCAGACTCCCCCACTCTTCCCTCGTTCTTTCTCTCTCTACCACGTCGTCGTAGTCTTCTCTCTCTTTCTCTTCTCCGGGAAGAAGAGGATCAGGAGGAGGAGGAGGAGGCGAGGAGCTCCAGTTGCATGGACAAGGGCCACCTGGGTGGTGGCGGAGGAGGAGGTGGTGGGCTGCTCGCTCTCGACGCGTCGCCGCGCCCGCTCGGCTTCTTGAACCTGCTCTCCCCGGCGCCGTTCCACAGGAGCATGGAGGCGGACGACGGCGGCGGCGGCGGCAGGGCACGAAGGTCCATTGAGGTGGACTTCTTCTCCGACGAGAAGAGGAACATGAAGAAGAGCCGGGTCTCTACCGCCGGTGCCGAGGCGGACGACGCCAAGGGGTCTGCCGCCGCCGCCGGCCTCGCCATCAAGAAGGAGGACCTCACCATTAACGTTAGCCATCACCGCCTTTTCCTCGCTCGTTCTGCCAGCCTGCCATGCAAGGCTTCTGTTTTAATTACCCATGGCGATCTAACAAAGCGAGGCCTTCCGTGTGCGTGCTGCAGCTCCTTCCCGCCGGGAACAACGCGAGGAGCGACCGGTCGATGGTGGTCGACGACGACGCGGCGTCGCGGCCGGATCACGACGAGAAGAGCCGGAGCAGCAACGAGGTAGGTAGCCCGGGGCCGGTCAGCCGGTGACCGATACAGCTCTAGCCTATCCTAATTATCATCACCACCGCGATCTCGATCGACGTTTGACCGAGCTGAAACCGTCCACGCGGCGAACATGGTGGATCTGACCTGACCTGAGCAGCCTGAGCTGACCCACCCGACCGCTGGTCATGGATCGCCCGATATTAACGCTCTCTCTCTCCTTCTCTCCCTTGTGTTCTGCAGCTCGCGAAGATGCAGGCGGAGCTGGGCCGCATGAACGACGAGAACCAACGGCTCCGGGGGATGCTGACCCAGGTGACCAGCAGCTACCAGGCGCTGCAGATGCACCTCGTCGCGCTCATGCAGCAAAGGCCCCAGATGCTGCCTCCGACCCAACCGCTACCGCCTCCACCTCACCAGGTAAAAGTTACACCCGGAATAACCACGCAATATTTACAGAGTTATTTACGGTTACACTTACACACCTACCTAGCTAGCCAAAGTGGAAAATAACTGGCTTCCCACTTTGGTGTTTCAGGATGGAAAGGCCGATGCCGCGGTGGTTCCGAGGCAGTTCCTCGATCTGGGCCCGTCAGGCGCCGGCGGCGAGGCGGCGGCGGAGGAGCCGTCCAACTCGTCGACGGAGGTCGGCAGCCCGCGCAGGTCGTCCTCTACTGGCAACAAGGATCAAGAACGCGGCGACAGCCCGGACGCCCCCTCGACGGCGGCGGGGTGGCTGCCGGGACGCGCCATGGCGCCGCAGCTGGCGGACAGGGGCCATGACCAGCAAGCCCAGGAGGCCAACATGAGGAAGGCCCGCGTCTCCGTTCGCGCGCGATCCGAGGCACCAATCGTAAGAACCAACCACCCCCCACCACTGGCAACCACACAGTGCAGCCACAACGAAACTGAACGTGCCGAATTCTGAATCGTTCGATCTGGTCTCGTGCAGATCGCCGATGGGTGTCAATGGAGGAAGTACGGGCAGAAGATGGCGAAGGGAAACCCTTGCCCACGCGCGTACTACCGCTGCACCATGGCCACCGGCTGCCCGGTGCGGAAGCAGGTAACCGGACACGGCGACGACTCACTAAGATACGGGTCAAAACAAATGGGTACAAGGGGCTGGGCAGTAGTACTAGTACCGTATAGGCGAGGGTGCTTTGGTTGGTTGGTCTAACTTTGTGTACGTGACGGGGAATTGACTAACAGGTGCAACGGTGCGCGGAGGACCGGTCCATCCTGATCACCACGTACGAGGGCACGCACAACCACCCGCTGCCGCCGGCCGCGATGGCGATGGCGTCCACCACGTCGGCGGCGGCGTCCATGCTTCTGTCGGGGTCCATGCCCAGCGCCGACGGCGCCGCTGGGCTCATGAGCTCCAACTTCCTGGCGCGCACCGTGCTGCCGTGCTCGTCGAGCATGGCAACCATCTCGGCGTCGGCGCCGTTCCCGACGGTCACGCTCGACCTCACCCACGCCCCGCCGGGGGCGCCCAACGCCGTCCCGCTCAGCGCCGCGCGCCCGGCCGCGCCGGTGCCGCAGTTCCAGGTGCCGCTGCCAGGCGGCGGTGTGGCGCCGGCCTTCGCCGTGCCGCCGCAGGTGCTGTACAACCAGTCCAAGTTCTCCGGCCTGCAGATGTCCTCCGACTCGGCCGAGGCTGCCGCCGCGCAGTTCGCGCAGCCGAGGCCAGCGATCGGCCAGCTGCCCGGCCCTCTCTCCGACACCGTCAGCGCCGCGGCGGCGGCGATCACCGCTGACCCCAACTTCACAGTGGCGCTCGCAGCGGCCATCACGTCCATCATCGGCGGCCAGCACGCAGCGGCCGGTGGCAACAACAGCACCGCCAACAACGCCGCCACCACCAGCAATCAAAACAACACAAGCAGCAACAACACGACGAGCAACAACACCAACAGCGAGACACAGTAAAAATTGAGTTCGGATCAGTCATTCACATAGATTTTCAAGTTTTTACTCTTACTTTGTTCAGGATAGGTTCTTGATTTCTCTCCTTTGGTTTTCATTGCTCGGCCGAGCTGTGCAGTGGGCACAATGGGTATACGCTTCCTTTTTTTACCCTCTTTCCGGGTTTTGCAGCAGCAAAAAAAGTTGTATTAATTCATTGCTTTTTCTTAGTTCTTTTCTACCCGCAAAGCAGCTGTTGATACTCCACAGTAATAATTAGTACAATAATAGCTATCCTCCTGAGAATTTTGTATACTTGTCAAAGCAACAAAAGAAAAGAAACAATGACAGCTTACTGGAACCTCTCTTACGTGTTTGTTCATATCCTCAGATCTTTTTATCTAACATTTTCATTTCACGGCTTGGTTTCGTTTCGCTTTCTTCTGATTGGCCTTTTCAAACGAAGTCACGGCCAGGCCCGGGCCGGCCGGCTAACTCTCTCGGCTACGTGAATGCGATATTTGTGAACCGTAGTTTTTCAGAGACCCCAGCGTAGACCCAGTCAGTATCCAGCAGCTACCTAGCCTGGCTCGTCACGTATTTGCACTTTTACAAATTACTATTACCGGTCTTCCATTGGACTGTACGTATACGGACTGACTTGCGTTACGCATACGCTGGCTCTCTGAAGTTTGAACACGGGATATGTTAATTTCTGTATTGACTGTGTGCCACATCGGCATGGCCATATCCACTACTGGGGATTGAAATCCTCAACATTCAAAATCGCCGTACGTATCATTACCTCGTTGATTTAGGATTTATCAGGTTCACATGTCAGCGACAAGATCATGCCATTTTGAAGTTTAGTGTTTATCGGGTTTACATATCAGTTATAAAGTTACGAGATTCTGAAGGAAGGTGATCCAGTGATCCTGATCAGTTGAGTCGTTCTGGCGGGGCCTTCCGCCTGCCCGAGCGGACGCGGCGACGCACGCACGGGGAAAATGTGGAGGCGCGGCCGTGCGGATGCGGGAGAAAATCACGGGGAGCGATCGAGCTCGGCTCGGCTCGGCGTTGGCTGGCGCACCCGAATTCGACACGGAATCCCAGCGCCTCGCCGTCGCGCGAGCGAGCGAGTAGTCGGCGTTGCGTCCGTCAGCTTTGGACCTGGGGGGGGGGGGGGGGGGGGGGATGCCGGTTACGTGACAATTCGTTATTTGACGCGGTCGCCACACGGTTGGGGGCTATTCTTTTCTCTTTTCCCTCCTCGCCGCGCGCAGCTGGCCGGCCGGCCGGGCGTCGTCTACGCTACGCTACGCTGGCTTCTTGCCGTCCGCGACGGCCGGCAGAGACCGGCTCTCTCGGTTGATTTTTTTGGCGTCGCCTGCAGACGGGTCGCTCGCGTCTGGCCGGCCGGTCCCGGTCGGAGAGTACGGCGGCGCGCGGGCGGCCGGCCGTCCACGCGAGATTTTCCAAGTGAAGTCTGCGCGGTTTCAGATGTAAAATGGTAGGAAACTGCACGCTCATGATCGAGGTATCCTTTCAACCGAGGTGCAATGCATATGCATGTGAGCAATGGTCAAACTGCGCGGAGAAAAATGTTCAGCTACGGTGTAGCGCTTTGTCTCGTCGCATGTATAGGGTGATTGTAAACGTTATATTTGTAAATAATAATTTAAAAAAGAATTATATATATTTTCAACGATTTAAAATCTAATGTTGAAAATAAACTTTGATAAAAAATATCCTAAAATTAAATTCAAATTTAAAACTGAAAGTTCAAAGTTTGTCCCTGTAATCACAAGTACGGCGTGACGCAGGCGATTTGCAGTCGCCCGTATTTGAGTTTTCATGTTCTACTGGTACTCAGGTACTAGCTTTCACGTGTTGTCAGCAGATTGATTGGGAAATAATTGCACAGAAGCATATCATGTTTATCTCCGCAGCGAGTTTTGACGTTCTGCCTACGCCCTTAATTACATCGACAGTGGGATCTAGAACGATCAAACTTTTTCGAATTTAACGATTTCATAACATATTTTCGTTATCAGAAAAACTATGGAACGGGAATCCGTTCGAACGGAATAGTTAAATACGGAATAGTTAAATGAAGTTTTGCCTTAGATGTATTTGCTGCCACGTGATTAGCCAGCCGACGGCGCACGTGACCTCAACTAATTTTACTATGTAGATTGATGAACAGCCAGCTCGAGAGTATGTATATGCATTCACGGCTAGCTGCTGCATACGTCAAACACACGCCTGTCCTCTCCCGATGTCGCAACCGTTAGCTAGCTTAGCTAGTAGCCATCCAATCTCCTTTTCGCCCCGCGCGCGGCTACCGGCGATGGAGGTGGGTTCGTCGGAGGAGTGCATAGCCATCCAATCTGCTGATACCCTCTGGTATCTTTTGGTATCATCTGACACTTATTGATATTAATTAGTATTATCCAGATTTTTATATGGGAATCAAGTGATACCTATCGATACTTACTGATACCCGTTGTTACATTCTGACATCATATGGTACCACATGGTATCATGTGCACTCTGAATCCCTCGAGCTGCCCTTGTCGCACAACGCTATGATACTAGATGATACCAACTGGTATCATATCAGGGGTATATCTTTTGGTATCATATGACACTTTTGATACTAATCAGTATCATTTAGATTTTCATATGGAAATCAAGTGATACCTATCGATACTTACTGATACTTATTGGTATATGCTAACATCATATGGTACCACCTAGTATCATGTGCACTCTGAATCCCTCGAGCTGTCCTTATCGCACAACGCTATAATACTAGATGATACCAACTGGTATTATGTGGTACCAATCATCTGGTATCGTATCAGGGGTATCATTTCTTATCAGCGACGCGTGACGGCGCGAAACACATCAGAGGCAGTGGTGGCGGGAGGCCCGCGAAGGCGTGCGGCACGCTGCGGCAAGAGCACGGCGTGGGAGGCGCGTGGAGGCACGCGACGCGCAGACGCAGCACGTTGCGGCAAGAGCGTCGTGTGGCAGCACACCGTGCATAGGCGAGCGACGCGTGGAGGCAAGGACGTGCGGGAGGCGGGGCATATGGGTTTGCATGCGCGGGATTTGAATCATTAAATATACCATACTGTACGACGGGATGCCGTGCTCTAGCCATCCTCCTTGGAAATAGAAGTTGGCAGTCAAAAAAAATTCTATGGCTGGTGGGTAATAATTATCTTTTCTTTTGTTTCAGTCTAAAGTTGTAATGTTACCCTTTCGAAACAAAAGTAGCTTTACTCCCTCATGTACCTTCCCCACCTATATCTTGTCTTAATACGGGCGGAGATAGAGTTACCGCAGTAGTACCCTTTGAAAAAGATAGGTGCAGTACTGTTTTCATTCTTTGATTATTGACTTATCGTCCACACTTAAAAATTAAATTCTAAAATTTAATTTTAGTGTTGATTTTAGAATTTTTATTTACCGTGGTCTGTTTTCCAACATAAGGTTTTAAGCTACGAGTAAAGTGTTTCTTTAATCATACTTAAGATAGTAACTTGAGCTACCATATTCGATAGAACAATGTTACTATACCAGAAGATATCGTAAATTCCTAGTGTTAATTTTGGTATATCTAGGTATTTTATATCTTAAGTACCAATATTTATAAATTTTGAGTGTAAAATTTAATATCTAGATATATTTTTCAAGGATAATAAAAAATGTCCTATTCTCTACTATATAAAATGTTCGTGGTACATCGAGGTACCAAAAGGGTACATTAAAAATTTTATATCTTTAGTTATTTTCTCAAGAACATAGAATTTCTCATATATATATGTGTATATATATGTATATGTGTATATATATATATATGTATATGTGTATATATATATATATGTATATATATATATATATATATATATATATATATATATATATTCTAGCTACGGTGAGTTGCAACTCACCGGCTGCTCCGTGAGTCGGGGTTCAAAAACATATCAAATCATCTCTAAATTTCAATTTATATGGCTCACTAGATTCTTGATATCAAAATCTCGTAGCACACAAATTTTTTTCATTTTTAGAGATTTTTAAGTATTTTTTTGAGATTTTTTGACACATCTATGAGTGGCAAATCCTTAAATATACTCCCCCAGCTTATAATGTGTTCCTCTCTTTTCTTTCCTTCTTTTTATAACAATGTACGTGTATTCAACCAATTAGTGATAATTTTATATACGTCTAATTACCTACTTAGTGTAAAGGTAAAATATAGGGTTAATTAGATCCATGCAATTATAAATTTGTCAGTTTAAAATATGTAATTACTATTCGACTAATTGTAGAGATGCCACTATAATTTTAGAACTATTTCAGATATGTCATTTTTAGACTAAATTGCCCTTTGCACATATCAAAGCACGGTGAAAAGCAAAGGGGGCAATATGGTCTATTTAAAAAAATACACCAAAAGGATATAGAGTGATATATTTTAAATAGTTCTGAAATTATAATGGTATTTTTACAATTAATCGAATAATTGAATAGTAATGATATATTTCAAAAATGATAAATTTATAATAGCATGAATCTAATTAACCCTATAATATATATACCTCCTTAAGGAATAATTAAGGACCAAAACCAATCTACCGATCTAATAATAAGCTAAGAAAAGGCTTGAACACATCGTTTCTACACATCTCAATTTTGTTAAGCTCCGAGCCATGGCATTTATTTTAGGTGGTCTTTCTTCAAACCATATATATTCATCGATCATCAACCTTTCCACCAATTGGAAAATGATATGTGAAGGCAAGCCGCCGGCTAATATGCCAGAACTGTCATCTCTAGCAGCTGTGAACGGGGAACCTGAACTTGAGAATTGTCATTTGTCATTTCAGATATGTGTATTTGGCCCTTTTTCTCCTTTGCAGAAAGTAGTTGTTGCCGACAAAGCAATTCGGAAGTCCCATTTTAGTCTTAATCCCTGTCTAGCACAAAGTTGACAGCTGGTCCCATCTGTTGGCAATAAGACCAAGGGCCAAAGGCTGTTGCTACGCTTCGAGCTATACAGCTTGTTTGATTTATTATACGAGATTTGTTCCGGTCTAACAATCAGAAATGATTTGGTACCGCGAGGTACCGAAATCTCGAGATATTTTTTATTACTTTTTGTTGAACTGAAACAAATCTCTTATTACACATATGAATTTACCGAGCCAAATTTTGATGACATTAAATAAAATTTCCCCCCTCTACTTGAGTTTCCTGTGACTTCTTTGATATAGATGCTGGGCTAATTTTGTTTGAATGTTAATTATTGTTGGTTTTTTTTATCATCCTTGAAAAGTATCTTAAGGTACCAAAAAATTTAGTATAAATTTTTGGTACCTAAAGATACAAAGTTATTATACCTTTTATATAAAAAACGTGATAACTTGAGATACTTTTTTAAAAATGATAAAAAAACTCGTATTGGCAAAACTCTTATTGTATAGAACTGCTGTCTTCTGTGTGGCCAAGTTGACAAATAAGATAAAATCTTGCAGGTACCACTGCATCCGTTTTTCATGTGCAGTTTTGCCACTCAAAACAAATTAGGCCAGCTATTCATGAACAGTGAAAACTTAATGATTTTCATCTTTATAAAGGTAAATTAAATTAGTGATATTTCATTACGGGAAAATCCAGCAAAAATTCCTCAAGAGTAAAGTGCATGCTAGTTCTCTTAAACCTGTGTTCGCCATGTCACTTATGTCGATGTACTCTCAAAATTCAAAATTAGCATTCTTCACTTGTTACTTGTGTTATTTATATGTCCGTACTGTCAAAATGTAGAATTCGTACTCTAAACATGTTTTGATTTCAAACGGTCATCAACTCACTCCGCTCACGGAAATAGGGGAAAGTATTCTAAACTCTCGAGGGGATATCCCCTCGTCTATTGCACGCTGTCTAAATAGTCATAAAAAATATTCAAAAAATTGTGAAGATTAGATTAATATAAGATATATCACTACACAAACATGCACAAATATGACTTCTACAATCCATGACAAAAATAACAAATTGAACTCTGAATAGTATACGTATACTTATAGTCATATTTGTTATTTTTGTTATGGATTGTAGAAGTCATATTTGAACTTGCATGTTTGTGTAGTGATGTATCTTATACTAATCTATCTTCACGATTTTTTTCAAATTTTTTGATGACTATTTGGATAGCATGCAATAAACGAGGGGACATCCCCTCGAGGGTTTAAAATCCACCCCCCAGAAATAGTGCACTAAATCTACAATTAATAGTTCCATGTTAGCACGGGCAGTAGCAGACTAGCAGACAACTATTTGGACTAGTGATAGACACTAATACAAGTTTAGGGTTCTAATGGTGTATTTTGAGAGTACGATAATTAACCTGAGTAACACATTTGAATAAGATGGTTGTGCTAATTATGTATTTTGAGAGTATAGCATAAGTGACACATCCGAATAAGTTTAAAAATGCTAATTCTACGAGAGCCCAAGTGACACATTCGAACAAGTTTAATAAGGAGGTAGTGACTATTTGAACTAGTGACCGACATGAAACCAAGTTTAAAGTGTTATTTCTGCATTTTGAGAGTACATGGATCCAAGTAACGCAATTGGATAATTCTAGAGCGTGGATTGATTCTGTGTTGTAAGAGTACGAGAGGCTAAATATAGGCTAAATATAACATGGACGAGAAAGTTTAAGAACCGATTCTCTAGTCCCAAACTCAATCCAGTGAGCACTTACATGCCAAATTGGAGTATATAGATCGTGGCCAATTTAAATGGATTCGTATATGCAAATGGTCAATCCAGTACTCTGACACACTTGATTATAAGGGCTTTTTTATCATATTTGAAAAGTAACTCAAGATATCAAGAATTTTAGTATAAATTTTTGGTATCTCAAATACCACACTTTTTATACTAAAAATAGTGATACCTTGAGATACTTTTTCAAGGATGATAAAAAGCTCTTATTATAAATATGTGCACATCTAATTTGTGTGCTTATTGATCAGTTTATCACAAGTTATGACAGATTTATAATGAGAAATTTGAGAATATTTTTGGTATTGATAAAATATCTTGAGATATCTATTAACAGAGGTACCAATATTTTTATATGATATCTCATGTTACTATTTTAGATGATAAAAAAATCAATAAATTTTATTATTCTTAAGAAAGCACCAGCAAGTATCAAACTTTCATCGTAAAATTTGATTACTTTTTGAAGATATTAAAATTTTACATAAAAATATATTATCTCCTCGTATCTTTTTTAAAAAAGGTAAATATACAATTCACAAATATTCAATCCTGAGCTCATCTGAGAATCTTGCACATACATATACATCCCGTGCATGACGACACCAATATTAATGTACGGATGGCGATGTGTTAGGTAGGGATGGCAATCGGGTACGAGTACTGTCTATCAATATCTGTACCTGTGAAATTATGCCCAAGGGTATACCCGTTACTACATCACAAGCAATAACCTTTACCCATACCCGATACCCGCGGGCGGCGTATACCTTGAAAATACCCGTTTACGCGCCAATCACAAGGCAATGTAGCAGCCAAAAAACTAGACAAAGAAGATGGAGGCAACAACGGATGAGGCAGCGGCATCGTCGGATGCGGGCGCCGGACTGGGATGGGGGTGACGACGTCGGCGGGGACGGGGTGGTGGCCTCAGCCTCGAATCCTCGGCAGCGACGGATGCGTCGTCGTCAGATGCGGGTGCTGGATCGAGATGGGGGCGGCGGCCTCGAGCGGTGTCGGCGAGGACCGGGATGGGGGCGGCGGCCTCGGCCGGCGTCGACGGGGCGGGGACGATGGCCTCAGCCGGTGTCGGGCATGGCCACACGGGGACGGGTGTGGTGGCCTCGGCTACCGTCGGATCCTCGGCAACGACGTCATCATCGTTGTCGATGGGATGGGCACGCCGACGGCGGAGGGGGGAGGATAGAGGGACGGCAGCTGGGTGGGAGATTGGGATGATTTTGCTTTGGATGAAAACCTAAAATTTCTTATATATATGGATAGTTGGGCCCATATGTCAGTCGTCTATAAACGGGTAAACGGGCGAGATGGGTATGAGTACTGTCTACCCATACCTGTACCCATTTACCTGTTGGGTGCTAATTTTGACCCAACAAAATACCTAGGGTACTAAATAGAGAACAAACCTGACCACATTAGGATTTTTACTCACGGGTAAACGGGTATAATTGCAATCTAGTGTTAGTGTTAGGCCGTCGCTGCAGAAAGCGTAGAAAAAGCTAGCGTAGCAGGATGGAAAGCCCGTGGACTCGCGAGCGTGTGTACGTACGTGGACGGCGACCGACAGAGACACGCGGCGCCCGGCCGTTGACTAGCCTGGTCTAGCTCTCTCCCGCGCGCACCGCACGGCCGCGGCCGGTGTCACTCGATCGCGAGTTCGCCATGTCGAGATCATGATTCACGACAAACCGGGCCCCGCGCTTCGCGTCGCTTTGCAGGCAACTTGATCGGCGCCAGTGGGAGCGGCGGCGGCGGGTGTGGGGGGGGGGGGGGGGGGGGGGTCGTCGGTCTCGTCCGGCGACGACGACTCTAGCTGGAGCTAGCGTGCTGTAGCAGCCGTAGCGGATTAGCCGATGGGGGCCTATGGCGACCGACTGATGCGCCACCGCAGGAAAGGTATCGCGTGTTCTTTTTTTTCCCTCTCTCCCGCCGCGTCAACGCGATATGATGCGAGCTCGAGTGCGCGCGCGTCTCCGCCTCTCGACAAACCGGTCGCTTGCGTGTGATTCATTTGAAATTTTGTACTATATGACTCTACGAGCTACTGTCTTCCGTCTCGTAATAATCTTATTTTTCATTTTCCGTGTCTAACGTTTGATCATTCATCTTATTTGAAATTTTTTTATTATTAATATTTTTATTGTTACTAGATGATAAAATATGAATATGACTTTATACGTGACTAATTTTTTTAAATTTTTATATAAATTTTTCAAATAAAATAAATGGTCAAATATTAGACATGGAAAAACGAAAAATTAGATTATTATAGGACGGAGGTAGTAGCTTAGCTAGCGCGCCGCGCGCGCTTATGACACGCAAGTGTAGTGGGTTTTTAATTTTCTCTGTCCGTGCAATGATCGATAGATACAGTCATACAGGTGTACTTCTATGAATAGCCGTTAATTTTCTCTGATCCTTTCGCTGATATACGCTTACAAAACAAAATTTAAATCTTTAATTTTTAATTTGTGTTGATTTTAGGATTTTTTACTAAATTTTATTTTTCAGTTTTGTCTTTTAAATCTTTAAGAATACGTATATAAAATTTTTATTTAGAAATTAAATTTCGTTTGTAAATATGAGGTACACTCGTCCTTTTGTTTCTTTCCCATTTGTTTCTTTCCCATGAGATGGTATTAGTACTGAAATCTATGAAATATTAATACCAGCAGCAGGCCGTGCGCTCGTGTAACCCATAACAATATATCACTGTATAGTAGTGATGGGTGGAAGATGGATTTTTACGGCTTAAAGTGCATATATGTTTCCACAGGCAATCTTTAATACAAATAGTATTACGAGTAACACGGGCAATTCGGGAAACTTTACTAAGATATCAACGACTATAATATTTATTTATTATAAAAATTCGGTACCTCAAGTGTTAAATATTTAGAGGTACGAAATCTTTACGCTAAAACCTTAGGACCTTGATTTGCAAAGTATCTGAAGATAAAAATACGTTTTGGTATCTTTTTAAAAATGATAAAATAACTTATATTTTGAACAATTCATATTGGTAATTAATATAGAGAGAAGTAATACTCCAGATGACTGATCAGTGATCAAACCCTGTTTTGGAGGAGCTTAATATTCCAAGAAACAAATGGATGTTTCCTAGCTTCTCACTTCTAATTTATTTGCTAGATTTTATATTTACAACTTCTTATAACCTATATGCGATAACCTATACTGTTGAGAAAGAGCATTTTTTCCATCTTGAAGAGGTACCATGAGGTACCACTGTTTTCTATATAAAATTTAATACCTTCTAGAATCTAAGAGCATCCCTAACAGATTATCTAAATTTGATTATCCATGATCATTTAAAACAGTTTCATCATCTATATCTCTTTGTACTTCAGCAGATCATCCATATATGACATCCTCCATATTTTTTTGGAGAATGGAGAGAGAACATCCAAATATAGAGTTTCTCTCTAAATATGGATGGCATCTAAAAATAGAGGATGAGATAGATGTCCTGCTGGAGTTTAATCTTTACCTTTTATCCTGAGGATGTGATAGATGAATTGTTGGAAATGCTCAAAGGTACCAAGAGCTAGGTACCAAATTTTACATAGAAAAAAATAATACCTCCTAACACCTTCTTAGGAATGGTAAAATTGCTCGTCGAGAAATGGTAGATTTTGAGAGACTATGGGGCTGGACTGCCATAGTTTTTGAGCCGAGCATGCCTAAGGTCAGCTAAACAAATTGGCGCCTAGAAGGTCACAATATTGCCACACTTTTTGAGACAATAACACATTTGACTAGCACCCCCATCTTTTCGCATTGGTTATGCTTATAAGATAAATTTTAGATTTATAATTTTAAATTTGAAGTTTATTTTGGAGGGTTTTTTATCGTATTTTATTTTTCAATATTATTTTTTTATATCGTTAAGAACATGTATATACAAGTTTTATTTAAAAATTATCTTTTGGTTCCAAACATGTTGTTTGGTTTTTCCTTAAAAAACAAAAAGGCGACCATCTAAAATGCTATTAAAAATATCTTATCATAAGTGTGACAGTAAGACCAGCACATACCTAACTTGACCAAAGCTACAAAACTTAAGGTATGGCCAAGTATGCTAACATGTGACTATGAACCAAATAACCCATAGAAGCTTGTCCAAACAGTGTGTACTGGCTAGTTGCACCAACGGGCCAAAAATTTCGGTGATGCGCGTTAATCTCAAAAATTAATGGGTAGGACACCCGTTCCATCCTGCTGGTTGCTAGAATTGCTATACTCCCTCCGTTTCATAATGTAAGATGTTTGACTTTTTTTTATAATATTTGACCATTTGTCTTATTCAAATAATTATAGAAATATCATTTATTTTGCTTGTGACTGAACTTTAAGCACTTGTCATTTTTTATTTTTATACTAATTTTTAAAATAAGATGAATGATCGTAACCAGAAAAGTTAAACATCTTACGTTAGTAAACGGGAACGGAGGTAGTATTACATTTGATGCTGGAGATAAGAGATGCTGCGACCGTCTAAGTCAACTTAAAGTTAGTTTTATTGTTTGCTTGGACTCTCTGAAGCTACAGTTGAGCTACCGATCGATTTGTAGCTATCAGTCCACTTGGACCAATGGGTTGTCCGGTGCCGTGCTAATTATTGCATGCACGAACCACTCACAATGAAATTAAAATATCACCGCAAGGTTAGAAGTATCTTTGCATCTGTTTTCTAAGAACCGGCAAGAGATTTGCGTGTTATTGGATAAGAAAGAGATGGACAAGGTGGTGAGGTCAACAAGCGACAAAATTTGATCAATTAATAACCTGTCTAAAATCAAACTTCTTGCTGCACTTAAACTATAATATGATGTTTTCGCTGCTTTAATATTTTTGATACTATTAATATTTAATATATGTTTAATTATTCATCTTATTTATTATTTGGTAGTCAAAGTATAAGTAATGTTTAAAGTTTCTTCAAGGTAAACCACAATAAAGTAAATACATATTTTTCAATAATATAAATAATCGGTGTAGGTTCAAAAGTCAGTAATCAAAACATGAAAAATAAGAGAATATTAAATAATTTTAGGTGTTTTACGGTACCATCTACTAGCAGTATAACTTATTAGACTGTTTATTTTATTAATTTAATGGATCAAATTTATTTATATTACCAATATATAACACATGGGTAGTATAATATTTTTCTACATATAATAGAGCTATAAATAAAATACAACCGTTGAAGAGCACGGTAACCAGCTCAATAATTTTATGTTCCTAATACTGTTTTCACAAATAAAGTTATTGTCTTCTAATAACACATAATGATGCATGCATCGTAGATGGTCGGTTCCGTACACAATTTGACTTTATACCCATCAATCTTATCCTTTTACTTTTGTTTATGTTTATAAATCAATATTTAAAATTTCAATCTTAATTTTAAGTTGATTTTAGAGTTTTTTAATCGTGCTTTATTTTGATCGATAAGAACACATATAAAAGTTTTTCATAAATTATGTTATGTTTCTAAATATATCATTTAGCGATTACGCCTACATGAAAAATACACGTGGTTATTACTTATGAAAATTTTGCCGTAAAGCCGCTATATATCTCACTTGATTCAAAAACACAAAAAGAGTCTCAGAAGTCACCAACAAGGAGGAAACCCGAGCAGTTTCACATGACTCGAGAGAAACCGGATCCAAAGAGAAGTTCTTCTCTCTCTCTCAGTATGCAACACAGCAAGTCAATGCCTGTTGGTTTCTTCCTTGAAAATTTTCCTCGTTATATATCTCTATCGCATCTTCATTATTTTTCATCAAGTTGTTTGAAAATTTTGAAAATAGGATTGAAACTTGCTTTCGATAGGTGAACGAAGAATTAGCTGGACAAAAACCATCAAACGACAAGAGACGGAATGATAGCCCATGTCGTTTTAGGTGTACGGAGAGCTTCCAGGTAAACCTTGCAGGCTCGCAGCTGATCTCCTGCTCAGGATTATACATCATTACAGCCATTGCATTTCAAACTTCCAGCCTACAATGTTGAACATGATTGACATTATTTAGCAAGGAATGACCACCATTTTCTAAGAAGGCAAGGAATGACCACCATTTTCTAAGAAGGCAAGAAATGACCAATTTTGTATTAGCAACTAATAAGAAGAAATTCTCCATACAACACTCCATGCATCACACGGAGATTTCATTGGTTGCACCCAACTATCCTTCACCTCACCTGGCATTGTTAAGTTTCTGGCATTAGCGAGGTCCACCAAATCGCACCAGCCTCTTTAGAGCATCCCCAACAGCTCATCTAAATTTGATCATCACTATCTTCATTTGAACGATCATCTAAAATAGTTTCATCCTTTATATCTCTTTATACTTCAGCAGATCATCTATACATGACATCCTCCATACTCTTTAGAGGATGAAGAGAGAACATTTAATTTCTCTCTCCTAATATAGATGATATCTAAAAATAGCTGACGAGATGAATGTTCTACTGAAGCTTAATTTTTTACTCTTCATTCTTTATTTCTAGCATGAAGGATAAGATAGATGATCTGTTAGAGATGCTCTTCTTCCAACCCTTGCTCCCTCATCCTCCAAATTCTCTTGCTCCATCATAGTCCTCCTTTATGTGTGGTAGCTCTTCCTACTAGATTTGTCACCACCTCCTATCCACTCCAGCAGGTAGCTTCTCCTGTCATGAACATTGGCTTACCATCCGTCCTTGTCACTCTAGTCATCTTTCTAAACCATGGAATTCCTACTAGTTTCTAGTTTTCTCATTGCAACCCTAAAATCTAACCACTGTAAAGCTTGCCGAAGTCCCCTAAGTTCAACGGTGACAAAGACGAAGCATGAATAATGGAGCAAATTGTGAGATCAGAAAGTCACATGATTTTGCCTTCAATTCACCTCATTCGGTGGTTTAGAGGATGGCTTTGTCCTATGTGGTGTTCTATGTTGAGGTAAATTGAACTGGTTTCGATAGTTGAGGGAGCACTTGTATTTAGGAGGCATAATGAGCTTAACTTTTTTGTCTATAAAACTTAAGAATTAGGTTTAAAATAGGCTAAAAATTAAATTTTATAGTATTTTAAGCTAATTTTTTAAAAACTTAAATAGGGTTGTGAAATATGGTATTTTTATCATTCTTGAAAAGTACCTTGAGGTACCAAAAAATTTAGTATAAACTTTAGGTACCTCAAGTTACTACGCTTTTTACACACTAAAAGCTCTTTTACTATCCTTAAAAAAGTACATCAATGTACCAAAAATTTATAATAAAATTCTTAGTATCTTGAGGTATTTTTCCCACACACTAAAAAGTATGGTATCTTGAGATACTTTTTCAAGGATGATAAAAAAGCTCTGTGAAATAACCACAAGCCTTGCTCGTTCCCACTCCTGCGTGTATTTGGTTTTATGGTCGAGGTAGCACAATCAAACTTAAACAATACTTGAGGGCGCGAAAGTAAACTATTTCCTTTTCTTTACCACGCAATGATGCTGCAGGAGTAGCAGCCCATTGGCTCCCGCGGAGAAGATGCACAAAAAGCCCAATAAAAGCAGCAGCAACGCGACGTCCCGCCATAGCGTGACACCCTCCGGGCTCCGGCCCATCTGCAACGTGCAATCCAATCTCCGTCTCGTGAAGGCCTTAACGTTTCGAAAGGCCTCATCGATTCAGCGATCTGGCTCGTTCGAAACACTGGAAAAAAAATATTATGATCGCTTTCTTGAGAGAACAAGAATTATGATTGCTGGTAGAGTTAAGGCACTTTCTTGTCACAAACTTATGCAAAAATTCCCAAACCAGGCAGTTTTTGCTACACGGATTATCCTGCATAACCTGCTCGCTAGCATTGCAAATTTGCAATTGGCATCCTGTAGTTACAATCTTTGTCATCTCGCCAGAAACAATCACCTTAAACATCAGTAGTTCAGTACACAAAACCATAGCTGGATTGCGCAAAAACAACACTTCTGAGTGGAAAAAAAAAGACCTTTCAACTAATCAAGAATCTACTATGTATATGTATACTTGCATAGTTGCATACAGTACGTATATACTATACAGTACGCAGTAACCATCTATGCAGTGTTCTTCGCTTGCTCGAGCATCTTGGCAACCTCTGCCATGGATGGCCTGTTGCAGGGTTCAGACTCGAGGCACCTCTCCGCCACCTTGAACACGAACTTCACCTCCTCCGCCGGGAAAGACTCCAGCGCGCTGTCGATCGCGTGCTCCTCCCGCTTCTCCTCCATCGTCTCCTTCACCTGCACCCACGCACACCGATCGATCCAATTAATGGACATGAGCATGCATGATCACACGAAGAGCTGTCACACGCTAAATGACTCATTGATTGGGATACCTAACAGTACTTTTGACAATAATTAGCACGCATGTGTCGTCGTCATTCATTGATCATGACTAATTTGTAGCAAGTTCATGATCGGTCAGCAGCAATGGCGACTGTAGATGATGTGTACGTGTGCAGTGTGAAATTGGAACGAGAGCTAGCTTACCCAGGTCACTAGCCTTGTGCCGTTCTCGAGAAACGATTCGTCCGTCGGCCTCTTCCCGGTGAGGAGCTCCAGCAACACCACGCCGTAGCTGTACACGTCGCCCTTCGTCGTCGCCCTCCCGGTCTCGAAGTACTCTGCCACGCACGCCATGATCATCAAGCTAGCAAGGTAGCTGCAGGATGGATGGGAACGACGGCATGCAACCTGAACGCGAAGCGGCCGGTTTATTAATTACCTGGGGCGAGGTAGCCGAAGGTGCCGGCGACGACGGTAGTGACATGGCTGTCGCTGGGCTTCATGAGCGTGGCGAGGCCGAAGTCGGAGACCCTGGCCTCCATGTTGTGGTCGAGCAGTATGTTGCTCGACTTGATGTCGCGGTGGATGACGTGCGGGATGCAGTCGTGGTGGAGGTAGGCGAGCCCCCTCGCCACCCCCGCCGCGATCCTGCACCTCGCCGCCCACCCCAGCGCCCTCCTCGTCTCCTCCTTCCCTGCGGTCGACGAGTGTTGATCGATCAGCTCATGGCAGGAGCAACGACGACCGGAGTCGTCCATGGCGGGCGCGCCGAGAAATCTAGGTGTTACCGTGGAGGATGGTGTCGAGGCTGCCGTTGGCCATGAGCTCGTAGATGAGGAGGTTGAAGTGCGGGGCGGCGTAGTAGCCGCAGAGCGGGACGATGTTGCGGTGCTTGATGTCGCCCATGGTGTCCAGCTCCCGCTCGAAGCCCCGGTCCATCTCGGCGCTGCCGCGGTTCAGCTTCTTGACGGCGAACGCCGCCTTCTCGCCGACGCGGAGCCTGTACACGGTGCCGTACCCGCCGGAGCCGATGATGTCCTTGTTCGACAGCGCCATGATCATGGACAGGAACGACTTGGGGCTCAGCGACTGCATCGCCGCCGACCGGAAGATCACCATCTTGCCACCTGCAGCGATCGAAGATAAGATCGTTCGCATCAACCGAGACAAAAAAACATCATTAATAATGAGTGAAAATGATAGTCTTTTTAGTACCTGTCAGGCTGTTCTCGATGATCCGTTTATTGCGAGCCCATTTCTTGTAGAGCAGAAACGAGATGAGCATCTTGGACAAGATGAACAGGACAGAGCAAATTGTAATGTAGAGTGCAACCATGGTCGTATGCATCTTCGAAAACTGAAGAAACAGATACATCAGTATATCTACCGTGTAAGAAAATCAAACTAGATCCTCAGCATCAGAGAATGGGAGAATTCAGAACTCTGATCCCAAGAATTGAGCAAGATATTAAGCTTACCAGCAAAGCCACCAAACTGAAGCTGTGTGAGAGCAAAACACAAATGAGGATGCCTTCTTCTGCATGGGCTCAGCTGCTGCCTTGGAATCATCAAGTTGTTGTGGTGAAGATGTGAACGTCATGGAGATTGGGCACATGTGAGTGCTGTAGAAGAAGCACAGGTGTCTCGATGAGCAAGCAGTTGGGCAGGGTAGCTTGGAAAAAAAGTGCATTGCTCAATCAATGGGGACTGGTTGGATCATGTGAATGTCAGACCCATCACCCATTAACACCACCCTTTTGATTAATGGCTGCGCTAATCCAAATTTAATTCTGCTACTGTTTATCCAATTCCTTTTGTTACACTTAACACTGTTCTTATCTTTATATTTGGAGAAATTGTGTGCCTGTAGGTACTTTCAAAAGTAATTTTCATGGCCACATAAAGTTTCAGTATTTGAGAAAAGGTCGAATTCTACCACTAATTTCAGAGTTAACATCAGAAATCAACTAGATGCTCACTGAGTAATCCAGTTACTAAGTGAGATAGTATTAGAAATTTGGACATGAAATTCTCTTGTTCCTTGAATCTGTTGTGTCCGTTGCAAGTGAAACATTAGGACTTTTTTACTAAACGGAGATTTGTTTCGGTCCAACAAAAAGTATCTTGAGGTATCGAGATATCAAATCGTTTTCCACCATTGGATCTAGCTGAGTAGGATGTACAATGTTAGTTTCAACAATCAGAAACGATTTGGTACCACAAGTTACCAATACATCGATGTACTTTTTGTTGAACTGAAACAAATATCTTTTTACCATACTTAAGAAATACCTTGAGATATTTAAAATTATAGTGTAAAATTCTGACACCTTAAGATACTTTGTATCTCAAGATACTAAATTTTTATACTGAAAAGTATGGTACCTCAATGATTTTTTAAGAATGATAAAAAACTGGAAACATTATCGGAGCTGCCGTGTAGTACTAATTGCCGGCTGTTTCTGAAGCTCGAACGTTCACAATCACAAACGCAGCAGTGAGATGGGAAAGCAACTTGTGGTTTGGCAGTGTCGGTGAGGTAGGGCTTCATCTGGTCAGTTTGTTTGAAGAAATTTGTCCAGGCTCATCCATTTTCGTCATTTGTGCAGTGGCGTACGAGCTAAAATTGTTGGAAAAAAAGGCTGGCTTTGACTGTCTTCCAGGAAAATGGGGGTTTGGCTGCCTTTTCCCCCTGTGCTGTGTGGTTGTAGTCCTGGAGTTGCACAAGCACCCTGCGGACTGTATAGCTGCAACATCTGTCACACTTTTGCTTCAAATCACATGATCAATCTGGGGTAGAGCTGACGAATTCTGGACAATACGGGAACACGTTGTTTGCATAATTGCATATGCTAGCGTATGTGTAGTTTTTTCATTTTTCAGAAGTGTTTTCACACCTAAAGGGATACCCCATCATTTCCTAAAAAATGATGTAAATAATTACGAGAAATTCTTAAAATAAACTGATGATATTGATAAGTGATTTATCTTATGTTTAACAAAAGCAAAACGACGAGGCTGCAAGTTGTGACAACGCCTTTATGGCAAATCTTCTTTTAGCTTGTAAGCTTGTTTGCCTTAGAGCCAGTTAAATTATAGACTTGACTATAAGTCCACATTAGAGCCACATGTACAACAGATTTTCTAAGGTTAGCTCTAATATTTTTCTCTATTCTTTATCTTCGAACATGTGTATAACTAGCTCTTGCATGTCAACATTCTTTATTTTTATTTTCTCCTTCCTTTATATAAGCTTATAGTTAGCTTATACCTTGCTATTGTACTTTCTCTTACTTGGCATCCCTTCCAAAATAAGTTAATTTATAGAGTTTACAGTTTGTCTCAAAATAAATTATTTTTTGTTCTATTACCTATCATTGGTCCACGATTTGAGAAATTTCAGATCACTTTAGTCTGTTTAGGTCCATACCTACTAAATTTTTCTTGGGATTAATTTCTAGCAATCCATTTATCATGGAACAAAGGTAATATTTCACGTGGAATTCATAACAGTTTTTTGAAATATTTGGCTTGGGCGGGCAGGATTGGGCCAAGAGATCCCCACGGAGTTTGAGCCTTCCAAATGGGCCCATAAGTCCCATATACGGTTTTATGGTCAAACAATCAATGGTGTGGCCTGGTGTACATGGAAGCAAAGGAATGAGAAAAATATTTGAGAATTACCAACAGCGTTATTTCTTTGCTTGGAGACATATTTTAATAGAGTAATTTTATAGCCATTGAGTAGATACTGAGAGGTACTAAAATTTTAGTGTAAAATTTGGTATCTTCTAGTACCTAGGCATCAAAATTTTACACTGAAATTTTAGTAGCTCATGTATCTTCTTAAGTATTATAAAATTGCTTGGATCTATCTTTACTTCTGCATCGTTTATCTGATTCTGAGAGAGATGTTTCAAGGAGCTGGATTGTACAATTTTGATCTGTTCTTTTTTTCCATTGTAATTAATAAATGTTCTAACTACGGGGGCCTCCCCTGTAGTGTTTTTTTGGTAAAAAAAAAGTGTAGGCCATAACTGTGCTGAATCGGCCATTCCTTTGTCAGTATGACTAATTGTGCTATCTTGTTTACCGTGATTATATTCTACTGTGCCACGGGAAAAAAATTGTACTACGAGTGAAGTTACAGACACAAAAAAAACTCACTTAGGAACAGTGCAAGTCTAGCTGATTAGATTTCTCGTGGTGCAATTATCTACTTGAGTGGATATGAAGTTTCACATTTACTACTAAATATTATTTCAGTCGTACACAACGTACTTGTTTACACCAAGATATCTATGATGACTATGTTAATAGAGTTTTTTTACCATTTTTAAAAAATATCTCGAGAAACAAATTTTTTAGTATAAAAAATATGGTACCTTGATGTATCTCGTACCAAAAATTTATACTAAAATTCTTGGTATCTTAAGCTACTTTTCAAGGATGATAAAAAAACCCTCGTTAATATCGATCATAATATCCAGATAAGTACACGATGTACTAATAGAATAGAATATGTATTGTATGTGCATGTGTATCACGAAGTCTTGTATTTGTACAATGTTTCACAAAGAAAGAGAACTCTCACATAATCAAAGGTATTGACATTATGCATCGAACTGTCAAAATTTAGCGAGGATGGCACGTTCAATTTCATTCCAATGCCCATATATCGAGAAGCTCAGCAATATTCTCTTTTGCAAATGCCATATAAGTGCTTTTGGCAGTTGGCATACATGTGGATACTCCCTCTATTTTTTAATATACATAATTCTATTAAATTTTGGACATGATATTTGATTATTTGTTATATCATGAATTTTAGCAATAAAATACATCCAGTCTATCATAACATCGATATTTATATGGCCAATCCTCACTTACAAAGCCCCATAGCCTTGGCGAGGATCAAGCCAAGGGTGGTCATCGGGCCAGAATTAAGGCTTAGAAGTTAGATCTCTAGGCTTCTCCCGATCACTCCATCCATAATAAGGACAAGATATAGCTGGCATATAACCTAGCAGCTTAGCCTACTAATTTATAAGGTTATGAAAGTAGTCATAGATAGTCCAGCTGATCAGTGGCCCAAAATTTGTACAATAATGATTTCCTCTTTAGGTAAAACTATAATTTGATCTTAGCCCTATTAGGGTCATGGGTTTCGGACTGAATGGGCTAAAATTCGTTAAATTTGCACATTTAGGTAAGGCCTGAGATTATTAAAAATCGGCCAAATAATCTTGGCCCATTTTGAATAATGAGGCTGGCCCAAGGTCTATATAAGCCCACCAATGCTTTTCCTAGGTATATAAAGACAAACCACATACAAGAAAATCCTTTTTTTTTTCTCTTCCCTATCCACTCCCGTGGTGGCGGCTGTGCTCCATGCCGGCGACGGGGAAGCACGTCCAGCAAGGTAGAGATGCAGAGTAGCTGCTACGTCGTCCTCCTCTCTTCCCAACTTCATCTCCCCCATTCCCCTTCGCCTCTCCCTGCGGATCGAGTCCACAATCCTCTTCTCATGGAGCTCTCGTGTGGTGTGGCAGCGACCTAGTATGCAGCGGTGCCGTTGGTGGTCAAGAAAATGGCGGCGGCAATCGGACGAGGAACAGGCGCAACACTGCAGCCTCAAATGCATTCCTTGCTGATACTATGGTGAGATGAGCTGCAACAATGTAAGCAGCATGGACTGCATGGTCACCACTAGCTTGTGGAGGTCAAGACTATGGACTGGTTGTGATAATATTGGTATGATCCGATGCATGTTGTTCACATCTATTTACAATTGCAAATGCAATATGAACTTTGATATTAATTTGTTGTTACTATTATTTTGCTTCTGATGATGCTTGTTATGGTCCTATGATAATTTTATCTATTTTTGCTGATGTTTATTTTAATTTTGTATGAAATTCGGTCAAACTTCACCCGAAATTTCCAAAATTCATCAATTTCGGTAGGTGCCATTTTTTTTGCAATTGAATCCCAGAACCCTGTCACCCTATATAAATGAACTCGCCAAGTCCATTAAGGTCTTGTTCGGTTATTCCTCAAGAGGGAGGAATTGAAAAGAATTGAGAGGAAATAATTTCACACCACAATAGATGTGAAATAAATCTCTTTCTGATCCCCTTAAATCCTCCTCATATAAGGATTAACTGAACAAGGCCTAAATCTTCATGCCTCGTACCACTTCTCTAAGCTTAGCTTGTCACCTTGTGGGATCTTACCATGCTTATTGGGTGGAGAATTTGCTCCAACACCCATGCATGTTTCACACGGGGAATCTGCACTACAAATTTTCGCTAGTGCATTTTGTACGTGCATGTACATACAGCTGTCATATATAGTAGTATATGACTTTATTATGCAGTAGCACCCACTGCTTATACTCTATATACCGATATGTATATATTGCTCTTGCCACTTTGATGTGGGCCCCCTGGAGCTAGCTTAAGCCATATATCTTTGACCTAACTAAGTGACCAATCAGATAGGACATCGGCGACCTAATTAAACTGATGGTTATAATCTCGGCAAACCTAAGCTGATAACCAGCAGTGGAAGTGTAGCACACAGGATCGTGCTTGAGAAGACCTGTTCCTTTCGTCGCTTCGAAAGAGACTCCAGTAAGAGCAAAACAGCAGTATTAGTTGGTCGTGATCGAGTTAACTCGTGGCCACAAATGATGAGTCTGAATAATCTGCCATGGAAGAGGTCTTCTGTCTTCTGTCACCTGAAAACAAACTAGTTGCTAGTCAAGTGCTTCCACGTTCTAAGATAAGTTTATTTTTTAGATTTTAGATATAATATTTAGCTCTTCGCCTTATTTAATTTTTACTTATTAGATGATAAAATATGAATAGTACTTTATGTATGACTATTTTTTTAAAATTTTTCTAAGAAAAATTTCGAATAAGACGACGGATAATCAAACGTTGGACATAGAAATCGGAAAATGAATTTTTTTAGATGGAGGTAGTAGCCATTATATGTCCTGCACCAAAATTAATAAACAGGGGTCGTTCCAAAAGAAGAAGAAATCAATGCCGCTGATGATTAATGAGAGCATTAGCTAGCACTTTCATCTCGCCACTATGGCAACCATGGGACGTACGAACCGGTACTTTAATTTGGTACGACACCATCATTATCCATCTATCCTGCTCGCCACTACTACCTAAGCTACCTAGCAATAGTTAGCTTATATACGTGATATATAAACTGTACATATGTATAGTACTCTACAGTCTAAGAGCAATTTCAACATATATAAGAAAGTAACCCTACGTATAAAAGTTGAGCTATTTTTGATGTCCTTGAAAAAGTTTTCAAGTACAAGAAGATACTATATTTTCTTTTTATATAAAATTTGATACCTCTAATCACTTCGTACCCCGACATATCAAAATTTTAATTATAAGTTTTAATACCTATAGATTAGTTTCTCAAAGAAAGTGAAATTGCTCACAGTCTATGCAGTTCGATCCTCGCCAGCTGCAGTGCCAACACGTACGTACGAGCTAGGCTCATCAACTCGCCGAGAGCCAGAGAGCGGTACACACGTTGCGATCAACGAATCACCTGAGCTAGAATGATACCACTCGATCGATCAGGTGATCGATCTATCGTATCGCTTAATTACTCAGGCGCAGGCTCGATCAGCCTCTCGTACGCGAAGCCGGCCACTGTCGATCAGCTAGCTTGTCACTGCTGCTGTGGTGTTTTCACCTTCAATTAGTTTCCGGGAGGAGCATCAAACCGATCGAGGTGTATATTCGTGCAAACAAGTTTTCGTACGTACGTACGCTCGATCGAATCCGCGCGCGCCTACTGGGATTATTCCTGTTCCAGCATCGATCTGTGCAACTCACGCATAAAAAAGAAAAAAGAATCGTTTTACGTCGATCGACCGATCACACCGGCCGGCCACCATCTTCCCAACCAAATTTGCACACGGAAACATATGTACAGTGTACGGTTTAATTTACAGTGATGTCTGCAGGAAGCAATTTTACTATTCTTGAGAAAATAGCAGGACGTTCTGTTTTTTCAGTATAAAGTTTAATACGTCTGAATACTCTGTATCTCGACGTATAAGAAATTTAACAGTAAAAATACTTTAACATTGTCTATCTACTGGCCGTGGCAGAATGGCTCTGTCGTTTTTGTATGATTAATAACGTTGAACACAAAGTAACATGAACGAACATCATATGAGAAGATCTTAACAACGGGCGTCACAAATTAGTATACAAGCGCCCAAAATTTCAACAAGTCAATAAAAACAAACAAACAAACAAAAGACGGAGAGAGAGAGGAGTGGCTCAGTGCAAACAAGCCCTCTCGTCCTGGGCTACTTCATCGATCCCACAACTATATAAGTATATATGTTCAACAAAAGAGATTAAGAGACGGTTTCAAATAATTGCACGTATTTGCATGAGGGTGACTTCCTAATTAACAGGTTATACGTACTCACCTCATCTTGCTCTGTATATATATGCTAGTAGCTGATGAGCTGAAGCAGGTGGGTCGATCCTAGCTAGGAAGAATGTGCAGCAGCATGACGGTGATGAGCGGGGGGCAGCAGGGCGGAGAAGGGGTCGTCGTGGGGGAGCAGGTCGTTGGTGCGGAGCGCGGTGAATACCATGAGCGCGAGGGTGACGGCGACGGAGAGGACGGCCAGGGCGAGCATGAGCGCGCTCGCCGCCGCCTCCCGCACCTCCTGCGCGTACTCCGCCGCCGCCAGCGCCAGCACCGTCAGCGGGAACGAGTACGCCCACCACGCCACGCTGAACCGCCGCATCGCCCTCCTGAACAGCGCCGGCCGCGACACCTGCATGCGTTTCGTTTTTTCACATGGTTAATAAACACTTCCACTGTCGTCTTTTTTTAAAAAAATGATGACGGCCGGAATATATTAGAGTGAATAAAAAGAGTTAAAAGAAAGACAAAAAGAGGATTACAAGGTATGATTATGGCTGAGACTACAGCACTTATAGTCATGTTTATAAAAAATTTAAATTTTTAATTAAATTCGAAGTTGATTTTAGTTTTTTATCGTAGTTTATTTTTCATCCTTAGATTTTATATTCCTATAAACATGTATATTTTATTTATAAAAAAATTTTGATTGCAAATATGCTGTTTCGCTTATTCCTGGAATAAGCCAAAAGATGTGTAACTTGTGATGACATGCATTGCATTATAAATATTCTTTGTTTTCTCTGTGGCATTGTCGGGTCATCTCACGATCCTCTTTTTGTTAATTATGAGTTAATTGCTACCTAAGCGTGATTAGTTGGCAGTGAGTCCGTAGGCACTGCCACGATACACACATGCATATAAGGTTATTTTAGAGAGAGGACGATCGGCATACGTGGCACCTAGTAGTATCCTACTGTCCTACACGATCCTAGTTGGATGATCAGTTCTTTTCTGGACCACTAATGAGAATAGAAAAGGCAAAAAAGCGATTGATCTCGGTGCAAATCTAAAAGCGGCGGAATAAAAAGAACCACAACGAAATGGATGGCTGGATGGATGGATGGAAACATCATTTGAACATTTCCAGCAAATGCGCATATCCCCCACCTCTCTTCCTCTCCATTAATTCTTTCTCCTGCGATCTATCACTCTACACGAATACGGACCACTATCCATATAACAATATACGTACTTACGATACCACGAATACGAACCCTAACACTTGCTCAAAGAGACGCCGTTAATTTTTTTTAAGTAATTATGTAAATCTTTTGAATAAAACGAATGGTCAAACGTGTATAAAAAGTCAATGACGTTAAACATTTAGGGACGGAGCTAGTATATTATAAGTCCACTTACATACTCTTAATTATGACCCTGTATTTTGAATTGTCAAATGCATTCTAGTGTAACCGGCCGAGCTCAATTCAGTGTCATTTTTGAAAGTTTTGGATCAATGGAATGGCACATGGTGTGGTGGTGTTTTTGCTTTTTTTTTTTCAGAAATGGGATTTTTCGTGGGCGTCGGATCAAGAATTGGACGGTTGGGATTGCACGCCATGGTGAGTCATCACGTACGTGCGTGCTCGTGCATGCTTGCGTGTGGAAGGAACGGTGGAAATGGCGAAAGGTAAGAGCGTAACGCATACGTGGGTTTTGTGGCGAGGCGCTAGCTTACCAGCGAGGCGAAGAGGAAGAGGGAGAGGAAGAAGAGCATCTTGCAGCAGGTGTCGAAGGAGGAGGAGATGGCGTCCCAGGCGAGCGACGCCATGCTCGGCGCGGCGAAGAAGAGGAAGAAGACCGGGCGGAGCATGGCCGGCAGCGAGTCGGAGCCGAGGAACCGCTGGTACAGCGTGACGAACAGCACGAGGTAGTGGGCGGCGCCGACGGAGAACATGGCGACGGCGACCTCGTGGCGGCCCATCCTGGCCGCCGCCCGCGCCGTGACGAGGTTCCCGATCACGGTGATGTGGCTCGCCGGGTTGGCCACCATGGACAGGAACTTCTTGCCCCGGGTGAACCACTGGCCGTAGATCTTGACGTCGAGTGCGAGGATGGGCAGCGAGAACGCCCACCAGAGCGCGTGGTACCACCGCGCGTCGGGGCGCAGGAACGGCGCCGACTGCAGCAGCAGCAGCCACGAGATCCAGGGCGCGAAGAGGTAGTTCATGGCGACGTGGTGCCGGAACTCGGCGCGCACGGCCGGGAACCGGAGGAGGCACCGCGCGCCGTAGAGCGCGCACAGCGCCACCAGCGTGAGCAGCGCCAGCGACCAGAGCAGCACGAACGCCGCCGACGGCAGCGACCGCACCACCGGCCCCAGCGCCCTCGGGTCCGTCGACGAGTCGCTCAGCGTCCGCCACAGCAGCGCCTGCCCCGACAGCGCCAGGCTGATGCGGAAGTACCCCGCGTGGAACCGCGTCAGCATGCCGAACCGCGCCGCCGCCGCGTCCGCCGACGCCACCACGCCGTCGCCGCCGCCGCCGCCACCGCAGCCGGTCACCGATTGGGCGAAGGGTTTAAGCGAATGGGACGAGGTCTCCATCGCGGCCGATGGATCGATCTCTCGGTGGAGAATGTGTTCGACGATATGATCTGCACAGGTTGCCTTGCAAGCTAGTGAGCTGGGGTATTTATAGGGGAGTATGTGACAGGCTTAGCGGGTTATTGTTTGGCTTTATCATTAATCGTTATATTTATAAATAAAAAATAACTTACAAATAAAACTTTTATATATATTTTTAAGTGATCTAAAGGCTAAGACTTAAAAAATAAAATTAGATAAAAAAACTATTTAAACTTTGAATTTAATATCAAAAGTTTAAATTTTGACTTATAACTATACGTATAAATGAAAAGGTGAGAGTGTAGCTAGCTAGTGCTGTACAGCCAGCGTGTGCATGTGGGTAAGGCGGTAACCGAGGGTGGTGGTTTCCTGCAGGTTTTTATTCTGATCTTCCTTTTTTTTCTATCAAAGGTTCAGAATCTTCCAGATAGCTGAATGATGCTTGCTGCTGTGATGTGATGAAGAATGCTTATGTAAATACTATGTGAGCAGGCTGCTTGTGTGGCAGAGACAGGGCTTGTATTTTGGGAAACTATTCTGGGCTTAGGTTTGCTCTGATTTGGGAGCTAGCTAGTTACTCCAGTTCACTTGCTTTCTTTTGGTTAGTGTTTTCTTGTCCAAAATGTTCGAACATTCTGCGCCATGTAGGTTAGCACTACTCACCTGGTTATAAATGATTAATGTTTATGATAAGATTTGATTTAGTTTTTGAGGTTTAGACTGTTAATTTATATTAGACATATATATATATCAGAATAAGTTCATGATAAACACTTGGACAAATCTTTGTCCATTGCATGCATTGGGGTATTTTAAAACTTTAGTGCCTGGGAAACTTTCGGAGGTCAAAAATTTAAAAATATGACCAAATCTTGTTTTAAACATTAAATATTTACTATTCGAGAGCAATGGCGGCGCTAAGGGGTGCTCCGAGTGGTCCCCGGATCACAAAAAAAATGCCGACGGACCTCTAATACCTCAAAAAAGAGAGAAAATGATGATTCCGCTGATTGGTATTCACGCAAGTGATGCAACGTGATCATTTTTATTGAGCGGAATGCGTTCTTCGAGGTGGACAAAAAGATATAATAAACACTTTCATAGTCATTAGAAGACGTAGATCCGATAAGAAAAAAAGCAGTATGATAATCTTCTTTGTACTTTCCTAGCATATAAGCTTCTTTGAGTCAAAATTTTACTTAACTATTAATTTTATATATTTTAAGATGTTTTATTAATATATTCCAATATACTTTTGGTCTGTTTTATTACCTATACTTACATTATATAGCATCATTATATTTAAAAACAATTCGGTCGGACCATCTGTATAATAAATCTCAGATCCACCGCTATCAGAGAGAGTAAAAATTAGCAAGCGTGCTTTCCACCTGTTGGCAAATCCACGAAATCAATACCACTCGTGCTCGATGACTGTAGCCAAGAGAAAGGGCAGCATCACATCGTGATTGCCGCTTTAATTTTTCATCCGAAGGATATTAAAATTGGCTGTTACTACTATAAATTATATATATCATCACTTCAAAAGCTAGGTTGATTATATCAGTACATGACATAATTAGGATGGTCAAATCACGCGCGGCGAGGGATGATGGGTGCATCGACACGCCGGCACCACGGCTGCACCAGAGTCGCCGCCGCCGCCGCCGGCGGTCGGTGACTTTGACCTGACATAGCGGAAACAGAACCAGTGGAAGACTAAACACGCAGCGTATAATTCGTGCTCATCAGTCTTACATTTTCGCTTCCGTCTATACTTTTAAACCAAAATTTAAATATTTAATCTTAAATTTGAAGCTTATTTTAGAGTTTTCTTATCGTAACTTATTTTCTAGACTTATTCTTTAGAACCCTAAGAATATATATATTAAAAAAATATTTATAAATTATTTTTTGTTTTTTCCAAGACGGCAAGCAAAAGCTGGGTACCACACGCTCACTTTTGCCCCGCATTGTGGCCTCTGCACCATGCGTGTACACAGAGTGACAGATGGGATGAGATGAGATTGATCACTTGCAGACACCCTCTCTATCTTCAAACCCAATGCCGACTTCACGGGTAGTGGAATCGGACCCAAAAGGAAGAAAGAAAAGGAAACGGTTGGTACTTTGATCAGTGGCACACGCTCATATATAACGGCCGTCCTATGATTGCGTGCAGTATGAGTGCTCGGTCGAGCCTGATATATGGATCACTCGTCAAATTTGGACATCAGTGATGATTGACCGAGTTCATCAGGATTCAGGTGTAACTGTGTAAGTGGTGAGTTCAAAACGTTGCATGATTACTCGATCGATCTCAGGACTAGTAGTATATATACACGTAAATCTTACTCATCGTGCATGCACATGATCTATGCCCAAAATATAAACATTTATAGCGCGGACTAAGGTTTTTTTAAAAAAAATCAAAGGGTAGGTTATGACAAAATAAAAATACTTTTAATAAACAATCTATAAGACATAAATGCTTATATTTTAGTACAAGATTTAAATCTCATAAATACTTATTTTTTTAACGGGTGGTGCATATATATAATAAATATAAAAAAAATATCATTTATTAACATACGTAAAATACACTTTTGATTAATTTTATATTTCTATTATATATATAATATTATATGTTATATTTATGATAATTTAAAAATTATATAAGTTAGATCACCTAAATAAAAATCCTAAATACGTCACTAGACTATGATACATGTCAGATATCAATAGTGATACTAAATTAGGTACTAATATCGATACATCCATGTACCAACAATGATATGATCCTATAGGTATCAGACGTGTATCGGTTGGTGCTTGACGGGTATTACTTAATACCAACAGGCCGGTATCGAATCTAATATTTGTATGGTATCGTTATAGTTCCAAAATATATTACTGTGGTATAGCAGCCTTTTTTTTTTACATCCGTGCACAAAATATTTAAATATACAGATGGACAAACGTATATCTTCATGTTAACCCGTCAAATAAAACAAACACGGAATGAGTACATGTCAAAATAAAAATCTCTAAAATGGTAAATTATTTTCTAACATGCATTAGCTTTTATTTTATAGAGTTTGAGGTCATGCACATGCATAGCCAATATTAGGCCATCCTCCGTGTAAGTTTTATGGACTCGATTACCTACACTCACATGTCATCTAAAAAGTTTGAAACTAGGATAAAACACCCATCTCTCGATGCATAGTTTCATCTATTGTTGTTTCCTAGATTATATGCAAGACACAAGTTGTCTAGGTATATCGTCAAAAATGTCTATATGACACCCTATTTATTATCCATAAAACTTCTATTGAGATTGGCCTTAACGTGGCTCAGGAGATGATCGATTTCAAGCAAATATATCTAGATGAGCTAGTGAACACGTCATATGTCTCACGACCAGTAGAGTGACCAAACAAACAGCACTTGTTGGGATAATTAGGTAAAAACATAGAACACAGTTTGCTGCTGCTATGCATATATTAGCAAACCGTCCTATCCATGCCGAATATATGTATTCAGCAAGCAGGCTTATCAGAAAGCGATGCTTGGCTTCAGTTAGACTGAAGAGCTAACCAGGATATAACTTATCTTCATCTGCACTTTTGCAATGCGTTTATATATTTAATCTGCAGATGAGAACACGGAGAGAAGAAGAAAAAAGCTAACAACTGATGGGGATGCAAGTGGATCCAGCTGGTTGTAAAATCTGTCGACAACAAAGTTAATTACCCGCCGCCATCTTCTTCTTGCTCAACGCATTTGGAGGAGAAAAGTAGTTTCCTTGCACGATAAAATTGCCATGAAACAAGCAAAAAGCGATCGGAATACCTGAATCATGGTGGCGATTTGGACCTGAAAGGAGACGGGGACGCGGTTAATTAACACATTTGCTTCAACTTGCAAGGAATGTATAGAGTGCCAGGCAGCCATGACTAGGTTGACGTACATTCAACATTTCCTAATTAAGCGGTACAGGCAGTAGCACTGTTGCAAATATGTACTTCGATCTCCGTTCTTTTATCTAAACAGGGAAGCAATAGTAGTGGCGGCCAGATTTTTCAGCAAGGGTTTCATTTGTCCTAAAATACTTGTCATTCTAAGTTATATATATTAAGGTTTGAGAATACAAGACCTAGTTTCCTTTATTAAATGATGCATGGATAGAAGTAAAGGGTGATTGGGAGTAAAATAAGAAGAAATTTGGATAAAAAGTAGTTGATAGGATAATATGGGCATGCACAACGCTCAGCCCATGCTGTCGATTAAGCCTAGAAAATCCAACATGGCACTCATTTAATGAAAGCATGCAGCGTTGCCATTGTTTGGCTCATCAGCGGCGGTTGATCGTGCATTGGCTCATCAGCGGCGGTTGCTCGTGCTCTTAGATGAGTGGACCACTCTGGTGCTTGCTATGTCATCTGAATTCATGATTGATTATAGATAAATGAATACATTAACCATTGTATAGATAATAAAAAGACGACAACTATCTAAACTGTTGTACAAGTTATCTGCTTCGTTGTCTATATAAGATGTAGAGACAACATCATCTAAATTGTTGTACATGCCCTTAATGCGATGATGACAACTCGTTTGGGACAATATTTGAATTCTAAAAGGACAGATACTTTGGGATGGAGGTACTAAATATTTGAAGATCAAAGTTTTGAAAGTTCGATGGAATTATATTATACGTCACACATTTATAACCTAAAAGAGTATTAAAGCTTCGTACAAATTTACTGTTATCAAATACACAACCAAGCTACAACAAAGAATTGAATGGCATTAGGAGGACACTAAGGATACGTACGTTTGATATGTATTACAGTAAAATGTACGTTGGGTAACATTTGATTACTGAAGTTTCCTTTAGACCACCCATAAACCTATTGTTTTATTTTTGTTTGGATTACTTTATCATTGTTGTGGTTTTAGATCACCTGAACGATTTTCTTTGTACACATCAATAACATCAAACACGTTCATTTCGGTACACTAGAGAGACACCCATATATATTTAGTTTTTATATTTACCGAAATAGAGGTTGGATATGACAGAAAAAGTTATTTACGGTGGTTCAATCCACATCGATATCAAATTTACTTATCCAAAGTGAAAAAAATATGTTTAATGGTGATTCAAAGTAAAACTCGGAGGGGTAGAAAAAGCCAAAAGTTATATTTAAAAATAAAAAAATAATTTATATTATATGTGTTCTCAGCGATCTGATAATTCTAATAAAAATAGTTTCAAAATCTATTCTAGATTTAAGTTTGATACATTATGTAGCTGTCGGTGTAAGAAAAGATGGCTCTAAGTGTAACTTACTCCGCGTATTATTAATGTATGGAAAAATCCATTACCTGATGATTAATTGTTAATTAGCACATATGCTGTACTACACAGAACCACCCAGCACATAATATATCCTACGTGGATTCCTCGTCGGGCCGGGGGTGGGGCCAGTAACCGAACGCACGCACGCCCACTTTTTGGTTCTCACTCGTGTCAGCGTCCGATCGATGTACGTACGTTCGGTCGCGGACGCACACGGCGCACCATTAAATTTTGTTGCGTGTACCGGAAAAAGTCGATCGGCCGGCCGACGCGCGCGCGCACGGGCCTCGACGACGAAGTGGAGGTGGAGGCATGCAGCACAGACACCGACCGACCGACCGGCACACAACTCGTGAGCCAGCACCCACAGCAGCTAGCAGTACGTGCACCACTCCGGCCCCGCCCCGGCCGGCCGGTGTGTGGCGCGCGTTCCCTCTAGCCCGTTCGGTAAAGTGCTACGTGTAGTTACCAACCGAAACCTATACGACGAGACGCGCGGCTTCAAATTTCGCTGTGCAATGCAACCGGCTGGAAATTACCCGCCCATCTTTTCATTTTTACTTATGTTGGTAAGTTAAAATTTAAATTTTTATCCATAAATTTAGAGTTGATTTTAGGTATTTTTATTAAAGTATTTCTTTTCTTTCAAAATATCCGTTCTTTGTTAGCCAACTAAAGTTACAATTGCTCTCGGGCCGGCGGGGAAAATAACCATTCAACCACATATGTCGACCTACGTTACTATCTTATTATAAATTAATCAGACATCTTGTCCTGTTATTTACGCTAGCATATTGAAACATCTTCCTTCATGGATAATTCGGTAGTTCGAAAACATGCCGTCTGCGCCTCTATCTTCTAGATGATATATGGTCATACGGTTTCTGCTTGCTTCTTAGATATTTCTATAGTCCTCAATCTCGATTTCTACCAAGAGGTTCACTTACTAAACCCAACCCTTCCTTGCATGCCACAACTTGCATTAAGTTCGGATCTATGGGGTGTAGCTATGAATAGCCTAGTTAGGTATGCGACTATCAATGATTTCGATCCACGAAAATTCTCTTTATATTTTTATATTTATATTTCATTTTAATTAAAATTATATTCATGTTTGTGATTGGTGTTTAAAAATATTGATACGTGACTACCCAATGAAAGGCTAGGAACCGTGGGTCTATGTCACCATCCATCGCCATAGTATAGAAGCTCGAAACTTGAAAGGATTCAGCAGTGTCCCGTGTAACAACCGCAACATAAACAACGCACGAGTTTTCGAAACAAGTATTAGAGTTTAATTAATATATTTTTGTTACAATTTATATAGATTAAATTTAAATGTGTCTGTTGTCACAATCAATTTATCTTTTGTTACCATATATATATATAATTATTCTTAATCTATCTTGGTGAATTTATTTATTTATTTGTACTCCATCCGTTTCATAATATAATATAATATAAGATGTTTAACTTTTTTACGTGTAATGTTTAAGCATTCGTACTTTATTATCAAAATAACTTTAAGCACGACTGGTCATATTTTCTATATTTGTAATAAACTTTTGAATAAGACGAATGATCAAACGTTGAAAACTAAAAAATCAAACATTTTACGTTATGAAATAGAGTTAGTAACTGTTAGGATGATACTAAAAGCACGTCGAGGCAAAAGGAGGCAGGATGATTAATTGCAGTTTTTTTTTTCTTCCCGGATCGAGCTGACGTGGAACGTGAGGCCATCCGCCATCAACAGTCGCCTGCGCCGAGCTATCCATCCACGATGGGGGGAGGCGGAACGGGAACGGCTGCTCCTGTGCTAATTAAGTTGCCCAGATACGTCAAAATCCAAAGGCGAGCGTGCGCGCAGGGATAAGTTGCCCAGATAGCGTATCCTGTGCTAGTGGCCCACTGGTAGCTGTGCTGTACTCTCGCCGGCTAGCTGGCTCCATCCACTGCACCAGTGTGTATATCACGTCTCGCTCACTGCATTCCTGTACATGTAGGAGGAGGACCGCGAGCCGATCTGATTCTATTGCCGGTCCGTTTTAACTGTTGCAAACTCTTAAGTGACGTACAACGAGGAGGTAATAGTCATGTGTGTATATATACACATACATGTATGTATGTTAGATTAATTATTTTGCGTGGTTTGTTAACTCAATAAAAACTTGGTTCTCACCTTTTATTTATCATTTGAGCCTGTGCTCCTAGGATACATGTAGACTATCTTATGGAAAAATTTCATGCATTGCATTGATCTATATGTAATAAATATAAGACATAAAAATATAATATAAATAAGTACAATCTATATATATAAAAAAGATAACAAATTATGAAGACTATTGGATATATCCTAAAGCTTCGGCACAATTAAAACATGTGGTCGAACAATGATGGAGGATCCTACACTTGACTCTATTGATGTCTATGTCTACTCTGCTCGTGTCATTTTCTGTCGTGAGACGTCTTCAGTGCATAGTATAGCTGATGTATATGTAGTGATATCACATAAGCGGTCATGCGTGCACATGTATTTCTAGCATCCAATTGTGGCCCCAGGTAGTCAGGCCATCGTGCGTTTGCTGTCTGCATATATACGCGAGATCAGTTGATTCCAAATGCCAAAATGCACATAATTAAGAAACTTTTCTATGGCTTCTTATATATTTAGATAACACCAATCCACTCTATTTTATATATATTAATAAAGTAATCCAAAAGGTAGCCATCGTTTCATCCTCATGACAGTGAGAATATATTAATAATAACGTAAAGATAAAGATGCAGGGAAGATCGATGAGAAATAAATATGATATAAAGTTTATATATCTTTGATTTATTATAATATTATATTAGGAGAGTACTGAAGAATCTATCTTAATTGGAATACCAGATTATAAGTTTGGTCGCTGGAGTTTAAAATTACATTGCCCTTTTAATTTTTTTTCACAATAAACGTGACAAAAAAGTTTAATAAGGTTTCAAGAAAAATATCCACAATAGCCGTATTGAAAAAAAAAATTATAGCGACACTAGATGCACAATCTACTCGAACCACTACGATAATTATTATTCTTATGTCTGGAAGTTCTATTCTTTAATTGATGCGCTAATTGAGCCCACTAGTTTAACTACCTCCATCTCTGAAACAGATAACTACACATTCATCATCCATACCATACATGTGCCGCCTTTCTCTTAGTTTTGAAGAATCATTTTTGCGTTCAATAATGTGCATGCATGTCGATCGGCAGACTGATCACTGCATCGGCGGATCCAATCAGCCGCGCAAAGCGCCATTTTTTTAGCACCAAATTAACCTAAGCATGACAAAAACGATGGATTTGTTCAAAAGATCGGTAATGCGCTGTGCTGCCGGCATATATATCTTTGTTGCATACACACAAAAGGGCTCCTCGCAACAATACCTTTTTTTCTCCGGCAATATTGTAATGACTAATACCGGCTTTTCGTGCGCTTTACCCGTTCTTTTCCGATCAAGGCAGATTATATATGATCCACTAAGCTATAGCTGCCAGCAGGAGCTAAGTGCCTAGCTAGCTGCTAGCTTATCTGAAAACCATATCTGGAACAGTGAAAGCATATGCATGCTTGCATGAATGAATGAATGGATGCATCGATCGATCGATATATCGAGACATATGTTCCAACAGCTCGCGAGATGCGGTACGTACGTACGTTGTCCGAACTAGCTAGCTTAAGTGCTTAACCGTTGTACAACTTGCTGATCGATCTGGCCTTCTTGCTGACGCTGCACGCTAGCTGCTGCTGCCTCGGGTAATCTGACTTCGTGGACAAGAGGAACCGATGCCGATCGCCGGAACCGGGATAGAATGCACGTAGGAGTATATATAGCTAGGTACGCGATGGGATGGATTCTCGGAGAGCATGGATGCTGCACCGTGCTTTCTGCCTTTTCTTGTCCGCCCAATTATAGGCCAGACAGGCAGACGATGTACTACCAGCCACTAGCCACACAGCACGAGCATCCTCGCTCGTTCGACCGGTTCGCGATCTGCGCCGTACCGTGCATGCTCTGCTCTGATCCGTCCGTTTCCCGGCGATTTGCGCACGGAATCCGCGTCATATACGTACGTGACCTGGTCATTGGTGACCGAGAAGCGAATTCGCCCGGAGCATGCCCGCGGGCCGCGGCCGCGGAGGTGCGCGCGCGTACGTCGATCCGCTCGCTTGGAGGGAGGAGGCATCTCGGTTCGTGTAAAGCCTCGTTTAGTTTACAAAAAGTTTTTATAAAAGCACTAAATTAAACACTAATTTGAAGTATTAAACGTACTCTAATTATAAAATAAATTTCAGATTCCGTCTAGAAACCGCAAGACGAATCTTTTGAGTCTAATTAATCTGTCATTAGTACATATTGGTTACTGTAGCGCACTTATGGCTAATCATGTCCTAATTATGCTTAAAAGATTTATCTCACGATTTCCTGCATAACTATGTAATTAGTTTTGATGTTCGTATATATTTAATGTTTCATTTAGATGACCAAAAATTCGTGTATATTTAATTGGCTAAGCTGGACGCATCCACCGATGACCGATCCATCCACGCAACGGTACGAACGCGCGCGCGTGTTGCGCGTTGATCCCACACAGTTCCACCGGGCGGGCGGGCGCCGGCTGCATGCGCCTCGATCGCGCTCGCGCCGGTGCGCGCGCGTGCGTGTCGCGTCGTGCAGGGAGGCCACGGGGACGGACGATCGATCCGCTGCGCTTGGGTCGACGGGGAGGCGTACGCGCGCGCGCGCGGCCGCGGCGCCGGCGCGGGACAGACCGGATCGGACGTTGGTCGGCCAACAGATGGGCCTAATTTAGGCCTAGGACGAAGAGATCGCTTGCTCTGGGCTTTTTGTACAGTGATGGATGGTCACGCGCGCCGATGGATCGTGGATGACCGGAGCAGCAGCAGCCACGTTCAATAAACCACGGTTCCCGCGTAGTCACCGCGCTACTGCTGGGACAGTATGCATGGTTTGGTTTTATAAATTTTAATTAATTCTATTTTTTTAATATAATGCTAAAAGTATCCAAATAAATTGCTACAAATAGTACTCCTATGGTTGCCCATGGAGCAGGGCCGGGAAAGACTATGCTCCATCCCCGAAATTAAACCCTGGCCCTGGCCCCCAAAACAAATTCGAGGGATGTGTCCACATCCCCAGATCCCTCTCTGAAGGGTCCTATTTAAATTATAAATGACAGCAAATACAACATCAATAATTATTAAATAAAAGGTTACTAGCCCCACGGGTTACCGTAATAATTATCAACCCACACGATTTAGTTTTTTTTAATTCTGGGACCTTACAGGGATCCTTGTGAGTGAAGCTTCTCCTCTGTCCCTGTCCCTGTCCCAAAATAATCCAGGGCCACGATCCCAAATCCTGCGGGGTGATTTTGGCCCCAACCCCAACCCTGTTGGGACGGGTCTCTGCTCTCGGCAGGGATTTTGTTTGGTTGCTATGTCTATTTGGTGAATAAATTTTGTGAAAATAATAAATTTTATTATGCAAGAGGCGACAACGATCTCTTAGTACAACCCAGCACATGATTTGGAAAAAAAACCTTTTTAAAAAATGAGTTGGGAATTTTTTTTTGTTTTAAAAGCATCCAACAAATTCATGCAATGTTACATTATTTTTCTATAATGATCTAAAAGTCAAGGTTAGAAAATAACTACGGTAAAAAAACCCAAAACCAACTCAAAATTTAAGATTGAAATTTGAAATTTTGGCTTATAAATATAAAAAAAGAAAAGATATAAGTGCAGATCTATTAGACTAGGGATGGGAAATCGGTTTATTTGGTTTGGTTTCTTTTGGTTTGTTTAAAGTCCGGTTTCTATAAAATACAATAAAAAAACGAACCAGTAAAACGATCGGTTTCTACGGTTCACAGTAAGGAAGTAACAAGTGAACGCATAGAGCGATAGACGTGGCGTACTGATATGCACATGAACGGCGGGCCGAATCGTCTAAAAACCACTTGTGGGCCTCTATAGGCTGGTGTGAGATCTCATGTAATCCACCACAATTTACATTTATTCGGTCATGTTTTAAAGTAATTATAAAAATAGATAAGTTTTAAACTTATTTAAAAAATAGACTATTTTGCCCTGCGTCATCCTTAAGGCACGAAGGTTCTTCATCTCCACATCAAGGCTCAGTGCAGACTTTGCTGACTAAGTACGCTTTATCTAGAAGACAAATACCTCAACGCCAATCCCCACTGATATGGAGATGGATCTCAGCGTTATTGAAAGTGGTGCGAAGCGAATGGTCTATTTTTAAAAATAATTTATAAACTAGTTAATTTTCATAATTTATGCTCGAAAAAGGCTAAATAGTACCAAAACCGGCAGAAACCATGTGGGGTCTCACCCAAGTGTGCACGGAGTTGAACAGTGGAAAATAACCATGTTCGGTTACTAAAGTTCGGCTTTACGAGATTGAAACCGGCGTATAAACCAAAGATCGATATCGGCGAAATAAAAACCGATCTAGCAACCCATTATCGAAGTAATCAACGGTTCGGATAGGGTCTTATTTCGGTTCGGTTCTCTTTTGGTGGTTAAAAATACCCACCCCTATTTATAGGATGGTAACATCGATCGAAATCCGGCTGGTCGATCCGCCCAAATACCAAGATGTTAGTACTCCCTCTGTATCGTATCATAATGCAAGATGTTTGATTTTTCTACTTGCAACGTTTGATCATTCGTCTTATTTAAAAAATTATAGAAATATCATTTATTTTGCTTGTGACTTACTTTATTATCAAAGGAACTTTATGCATGACTTATTATTTTTTATATTGTAATAAATTTTTAAATAAGACGAATAGTTGTTGTGACAAAAAAAAAGTCAAATATTTTACATTATAGAACGGAGGTCGTAACAGTTTAAATTTACAGGCACTTGAATTCAATCAACAAATCCAAAGGAACAATTATAGTTAATACAAACGAATCATCATTTCACCCCCAGTTCCACTCAAAGAATCATCATTTCCAAAAAGAAAAGATAAAGAAAAAAAAAAGGCACAACCATACACCATGTTTTTGATTGTTACGTACTTACGTACGTGCCGCGACCTGCAGTTCTTCAACTTGGCATCCTGCCCAACACGCGGCGATCAGCTCACGGCGTGCGGCCGCTCCACCGGGACGGGGCCACGGCTCCCGCTGTGGATCGCGAGGACGTAGAAGAGCTGCGTCGCCGTCAGGACGATCGTGAACGCCTCCATGGTTCCCTGCCAAGCTCTCCGTAGATTTCAATTCAGTCTCTCGTTTAAACATCAATTAAATCCATTTCTGAAGAATCGAAGGGAAAGAGGTAACCAAAATCTCACCAGCTTCGCGTTCCTTCTGTCAAAACTGATCTCCTGACAAGCCAGCCTGCAAATGCACAGGACCATTACATTGGCGTCGTTACTCTACATCGTATCGTCACCAATTCGAGTAATTATAAAGGTGTGATTGCTTGATTTTTTTTTATCATAGAAAAAGATAAGCGATATATTTTTAGATGAAAAATAATTTATAAATAAAAATTTTATATATTTATTCTTAACGATCTAGAAATCAAAATTAGAAAATAAAGTACAAGAAAAAACATTACAATCAATTCTAAACTTAAGGTTAAAAGTTTCAAATTTAGCTTATAAGCATAATAAAAATCAAAAATAGTGAGGTCAAAGTGAATATATAAGTGCAAATATATACCCCATGGCAAGGATGGTGAGCGCCCAGGCAAACAGCCCGGTGACCGCCGCCGGCTGCAGGGAGTGGTGGTTCCAGTGGCGGATGTGGGTGAAGCCGACGATGCCGGAGGCGATCCCGACGACGCCGGCGAGCAGCGAGAACACGACGAAGAACCCCGTGGCCCAGTTGCCGATCGGGGTGAATATCGGGTGGAAATGCGCCGGCAGACGCAACCCCGGACCTGCAAATTAAACTCACCACCAACAATACTCCATAAGCTGGATCTCATATGCCTACACTACACTATCTCTTGTCAAGATCGATCGATCATCGTTTTCATCGGCTCAAGATTCTTGGGCGATCGAGGAGCTCGATCAGCCGTGTGTTCTGCATGTACGTACCTATGATGAAGCCGCGGTCGATGGAGATGTTGACGGCCCATCCGCCGATGATGGCGAGGATGATGTACATGCAGAGGTTGAGCATCAGCAGCAGCAGCGCCACGGGCTTCATGTTCTCGGCCATCTCTGAAACCAGCCCTAGCTAGCTTACGTTGCTGCGGCAACTGAACCGATCGAACACAATCTCGCTGGAAATTCTGCCCCGACTGAACTGCAATTCCCTGGTGCTTTTCCAGAAGCCGGACGGCCGGGCTCTCTTATACATGCACGCGCGCGCTGGGGCACGATTCGATTTGTGCCTTGCTTGCCTGATGTTGCCTCTCTCTCTCGAGCTGGGACTTGCAGGTGAAGGAAAGGAGCTAGACGAGTTGTTGAGGTGGAGGAGGAGCCCGTGTTGGTGGTGTTCGTCCTCCCGGTGCGGTTAGGTATGTGTACACGTAGAGGCGACGCAAGCTCGATTCCTCCGCCGCCTCGTCGCGGCACGCACTTGTGTTGTGTTGTGTTGTGTTGTGTCTCGGATGGTTTCGTTTTGTCGTACAACAGAGGCCGCGGGGAAAGCCCAGTTTGCTCTGGACACGGGCCGTTGCAGGCTACCTCGTTTGGGCCGCGAGCTGGACACGATCGAGCCATGCACACTGGCTGTGGCGTTGACTCGATGGCCGTGGCGTCCAAGGACGGGGAGTTACGCCGTGTCAACACGTGGGAATGTGGGATGGTCTGATGGGAATGTGGTGCTTGAACTGAACTACAACATCCAGCATCTTTAATCTCGACGAAGAGAGATATAGAAGGCGTGACTGCGTGAGGACGTGACGAGTGGAGCTGAGATTTTCTAATTTTTATAATATCGTATTATGAAGGTGAAAATTGAAACCTTTCGAAAAAAAATCATTGTGCAGTGGTTTGAAAAAAGTGTGCGTAAAAAGTCGAGAAAAGGCATAGAAAAACTGAAAAAGAATGTAGCTATACTCATTAACGTGGCAAGCAAACTGTGGCCACACGGACTAATAGCCCCGTACAAACTTGAACATGCGGTTAACAGTTAATCACACGTACACGCACGTACGCATGCCGTCATATTAATCATCGGCCGTCCATCCATTGCACGCTACGCTTTGATGTACGCTTGCATGCATGCACAAATAAGCCATACGCATGCGTACGTGCACGATGAAGTGTGATTCGCACAGGTCAATTCGGGTATATACATGGATGCATACACATTACATACAGTGTCAAGTTAAAGCATTTCTACGTAAAGATTATATTTTCTTAATTCAGTTACAAGATTCCTTTTGTGAAACCTGCAGGGCACGTTTGATAGGAGGGAGTCGCAGAACGAAGAGAGAAAAAAAAAACTAATGGACAGGATGAATTCTGAAGGAAACACCACACTTGCCTAAAAATGATCCCCTTTGAGTGCAGATAAATATAAGATCAAAGAGTCAACGTCAACAAATGTATGTTAATTACAGTAACCAATGTCTGGCTATGTGGTTTTTGCACTTCATTTCAACTGATGGAAAGTGCCCGAGTTGATTAATTTGCTGAAAAATAGTCCTATGTTTTTTTTTCATATGTTCTGTAGTAACAGAAACATTCTGTACCATTTGTATTACAAAAATCAGTCTTCCGACTTGTTTTCATATATATGTACATATTTAAAAGCATTGCCATAGTCCGCAAGAAAATAGAGTAGGGCAATATAATATACTGGTGAAGAAAATCTTAAAATTCAGACAATGCAAAATTTCAAATCAGCTTCGGATTGTAATTGGATCATGGCAATGCCAAAATGATCAAAATTATAAGATTAAACAACTAAGCTCAATCACTGTGTATTATATAGTTGAAATATGCATGTTACAGTTATCAAGACGAGCAATGCTATGCGTACGCACGATTTAACGGCAGCACATAGCAGCAGCAGTAAGTCGAGGCGATGGCGTGGTCGCACAGATCAGTACGCAGCAGCAAGTCAAGGCGACGGCGCACAAAGTCGTATTTTATCGTACGTATAGCGTTTTTCTATCAAGATTTGGTAGCCACCACTTTTTATCACAAATAATTTTGTAGATAAAATTACAGTCAGAGATAATTTCGCCGTGCAAGCATAGAGGTGTGATTTGCAAAAAATATCTTCCAAGAAAACTCGTGACAGACTCACAGAGATTTTCTACCAGAAATAACTCACATGTTTGTCACGGGCAGAGCGTATTTAAAATTGTTGTTAGCATTGTCGTATATGTTTGTTATTTTCAATTTCATAAATAATATTCCCTTGTAAATCCAAGTATTGGCCAATGGTAGACCTCCCTCGAATAAAAAGAGTTTTTGTTGAAGTTGAACTATTTATGTATGAAAATCTTGTAAAATTATTATATGTTTGAAAGGACGAGAAAACCTGGCAAAAAGTTCTTTTTTTTTTTGAATATCTGAGAAATGCTTTGAACATGAGCCTGCCTAACTGCATATTGCAAAATTCCAAAATCTTGAAAAAAAAATAGACTAAATGTTGTGTAGGTAACCTTTTCAGTACTATTATTGTTGTAGAGCAAAATCAACCAAACTGAACCAAGTAATTGTATTCATAAAAGAATATAACCTAGGATGAATCTGTATTTAGAAAAGGATCAACGATTCAACGACCGATCTTTCAGACTCTGCCAATCCAATTTGTTTGTTCGTTACGCTAGACTATATATGCTACTATATATAAAGTCCAAAACCCAAGAACAAATAAGTAGAAAATTCAGCAAAGTTGACTGCCGCGCGTGTCCAGCCGGACACGTAATGTACCAATGCAAGAATGTATGCCACATGCAAAAAAAATATTTTTTTTGAAAAATAAAATATAAACGGCACATGCAAATTAATATACAGTAAAATTATTATTGACTAAGTTTATGTTTATTAGCTAAGTAGCTATGCATCTGCATTAAGCTGCATTTCAGGTTTGTAGGCATCCTACTTGTTCTTAAAAGAGCTAATTAAAATGCATCAATGAATGCTGAAGTCAAAATACCAAAGAAACAAAAGCTAGCTATAACGACAGATGGAAGGCAGGTCAACCTGACCGGCTGTTTACGATCTACGTATGTGCACTACAATCGTACAGAATAAGGCAATGACATTTCAAAACTACATATACTAACCTAAATATTTTAAAAACAAACTTCGTATAATTCTGCAACCAGTTAAACCAGTGCATCTTGCATAAAAGTTACACCAATAGTTTCATATTTCTAAATGCTTTCGCATTATATTTATATAGTTTATATAGTATTTATATAATAACCTTGCAAAAACAACAGAAACTTAATATCCACTGGAGATGTGTGTAGATTATTCACCATATATCAGTAAAAAGAATCCATATAATTTTGTAAGGTCATGTAAGCTGTACACATGCCAAAAAAACATATATATAATAAGTTACAACACATTATTTCAATTTATTGATACCATAAGACCACTTATATATGTAGTCCAACAATAATGATAAAACATAAATAATTTGACGAACAGACACACGTAGATTCTTAATTTGTATAACTCGATCGATCCCTTGTATTTTTTTGGTGTATGTATACTTGTATTTCAGGAGCTCAACAATTGAAATATTGTTTTAAAACAATTTGGAATGTATATAAGATATGCACTCACGTCGTATATACGTACTGCCATTTTTATTTCTCGATGGATGTGTAAGGAATTTGTCTGCTGCGTCGCCTTTGGCTGCCTCGCACGCACGCACGTACATGAATGCACACGCCGCCGTGGTCGCCGGCCGGCCGCCGGCCGATCAGCCGGCGTAGTCGCACATCCCGAAGCTGCACTTCTTGGGGCAGTGGACGAAGCAGTCGCCGCAGTTCTTGCGGTCTTTCCGGAGGTCGACGCAGCGGCCGCCGCAGCAGGTCTTGCCGTGCTTGCACACGTGGTGGCATCGGCCGCAGTGCGCGATGCTGGACCTCGTGTCGACGCAGTGGCCCTTGCAGCACGTCGCGCCGGGGCTCCCGCGCTCCAGGCACACCGACGGCGGCTTCCTCCTGCAGTTGTAGTACGACAGCGGCAGCGGCGGCGGCGACTTCTTGCTCGCCAGGAACCTGCTCCTCCTTACGCCGACCGCCTCGGCCTCGGCCCCGGCCCCGGCCGCGGCGACGGCGAGGGCGAGGGCGAGCGCGATCGCCATGAGAGCCACCGCGGCTTTTCTCATGGCGGTGGAAGGGCGGGCGCGCGCGCGGCGGAACGCGGCGGCGGCAATTCGCGTGGTGGTGGGGGTGATACAGTGGACGCGCGCGGCGTCGGCGATGTGGAGGGGAAGGGAAATGGGCGGGCGGGGGGGATCGGAGGGAGGGAGGAGTGCTTATACTGAAAAGGCGACGCGAAAGTCAGAGGTCGTCGTCGTCGTAGCTATATAGCTAAGCGATCGAGCGAGCAGCACACTGCAGCTAGCTAGCAGCGACATGCATGGTGCGCGCAGGTGCAGATGGTTGATTTGCACGGCAAAAGCCTGGAGTGCAGGGAGGGAGTGTGCGCCGCACGGCTGTGCGGCTGCAAGCTAGCTAGCTACCTAGCCGCGGCCGCGCCGCCTCTCCGGCGAGCTGAGAGATCGATCTAGCTAGCTTCTTTCCGGTGCACCGGCCACAAGCTAGCTATACCCGATCAACTTAATACGGCGATCGAATTGAGCTGTTCATCAGTGATCAGTCACACCCTGAAGATTTGGGGGCTTAATTAATTAGCTCGATGGATTAATTCGGTCGTGACGGTTGACTAATGGCCGTAATTACAGTAACATGAATTGGGTGAAGAGCTAGCTAGCTCATGCTAGAAATTTTTTTATTTTTTTAAACCTTTTTAAGAAATAAGTTTATTACTGAGCCTTCGGAAAAAATATTTCCACCGCATGAATCTTTTGGCTGGCAGAATGGCCTGCCACGCTATTATCGGTGGCGTGGTAGCATTGTCTTGCCACGTCACCAGCACTGACGCAGCCAAAAGGTTCAGTTTTGAAAATATTTTCCCCAGGGTTTAGTAATAAAATTATTTTTTAAAAAGTTTAAAAAATAAAAAAAAATTCCTCATGCTATGAGGACTTACGTGTCTTACGCCCATTGATCAAAAAAACTGATTTGGCCGCCGTTCCCTCCAGGGGCACTTTGTCGGCGTTGCATACATGCAGTTTAGACGGCAGCCGAAGGAACCGCATGCGGCTTAAGCGCGATACTGCAGGCATGTTACCGGGATCGATCGATCGATCGTCTGCTAATCACGGCATCCATGTGTCTAGCCGGGAGCAAAGTAAGTTTTTTTAGCATTGAAAAACACTGCCTGTTGTTGCATCGATCTTTAGCAACGCTAACTGTTGTCATTGAAGCTAATTAAGTTAAGCGAATAGCTTAATTAAGGCCTTACCGGTCCCATATTCGGCTCAGCTTGACATGTGTACTTATGTGGTTGACATTCTTTTCAGCTTAATTTGATACTCACTTGTGTTGTGACTGAGATCCTTTTCAGGTTTGGTGCAGAAGAAACTAGCTTGATGACTTGATTAACTACACCGGCTTTTAGATGGCGATCAAATGCAGAATTATTACCTGCAAAGTGCAGTACGTTATAAACTGAACCTGCAATGGATTCTTCAGAATGCATGTACTGCGCCTGTGTATTGTACTGAAGACCATGCGTGTTGCTGTTCGTGTGGTTGAGGTATGATCCCAACACCAGAAGCATCCTTTTTCTTAGAGAGGAGAGGAGACAGAATGAGTGAAAGTACAAAAAGGCATGTAGCTAGAAGTCTGCAAAATATGTCCAGAAAACGATCCTGATCTCAGGATTTCAGCAGGAAAAACAGGAATTTTTATGGGTTACTGGGCTGTCTGAGTCAATTTCACCTTCTTGTAATGATCTTGACAATCTCATAGACCAGAACAAGATTTGAACGAGATCTGATGCCATATGGGTTTTCATAATCAAATTTACCCTGTGGAACTAGTAGGAAGTCCCACACATTTGCTTCAGTAGTTCAAACTGCATCTTGAATTATAGTTTTTCGAGGAAGTTGTTTTGAAAATTCGTAAGGGAATCGGACGTGTAAACTCTATCCTACATTTATCCAAGCTTCTGGTAGGTGATTATCATTTGGCTTTTTGATAGAAAAAAGAATCTAAAAAAAACAATAATATGTGAATAAAATTTTTATATACGAGTTCATAGTGTTTGATGTCAAAATGTGAACGTTGACATGTCACACACGAAGGCCTGGGAGTCAATCTTAGACAACTCCAGTACAGGACCTAAATTCTTAGAAGGTGCGCGGACGTGCCAGTCAGTTTGATCCTGCAACTGACAAGATGAATAGTAAAACAAGCCGACCGACTGTCGAGCCGATAGGTAATCAAATACCCAGCCGATCGGATGTAGTTGCTGCAACAGTTAGCCGATAGGCAGAGCAATCGGCTGTAAAAAGCTTGGATCGGCTAGAAACTTAATAGAAATAGAGTTAAATTAAATATTAGACCAACATAATCCGCCAAGTTATCTATTTCTAAGAATAATCATAAGATCGGACCCAACTGAGACAGTTCAAGATTAAACCTAGCAATGTTAGGATAGATACTAAATAGATCTAGATTGCTATCAAACAAATGAGCTGATGACTGGTAACTTATCGGCTGGTATTCCGATAAAACAATGAACAAAATACATCGATCTGATATAAACCATCTGACAAACGCAATCTACTAGATCGGATCTAATCGAGACAGTACTAGATTGAATGTGTCAAGCGGCAAATATCAAACCCATGTAGATCGTCCAAAGTGGTCGACCAGATCAACTCAAAACATGAAAGTGATCTAAATTAAAACTGATACGATAACTAGCAATCGCACAGCTCGATTAGAAGATCAGACCGAACCGAGACAGTTCTAATCTAGCCAAACGATTACCGTGGCCCGGCGGAACGTATGACTTACCTCTCCGTCGGAGATCGAGACGATGCAGCCCTATGTTAGGTGCTAAGTTCCGCCGGAGTTGAAACCTCTCGAGACGGTGGCGATGCGCCAAAAGTATTTAATCTAATTGATGTGTAGATGATTTACAATGACCCCGGACATACATATTTATACCCTCAGATTGAGGCTAGGCCGTGTTAGACACGACATACAACTCCTAATAGATAAAAAGAAATAACAAACTAGTCCTATGCGGACTCTATCTTTAACTCCTACCAGATAAAACACACACAAGTCCCGATCGGACTCTAATCTCTTAGAGATAAAATAAAATCCTAACTAACTCTAATTAACAGATAAATTTACGCCGCCAAGCCTTGTTCTTCACGATTCCCTATCGGATTCGAACTTTTCCGTATAAAATTTCTATTGGCGATTGCACCTTTCTTTATCCGAATCCAATACAGAAATTTATCAAATTTTAGTGTTAACACTTAGTGATTTAAAAATAAAGTATGAAAATAAACTATGATAAAAAACCCTCCAAAATCAACTTCAAAATTTAAGGTTAAAAATTTAAACTTTGGCTTTTAGGGATAAACATAACCGAAAAGATGAGACCGAGTGTCAGATTAGCCGCTAAGAGGGTGAACGACAAGTTGCAGAATGAACCACTTCTATATCACTAAACATATTTTCACTAAAATCAAACAAATATAATTTATTACAAATATAGTATAATTACAATATAAATTGACCACAATTATAATGTAAGTGGTACGTAGCCCTGTGAGAAAGGCTCACACATGTGATGCAAAGGTTGTTGCCTTGCTGCCTTCGCGGTCACTGGCCCACCGCTGAGCCTCGCTGCCACAGCCATCTCTCTAAACCGGGAACACCATCCACTTTCCCTCCCCTGACCCCCTCTTGTCCCATCTCGAACGACGTTAAGACAATTTTATTATTCTTAATAAATATTTTTATGTATCAAAATTTACGTTTAAAATTATTTGAGGTCATACAAGAAAAATCTTAAATAAGACATTTGATGTTCGGGATTTGGAGGTTAGGAATTTGAGCTTAGCTATTGAGCGCACGCGTGCGTGTTAAGAAACTAGCGCACAAACAACCTATACAAATCACACATTAAAACTTTTATCCCCTATGACTAAACTTTAACATATACATTAGAACATTTAACCTTTATGAAAAAACACCAAAACTTTTTATCTTCGTATCAAAAATTTTTTATCTCTATATCAAAAGCTGTAATTAGACACGTTTAAAAGTTCGAAATGAAAAAAAAAATCAAGCGCTTCTAATTCTCGTGCATGGATCAACCCCGCAGCTTCCTTCCAAATAAGAGTATGAAAATAAAGCACACCGGAATAATCTATCTATCTATCTATATATATATATATATATATATATAGAAAAAGTAGCCATCACGTTCATCTTTATGGGATAGAAAATCCCACGTTAATCGAAGGAAAATAAGAAAGACAGAAAAGTCAATAGATTAGTAAATTGGACTCTTTAAAGAATAGTCAATCGGACAACAGAGATTAGTAAATTTTGACTCTTTAATCAATCGGACAACAGAGAATATGCGCGGACGACGAGATACCGCTCATCAAGCGAGATATTTGGACTCTGTTAGATTTAGAAAACAACAGTCATTTGCTCTCTCAAATTGAAATCAATCGGGAGCTGTACATGTATCAATCGGGAACTAATCCATGGCAATAAACAAAATACTAAACGAAAAATAATTTTAAATAAGATTTTTACAAATGTATTCTTAGCGATCTAAAACAGAGACCAGAAAAGAAAGAAACTAGGATAAAAACTCTAAAATAACTCTAAATTCAAGATTAAAAATTTAAAAATAAATTAGATAATAAGAGAAAAATAATCCACCATATTCACTTTGATGGCGTAAAAACTGTCAAATTAATGTAAAAAAGGAAAAAACCAGAGTCCAACTAGAAATATGATTTAAAACATATGATATTATGAATAAACGAATCCATGTAGAAATACAAATTGCAAAATATAAAAAATTAAAATCAAGATAAGACTCCAGGTAGAAATACAATTTAGGAAAAATTCTAAAATTTGGATTCATAACTAAAATTAATCATAATTGAGAGATATATTTCTACGTGGACTCTTATCTCAATATTAATCAAGAGAAAAATTAAAGTGCTGAAATTGTATTTAGAATAAAAAAGTGAGAAAATTAAAAGGCAAGTCCGTGTAGAAATACATTTTTCACGTTAATTCAAAATTTTCACATGTTAATCAAAGAAAAACAAAATAGCTTTATGATTGTGTCGATAGAAAAAATGCACGTAATGTGATTTAATCCTCAAACCTATACAAGGTAGGTACTAGAAGAGTTCATATGGTCCAAATCAGGAGTAACAACAACAAAATAAAATATAACAAAAACGGTAATAAAAGTTGGTAATAATGATGCACATTTTTCTTATTTGGAATAATCTATAAACTATTACCAATATATGATGTAATGTGTTTTCTTTAGTAGATGGAAGAATGTTATTATAGATACTAAGGCCGTGTTTATTTGGAAGACGGTAAGTTAACTTACTCCGGCACAGAAAACGTAGCAATAGATTAGTACATAATTAATTAATTATTAATTATTAAAAAATATAAAATAGATTAATATGATTTTTTAAAACAACTTTTTTATAAATTTTTTTACAAAAATACATCGTTTAATAATTCTGGAAGTATGCGTGCAAAAAACGAGAGAGATAAGTTAACTTATAGGAGCCGACGAACGCATCCTAAGAAGATATCACTAATATTTTAAAGATAAAGATGGAATATGAAGAGAAACAAACTTTTGCTTTATATACATATGAATTACTATGTTAATTAAAATATCAAACGTATAAATTTGGTCAAGTTAAGCTAGAGTTTGAAAGTTATATTATTATTTTTAATATTTTTATAATAAAATAGGAAAGCATATATATTATTATGCGAGAAAATTTTATAATGATTCTAGCCGCGCAGTCCGCGCAGGCTACTATGCTAGTTAAAAGTAAATAAGGGCACATAGAAAGATACTTATTAGCTACTGACTCTCTTAATCGTCAAGTGAGTAAATTTAGTGACGTGGAGAAAAGAGAGAGAATAGGAGAGAAAAGCTATTGTCATGCATGGCAGCGGTTTAGAGTCGACTCTTAGCATTTATTAAAGAAAACATTGCTGTATGAGCGTGAATAAAAAGGAAACTAACATAATAAAAAACATTTTACTGTATTAATGAAAAGACCATATCTAATTTTACTTTTATACGTATCATTATCAAATAGACTTTTAACATCAATATAAATTAGATAATAATCAATAAAAAAGTCTACTTTGAACATGTCCTCAAGTTCGATTTGAGTAGCTCGACTCCCCCCGCTCCCACCCCCACACCTCAAAACCCATGAGGAGAAAGAACGGCCTCGATCTCCGTCTCCTAAATCGGACGGGGGTAGTGGGCTGGGCCGGCATGCGCTGTCCTGACTCCTAACCAGGTACGCCCACCATGGACCGAGTCCACGGACGGCGGCCGTGTCGTGTCTTGCGTTGCCTCTGCTACTCTCGTTCTCTCCGCGCTCCGGCCGGCCTTCCTCTTCGGAGCATCGGAGAGCCGCGGGTCCGATCGGATCGAGAGCTCCCAACTCCTCTTCTGGCCTCGCCTCGCCTCCCCTCCTCGTGCCCAGGGGAAGCAGCAAACCCTATTCCGGCGACTCGGGCGGAGACGCGCGCTCGCTGGCCATGGCGTTCGAGAAGATCGTTGTGGCGAACCCCGTCGTCGAGATGGACGGTGAGACCCCCCCCCCTCCCTCCTCCTTCCGCTCGGAACCCACTTGTGATTAGCCTCGCGTTTCGCTGCGATATACAGGGAGCTTGTTCTGGTCTCGAATTTGAGGCGCAGTAGAGCAGGCGGATGGCTGAGTTACTGCTAGGCGGGGTTGTTTGGTCGTATTTAACCATGTCGTGTGGTGTGGGTGAAACTCTACTTGGATCTGAAATTCTAGGTGATTCGTTTTTCGGGGAAAGGGGGAGTCGTCCGTCCTTATTGGAGCCTGCGATGAAAATAGCTAAATGGCACTGTTTTATGGGGACGACAAACTTCAACCATTGATGTGCTGAAAGCCGCTCTACTTGGAGGATCAAATAGTTCAACATTTGACGTGCTCAATGTATTAAATTAACTGTTTCACTGCAGTAAAGATTGAATTAACTATAAAGATTATTCATCTGGAGAATATAGTGAAAGACGAAAAAAATTCTAAAACCATACCATCATTTACTTCCAAGGCATGCTGTATGAGTAAACCCACATACCAATTTCAGGACTTATCTACATTGTTCGAGTGATCTCTGGTTCGTCTCGTAACATAACTTGTTGACAGTGTTTCTTGCTTCATTTGAAGCTCTGTGCTAAAAAGTTCCATGATTGGACTTATATATCTTTATACATATACCGTCCTTTGCTTACCTCAGATTGTAGTGGTTATATGACTTTATGTATTTCTTGTTTAGGTGATGAAATGACTCGAATTATTTGGAAATGGATCAAAGATAAGGTCAGGTTCTTGTAACAATATATGTTTCTCATTCTTGATTTTGATGATTATTTACCTAATATTGTGCACTGCAGCTGTTTCTCTTTTCGCGCTACATGTTCATTTTTATTTTGTTATGCTTTGGGTGCTGCTTCATCCCTTAATACTGGAATCTTCAATGAGAAATATTTTGGTCTGTTTTGATCATGCAGCTTATATTCCCTTTCTTGGACTTGGAAATAAAATATTATGACTTAGGTCTACCTAATCGTGATGCTACTGGGGACAAAGTTACAACAGAGAGTGCAGAAGCAACTCTAAAGTAAGCCTGTAAGCCTCCATTGTTTGGCTTCACAGTTCTTGTCCATTATTTCTTCTATACTTTTGTCATCTAAGTTATGCTTATAATTGATGCTTTAAGCTGGTCCTGTTTACCCTGTAGTCTCAGTAAGAATACACAATGTCTTTTTTTTTTAATTTCTTTCATAACCTTTACATTAGGTTGCTTCAATTATTTTATCTTTTGCCAGGTACAATGTAGCCATCAAATGTGCAACTATAACTCCAGGTAATGTTCAGCAGAATCGAGCTCATTAACTGATGAGCATGATGTGTTAACCTGAAGTTTTGGACACTCAAGTTTGATTTTCTGCCATACTTTTGATGAGCTTACAGATGAAGGACGCGTGAAAGAGTTTAATTTGAGAGCTATGTGGAAGAGTCCAAATGGGACAATAAGGAATATTTTGAATGGTAAACCTCTAATTGGTTGCATGTCTATGTTACTATTTTCTTGTTATATACTTTGAGTTTTCATCAATGCAATTGTTTCTGTTCTCTTATTACTTACTTCAGCAGAACTAATTGACTCCTACAGGAACTGTTTTCCGAGAACCAATTATCTGCAAGAATATTCCTCGGCTTGTACCTGGTACGGAGTCTATATTAAAAAGACCAATAGTAGGAGTTCATTGGTACTTATGCTACTTTTTAAAATTCTTCCAGGGTGGACAAAACCCATATGCATTGGACGACATGCATTTGGTGACCAATACCGAGCAACAGATACAGTTATTAGAGGTCCTGGGAAGCTGAAGTTAGTATTTGGTATGTGACTCAGTAAAGCTAACGTTATGATAGTGGCTGAAAATCTGAACTTGTGGCAGCTAGGATGAAATTAATCTTTAGCTTTTTCTCCCTATAGTGTTTATCCTACTAGGAATGACAAGGACTTGTACTTTTTGTTTCATATGGGCGTCATTGACTATAGAAATGCCGTTCTAAAAAAATAGGACTTGATCATTGATATAGTCATCATATGCCACCATATTGGCAAATGGACTCTGGGGTGATAACGACATATTTGCAAACGAAAAATAATTTGTGAATAAAACTTTTATATGCATATTCTTAGCGATCTAAAAGCCAGGCTGAAAAATAAATTTCGGTGAAAAAACCTCAAAATCAACTCCAAATTTAAGGTTGAAAAATTGAATTTTGGCTTATAAGCATAAGCATAAAAGAAAAGATGGGATGTCCATAATCATTATTGTCGGTTGCTTTACGTCAGAACCTATTAAATGGTTAATAAATATGTTTATGCTGAGCAGTGAACAAAGCAAGTTTTTGTCAGTAATAATAGCTTTTGCCTTTGTGTATGTAAACATACTGTCATGATTTGTTCTGTCATCACATCAATATCCAAGCATCACAGAATAAGCTTAGTTAGTATGTAATTGACTAACTATAAATTAACCATTGTGTCAATGTCATCCTTACCCTTCAAAACTGCCACAGATGGCAGAGAGGAACAGATAGAGTTGGATGTGTTCAACTTTACCGGTGCTGGTGGAGTAGCTTTGTCTATGTATAATACTGATGAGGTTTGTTTATGATATCCTGTATCAAGCTAGCTTCTGAGACACTATCTGTTCAAACAGGGTTCGAACTTGATAAACTATATTTTATGGTTTTTCCAAATAGTCTATTCGGGCATTTGCTGAAGCTTCCATGAACATGGCTTACCAGAAAAGATGGCCACTTTATCTTAGCACCAAAAACACAATCCTCAAAAAATATGATGGAAGGTCAATAGTCAATCATCACGTGCTATTTATTTTATTTGAATACAAGAGTCTGTCCATATTGAAATATTACTTTTATGTATCAGGTTTAAAGATATATTTCAAGAGAACTATGAAACAAAATGGAGGACCAAGTTTGATGATGCAGGAATATGGTACTGCTATTTTCTGTCTACTTTGCTGTAGGTGCATGGAGCCTTGTTTTCCCCTTTATGTCTTAATCATTTCTGCCTTGTCATTCTGTGGCAGGTACGAACATCGGCTGATTGATGATATGGTGGCCTATGCCCTTAAAAGTGAAGGTGGCTATGTTTGGGCTTGCAAGAACTATGACGGAGATGTGCAGAGCGATCTAATTGCTCAAGGTTTTTGCTTAGTATACGTGTATACTGTACTTTCTGACAAAATTTTGAGAAAGATGAAAGTTCTTTGCTAAGAGGAGGACGATTTTACTTGCACTGCAGGTTTTGGATCACTAGGTCTGATGACATCAGTACTGGTGTGTATGCTCACTGCTGAATTCTTATGTGTTTATTTGGTCGTTCAAACGTAGACATCTTATCTCCATTTGTTGAATGATGTTTCTCTGTTGAGTTCACTTGTAGATTAAAATCTGCTGATGGTATAGCCTCTATTAAACAAAATGTTCTGATAAGATTATCTTCTGAATTTAACTACTAATTTCTGCATTGCTTTAGGTGTGCCCTGATGGTAGAACCATTGAAGCTGAAGCTGCTCATGGTACAGTCACACGCCATTACAGAGTTCACCAAAAAGGAGGTGAAACTAGTACAAATAGCATTGCTTCAATATTTGCTTGGACAACCGGACTAGCACATAGGTATGAGCTTGAATTAAACTTTAGTAACTAAGATCGATGATCTTGCTTTTGAATTAATTAGAATGGCCATAAATATATATGCTCAGTTTTCTTGTCATGGTAATGCTATTCTATGTAGTACATAATCTTTTAGTTTATTTTGTTACTGCTGAGAGCAGAAAATTTTATTGTCTAAACTTTAGTGAGAACTTTCGTCCTTAAAGAAATTTATTCTACTCGTTATATTAAATACTATTTTATGTAAATATTATATACTACAGACAATTATGAGCTGTAGTCTTGTCACTGACCGGTGAACGCACCTCAACAGGGCAAAGCTCGATGACAATAAAAGACTGTTAGATTTTGTGCAAAAACTTGAAGCTGCTTGTGTGGGAACAGTGGAATCTGGAAAGATGACAAAGGATCTAGCTCTTCTCGTACATGGGCCCAAGTAATTGCTTATCCTCTTCTTTATCTATAGTAATAACAAATATAAATATATAAAACGTTTGATTGATTCTCTTGAAATTGTACAGTGTTAGCCGAGATAAGTATCTGAACACAGTCGAATTCATTGATGCTGTTGCTGAGGATTTAAGAACAAGATTGTCAGTAACATCGAAGTTATGAAGGCACTACTCACAAGCTGTTCTCCCTACCTCTCACCGAAGCTGCTCCACGCGGGAATGAATCCCATCGTATAAGGTTTATACATTTGTACTTTGAATAAGAGTGATCGAAGCATTGGTGTGTGCAGCTATATTCCATGCTGCTCTGATAAAGTCTGATGAAGTTGGGTACATTCTTGGTATAACAATGGAGGCGAAGGATCTTTTGCTCAAAATAAAAAAGGTTGAACTTTATTCGTCAGCCTTCTACTTGACCACTTTAATGGTTAAGTCATGTCCATGTAGCTTAGTCTCCTACAGGTACCCACCACTAGTGGTGTTTGTACTTTGTACCATACAAACAACACTCTTTATTTATTATACAGTATAGTATTAATAATACCAAAGCAGGTGCAGATCTGTTAGTAATCTGATAACTACATTCAGATGGGTGACACGTTCTGTTGGTTCCCAGTCCCAGGTGCTTCAGTTTCCTCCCATCACAGGGCATCCTGAGCCTGACGCAGCCTCAGCAGGCGCGCTCAAGAAGCTCGCGAGGAAATTGCCGCGCTCGTAGAAATACTCTGCCTTCTCCACCTTCATCTCCTCGTCAACCTGTCACATTCGTCAACAGAGAACCTTGGGCTTCATCTTTATAAACCAAAATCTAAATTTTAAAACTTAAATTTAACGTTGATGTTAAGGCTTTTTATCGTAGTTTATTTTTTAGCATTTTTTTTGGGAAAATTATAAGACTATCATTATAATTTTGCTAAATTAGAGATACATTATCCTGACCCACGTGACATTGACTTATGTGTGCTCACACATCAATAATAAGATATCAATGATATATCTTCATCTTTGTAAAATCATAATAGCACGGTTGTAAATTTTTCTTATTTTTATATCATTAAGAACATCTATATAAAACTTTACTCAGATTATTTAAAATCATCAATAAGTCGTTTCGCTTATGCTTAAAATAACCCAAAAGATGAGGCTTGTTACTTTGTCAGTGTAACCTGATAATTTTTAGGCTTCAATTTTGGCGGTAAAATCCGGTAAATTCAGACGCCAAGAACATCCACAAGTGCAACTTACATGGAAGATGCAGACGCCGAAGAACTCGACCCGCTTGCCATGGGGAGGGTGCTCCTTGAAGGGGCCCTCCATGTAGCCCCAGTGCCGGAACTTGAAGGCGATCCGCGGCGGGCCACTGTAGACGTCGAGCACCTCGATGGCGAAGCCCCGGGGGAACGCCGCGAGGAACGTGGCCATGCCGGACTCCAGCGTCTCCCTGTCCGGGTCGTAGATGCGGTGCTCCGGCGGCAGCGTCGTCCTCAGGAACGCGTTGTAGCCGCCGATGGCCATCACCTCCTTCCGGCTCAGAAAACCCATCCCTGTCATGTCATGGGTTGTGTTTCCAGTTCGTTATTATTATTATTACACGGAAGACGCACGTACACGCGCACACGATCACCGTGCGGGGCACTCACCGTTGGTGCTCGCGCAGAATTTCTGGGAGTGGACGCTCTTCTGGTCCTCGGGCCGCACCTTGTGGACGAGCTCCATCTCCCAGGTCTTGAGCGGTCGCTGGACCTTCTCCTCCAGTGACCCCTCTGCCCATTCCTAATTAATGACCATCGAGTGCAAAAGGTGTGTGTGTGTATCCTCAGTATCAATAATTATGCTCTTAATTGTCTTGTGAAAACTAATCAGGGTCAGCTCGATCAGTGTAGATGGTATCCATCTATTACCTTTTTAGTTTTGCCTAAATTTATCGATCGTAAATATATATAATTTATATATATATAGATTTGTTAGCATATGAATCAAGGTTAAAAAGTCTTACACCATAGAATGGAGAGAGTACCTTTGTTCTCTCTTCCTCGAAGAGCTTGTTGACGACGTCGTAGTTTGGAGGGGCTCCATGCCTCCACACGGTGTCCTTCTCGCCCTCGCCGTGCAGGAACGACCGGTACTTGTCGCCGGCTCCTGAAGCTTCAGCAGCAGCCGCCATGGCCAACACCTGGATGGTAGCTGTAGCTCTCGTCGCAAACCGAGCGAGAAGGTGGGAGAGCTGATGAACAGCTCCCTTAGATATAGGAGTAATAATCATCAGATCGAACAAGCAAGCTGTTATCACTGCAAACGTCACTGCCTGGACCAAATTAAGCGAGAGAAAATAATCCCTTTTGACAAAGCGAAGAAAAACAGAGAATGCCCAATCAAAACCTGATCAGTTCCTGTGACCTTTCTCCAGTGTCGTTTCCTAGTAAGTTTACCTTGGATTTTTTTAAGATACTATCAAATGATATTTGAGTCGGTAGTTACTTTAGAAACAACGGAACTAATTTTAATATAGTACACCAGAATATAAGTAATAGAAATTTTATAAAGATAAAGTTGAAACTAAAATATATAACATTACGATAAATTTTTGCGTTATATATCATGTTAAAATAGATAAATTAAAAAATATATCTTACCAAAGTTTTAAAATGTTTAATATACTTATAAAATACATAATTAGATTTAAATTTTACTACACTATTACCGCTAGTAGTGGAATGCACTGTAATGGTGTGCAAGCCCAAAGGTTCGCACGTACGCCAAAGTGAGTGGCCGTGCACCGGTGCACATGCTTGACCGGATGAAACATTGTTAGCTGTTCTATCGTAGGCTTTTTCACTAAAGCTTTTTTATCATTCTTAAAAAGTAACTCTAGTTACCACACTTTTTTAGTATAAAAAAGATAGTACCTGGAGATACATTGTACCTTGAGATACCAAAAAAATTGTACTAAAATTATTGATACCCTGAGGTATTTTTCAAGGATGATAAAAAAATCCCTTTTTATTAAATAAACTATTCCACTGCTTGAGCATTGTAGGAAGAGTTGGAGCTAAAGTACGCTGGTTGCAGATTTACGAATGAATCATTTCTTTTTGAGAAGTTTACGACTTAGATGACTGATACTCAGCTCGGTAGTGGAGCAAGTTCATGAGATACAATTCTTGGTAACGGACCTCGCACAATACGACAGTTAGTTACTTGCAAAGTCTCAAGTGAATATGATTCTTCTAAAGCTCTCATTGAGATAGATGGATTTTGGATTTGCAGTGAGGAGAAGACGTGAGTTGATCATAGTCAGTGAGTTACACAGTTGAGCTGAGAAATCAACTCACTGAGTATGATCAACTCACGTCTTCTCCTCACTACAGATCCAGAATTCATCTATGTCAGTAGAAGCTTTATAAGAATCATATTCACTTGAGACTTTTCAGGCAATGAGTGTCATACTGCCCGAGGTCCTTTACCGAGAGTTGTATCTAATGAACTTGCTCTACCACTAAGCGAGGATCAGTCATCCTGTAAGTCATATACTTCTCAACAAGAAATGATTCATTTCTAACATCTTCAAGCAGCCGCTCTAACTCTTTCCACAACACTGTACATGTGGAATGGTTTTCATATGAGTCACATAGTGTATCTGATAGAACAACTAACAACCTCCCCGAAGCTAAGATGTTAGCAATCATCCTTGTTTTGTTTGGCCTCGGCACTGTCCCCCTTTGCGGGACCGATCAGATGTAATGACCCAAAACAACTTCAAATCGGTGAGCCGCAACTTGGCCCTTGCATGACTGCCAACGTCTAAAGTTGGCACCTTTCAAACATATCCAGTTTCATGGCATCAACACTCATAGCATACACCTTAGCCTACTAGCTAAAAGCCCATACTTTGCAATAGGATTTTAATAAAAGAATTCATCGTTCGTATATGAATTTGTCTTTAAGACTTGCGCAAAAATGACTCAAAGATTTTTGACAAAGCAATTGTGCATATGTGATTATAATTAGCATTTCATTATATGTCCAATGTCCAACGCAGAGAGAGATAATGGGAGAAGAGGAGAGAAGGAGAAGAGAGAAGAAAAATGAGTAAAAAGGAAGGAGAGAGAAAAAACAAGAAAAGAAAGAAAAAATGGGAGTGGACCCATGAAGTTGACACCCGGCCCCGACAGGACTTGCGAGGCAAAGTTGTGTCCTGGCCCCATACCGTCGGGTCCTCGGCCCCACATGAGAAATTGCCAACCCTAACGGAGAGATGCTCTATCGTGGACAGCCGACACATTGATGAAGGACTCGGCGAGAAATCCGGCGGTACCATTTCTTTCTCCTTTTTTCTTTTCTCCTTAGCAATATTTTCGACGAAAGATTGGTTCTAATTTATAGTTAGTTGGTCGGTGTTTCGCTCATTCTTTTTTCTTTCACGAATGCTTTGGACAGAGGATTATAATGCAGTGCTAATTATAATCACTATGCACAATTACCTTGTCAAAAATCTTAAGTCACTTTCTGCGCAAATCTTAAACAACAAATTCATCTATGCATGATTAATTCTTTTATTAAAATCTCATTGCAACGCATGGACATTTAGCTAGTGTTACATGGTGCTTCGCATTTCACAAATCTCAAGGATCTGCATACTTCCCTGAATGGACTTTTTTTAAATGGTAGAAAATGAAATTTTGCACCCTTTTTAGAGGAAGATTTAATCTTTCGAATTCTGAGAAAAAACAATCTAAACTTGTAAATGGAAGAATTTGTTATTTTAGCCATGAAACCAGACGGCTTTGCTAAAATAGCCACGGAACCATGGACTTCTCTAAAATGATCATGTATTCGGTTGCACTTCTTTCAAATGACCTTTTCATTTTCTTTATTCATTAAAAAATGTTGTCAACTGGTCAATGAAAAAAGAGACAAAAATGCCCCGGGCGAAATAACATAGGCAGAGTGTGTGCGTCAGTTCGTCCTACTCCGGCAGTGCCCATGGCCGGTGGCGATGGGACCAACTTCTGCTACGTGGAGGTCCTCCCAATGCGTCCATGGTGGGCTGGCGCTCTGCAGGCGGCCACCGGTTGCCCGCCGGCGACGGTGCTAGATCCGTGCCCGTTGTTGACTCCCCCGCCGCCGTCAACCGCCTCCTCGACCGCGCCACCATGCTCGGTTTCATATCCGGCCTCCGTGTCACCGCCATTGGTGGGAAGGCTTTTTTATCCACCGCAAATATCGTCGTCCCCCTATTGTACGTTGGCCAGATCTGGCACTGCCGGCAGCGGACGCCCACCGGCCGGCAGATGGCTTGCGTCGGGCGGCGGGGCTCGGGAGCTCATCGGCCGAGGAGGCGACCGCCAGCGCCATGTCATCAGTGTCGGCCATGGAGGTCGCCAGCAGGGAGAGAGAGGGAGAACAACGAGAGGAGGAGACGCACGCGAGCGAACATCAAAAAACCTCCTCTATTTGTTACTTTTCCCCGGAGGTAATTCCATCAGTTGACAAAGTTTTTTAAGTGAATAAGGAAAAGGAAAATGGCAATTTGAAAGAAGTGGCACCGGATACAGGGCTATTTTAGAGAAGCCCGTGGTTCCGAGGCTATTTTAGCGAAGCCACTCGGTTTTGTGGCTAAATGACAAATTTCTCTCGTACACGAACAGACGCAACAATAGGAAATAGAAGGCCCAAAAAAACAATCAAAAATAGATGGGCTCAGCGCATATACAGCCCATCCAATACTCTTCTCCTCTTGCTGATATACGTGCGACGGAGACAACCGCTAGCTTCATCAAGCTCTAGAACCCTAGCCACTAAATACGCCAACTACTCGGCCGCTCCTCGAGGACCCTGGCCCATACGACGCCTCACCCTCACACCACCACCCAAGTCACTCCCATCGTGTACCAGACCCAGCAACCATGCCGATGTTGCTGCCAAGCTCTTCCTCCCTCCTGCTCGCCTCCGCCCCGATGTCCAACCCAACCCTCCTTGCCACAGCCCACCAACCTACTTGTTGTGGCCTCTTCCTTCCTCCACTACCACATCTCCTGCCTCGTGTCCCGCTTTGCTGCGCCAGGGCACAGAAGGAGTGGCAGCAGCCGGGAGGTCGCTAGGGAGCACAACGAGTGGAGGAGCAGTGGTGGAGAACTGAGGTCGCCGGAGCGTGGTCGGGAAGTACCCGTCTTGGCTCCAGGAAGCACTGCCTTCCACTGACGAGCCAATACTGGCCTATATGTTAGCGAGAGTGGGTTGGCATCCCTGGCCCTCATGTCAGCGATTGCTAGTGGTGATGGCACTCACTGCCACCCACCACCACCCGCAGTCTTTATAGGTGTGAAGATTAACCAAGCAAGAATTGTCCTCCGGGAACTAACAGGTGGAGCTTGCAACAAAGTCGAGGCGAATTGTTTTGTAGATTGTTGGATTATCAAGGGTTGATTAGGCTAAAAATAAATTAAACACAATGTTAAAGACAAATATAAGTCGATCAAATAAGCATAATCTAGTACTTAGTACTGATACAACTAGAAAGCTGGTCCTAGAACATGTAAACAACAGAGAAAATATAACAAAGGAAAACCATCCTTTTCCAGTCCCAGTATACAGACTAATTACATGATTAAGAGATGTAATAATCTTCAAAAGAAAGCCTCCAAGCAGAACATACCACTGAACAGATGTAATAATTTGAATTGATATCACGCTCACATAAGCAAACTATCAGAACAAAGTGTGGCTGCGCCTGCGGAACAGCTGATAAACAAGGCATGCAAAATTCCATCTGAAGATTATGGCTGCTACTAACCACGCCAAACAAATTACTCATTTTCTGAGTCTCTGACCAGCCATATAACTTATAAGATCAATGGGATTTCAGGAAACAAACAACCAGTGCTCCCTCTAGGCTTTGTATTTTAATAGATGATGCAGTTGATCTTTTTGATACGTGTTTTAATCATTTGTCTTATAAAAAAAGTAATTACCATTTATAATTATATTTTGTTGTGATTGGATTCGTTACTGGGTATATCTTAACTATAAATTATATTTTTATATATTTGCATAAAATTTTTAAATAAGATGAATCATCTATCGAAAAAATTAACAGCGTCTATTAAAATATGTTAAAATACGGAGGTAGTACTTCTCTAAACCTGAATAGAGCCTGCTACTAGTAAAAATGAGTAGAGGAGAAAATCTCACAGGGATTGTTTCCGAAAAATGGCGAGGCGCACCAAGACGTCGTCCCAGAGAACCAAATCGCCGTCGCCGTCGCCGCGAGCTCCCGGAGATACAGCGCCAAACCCGGCAGCGTTCGTGGCAAGGCGAGCGCGCGAGCTGAGGCGGTGGGACGACGCATCGGAACGAATCGATCGAAGAGCAGAAAAACCGAGCAAGAACAGGGAGGAGCCGGCCCGGCCCTCCTGACCGACGATTTCTCGACGAGTAGTTAAGACTCTCTCTCTCTCTCTCTCTCTCTCTCTCCCTGAACGAGAGAGATGCTCCCCTTTTATCCCTGTGCGCTGCGCCGCCATCCCTCGCAAGAAATCCGCCACGATCCGACGAACTTGGCGGCTTCCAGTTGCAGGCCACCAAAAATGAATCGAGGGAACAACCATCTTCACGTTTTCGTTGTGTCGTTAAGATGAGAGAGAGAATGGCGTTTCTGGTAGTACATCTAAACGTGCACATATTCTTTTTTTTATGAGAATTTGTTTTAAATTACCTATCTAATTTATGATCTAATTATACTATTGTATTCGTAATAATTAAATATATATGACAAGATCTAACTTTTATGAAAAATATAAATTATTTTTATAATATATCTAAATTATTTTTAGATTTCATTAAATTACTTCTTTAGTCAATCATAAAAGTAAATTTAACTTTGTTCTCTCTTCCTCGAAGAGCCTGTTGTCTGTTGACGACGTCGTAGTGGGGAGGCGCCACGTTGTCCTTCTCGGCCTCGTCATGCAGGAATGACCGGTACTTGTCCCCACCTTCTGAAGCTTCAGCCGCAGCCGCCATGGCCGGCCGCCGGCCGACACCTGATAGCTACCTCGTCGCAAATCGAAGCTCTGCTAGCTTCTGCTCCTAGTTTGCGATCGAGCTGGTTGTTGGTAGAGTGTCACCTTACCCCTATTCATCTAAGCACGTGAGTAGCATGTTGGTATATTCTACTTAGGTAAGCATGTTCAAGTAGCATGTTGGAGTATTCTATCTAGTAACATATTAGGGTATTTTACTTAATAGTATATTAGAATATTCTACTTGACAATCATATTATAAATTACGGTGTATATACATGTGATATAGGGTCACATTTACCCTATTGGCTCGAATGTGGTTTGAATATGCTCGTTTAGCATATTGTGACGATACGCTCGTTTGACATGTTCGACCAAGATGCATTGGTATTCGACCAATTTGTCTCAGTGATATGTTCGGTTAAGATGCCTTGGTATTCGACTAATATGTCTTAGAGCCGTGTTCGATCAAGATGTCTTAGTATTCGACTAGTTTGTCTCAGTGGCATGTTTGACCAAGGTGCTTCGGCACTCAACCAGCGCACCTCGGTGGAAGACCTAAGTGAAGTATAAGGAAGGCTTATTTGTCACGACTCCTATAAATATTCTCGCTAGGATGTTTGGAGACTAACACTTAAGTGTACTCCAGTACTGAAGACTGCTGTCGTTATGATTCCCTAGAAGCTAGAGATTTTACGCCAGTATCCTTAGACTCTCGGTAGTTAGGTAATTGTACAAGTGGGTTTCCAATGCTATAAAAGCCCGTACCCCCGTCCTGTAAAATTTAAGGTAAAATGATATAAACAGCATTTTGAGCATCTTCTTCATTTGAGTTCTTTCTTTGTGTGTAACTAGTATTTGCCGTTGTTGTACATACATGAACGTAAGGTCACAGCACCGGTGAAGAGGCAATCGACGAACAGCTCCCCAAGATATAGGGCAAGCAATCATCTCATCATCCGGAACAAGCATACTGCTGTGATCACTGCAAACGTCACACTGGCCGCATGGACCAGAGAAAAAAAAACTGATCACCTGTCATCCAAATAAACAAAGAAATCTTTAGTTTGTTTATGTCCCTAATCCAGACCTAATCCCAACCTTGTCCAATGCGCCGCCTCATCCCTCCACTGGTTCTTGTGACCTTTTTTTTTCCCGTGTTGCTTTCTCGGAAGCTTCACGTACCGACCATGGCGGCCACGGGCGTGAGCTAGCCGGAGTGAGTGACGAAGCATGTGTGCTCGGCCGGCGGTTGGTGTGGTTAGCCGCCAGCCGCCTCACGTCGCCGGCAGAATAGACATCCCTTGAGATCCATTAAATCATTAACTAAAACCATAGCAGACGGCGCATAAAAATTTCACGAATAAACATATGAACAAAGAACGCCAGACGGTCACAGCGAAGTCACTACAGGCATCTCGCTATCGATGGGTCAGGACTTCAAGTGTTACTAAGATCTTAGTAACCACTAGACTATGGACCCTTTCACACCATCATAGCTAGTTTCATTACGTGAGTTCATGCTTTGGGTTCTAAGCAAAGTTTGTGTCATCGGAAAACTTCAAAACCACCGTCCAACGGAGTACTATTATCATGATCTTTCTGTAGTTTTTGACGGTTTGTCGTCACAATAATCGCAGTTTCCTCAGATAGCATACCGTCGGTTTTGGTAATCCAGGTTCTAAGTTCTTGCTGCTTATGCAGACTGCAGCTGCTACAGGGATTTACTATATATATGCCTTTTGTAACTATGTTTCAGATTCAGAAAAAGAAAACGGTACTGTCCAGAAGTTCAAGTGGATCAGCCCAGACCAGTCCGTTGGAAGGTGAAAGATTGGGATCTCTCGCAGAAGATGTATTTTTATTGAACCAAGTAAGAAAGTGTTACTTTCGTTTTCGTTTCACGTTGTAAGATGATCTGGTACTCTCTCTAAATTCATATAGACGTTAATGAATCTAGATTCGTATCAAACACATTCATTGTTCAATAAATGAATTTATGTGAGCTCAAAACATATTATAACATATTATAATATAGAATGTAGAGAGTATCCAACATGGATCTAAGTAGAACAACTTTGTATGCAGTTCATCGAATTACATGGCTCAGGATGTCTGGTTGGGCATTCAAGCCCATGGCTTTCCTATTGTCAGAAAACACGAGCATATATCAATTACAGGTTTTTTTAGATAATGGATTATATTAAACCCGGCCTGTTAGGGTGTACACAGCCAAAATATTAATTATAGGTTATGCCAGAAACAGTAAAAATACATCACATAAATTATATTAATCCAGAATACTGGAGAAATCTCCCATTTGTGACAGATAATTGATGAATCTTACTACCTTTGCTTCCTCGGAACAAAACTAAGTTATATATAATAGTCCGACGAATTAGTGTTAAGAGATAATTTGGTCCACATCCCAGATTGAGGAAACGAAGATAGGTTCTAGCTAGTGAGATACAGAACGCTGCAGGCAAGCTGAGCGAGTACCTTCATTTACGGGAATCCACACATAGTAAAATTCAAGGGAATGACACGGGTCACATGCACATCCTGCTTGTTACCTGCGCCTTAGATCTCTCTGCAAGAAGGGAAATTATGAATGTTTATTAGCAAATGAGGTGAAAATGAGTAACATGTTATCAGAAGATTGATTTCAAGAAACAAACAAGTGACGCCTTTGCGATTAAATTCTACGAAGCAAGTGATCATGCAACATTGGTACGAAACCATTTATAAATACTATCTTAGTCAATTTTGATTGAAAAAACAGATCTTTCTAGGAAACCAGAACAAATCATGTGTACAAAAATGAAGGCTTACCCTTGGACCACGGTCTGTAACTGGTGTTGGTCTGCTCCCCATATTATCTGATTGCTGAATCATCTGTGGGCTATCATGCTTATAGAATGCTTGTAAAGTTCTCACCATGAAAGGACGAACGATATTCACTTCCATTGCGGAGAGATTTTTGAGCTGTGTATATGTAAAAAAAAATGCATAAGGTATTTTGATCAAAATATCAAGAGCTTAACTAACATGAAAAAAAAAAGATAATGTGTCATAATTTAAGATACAGTCATATGGAAATCATTGAGTAAGAATATTGAAAAGAACATGCAAGCATAAACAGTTTATGATAACAATTGTGTGACATCACAAACAGAAGAGTATTTATGGTCAATTAAACCAATCATTACTATGTAAATATAGAACCTATGAGAAAGGTTCTGTATGTTTATTTTGTTAGCCATACCTATGAGAAAGATTAAGCAATATAGTTCATATACACTACAAGAAACTTTGGATTAAAAAAAACATAAATGATAAATGGAACATAGGATAACACATGAAAGTACGGAAGAGCTTCAACATAATCTGAGGAACCAGGACAAGCAGTAGATATAGTGGCTAAAGCCTGGAGAGAAAATAAGATACCTTTACGGCATGAGTACGGCCTGATATTGTCTCCAATCCAGTCTCAACCTTGTGGAATCTGACATCTCTGATGTCCTCAATCAATGACCTCACCTGCATACAGCTAGAAGTAAGCCTTTTTTTTAAAGAATATGAAAAGCCAACTAGACAATGGAAATTTCTTCCGAAGGTTTCTGTAACTCACCAAATATGCATCTGAAATGTCATCACGAGCACTTGACATAAAAAAACAAGAGAGAAATAAGTGTTGCAGATTGTTATTGTAGAAGAAATGCCATTATAGATTAACTATGAATACTTACTGATCAAACAGAAGCTTAGATATTTCAATATAGTGGAATGGTAACGGTTGAAATTCTTTGGGTGACTCTCTTTCTGCATCTAATACCTGTGTCAAGCGGTCTAACAAAAAATAGTTAAAGGGTGAAACATACATCATACAATTAATGTATGAGCAATTTTACAATCCTTGAGAATGTACCAGGAGATACTAAATTTTACACTAAAATTTTGGTACCTCTCAGTACTTACTCAAGAACTGTAAAATTGTTTTTAATGTATAAACTAGTAACACAGACAAATCTGTAGTCAAGCACTCAGAATCTAAGACACAAACATAAACAGGATTTCAGGGGAAAAGGTATATAGATAGGCAATATGTCTTGGTAGGTTCTACGCATTACTATTGGAAATAAGTTGAGGCACAGAGCCTCCTTCATTTATGATTTATTCATTTGTGTCAGCAAATAGTGTAAATCTGTTGGCTATGATAAAGCAGGAGATTAAGCATCTCAAATATGCAAGAAAGAACTTACCAACAGTCATCCAGTTAGGTGTGCGGATGGTACACTTGCCACGCTTCTTAAGCGCAACCGCAAGCCAAAGAGGCACTTTGCTTGCCATTTGTGGGAAGAAGGGCCCGAAATCCCCCTATATGGTGAATTGGTAAGAGTGAGTGCTATGTTAACCAAAACTTACCAATTGAGACCACAAAAACAGCGCAGAATTTTTAATATCAATCCTCAGCATAAGACAACAGTTTGAACAGTAAAAATGGGAAACAGAAAACCTTATAGAGAATATGAGATGAGGAAACCAACCAATAGTTACTGAAACAGCAAAAGGAATTTATCATTCATCAGTGAAGTGAGCATCAATCACAGCAAAATACATGAATTTAGTATGAATGTATAATGTAGTTAACCATGTATATAGTAGTACCTAGGAAAGATAAACCCAGCACCAAAAAGGTGAGGTAAAACCAGTGGACAGGGAGAGTATTTGAAAATAGATGTCCGTGAATGGGACTTACACAGATCATGTTAAGGGCCTCCATGCGAATGTTGGGGACAATTTCAACAATCTCATCCTCTGCCACAAACTCCACCTGCACCAACCAATTGGATAGATGAACTTGGAACCAATGAATCCAGACCCAGGCTCTTGGAATGATTCAAGGAGGAAAGGATTGATGTAGGTCTGATTACCTCTGAGGGAGAGAAGATGGAGAGATGAGGGTCGGACTGCCCAGCCATCTTCACCACCAAGGCACTAAGTTGCTTACTCTATTTGATGATTTAGTGTTTGTAGTCTTTCAAAAAAAAAGACAAGAAAAATGAATTAGTGTTTGTTCAGTCCTCCTCGGCGTCTAAGATGTCAAACATTTACCCCATACAGATAATTCACATAGAGAGCAAATGGTAATTTATCAAACTTAGATAGTTGCTTAATTAGAAGAAGAAGAAAAATCTGAAGTTATGAACTGAACTACTGAAATGGATTCATAAATATTAGTTCAACATGTTTTGTCAGCACAAGCCGTTCTTACTTGATCTGCTACTATAAAAGGAGAGCCAACTGAGAAAATTCGGAAGATTAATCCATCCCCAAAGAGATTTCGTGTGGAGAAATTGGACAAAAATAATTTTAAGGATTTGTGCTAGGGTAGGGTAAGGTTGCTAACTTGCATTATCCCCTTCACAGCTAAACCAATCTAATAGAACCTAGTAATCAAGTATGAGGATCCAAGAACATTGTCCAACGGCTTTGTTCAGAGGATAGTCTTTTGGACTTCGGTTGTGTTTTGAGGTGAAATTCTATCTCTAATTTTCTAAGCCAGTACTCATTCTGATTTTTGTGACCACATACTTCATCTGAACTTCAGATGCCATTTTTTTGAAGAATACTACTACTAGCTATTACTACCACTGCGATTATCTTACAATTAATAAAGGAAGTACAAGGACATGTTGATTAAGCTACGGCATATTGATATGCCTAGTTTTTAGAACACATGGCAACCATATCCTTGATGCAACAATTCTCAGATGATGCATGGGTACATTTATTTAGATTTTTCTCAATTTTTACAAGGGTAAAGTAAGCTTCTAGATTCTATTATCGTTGATGTGACCAGAATACACATGATATGCACCTCTCTTTCAACCTTGCAAAGCTTACCGAAGCATGTTGTTTTTGTGATGCAGCCTCCTTTTGAGCACCAGCTAGCTAATTCAATGCAGTGGTGATACAAAACAAAGAAATGGAGGAGCTTAATGAAGCATGTAGCGATATGGGTCAAGCTCTATTATTTTTCTCAGTTCATTCCTGGCTGTCAGGTTCCCTTTATTTTTGCTTGGTTTATTTTGTGTCAAAACCATAATTTGTTTAATGGGCTAAGAGCAAACCACATGCTTGGTTTATTGGATCGATTTTGATCTACTTTTAATTGAATAGAGCAGCTGCTGTTGAAATTAAATATAAAGAGCAGTACAGTGTGAGTTATACCTGGAGTGGGCAGCGGATGGAGGGGGGCAATGACGCTGGATGGAGGGGGCGACAGCGGTGGCGGATGGAGGGGACGGGGGCGGTGGTGGAAGGGACGACGGCGGGAGGATGGAGGGAGCGACGGCAGAGCTGGATGGTGAGGGAGCAGTGGATGGAGGGGGCGACGGCGCCCGCGCCGTTGGATGGAAGCGACGGCGGTGGCGGATGGAGGGGGGGGGAGGCGGAGGAGGATGGAGGGGGCGGGGGCGGTGATGGATAGAAGGGAGACGGCGGCGGATGGAGGAGGCGGGGCCGCCGCGGCGGCGGCGGCGGCGGATGCCGGCGGCGACAGCAAAGCTGGACGAAGGGGGAAGCGATCTGAGGAGGGCGAGATTTCTGTGTATTGGCGCGAGCCGAAAAAAAATTGCGCGTTTTGTCCAATTGGGAATCCCACCGCGAGGCAAGTCTCCATTGTTTCACATTTTAGAACAAAACGCGGAAACGCGTTTTTGCAAATACAAAATACTACTCCTACCTCTATTTCATATGTACTTTGACTTTTTTTATAACGTTTAACCATTTATCTTATTTAAAAATTTAGTATAAATATAAAAAATGATAAGTCATGTTTAAACTTCTTTTAATAATAAAGTAAGTCACAAGCAAAATAAATAATATTTTTATAATTTTTTAAATAAGACAAATGATCAAACATTACAAGCACAAAAATTAAACATCTTACATTATGAAACGGAGGGAGTAATTTATAGATAAAAATTTTTTATACGTGTCCATAGTGACTCAAAAGTAAAATTTGTAAAATAAACCACTGTGAAAAAATCAAATCCAAAATTAAGTTTAAAAATTTAAATTTTGGCTTATAAGCAGTTACAACTGGGATACGATAGGAGCTCAAAATTTTGGCTCTGCCACTGCCAGTGTTTAGTAATGCTAAATAAATAGAGGTTATTTTGGATAATTGTCGTAGGAATGTTTTTAGCTCATGATACTAATATTTGATTTTGGGGGGTTTTATAGGTCTATTTTTGGGGTGCTCTAATGTTGTGACTTTTTTTTGTCAGAGACGAAAGTACACGGAACCAAAGCATTTTATATTATTCAAAATTTGTACCGCGGTATAATCATTTCTGTATCGTTTCTGATCGCATCATCAACTCTCCAACCAACTAGAAGCTTAAAAAGAAAATCTAGACCATTCAAATACTAGAAATTAACCACATAAGTGTCTTTCAACATTAATATTTACTAAATAACATAGAAATATTTATATTTCGAAATGGATAGAGTACTATAGTTTTTTCGTTGGGAACTGCTAAAAGATTATCGTTAATTTTTATAGGACTATAATATAATTACATTGTAACTATGCTACAATTATATGATAACTTTCAATTTATAGAACATTAGATCATCAAGTTGTATGGGGAAAATGAAAAAAAAATGATCTCATCAATATTTCTTCGAGAAGGGGGGAAAATCACATGGAGAGTGTTTTAAATACTCATATATTTTTTTACTTAGAAGTCACAATATAATTATTATATGAGATATACTATACCCGTGTGGTATAGCTAATAGCCTAATACACATGGCTTACACCTATATCATGGCTTTATTACAACCACCCTTCTCATGTACTCAGTCTTTTTTCATAGTAACATTTATTTTTAGTGTCAATATATCCATGTATATATATTTAGTTATCCCATCATAATCATACTCTTATTTGCTACATGTTTCCATTTTATTTAGATTTGAGCCGACTTTTCCCTACAAGAAGGTTAATGTACCAAAAGAAAGATGGCGACGTCATCGGCTTCGTTGCGCCATGGCCACAGTGTGCATGGAGACAACCATAGGCGATCCTGGTGTGACGGTGGCAATAGATTTGCTCCTGCGTCTTAAGCTTGCGAACGGCGATGGCAAACTCTTTTCTCCCTCTCCATGTCCTTCCTCCCTCAATCCCTCTCTATCATATCCAATGCTATGACGCTTGGCGTGCGTGGAACATATGTGTCACGAAATAGAGCTTAGGAGGCTAAGATGTATATGATGATTTCGTCTTCTTTTGATAGACATACCACGATGTACTCGTGGGGCATACTCGGGAAGCTCATGGGTCATGTGCCAAGTCGATCTACTTTCTTCAGCTTGGAATCCAGAGGTCGACAGTAGCAGTGATGGGTAATAAGGCGGTCCATCCACCACATAGATCTAGAGGTCAGCTTCATTTGGTGTATCAACTAGCCAAGGTGTGGTCGTAAGGTATCAGATTGACTACTGATGTGTAAAGGCAGGAGAAGACGGAGTTGTCTGTTACACCCCACCATGTCATATGTTAAGAGTGGTGCATCTTGCCATTAGTAGGGTACTAAGGTGATATCCCTTTATTCTTACATAAGCTTAAAATATCACGCGTGTAAAAATAGGTACAAAAGGACTTTGATCCCAGACTACATGTAAAAATTGAATTTTATGAACTTTTAACTACATGCGACGCAAACAACCATTTGAAAATTTATTTTGGTTCTATGGAAGATACTCATTTGAGTTTTTTTATTACATCGTTATTTTGGATATCGTTTGTCTTATTAAAAAATTTATCTAAATATATAAAATTATTAGTCATGTTTAGAGTATCCAAAGTAACAAACCATTCATAAAAATAATTAATAATTCTATAAATTTTTGAATAAAATAAATGATTAAAGCAAACTAAGAGACAGCTCGTTAAATAAAAAATCGGAAGAATTAACCTTGTTCTGTCCTGGCAGTGTGCGCGCCGGGGATTCCACGGCCGTGAGCCCGTGATGGAACCAAAGGGCGGTAAGTGCAGGACTGCAGGATGGCATCGGCGGTAGTTTGAGCTGCATCTGTGAGCAAGGCGCCAAGGCCGAGAAAATTGTAATTATAATATTTTCAAACACAGGTTTCGCTTGATTATCATTTTAAATTTTGGCTTCATTATATTGCCATTCTTAATCAGTTTCTACATGTTATCATACCATCCTAGACAAAAATACCCCTTCACTTCAGTTTATTGAGCCATGCGGGCGTACATCCGTGCGCTTGCCACAGCGAACCATCATGTCACTAGCAACTCGCCATATTGCCAGCAATCACGCCACATTTGGCTCCCAGTGGTCCCGTCAGCTAGCGTGCCACCTCTGTTGCACGGCTTGCGCCGCTCGCTGCGCCGCTGTGCCACCAGCTAGTGCACCCGTCGGCGACCCGCGCCGCAGCAACGATGACTTCCTCTAGTGCAAGTTGATCTCGACGACTCTGGCGGCCATGATACGGTGTACTCCCACGTGACACTGGTGCATGTGCAGTCCGTCGTAGGAATCAATGCCGGCTGGGGGATGCATGCCGGCGACCCTATTATTGGCGGAGGCTACAATGCCGACAGCGGCTACGACGGTGGTAGCATGATGCCCATGCACCCTCTCACCCTATCCATGAGCTTGGTTGGGTCCCAGCCTAGCTACGTGACCATGGCCCAGATTCCAGTGGCTCTGGTTGGCAGTGCGACCATGTCACACAGTGGCCACCGGCGAGCACGGAGAGAGGAAGAAGAGAAGCGAAGGGGTATTTCGTATATGATGGTATTACAGCGGGTAGAAGTTGATTGAGAGTGTCAATATAGCAAAGTCAAAATTCAAGATGGTATTCTAATGAAACATGTGTTTGTGGATGTTATAATAGCAATTTTCTCGCTAAGACCAGATGCAACAAGTGTAGGACGCATGAGACTCATATATAATTTTGAGGTGATGCTTTGGTTTACTACGTAAAATATCAAACGACATACTTATAGCATGAGACTCATATATAATTTTAAGGTGATGCTTTGGTTTACTACGTAAATATCAAACGACATACTTATAAAAACGTAATTTGTCTAATCTGAAACATGGCCGGCCGGGGAGCTCTCGATCGAACGACTCATCACCAAACTAGGCTACAGGGCACACTAGTACGGTACACAGCGACCTCGACCTCGACCTCGACGTCTCGTCTCGGTCTACAATATTGTATCGTTGTATGCCTGCACGCGGGCGAGCACGAGATCCAGCAGCGCACACATGCATTGTTCAGCGTGATCCACGCGAAAACGGACGCCCCCAAACACGCGCGCGCGCGCGCGAAGAAAACCCATCCATTTGCAGCCAGCGACGTACGATACGTACCGTCGCGATCGATCGATTTGTCGCGACTGCTGCTGCCGCACCCGTACAACCGAAGCCCAACGAATAAACATACCCACCGGCTCATCATCAGAAGACTGGACGAACTGCTGTCACCTTAATTAATTTGTCCACAACCACACAAGCTTTTCGCTAGCTAGCACGCATTGCACGCTTAATTTGCCGTACGTTTCGATCCACACACGCAGCGGGTCGTCGACGACTACCCGGGCCGGCCAGAGGACCCCACGAGCGCCACATGTTTTAATTTCAATTTTGAGCGAATTGTATCTCTTAATACGTTAGGTACTAAAGTTACTAAATTTTACATAAAAAACATCTTGATACCTAGTCAAAAATAATAAAATTGCTCTTAAATTTTATATAAGTACCCTGCATGATGATCGACGATCGATCGATCGCGACCGGACCTCCGAGACCGATCGGCCGGGTGCGAAAGTGTATTTCGCTTTAAGCTTATACGTCAAAACTTTAATTTTTAATTTTAAATCTAGTGTTGATTTTAAGGTTTTTCACCGAATTTCGTTTTCCAGTATTAACTCTTAGATCGCTAAAATATATATATATAATTTTTATTTATAAATTATATTTGGTTTTGGCGACCGTTTATGCGGCAGGCCCGACGACGGCTCGGAGCAAGTTCAATAGTTAATTATACGCACCGCTGTTCCTTACGGCCATAGATATTTAGTTGATACCAACTCTCTCCGTCCCTAAATGTCCCTAAATGTTTGAGGTTGTTGACTTTTTTATACACGTTTAACTATTTATCTTATTTAAAAAATTTACATAATTATTAATTATTTGTATATCACTTCATCTATTGTTAAATACACTTTTATGCATATATATAGCTTTACATGTTTTTTTTAAAAAATTGAATAAGATGAATAGTCAAACGTATATGAAAAAGTTAACGACGTTAAACGTTTAGGGACGAAAGTAGTATTTTTTTGAACTTTTCAATTCCAAATAATTGGTTTTTATTATGTTAGAATGAGTTTACGAAGTTATTCGGTGCATGCTTTCGAGACAAGTCAACGTATGCTATTCTTCCTTTTCAATGTTACTTAGTATTTGAGAAAATATTTTTATCGGTGTATAAAATATGACATACCCAAAAACTATAGAAAGATATTGTCAAGATCTTTATGGAAGACTATTGATGGTCAATAGTTTTTAAACTGTGATCAAATATCTTTCTAAACATCAAATATTTATGACCAAATGAGGTAAACTGCAGTCACGTTCATTAATTCGTATCGAAAGAGACTAATTATCTACTACAATAGTAACAGCAAATTGTACCCTCCATCATCTTCCTGGTGGCTGATCAACTATAGCCAAAATTGTACACTTATAAAACAGGCACCATCTACCTAAACTTATAAGATACTACATCCATTTCATTTCTAGTCATGCCTAAATTTATTTATTAATAAACATATATAATTTATATATATGTATGTCTAGATTTATAAGCAAGACAATACTTCAACATCTTACATTTTGAAAAGAAGGGAGCAGTACTCAACCACCACAATACAATCACTTTTGAGACATGTAAGCATAATTAAATAACCACGTTACTAGTTTTTAAAGAAGCTAAAGTATTACATCTTATCATGGGATGAAACCTTACACCTAACAAATACGTAGTCGGATAACTCGTCGATAATTTGTTTTATTGATATTTCTATGTCTCACGGGATGCAACTTAACTAATCATAACGTAACTATAACTTTGTATCTGCCTTTTCCACTTCATTTTAAACCAACCGTTTCTTTACTCTATCTCTATTTTGAAATACTAAAAATAAGTGGAACCCATTGTCTACTTCTTAATTATCTTATCAGTCCTAGTTAAAGTTTATATTTTAAAAATTATTTTTTTATATTTTAGTTTTCTCATACCGTACTCTACATTCTAGCCATTGCATTTAAATTACAAATATTATAATATAAATGATTAAAGATTTTTTATAAATTATTTACTTATCATCTTCGGTCTACCACATACCTACAGTAGCGTCAAAGTCATACAGAGTAATGGCTCTTTACGCATAGTGATTACGGTTTCAAAGAACCTAGAAGACATCCTCCCGCCCGGATGGTAATTATAATCAATTGTCAAACCATCACCCCTCCTTCGTCACCACTGCTCTCCCCTTGTGCTCGCACCTCCGCTCCACGCTGCACCCCTTCATGCTGCGCTACTCCACTCCACCAACTCCGCGCTCTGGCACGTGCCTCCCGCACGTTACTTCACGTCCTTCGTATTGTCTCGCCGTTCGACGTCGATGATAAAATGATACTAGTTGGTATCTTCTACCTCATAACTTATCCCGTCCTCTAGTCGGCCTACGGCTGTTTTAAGCTGCCGGCTGTGCGAAAATCACCAAATGATTTTAAAATTTAAATCCGTACCAGCACAGCTGACGATTTTTTCCCTCTATTTAAACCACATCCCCAGCACGTTAATGACCACGCCCAGCCCAGCTCAGCCAACTTCTCTGAGCTTTGCTTCCATTGTGTCGTCACTGCAGTGTTTGACATGCACGTAGTGCTCGCTCAATCCACGATCATGGACAAGCTCGCCTCCGGCTGCCTCCGGCACGTCGGCGGCGCAAGCTCCAGCCCCTACGCGGCGCCGCTCCAGCTCCAGAGATCCGTCTCCACGCTCGCGCGGGCCACTGGCCGCAGCCAAAGGCGGGGACTGTCCGTCGCGCGGTGCGTCATGGGCGCCGCGGCCACGACGGAGCTGAAGGGCGGCGGCGGCGGCGGCGGCGGTAGCTTTGACTTCCAGCGGTATCTGTCGGCCAGGGCCGGCGCCGTGCACGACGCGCTGGACCAGGCCCTGCCGGTCGGCATCCCGGAGCGGCTCTGCGAGTCCATGCGCTACTCCGTCCTCGCCGGAGGCAAGCGGGTGCGCCCCGTGCTCGCGGTGGCCGCCTGCGAGCTCGTGGGCGGTGCCGCCGCGGCGGCCACGCCCGTGGCGTGCGCCGTCGAGATGATCCACACCATGTCGCTCATCCACGACGACATGCCGTGCATGGACGACGACGGCCTCCGCAGGGGCCGCCCGTCCAACCACGTCGTCTTCGGCGAGTTCACCGCCCTCCTCGCCGGGGACGCGCTCCTCTCCCTCGCGTTCGAGCACATGGCCCGCGGCTGCGCCGAGCTGGGCCTCCCCGCGGCGCGCACGCTCAGGGCTGTCGCCGAGCTCGGGAGCGCCGCCGGCGCCGGGGGAGTCGCCGCCGGGCAGGTCGCCGACAAGGCGAGCGAGGGCATCCCCGTCAGCTTCGCCATGCTGGAGTACATCCACGTGCACAAGACGGCGCGGCTCCTCGAGGCCTCCGCCGTGTCCGGCGCCATCGTCGGCGGAGGCACGGACGCGGAGATCGAGAGCGTCCGGCGGTATGCGCGCAGCATCGGGCTCCTGTTCCAGGTGGTGGACGACGTGCTCGACACGACGTGCACGTCGGAGCAGCTCGGGAAGACGGCCGGGAAGGACGTCGAGGCCGACAAGGCCACGTACCCGAAGCTCCTCGGCGTCGACAGGGCCCGCGCGTACGCCGCCGAGCTGCTGGCCATGGCCGAGGCGGAGCTCGAGGGGTTCGACGCCGAGCGCGCCGCCCCGCTGTGCCACCTCGCGCGATTCATCGCCTACAGGCAGCATTGATAGCTCGATTCAGCGAACAGCGCAGCCAAAATTATGCGGTTGCACGTACGAATTATTTGTACACTTTTTTGTTTACTTTTTTGCTCATAAGACCAACGCAGGCATCTTTGGGTTTTTCACGATGGTTTGTTTTTCGACTTTTGTTGTAAGATCTTTAATGACATATATATAAAATATTATTTATTTACAAATATGATGGTTATTGTTTTTCAATCACTAGAAAGAATTCATGTACTCAAGTTTCAGGCCCAATTATAGATGGCCCGAGACCCAACGTCCTGGCCCACGACATGACAATTTGGTCCGACCGAAGCATAGCATGACACGACAGGTGTCGAGGCTATGCTAACCCGACTCGATAATTGGGTTATGGCTAGACCGATGCCTTAGCATGATTGATTGGCTTAGCACGACCTAATAATGAGTAGGGAAGAAAAATAGTTAAGAGATCCAAAACAAACTTAATTTAGTAATAAATTAAGTAATATAAGGCTTAATCTAAAGAAAAAAAGTATATAATATAGACTTATCCTAGTCATATAAGACACGACCGGCCCAAAGGAAGAGAGACGAAAAGTAGACTCTTCTAACCATATAAAACACGACCCAAAGAGATGAGGGAAGAAATTGTACTTATTTAGTAGAGAAACATGATACGTCGTTGTGCTTTCGGGTTGACCCGACATGCCCTGACTCTTATTGGGCTATGCCTGAGCCATCTGTGCAACCCGTGGGCAGGCTCGCCTTACGCTTAGGTCGGGCGTACCAGGTGGACGAATTTCGGCGGAAAAAGTACACGCAAGGTCCCTCATTTTGTCACCGAGTTACAAAATTGTCCCTGAACAAAAAAAACCAGATATAACACATCCTTCAACTTACAAAACCGGTGCAAAGGAGGTCTCTTGGTGGTTTTGTCTCCGGTTTTGGCTGATGTGGCGTCTACGTGGCTCCTTTGACTAGATCATCGTCTTATGTGGCATTGAAGTGGCGCCCACATGAAAAATTCAATCCGAAAAAAAAACATGGCCCACTTTTCATTTACACTAGAAAATAATAATAATAAATGATGGCCCCATATGAAACTCACATGTCATCCTCTGCTACTTCCTCCTTTCTCCTTCCTCTCCTCCTTTCTCCTTGCCACACAGCTTCGGGCGGAGCGGGCAAGCTCGCCGGCCTCCCTGCCCCTCTCGCCGGCCCTGACTCCTCCCTCTCCGTCTTCATTCCCTCGCTCTTATCTTCCAGCTGATGAACTCACGAGATGCACTAAGACACCGTTGCCAGGGATGCTGGAGGGGAGCAGCGGCTGTGGCGTCCACGAGCAGCAGCAAGCGCCGATGACGAAAATCATGCCGTGGTTGCTCAGTTCCTCGAACATGATGACGAAGGCCTTGGAGAAGGACTGCATCCCCCGTGCTATTAGGCATCTTGTGGAACTGGAGTGGCAGACACCAGTATAAAGACATGGCCCTTGCTTGTTTGTGTTTTACGTTGGTCAGCATGAGCAACCCATTTAGGGTCGCCATCACCATGCCGTCGAAGATGAGGTTTGTGCTGGTGAACTCGTTGAAGATGAATTGCTCTTGGCTGCTGGCCCGCTGCCGTGGGGTAAAGTACATCGAGGACTAGGAAGAAAATCAGGAGGAGGAGCGGCATTTCTGATTTTTCTGGCTTGGGAAGGACCATTCCCTCGGCTTGCTCGCTCCGGTGTGCTACACTTCATCGCGTATGCCATGAGAAGCATCGCTGCTCGCGTGCGCCATCGTCACCCACCGCTTCTTGGCTCGTTGGTCCAGCGATGCTGAATCACGAGCTCCAAGTGAAGTGCCGTCGGATCCAATGGATCAGGCATCAACCGTTTGTGTGTGTGAAGTGCCGCCTCCTCCCTCTCCGTCCTCTCGCCTCCGACCTCCCCGCCCCGCGCTCCTCCCTAGTCAGCCATCGGCGCGCCCACCGCGCCAACACTCCTCCCCTGCCTAGAGGAGAGGGTTCTCCTCCGGCCGCCGCCGTCGCCATCTTCGCCCCGGACATCCGACCCAGGCATGGCGGCCTACTCCCGCATTGCAGCCACTGCCACCGCCGTCGTCTCGTCGTCGGACGCCGGACGTCCTCCTCTCCCACCTCGCCCCCGGCGACCTCCTGCCCATCCGTTGGCTGGCTTGTCTAGAGAAGAAAAGTGAGAGAGAGAGGGGGGAAGAGAGAGTGATGCAGTGGCATCATGACATATGGGGCCCACGGTGACTCGATTCAGACAAAACCGGGGTCAAAACCACCGGAGGACTAAAGTGAACAGTTTTATAAGTTCAAAGACATTATATATCTGGTTTTACGGTTTTAGAATGATTTTATATCTTGATGACAAGACGAGGGATCTTAAGTGTACTTTACATACTGGGTGTCGGGCCGAGTGGCCTATATGGCTATCCATAGGCCCAAATGGTATGGATTGTTCCGTACAGCCCATTTTTCTGCTCCCTCGTGGCCCAGCTCGTCACGTTCTTGTTGGCCCAGCACAAACCGATTTAATTTGGATCCCTTTTCTTCCGTCTAAATGTACAAAAAGATGTGCTATTACAAGATTATTATTCTATCCGCAATTTGCAAAAGCAAATGATCCAATGACCCGACACATTGTGCTCAGCGAATATGTTCTCCTCCATAAACCAGCCATTACACATTGCACCGGCCAATTTCGCGACGCTTATCTCGCATATAATTTCCTCGCAAACATCTCAGGTGGCGGCAGCAGCAGCAGCTCGACATCCATGGCGTTGCTCAGAGCTCTCCGCGGCAAGCTGCGGTTGCGCGGGAACTCGTCTCAGTCGTGCACCGGCTCGCTCTTGCTGCCAGTCTCTGCTGTCGCCATGCTCCTGTGCGCCACCGATTTGTCAAGGGTGGTCGTCTTCTTCCTGCCGCTCGTGGCGTCCACCTCCATGTGCTGCGCGGCGGCGTACCTGCTCGTCCCCGCGCCACCGGAGTCCGATGGCGGCGGCGGCGCCGCGGCGAAGGAGGTGGTGCTCGTGCGCGGCGGCAGGGCGGAGGTCGGGGTGCTGCAGGTGTTCGACGGCGCGAACGCCACCGTGTACGGCGGGGACGCCGGCGACGTCACGACGGTGGGCTGCTTCTTGCACTACAGGCCCGGGGGCGGCGCAGCCGGTGGCGGAGGGTGGACGAAGCGCGGCGTCGACGAGGACGGGGAGGAGGTGGTGTTCGCCGGCAGGCTGGCTGCCGTCGTCGGCCAGGACGACGACGGCGCCCGCGAGCTCGAGGAGGAGCTCGCCGCGATGCGGGTGGACCGGCTGGCCGAGGGCGTGTGGGACAGCTACTTCGGCGGGTGGTCGAGGTGGAACTACGTGACGGATGCGTACAACGACGACGACGACGACGACGCCAACATCACTCTCAGCTCTTGAAAACTTGAAGCTAATGTATAAGTAGCTGGGCATGATCAGATTAACTAATTTGGGAGCTAATTTGAATTCTGATGCAGCATACTTTATATGTTTAATCTTATAAAAAAATATTGTCTCGGATGATAGTTTTACTCATGAAGCTCGATCCATAATAAACAATACGGTGAACTGAAAATTGATACCTTAACAGTGTAATTAACGGTCCCGTTAGCTTTTTGATTGAAAAAGTCAAACGACATGCTTATAAATAAAAAATAATTTATAAATATATATATATTAGCGATCTAAAAGTAAAAACTGAAAAATAAACTTTAATAAAAAGAACCTTCAAAATTAACTATAAGGTTAAAAGTTTAGATTTTAACTTACAAAAGTAAGAAAAACGAAAAAAACCAATGGTGCAAGTGTATCATGCATAGATTTTTAAGTTGGTAGCTACATATATGTCATTCGAAACACAGGCGGCGCACGTGGAGAACACAAGCACGGAGACCTTTGGAGACGATGAAACTATGCCACTCGCAAGTAGCAACAGACCAACAGTAGCCATTACTCATGTGTATGCATCTGGTTACAGTTTCTGCAGGAATCGGATTCTTAATCACCTTTTTTCTCTCTGCAGAAAAGAGTAAGCTTCATCACAGCTTCAGCGCCCCACAAATCACATCTAGGAGCTGGACGTAACGCTGAAGCCTCCGGCTTTATTCCTCCAGAAACAGCAGCACCCACTCTTCGCACAAAATAAATAAAGAAAACTGAAACAAGAAAACTCTTTACTGATCCTACTTCCGCTATGAATCTAACACATTTAGTAGTCTAAACGTGTGAAAAGAAATAAAAGAAAATTCTACTGTAACTTAAATTGGTGACCGGAAGAGGGAACCCAAACCAACGCGGCTGAACCTGCCGGTTTCGCTTCGTGCGCCGGTCGCGGTTTCGCACGGAAGACGAGGCGTTTGGGGGAGTTTTGGGCCGTAATTGGGCCAAACTTACCGAGCAGAATGCAGTTGGGGTGTCCCTTGCTGTCCTGCCTATGGCGCCGTGCAGTGTGTGTGCCCCCACTCACATTCCGCAGCCGAGGTGTGCTAGTTGGGCCGGGCCCGTTAAATCTAGGGAAATTGGCCCTGTTCCTTTTTTTTAAAAAAAAAAATCACGAGTGCAAAAGTGCACTTTATCTCCCTATATTACCGGTCAAATTTTATGGGGATGCTACGGTACGGTACCCCGTCACGGTGTGGTGCTCAATGGGCTGGCATCAGGTGTGGTGCTCGAGTACCCCGTCACGTTGGTGAGGTGGAGCACATCAAGGATAGGCACAAACTATGACGAGGCAGATGGATCCAGACACCGTTGCCGCCTTCCCCTTTTGTCTTCTTTCTCTTCCACGACCGCATGCGATATAGTCAGGCCTGTAGCATCCTTCCCCATCTTCACCTCCTTCCCTTCGGCTGGCACTGCCGTCGGCATTGCGAGCTTTCACCTCTCCTCCTCGCCATGATGGCTATAGGGTAAGAGGGAGGGGAATAGGACCTACTAGCACGTGGGTCCCACTATATTTATATAATTTTGGCTGGAATATGAGCTATATATATCAGTTTTATTTTTATATTTTGATATTTTTTTCTGATGTTACGTAAGCGCCATTAGTACAAATACCATGTCAACCAGCCACGTAGACATCGCTTAAGTCAAAACCACTCTAAATACTGACCTAGATACTGACCAAGGACATGTGCATGGTATTATAGAAGATGAGGAATGTGATGCATTCAGTTTCATTGATCGTGGTTGAGGGATAAAAATAAAATTCGACTTATAGCTGAGCGAGGTAAAGTGGACCTTTTCCTTTTCGAGTTAATGTGGTCAGAGTTTTCTTCTTCGATCCCTCTGTTTTCCATTTTCCCTTGCTCACCGTGCACCTAGTATGGATTCTATTCTTTTTGGGTAATGTAGTTCTATCTAACGTTACTTTGCTGGAACATTCGTTTAAGCATATTCCTATGGGACTGTGTACATATCATTTGACAAAAAACCATCTAGAATCATGTGAATTTCGGTCTATTGGATTGTGCTTTGCGATTTATGTAAGCATCAAAATCCCAACCGTCACTCTTCTTTCATCTGCATCATCCCAACGCCAAATGAGCTCGACCGGTAGTTGCTGCTTCATCGCCGTCCGGGCTCATCCGTGCCGGCGAGGTCCACCGCCTCGATGGCCACTGGGCCGCACCTCAAAAACTCGAATATTAGGAAAGAACTTTAATATCAACTAAATAAGTAGAAACGAGAATTTAAAACCAGACTGACTAACCCACCACAGGAGCTAGCCAGAATACCTCGATGCCCACTGGGCCGCACCTCCTATCGTCATCTCTCTAAACTCATAGAATTCCTCCGTCTCTCCGTCCAAAACCCCGAAACCTAGCTGGTCAAGACGTCACCATCTCGCCGGAGCTGGAGGAGAAGTATGCTAGCATGAATCATGGTGCGGGTCCAAAGGTGAAGAATTCACTAGAACTAATCCACCATAAATTCGAACGAAGATTCGCAATTCCTTGGTTTGATACATACCATGCGACCAATTAAATTTCTCTTGCATCGCGAGCTCCTCACGATACTTCCATGTGCCAATCCAAATACAACTATACAAATAGGCACGACATAATTATACGTGCGTACTGGAGTATACACTAGTAAATAAATAAATAAATAAAAAGAAAAGAAAAAGTGCAGTACATATAGTGATTGATATACACAAGCTTCTTCGTGGGCGGCCTTCCATCCTAAGCCACGTCGATCAAATGGCCCTAACCACTCCAATCGTAATAATAATAAGAGATCGAACGGTCCAGATTAAATGAGATGCTCGCGCTCGCTGGTCAGAAGAACTGAGCGGCGGGCGACGTGAAGGTGGAGCCGAAGGACCAGCCGGGCGGCGCGACGTCGGACGCCGTGACGACGCGGCCGTCGTCGGACTGGACCCGGAACGACAGGGCCTGGCCGTCGAGGCGCGCGTTGCTCTGCCAGTTGGCGCCCCAGTTGCGGCTCATCGCCATCCACTGCGTGGCGGAGCCCTTGATCCACATCTGCGCCACGGCGCCGCTGCCGCCGACGTTGGTCACCAGCACCAGCTCGAAGTAGCTGTGCCCGTTCACGGTGAACCGGATGCCGCCGCTCCGCTGGCACGGCACGCGCCGGTAGTTCACCGGGACGATCCCGGCGCGGTACACGGCGATCGTCTCCCACGCCGGCTGCGACATGTCGAAGTGCTGCCGCGGCGGGTTGCACCACCCGCCGGCGTCGCTGGCCAGCGCCCAGTTGGGAGGGCAGAAGTTGGTCGCCGTCACGGTGATCGACGTCCCGGGCTTGCACCACCGCGTCCTGCGGGCGTCGCACGCGATCGTGAAGCAGGCGCCGCACGCCGCCCCGTTGTTGAACAGCGCCGTGCTCAGCGCCGCCGTCCGCGTCCCGTACCCGGCGCCGTACAGGTTGCCGTACCCGCATGCGCCTCCTGATCATATCACATGCACGATCCATTAGACTAACTCAATAATTTAACCTTGCAAAAAAGATTTAACATCTTGATTAGCTGATCGAACTTGCAGTTGCTTAATCATTACTAACCCATGGTGCCCGACGCGTCGCTGCCGCCGTAGAAGGTGGCGAAGGCGGGGGTCCATTGGGCCGCGGACGCCGTGAGCAGGAGAGCGCAGAGAGAGGCCAGGAGCAGGAGCGTTCCGGCCGCCATTGTCGCCTCAGTGCAAGCTCGAGCAGTGCAATTCAATTCTCTTTTGCTTGAACTGGCTTGCTTTTGTGTTCTGCACAAGCACGCATCGCCACACCTCGGTATATATACTGTCTCTTGGCTGCAGCTTAACTGATGTGCTAACTGATTCGGTTGATAACTGCAGGTATTAATAACTTTGTTAATTCCTGAGACTGTTGGTATGTTCAAATGGAAGATTTGCATGCAGTGAGAAAGCGAATGATTAGAGCCTCTACTTTTTTTTAATCTTATAAAGTTCATTTTTTTTCTTGCCTTTGAGTAGGGCTTGATTAGCGTGTAAATGGGTTGGCTGATCTTGACTTTTGCGCGCATCTGCACGTTGTGTTCATGATTGGGTGTCGCTGATTTCGTCAAGAGCAAAACTTGTTCTGCTTAATTAGTTAACCCGATCGAACTGGCTAGCTGACTAGCTCCCTGTATTAATTGCTGTGTACTTGACCGTAATGATCGTGTCGTATACTCATTCCGTTATATATTATAAAATTTTCTAAATTTATTTAGATTAATCTATATATCAATGTATATGTTTTATATATGTGTCTAGATTTAACAATATATCTTGTCTTTCTTTTCAAGGTTTCTTAGAGACAAAAAAAAGGACGGTACATGTATGCACAGTGAGTTTCTTTTCAAACGCCAGAATTGCAGAAGCACTTATCATTGTGATATAAGAGCTTTGTAGCAGCTAATCTACTTGGAACGTTTACCTGCCGATCGGACGGCTCATGAACTCCTAAAGTCAATTTACCTTTATTTATGCAAGTCAAGACAGTCAGCTTTCACTGCCCAAAGTGCGTCGCATTCTTGGTTAAGACTCCAACTATGGCCGTGTTCGGCCAGAGAGTTAGACTAACTTCTCTCTTTTTTCACATGCACGTTTCCCAAACTGTTAAACGGTATATTTTCTAAAAAAAAATTTATAGAAAAGTTACTTTAAAAAACCATACTAATCTATTATATATTTTTTTAATAATTAATAATTAATTAATCAGGTACTAATCTATTACTACGTTTTTCGCACCGGATAACTAACCCATCTTTCACTCCAAACGAACGCAGCCTACTATTACGTCCTTGCAGGGTTACTACTCGTCTATTTCCTATCCTAGTGTTTCGTGTGTACTCGTGGGAAGCAGTTTTTTAGCACACGGGTGTATATACACTCGTTGCTTGCATATCATCTAAATAGTCATTAAAAATATAAAAAAATTAACAAGATAATTTAATATGAGTTATATCACTCCACCAACATGCAAGTTTAAATTCATCTTCTACAAGTTGTAGCAAAAATACTGCATCGAGTTTACACTCTTGTGTTCTAATACTGCATCGAGTTTACACTCTTGTGTTTTAATACTGCATCAAGTTTAAATTCATCTTCTATAGGTTGTAGCAAAAATTCATCTTCTTCGAGTCACATTCTTGTGTTTCTAATACTGCATCGAGTTTACACTGTCTCTCTGCAGTGCATGCAGGCAATCGAGGAGAGAATTAATAATCTTCGATCTCTCGCCATAATTCAAGGGCCATACCTAATGGTATATATTTATACCAACATCTGAAACCGTTGGTCTAGCTAATTCGCTGCACAAAACCGCCATTTTCTTGAGATTCGCAGAGAGAAACGCCATTGATAATGCAGAGATGACTTTGTTTATGGGGAATGCTACGTTTGTCAGTTAGGTAGAACATGCTAATGCGCGGAAAACACGGCTGCTAATCACCCCGTGATGAACACCATATATATTATATGCACGTAGCTAGTATATAGTTCAATTCGTTCGTTGGGTACCGGTACGAGTTGGTTTAAGAAAATTTTAATTTGCTGCCAAGCAAGTGCCAATTAATCACTCAGGGATGAGAGGTTTAAGCCCTTTAAGGTCAATCACGCAAAGGTTTTGGTGTAAGCAACACCGGCCACCTTGTGCACGTTATCGTATCAGCTGGTGTACTACCAGTATTTGAGAAGCACTTTTGGTTGGGATGATGAGGGTAGAGAAATTAACGGATTGGATGGTGAGATGTCTTTTTCTTTTCTGAACTTGATACGATTCTTGATCACTTTTGTTATTTTGCTATTGATCAACCGTTTGATTTTTTTCCTTATATCAAACACGCGCGTAATGCATGGGGCTAGAGAGGGAGGGCGCGTATAAGATTTTTGACTTGTGTGTATGTCTTCAGATTATCATCTAATAATAGTGACGATTTGATTGATAGAATTAAAATTTTCAAACATTTGATCATTAGGCGGACCCATTCATGATTGGCTTATCTCTCACTGTCGCATGATGGTTTAGACTATGCATTTTTGCGAGTACTCCCACTCATGTCCTCCTGGGTACGTAGTGAAAGGGTGGATCAGCTACAACAGTTTTATTTAAGAAAAAAGATCTTAGGGCGTTAATATTGATGTGCCACATATATTCTTCTATGCACTTTGTTGTTAACTATAATTAGAACATGTGTTGTTTTGAAACAAAGTTAACAGGAGTAACATGCTAAACGCCCTTAAATCAAGGTAAGCTTAAAGTCATAGGCATGAACAATTTCAGGTCAGAATCAGATAGATAAAAAAGATAAACTTTACTAGAAAACACTTAAAATTTGTATAGTTTATTGGTGGATATCGTAAAAATGTACCATGGTTGAAGTACCTATAAAAATAGCAATTTACTATATGACATCGCAAACAATTTCTAAGAGCATTTTTAACATCCTTAAGAAATATCTAAAGTTACCATAATTTTTAGTGTAAAAATTTAGGGCTTTTTTTATCATCCTTAAAAAGTCTCTTGAGTTGCCAAAGATTTTAGTGTAAAATTATGGTACCTTAAGGTATCAAAATTTTCTTTACTTTTGTTTCAGTCCAACAAAAAGTACCTTGAGTTACTAGTACCTCGCGGTACCAAATCGTTTCTGATCGTTGGATCTAACAGTGCGCATCCTACTCAGTTAGATCCAATGGTTTGAAACGATTTGGTATCTCAAGGTACTGGTACCTCGAGGTACTTTTTGTAGTACTGACAACAACTACGGAGTGGTGGTAGTACCGACAACGATGAGCAAAACCGGGTGGCAGTGGCTTGTGAGCTGGTGCATAGAGAGAGGCCAAAGTAGAACTCGTCGTCCTGTGCTTCTAGATCCGAGTGGATAACGACATAGGGTAGTGCTGGCAACGGATCAAGGTATTTGGATTCAAGCATCAACAAGCTCCTCCTACTAACGATTTTGGTGCTTGACGAGCCCGTCTTGGCTTGGAGGCAAGGCGGTTATGAGCGAAGTGAGAGTGACGAATAAGTCAACTTAGTGAATAAGGTAGATGTTACCCATGCCTCCTCTGTCGGTCTTAATCGGCCTTGTTGCCACAACTGGGCATCTCCTCTTCGACCTTCTCTAAGTTCGTCTGAAGAACTGGTCTTTGAGACCTCTATTTAACCGCGCTGTAGGAGAGAGATTAGAAAGCTGCTGAGATGTGGACCTCATCCTTTATGTGAAACTCACATGTTAGGAACAAATTCATAGGATCCACTGTGACATGCCGCATCGGTGTTGGCACCTGGGATATGTTTATGGACCTTAAAATATATTTTTAAAATTCAGAGATGCAGATAATATGGATAGACAAGTTTAGACCGTCTATGTATTTTACTCGACAATGATTTAAGAGGGCTGTGCATGCTTTTAGCAAATCGAAGATCCAACAGCTGTGACCTCATTTGGGCCAGCCATCCCAAACGAAATCCTACATCTCCAAAGTCCAAGCAGGCTTTGAATCAGGCCCAATAATCCAGCCCCATCAAATCTGTACACGTAAGCTAATTTGGCCCAAGAAGGAAAATTCCCTACAGGCCTAGCTGAAGTTGACGCTGGACTGGTACGTGGACCCGAACTGCCAGTTCGCCGGCGCGACGTCGTACGCCGTGACGACGCTGCCGTCGTCGGCCTGAACCTTGAACGACAGCGCTTGTCCGGTGAGGTACGCGTTGCTCTGCCAGTTCTGCCCCCAGTTCCGGCTCATGGCCAGCCAGTCCGTCCTTGATCCCTTCACCCACGCCGCCGCCACGGCGCCGCTGCCGGCGACGTTGCTGACGAGCACCAGCTCGAAGTAGTCGTGCCCGCTGACGCCGAACCGGATGCCGCCGCTCCGGCTGCAGGGCGTGCGCGCGTACCTGACGGGCACGATGCCGGCGCTGTACACGGCGATCGTCTCCCACGCCGGCTGCGACATGTCGAAGTGGCGGCGCGGCGGGTTGCACCACCCGCCGGCGTCGCTGGCCTCGTTGTAGTTCGGCGGGCAGAAGTTGGTCGCCGTCACGGTCACCGACGTGCCGTTCTTGCACCACCTCGTCGCCGCGGCGTCGCAGGTGACGACGTAGCACGCGCCGCACGACGCGCCGTCGCCGTACAGCGCCGTGCTCAGCGCCGTCGTGGCCGTCCCGTACCCGGCGCTGTACATGTTGCCGTAGCCACACGAACCACCTGCAACAACAAACAAAAATGTCTCAATCTAAGCGATGCATATGCATGCAAGCATCGGCCTCCGGGTGATCAAACCCGTCGAGGGTGTTCGGCCTCGATCAGTTTACCCATGGTGCCCGACGCGTCGCTGCCGCCGTAGAACGTCGCGTTGGCCGCCGTCCACTGCTGATCAGCCGCCGAGCCGCCCAGGCGAGACGCGCACAGGCTCAGGAACAAGACGACCAGCACCTTCGTCTCCTCCATTCTCGCTGCTGAAACCTGAATTGATCTTCTTCCTCCTCCAGCTTGCAGAAGAAGAGCATGTCTCCTCTGCTACTTATAGCTACGAAATGGCCGGCGAGGCGACGTTTGACGAGGCGAGATCATGCGCGGTACGCATGCATGTGGCTTGACTGATTCTCTCTGATCAATCATGGCCGGTCGTCAACTCATCGTGGATCATCACGCATGGTAACAATAATCAACTAACAGCTAATCAATAGCACACACGACAGCAGATAAGCCTATGGGGACGCACACTAATCAGTAGATCAACTCATGAATGTTTCTGATGTGACATGGTCAATCCTTCGCCTGAACCACGATGTGATCAGAGTATGATCGATGTCACGGCCAGGTGATTGTTTCTTGGAAGGGTGTTTCACCGGTGCTGATCACGGGCTGTCGGGTCGTTCTTGGAATTGTAGAGTTCCATACGATAGAGTTTCAGTCCGTGACCCTGTCATTTTTGTATGATCAATTGGCCCTTGGTGATCTCAGAATTCTGTAATGCATCTCATGGATCCTTGGCAAATATCCAAAAAGAAAATATGCAAATAAAGTGTAAGATAAGTGCAAGCTCAGAGTTTCAGAAAACTGACATTTTTTATTACTTCAGGACAATACAGCATAACTGAAAGTACTCTGGAGAATCGGCATATCTCAGTTGCAGGCTTGCAGCACGTCTGAACTTCTAGACTGCTGAAGTTGCAGCCCCAGAAAGCTTAATGAAGCATGTGAGCTTGTATTTGTGAGGAAAGGTATCCTACAATCGATTACTAAGATTAAAAGTGGATTGGTTACTGTAGGTATCATATGAATTTCAGATATTGCTGTTCTTCAGAGAGAAAGAAATCATTTTCAAATGTCAGTCATTTTTACCATCCTCGAAAAGTACCTTTTAGTACAAGAGTTTTTTTATCATTCTTGAAAAAGTATCTTAAGGTATCATCCTTTTTAGTGTAAAAAGTGCGGTACCTTGAGGTACATTATACCTTGAGGTATCAAAAATTTGTATTAAAATTCTTGATACATTGAGGTAATTTTTTAGGATGGTAAAAAAACCCTTAGTATAAATTTGGTACCTCAAGATACCACACTTTTTATACATCGAGATATTTTTTCAAGGATGATAAAAAAGCTCAATAAAAAAACTGTAACTGGAAGTCTGGAAGACACGTTTACTTCAATCATTTCCTGAAGATAATGATTCTGTTGTGATCCCCAAACGTTCCAGTGTTGTAGGAGCAGTAGACAGCCATAAAGTTAATCAAATATGCAATGATCGAATCAAGCTGAGCTGGAGTAAACAGAAGAAAAAAAAAAGTAGACATTTCATATGGTTTACACATAAATTCTTCCTCATCGTGATTCCAGCCAAAATGATTGAAGTAATCAAGATTAACAAATCATTCTTCTTATTACAAGAAACTTCTGTAGCTAGTACATTTTACACGCACAATGTTATCAAGTCACAGGCAAATTTAATCCAAATTTGAATATAAGTTTGAAATTTTTAGTCTCCCCATCCATAATTTTCATACGTATCGACCGGTCGACGGTCGTCTAGGCCTTCTTGGGCGCGAACTTGGCCTTGATCTTGTCCACCTCCTCGCCGTCGATCTGGAAGGCCTTGGCGAGCACGTCGTCGGGCACCGCCGGCGAGGCGCCGAAGAGCGTCACGGCGATGGACTGCGTGCCGGGGAGCTGGCTGTTGAAGGCGGAGATGACGGCGGCGGGCTTGTCGCCGTTGTTCTTCTGGAAGTGCACGAGGCCGCGCGGGAAGGCGAAGACGTCGCCGGCGGAGACGGTCTTGGCGAAGAGCTTGTTGGCGGTGGTGATGAAGCCGACGTCGAGGTCGCCGTAGAGGACGAAGATGAGCTCGGTGGCGCGCGGGTGGGTGTGCGGCGGGTTGAGCCCGCCGGGCGCGTAGTCGATGCGGGAGAGGGAGACGCCGAGGGTGTTGAGGCCCGGGACCTTCTCGACGTTGGCGCCGGTGACGACGGAGCCCGAGGTGGTGTTGGTGGCGCCGGGCTTCGCGAGCACGCCGGAGAAGAAGTCGTCCGCCGTCGCGTTCGCCTTGCACGGGAACCCGTTCACCTTCACCTCTGTCCACAAACACCAAGGTTACCTCAGTTAGGCCTTGTTTAGTTTTAAAAAAAAATTCTCAAAAACATCACATCAAACTTTTGGATATTTAAATAGAGCATTAAACATAGATGAATCAAAAAACTAATTGCATACTTATGGAAGAAATCTTGAGACGAATCTTTTAAATCTAATTAGGATATAATTAGTCATAAGTGCTACAGTAACCAACATGTGCTAATGATGGATTAGTTAGGCTCAAAAAATTCGTCTCGCGGTTTCCAGTCGAAATCTAAAATTTGTTTTTTTCATTCATGTCCGAAAACCCTTCCGATATCCGGTCAAACGTTCGATGTCTTGTTTTTACCCAAAAATTTTGACAACTAAACACCACCTTACTATGGCCGCGTTCGCCCTTGCCTACGTTAAGTTAACTTCCCTCGTTTTCCGTGTGCACCTTTTCCAAACTACTAAACGGTGTATTTTTTTAAAAAAAATTTATAGGAAAGTTGTTTTAAAAATCATATTAATTTATTTTATATTTTTTAATAATTAATAATTAATTAATCATGTACTAATCTATTACTCCATTTTCCGTGCCAGCTCATAAGCTAACTTATCCCTCCGTCCGAACGGGGCTAGCTTAAGTTACTGCGGTCTCGTTTTATAATGTAAGATGTTTGATTTTTTTTTGTTATAACATCTTATTCAAAAATTTAGGACAAATATAAAAAATGACAAGTCGCGTTTAAAATTTCACAAGCAAAATAAATTATATTTCCATAATTTTTTAATAAGACATGTAGTCAAACATTATGAGAAAAAAATCAAACATCTTACATTATAAAACAGAGAGATAAAATTTTAAATGTAAATTTTACCAATATATTTTCTAGCTTAAAAATTTAGTATCCTGTTATTTTATAACCCAAGTTACTAAAATTTTAAATGTGAATTTTAATATATATATATATATATATATAGAGAGAGAGAGAGAGAGAGATAATTTATCAAAAATAATAAAATTGACCGACCGAAAATACCCAAAACTCATGCATTCTAAATGGTTCTGTCTATATCCACAGATTACCGCTAGCTTTCCGGGCCAATAAAAACCGATGAAATCAAAATAAATTTTACTGGAAATATGAATGCCGGTTCGATTTCTTTTAAATTTGACAGGTTTAATTAACAAGCGGTTTAGTTGGCTCGTCCTAATTCGATAAAGCTAGTACATGTGGTATTGGTACCGTGAGCTCAAAATACTAAATTTTTACATTGAAAAAATATGACACCTCAAAATAATTTTTCAAAAATGCTAAAAAAGCTCATTAAATAAATGTTTTATCAGACATATTTTTGCCATGTGGGTGTATACATTTTCTTGGTGCGCGTAGGAGTGATAATAGGTCCAACCATTTGCCTACAAAATTTAAGGACCATGTTCAAAACGGATCGAAAATAAAATTGTACAGAGTTTTGTGGCTAATTTTTTTTACAAATTAAATAGAGTAGTGAAAGAACCCATGGGCCTTAGCGCATTCCCACCCGTGGTGTTATCTGGAGTAACAAAGCGGGGAGAGTGGCCGCGAGTAAAAATGCAATGCAGCGCAGCTATGCAGGGGGGTTAGAAATATGCAGTTGTGCTTGTGCACATGGTCTGTACAGCTCCGTGTTCAGTAGAGGCAGGATGCAGTGACGCCTTTAGCAGAATGCACTAACAAGTTGGCAGATTATGGATGGACTGATGGCTTGTCCTAATATGCTCTTGCTGTAATAGCTAGCTGCTAGTTTCTGGATGTACATGGTGCACCGGCAGACGACATGAATCTTGTGTCCAATTGACCGGTTGTTCACACTTCACGGAATTATAAAAGGACGGGAAAGAGTAATGCATAATCGGGGTAATGCACCGCGTTTAAAATTTGGTGTGGAATATGCCTAACTTCTCGTTTACATGTCTCGACTAGTCACAGCCATATCGTATTTCAACTATACATGTTTTCTTATAGTCATCTTTTCGCTTCTATTTATCCCTATAAGCCATAATTTAATTTTTTAGCAGATTTTGAGGTTTTTTTAATCATATTTTATTTTTCAGTTTTACCTTTTATATCGCTAAAAATACATATATAAAATTTTTTATTTATAAATTACCTTTTATTAGCAAAAATGTCATTTGTCATTTTTTTCTGAATAAACCAAACAATTACCCTCTTAATCTCTATGAGAATTCTTAGAAATCATTATATTTTGATAATTTGAAAAGAAAACCTATCAAAAAACTGAAATGAAATTAGTACTACACTTGTACCACATATCCAACCATGAATATTACGAATTCGCGATGGTTCCAGCGATAGCTACGAAACGTGAACTATATCCTACGCCAGACATGACAAAAAGTACGTAGAACTAGTTGTACACCATAATCCGTACGCACTCAATATGAAACTGGCACGGACATTCTACCTCTCGATTAGCGAATCAAAGCTTACACTTACTTTTCAAATAACAAAATTTCAATATTTTTAGAAACTGCTAGTTAAACCCTAAGTAGCATTTCCAGTTTAATCTGAAGTTGTTAACCCTCGGCTGCCTTCTCCCATGCAGCCAAGCACATGAGAATTTGATTGTGACATGTGACTACCTGTGCGATATTTAAATTTTTTTCAAATGTTTCAAATGTAAATACAGTCCCAAAAACGTGAAGTGGTGGAATAGTACACGCGCATCATGACCCGGACATAGACAAATCATACGAACAGCTAGCAAATATCGAGCCTCTTTATTTCGGTACGAGAGAAGCTACTCATTAACAATTAAAAAATAATTTATAAATACTTTTTTTTAGATTTGAGAGCAAATGATGGATATGAAACATAATTTATAAATAAAACTTTATATGTAAAAAATAAAATACGATAAAAAACACTCCAAAATCAGTCCTAAATATAAACTTAATAATTTGAGCAATTTTAAAGCTCTTGAGAAGATACCAAAATTTCAGTGATATCTCTTAGTACCTACTGAAAGACTAAAATTACTCTAATAATTTAGATTTATCTTATAAACATAAGCACGAATGAAATGATACTCAAGAGGAAGCTGCTGGACTGAGGCAGGCCTACATACCGGAGTTGAGGTCGGCGACGCAGACGTCCTGGAGATAGTCCGGGTCGCCGGCGAGCGACGGCGCGGTGGCGAGGACGAGCACCGCCGCCGCCACTCCGACGAACAGAGACGACCACCGAGCTGGCCCAGCCATCGTCTTGCTCGCTCTCGCTCTCTCTCTCTCTCTCTCTCTCTCCCTCCCCTCCGGCCTCTGCCTCTGTTGATGTGTTGACCACTTGACCTTGAGCAAACCGGAGACCGGAGAGGAAGACGCCGGCGGCACTTATAGCCGGCGAGCGAGCGGTGAGACGAGGAGAAAACGGGAGTGATTGATCAGGTGAGCGGGTGAGTGTGTGGGTCAAGGTCTCAAGGAGGCTGACTGGCTGCCTAGCTGCTGTGTGTGTGTGTGTCCGTGCATGTGTGCTTTGTAAGTACTTTCGTGTCAAGCAAAGTGGGTAGATTTAGGGTTGGTGATTGGTCGCTGGGCAGCTGATTGATTGCTTAATCAGCAGGAATATTAACTGCATGACAAATGGAGTTTAAAAGAATTGTATCAACTCCTGTCATTGTGTAAAATAGTTATGGTACTGTGATTTTACACTAAGAAATTTGGTATATTCAGAAGATAATGAGTTATTGAAGATGGTAAATTTTATGCTAGAAAATATCAAGAATATTATAAAATTAACCATAAAATATTTTATAGTAGAAAATATTGAGAAAAATTTTAAATTACCTATAAATTTCTTGATATTTTATAGTAGAAAATATTGAGAATATCTAAAAGTTAAGGCTAAAAATAAACTTTAGTGAAAAAACTCTAAAATCAACTCCAAATTTTAGATTATAAATTCAAATCTTGGTTTTTAAGCCTAAGTAGTAGTGAAAAGATAGGGTTGCAAAAGAAGATTGATATCCAGGAAATTTATGAAAAATTGAAGAGATTGAAATGTTCCCTGTGAAAATCATGTAAGATTTGTGTATTTCGAAAGAGCTCTTAGATATGTATGTTTATACCGTCTCAACATATGTAATTTCGCATGGTAATTGTCATCCTGACATTCTGCTATGCTTCGTGATCAGAATGACCCGTTGCACTGCTGGGAACAGAGGATACCACTAAACTAAACGCCAACTTATCCTTAGTTCCTTTCTCGTCCTTTTTACGTACGCTTTTCGAACGGCTAAACGATATATTTTTATATAAAAAATAATATAAAATTCATCATCCTATATTTTAAAGTAGATATTCAACTTTATAGTTGTTGATTCCATCTTTACAATCTTAAATAGCTATCATAAAATCAGTAAATCTTTCATCTTATGTTTTTCTCATCAATAAAAAAATGCAGCCTAACTAGCCTTGTCTGAGTGGGCTATGGAACTGAGTTCTCTCCTCTTTAATCTTTATGGAAAGCCACGGTTTCCTACCTTGGTAGAGCAGAGGCACCCGTGGTGTAGAAAGAGGTAGGCAACGCCATCTCTAGTTTCCACTTCACCTGAATGGTTGGAGAGAAATGGCTCTCCATGAACACACGGTTAGCTCACATGTCACTCCCATCTTTCTTTCTTTCTTTCTGTCTCTGTCCTCCTCCTGACGCTTAATGCATATGCTCCTACTGGAAAATGCTTGCGTTTTTCCTGTTGAAAGATGAGGCCTATCCGAGCTAACTGAAGTGCACCACAGTCCCTACCGGTTTGCATTGACACGCATGGTTGCGTGCATGTTTTAATTGGCCAAGACATCTCAAGTTTATCACTTTCATTGTCTAAGTACTCCATCTATTCCTAGATATTTGACGCCGTTGATTTTTTATACATGTTTTACTATTCGTTTTATTTAAAAATTTATATCAAATATGTAAAGCTATATATATGCATAAAAGTATATTTAATAATAAATGAAATGATATAAAAATAATTAATAATTATGTAAATTTTTTGAATAAGACGAATGATCAAACATATATAAAAAAGTCAACGGCGTTAAACATTTTGTAACGGGTCACGGGTGTAGTATTTCACATGACACACGTGCTTCAATCTTCATCAAGTTTACACGCAAAAAGGAAGAAACAGGACTCTGTTTTTCTCTGCAAGGGAGCAGCACTAGGATTATCTCTCTTTTTTTCAATTACATGGAAGATGTATGCACACACAATTACACATGTACACCACATACTCACTGATGCATCTATTTTTTTATAATGGATTTGTTTTAAAATCCAGCCTTAACTTCATAAAAGCTACAACCATATCTGCGTATGCATCATAACATGTTAGAGAGACGGAGGTGAGAACAAATTCCCTACCTCACTGCATTTATGTTAAAAGCGTGTAAGTAATATTCCTCGTTGCTTCAACAGAATCATCTTAGTTTTGCAACCCCATCTTTTTACTTCTGTTTGTACTTGTAAGATAAAATTTAATTTTTTAACCTTTAATTTGAGATATATTTTGGGGTATTTTATCATAGTTTATTTTTTAGCCTGTCTTTTAGATCGCTAAAAACACGTATATAAAAGTTTTATTCATAAATTATTTTTCACTTGCAATTATATTCTTTGGTATTTTCCGTGAATAAATCAAACGATTGCCCATCTGGTTGCATTTGAAAGAAAGAGCACTAATGGTATATAGTGTAAACGAAGAAAAGCAAGAGGTTCCACCAATTTTTAGTTCATTTTTGTGGTCCAATCAGCGCAAACTAATCTTCTGGCACAGAAGTGAATATGAGCAAACAAGTAGATCTCTGAGACCTAACACGAAAACGAAAGGGCAAGCTTTAATGTTTATGGAAGAAAAGCAAACTAGACGCTAGATTGGACATCAAGATAACAACACAACATCCTACCTACTTGAAAGAAGAAAAAAAATTCTCTCTTAACCTACCATTCTTGATTGATGCAAGTCTCCCCAATGCAATGACTGATGGCCCTAGAACAGGACAATGAATGAGCCAGCCAAATTACACTTTGGGTTGGGTTAGGATGATTGATTTGTTCAGTTGTTTGCGTGGAACATCATCGGCCTCTGGTCATTTCATTAGTTACAGATTCAATCTGTCACACTGATGTGATGTGTTTCATAACTGTACTAATGAAATGTGATGCGATGTGTTTCACACTAATGACTACACCTTATTTCCAAGAGAGAAAAGATGTAAAAAGTTAAAAAAAAATCTAATGACTTTCTTGTTTTTCGTCCAAACCAGCCCAGATTGGGTTTATTCTAGTTGTATCCTAGCCCAGCCCAGCCCAACCCAGAATAAATGCCATAGGGCACCAACAATCAACTTGCTAGCTAACATTGGAACGAACATGGCTGTTTATTTTTTATAATTTGTATGCCAGCTCAGTTGCTCAACTAGGGCCCTTTTTACAGGGTTAATTAGATACATGCCATTATAAATTTACTAGTTTTAAAATATACCATTACTATTTGACTAATTGTAAGGATGCCATTATAATTTCAGAACTATTCGAAATATGCCATTCCATACCATTTCGGTGTTTTTTTTAAAAAAATGGACCATATTGCCCCTCCGCTGTTCACTGCGCTCTTGGTTGTGCAAAGGGTAATTTGGTCCAAAAATGGCATATGTGAAATAGTTCTAAAATTATAATGGCATTCTTATAATTAGTCGAATAGTAATGACATATTTTAAAACTAGCAAATTTATAATGGCATGAATCTAATTAAGCCTTTTTTATAAGCCAAAATTTGAATTTACAACCTAAAATTTAGAGCTAACTTTTTTATCGTAGCTTATTTTTCAGCATTCACTTTTAGATCGCTAAAAACATGTATATAAAAATTTTATTCACAAACTAATTTTTTGTTTGCAAATATGTCATATGACTTTTTAGGTGAAAAAAATCTGATAACTTTCTTGTTTTTGGTCCAAACCAGCCCAAATTGGGTTTATTCTAGTTGTATCCTGCCCCAGCCCAGCCAAGCCCAGCCCAGAAGAAATGCCATAGCACACCAACAATCAACTTGCTCGGTAACATTGGAGTGAACATTGCTGTCGAAATGACTGTAAAAGCATTAAGATCTAGCCAAGAACATTACCTGCTCTTGAGCTGAGGGCATGGAATTGTCTTCACTTTGGTCCATAGGGTCAGTACTTACAACAGTTTCAGGTCCAGCAGCATAGGTGTCCTTCATATCCGACATGATGCTAAAAGCAAGAAGTACTGCTTTCAATCAAATTCAAATGATAAAAGATGTCAATAGCATAAAAGAAAGTAAGAAAGGAATGAGTTGAGAATAATAAAGATAAAGAACACATAACCCTAGTGCACACACACCAATTTAGGAGTGGCTTAGAAAACTACAATTTCTTCGAGCAATATTTTACAAACATATTTTCATGAAAACCAAGTTTCTACATCTCATCTATTCCTGGCATTTTGAAAACCTTTGCTCTGGAAATTTATTCCTTGGGTGTCATGATACTCTAGGGTAGCATGTAATCCCTGAGTATTATGATTGATGCTAATGCTCGAGAAAAATGACGTTCGATGGTAGAGGCACAAATTCAGGCTGCGTTTTTTCAGACCGATTATTTATCGTTTTCTGTGTACACGCTTACCCGCTAAACGGTGTATTTTAGAAAAAAAATATATATAGAAATTTCTCATCTCATCAGATAATCTTTCATCTTTCATTCACCAAAAGAGCACAATCTCAACCCATCATATTTGACACAATTTGTCCATAGCTTCTTGCGCCATAATGATAAATGGAGAAATGCAATAGATGAGGTTCATTTAGTTTGTAGCCCTGGCTGGCCTGGCCCAAAGAAAATTCATAAGACAAGGCTCCTATCAGCAGCTCATCAATTAAAAACTTGAGTAAAATACATGAGCGGTTATTAAACTTGAGAACGAGTGTTACTTATGTACATAAACTTGAAAAATGAATATCTTCATCCATAATCTTGGTTTAATGATTCGTAGTGGGTCCAAACCTCATTTGCCTAGGCTGACTCCCGACGTGACAATTCACGTAGGCAAAATATTTGTAATTTACCCCTTACACAATAAAGAATGCTGGAATAATTATAATTTAATCCTTGACAGTACAGTAACTCTCTAGAAACTCCAAAAAAATCCCCCAACATGGCAGCGTTTTTTCATGGGAGGGATGTGAGGGGTTAAAAAAATCTCCCAATAGGTTTAGTAATAAAATTATTAATTAAAAAAGTTTAAAAAATAAAAAATTTCGCTGCTCTCCCTTCCTCGAATACTATGGTTGGGGAAGAATGGGAGAGATGTGAGGGCTTGGGGGATTTTTTGGCGGTTTCTAGAGAGGTACTGTACCGTCGAGGATTAAATTGTAATTAATTCAGCATTCTTTATCGTGGAGGGGGTAAACTACACATGTTTTGCCTACGTGGATTGTCATGTCGGGAGTCAGTCTAGGTCAAATAAGATTTGAACACGTTACGAATCATTAAACTAAGATTATGGACTTTGATATGCAGTTTTCAAGTTTATGGGTCTAAGTGACACTGCTCTCAAGTTTAAGTACCGCCCGTTTATTTTACTCTAAAAACTTGCTAAGATTGGACTGAGGACATTTGATTGATGTTATGTATATAGAACATAAATAACCAACTTGCTTACCGGTAGTATTGGACTGAACATGGCTGCATTTACTATTTATTTTCTATACCAGTGACCAGCTCAACTAGCATATTCCTTTCCTGCCCCCAACAACAAAAATGCACATTCCTTGGTCTTAAGACTTAATGGGCTCTAAGTGCCTCAAGTACATCTCTTTTTCAGAGGCTTAAGTATATGCATTTGCATATCTAATGGAATATATTAAGTTTTCTGTTCTGTCAGGTATGACAACTAACAAGTACTAGTACCAAATTAATGTGCCTGACTAATTAATCTCCTGCCTCACAACCTATTAATCTGACTTGTGCTCCATCGCCATGGGCATGACAGCAACCTGCCCTGCCCTGAATGCCATGGACATGTTGATTACTAGTAATATATGTATATGGTGAGTTTTTTTCAATAAAGAAATGAATGGCATTCATCACCGCTTCAGCTGGCTATTCTCACGTCAGAAAACAACATCTTTCTGACGACTCCTACAACGTCAATGATTAAAAAAATAATAACGTTATTTTTGATTTTTTATCCAATGTTTCGATCGTTCGTCTTATTTAAAAATTTGTAAAAAACTTAAAAATTAGTCACGCATAAAGTACTAATCACATTTTATCATCTAGTAATAATAAAAATATTAATCATAAAAAATTTCAAATAAGACAAAGAATCAAAAACATTGTATGTAAGACTAAAAAATAAACTTATTTTTAAGACAGATGTAGTCTGCGGCGATTCAATTACATTGCTTGCTGGTTAAACAACACAAACGTCACGATATCTGCTCATCGAACTATTGGTCCTGAACGGGAAGTTTTACGCCCCTATATTTTTTCCTTATACTTTAAAGTTAAAATTTATATTTTTAATCTTTAATTTAGAATTGACTTTGAGATTTTCTTTTTATTATAATTTATTTTTTGGTTTTTGATCGCTATAAACACGTATATAAAAAATTTATTCACAAATTATTTTTTACTTACAAATAAATCGTTTGATATTATTAAAAACAAAAGCAGGCGCTTTTTTTTTTTGCTTAACAGTGGAATCGTCCGTCGGTTCTTGCACGATTGTACGAAGCGTGCAAACCATTCTCTCGGTGAAAGCAGTAGATAACCACGTCTATAACACCATGGATTTGCCGTTGTTTTATCCAAAACATACATAATATAGCTATACTTAGCTACGTACTTATTTGGATTCTTCTGGCTAGAAGCATGACTGTATTTTTCTTTTTAAGAGTAGAAGCATGACTGTATGGAATATTCTTAGAACAAAACATGGCTAGTTGTAAAATGGACCGACTAAACCACAACTTTCTAGTGTGCTTGGAAAGGAAAAGGTCATAGCCCATGTTTCATTAATCCATTGTATATTCACCCTCGTCTTTTTCTTTGTATGGTTATAACCTAAAGTTAAATTATTTTTTAAGCTAAAATTTAGAATTGATTTTGAGTTTTTATCATAGTTTATTTTTTTTTCTTAGCTATTATATCGCTAGTTTATTAACACGTATATAAAAGTTCTATTAATAAATTATTTATGTTTGCAAATATGTTATTATTTTTCTTAAAAGGTCAAAAGATCGCCCCGTTGTTTCCAGTTGACTTCATGGGTCGTACAAAATGGTATTCAAAGTATCAGAAATTCCAGCAGCTACGGACAATGACAACAAAGAATCTTTCTCCGGTTAGCTAGACTGCTAGAGAGAATCTATGTAGATCTGACGATCTCCAATATGAGATTGTTTTTGCCCATTTGTATATAGTTTATCTATGGATTAATTTGCCAAAGAAAATTAATTACAAGAATAATGACTGCTATATATCATATATGTAGATTGCTCTCTTGTACCATACGCTTCTCTGACCATGGATGCTTCTTTGCATCCTCTATTTCTTCTTTTCTTGAAAAAATGGATTAAAGTCGGGTCTTTACATGCAAATCAATGTACACAGCTAAAAGAAACTTACAAATAACACTTAGACTCAATACCTTAAGAAAGGATGGCATATGACAATATATACTCCCTAGTACTCTAGGTGCTGGATTTTTGTTAGATTTTTTCTTGAGTTCCCAAACCGTTAAACCATATATTTTTTACGAAAAATATTATATATATATATATACATATATATATTCATCATCTTAGCTTTTTGGAGTAGATTTTTAATCTTGCGGTGTTAATTTTATTGTATATACTATTAAATAACTATAACAAAATCAGATAATCTTTCATCTTTCAGCCACACAAGAACGTGGCCAGCTAGTCGCAAAAGGGAGCTCCCCGTGATCTTCCTCTAAAATCGTCCCCTACACCCAACCTTCCTTCTCTCCGAGCCAATACTGATAATCTAATCCACTATTTTTGCCGGAGTTTGGGTTGTTATGGTCGTGTCATTGTCGGAGAAGAAGCTATCACCGGGAGAAGTTCTTCCTTTTGCCGTTTTCTCTTTTTTTTTTCATTGGTGTTGTAGATAGGGGTTGAAGTAAGATGACTCGCTGTGCAGGTTCATAATGTAAAACTTTTTAAGTATCAACTAGATTTATATAGATATTAATAAATTTAGACATATATATAAATAATATATATAGATAAATAGATCATGAACAACATTGTTATGCGTATGATTTTCTTATACGAAAATCGTATGATAACGGACAGTTCAGCGCCCATTATGCATATGTACGACCTCACGCCGTCTGATTGCATGCATACGTATGACCTCGCATCGTCTTCCGTCTGTGACCGTGTGTGTATCGTACGATCGAGGTCATAGGAATAGTATTTTTGATAGATGAATCTAGATATAAGTAAAAAATCATACCATACAAAACAGAGGGTGTGGGATTTAGAAAAATCCCGGTTACCTGAAAAATAGTAAAAGTACAAATATATTTGATCGGAGATAGTAGTATTTCTTTAATTCGTTCGAATTCACCTCTTTGGACATACATCACCCTTTGACCTCTGAACTGTGAACGCATAACGGTGGGGGGAAATGTTTTTCACGATCATGTAGACACATTTTCTCCCTGGTAACAATTATTGGTTTGATACACTCGGATGTAAACATTGATTTCCATTATTTAGAAAAAAAACGTATACTCCTCCATGCTAGACCATAAGATGTTTTAGAGCGGTGATCGTGTATTAAGATTTTTTTTTGAAACTATAGGGTATTAAGCAAGTTAGTGGAATTAAACGAGAAATGTTTTGATTGGCTAAGAAAATATACTATCTAGATGGAACATTTTAGCATTAAAGCTTATGATTGGTTGAAAATAGAATATATGTGTAAAAGTTGTTATATTTTTTAGACAAATTTATGAGTGGAACTGTGGAAGATGTTATATTATAGAACGAATTGAATGTTGCACTGTATCCGCTTTCATCTGTGATTCAGTGGTCCTCCTGCTGATCCAGTATTCCAGTCTTCAAACCGTCAACTTAAATGAACTTACAGATTGAAAATGATGTATTACTGACCGCAACGGTTGTCGTTTCATGAATCAAGTTAATTTATCAGTGAACAGCAGCCATATTAATTGTTATTGAACATTGTTACAGCTTATCAAGTTTAATTAGTCCACTGCAAGACAGAAGAGTCTTGCATGCATGCGTTCCACAAGCAAATAATGAGTAGTGTAACCACTTAAGAATCTTCAAAGTAAGATTGCTGCCAAATGAATCTCACCAACCTCAACAATGAACAACGATCAGTTAAATTAACTTAATTGCATCCTGATGATTACTGGATAATGTCTGTTTTTTTAAAAGGTAAAAAGGAATTATGGCAGGTTGGTCACCTCTGCAGTGTTGGTGACCTCTCACCTTTCACCTTTTCAAGTGAATATATTTTATGCTTAACCTAGACAAACATAACAAATTAAAACAAGATGTATACACGTCGGTTACTAACACCGGAGAAGATGCTAGAATAAAACGGTGCTTCATTAATTGGAAACTACGGAATCAAAAAAAAAAACAAACGAAAATTAAGAAATCAAACGTTGGAGAGTAATGGCTCTCCATGAACACAGTTAGCTGACAAGTCACTAATCTCATTGTTGTCTCTGTCCAGCTAGCTTATGCTTAATGAATATATGTGCTCCTACTAGAACATGCATACGTTTTCTGGTCGAAATATTTTAGAAGTAATCAAGACAAGACCTAAATATTCTAGCTAACTGAAGCTCACTCGAATTATATCATTTGCGTGACACAGATGGTCGTGTGCATATCTAATTGGTATACAGTACATAGAGTTGGTGTACTACTTTCTTTTGTATAAAATAAGAAAGGAATTGTGCAAGTACGATATTTTGAAAGTATTTGTTACGATAAACTTGGATACAATTTTCCTATGTCTAAGACCTATATATTTTAACTAGTGATTATATATAGTCAGAATGAAGGAGGTGCTTCGCTGAGATTTCGTACATATCCATATATCTAGATCTATCCATATCCATATCTATATCTATAGATCAATAAAAATATTTTATATATATCTAGATTTATTAGCTCATCGATCTGTATAAATACCAAAACATCTCGTAATGCGAAACAGATTAAAAAGCAAATTAGAATACATGGACATCAGGACAACATTCTAACCACTTTAAAGAACATACTTTCTTAACCTACCATTTGATTGATGTTTCTTAATTTCTCAGTGCAACAGATGATCGATGGCCCTAGAATAAGACAATGACTGTTTATATGGATCAGGAGCCAGCCAATGGATATTTATTTGGGTTGCAATTATTGCTGATCGGTTGTTTGCATGGAGCATCATCGATCTTGTCGTTTCATCCCAGATTCAGCACTGTCATAATAATTGGACTGAAAATCACCATAGCCTCTTGTGCAAAAACGATCTCTTTTTTTAGAACTGCAAAAATGATCGATGCAAAATTAAACCCTCACATATTTCTGTATTTGTTTCCCCTGAACAAGGCCGAATTAACAAGAAACCCAACCACACAATAGGGTCTATTCTGGCTTGCCCGGCCAGGCCACTCCATAAGAAAAATAGGGTAAACTTATTTTGTTGTATTGACTTAAAAACCTATGCCTGACTACGTACACTTATAAAATAAGTTCTTAGTATTGATGTAAATCAAAGAAGAATTGATCTTACGCTCTACATTTAAACCTGTCATGAGATCAAGATGGTAACATTATGCGTACAACATCCACAACTCTACGCTTATGGTGTTTTTTCATTCATTCCTAAGATGGTAGGTTTTAATCAACTGCGTACTAATAATTAATTTGCTCTAGGATTCTAGTGAATATAACTGTTTTAATTATTTTTTATAGCAAGTGAAACTAGGATTGGACTGAAAGTGTTTTTTTAACGGTAACCGGTAGCATATTCATATTCCTTTCCTTGGAAAAAAAAAACATGTCCATCTGTCTTAAAACTTAAAACTTAAAAGGGGTGATTGTTTGGTTTTTTATCAAAAAGTCAAATGGTATATTTGCAAACAAAAAATTATTGGTGAATAAAACCTTATATATGTAATCTTAACAATTTAAAAGCTAAGTCTGAAAAATAAAGTACGGTAGAAAAAACCTCCAGATCAACACTAAGTTTAAGGTTGAAAAAAATTAAATTTTAGCTGGTAAGCATAATAAAAACGAAAAATAAGGATAAAAAAGAGCAAAGTGCATTCTTCTCTGTCATAACATAAATAAACCTCTACATTATTTCATAACTACCATGGATCCATAAGTCAAGGAATTTTATACCTTTAAACCTACCTACCAACCAAAGCTTTTTATATTAAATAAAGGGTATTTTGATCTTTATCTTTCCCTATTGGTATTTTTGATCTTTATATTTTCCTATTATTTTTCCATTGGGATTCTAGATATCCTTTTTGTTTTGACAGAGGGAATAAGTACATTCTTGATCTCCATGTTTTGGCCTAGGTATTTTCTATTCTTTGCTGTACACTTGTACTCCCGTGTGCATTTGCATTTCTCCGATGAAATATTAGTGAAATATTTGTTCTGGCAGCTAGGTACAACAAGTACCAAACTAATGTCCTTCTTTAATTAATTAAGCCCCTGCCTCGCAGCTAGTGGATCTCATACACATGCTCCATTGTGATGGATAGTGTGCCCGTGATGGTGTATTTCAACCTCCCCTGCATGCAATGGACACGTAGGCATAGAACAGCTGGCAAGAATCAAGAGTTGTTTTGGCTTATGGCGATTTCGAAAGGTAGGAGTTGATTGTTTGTTTTGTATGAAAAAGAGTTAAACGGCGTAAAACAAACTCTTATATACATGTCTTAGCGATCTAAAAGAAAATGTTAAAAATAAATTACGATAAAAACCTCTACAATCAATTTTAAATTTAACATTAAAAATTTAAAATTTTAGCTAATAACTATATTTAATGAAGCGAAAAACGATGATGTATATAGACGAGTACATGGATTTTGGTTACGTAGCTGAATGTTGTTATCTAGATATATAGCAAAAATCATTTATACTTATAGACGGCGGGAATAGTTCTTTTATGAAAATCATTCTACATATATATACACACTAAAACTTATGTAAAAAAACCTAAGGCCCTTCTTAGTTCTCAATATTTTTTCTTAAAAACATCACGTCGAATCTTTGGACATACAAATAGAGCATTAAATTAAACACAGAGAAATACAAAACTAATTGTACAATTATGGGAGCAATCGTAAGACGAATCTTCTTAAGCCTGATTAGCCCACGATTAGCCATAAGTGCTATAGTAACCTATATGTGTTAATGATGAATTAATTAGGCTCAAAAGATCCATCTCATGGTTTCCAGTCGAGCCGTGAAATTCTTTTTTTCTATTCGTGTCCAAAAACTCCTTCCGACATGCACCGATCAAACGTATAACGTGACACCAAAGATTTTTCTTTTTCCCAGCTAAACATCCCCAAATCGATGAATAACTTGTCAGATTAAGGAAGCTGGCGCTGACCCCTGACACCTTTGGTACTCTAACCACAGTAGCATTGACTTGTCCAAAGGTAGACAGGGTAGATATCTCATAAAAAGTTTTATTATAGGCCCTAAGTAGAATTTTCAACTAGCTCTAGTTGTTGCTGACATTTTCTAGTCAACTACAAGGTTCGGATGCATCACACGGCATCTCCTCCTTTTCTTTTTACACTATCACATGCTGTCCGGAAGATCAAGAGCGTGTTTTCAGCAAGGTTTTGCGTCGGCGTCCTCTTGTTTCCTTAAAGCAGCTGACGAGATCCCATCTAGAGCACTGCAGATTTGCCATTGTTTTTGTACAATTGTACAAATCAAGCAGACGGAGGACCCATAGCTAGCTAGGCTAGATACGTCTGACTATAAACAAAATGCTAAACGGAAAGCTTAGGATTTTGAAAATACAACTTTTTAGAATTTAAAAAAGGTCAGGTTTTTCAGTTTCTGGCTTTCGGTTCATTTCCTATATTCTATAACGCCATATTATCATAAGTTAAGTGTTATTTGGAAAGACTTCTAACTTCTGAAGATTTTATAAGAAACCACAGCTGCCATAAGCTTCTCCAAAATAGCTCATATACTTTAATACTAAGTTAGCTAATTATTCACACACTTGCAGTCAGGCACCCCTTATCATCGACCTTCTCTGGATTTTTTATTTGATAGTATTAACTTTTAATCGTATTGATCAATTTTTTTATGCAAATAATGACATTATAAGTCGTGACTAAAAAGTTTTTAGTAATAAATCAAATCATAACAAAATAATTATATTTTTTTAAATAAGACTAATAGTTAAATGTAAAATTAAAAGTTAACGACGACGTCAATAAAAAAATAAGAGATCAGTGCTGGATTATAATAGTGATCTGACAGATCAGATCTACTCTATACTAATAAGATCCTCCTATAGTCACTTCTAAAAATCCCAGTTGCCTGATGTTTAAATCCTACTGGTGATTTTAAAACTGTCAGGGAAGAGGATATCCTGGCTTTGTTAAAAATGAGTCAAACATTCCCCTACCATATAAAAGAATAGAACAATGTAGGGGAACCCTCTCTGCATACTGGAGGATAGTATGCCATGATGGCATGGTTCCCTACTGCAAAAAAAAAAAATGTATGGAAAAGTTATTCCCCTACCTTCTCAGCCATGAAAACTAGGGCACTTTTTGTTTCCCAGCGTTTTTTCAACCTTTCTCTATAGAACATGGTAGGGGAACCGTTTCCCTAGTTTGTCTTTCTACAGTAAAACACAAGTAGGTAAACTTGATATTTCTAGCAGGTAGATGTAGGCCACTTTTGGCAACCCGACTGCTAACCCATATTCCTTTTTTTCTGACACACACGTCTCAAACAGCTAAACAATATATTTTTAATATATATATATAAGTTACTTTAAAATTTTAGATTAATTCATTTTTTCTATTTTTATAATTAATAATTAACTAATCATATATTCCTCACGCCGTTTATCAAACAAGCTCCTGAACACGGGCCATAGTATACATAGGTGGTGCATACTATTTAGAAGGGTAATATAGGAATAGAATTATAGTATATATATATATGTAATTTGTTATCTACACTCTAAAATTTACGTAAAATATTTGCTTTAGTTTTGTCTCTATACAAAATTTTTAAGATCATCGTATCATTTACAAAAGAGCAATTTTATCATCCTTGAGGAGGTGCCAGGAGACAGTGGCGAAGCTGCATGTACGAAGGGGTTCCCAGGAACCTCCCCCTTCGGAAAATTTTTTAACTAAAGTTTATGAATTTTCACCATATATCCATTCCTCCTATCCAAATTCAGATACCCGTGGCACCCCCTCTATTTCGCACTAGCTTCGCCACTGCCAGGAGGTACTATTGTTTTCTATATAAAATACCTTCTAGTATCTAAGGTACAAATACTAAGTATCAAATTTTATATAGAAAACAGTGGTACCTCGTCAACGGGGTGGGAAAAATGCTCTTTACAAAAATAAGAATACGAGTGGACGATTAGATTTCATCTGTACTGATACCTCTCTATCACTATAGTACGGTGCACCGTAAAGAAACCGTCGTCATGCATATTTCCTGGTTAAACAACTTAGCATGACTAATTGCAATATTTTCAGAGCAAAACATGGCCATTTGCAGGACTGAATGCCCAGTCACAAATTATATGTCCGGTGTGCTTGCATGCAAGGGCCGGGCAAAGTCATCGCCCACGTTGCGTTGCATTATATATATTTGCCAGCTGAGTTGACTTGCCGGGTAGCCACTGTATAAATTGTTATTCATAGTTGCAGATAGCACTACACAAAAATTCACAAAATCGATCCCGGCAGCCCAGTGTGAGTGACAAGAACAAACGTCCCTTTCTCTCGTTAGCTGCACAGAATTCTGTCGATCTGTCACATACTGTCACAGATCGAAAATGACAGTGTCCGTGTCCAAGGTTTGGTCTCCTCTCTGCATCAATTTACCAAAGGAAAAAAAAAGTTAATCAAAGAGGGATAGCAACGAGTTCTATAGGCAGATTAATTATGCTCATTCCTTGCTTAACTGTTAATTTGGTTCTTGGTAATTTGACATCTGCAGAAGACGGTGATCAGGGCTGATCTCATCGGTAGCAGCTGCAAGGTCAAAATCATCCATGCTGTCGCCATGCTAGAAGGTAAGACGAAGAAGAGCTAGCTTAATTAGCAGAGAGCTCCAAAGGTGGCAATGGCGATCGGGGGGGGGGGGGGGCCACTTGGCCGGCAGTCTCGCCTGACATGCGTGCGTCGCGTGCATGGGTGGTCATGCAGGGATCAAGTCGATCGACGTCGACGAGGAGAAGTGCACGCTGACGGTGCTGGGCCCCGTCGACCCGGTGAAGATCGTGCGCGAGCTCAAGAAGAGGTGCTTCGCGGCGGCGGTCGTCAGCGTCGAGGAGGACAAGCCCAAGGAGCCGGACCCTCCCGCGCCGGCGCCGGAGAAGGAGGAGGAGGAGGAGGAGTGCGTGAAGGTGTGCGTGGCGAGCTGCTGCCACAGCCCCTGCGTCCTGCCGGACTGCTACTTCTACAAGGCGTACAAGCCTCCGCCTTCGCCTTCCTTTGGCCTTGGCTACCACTTGCAGTCCGAAGGACAGTGTGCCATTCAGTAGCTAGCGATGGATCGATGGATCCAAGATCTGGTCATCGTCTGATCGTCCTCGTCGGATTATGACTGATTCATTCGCCGCTGTTTACTTTGGCTCTACTTGGAATTTGATATGTGCTTTTGTAATTCGTTCATGTCTCCGTGACTCGGTCCTGTCCACTGTTTACCCCCCCCCCCCCTGAATTGTGGAGTACATGTGCATTATGCAGTTCTGCAAGGTCGAAAAGTCTCTCACTGGTTGCTGTTTTTGGCTTTGACCTTTTTGAGGGGTGGGCCCGGTCACCATATAGTAGCTTCCTACTGTACACTGTACACAATACACGGTCCTCTTCTTTTCGGACTATCCACTAAATTAGGCCATTCGCATACTGCAACACCGTGGCGAATAGCCTCGTCCATCCACGTGGGAGAAACACTGATCCGGAGGAGAGAAGGGGTGAGACCTAGGCCCCTCTTATTTTCCGTGTGCACGTTTTTTAAACTGTTAAACGGTGTATTTTTTATAAAAAATTTTTATAGGAAAGTTGTTTTAAAAAATCATATTAGTTTATTTCATATTTTTTAATAATTAATTAATCATGTACTAATCAATTGCTACGTTTCCCGTATCGGATAAGTTATCTTATCCATGTCACAAACGCACGCTGCCCTGGTGCTTCTGCAAGCTTGTCACATCCTAGGCAGGATCCGCACTCCTCGATAGAATCCACGACCACGGCACGCACGGGAGGAAAATGTCGCCTCACCTCGCACTCTATCCGTCGGAGGTAGCAGCATCGAGACGTGTGGACCTGAGATCCACCGCTGGTCGTCGCCTTGACCTGCCGCTGAGCGCCGCCGGCCTTAACCTCTACCGCCCCCACGCACCGCCGACTGTCGTGGCCTCAACGTTGGCCACCGCCGCGGGGACCCCTGTCGCCCTACACCGCCCCGAGCACCACTGGCCTCAACCCCCGCCACCCTAGTCGCCACCTCCACCCGCGATGCCTCGCTTATTGCCGGTTGTCGGCTCCACCGGCAAAGGAGGAGGTGTGGCGTTGGCATCACCAGATCTGCCGGATGGGGATGTTTTTAAGAAGTATATGATTGTTAGAGTCATTACGTTATTTTAAGTATTTATATACAAATTAAAAAACTAAAAGGATTTAAATGCAAAACGTGAAGGGTTGACATTTCAAGTCACTACTTGAAGGCACTTGCACGGTGAGAAAATAATTTTTTAACCATGTAGCCTCATCCTACGTGGTGCACTGATATCACTCGACAGGGATACCTGCACTGTGAATGTCCTTATCGACATGAATTATTTACTTCCTGCTTTTAAAATAGACAAAATTTGCTACAACACCTTAAGATCGTCTCACTGCTGAGGAACATTATAGAAATGGTGTAATTGGCAGTAGGCATGTGTACAAGCTTGCAACGAAGGGCACGATCTTGCTCATAAAGGATAGTGAAATTATCCGATGAGCTTGTAAGTGGAGTTCTGAACTATCCGCAGCTTGTGAAGTACGAAAGGCGATCAAATTAGAGTTCGAACCAATAGATAAACTAGATAATTAGATAAAATTAGATATAAATAAGGTCTAAATAAAAAAGAAGCAAAATAGAAAGGTCAAAAATTAGTTTCAAAATGCAATAATTTTTTCTTATAATTGATTGCAATTAAACCTGGCTCAATCTTTTTTTTCAAATTGAGTCGAGTTTAAATAGATATTGATACGATCACGAGACTTGACAAATTGGGATTCCTCTATTCTATATAATTGGAAAATATAAAGGTATAATAAAATAAAAGGTTGTAAATACAGTATTATCATATGATAATAGAATCAAATACGCACACATTATTTTATAATTTTCGGATAGAAGTAGAGAGAGAAATTAAAAGGAGGCAGGTTTGCCTCTGCCTATTGGGCAGTTGATGAGCAGTGAAGCTCCACCGAGAGGAGCCAACATCGGCGGGGGTTCGTGCTCGGTGCGAAACCAGACAGTGGGGCAAGGATGAATTTGTTTTTCTAAAAAAAACTTCTCTCTAATTTTTTTATAAACTATAAAATTATATCTCCGATGTCATAGAGCCAATTACATAATTTCTGCGTTGCTCGGTGCTCCTCGGCAGTAACACGATCTCGCTATATCCCCTAGCTAATTACATAAATTTTGGATGTCCTATAATAAACCTTAAAATATGTTTTCGTGAATAATTTTGTTCTATTTTACTGTTTAGATGACTTGTTTTTAGGTTTATAGCATATAGTACTTCTATAATTAAGTATAACTAGATAATACTCCCTCCATTTCATCCATTTCATAATATAAGACATAACTATTTTTTCTATACCCCATAATATAATATGTGCATGTAAGACTACATATATTAATTAACACATTTTTTTCTTTAGATCTAATTTATTTTAAATTTTTCACTATCAAAACATCCGACCGTATTACATACATGTATATTTTAAATTTTTCACGATCAAAACATCCGACCGTATTACATACATGTTATACATGCACCTAGACTTGGTTATAACTTTTCTTTTATCTCTGTGTCAGTAGTAGTTATGCCTATATTACAAGATAGAGAGAGAAGCGCCCTCTTTTGTCTTCAAATAATATAATCTATTTAAAGCCCTTGTAGACTCCTGGTCAAAAAAAAAAAGCCCTTGTAGACTTGTAGTACCAGGGCCGGACAGTACGTCCGGTGGCCGTAGGCAGCCGAACGGGCTCGTCGGCACATGGCAACTTGCGTGGGCAAGTGCACCACGACGTTGGTGTTTCGGACGGTAGAGGGAGGGGTCAGGTGCAGTTGCTCTCGTCCGGGCTTCAGAATTTCCGTGGTCTTTGATCTCGTCAGAACTGAATTCATACCGTGGTCGATTCCTGCACATTGCTCCGTGTCAATCAATTGACAGGATGAAAAAAGAATGTGTATATCTGCAACAATCGTGGTTGTTCTTGATTAGGGGCTTATCAAAGCTATGCATGCGTTCCGTGAGCAAATGATGATTACCCTGCTACGTTTCATACCGTAAGGTTTTCTTTTTTCTCTATACACGTATACAAACCATAAACACTGATTAGAAGATTAATCTAGATAAAACTAATGAAACGAGAATGGTAATTAAGTTTGACTTGCACCTTGATTCTTGAACTTTTTTTTTGTTAAGAAAAGAGAAGTTAGGCAAAGCCGGTGAACTCTGACGACCTGTCATCTTAGGTAAATGTAGTTTATGCTAAACCTGGACAATTATCGCAATGTGACGTAGGTGTTGTGAGCTACTTACTACTGAGACATGAAGGCGATATGAAATTTTCGAGAATAAAACGCTGGTGCATTGAAACTTCCACATAAGAAAAAAAAAACAAAAAAACCCGTAGACTGACCAGCCTGACAACTCGCTGCTATAATATAGTTGCTCATCGCATTTTTGTCCTAACATGTTCACCAGCACAAGAACTGCCCAATCCCTCCTCACTAATCATTGCCATCTCAGAAAGTTAATCAACCGAATGGGGATTGACAAGGCACTGCAGCTAACAATTGCAACCTCCTGTTTGCACTTTCCAGAGCACATAAATCCTGTGACCAGTAACTACTTGATTAGAATACACACCTGTGGGACACAAACGCGGAAATGTTCCTCACGACTTAGTCCCAGCCAATGGCGCCATAGCAGTTGCTGAGTTGACTTCAACACTGAGCTCGCCTTATATAAACACCTTGAGATTAGGCAGGCTCTGCAAACTGCAAACCCTTCCATCCCAACAGCCTCCTGTTCTGTTCTTCCATACAGGCATTAGGTAATCGGTGATTGATTGCGTTGGCCACAATGTCGAAGGTTAGTGGTGACCGTGTTACCTTCCGTGTTGATAGTTCTTGTCTGAAACAAAGATGTTTCGTTTCATGAATGGCTCTTTGTGTAGTCATTAGCTGACCTTGTTGAGCATTTCTAGTTTCATGAAGCATTTGTCCCGAGTGACTTGATCGTTTTTAGTTTCTTGCAGAAAATTGTGATCAAAGCTGATCTCATTGGCAGAGCATGCAAGAGTGAGATTTTGGCGATTGTTGCCAAGATCCAGGGTATTTCTTCCTCTTGTCTCCCCAGAATGCTATATCCTATGTGCACAATCAAATGATGAAGAATATTAATAATTGAAAAGCCTAATCTCCCCGTGAATACTAGCACTTAATCCATACCTTAATCTGCTCAGAGGTTGAGCAGAATGAGAAGGTTGTTCATACACCAAAGCCACTGCCATCTGCATGAGGTTGCATAGCAAATTGCCTTTATCTCTTGGCCTAACGTGCCGTGTCATCACCTTCTACAGGGATCAAGTCCATGGACATTGACGAGGAGAAGTGCACGCTGACGGTGGTCGGGATTCTCGACCCAGTGTGCATCGTGCGGAAGCTGAGGAAGAAGTGCTTCGCCGCGTGCATTGTCACCGTGGAGGATGACAAGCCCAAGGAGAAGGACCCCTGCAAGGAGGCCAAGGAGAAATTGGAGAAGGCTTACAAGGAGTACTGTGAGAAGTGCAAGCCAAACTGCTGCACCTGCTCTTGCCTGCCCCCCTGCCCACCCCCATGTCCGCCACCCTGCCCACCCCTATGTCCGCCACCCTGCCCACCCCTATGTCCGCCACCCTGCCACTACCCCAGCATGTGGCCACCGCCACCACCAGTAGGCTGGTGTTATGAGGAGAGATATCATGGACATGGGGGAGAATGCGTCATCCAGTAGCCAGCACCTGCAAGCAAATTCTGGAGAATGATTGGTTATATAACAGAAAGTCATGTCACTGTATATGGATTCCAACATGTACTTTTCAGTTCTTGCTTCATAGATTTGATATCCACCTTTTATTTTTATGATGCATATGTTACATTTAGTTGGTTTCTCCTTTTCCTCTGAAAATGCAAAATGGATTCTTCCATTTTTTTCTTCATATTTCTTCAACTATCATATTGCAAAGAAAATTAAGCAAGGAGATTGTTGTCGATTCCAAGGTTATTTAGCAAGAAAACATTGATTGCATGACGCAATCCAATGGAACAGACAGCCTACCAGTCACACTGAATGTTTACAAAAGGTTCAGAAAAAATCACCAAGGTGTTCAATACAAGATAGTGAAAACTTAGTGACAGGAGCTGCCAAAAGATGACAGGCACCAACAACCTTTGATAAAAAATTCCAGAGGAGCAAACTATGTTGATGAATAAACAAACAATAAAGTGATGGTTGTGGATCCAATAGTTGTTGTGTGGTTTATTCAATTTCCAATTTCTTCTGTCAATTCTGACAATAACCAGCAAACGCGCAATCTACAAAGATTGATCAAGTTAAACAATGCAATGTGGACCGTAAAATTCTGCCTAGAAACTCTTCATTGCATTTATCAAATTATAAGATCAATCACATTACGGAATGAAGTAGCTACAAGTATTGTTGTGTAGTTTATTCAATTTCCAATTTCTTCTGTCAATTCTGACAATAACCAGCAAACGCGCAATCTACAAAGATTGATCAAGTTAAACAATGCAATGTGGACCGTAAAATTCTGCCCAGAAACTCTTCATTGCATTTATCAAATTATAAGATCAATCACATTACGGAATGAAGTAGCTACAAGTATTGACCTGCCTTGACCCTTAAACATCGATGTTCTCACCTCTAAGGCGACTACCTGTAGCTAAGCTAGGTCCAAGTATTCAACCAGAATTTTATAACACATGCATCAACTAATGGCACACTCTACAACAGAAGAAGTTGAAAGTACACTCTATTCTCTAATAATGAGAGAAAAAAATATATAGGAGTATGGAACAAGAGAACTAATCAACCTTCTGATGACCTGAGCTCTTCTAGAGCCGCGGTGACTTGCTCGCGCATAAGCTCAATCCTCTTCAGATAAACCTCTAGCTCGAGTATCTGCTGCTGTTTCCACTTATCTACATTGGGCACCCCAGGGTTCATACTGGCAATGCCAAAAAGGCCAGCAATATCAGCACATCCAGCAGCCCCAAATCCCATGCCCAAGCCCAATCCTGCACCAGCCTGTCCAGCCATAGCGACTGAGCTGATAAACTCCTTCAGTAGTGGTGAGAGAATGCACCGGACAGCCTCCTCATTGGCACCACTGGCAGTCACTGGCACTGGTGCAGACTCCGACACCGGTGGCAAATGTGCAATCCGTGGAATTGAGTTTCCCATGGCAGCAACAAGCGACTCCTGATGAGCTCCATCGGTTAAAATCAGCGAAGGCGTGGAAGGCAGCAGTGCTGGGGCCTCCGGCTCTTGCGCGATTCTCCGCCGGACGCGCCGCCCTCCCTTGCCCCTCGGCGTGGGCGTGGGCGTGGGCGTGGGCGTGGGCGTGGACGCGGGCGCGCTTCCGCCAAAACCCTCCTCCATCGCACCGGGCGCCGTCGCCGCAGCGGTGGCAGCTGCGGCGGAGGGGTTGATGTCGTCTTCGTCCGAGGCGTCGCCTCCGCCGGCGCCGTCGCGCTTGAGGGCGGGGGGCCAGATGTGGCGGGCGAGGTCGTAGATGGCGCCCTCGTGCGCGCTCTTGAACGCGAAGGCGCCGCCCTGGGCGGCCATGCGGCCGGCGCAGACGCGGTACTTCTTCTTGAGGCGGCGGAGCTTCTCAATGAGCTGGCTCTTGGTGAACTCGAAGGAGAGCTTCCGCCGGATCTCGTCGTAGAAAGGGCCCGTGTCGTACTGGTGCGACGCGAACGTGGTGCCCCGCCGCGCCGTGAACTCGAGGAACCCGCGCAGGATGAGCAGCTCCTCCTCGTCCGTCCAGAGCCGCTGGAACAGCCGCCTCGAGTCGTCCGTCCCCGCCCCCGGCTGCGGAATTGCGGCGGCAGTGGGCTCCGGAGCGGAGGACACGGGAAGGTGAGGCGGGGCCGCGGCGTCGGGGACGAGGGGCGGTGGGCCCTGCGAGGCGTCCGCGGCGGCGTGGTGGCCGGGGTTGGACTCGTCGCTGTCGGTGCCCTCGTCGTCGTCCTCCTCGCCGGGGGAGGAGGAGGCGGCGGTGGGCTCGTCGTCGGCCATGGTGGCGGTGGTGGTGGGGTTGGGGTTTGGATTAGCTAGGGGTTTGGCCGGAATCAGATCAGATGGATAGGACTCTCTGGGTGCGTGGCAATGTGTCATCATTGCATGGCTCTCTGTGGGGCCCACTGGGTGTTATCTCCCTCAATGCCATGTGGGCCCCGATATGCTGAGTGGGTACAAGTCCGTGAGCGGTACGTTCCCACGGGAGACCACGTTACAATTTTACTGTCCGGGAGAATATCACCCTACAAAATGGGCCTCATTGTTTGGGAATCTCAATACCATGAGGCCCAATAGCCTTGTGCCCGGCCCAAGTTATACGCAAGTGGACGATACATCAAATAGAATCGGATTAAGGAGAGAGGGAGGTGAGGGCATCCCACAACGCACCTCTCTTCCCGTCCCCTCCCCTCCCGTCGACGCACAGCGGCTGGCGGCGGCGTTGGCTTCCTCCTCCTCCTCCTCCTCCTTTCCAGGTGAGTCTCTCTTGCATCCCCTTCTCCTTTCTCTTTCTGTCCTCCCCACGTGCTCTCGCCCAGCCCTATAAATCCCAGGAATCAGCAACCAATTTGCCCCCAATCCGACCGCCGCTCAAGCCCACTGGCCACCGCCGTGGACTGCTGAGATGACGAAGAAGATGGGTAAGGTTGGCAAATTCTAAACAATTTTTTTCCCGCGAGAAATTAAGGCTGCGTTTAGTTCCCAAAATTTTTTTTGGAAGACATGTCACATCAACATGTATGATCATATATTTAAAGTATTAAACATAGTTTAATTATAAAATAAATTTCAGATTCCACCTAGAAACCGCGAGACGAATTTTTTGAGTCTAATTAATCCGTCATTGGCACATGTTAGTTACTGTAGCGCTTTCGACCCTAAAAATTCGACCCACCCTTTCGATTCGGCTTCATCTTTGTGCTGGAGAACGCAAGAGCAATGGATGAACGATTTTAGTACGCATATTCGGTGAATGAATGAATATTTTGTACTATAGACACCTAACATGTTTTTATAGTAATGTCCACAAGTTAAATTCATATATATGGGCACATATTGTCTCGAAGGTTCCGACAAAGTTTTCTGTTTATTATAAATTGATTAGATCGACTGTGTTTTTCTCAGTTTAAGTGTTTACCAAATTAGATGGGTAATCTCTAATAGATGAGAAATCAGTGCAGTGCATAAGTCCATTAACATTGATCCTCTCAGGCTGTCGATACTAAAACTTCAGAACAAATTGAAAAAAAAAAGTTTTTATTAGCATTTCTTTACAGTAGCACCTTAGGATGGCATTGCCTTAATGGGCTAATGGTGAGGTTCAAAAGAGGAAATGTTTCTTTGGTGCTTTATTAAAGGAAAGGGGAATGCTATGTACTTACAAATCCACTGAAATCTGACCAGCTGAACCAGTTACCTACTCCAGCAGAACAGCAGAATCTCTAGCTAGCCAAAGAAGCTAAGCATAGCAATGGCACTCCGACGAGCACTAGGATGGTCAGAAGGGGAGGTAATGCGCCCAGAGTCTAAGCCTTGCTCCCGGTTGATGCGACAGACTGCTGGTGTCTTCTCTGTTGGCGGTAGCCTTGCTTTCTGGGTGCTCTGCCGCCTTCACTATGGTCATTGTTCCTATCCATTTAATTATCCACATTTCATTCCGTTCTACATTCTATGCATCATGCCAACAGTAGTTGTTATTGACCATATGTTTTCTTCTGTAGGTCCAAGGATAACGGTTCCAAGGAGTCTCAGGTGGGCATCGTGCGGAGCAATCTCTGTGAGCTCGGCGTCGGCATTGCTCGTGCGGCTCTTCAGCCCAGAGTGTGAGCCACAGAATATAGCAGCTTATGACAAACATGGACCCATGACTGGATAGTATCATAAGTGGTTGTAGCTTCTCTTGAAGTAAAGGCTGGATGATTTCTTCATCCATTATCTAAAAAAAGACTGGATAGTATCATAAAGTTATTAGGTCTAGATCATTATCTGAAAAAAAAAGGGCTAGATAGCACAAGCTATGTGTTTTTGTAGATTCAGTCGACTGTCTTTTTCTTGAAGATGTTTATCATGATGTAACCTGCCTGAAGACTTTCTTCCCTTCATATCTACTTAGCTGACTGCCATCATGTTGTCTATGGAGCTATGAGCTTGTACTTATGGGAGCAAGATTGATCTGAGATGCTTGCCAATTTCAAAAAGCTCACTCAGAAGGCACACATTGTGGACAATGATTTTGTTTATTTACCTGATGGGTTCAATAAGTTTAAGGAAACACTCTAGATTTGTTTTTCTGTGAGTTTTATTCACTTGATAAAGTTGTTATATGGAGAAAAAAAAAAGGAATGTTAATAAGAATGTATTTTTGTGTGCTTCTTGCGAGGTGTTTACCCTCAATATGGCCTGCCCAAAGAACTCCATTTCTTTTTATGATTCGCATTTGCTCTTGTCTCACTGTAAATATGAACCGCTACGTGTTGGATCAAGCTTGATATCCTGTTTATTTGAAAAGGATATAATACAAGCTACATGTAGCAGTTCGTATCCTGTTGTAAACATCATTACTTCGCATCTTTCTCCCAAGAAAAATTCGTTTTTTTGCAAAAAACAAAAAACAAAAAAACAAAAAACTCTGAGCTGTCGATAGCATTCTTCCTGTTGTCACTCCTAACAACTGACAACATGAACTTGCTTTATTAAAGAGAGGAGCGGACAACGGAGATCATTGGCTGGTCCTCAGTTTATAAACCAAAATTTTAATTTCCAACCTTAAATTTATATTTAATTTTAGATTTTTTCGTCGAAATTTTCAGCATTGAATTTTAGGTATTTAAGAATACATATACATATATAAAAGTTTTATTTATAAATTATTTTCTAATTATAAATATGACATCTGACCAATGACACCCTCCGTTCCTAGTATGCTTTCGTGCGTGCTCGGGCTTAGCTGCAATCCGAGTTGGAGTTGCTGCCGATCGAGACCACACCCGATTCCGAGGCGCCCCAGTCCCACGATCTCGCGCGCGGGCCGCACTATAAATTTTCTCTTTTTTTTCTTGCACACGCGCGACGAGCGCAAGAAACGCGGCCCAAATCTCCTCGCGACTCGCGCTGGTTTCTCTGGCTTTTTTTTTTTTTTTTGCTCGTCGGTCGATTGATCATTTGATCCCATCGGAGAATCGAACCAGCCAGATATATATACATCGTACATGCTGCGGCTCATGCTGTGCTGCGTGCGCGTGGGAGGCGGCGCGTACTGGCACTGCTGCCCGCCGTCCGGCGAGGACCCCGCGCCGCCGTTGCGCGTGGACGCCGTCGCCGCCGACGACGACGGCGGCGGCGGGTGCTACTACTACGAGGAGCTGCCGGTGTCGACGCCGCCGCTCGTGCCGCGGGGGCTGTCCAGAGAGCACGACTACGAGGCGGGCTGTGGCTACGAGACGGAACTGACGGCGCCGGCGGGCAGAGGCGCGCCGGGGCTCAGGGAGGACGCGGAGGACGAGGCGGCGCAGGTGGTCTCGCCGTCGCCGCCGCCGAGTTGTGGCGTCGTCGGGTCCGCGACGTCGTGGGTTTCCGCCGCGATCGCGTCGTTTTGCGAGAGGCTGTCCCGCGCGTTCCCCGTGCTGCTGCCGTGACGTGATCAGATCAGACTGTAACTTTTGTTACTGCCTCGGGTATTTTTTATATAAGTCTGACAATTCTTTTTATTAAAAGGATTTATATATATAGGAAAATATTAGTTACAACTAATTAAGTAATAAATTTAACTAAAAAATTAAATAATAATTACATAAGTTTCTAATAATACAATTGTTAAATATAGGCTAAAGGGTAAATGACGGCATCTATTAAAATACCATGGACCAACTATTTGATTGTTTTATTTTTTTTCTTAGTTGGATGCTCCCAATATTTCATATTAGATGTGAGTTTGGGTTCGTTATATAAGTCAAAGTTCTTCGAGTTCAACCTAATTTATATAAGAAACACAGTAAAATATATAACACCATATTAATTCAATTAAATTTGTCACTGACTATTTGTATAGCATATTTATTTTATGTTAAACAATACTGTTATAATTTTTTATAAAGCCAATTATTTTTTAAAAAGAATGATTTATGATAACGTGACTTATAATATAAAACGTATAATATAATAGAATGTAGGGTGTTTTTCTTTTTTTTTTTTTGGCTCGCACGATATACACGAGCGATAGCGATGTACAGACCCGGTGGCAGCGCGATTGGACGACACCACAGGTTTTACTGGCGCCGCAGACGTAACGATCGTGTTCCTGCAATGATCTACTACCTCGGTCCCAATTTTCACCATACCATTCGTCTCATTTAAACATATAGTATAAATATAAAAATTTATAAATAATATTTAAATTATTTTTAATAATAAAAAAATAATACTTTTAAATTATTTTAATAAAACGAGTAGTAAAGTTAAAATCTTCTGTAATAGGAGACGGAGGGAGTATATGACCATCTATCGTCCATCCTGTCGTGTTGAAGCATGGAATCTGTGCTGCGTCGATGAGTTCTTTTTGCTCCGATGGAGCATAGAGAAGCAGGTTCGTTAATTTGATGAACTATTACGCGCGAGCGCGACGTGCAAGTTAGTTTTGATGTTTGGTGATGGGATATTTGAGTAGCTACTCCTTTGTTGGCCGCTAGCACAACATTTGCGTGGAAGTCATTGCCTTTTAGCATCATATTTTCACTAAGAACAAGCATAAACAAAAATGGTTTATTACTGATTAAAAATTAATTATGGATAAAACCTTTTATACGTGTTTTTAGTGATATAGAGTCAAATGAAAAAACTATGATAGAAAAACCTAAAAATTAAAAATTAACTATAAATTTAAATTTTAAATTTTAAATCTTGTACAAACATAAAAAAAAAACCTATATTCGTTTGGTTCTTATTCGCATGTAAAACTGTAATAAACCATGGCCATATCGCTCTTGAGAGAATGCTTATAATACAACACCAACGGAAATTTAGGCTCCCATCGTTTTAAAGCTGTAACTTCTTATAAGCCAAAATTTGAATTTTATAATTTAATTTTAGATTTAATTTTGTGACTTTTTCATCATGGTTTATTTACACATTTCACTTTTAAGTCGCTATGGACACGTATATAAAAGTTTTACCTAAAAATTATTTTTTATTTGTAAAAACGCGGAGCCTTAAGCTATAAATGAAACTAAGTTAATATTTTGTGAGTCTATGAAAACAAACGATATAAATACACAACTAGTTGTTTAGAAAACAAATTTTAATGGCATTTCAAGTTGATCACAGATAGCTAAACTCAGTCGAATGGCTAAAGACTTTTGTTTGTTCCATCTGAACTAAGGGGCTATATAATTTTAAAGGATTTGACTCCTCTGCATTTCAACTTCTATAGTAAGAGTCGTTAACGCATAGGCGGAAGGAATTTTTTTTTCAAACGGTAGGATGAAGCTTATATATTCTTAATTATTTCTAAAACTTCCATGATAATTTCACATAATTTTAAGGGGTTTATGGATATATGCATGGGCTTAAGCCCTAGGTGAGCATAGTTTTGTCCACGCCCGATATCCGTTAAAAAAATAAACAAACCCAACATATATATATATAAATTCGGAGGGAGCGGGTCCTAAAGCAAATAGGGTGCACACGTATGCATACGATCTAAACATATGATTATACTCTAAGTCAAAATTTAAATTTTAACCTTAAATTTAAAGTTGATTTTGAGTTTTTTCATCGAAGTTTATTTACGGCCCTGGCTTTTATATCGCTAAAAATACATTTTAATTGTTTTATTTATAATTTGTTTCATTTACAAATATGCCGTTTTGTTTTTTCGCGAAACATCCGAACCATCACCCATACTCCAATGTTAGTCCGTGGCCAAAATGTTACCTGACACCTAAATTTAGTTTTTATTATGATCATTCGTTATATTAAATATTACATAATAATTAATTATTTTTATGATTTATTTGATTATTAAAGATATTTTAAAACATTTATAAATTTAACTATATGTATAAAATTTTTGAATACGGCCGTCTGTCTCTAAACTGCTAACCTTGTCTTCATAAATGTTTGACGTCGTTGAACGTGTTTGACTATTCGTTTTATTCAAAATTTTTTGTCAAATATGTAAAGCTATATATATGCATACAAATATATTTAACAATACATAAAGTGATATAAAAATAATTAATAATTAAGTAATTTTTTAATAAGATGAACGGTCAAACATATATAAAAAAAGTCAACGGCATCAAACGTGGAATGGACGGAGTAAAAAGGAAGATACTGTGGCACCGTTTAGATCCCAAATTTTTTTGGAAGAGTAGTTACGTCGACGTATACAGTCACACATTTAAAGTATTAAACATAGTCTAATTATAAAATAAATTTCAGATTCCGACTGAAAATCACGAGACGAATAATCTAATTAATCTGTCATTAGCACATGTTGGTTACTGTAGCACTTATGGCTAAACATATGCAATTAGGCTCAAAAGATTCGTCTCACGATTTCCTCTATAACTGTATAATTAGTTTTGATATTCATCTATATTTAATATTTTATTTAAATGACCAAAGATCGATATGATTTTTTTAACTAAACATAGACCTATATCTAGCAAATTTGGTGTAACAGTAGGGTCCAATGGAAAGCAGTTTTTTATATACACCTGTTGCTTGCATGCCATCTAAATAGTCATAAAAAAATATAGAAAAATTTAACAAGTTAGTTTAATATGAGTTATATCACTCCACCAATATGCAAGTTTAAATTCATCTTCTACAAGTTATAGCAAAAATAACAAAAACAATTATGAATATGCGTATAGTTTGTTTCAATTTTATTTTTTTTTGCTATAACTTGTAGAAGCTAAATTTAAACTTGTATGTTTGTGGAGTGATATAACTCGTATTAATCTATGTTGTTAACTTTTTTATGAAGCGTGTAAGTGTGCCTCAGTCCGATCCGACGCCCCATCCACCACTCTTCGCTTCTCGAGCGTCGGCTCCCCCCGCCCCCCCTTCCCCTTCCCCCGCGACGGCCGCAAGCGAACGCACGCGGCAATGGCGGCGGACGGCGTCGTCGAGCTCGCGCGCCGCCTCCGCCTCCCGGCGCGGCCGTGTCCTCCGGGGACGCGCGGGCCTGGGGTGCTCCTCGGAGTCGGAGGGGCTCCCTCCCTCCTCCGCCTCCGCCTCCTCCTCCCCCCGCGCCGCCGCCCTCCGCTCTGGTCGCTCCGGTGCCGCGCGCTCGACTCCACCAGGCCGCTCGCGGTGGAGGGGGGCCTGGGGGACGAGGAGGACGAGGAGGGATACGAGGAGGGGGAGTCGTACTTCTCCGTGACCTCCTCCAGGCTCTCGCGGGTGGACTATCTGGGGGAGAGCACCAAGGGCGATTTGAACGTGCGGAGGGAGCATCTGGACGCGCTTGGTGAGCTACTTTTGGGCTCGTGCCGTGTACTCTCGAGCTCCTGCTTGCTTTCCCCTGTTCTCGCATGTTGTGTTGACCCGTTCGTTGCTGACGAATCATGATTCTATTACTGTAACTGTAAGCCTAAAAAAGCAAATAAGCAGTGTTATGCGTGAGGGAATTGAAGCATCAGGCGTCATTTTTTTTTAGAGAAGGGTACTTTTTTACCCGGCTTCTATATCCAACGGGATATATGTAACGGGATATATGCAGCCATTTTTTTAATTCAGAATTCAGGAACTTAGCCCAAGTAGAGAAGTGTATTTTTTTACCCGGCTTCCATATCTAACTGGATATATGCAACCATTTTTTTTAATTCGGTATTTGGGAACTTAGCCCAAGTAGAGGAACTAGCCCCTCAAATACCCAATCTGAAATTCATGCTCTTATAAAGATTTGAACCTAGATCTTAGGTGTTACTCAGGTCACTACAACCACTAGGCTACATGCCCTTTCACAAGCATCAGGCGTCATAGATTCACTGTATTAAGTTATACTGAAAGACCATCATTATCATGATTCGAAGGCTTTGTTGTAATTGCTCTGAAATGTTTGCATTTTAGATGGGAATGGCCAGTCGACATTGCATGGCCCTATAGAGGAGATAGCTTGGAAAGAAGCGAGAGAAGCTGAATCGTTGCTTCGTGAGTTGGGAATTGCTGTAATATTCTGCCCTATGTCCCTGTTAGCATGTTTTTTTCGTTTCATGTCTGGTAACTGGTATGTTTCCACCATTTCTATTCATACCCTGTACATGTATTCTGTAGAGCACCTACTGTTGCTATGACCGAATTAACTTGGAACTTCTCAGAAATCAGAATCAACCCTCTTCAGAATGATGATCTCATCACCTCAAAGTATGCCATAATCATGATAAGTAGTGTTTTCATGAATTTGTTCATTGTTTGTCGTAGCACTCGTGAGGCACTGAGAAATTCAATCATCAAGACATTAAGACAAGATTAACTCTGAGGAATGGTATAAAGGCGTGTAATCTGCTGTACACTTGGAAAAAAAATTACATTTGCGAAAAGGCCTAACTAAATTTATTTTTCTTGACACAATGAAACATACCTGATTCAAGTTGAAAATTACTTACACGTTTTTGAAAATGCATGCATTTTTCTTTTGAAAATCCACAAAGGACATACTTTTGTAGCAGAGCTACCTCCAAATTCAAATATTTAGTGAAATCCAACGGTCCATACATGAATTATGTAAAAAGCAGGAAATGAACAAAAATCCAAGAAAAATCTGAAGACAAGATGGAATAATATATTAAAGCCAGAGTTCAGTGGTTAGTCATTATAGACTTACTATAGTATATTGAACATCGGAATATAATTTGCAGATATCTTTTTACTGCTCAGTGTTTCCTTCTTTAACTCCAATCATTGATCATTACTTTTTCTTATGATATATCTTGATTGGCTATGTTCATGATGAAGAATCTAGTCAACTTTCTGATGACACAAGATTAATGCATGGTTGTTAAAATGCAGGATCCTTTTTCAGTAAGACACTTCCCTCGTGGAATTTTTTGCACCAGGACACTAAATCTTCGATCTATCAGTGTCATTGGCTATGATATGGACTACACATTGATTCACTACAATGTGATGGTACTTCAATACCTTTATTATCAAACTGTCTACTGATCATTCTAAGATAGAGAATTTCTTCCTCAGTTTCTAAATATAAGGCGTATTTTGTTTCGTTAGTACAAAGCTTTGACCAACAATTACTCTATCAGGATATAATTTTTGTGATGCAAACTCGATATTATTAGATTCATATTCAAAAGTACCTTCTTATGATTATACTTCTGTGTCACATAAATAATATAGTAAAGTATTTGTTAGTCAAAACCTAGTCCTAACCAAAGAAACCCTTATATTTTAAATGGGAGATTATATATACTATATGTAGGAAACTTTACATATTTGTTGAACTGATATGACACGATGCTAACTGATAATTTAGGTGTGGTGTCAACTAGTGTAATCCTTTCATTTACTGTTGTAAAATCTCACGATTCTTACATCCAGGATAAGAAAACAGCACAGATGATTTATGTGTCCTTCCATAGTCTTGTGGTAAATTGCAAAAGATACCAAAATGTTGTTACATCTATATGCAGGCTTGGGAAGGGCGTGCTTATGATTATGGGATGGAGAATCTGAAGGGCATGGGTTTCCCAGTAGATGACCTTGAATTTGATCCGGACCTGGTACTGTACTGTTGTGTACTCCACAGTTCATAATGCCTCAAGACAAATGCATGACACCTAATGACACGGTTACTCTCACAGGTCATCAGGGGTCTTATTATGGATAAAGACAAAGGGAATTTGGTCAAAGCTGATCGTTTTGGCTACATTAAGAGGGCCATGCATGGCACCCAGATGCTTTCAACTAGTGCTGTAAGGTATAGATAAGACATTTTGGCAGCTTTACTGTTGTCCTGAGTCCAGAGAAGATAATAAATCTTATTAATGCATGTGAATAGTGAAATATATGGAAGAGAATTGGTGGATCTACGGAAAGAAAGTAGATGGGAATTCCTTAATACCCTTTTCTCCGTGTCAGAAGCTGTCATGTTCATGCAGGTCAATTACTTGTCTCCATACCAAATAATGTCCACTTCATGTTTGTATTATGCCACTTGGCATCTCATTGTTTGTTAATCCATAGCCATCATTCACATGTGTATACAAGAGTAATTTCAGTATAGGTAAAACATCTGGTAGGAATTGCATTCACCGGATGACAAATTCAGACAAAAACCATGCCAAGTTCTGGCCTGGTTAGAGTTCTTTTTGCTAGAGTTCATTCACGAATAATGCTCCTTTGCCTTAGGGCTCAGAGTTTGGACTTTGGACATATTTTACCTCATATACTATTTAATACACATATGGCTTGCAAAAATAGTATCCTGTGATTACAAAGACCGGACTGTGATATAAGAAAAGCTCATCCAGCAGTCTTACTCTGATATCACAAATCGACAGTATCTACCCCTAAAAATAGTCAATGCATATAACTTGGCATGATCAATTCTGCTTGATTCAGTGAGAATTTTTTTGCAGTTTCAATTGAATTCAGTGTGGTTAGATCTTCTGCATGTGCATGTGATAGTGTGCTACCTTGAGCGTCTAAAACTAAAGTTTGAATTGAACCATATTTATATGGACATGGGTCTTCTGTTCAGATGGTTGACAAGTTGGATCAGGGGTTGGTACCAGCTGAACTTGGGCCACTGGATTATAAAGGACTGTACAATGTAATTGACCTTGTTGCTTCTTTTACTGGTATGCACATTTGTTGTTGTAAAATCTTAAGGCTTTTCTTTTTAGGCTGTTTCCAGGGCACTTTTCCGAGCACATGTAGAAGGTCAACTCAAGGTAACCTTTGGTCATCATTACTTAGTAGATATGACAATACTCTATATGATTAATGTTGGTCTAAAGATTTCTTTAGCTGGTTGAAATGTAGAATGAGATAATGGCTGAGCCAGAACGATTTGTAGAGCCTGATCCTGAACTGCCTTTAGCTCTTCTGGATCAAAAAGAGGTTAACACACAGTCACCTTACAAGTTCGTGATTCCTTAGTAATGTCATATCTATTGTACTTCTCCGTATTACTGCAGTACTGACGTTCCCATTTGAACTCACCAGGCTGGAAAAAGGTTGCTTCTTATTACTAACTCAGATTACCACTATACGAACAAAATGATGAATCATGCATTCAATCGCTTCCTTCCTAATGATATGGCATGGAGAGATCTGTTTGAAATGGTGAGTAATCAAGTTGCTGGTCTTAGATGGAACTGTTTGTTGTTCATTGCTTGCTTGTCATGCTGAAAACATAACTAAAATCAATTGAAACATTCTTACTGTAGGTTATAGTCTCTGCAAGGAAGCCAGAGTTTTTCCAAATTTCACATCCGTTGTACGAGGTTGTAACAAATGATGGACTAATGCGCCCCTGTTTTAAAGCAAATTCAGGTGTCAATCTTGATATTTTTCTCTTGTGACAGAATTTCTCTAGAGTCTCTTTGCTTTACTTCTTTTGTTAGTTGCTGAAAATTTCAGGTTTCACCTGCAAATACACACTACAGTCCATTTAAAATTCAGTCAGGAAAAAAGATAAAAGAGTAGATGAAAATCAAATTAAAACTATAAGACAAGTTTCAGATTGATTAAGGTGGTGTAAAAATAGGAATACATATTCTTTCATGCTATGGGAGGAACATGAAACATTTTTACATATCAATTATCTACAGCTCTACCCTATGAGCTAAAAATACATCTAATCTCTAACATGTTGAGACAATAAACCAAAGTGATCTGATTTATTGTAGTAGGTCGATCCTTTGTGCCATATGCCCACCGTATATGTAGGTTTTTTTGTGATTGTGAAATTGCACAAGAGATTAAGAGGCATGTGCATGCTCGCTTGATTGCTGGTATTTTATGTTTGGTAGTATAACATAAGGTTGAACAAGAGCACGGAGCACATCGCGTAGCAAAAAACAATGTTGAGTCTTCTGGATCTAAGATGATTTGTTGTCCATATCCCATTGTTCATCAACAATTGAGCTACCTCCTTTCTCTGCAGCCTCTCAGGCTTAGGTTGTACTTTTGTCTTATCCTGAAAGATTAATATATTGTTTCCATTTCTTAGCATGTATCTATGATGCACTAGCAGCTACTCCCTCTGGCCCACAAAAAACCAATTCTTTGGTTTTCGTGTCCAGCGTTTGACCATCCATCTTATTTAAAAAATTTTCAAGAAATTTGAAAAAAATAGTCACACTTAAAGTACTATTCATGATTTATCATCTAATAAAAACAAAAATATTAATCGTAGTTTTCAAATAAGACGAAGAGTCAAACATTGCAGATAAAAAGTGAAAGATTGATTTATTTTGGGACGGAGGGAGTAGCTTGAAAGACAACATACTTTTCTGTAACTGACTTGTTACCCTTTTCTTAATTGGGTATTTAGGTGGCTTGTACTCTGGTGGTAGTGCTCAGATGGTTGAGAAGTCACTAGACATCCATGGGGATGAGATATTATATGTAGGGGATCATATTTACACAGATGTAAGCCAATCAAAAGTTCATTTACGATGGAGGACAGCACTAATCTGCCGAGAACTAGAAGACGAGGTAAGTTTACCAGCTTTCCTCACAGGTTTACTTTCAGTGCAGAACGAGAACTGTGAGCTAAGGGGGTTTACCATCAGAACATATTACCAATTAATATGCTAAATGTTTGCAAACTGGTGATCTATATATGATTTAGAACTAAAGTTTAGTTTTCCAGCTGTATGTCTATGAGGTTTAAAGCCTTTTCTGTTACCTTTTCAAATACATATTCCCTGTCCTTTATTTGATTTCTGATACTTTCTTGAGAAAAACATATTTTCAACCATAGAAATATAAATTTTATCCTCTAATTATCAGTCTTTATGTCCTGTTGTCTCGCTTAGGTCCATAATTTTCAGATTTTACCTGTTCAATCCCTAGACTTAGGGGCTATTTGGTTGCTGCCCTCGCCTGGAGACTGTTGCTCAGGCAGGTTGATCCGGCCACAGGCGGCCGAAATCGAACGCCTGAGAACGACGCCTGAGCCAGGCGCGAATTTGAGGGCAGCAACACGCCCTTACACAAGGGTGCCACATACTAGAGTTCTATCTGTTGGTGAAGTATCGAAGTGACAAAAAAATGCTATGCAGGAACTCATGTCTTTCTACAATATATGATGCCATTATGTTGCTCATGACTTTACCTTTTAGACCATTAGTCAAGCTTATTTGAAATATTTGTGTGTAAGTTGATTCTGAATTCATCAGAAAGACTACCTAGTGAGGGCACCATTTAGTTTGTATGCATGCTCTAGTTTCTGATAGAGGTTTGCTCATGCCCAGTGATCATTTTGTTGTCTCCTGTTTTTGCAGTTTGATGCACTAATCCGAAGCCATGTTCAGAAAGAACATCTTATCACACTTATACAACAAAAGGAAATCGTGGGAGATCTTTTCAACCAGCTTCGTCTGGCTCTGCAGAGACGAACAAATTCACGTCCCGCACAGGTATTACTTTATTAGAATAGAACCATGAAGCTTTTGTTAGCTTTAACTTGTTCAATTTTCCCTCTCTTGAGAAACGTGACATTCTCCCCTTTACAAATTAATAGCTAAATACTCATGCGTTGCAAGGATTAGGGTGAATATTTATTTCTCCTCTCCACTACAGCTTTGGAAATGGACAGTCTATGTGCGTCACGTTTAGTGGCCCCACATGTCATATGATAGTGGGAGTAGGTGGTTACATATTCACCAATTCCATGGCCTCATATGCCAGTTGGTGGGTGGTGGCAGACTCACCCCTCATCGCTACCACCCGAGTCTTTTAAATGAGTACAGATACATTATGTTGGTAACAGTATTATTTCAGCCACTCTTGGGTATCATGTACTCCTTCAAAGATAGTATGGTGATTTGGTTTATTCTACTGAAATATCAATTGTGTTCTATTTCCAGACGCTTGCTGCTACTTGTATGGATGATCAGGAGCTTACAGAAAGTATGCAAAAGTTGCTCATTGTTATGCAGAGATTAGATGAAAAAATAGCACCAATGCTAGAGTCAGATGGAGAGCAGTTCAATAAAAGGTACATCAAGCAGGCAGGCAGTCACTGCCTAATTTATCACGAGTCTTTGAATGCAAGAAATGTTTGAAATTTGTGGCTTCTAGATCTATTGCAATATGTATTTCTTGCAGAAAAAAAATCCTATTTTAAGGCCTTTTTCAGCACTCTCATTAAAAAAGCTTGTGAATCATAAAGAAGAAGCATTCACTAATGATGATTGATATAGAACTAATACTAATAGCCTGATCTCTTATGAAAGGACTCGTATGGTGCAATGAGGTGTGAAAAGTTGAATACAATACGGTGCTAAGATGGATTTGCTTGAGAACCCGCACATTTTTTTTTTCTTTCTGATGCTTGCTTCTCTTCTATTGTAGTTGTTATTACTTCAATTCCATCCATTGGATGCAGTGGATAGGAGAATTTTTGTAGTTGTGTTTGTATTTTGATAATTGAGAGTTGAGAATGTGAACAGGGTTAACTTGCAATTAACTTCTCAATATCCTTCACTCTTTCATTAAAAGATCTCTTCAATCTGGGGAAAGTGAGGAGCACAGTAGGACTATAGCCTTTAATCTATGATTGGATGGTTAGATTTGACTTGCACGTATGTATGTATCCTGGTGCATGTATCTTTAAATAAGCTAAGCATGCATTTTTTTCGCTCTTAAGATGGGGCTGGTTGTCACGTGCGGGCCTATGGGATAAGAGTCATCTGACCAGACAAATTGAAAAGTGAGTGATTTACGATTTTGTAGTGGTGAATATTCTTTTATGAGCCCTAATTTTATCTGTGTAAATGCAACTGTTTTGTCCTTGCTGCAGATATGCTGATATATACACATCAAGGGTTTCAAATTTTCTACATTATACTCCATTCATGTATTTCCAAGCACAAGAACAGGTAACTACAAAATTCTAGATGATCTGGTTCCCTTTTGACCTTCGACGTTTTTATTATAGTCTTGTTGATTGGTTGGGACCTGATATTTCCAGTTCCCTCAAACAATCATAGAAGACAAATTAGAGCAGTAAGTAGAATGACAGGAACCATTCCTGTGTCAGACTCAGCCTGCGATAAGAATATTATATTATCTATCCTGTTAGAACTTTTGGGAGTAGCTTCTTACTTACCGAAGTGATTTTTTTACTTACTAGCACTCAATTAGGTCTCTTTTCTTTTGCCCTTCTTTTTGTAACGTTTTGTACTATAAGGGCGCCGTAGTGAACCATGTGTAATGACAGGGGTTGAAATTTATCTTATCTACTTGACGTCGTGGAAACATGGAACCACGAATGTGTTCAGTAGTTATTTGGTCACAACATTTTTTTAGATAAAGGAAGCTTTTATTGATCTCAGATGATTACATTAATGTGATACAATCCCTCGAAGGTCACAGCATATGTTCTGCGATGCTACTACCAGTTTCTTAAAACCAGTTGAACATCCGAATGCATATCCTACTTTCTGACTTTCATATGCTATCATCTCTTCAGCCCGCTGTTTCATAATTTTCCATGGAGTATCGCTGCCGCATTCCCCATCTCATTTGTTTTTATTCACTGCCTCGTTTATCCTCTGAACATTTTGCAGACACTTGGGCATGACGCGCATTCATATTCCCGGAGGCAACAACATTGAGGTCGACGCTCTCTGTTTGAGAGAGAGAAATCGGTAGAGGGAGTAGAAGGCAGCTGGATGATGTGAGCCGCGTGGTGATTGGGCTTCTTGCGGCGCTGCAGCGAGGCAAGACCATTGTTAATCCGGAGCTCCTTTTTTCGCGTTAACGTAGTGATGTCGTGTACTCGTGTATAGCTGTGTGTACTCGGTGTACGTAAGAGTCATTAGCTTGTGACACGATCGCAATAAGCCCATGTTGTCATTTGATTTCTGCTGGACGACTCAACAACGATTTGGTTTGGTTAGGCTGGGCAGAACAACCGTGGAAAGTTGGGCATGCAATTTGTAACTAAGTTTTGTAAGGTCTTCATTTTCGCGTGTCGAAACTCTGGAATGTCACTTGAATGAATAAATAGGAATAAATTCCATGGCTGTATGCGGATTTTGCTCCCAACCTTTTCGTTTGCGACTGACCGACCGGCTAGCACGTCTTATCTTTTCGCTTATACTTAGCTTATACTTATCAGTTAAAATTTTAATTCTTAACTTTAAATTTAAAATTTTTTATCAATGTTTATTTTCTAGCATTGACATTTAGGTTAATAAGAATATACATATAAATTTTTTATTTATAAATTATTTTTATTTACGTTCGACTTTTTTTCATAACACCCAAACAATTACCTAAAAAAAAACCTCTCATCCTACTCGTAGCCAAAGTTTGAAGTTTTAAAACCTAATTTAAATCTGATTTTATGTTTTTCCTAGCAATAGATTTGAAAGCACAAATGAACATTGGCTCTTAAATCACTAATAACATAATTCATAAGTTTTACTCAATTGTTTTTGTCGCTTCTTTTTTTTCCTTGGCTTACGAGCTGTAAGCTCAAACATCAGAGCTGAAGCTCTTGCATCTGACAAGTAATAGAGAAGGGTACGTCTGAAATTGGAGAATAATAGGCATAACTCTGTATTTCGCATCTCAATTTTTTTCATAACGAAATTTGTAATTTGAAATTAGAGAAAAATACGTTCAATCCTCCCAGAGAGTATAATCCGCATCCCGGCAAAGCAATCAAAAGCCCCTATCCTCCTACCGGCTTTGCCCCGTCCGACGCAAAAGCCGCAAAAGCGCCGCCCCGGCGGAAGCGGCGCGCGGCGGCGGCGGCGGCGGCGATGTTGCGCCGGATGCGATGGATGGCGGACGGGGACGGGCGGTGGGAGCTGGACATGGAGGCGCCCGCGACGATGGAGGGCACGGCGCGCCCCGTCCCCGGCGACCCGCTGCCGCTCGGCCTCTCGCGGGGGCCCCGCGTCACCCGCACGAAGCAGCTCGACTTCCTCCACCGCTTCATGGCCTCCCCGCTCGTCCCTTCCTTCGCCGCCTCCGGCGCCGGCCTCTCCGTCCACCACGCGCACCTCTTCCACCTCGCCCACAACTGGTAACAACCTCCCAGCTCGCGATCGAGGAAAAAAAAGCTCGCATTTGCAAATCTGCGATGCTCCAAGGCTGCCACGGTTAATTAGATATCGAAATGTAGCTTGCAGTGCTGCTAATTTCAAGCGTGTCAATATTTTCTTTTGCGTATCTACGCAGCTCCAAGTCAGTGCGGTTGTTACATACCGAAATGTGGTTTGCAATATCAGAGTAGCTTCTAATGAACTAACAATGGATGTGTTATTGTGTGCCTGGTTTGTCCATTTTGAGGTAACTGTGGAATCACTCTAGCTATGCAGTCTTTTTTTTTTCTTTTTTGAATGGCTTGAGACTGTTTTTGGGATAATGTCAATATATCTGCTTGGAGCGCCTTCTAATCCAAAAAAAGAAAATGCAAATGTATGTGACAGAGCATGTGTGAAGATCCCAAGTGCAATGGTTATTGAGATATTGTGAGCTCACCAATCGCCAGCAGTCTACTAGATGAACCATCAGTAGTAGAAGTTCAGTTCTGTTTCTAAACTGAATTTGACCATTATATTTGTTCATTCCAGCCATGTCCACTTATAGGCAAGAAAACTGTAAAATTCAACGATTTTGCTTGCCCTGATTATAACATGATACATAAGGGCCATACTAGCCTACAGATGTTCTTATAGCAAATTTTACTTCACGTGTAAGATGTATCTGACCAAAACATATGTGTGCTACCATTAACAACAAAGTGCATTATTTTCAGGTCTTTTACTATCTTGGAGCAACTTCATGTACAAAAGCTTGTGGCTGTCGTGAAAGAGAAGTTATCAAATCGGCAAGAGGTCTCCTGGTCCAATGATATCAAAAGGCACCTGCATGATGTTATGACTCTAGGTGTAGGCACAGAACTCTTGATTACGCCAGATACCACTTTGCTACTGGAGCTGTACAATATCAAGAAGGGCGATCGGGGCAAAGCAATATTTCGGCACAAGGCAAATCATCTGGATACTCTTATGTTATTTGGTATATATTAGTTATTTGTGGGAATTCGTGGTGCTTACGCTAGGGATTCTCAATAGAACACATTATATTCCTATATTGACTAGGTATCTAGTTGTGAAGGTTTGACTGACTCTTGGAACATTTTGTCCTTCTTTATGGAATGACTATTTTACTTAACTAATGGTAGTTGTTACTAAAATGTTTGGATTAAAACTGAAGATTTCTTCATTGAATCCAGCTTCCTCATCAAAATATTACATTAGAAGCATCTTGGCCTGGATTATTCATTGATAAAAAGGGGGTGTACTGGGATGTGCCGTTGTCATTATCAGCTGACCTGGCTTCAGTTGGCTCCAAGTCTGGATTGAGTTATCATGTACTGTTGCAGCAGAATAGTGGAGAACCAAAATGGTTTGGTGGTGGTGAAGAAACCACTGATGTTCCTGTTGCTCTGTTACCTGGATTATGTGCTAAGGCGGCTATTTCAATTAAGAAAAGCATTGATGTTTGGAGGAAAAAAGAAGATAAACTAAAAAGTGTCCAGCCATATGATGTATTTCTCTCAGATCCTCATGTATCATTTACCGGGATCATTGGTAAGCATTTACCTTTTCCTGTTGTCGAGCTTCAGGAATTAGTTATGTAAGTTTATTTCAAGGAAATTATCTGCTTCTACTTGTTTGGAGGTCTGTTATTTCTGTCCTAGCCGTTTTATATATGTTTTCATTAACATGTCAATAAGTCACGCTGTCCTCTTTATTGACACATTTTCTGGAATATAACATACTGATACTTCAATGCATATGATTTACTGCCCAGTATTTGGAGCTATATCCATTGAAGAGTAATGAACATCTATAGTTGCACGGATAAATGAATTAATCATATTCTTTAATTCTATAACCCTCTATTAGATTTACTTGTCAGCAGTGCACGAGTTTACTGTTTTCTACCTCTTTCTCTTTTTCAGGTGCAGTAGCCAGTGGTTCCTTGGGGGATTGCTCAAAAAGAATGTCCGTGCAAAATGAAATACAAAAATCCAATGCCTTTAGATATTTTGACGAGAGCAAAAAGTTTGCTGCCTTTGCAGACCTCTTTGCATCTGTTAATTTCACAGCTCAACAGGGGAATTTTCAGAGGCTTTTCCTGGATTTGACAAGGGTAAGTGCCCGGTTAGATATATCCTCAGGTTCATTGTTCTTACGTGGTGCTTCTCAGCTTGCGCAAGATTTCTTCTTCTCTCGACGCCCTGATTTAGAGACATTCTGTGACGTTTGTCCTGATGTGATTGTGTCTCTTCAACAACAGGTGAATCATTTCTTTCTTTTTCATCAGCTTGTGCTCTGATACCTAGAAAGCTAGAACTAGAATTCTGAAAGTTACCATGGCACAAATTCATGTGTTCTCTTTACTCTTATTTTACTTTCATATTTTCAAAATGGATATGGTCCTTTGTTGTTCAACCAATAAATGTTAGGTGGATGGATATTTCTACCAACTTGCTTTACTATATTAATAAGTTGATATTTCAAGTGATAATAGAAACAAGGTATGAAGACTTCAATCATACTGCCACTTTCCAGAGTGGTACATTATTGTATACAGAAAAAAAAATCATATATATCTAGATTATCAATGTTTTTTGTAGAAACAATTGCTTGGTGTCCTAGAATATGTAATACTTCAGATATCAGTCTTCTTTGAAGTCAATAAGCTACTATTCCTAGTAGTTATTAAAAGTGTCAAGGGATGCTGCTCTAGCCTGCAGCGGAACTACGGCCGCGTTCGGCCCCTAGGGCAAGTTATATAAATTCACTCGTTTTCCGCGCGCATGTTTTCCGAACTGCTAAACGGTGTATTTTTTGCAAAAAAATTCTATAGGAAAGTTGTTTTAAAATATCATATTAATCTATTTTATATTTTTAATAATTAACAATTAATTAATCATGTACTAATCTATTACTACGTTTTCCGCGCCGGATAACTAACCCACTTCCCTCCTCCTGCCGAACGCGGCCTACATATGATACCATATCACCATTTTCCTGTTTCTTTCAACGCTAACATCTCATAAATTCAACTTTGGAAGTTATGATGTCTATCCAAAATTGGCATGGATAATTACTAATTTCATACTTTGGAATAGGTAATCTCCCTTTCTAGTCATTTTCTTGATCTCCAAATAATATGATTTACAAAATCGCAGCACTGCTTGGCGCATCCAGTAAGTCCACTGTTGATTTTCTGACTGCTGATCACAGACTTGCAATGTTGGCATCTGGTTTACTGTTTCAGTTACATGTCAAAATGTGTGAAGTGATTACGATAAACTGGGATGAGCACCAAATATTAAATTAAGCTCTCATATAATCAACAAAGTAAGCCAGTGAATTTAGGAGAGCTTAACTATGTCATCCAATAATAGTGGGCTATGCTTAGATGAATAGCCCCATCTCCTAGTTCCTACTGTTATAGTAGATACTATGATGTGTAGTTTTAGTTTGATGCAGATCCTATTGTGTACTACTTCAGAGTTCAGACATTAATTAACACATTTCATTTACTAAAATTTTGAATGATAAGGTAAACACAATATGTTTACATTCAGGCTCGAGCACATGTAATTACTGATGGATTCTATTAGATACCTTTGGGCCATGTTTTTCTTGTTGCGTGCCTTTTGCATATTCCAAGAAAATAAATTAACTAAACAAGATGATTATATTGCGTAGGATCTTGGATTCTATCATAGGAAACTTCAAGTTCACACTATATTTTGTTCTTATCGCAGATAGTTGGACCCTTCAGCTTTCGGGTTGAATCCTCAGTTGCCGTCGACCCTAAAAAACAAGACCACTTCGTTCGCGTGGACGACTCAGTTTTTGCAATCGACTGGGCTCTGAAGGTCCTGGGTTCTGCAAAGGCCACTGCTTGGTATTCCCCCAAGCATCAGGAGGCAATGGTGGAGCTCCGGTTCTTTGAGACCTGAAGAGTTTTGCTCACAATGTCACATAAGCATAATTTTGGGCTCTCTCTATCATATTGATACCAATGAAAACTAGGTCATAATTAGTTGAGCTGTAGATGATGCAGTACGCTCCATCAAGGGGGCATTCTGTAAATGTAATCAACTTTATCTGGGATGTGTTGCATTCACCTGTTGAACCGCCATTCTTGTAGGCTGTTGTTCTCTGTTCATTGGGTAAAACAGCTTGCTGTTTATCAGGCAATGAGCCTTGACGGAGGGCAGTTCCCTAGATTGTTTCGGCTCTGTAGAATAGTGTAGTTATGCACACATAACAAGTCAATACGTGTTAAGGGCAATATATTTCTACTTGTGTTTCATAGTTTCGTTGGGCATCATAAGAATACTTGCTCGTGTAAGTGATCACCATCTGAGCGTCGTCTGCAATATCAACGGCATCCTCATTTTTTGCCTTTGTTTATGCTTATAAGTTAAATTTTAATTTTTTAATCTTAAATCTAGAGTTAATTTATTTTTCATTTACAAATACGTCAAGCAATCACCTGATTGCGTGGCCATGCCTGGAGACCAGTAGTTATACTGCAGTGATCTACCTTACAAGTTGAAGTGTTGATACCAATCACATCTGATAAATTTGTCGGGAAGAAGTTCAAACGTTAAACTGTTCCTATTTGAAAATTTGAACACCTTTCATGTGTACTAGCAGTTGACTTTTTTTGGGTGATTTGTTTAAAATTTGGGACAATGTTGCCGTCAACCAAAAATGTTGTACTAGTCAGCAACCTAGTGAGGTGCCACTGTGCCAGCAACAACCGACTAACTGAGGCTGCAGATTAACAGTTTTTTTCTTAGAAGTTATTAAATAAACTCTATATTTTTTAAATCAATAAAAATGCACACTATATTTGTTCTCAGATAAGACTTGGATTCGAGGGGGACACAGAGAAGGAAAGCCTCAAGCTGCAAGAAGCCCACTTGCAAGTGGGCCCACCAATGCGCTCCGCCGCGACTGGGCCATTTCCCCCTCGGCCTCCCCAAGCTCACTAAACCCTACCCACTGCGTAAACCCACCACTACGAGGCTCGCCGCCGCCGCCGCCTCCCCCCATGGCGGCCGTCTCGAGAGGCCTCCTCGCGCGCCTCCGCCACCTCTCCATCGCGGGCCCCCGCCTTCCGCCTTGCCGCCTCTTCTCCGCCGAGCCCCTCGTCTCCCCTCCCGACGACGATGACGCCGGCGGGGGCGGCGGAGGAGGGGAGGGCGGGGGCCGGATCATAGAGGCTCGGGCGGGGGTGATGGGCCCGGACTCGAGGCGGACCGGCGTGATCGGCGTCAAGTGCGGCATGTCGGCGATGTGGGACAAGTGGGGAGCGAAAGTGCCCATCACCGTCCTCTGGGTAGACGACAATGTCGTCTGCCAGGTCAAGACCGCCGAGAAGGAGGGGTTCTTCGCGCTTCAGGTGATATGATCTCTGATATCCGTGTGAAACTCTGTGGGTGACATCGCGCGGGGACCAGTGGATCCACTGGTTCGTTTCACTGGAAAATACTGGTTCAAAATGTGGATCAGCTGTTCATTTCACTATAAACAGTAGTGTTTTTTTCACTATTTTATTGGACCCTCAAGAATTGGACTGCACTGTTTCTGCCGTTAGAGCAAAATTTTTGGCTCCCAAGAGTAGCTGAGTTCTAGACATGAAATGATATAGTGTAGTATATGTGCATTTATTTTGTTCTAGGGGTTCTCCATTATGTTTGGTAAATGGTAATTCATTGAGATGTACTGCAAGCAGTAACTGAAATATAAGCTTGTAAAACAAAACAAAACCATGTAGCAATTTTCTGCAAACGTCTCTTCCCATTGCGGATAGAAAAAAATGTGTACAAATGACAGTGCATGATTTTCTTTGTGTGGTCTGCCATATTACTTTCTCGGGTTACATTATATTGTGTTTTGCAGGTTGCCTTATCAAACTAGGTTATACCATTTCACTGTTAAAATGCTAAGGCTCAGACATATCCTAAATTCAATTGCAACAGCTTGTTTATAGATCAGACATCTGGTCCTGGCATTGGAGCTTTAATAAGTACATTTCATGTAATTGATTTAATGTAAATGATTGCCCCGTCCACCTTGAATAGTTCAGCGAAACAACTTATTAGTGATTAAAAAAATAATCTGTGGGTAAAACTTGTACACATGTGTCCTTTGCGATTTAAAAGAAAATGCTAGAAAATAAACGAAGATGAAAAACCCCAAAATTAACTTCACAATTAAGTTTTAAAATTCAAACTTTTGCCTATGTTTATAAGCTGAAGGACAAATGATGAGGCTATAAGTTTGTTTGGTATTGTAGAGTTATTGCTTGTTACCATTGGTCCATTGTCTGCCATTTTTGCTACGTCTCTTTCTAACTTCTCCAACTTCTTTCCTTGTATTTATTAGCTCGGAGCAGGTCAAAAGAAGGAAAAACATCTAAGGAAGCCAGAAGTGGGCCACTTTAGGGCACAAGGAGTCCCTCTAAAGAGAAAACTGAAGGAATTTCCTGTTACTGAGGATGCACTTCTTCCTGTTGGGGCAACAATCTCAGTTCGCCATTTTGTGCCTGGACAATTTGTGGATGTTACTGGAATCACAAAGGGGAAAGGATTTGCGGTATGTATTTTTGTCTATGTTTGTGAACTTCACTGCTGAAATGTGACTGACCAATTTTCTTATTGATGATTTAATTATCTAACAAAAATAGCCATCAGGGTTTTATGGACCTACTTGAAATGTAACACTTGATTTCATTCCAAACATTTACTTCACTAAAGCATTGCTGTGAGCCTGTGACTCCAACATGTTTCTTTATACGAATGAAAAAAAAAATTTACATTTGCCCACATATATTGTTTGAACATGCAAGCAAGTAATATGCACCACTCATTGTCAAAATAGCGTGTGCTTATATTCTTTATCCCAAATGCAAAGCAGTAATAAATGATGGATGGATACTACTTATCCCCTTTTTTGAAGCGTTTATAGGAAATGTGCAACCTCATTGGAGGGCATGAACACATTGTTAGGATATTGACCAGTTGTAATCATTGTATCTATGTGGTACGCCAAAGAAGTTCATCACCATGGCACTATGTAGTATGTAGTATGCACTATGTAGCATATACTGGAAAAACTGAGTTAGGTGAGTCAAGACAGAAGAAGCATGATAGCAACTTGTTTGCCTTCTAAGTTGGTATTGTGGAAATGACAAAGAAAGCAGTTATAAATAGAGATTTTAAGAACTAGCAGGATCTGTACTTGGTAAAGGCTAGTTGTTACAGTAGCTCCTGGAGGCTTTTGACCATGTTAATGCAAGTTGTTGATGATTTGCAATGTTCAAGATTTCAAGCTTAATTTCACATTTGACCGTACTGTTGCCATCAAATATATCGATTATTGATTTCATTTGATTAGCATGTTCATAATGCTAGAATAGCCTGGCTTCCATTTTTGCTTCCCTTTATTTCACTTTCGCAATCCAACTTTTTAACAGCACTGTGCACTATCAAACTGTCAATACACATCGATTCTTAGCATTTTTCCCCTCCTGCAGGGTGGTATGAAAAGGCATGGTTTTAGTGGGATGCCTGCATCACATGGTGCATCTCTATCACATCGCAGCATTGGTTCTACTGGTCAAAGAGATGCTCCTGGAAGGGTATGTCATATTTCATAATGTCGATGCACTGATCACTTGATGATTGGCATAAATTTCTCTTCCCAGAAGAGGCAGGGTACTTGCTACTAGAATATATGGCGGCATAGTTTCTCCCAGAATTTACTCATCATAAGTACTAATGCTGGATAATTGTTATTGGCAGGCTATTTCCCAATGCTTAAATTGATTAAAAAGATAAGCTGGCTAATTGCAGTGCTGTTTTCCTCATGCCTAAGGCACCATTTGTTTCTGGATGGATGGATGGATGTTTCCTCATTTTCCTCTAGCATGCTTCTCAAACTGTTAAATGGTGCATTTTTTTGCAAAAAAGATTATATGTAGAAGTTTCTTTAAAAAATCAAATAAATCCATTTTTCAAGTTTGCAATAGGTAATACTTAATTAATCATGCACTAATGACTCACCTTGTTTCATGTGCCATGAAAAATCCATCCAAACCTCCACTAAAGAATGGTGCCTAACTATTGCTCCTGCATTGTTCATTAATAGATTGCATTTCTTTTACCATTCCTTTTAGTTACAATTTGCTACAAAATGTGAGCCTGTGAAAATAGTAACAACGCCTACGTGTACGCAAAACATGTACATGGTCGATTGGCCATGTTTGTATACTGCAATATATTCAGAAGATGTTAAATGAAAATTTTAATATGTTGTCTGGTCAGAATTACTAATGCCCTTCACTGGAGATGCATGAACAAGTTAATGTTTTTCATGGAAAATTAAAATGCACTCCAAATGCTTCTAGCCACTTGGCTTAAAGTGGCTTGAAATCTGTTCAACTAGGACTAGAGCATCTTGGTGTAGTTGGAATGAAACTCAAATGATTGAAAAGGAGCAAGCATGATAGGCATTGATCGCTGCAAATTTATCCATCTAGCTATCTGGGTGTTGTTTTAAACTTTTTAATATAAAGATTGTATCTCTTTGTAAAAAAGAATTAAAATCCAGACAGAGACAATATTGCTGCTGATTTTACTTCATCTTTCACACTTATTAGTAGCCTCTACTTACAATAAGCCAATTGCTGTCTTCCTATGAAGGATCAGACAAGGATCTTTCCATTTGATGTCTCACTGGCATTTGAGCCTGGGACCACTATTAATGATAAATCAGGTGGCAAATCCTAGAGTGCACAATTGGATCAGCAAATCCTATATTTTATTACAGACTTACAGTAATGTAGCTATTTGCACTGTTCCCCAGCAAAATTCTTCATTATATACTTTCAAGGGAAAATCTCAGATGGTTTGTGGTCCTGTTGAATGTTCCTAGATTTTTGTGAGAGTGGCTCCTAATGCGGGTGAATGAATCAGTAACTGCATTGAGCAAAACACAAATAAAGCTTGTAACACCTGATATTTTTTGTCTAATAATTTAGCATCTTCAAGGTATAACCTCCAACTATAAGCTACTTTCCATGTGTCATTTGCAACAAAGCTTGTATCAGTTTCCTTTAGTGAGGTGAATTCAAGTCTTTGTGTGCTACTTTTGGGCTGAACAAAATATTTTTTCCATATCCATAAGCAAAACGAAATTCAGTGGTTTAACTTGTCATGTTCAGTTTATTATCTCAAGCTGTTGGCAGGAATGCACTGGTGTAGTTATATTTAACAAAACAGCACTGCATGAAGCAATCTTGCATATACGATGGGGGCATATGTAACATTGCTGTAATATGTTGCAGGTCTTCAAAAACAGAAAGATGCCTGGTCGTATGGGTGGTGTACAGCGCACCGTGAAAAATGTATGGGTTTACCAAATAGACCCTGCCAGGAACTTATTGTATCTGAAAGGCCAGGTAGTTCCATCTGTACCTTCACATTTAAAAGTATATTTTGCTGAAAAATATTGATATATATATATTCTGTTGTTTGCAGGTTCCTGGTCCTCAAGGTAGCTTTGTTTTTGTTAAGGACTCAATATACAAGAAACCCGACATATCTTCTCTGCCATTCCCAACATATTTCTCACAAGAAGGTGAGTCGGAGGAGCTCCTCGTAGCTGATCTTGGTGACATCGACCCATTCATGGTAGCAGATTAAAATTAGGGCATGGTTCGGAACGGTCCCTTTGTTTCCTGTGCACTGCAGCTTGACCATCCGACAAAATCGTTTATTGAATTTTGCATCAATATATGAGTAGTTGCTTGCAAGAGTCATCCCATTCATGGCCCGTCTCTGATCAATGTTGTTCCATATACATTACTTGGCAAATGTGTCAGGGCCCTAACTCAATTAGGGTTTTGAGCTGATTGTTTGACAGAATGGAACTTTTTTGTTCAATAAGTTGTGTAATCTAAGCTTCAGATAGATATATAAAATGGGAAAGATTCACTGCAGAGATAGATGGATGTTACCACTGTACTGCAGTTCTATGGCGTGGGTTCCATTACACAGTTTTCTGTTCCTTGAAACCTTGAAACAGTAACCTTTGTTGGCCCTTTTTTTGGTTTAGAAATGGGTTTGAGTGGTGTATGTTTCTTTCTGTAGATCATAATGTTTACTTGTTATGCGTTGGGAAGTAAGGTGTAACTGTACTGAAGTAGAATGATTGCAAATTTCATGCTGATCACTGGTGATTCCTACTATTAATGCCTATGTATTAAGCGAACAGATGTAATTGGATAATCATTTAAAGCCGACGAACCGATCAATGTGTTACTTGAAACAGTTTGTACCTTTATAATTTTATTGTCTGAATGATACAGTATATAGTTATGAGAATTACTAGTAATAATCAACCAAGAAAGGCAAACAGGTGTCACTTGAAACAGTTTGTACCTTTGTAATTTGAGAAAATCTAAGAAATATCATTGATAACAGTCTAATTCTAAGAATTACTATTGACATATGCGAGTTTTATATAATGCAACGTAATTGTACAAGTGACTTTGTTCTAGGAATATCATTGTTAGAGTTTCGTTAGCAAGCCACTATTAAGTGCTATAAAATAAGCATTGCATCTTAACAGGGAGGGATGAATGGAACCATAATATGCTTGTATGATGATATTTCATAAAACTTACATTCACTAGTGACATTTATTAGATTGGACTGTTTGTCAATGGTATTTCTGAAAAATTTTCTTGATTTATAATTTTATCGTCTAAACGAAACTCTCTTTGTTTTAAAATAATTTTATTTTTCACTCATATCCACCAACACAAAATAAAAAAAGATGAATACCCTCCACTTTATCAAATATGCATGTAATTGTCTCCCAATTTATTAGTTCCAATTCACTTTGATCCCTATTTTCACAAACTTCACTGCGGTACTTGGTTAAAGATAATTTATTTTGAGACCATTAAGAGAGGACAAAGATAAGGGTAAAGATAACCTTACTTTAGGTTGAGAACCGAGCAACGCTGGAGTGGCTAGCTGTGCGGGCGCGTGAGCAGCCCATGCGAGTTCGATCCCTGGGATCGCAACTCGCGTGTCTCACCCGGAGATTTTCTCCTCACGCGCGTGCAACCCTAAAATCCTAAACGTGTGTTAGGGACGAGCACGCGTATGTGCCTATGTTATGATGTGAGTATGGTGTATGTTCGTGTGTGCCTTGAGTTGTACACTTCCAAAAAACTAAAAATTTTAGGCTAGAGGGGTACATAGTCATGAGAACAAATAATCAATCTAAAAGGTAACCACCTCGAATTAAAAGAAGTAGATTGGTATTACATATCTCGGATAAAGAAACAGATGGGTATTACATAAATCCTAGGATACTTTTGATACTTTTGAAATGACTTTATAGGATCTTTGGCATAACTCTGATCGAGCTAAACATGAAATGTAGAGTGCCCATCTGGCCATCTCTACAAAGTGACAACTGAACTCAAATATGTCCATAGGATGAGCCACGTTAGCCGGTGAACAAGAACCGTTCGATACACAAAACGATAAAACAGATAAGAAGGATCGTGGCCGTCGGATGGAAAAAAAAAGCAAGGTGCACACCTATTTTGTTTTCTTAATATATATATTCTTTAGCGTTAAAAAATTATTATACATGTTATTAATTTTTTATTTTATCTCTTGAATATAGGTTTACCACTATCAAATAATCTATAAAACATTTATGTACCCGTAAAGCATGGCATTTGCTAGTGCAACTAAAATCACTGGAGATCTCCATCGGCCCATCGCCCATCGTTAGAAAAAGAAAAAAGAAAAAACTCAACTCGCTCATGGCGGTGGTCTGCAACTCCGTGGCCGCCGCCGTCGCGCCATAGATCAGGACGAGGAGGGCGCGGGCGAGGCGATGGGCCATCCAGGCGGAAGAAGAGGATGGCAGCGGCAGAGGGGAAGGAGAGAAGGCCCGGACGGCGGCGTACGGAGGAGAGAACGTGGGTCCATCGCGCCGACGAGGAGGAGAAGCAACGACGCCGCGGCGGGCGCGAGGTGACCGGCGAGGCGAGGCGGCGGCGCGGCGGTGGTCACTGATCGGGCGAGCAAGACGAGAGAGACTGCTTGGGACCTCTGATTAATGGTATTTTTTTTTCCTTTCATTTTCATCCCAACTATTTTTTTTTCTTATCATATATGCTCCATTATTACATAAAAGTATTTATAAGAATAATCTTGGATTCTAAGTTCTAATTTGTATTTCAAGGAATTATGAAGTTTTAGCATTTCAAGTTGGATCATTACCATATCTACTAAATTTCGTAATTTACATGTAGGCATACAGAGGAGCTTAACCAGGTTTACTGCCCATTACTAATTATTTTTCTTCCAACTTGAGGTATAATCCTGCACCGGACAAGTATAGGTAGCTAAATGCCACGAACAAGACTTATTAGCGATGCATCAACCATATGACCTAGATTACCTACTCATTTACATGTAGTATGTATCACAAAAATAAATGTTTATGAGTGATGATCGTGTCTTCTTCCTTCATGCTACCAATTGTGTAGCTAAGAGGCGCAAACTCTGTTATGTAAAACAACAATTTCTAGCTTCTCACTTGGGGGGTTCAAACTTGCAAATTGCAAGCTGATAAGCCATTCGTGGGCATCATGTTAGATTGTTTTACACAAATTAAGTTATTGTATCATAATAAGAGCCCGTTTGGTACAGCTCCAGCTTCCAACTTCAATTTACCTGGAGCCGGAGTTGTGCCAAACGGTACAGATTCTACTTTTTTTTACGGAGCTGCTCCTAAAAAATAAACTACAATGGTCGAGCTGGGTTTTTGCTGCTCCACAGCTTCACTCCATACCAAAAGACCCACTGTCATTTGTTATTTTATTATAATTACTCGAATTTGCCACTCATGTAGGACTATATATTATTACTAAACATTTATATTATATGTTAACTGTCATATAAAATTCTGTAACCATAGTTGTGTTGTTCAAATTAAAAAAAATAATTGGTATTTAATTATATGAAAAATAAACATAATTAAATTATGGATTAATCATGACTTCATATGATCCACACAGATATTATTGTCAATATACTCTGTATCTCTCTTTTAGGAGTTCTGGAGCAGACTAAGCTAGCCAAATAGTTTTGATCTGCTCTTCAGCTCCCACAAAAGCAACTCTCACTAGAGTTGGGGTTTGAAACTAGGATATAGAGTTCAGAGCTCTACCAAACGGGCCCTAAGTGTTTTCTGATTAGCAAGGCTCTAACTATAAAACTGAAGTGTGAAATGATCTGTACCCTACATGATCTTTACCGTGCATCTTCTTATACCAGTCTATACTTCCTCGCACCTTTTTATTAGAGCTAAATTGCTTAATAGTTATAAATTCAGTATTATAACATACACTCCCGGCTCCCTCATCGTCTAACTGTTAAAGAAACATGTGCGTGGAAGATGAGTACTTACTCTGTCTCAAAATAAGGTTTTTTTAGTTTTTAGATACAATGTTTTGACTCTTTATTTTATTTAAAATTTTTTATAATTGATATTATTATTATTAGATGATAAAATATGAATAATATTTTTTACGCGACTAATTTTGAGTTTTTTTTTATAAATTTTAATGAAATCGCTAAATACAGAAACCGAAAATTAAATTTCTTTTTTTGAACAGGGGAGGTGAAGCTAGGAAAAAAGAGTGCCAAAGGCTTCTCGGGCAGCTTTGGGCATACCCTCACTTTATACAATAATTAACTATTTACGACTTTACGACTCTTATATTTGATATTGAATTAATGTATCTATTATATGAAGTCATAGACACGTAAGATAATAAATCTGTAAACTATTTGTCACTCTTATATGTGTCTATTATATATAGTCATAAACGTAAGATAACAAATCTATAATTTTTTTGAGTTATTAATGAAAAATCGTAAAATTAGTGATTATTCGTGAAAAATCACAAAATTACGGTCATGTTAAACTACCATAGTTCAGTACGGCCTACGGTTAAAAGCCCATGGTCGGAGTATCTCCTCTACCACCGCGAGAGCCCACCAACCAACCCAACGGCGGCCGGCGTGAAGGCGTCGCGCACTCCACTCGACCCCTCCCCTCCGCCCCTCGCCGCCTTCTCGAACCTTCCAGTACCTTCCGCCTCCGCCCGCCGCCGCGGAGCCCCCCGAGATCGAGATGGACGACGCCTGCGCCGTCTGCGCGGAGCCGCTCGAGTGGGTGGCCTACGGCGCCTGCGGCCACCGCGAGGTCTGCTCCACCTGCGTCGCCCGCCTCCGCTTCGTCCTCCGCGACCACCGCTGCTGCCTCTGCATGACCCCCTGCCCCGCCGTCTTCGTCACCAAGGTCAGCTCCCCCCGCCCCCCCGTGCCCTAGGGTTTTCTTCGCGTTGCTCCCCGTCGCGATTCCAACCCCCCCCCCCCCCCCCCCCGGGGCTCCTGAGTACTCGAATTGAGCCCTCTCCGTGTTCTGATTTCTCGATGTTCAGGCAATGGGCCGCCGCACGAGGGTGATCTCCGACTTCTCGGCTCTCCCCGGCGCCGGCGGCGAGGGGAAGGCCGGAGAGTACTGGCACCACGAGGCCACGCAGACGTGGTTCGATGACGCCGATCAGTACAGGATGATCAGTGCCATGTGTCGGCTCTCGTGTAGTGTGTGCGACGGCAACAAGAAGGTGGATCGCACTGGTAAAGCGGCCAAGGGGAAGCGTAGGAATAAGATCCGGAGCGTTGATCAGCTCAAGGGACATCTCCTCGATCGGCATGGCTTGTACATGTGTGACCTTTGCTTGGAAGGCAGAAAGGTGATCTTATTTAGACTTGATCCTACCTGAACACCTGTTTGACCTGTTTGAATTATGTTATACTTTGGTTTGCTGTATTTCAGAGTTATTTTACAATTTTGATGTTTGTTTTGATGAACGTTTTAGATGGTTTGACCACATTATTAATCGTTAATAAAAGTGTTTCTCTACTTCCATTGCTAACCAGTAGCTACTATGAAAATAATTTAGGTACTTTATAGTAAATTTTCTCCTTAGAACTTCCTTTGTGCCCAATACCACTATACATATGAGAGGAATTCCCCTGCTATGTGTAATCAATGTTGTTATTTCTAACCTTCTTGAGTTGCAGATGCACCAAAGCATTCCTCCGTACAGAAACATAGGGTTGCATCTGCATAGGGATTTAAGACGTAGTGAGATTGAATTGCTTTTTCATAACTTCACATGTTTATCCGTTGATTTTATCTACCAATTGATGATATATCTAGATCTGTTGCCTTATGTGTAATAGTCCATATTCTTCAATCTTGTTAAAGTTCCCACAGTTTTTTAATCATGCAGTATTTGAAGGTCTTAACATGGTAGAGCAGTGGATTTAAATAGTTGATTCATTTGTACAACACATGTGCAAATGGACATTTACTCCACACGCAAGCAAGCAGTTTTGTGCGGTTGAATGTCTAAATAGTTGACACATTTGGACAATGTATGACAGGCTGTTCTGAACTGGTGAGAACCAAGTGAACTGGATGTTTTTTATTAAAACCAGCGAGCTTGGTTGCTGTGAACCAGTGTATTTTTTACTATTCAAGCTGAAATTTGGGCCAGCCTTAACGGCCCACTCTACTTGCTCAGGCACAAGAATGGTTATTTTCAATTCGCCAAGAAAAAAAGGGTCATAAGGGGGGATTGAACCCAGGTTATTGGGTTGGTAATTGAGGGCCTCCACCATCTGGCCAGCTCACTCACCTTGTATTAGAATAAATATATATACTAAATAATGGTTCTGGTTCAACAGTTGGACCAGCCAAACCGGCAGTTGGACCACTGAGGCGATGAACCAGGAGATCAAGCGGTTTGGTGAATTGCCCGGCTATTTTTACTATGGTTCTATCTGGTGCATTCGAGCATTTGCATCATTCTGAAGCATTTTTTCGAAGGGTGGCATTATTTTCAACTTCCATAATGCTCTTAATACCAATCACTGTGTTTTAGAATGCCTAACATGTTTATAGTCTCCTCCATGACTATTATTAACTACGGCATTATGCTACAGGCCATGTTTGTACTCCCTCTGTTCAACTATATAGGCTGTGCTTTACTTCATGCATGTTCAACTATATGAGCCCACAGTTTCCAAAGTAATTTTTACCTCATTTGCCCCTGCTAACTTACTCCTTGCATTATATTACCTCTGTTTCAGGTTATAAGACGTTTTAGCTTTCCCTAGATTCATATGGATACTAGACATATATATATATATATATATATATATATATATATATATATATTGGTTCATAGATGAATCTAGGGAAAACCAAAATATCTTATGACATGAAACGGAGGGAGTAGCATTTAATGTGCATGTAGTAAGCAGTATTCTCCGTTAAGGAATGTTATTTAAGGAATTAATTCAGGGTGGTTTAGTCCGTTTCCCTGGATCATTGGTCCAACTGTCTGAATGCAGAAAGGAAACATGCTTTATACAGTTGAACGTAATTTATAACTGTGGTTCCTGCTTTGTGTTGTCTCTGGCAGATATTTATTTGTGAGCAGAAACTTTATACAACATCTCAATTAAACCAACACATAAAATCTGGTGATTCAGAGGTGGATGGTTCGGAGGTTGAGCGCCGTGGCTTTGAAGGGCATCCAATGTGTGAGTTTTGCAAAAGTCCATTTTATGGTGATAATGAATTATACACCCATATGACAAGGGAACATTTTTCCTGCCATATATGCCAAAGGTACTCTGTAAGACTAGGCCTGTTATCTTATTTGCTGAGGCATCAGCAATTCAGCATAATGCTGACTTTGTGATTGTTGACAGGCAACATTCTGGACAATATGATTATTTTAGGAATTATGATGACTTAGAGGTATGGTATATCAAGCTGGCATGCTTGTCTGAAATCAAATACTGTCTTGGATTCAGTTTGTACATGGACACAAACCCAGTAAATTTCAATTCCAGCATCAACTTTACATTAGGAAAACAAATGACCAGATGAAATATTGCATGAGTAGTGAGCAATCCATAACCATATATAAATAAGTCAATACTTGAACAACGTTCATGTGTTCCATCTAAATATTTAATTATGACCATCTTATGGTACTAAGTTTAATGGTTACAACTTAGCATTGTGCTTGTCTGCAGATACATTTTCAGAAAGACCACTTTCTCTGTGAGAATAGAGGGTGTTTGGAGAAGAAGTTTGTTGTCTTTGAAAGTGAAGGAGAGCTCAAGGCAAGTGAAACACATTCATGCGCATCATTTCCTGGAAATGTCACCATTTTAGTTTCTGACTTGTGTTTGCTTAGTTGATTTGATTATATTCTTTCTATTCCATCCAGAGGCATAATGCTGTGGAACATGGGAAGCACATCCCTGGTGCTGACAATAGCTTGTCATGTGTGCAAAATGGCGTTGCAGCTGCAAGTCATGGGTTGGGAGGCCAAATTGATTCTTCTGTAGCTCCATTCCGATCATTAAGCATTTCTTCTAGTTCTGGGCGATCATCAGAAACAGGGCAAGGCTTTGCAAGAAATCAGGTACTTCGACAAGCATGTCTTCCCCCTCTTACCTGCCAGGGGGTCTGTGATGCTAGGATAGGTTCTGTTCTTCAAGAAGCTTCATTCCCTTCCGTACCAGTGCAATCAAGAAAAGCACCAACACTTATTCAGAGCTCAAGGCCTGCAGCAAGGATAGCGGATGAGCAATTCCGTCCCTTATCAGTTACTAGGAACAGGAATGTTGCTTTAGCACAGCAGGGTGCAAGAACATCACCAGAAAACACTTGTGCATCTGGACTTGGACAATACAGCAAGGGAATTGAGAACATACACCACACTGTTCAGCCTCAGCACCTTAAAAATACTGCTCTGATCCCTTCTGGCTCAACAAGTCGCCCTGTGCATGTCCCCAGTTCTGCTGGAAATGAAAGGCAAGGGCCGTTTGGGAACAGCCAGGTGTTCTCCAGTGTGGAAGACATTCGTGCAGCAAATAAAGCCTTGGTTGAGAAAATGCGGGATGCATTAGGAATGGATCAGGATATGTACACTGCATTTAAAGAGATAGCTGGGGAATACCGGCAGGGTGTTATCAATTCTGCAGAGTACCTCTCTTATGTGAAGCAGTTTGGTCTCTTGCACCTTGTTCCTGAAATGGCTAGGTTGTTACCTGATGCTCAAAAGCAGAAGGAGCTTGCAGATGCCTACTATATCAATTTGCGCCTTACAAGCCTCCAAGAAAATGGTGGGGGTGGAACTGATAACTCGGAACAAAGCAACCAGAAGAAGGCTAAGGGGGAGGTTCCTGACGCCATAGGAACCAGTAATGATGCAACAGATCCACTGAAAGACAAGTTGCTGAATACTGCCACCAAGCTCCAGTCAAATTACATGACCAAGGAAGGGTGTTGTGTTGTGCTGCGAAAAGAAGGATACAAAACAGTTGGTGGATCGTCTCAGGGACTGCAACAGAGGATGCCACTGAAGAGTGCTTGGCAAAGCCATGGGGGTCAGAGACTCTTCTTGAGCAATGCAAAGTAACGCTTTGGTTTCGCAGGTTCAGCTCGACCTGCCATCCGAGCTGCTACGAAATGTCAAGGTTTGTGTCTAATCTGGTGTCGTATTAATTAAGGACATCAGTGCAGCAGATGCGTTTGCGTCTTGTCCTTTTGTCTATTTTAAGTGTGTGGCGTGCGCGTTTACAACTACTGCACTAACCGAGTTTTGCAATCATGGAACATGACACTAGACAGTCCACATTATACTGCATAGTCGAGCTTTTCACCTTTACATGATTACATGAGTGCTTTTCGACTACAGAAGGTTCTGTTGCGGTCAGCCTCATGATAACTTAAAAATGAGTCATAAACTTATTACTACCTTTTAAAATATAAACTTGTAGCTATGAACTTATAAGTATTTGTCTGGATTTATAACTAGAAATGTTTATATGTTAGGATGGAACGAGTAAATATTGTAAACTCCTTATTGAAAAGTTTGTGTCAAAATCGTATCTTGATTGTGATGAATGCCAAACTCATTTTTTTAAAAGAAAATTTTCAGCGGGCAAGTGCTAATACTACTCGTACCCTTCGGTTTGAAGGGAAACATGATTTTGTAGGACTTAAATATGATTTATTTTTGTTCTATATGGTCTTTTGAAACCAAGGATTGAATCATATTGAATCCTATGAATTTTCTATCAAGTGCCTCATCCCATGGCAAGTTTTGGAGAAAAGTTAGCATGAGATATAGCCTCATCGAAACTTCCCTTTAGGTCCATATCTCAACTCTAATCTTTTTTTTTGTCTAATCAAATAATCGTCTCTATATTTTCCATGTGTTTCTCAATCGTCTGTTTTATATTCCTATCAAAATCATACACATTTTTTCCTATTACTGTATTTTGTAAGTCGTGTAAGTCCTGTGTTCTAAAGAGGCCCTTGTCGATGCTAATATAACCTCTCCAGAATTTCCACCTTGGTTTGCCCAGTGTGTTGTCAATTATGGCCATATGCACCTAATGTATAGCTTCCCAATTAGCCACTGTAACAAAATTGTTGTATTAACGTTTGTGTATTACTGCTGAACCCAATCCGGAGCTTAACTTCCCCTCCATGACATGATCGCTGCGGCGGAGGCAGTTCGTTTCCGTCGCCTTCAGCGCCGGCAGCAGGTGTGCCTCGTTGCCGTGTTCCACGAGGTGGTTATACGGAAACGTGATGGTTTCTACCGTTAGGGCTTGGGCTATTGTGGCCTGGGTAGAGCTCACAATTATGCCGGCTATCAGCGGTAACGCTCGCTAGCGACCAAAGCTACGGGAAACTTCTATGCAAGTGCTCTTAACGATTTTTATAACTCGATCGGTGTAAAATAAACTAATGAAAAGTCTTACAATGAGCTACAAAATTAAGTTTTGAAATTTAAATTTTAGCCGATACTTATAATTAAGGTTGGCTATCGCGACTTACAATAACATGTGGTAACATTATAACAATTGCGCTGCATTAAAAATACATATTACAATTTAATTTTGGAAAAAAATTGTTCAAAGTTCATTGATAAAGGTGTATACCCTATACACTACTCATGTAGTAGTACATCAGGAACAATGTAAGGCTATGTCGATAGGCTCAAATGTCAAAACAAGGTAATATGATAGATAGGGATGTCAACGAGCTGAGTTTGAGTAAGCTCATTTATCTATGCTTGAGCTCAATACAATTTTGAGCTGAGCTCAAACCAAGCTTACTTCACATTCGAGCTTCTAAGAAATCTTGGTTCTAGCTTGATCAAGCTTAACTAATATAACATATGTTTCAATAGTATTCACTTGATAAATATAATTACTTATAGTTAATCGTATTAATAAAATACTAGATAAAGAATCATGACAAATATATGTCGCTAACACAAATTAATTTATTGTGTAGATAGATATTAAATTTTATTTATCTATTAATTTATCAATCAGTAAGGTAAATAAACAATAAAAGCCAGAAGAGTCTCGTTAGACTTGATACAGCTCATGAACTCATGAGCTTTGGCCTGGGCTCGAACTCGGTGGTATGAAGCTTGAGCTGAGCTCGAATTAGGGCTTGAGCTTTTTTGAATGTCCTACTCATATTCCATAGGAGCTATACTATTGAACTTGCTCTTGTAAAAATATATATATTAATATATAGATAAATCTTGACAGAGGAATGGAAGAAATGTATAAGAGGGAAATGCTACGGCAATGAAGCTTCAACCTCCACAACATGAAGGCCCTAACCATGGCTGAAGCCTCAACCATGGCTCAGTTCCTGGACCTTCTTGGCTTAACGATGAGTTGTATATGTATTCTGGAACATCACTAGCTAGATCGATCTAGCCCCAAGCTGCATCCTCCACTATCAACACCAGAAGCAAATCAAAATTTGAAGTTAATTTATCGGTAATTAATCTAGTCCTACTAGGGGACTTTCTCTGTGAAACTGGCTTTGCCTAGTTAACAATTTGTTCTGCACCGATCATACGCATGTCACCATTTCTCGTAGTTAAATAAAATGCATAAGTTTCTTTAAAAAAAAAAAACTCTAACCGCTCGCCCTATTACAGTTCGATCATTCTGGTTCATATAAAAACTATTTGGTAAATCTTTCAAATTTAAAAGAACAAAGAACCTTAAAATTTTGGTAAATTTTGTTTGAATCTCACCAGATTTATTCTGTTACCGAAAGGTAATTGTGATAGCCAACCAAACCGCTCCAAGATCCGGAGCGATATTCCGTCAAACAATTATTCAACCCATAGTTTTCCAAAAAAAAAAAAAAATCGAACCACCATTGATGTGTCACGTTGTGGTAAACCTTTTATTGGCGAAAAATTATCTTACTACTAATTGCAAGCTTGCTTGCATGCATGTACAGAGAAACTTATATCACACGATTATTATTAGCGAAATGATATATTTGTAAATAAAAAATTATTTTTAAATAAAATTTTATATATATGTTCTTAGTGATCTGAAAGCACAAGCTGAAAAATAAATCACTAAATCAACTTAAAATTTAAAGTGAGAATTTAAATATATGTTGGCTTAGAAACCCATTAGCTATTGATGTAACGAGAGGGTATATAGATGTGAAAATTAATACGTATTATATATCCTCTTTAGCTTTTTTTTAAACCCTCATGTACTGACATATACTCATACAGTATGGAGTGTTTTTCCCCCCTCTCTGGTCTGCCTAGCTGTATTGTTCGAGGAGTACACATCCTTTACATCTTATCTAGGTCAACTTTTTTTCCTCTCTGTAGACTGTGTATAGTGACTGTAGATGTAGGATACAGTACCACAAGAAAGGCGTTCATAAATGCGACAATTAACGATATTAACTGTACCACATAGAACAGTGAATTTACTCCCTTCTGACGCAGTAGTAAATTGGTCTGTGCAATAGCATGTGGTAAATTAAAGTCTTGCATCTGCCATAGACATTACTGCTAGGGTTTTACTGGTACTCATTTTCTCTTTCCTTGTTAATATTGTTATATTCATGTTCTGTCTCCTCATTATGAGCTCTCCTTCAGTTCAATTTTCAGTGTAGTAGTGTTAGTTTGTAGTGTTGATTTGCATGGCTTGATTAATTTTGCTTCTAGCTCCAATTAATATAGTCAAGTATATATCTCCCTTTGTCATACATAAGGGGCATTTTCAAAAGAATGTCTTGCAAGTATGTCGCTTCTCCAAGAGAGTGTGTGAGCCCAACTGCCCAACATGGACCACCAAAGCGAAAACACTCAAAACAAGCTTAATTAATTCCAAGAACTAATATAATCAAGCCATGACCCATACAACAACACAATATCATCACATTTTAGCATTATTCATGCCTCGAGAACAGTGGTGGTACTACTACATGATCATCATGAACTTAAACACAATAGCAGAGATGGACCTAATTAGAACAGATTACAAAACGAACACAGCCAACCAACAAACAGATCATAGAATCCTCCAGTGCAGGTGAAAAAAAATACTGAAAAGAAAGAAAGAGATAGACACTAGCTATAGTAGACGGTGCAAGCTAACTGCAGATGTAACGCGCGCGCTACATAGAGCACGACGTGGCCGAGCCATGCACCAGCGGCGGCGAGCGGCGGCGCGCGCTCACGGCTTCTTGGCCTGCTTGTCGACGGAGGCGGTGGAGGCGGCGGCGGGGGATCCCGGCATGCCGCCGCCGAGGCCAGGGGAGCCGCCGAGGCCGCCGAAGATGGGCATGCTGCCGATGCCGCCGAAGCCGGGGGTGGATCCGGGGAGGCTGAACCCGGGGATGCTGCTGCCGCCGGGCATGCCGCCGAACGCCGGCACGGCGCTGCCGAAGCGGTCGAAGGGCGGGAACGTCGTCGGCTGCACCACCGTGTCCTTGCTCTCCTCCGCGGTCTTGATGTTCCTCGCCTCCGCCGCGCCGGCCGCCACCGCGAGGACCAGCACCGCCGCCACCGCCATCATCTTGCTCGACTTCTCCATGACCTCCCCTACCTCACCGTCTCACTGCTCCTCTCCTCTCCTCTCCTCTACTCCCCGGCGACACTAACCAAGCTAAGCTGCGATTGTGCAACTGCTAGCTGTTGCTGCTGCTGTGGGGTGGGAGGAGGAGGGAGAGAGGAGGGCAGAGGTTTTATAGCGCGCGGACTCGGAGGGTGGAGAGGCAAGCAGTGCAGGGGAAGGGAAGCTAGCTAGCTAGGGCAGCACGAGAGACATTGAAGAGAGGAGCAGCTCAGCCTCAGGCTCAGGTCATCAATGGCGGATCGGCAGCGGGGCACGGCAGCGCCGGTAGGTGGGCGGCGTTACTGCGGCTGTTAAAGGAGCGGGTACCTGCTGCTGTTTACTGCCATCCTGTGATCCCCATTAATACTTTTGCTCTTACAGATCATCAATATAAATGTATATATATGTTTGTGCAAGTGCAACAATGTGTATAGCTGCTGAATGGCACAACGGAAAGGAGAGATGAACCCTAGATCTGGTTTGTGGTTGGGAGCTAGCAGCTGGCTGGCTGGATGCTCTCTTTCAAAATGTTGTGAAGCTTTTTTGGACAGCTTGCATGCTTTCAAATGTTTTCTGAAACTTTAGACAGCTTGCAATATATATGATGTATATTGAATGGGGATGGATTGGTTTTGTGAACATGTGATGGTCGTATGGAGAGGCAATGTAAAACAACAGAATTGGCTGTGGCTGTTTAGGCTACTATTGATACATTATTTATATAAAAATAAACAGAGTAATAAAAATAATTTTCATTGGTAAAATTTTCATACATGGATTATTCGTGGTTTTAAAACCCAAGGCTGACAAATAGACCGGGATAAAAAAACCATAGACTTAACTCTAAACTTATTCTTTAAAATCATTTTAGATGTAGTTGATAAGCCAACAAGCAAAAAGACAAGAGCGAGAATTAATATTGTTCCTCCTTTTAGATGGGCATAAAGAAAGAAAACATGTTTTAGAATGATTGGTTGAATGCACAGTGATCAGATTTGTTTGGCATATACGTAGGACATATATATTTTGTTACACCTAGATGCAATTGCATCCATTATTTGCATGCAACCTAAATATAGTTGTAAAATTTGTTGAAGAAAATACTAGAATTGATAAGGATGGTTTAAGTGTATACAAACGTCCAAGGATAAATTATACCTACAACTAGAGGCATAAAAATAATAAAACCAAAGAACAATTAATACATGCATGCACAATACAAATAATGCTTATTACTCCTCCGTCCCAAAATATATCCACTTCTAGCATCCAAATTTATCCCTGGATATAACAACCCATACACATATAGTAGTATTTATTTTTAACTAATTACAAACTTTCACCACTGATGTTTCTCACTGCTTTCTCTTCTCAAACCACTCACAATCTTCTCATATATCTATTCTACCCGCTTTCTTAGTACCAATGTCACAACTCTAAAGTCCTTCTATTCTGATACGGAAGTAATATTTTTGCTTATTGATGTGTAGATTGAATAGACTTACGTTTTACGCAGTGGCATGTACCATTATAATCTACATTCTTAAATTTCATGAAAGTTTTCCGTAATTATCTATGTGATATACACACACAGTTATAATTACACCTATGTATTAAAAAGACTTTCTATTGGTCAATATGGTACTTTATATACATGAGAGCATACATGTAGCGTAGAGTGCATTTTGTTAAATAGTCCCACGCTATAAAACGGATCATGATTCACGTTCTTGAGTACGTGTTTCTTCTACTTTCACGGGGTTAATTAATCAATTAATTACTACGGTCAGGTCATAACCCCATCGCAGCCTGCTAGTCTTCTGCGTAAGCAGCACAAATCCAGTACTGGTTTGACAAAGAATGGTAGGCTCAAATATGTCAGAGGTTACAGCTTGCATGCATGTGGTGTAGTAGCTCTTCTGTTCTTTACTCCAGTTCAGTATACCATCAAATTCGCTAGCAGCTGGTACTATTTCCCATAGCTTCGATGGAGCTTCAGAGGACTAGGCTGTGCACGATGTGCTAGTAATTAGGGGAGGTTAATTAAATTTCACCTTGATTAACTAACTAAATTGATTTGGTGAGTAATAATGCATGGGAAGTATTACTGCTTTTGTTCATTATAATTTGACTTTAGCTGCTGAGGAATAAACACAACTTTATATATATATATATATATATATATATATATATATATATATATATATATATATATATATATATATTATAGATACTAGATACTAGTTACTCCCCTCCATTAATGGGTTTGGGTCTTTGTTTGTAATATTATTTGATCCAATATCGTTAACAGAAAAGATAGCTGCTTGCTACTTCTCCGGTTTGAGAAACAGAAAAAAAAAAATCGTTGTTGGCTGCTTCTTCGTATTGCATCAGAAAAAACGTTGCTGCTCCTTTTTTCGATCTGTTCTTTTGTCCTCCCCGACCTCCACCGCTCGGCTGCACTTCCCCTCTCCATGCTCCGCCGCTGCCAGCATGAACCCGCGCTCGACGCTCATGTGCGGGCTTCACACCAGCGACGCGCTCTGCCCACGGTCAATGCTCCTGCGCGGGCTTCACGCCGGCGTCCCTCTCCGCCTGAACGGCTGCTTTGCCACCCCCATGCCGGTTAGGTTTTTGATTGTCTAATCTGATACATATTCACTACATTTTCTTATGATCTTGCATAGTTTCAGGTACAAAAAGGTTTGTCTAGTCGTACTTTTTTATGTTTTTGATTCTTGTGTTTGCAGCTCTTTTGTAGTCCAGGAGGACATGGGAACATATCAGACACCGCCGGCAGCCACAACGGCGGAGATGCAAGAGGTGGTAGTTCTTGTTCTGTTTTCACTAGAGCCCTTCCCGTTGCTAGAGCTAAAAAGATTTATCAGAGCAATCCTCATGTTACTGGATTTTCAAACACCATAAAAACCACCAGAATCAACGGTAAAAAATCAGACCAAGATAAAATTTACACCAGATGTTCTCCTGCCATTTCGTCTGATTTGTTTCTAGATCTTGGAGAACAGCATAAGGAACTTGTGAAGGAGATGGGTTTTGATGGTTGAGCGTGAAGGATCATTGCTTACTAGAAAATGCAGAAAAATTATTGAAATGCAGATTCTGGTATTGTAAACAATCATATGTTCTTCTATCACAAACAGAAACATCTGAAAATTTATTTCTGCTCTATGCAATTAGCAGGAACAAGCATCATCTTTCAAAAATTATTTCTGCTCCATGTACAGCAATATTTAGTTGCACACCAACTACCCTTGTGCAATAAGCATAAGCACTGGTGGTGATTCAGTTGGAATGGTGGTGTCCCAGTAGGACGTTTTATTCTTTCATTTTCTGACACATTTTTTGTATTACTGATGGGTCAGTTAGGATGAATTCCAACTGCCCAAAATCTTTCTTACCTGGAGCCATGCTGTGATTGTCTAATCTAAAATTCAGAACATATGGATAGTGTTAAATTCTAAATTCAAAAAAATGCAGAAAAATTCTTTAAACTGTACATTGAAACTGACATAAGAATACAAATATATATTGCACCTGTAAGAATTGCTGATGGTGTATTCTCATGCATTGCCTCTATAAAAGTTTGGAAAAGCCATTTGCACGCTTCAATTGTTTCTTCTCTCAACAAGGCACATCCAAAAATTGATGTCTGGAAATGGTTATTCACTCCAACAAATATTCCAAATGGCATGTTGTATCTATTAGTCCAGTAGATAGTATCCGAAGTGATAGCATGAGGAACTTGTGAAGGAGATGGCTTTCTGCTGCATTATTCTCCACTACCGCCCACCAAATGATTTTGCTTGACGACGCAGTCGATTCGTTGCCGCCAATCCTCTTCCACCGCCGTTGAAAACTAATCGCTGCAAACTAACCTACTGGTCTTACGGGTTTGCATGCATGCATGTAGTTCAAAATGATTGGTTAGTTTTCTCTGCAACATTCGTTGTTGCTTCTCCGGATTTGAAAAGCAGAAAGGATAGCTGCTGGCTGCTTCTCCGGAATGAAAAACAGAGAAAAAAACCTCTGCTGGCTCTAAAACCCGATACCCGTTATAATATTAATATATATATATATACACACACTGTTCATTGCATGCACCTGCTGATCTATCTACTCCCACAAACAGATTTATAGCTTTTGGAAGAATGGTAGTTGGGTGACATAATGCTGAATGCATGGGCACGGCCAACATGCCCTGATCAGGGATAGGCTGTGGTCATGGGCTCTATATAGCATTATATTACAAATAGATAGATTCCTACTTAGAAAAATGACAAGCCTGTTATTCAGGTAGGTGTTTCTTTTATGAGTTTGGAAAATTGCCAAGATTTTCTTATTGGCATACCATCTCGGTCATGAACTTGAAACAAAAAACTAAAAAGCACAGGTAGGGCTATTTCGTTACATGTTTCACCAAAGACATGAGGATCAAATGCAATGCATAGATGGAGAAATATTTTTTAAAAAAATATATAACTGTGAATAAAATTGCACCTTTTGTGGTTAGATGATAGAGAAAATTGTGATCAAGTTTTATTGTTTTGTTTTGGGCTATCTAATTTTGAGCGGCCTAAACATACCGACAAATTTACGTAGCTATATTGGATGGGTTCAGATCATGCCAAGATTCAGGTTATTGTAGTTACTCTACCCTATTGTCTTCCCCGTTCGTCTCCTCATGATGCTCCGCTCCTCCAGATTGGCTTGTCCGTGCCACTGCTATCCATGCTTAATTTAGCGAGGCCTACCAAAACCGTTTCACCCTCTTCCAAACCGCTCCTCCTTCCCCTGTGTCACCCTGTTAGAACACCTCCAATACAGTGCTAAAGAGAAGTGCTTGTATAAAAAATCGATATAGTGCTTAGCTTAATCATATAGTTAAGTACCTCACTAAGCACTCTGTATTGGAGGTGCTCTATTCTTCCATGCCTTCAACAACAAGCTCATGGTACCAGAGATGTTTAAGTCCTAACCGGTTCAAGTTGCACGCAATATGTTCCATCCAAATCAGCCGTGCACGGTGGCAACATAAACAGTCGCTGATGTCGTTGGCACCAGAGAAGAGCATGAGGTCGTCATCGTCATCGCATTGGTGAGCTACCTTCCTCCTGCCTCTCTACCCCTCCTCTCATCTTAAGATTGAAGACGATGTTCTCTCTACGCTAGAACCCCTCATCTATGATGAGGCGTAACCCGTATCAATGACGGGTATATTTGCAAACAAAAATAATTTATGAATAAAACATTTATATATGTATTCTTAACAATTTAAAAGTCAAGGTTGTAAAATAAACTACAATAAGAAAACCTTAAAATGAACTCCAACTTTAAAATTAAATTCAAATTTTAGCTTAAAAGTATAAACAGGCGAAAAGATGGAGCTGAAAGTTACTAGTTAAAGGTGATCGACTTGGCGATACCTCTGATGGACATAAAAGACGGTCCACCGATAAGAACTTACTTGTGATGGTTTAAGTCATCCTATCTCATCTATTATGGACCCTTCTACGACCTAACATAGGTTACATTATCCGTGACAAGCGACAGTAGCCCGTCATAGATAGTATATTTTCGATGAGTGGATATGTGGTAGTACCTAACCGTGTATTATTTCTTCTTATCATAAGACGTGATTTGATCGCATATGTTTGGTAAAAGAACAATCTTCTCATTTAATCATAAATGGAAAGTGTTTGATAAGAACATGAAAACGTGACTCAATGTCCAACTCCCAAGTGATAGTTTCAAATGATATATTTGAAAACAAAAATAATTTATCAATAAAAAATTTATATATATATATATATATATATATATATATATATATATATATATACTTAGCGATCCAAGGCTAGAAAATAAACTTCGGTAAAAGTCCCAAAAATCAACTCAAAATTCAAGATTGGGAACTTAAATCATAGCTTACAATCATAAGCAGAAGCGAAAAAATAAGGGTGTGAAATTTCTTCCAATTAAGTTCAGTCACCTGAAGCCTAGTATTTGTTTTTGCATGTTTAGAAGATATCTAACGAGAACATATGTACGTAGCATCTAAAAGAAAATTTCAAACTTTTGACAATTGTATAGACCATATATTAGAACCGTTTCAGCGCATCGATGGACTTAAAATTGATGGTCTCCGTCTATAAACTCGCGTATACTACTGGGTAGATAAGTACTGTAGCACTGCATCGGAATATATGCTGTACACTACCCCAGTTAGGCTGTTACCCGATAAGATTCACACAAAAAAGAAAAAAAATTGACCTCAACGTTAACAAGATACAGCCCATGCATGTTTGGTACATCCGTACATGTACGTGCGTACGTGTGTGTGTATGTATGTATGTATGTATGTATGTATGTATGTATGCCCGTTGTTAATTGATCACGACGTACATGCGACGACTTTGCAGCATTCGCATAGCTGTCTACACGTATGAATATACGATCGATCGACGGATCGGAGCTAGCAAGCAGCTTGTCACGCGCGCCCGTACGTACGTCAATGGTTACGCTTGTCGATCGTCGTTGCGCTTGCGCCGCTCGCCGCGCGCGGCGCGACCGCTCGTGGGTACGTGACCATGCATGCATATATGCTAGAGCCAACTGGCGGTGGCCGCGCATGAGCACAGGCGGCCGCCCTTAGAGCGAGTTCAACAGTATAGCCCAACTGTTACCTATCTATAGCTAATTTAATAGTCAATTCATACAAGGGGTTGCTACGGTACGGTGTACCGTTAAGCAACGGGATAACCTCCAGTCATGTTACCTTATCTAAGTAACATGGTACTTCCCAGTTAACATAGTGCTTCAAATATATCAGACATGGTACCATGTCCAGGTAACATGTTACTTCACATGCACGTATCGTGTATGATACTTTAAGATAGTATGTTTAGATAACATGGTACATTTCCAAGTAATATGGTATCTCGCATATGTCATATATGATACCTGAACAGTATCATATCCAGTACTAGTAGTATCATGAGAACAGTATCATATCACCGGTAGCAAATCGTCGTCGTCGATCGCCGCTAGCTGCTCCCGGCCGCTGTCATGAGCTTGTAATTAAGGTCGCCGCAGCCGTCGACCTCGCAGTGGCCCGGAACGGACACCCCGACGGCATCGTCAACAACGCCGGCGTCGTGAGCTCCCTAGCGCAGCGCCCGCTCGGCTCGCTAGACATCATCGACTTCGACACTGTCATGGCGATCAACAACGCGGTGTCCTCGCCGAGGTCAAGCACGTCGCACTCGTCATGATGCCCCGCTGCAGCGGCAGCATCATCTACGTACATGGCCAGCATCGCCGGCGTGCTCGACTGCGTCACCCCCGCACCCATACAGCGTCTCCCAAGTCCGCCTTGGTCGGCATGGTGAGTGTCGTCGTTGCAACCGTTGTCGTATCACGTCGCCTACGGTACACCGTTGTATGGTATTTCTCTTCATACAATAGTCATATACTACACAATTAATATCCGGTCTCACCGGTCATACATACATATGTCTTAAAAGTCTGTGTTGCAGCTGGCTACAAATCTATAGCATGGTGCTCTTCTCTCCCCTCTCTTATCACCTTAAAATATACTTATAGCTAACTTATATTTTGCTATTGTATACCTGCTCTTACGATGAGAGACGATGTCAGGAAAGACCCGCGCGTGCTAGCTAGCTATGCTAATGTATCCATTTTAAAATATGTGTATTTATGGGATATGTACCGTTGAAAAGAATAGGCTATCATATTTCTTAATAAGCGGCGAATAGGCAGACATTGAAAGATATAACTATATGTGAGTAAAATAGAATGAAAGAGTATTAAAAGAGAAATAACTGATGGAACAAAAGAGCGGTGAGATTAGTATTAGAAAGAAGTAATTTTAGTATAATATTCAAATATAAAAATATTTATATTTTAAAACCGAGAAGAACAGCGAGCAAAAAAGAAGGGGAAAAGGAGGGTGGATCACACGCACGTACGCACGCTGCCAGCTTAAATGCCTCGCCCGACACCGGCCAACCAAGCCCAGCAGCTAGCGCCCCAGCGTACACCTCATCTGTTCCGTCCGATCGCTCACGCCTGGCCTCGATCGATCGGTTGCATTTAGCTACTTTACATACATACTACTATTAGTACTCTTTTTGTTTCTTAATATTTTCTGTGTAACTAACTTAGGGTTTGTTTAGTTTCCAATTTTTGTTTCGAAAATCACCGCATTGAATCTTTGACATCTAAATAGAGCATCAAATATAGATGAAAAAGAAAACTAATTTAGGGGAAAATTATGAAACGTTTCTTTTGAGCATAATCCATGATTAGCCATAAGTGCTACAGTAATCCAAATATACTAATGGCGGATTAATTAGACTCAAATATTCATCTCGCGGTTTCAGACGATCTATGGAATTTATTTTTTTATTCGTGTCTAAAAACCTCTTTCTACATTCGATCAAACGTCTAACGTGATACCTAAAAAAAAAATCGTGAACTATACGGGGCCTTATCTAATATATCGAGATGTTGGCCGCATTGACACCTACCTGTGTCAGCTAGTCTAATCAGTGCACGTAAAATAAAGAAAGCTATTAGCACATGATTAATTGAGTTTTTAACTTTTACAAACTTAAAAAGTGGACTGATTTGATTTTTTAAAAAAACTTTTATAGTTTTTTTTGCAAATAACTCACCAATTAATAGTCCGAAAAATATGCACACCGATAAAAGAAGTTTGATTCGGGTGTTACTTGGGAACGCGACCACCGATAAAGCACGGATCCTGAGCACATCGATTTATGACCAAAACTCCTCTGACAGAATTGAGGCCAATGCGCGGTAGTTAGCTCTGAATTAGGTCAGCTCCTGCACTTGTCGGGAGCAAAAACATTGGTCGATCGATCCATCCCGCCATCCTGGTTCTCACGAGGCCGGTCGGAACACTAGCCTACCTAGGCTGCTTTGGTTTAGGGCACATACTAACAGTGAGTCCCTGTTATATCTATATTAGATTAATTATCCAACATAATATTATTAACTTAAGAAAAACCTGGACGGCGCTTCTTTGTTCATATATTGCTCGGACACATGCTCCCAAGCTGCATGTAATTTTTAGAGAAAAGATTCATACATTGGTTACATATAACGAAAACAAAACATAAAAAATAATATATTAAATATTATACAGATAATCAAATAGACAACTTTTTATATAACTTATCTGTGTATATCAAATATACAACGGTTATCTCTATTGTTGTACATATCCTCGTATTATTTCTCAGTTTTTGCATATATATTTTTTAACCTACGGTTCTTAAGAAAAATTATATATAGAAATTCATCCTATCAAAGCTATGCTTGCAGGGGCACTTATCTCTCTTCTTCTCTTCCCCCACCCCACACCCCAAACACCTATGCAATGGAGTTGAAGCGCAGGTAGCACGCAGTAAATGAGAGCTACGACGACGACAGCCGAGCAGAGCAGAGAGGACGCGATGCAGGCAGGCAGGCAGGCGTGCAGCTATAGCTGGAGTAGCGATGATGCGCATGGCGCCGTACGTACGTGCATGCCCTGGCCCCGATGGGATGGGTTGGTGACCATGGATCACGGCTGGCTCCACAGGCCACGCATGTTACCACACTGCTCTACTGATTTCAATGACGGCCGGATCGGAGGGCGTACGTACGACGTATTATGCGCGTACTGTTCCGTTCCAAAATATACGAGGGAGGGGAAGCAGGTCTTTCAAGCAAAAAGGGAGTTACAGTTTCTTGCCTCCTCGGGCCATCGGGCTCAACTACCTCTCGACCAAGAAAAATATAAAAACATGGTCGCTAGACAAGAAAATGAGGAGCGTGCTCGTGGACATCATCAAGAATCGGCTAGTGAGTAAGGACACCATGGGATATGGGAATGACTTGCTTGGTCTAATGCTAGGACCATGACAAGAACCAGCCATAACTAAGCATAGATGAGATCATCGCCGAGTGCAAGATCTTCTTCTTCGCAGGGCACGATACCACATCGCATATGCTCACCCGGAAAATTAATGTTCCTGCTAAGCACAACACCTAGATTGGCAAGATAAGCTTAGGGAGGAGGTGATGATAGAGTGTTGCAATAAGGTGCCTACCGGTGACATGCTAAACAGGCTGAAGCCGGTCAACATGTTCATACTTGAGACCTTAAGGTTGTATGGATCTGTTCCACTCATAAATAGAATGGCTTGGGATGACTTGAGCTCGGTGGTATCAAGGTTCCCAAAGGCACCATTATATCGATCCCGATAGCAACGATCCATCGTGACAAGGAGGCATGGGGCGAGGACGCCAACATGTTCAAACCAGAGAGGTTCGAGGACGGGGTGTGGAACGCAGGGAAGCATCCCAATGTGTTGCTCTCCTTTTCTAGTGGGCCGAGGTCATGCATTGGGCAAAACTTTGCCATGATCGAGATCAAGAATGTCATCGCCTTGTAGGGGCCTTGATCCTACAGAGGTTCTCATTCACGCTATCCCCTAAGTATGTCCTTGCGCCCACTAGTATGATCACGTTGCATCCTAAGTTTGGTCTCCTGATGATCCTCAAGGGCCTCAAGGTGTAGATAGGATAATGTTGGAATTCAAAAACGTCTTTTTTATAGTGTCTTTTTAGGACTATCTTGTTGTAGATAACAATATCGTATTTATTGTGTAATGTGGTGATATGTTTTATTTGTATAAAATTTATATATACATATGTGCCATTGATATGAAAACCAAGGTTTAATAACCAATGGTTCGTACCGCCCTAGGATCAATTCGTGCCTCTTTAGGAGGGGATGGGCTGCCCCAACCCCTTCCATGGGAGAGCAGGCAGGTGTCGGGCCATCCCGACACCCGCCAACATACCGAGCCTCTAAGGCAAAGTGGGGTCTTCAAAATTATAGTTATTTGAAGGTGTGGCCGTATGTGTTGGTTTTGTGTGTGAAGTTTGTATGTACACGCATGTTCTTTGTTAGCACTCCATTTATATACCCAAACAACGAGCCTAGTTTTACTAGATAAGAAGGGGCAATAGTGCAAAGAAGTTAGTAGAATTACTAGCGTGTAAAATAGTTATTGCTGAAGCATCATTTACTTTTTTTAAGTAATGAAAAGGAACTACATTTTCGGTGTTTGTTGTTAGGCACACAGTCGATAAATCTTAGAACTAGAAAGAGAAATAAGATGATAGGACAAACCCATAACTCTCTACAGTAAAAAAAGACGACATAACATTTCTAACATCACATAAATTCTAGCACACAATTTAGGTACTACCTTCCAAAGTGGGATGAAAGATCCTTGATTACTAATATTAAGAGTGTGTAGCTCCATTACTACACGTAGTATCATCTTGTTCCTATGATAACATTACACACCAAGGGTGAAGCCAATTGGAACACACGAAGATGCTCCCTGCGTTTTATATTACAAGACTTTCTGAATTTGACTAGATTTATTCATATATCCATTTATATAATTTGTATATATGTCTAGATTCATTAGCATGCGTATGAATCTAGGTAAGGCCAGAAAATCTTATAACGTGGAACGGAGGTAATAATTCAATAATGTTAGATATTTTATTGTTAAAAATTTTGTCATTAGGACAACGCTAAATTGACCAACATTAAAAAAAACTAGACCGGCATGTACTGACAAGACAGAAACTGCAAGGAGCATCGACTGAAATTAGGAGCAAGTCTCAGCCGAAGCACCGCGGCCCATGGAAAAGCCCATCATCCCACCAACTAACGGCTCCTATAGATTTCGGGCCTGGGCCTTCTCCTCCGCCATGGACAGGCCCGGCCCGTAAAAGCCCAAGAGAGCAAACAGCCGAGCTCCTCGCGACGGCGACCGGAGACGAAGACGACGACGACGACGACGGAGGACCACGGCGGCGCAGGGCCGGGAGGGGTGGGGGGACACCCTACAACGGAGCAAAGTACTGAGCCAGCCAGAGATAGTCCGATGCAGAGTACATTCATGTTCATTCGGTCGGTCGTCGTGGGGGCGCCACGGCCACATGCCGATGACGGAGCTTGCCACGACGAGTCGACGACGGCATGCGCATCATGACGATGGCCATGCATGCATATGCTTTGTCCCCAGCGTAGCAGCGACGAAGACGACGACGCGATGGTCCTAGTCGATTGATGGACAGGCAAGGCAGGCCAAGAGCGGCGCCATGATGCGCGTGTGTCGATCAATTAGGGCATGCAGCCCAAACCTAACAAGACTTAATTATTGTTCTTTGTTCCAAATCTGCGTAGTGTTAGCTGGACATAAGAAACAAGCTTACATTACCATCATACGGTACCCCCTCCGTATATAAAACACCGTTTAAATTTTAAATCTTCGTCTTATTTAAATTTATATATAAATATATAAAACTATAAGACATATTTAAAGTTTATATAATAATAGATCTTATAACAAAATAATTAATAATTATATAATTTTTTAAATACAGATAGTCAAACATGTGTCCATACCCAGCAAGCTGTAGCCACTAACCACGTCACTCAGTTTGGCATAGCCTTATAACTTAAAGAAACAAAGTATTACCTTTGTCCTAAAAAGATTTTATTTTAGTTTTTCTCGTTTATCTTATAAAGATATTTTTTTAAGTAACTGTTGTATTGGAGTTTGAGAAAGTAGAGGACAAATAATTCGAAAAGGTGGAGGATAAATACATAGGGTTTAGTTATACGTTAGCTAAGTTAAAAATAAGTTATTTTTCCCATACATGCCTTGGTCCGAAATTATCGACTGGTAGAAAGTTAGTACCTGACTACCCGTAAGTTGTACAGGGTTGACGATATCGGCGTGATATCTACTGCCTTCGTTTGATACTGCAATGTGTTTGATTATTAATTTTTTTTAACGTTTGATCATTTTTCTTATTTAAAAATTTAGTATAAATATAAAAAATAATAAGGCGTGTTTAAAGTTTTTTTATAATAAAGTAAGTCACAAGCAAAATAAATGATATTTTCATAATTTTTAAATAAGATAAATAGTCAAACATTGCAAGTTAAAAAGTTATGATATCTTATATTATGAAATAGGAGAACTACTACTTACTAGGATGCGTTATTTACCTAATTTTCTTGATTTTTAATTGGCTTTTAAGCGCACCTCCTAAACCGTTTAAACGAGGTGTTTTTTACAAAAGATTTCTCAGAAGATGTTCATCTTCTAATTTTAAAGTAGACGGTTAACCTTGTTTTTATCTTTTATATCACTATCCTAATATGAGAGGCTGGGATCTATTAATACTAGTGCATTAGAGCAAGTTCAATGGTATAGTCAACTACCAGCTCCAATTTATCTATAGTCAATTTAATAGTTAATTCATACAACAGTTATCTATAAAACATATAAGGGCATTTTCAACCCATAACATTAAATATAGTTTTTATAAACTCCATGTCATCTACAAACTAGTATTAGACACTACTCTTCCAATGTAAATACAACTATTCCAAACTTTAATTTAATGCTATTTATCTCACATGATATGTTAGATGTTGTGTAGAAATCATGTCTCATGCAAGACATGGTTTCATTCTTTTTTTCTCATTTATTCACTTGTCACATCATTTTTCATCTTAGATAGCAACTTATTTAATGTTATGGACAGCATTCTAGTCATTGGGTTGAGAATGGCCTTAGGGTCTCATCTATCATAACATGTCTCATCTATCATACACACATTGTGTCTTAGAGTCTATACTAACTATAAATCTATAAATATATATAAATCTATAAATATAGCTCACTATTCTTTTTATCTTTTTATCTATTTAAAATATGTTTATAGTTTTCTTAAAATATGTTTACTTAACAGGATAATGCATGTCGTTGGAAATCGTGGATAATAGTACGTCGTCGACGCAGCTAGCGCCACCGGCGGGAGACAGTGGCCACGCCGATCCAGGCCACTGTCCCCAAATCGACGGCCACCGCGCGCCCTCTCTCCTTTCCCTTTGTCTTTCTATTTTTCGTCGCCCATGGCCATGGTCCCCTGCCTGCCCGCTGCAACTGCTCTCAGCTAGTGGAGTAGTAGCCTATAGGGAAGTGAAACTGCAACGCTAATCACGGTTGACCGGCCTCAAAATCCGTGCATGTCTCTGTCTACTCCATCCAGTCCAGCTCGTCGATCGTCATCAGCAACGGAGCCTGCCTGCCTGCAGCATAATCTGGATCTGTCTAGGAGTAGCTCTCAGCCTAGCTTTAGCTAGGACTAGGGGTAGCATTTGTAGTAGTTTTAAGTGGTTTTAATGTGCGGTTTGTTTCCATGACGTCAGTCTCGATACATGTTTACAGATGTGTTATGCATATTAAATCAGTAAAATTATCGATTTGACAGGGTCATTAAACAAGGGAGTTATATGAGATGAGGGAGGAGTTTCATCCCCATAAAACTCATCTGACTCAGTTACCTAGTTTACAGTCTTGATAACTATGTCATGCAACTATATATAAGTCTCTTTTAGTCCTACCATGTTTCTTTAGAGGGACTAAAGGAACTAAGACCTCGTTAAACGACACATCCATATCTATAGGCCTACGGTATGGAATAGGTATACTATATGCCTTTAGTCTCTTTTAGCAACTGCTCTAGGAACTTGTATACCTAGGTAGTTTTAGTCTCTATTAGTTCGAGCAAGTTTAATAGTATAGTCAACTACTAGCTACAGTTCATCTATAGTCAATTCATATAATAGTTACCTACAAAACATTGATACATGGTCCCACATGTCATACATACATTTTGTCTTGAGTCCGTATGCAGCTGGCTACAAATTAGTAGCTCACATTCCTTCTCTCTCCCATATTATTTCTTTAAAATATGCTTATAGCTAGTTTATAGTCTGCTATTGTACCTGCTCTTCCAGCTCTATTTGGTATTTTTAGGACTAAAAGGAACTAAGTAGAGAGGCTTTACTAAGCAGGAAGGCGGCTATCATGAAGTATGGAGGTGTAGTGATGATTGGGTTGGTGGCTGGCTAATTAGGGCTTAATTAATCGCACTGGGCTCACCTCAACTGCCCCTCACATGGGGAGGTGGACCATAATCCGTATAGTACAGCGCCTAGCTACGAGGACGCGACGGCACCCGCGCGATTAGAGCAAGGTTATGCCACCAAGCTGTTTATAAGATTTTTTTATAGTTAGTTTTTAGTATATCTATATACTAGTTAGCTCTTTATCATTAATGCGAACTTATATGTCACTCTCATAGAGTTTTTTGATTCTTATGCTCGAGCTGGCTACAAACTTACAGTCCGCTTACACTTTCTCCCATCCCCTCTCTGCTCCACATAAGCATTTAGTCAGCTTATAGCCTGCTATTATACTTGCTCAATGCTAATAATATAGCCAACAAGCTGGCTATAAGACTATTTATAGTTAGCTCTTAGTCCACCCATATACTAGTTAGCTCTTCGTCATTAATACAGTCACTCCCACAGAGTTTCTTGTCACTCCCACAGAGTTTCTTAGTTCTTGTGTTCGAGCTGGCTACAAGCTTACAGCCCGCTTATACTCTCTCTCATCCTCTCTTCCCATATAAGTATTTAGCCAGCTTATAGCCTGCTATTATACTTGCTCTTAAGGATGGAAACAGATCGTAAAAACTCTAACGCCCCCCTATCTTAACTTTACCCAACGTTTCAATCTTTAATCTTAAATTTGGTGCTCATTCTAAGGGTTTTTACTAAGTTTATTTGTATCTTTCGGCTATTAGATTGTTTTCGTTTGCAAATATGTTGTTTGAATTTTTCTTTTTATAGCCATGAAGATGAACCCCTTAAAAAGAGGAAAGTACATCTATCATATTTGTATTTTACTTTTCTCGGAGTTAGAACCGGTGAAAAACTTGGATAAAGAAGGAACCGGATAGTATTGAAGATAGATATGGAACAAATATAAAAGCCTTTGGTAACAAACTTCTCGGATAAGCAAAAGTTATAAACGTCTTTTATATAAAAAAATCAAGTTTTTTAAATTTTAGCAATCATACATACACGTGGATATATCACATAGACAAATATAAACTAACAGTTTTACTGCTTCATACAAAGAAACATCTAGTTATTATAAATATATTTTATTATTCTGATAGAAGATCATATTTAACAATTTATATTAAATAAAAGGATTAATTAGATCATGCCATTATAAATTTATCTGTTTTGAAATATGCCATTACAATTCGATTAATTGTAAAGATGTCATTATAATTTTAGAACCATTTCAAATATACCATTTTTTGATCAAATTACCCTTCACATGCCAGTAAATAGCAGATAGATAATATGGTCTAATTTTTTAAAAAAAATACACCGAAAGGGTATAGAGTGGCATATTTCTAATACTTCTGAAATAATAATGACATCTTTACAATTAGTTGAAGTGTAATGGTATATTCCAAAACTAGCAAATTTATAATGGCATGGATCTAATTAACCCTAAATAAAATAGGTCATCATAGATAACATGAATGCATGATTATTTAGTTTTATTACCATATATTTTACTTTTGTTTTCCCAAAATCAACATTTTTTTCTGAATAATGGCTACTAATAGTCCCATGCTTAATAAGTTTTTTCTGAAGTGCATCGTGCTTTATAGTAGTATATTTCTGTTTACTGCATGCTTTGTTTTATTTTGTCTCATGGGGCGTTATGTACTTTGGTTTGTGGACGATAGTTTCACTTAGGAATCATATAAAATAACTAAAAAAATCAATCAAATTTGTATCATCGGAATAAGAAAAAGACCATACAAATCACTTAGCATATCATGTTACTGAAGTATACGGAGCTCGAGTTTGGCTCATGCAACCCTAGTGCGAACAAGGCAAAGGTAATAATTTGTAACATTTCTAGCTATCCTGGCTCCTGGGGATTAAAGAACCCTTTATTTTATCAAATTTGAACTTCAATAAATTTCATGTCATTTTAAAACTTACTTCGCTTCAAAAATAACTTTATTGTTTGTAGTATAAAGCTGTAATTTGAACTATGCTTGGATGGTGCTTCGCAATATGAATAGCACCTAAATCTTCGTAGCGCACTTCTCCGATCCCGATCCTTCATACGTTAGCAAAGCTGACCCCACATGTACGATTGAGCCGCCCATCGCTCCCCAATCATGCATGCAAACAGTGGTGGGTCTAGGATCCGAAGGTTGGTGGGGTTGATTATCTTTTTCCATGCAGCGCATGGTGGGCTAGGCCCTGCTAGCCCCCCTTAAAACCGCCCCTGCATGCAAACCATGCAATTCTTTCGCGAGAGAAAGAGGGAGACAATCAAATGGGAGTTGATTACCGACGTGATTGTTTAATTTTTTTTAGAAGAGGTCAAATGATATATTTAGAGTAAATTACATCTACGGTATATAGAAACTTGTAGAGTGGGTGCAAATTAGTACACCAACTTGAAAAATGGATAATTTCATACAACAATTCGTTTGATGCGTGTATACCAAGGCAAAAATAGCCCATACAACTAAGAATTTAAGCAAATTGTATATGGATAAATATATTTCTACAAGTAACTTGATCTATTGGTAAGCTATAGCTAGTACTGTTGGTTTCCCTAAAAAAACTGCAGCACTATTCTCACAGAACTGAAAAATAAATGTAAGTAAATTTCAAAGCTTAGTAACCATGGTAACTAAATAATGCATGAACAGGATGCTCTCAACGTATTAATAGTTTAGGACTGTGTTTCCCCGCTCCTTGTCATCATTATCAATTCTTGGACCATTGATTTAACAAAAATAATTATTTGTCATGGTTGAACTCCAATTTCATACCACAAGAAATTCTCATCTTTAAGGGTAATCCGGTTCTACAATTTCCTATTTATTGCCACAACAAAAAGAAAAACCTACTACACATGCATAGTGTTAACACCAAAATTTAGTAAATTCCCGTATTGGATTCGGATAAGAAAAGATGCAATCGCCGATAGAAATTTCATCCGGAAAAGTTCGAATCCGACGGGAATTGTGAAGACTAAGGCTTGACGGCGTAAATTTATCTGTTAATTAGAGTCAGTTATGATTTTATTTTATCTCTAAGAGATTAGAGTCTGATCAGGACTTGTGTGTGTTTTATCTAGTAGGAGTTAGAGATAGAGTCCGCATAAGACTAATTTCTTATTTGTTTTTATCTATTAGGAGTTGTATGTCGTGTCCAATACAGCCTAGCCTCAACCCGAAGGTATAAATATGTATGCCCGGGGTTATTGTTTTTGATCGACACATCAATTAGATCAAATATTTTCGGCGCATCGCCACCCTCTTGTCCGAGGTTTTCAACTCTGGCGGAACTTGGCACCTGACGCGGGGCTGCATCGTCTCGATCTCCAGCAGAGGGGTAAGTCCATCGTTCCGCCGGGTCACGGTAATCGTTCGACTAGATTAGAACTGTCTCAGTTCAGTTTGATCTTCTAATCTAGTTGCGCGGTGCTAGTTATCGTATTAGTTTTAACTTAGATCACTTTCGTGTTCTGAGTTGATCTGGTCGACCACTTTGGGCGATCTACGTAGGTTTGATATGTTTGACATATTCAATCTAGTACTGTCTCGGTTAGGTCCGATCTAGTAGATTGCATTTGTCAGATAGTTTATATCAGATTGATGTATTTTGCTCATTGTTCTATCGGAGTACCAGCCGATAGGTTATCCGTTATCGGTTCATTGGCCCGATAGCAATCTAGATCTGTTTGGTATCTAGCCTGACATTGCTAGGTTTAATTTTGAACTGTCTCGGTTGGGTCCGATCTTCTATGATTATTCTTAGCAATCTGGGCTAGGTATTTTATAGATCTTGGTTGTTTGTCCGTCGTCTATAACCGATGATTTGTGCCGATCTACATGCTTATTATATTTACATCAATAGAGCAGTTGATTGCTTTACTGCATTGTTTTTTACCAATCGGCTTGATTTTAGTTAGATCGGCAGTTATTTATGTCGCATCGGCTTATGAGAATTACATGCAAATTGGTTTTAGTCGATCGTAACATATGACTCATTGTTTATTCCATGTAATTCGTCGGTTTATTTATTAGCCTTATCGATCCTCATGTTTCCTATAATCATATCGCGCTCGACTGCATACTGTCTTGGTTAAGTCCAATCTCTACACGTCTAGTTCGACTTGGTTATAGGGGCTCGTCCGATCGACTAAGTAACTTGGTGGATTATGTTGGTCTAATATTTAAGTTAACTCTATTTCTATCAAGTTTCTAGCCGATCCAAGCTTTTTACATCCGACCTTTCATCCTATCGGCTAACCATTGTAGCACCAATATCTGATCGGCTGGATATTTATTCGCCTATCGGCTCGATAGCCGATCGGCTTGCTTTACTGTTTATCTTTTCAGTTGGAGGATCAAACTGACTGGCACGCCCGCGCATTGTAAGATTTAGATCCTGCACTGGAATGGTCTAAGATTGACTCCTAGGCCTACGTGTGTGACCGTTGATTGTTATTTTCAGCGACAACACATAGTTAATCATGGTTTACACGAACTATACAAGTTATTATACTGAAATGAGCATTTTACATGTTGTTGTACTAGATTGCACCCACTTTGCAAGTCTGTGTATCGTTAGTGTAATTCACTTATATATTTATAAACCAAAAGATATTTTTATAATTAATATACGTGTTCTTAGCGATCAAAAAATATCAAGACTGAAAAATAAACCAAAATAAACTCTAAATTTAATGTTAAGTTCTAAATATTGATTATAAGTATAGAACGAAACGAAAAGATTGAGACGTAATTAGCCGACGCTCGCCGATTACCTGCGGTGCGCGCCGCGGTCGCCCGCTTGATCTGTTCGCTCGATCGCTGGGTTTTCCGGCCCCCTGCCTGCTACGGCAACGGCCTGCGAGACGAGAAAAAACGGGTGCCGGCCGGCTGCAACTCAAGGCACGTGTTAAACGAGGCTACGACGACGACCGTGGCGCCGCGAGTTCTAGAAACACTCGCGTATGCACGAACCTAGCATGTACTCCACACACCATACAAGTGGGTTGGTTTGACGGAGCCTGGCTTTTGCTCGACATATATCCTTGTCAACTTATATTATTAGTGCTAATAAATACGGGTGGGTGTAGCCATTTTCTTGGAACATGCCCAACCCCAAGTGCATTTTGTCTACCCCAGTTAAGTTCTCGACCCCATTTGACCAGCAACGTTTCGTCTCGTATTTTCGCTTATGCTGATGCTTATATGTTAAAATTTAAATTTTTAATCTTAGATTTAGAATTAATTTTGAGATATTTTTATCGAAGTTTATTTTTCAGTATGATTTTAGATCGATAAGAATATGTATATAAAAATTTTTTTAATAACTTTTTTATTTTAAAATATATCGTTCATCTTTTTCCGCGAAAAACCTAAACAATCACCTACCTAAACTACCCGGAGCATTTAGTGTCGTTTTCTAAGGGAATTCTCAATCCAATGATTAGGATGATGTCTATAGTATTAAATAAGTTACCACATAAGATTAAAAATGATGTGGCAAGTGAATAAATGAGGAAAGAGAATGAAACCATGTCTTGTATGAGACATAGTTTCTGCATAACATCTAAGATATCATGTGAGATAAGTAGCATTAAATTTAAGTGTGGAATAGTGGTGTTTGTATTGGAAGAGTAGTGTCTAGTACTAGTTTCTTGACGATGAAAAGTTTATATAAACCATATCTAGTGTTATAGGTTGAGAATGCCCTAGGATAATATTAAGCCTACATGCTTCCATTTCATTAGGAGGGAAAAAGGGCTCAGGCATGAGACTGCCCTGTGTAAGTAACAGTGAGAAAAGTCAAAACTCGTCGTCTTTTCTTGCCCAAAAGAAAAGGAACTGGAAAAGCACACCCTCAGGTACACACCGATGAGGCTAAGCTCTACAAATGTAAGGAGGGGAACTACCGTGAGAACTTGCTGACAGGGCATTGTGTGGATATGTTCAACTCCACAAATTTGACTGCCGCTATGACTATTTCTTTCGTGGTTTTGTCAGCACGATGTTCACTGCACAATCAATTCATTCATAAATTTGTATATAGATTGTGCGATGAAGTGGGACAGAGTTATGTCTGATAAACCATACAGATATTAATGAAACGACTAAAAGTAATCTATGAATTAAACTTTTATTAGGGCATTATTTATATCCACTTGTTTTAAAGCTAAGGTTAAAATATACTTCTTTCGTATTTTAATAAATGATGATGTTGACTTTTTACAGGTGTTTGACCATCAGCCTTATTCAAAAAACTTATGTAATTATTACTTTTGTAATATTAGATTTATTACTAAATATAATTTAATTTTAACTTGCATTTTTTTTGCATATTACACAAAAAAATTTGAAAAATGTGAATGATAAAATGTGTGTCGAAAAGTTAAGAATGTTATCTATTATAATAAAAATGAAGTAACATGATAAAAAACCATAAAATAAGCTCTACATTTAAGCTTCAAAATCTGAATTTGAGCTTCAATAAATAATCCAACAATGAGGGGATAAGAGACATGTGACCTAAAAGAGAGGAGAAGATGAGGAAGATCCAAAACCCGTATTGCTGAACCCTATGAATTACTGTAATGGAAGAGAGATGCAGAAATCTACACATGGAAGTTGAACATGTATGGGGCCATGCAGTCATAGAATACTGCAAGGAGCATATGATATCCCATTTAATTTTAATGGATTGTTGTGCAGCTGGTGAGTATCATCTTTTCACTTCTGCATATGCTATTATATTAAAATTTAAATTTTTAATCTTAAATTTCATGTTGATTTTAGAGTTTTTATTGCATTCTATTTTACAGTCTTCTTTTATGTTGCTAAGAGAACACACATATAAAAAATTATTCACAATTTATTTTTTTGTCTACAACTATACATTTTAGTTTTTTCCCTAAAAAATTCAAACAATCACCCTTGTTTTCTTTGTCTAGGGTTCTATCTTTAAATTGTTATATCCTACAAATAAATGGAGGAAAGGGAATAATACTAATGTCTAAAATTAAAGATAATAGGCGTTTGCACACTGTGGAAGAACACATGTGGGGTGTAATTTTTAGTTGGCATGTACAACAGCGAGATAATAGCCGTATGTATACATCCACGTTAGATTAATCATTCTACGTGACATCATTAACTCAAAAAAAATTTAGAAGTTGTCTCTTCGTTTGTCTACTGCTTGGGCATGCAATTCTTTTTAGAGAAAAACTTCATGCATTGGTTGCATGCAATAAATATAAAATATATAAAATGATGTATTAAATATTATAGAGAAAGCTAAGTAGATAAGCTACTGTACAAGCCGTATGTTTCCTCGTCTATAAATAACTTATATAGAACAATGTCTATACATGTCCTAAACCATCTCCTCAGCAATAAAATTTGCATCGTGAAGATACATGTACCTTGATGAACACATGGAAGTCTTAATTGAAGCAAGTTAGCCATAAACTTATAGCCATGTTGTGTGAGCATTGTAATTGTTGTGGTGCCTTTTTACGGTCACCTAAACTGGATACACTTAAAGCACAACGATCCTTATGGATTCTTACATCGGGAACATTCGGTGAAAACAATTAAATGAGTGAAATTTTGTAAAAACTGGACATATAAGCTTTCTAAATTTGTAAAAATAATAACTATAGATATGTATAAACAAGAACAACATCATGTCTTAAATTTCGTTTGGATAAAAAGAAATTCAGACTGACTTTTACCGGACAAGTCAGACCAAATGAAAAGAGTTTGGACCCATTCTAAACTGCTGAATAACGTGTTTATGCAAAAAAATCTAGATATTTTTGAAGAAATCAAATAGATTTGTTTTTTTTAACTTTTTAATATTTAGTTATTGATTAATCACATGCTAATTACATCTCGTATTTTGCTTACGGCAAATCGGCTAGGGGTCATTTGGCTTTACCATCGTGTAGCACACAGAGCTGCCACCATTTGAAACTTTTTGAACGAAGCGTACCACCGGTACGTGCCAGTTCCATTTGAAAATTTTGGACCAATCGTACTACTCTAGTACTACGTGCCAGTTGCCGCGGGTGCTGGAATTTCACCGCGCCTGAGTACGTCTAGCCCCATCATTCATCATCCACCTGCGCAGCCCCAGCAGCTGGTCCTCCCCTCCCTCCCCTGCCGCCGGTGACCGTTCTCCTCGCTGCACACGCCCCGAGTTCAAATCTAACACCTCATTTTTAGCTTTTGTTTATATTTATAAACTAATTTTAAAATTTCTATCGAAATTTATTTTTCAATATTAATTGTTTACATCACTATATATAAAACTTATTTATATTTATATTTATAAATACATAGTTAGTTTTTTTTATAAAAAAAATTACAAACAATTACACCCTCAAACCCAACACGACTCCACTCCAGATGCAGATCAGATCTAGCAACCCGTTCCAACCAGGGACAAGGTCTGTTTAGATCCATTTGAAATACCACAGGGTAAATGACAAAAGTTTTGATGATAAAAGTTTTGGTATTATATTTTTACAACTTGGTATTTAGAGACATGCAAAAGTTACTATTTTTTTGGTAAAAGTGAGAGATGGTCCGTATCACTATGCGCTTTTTCACAAAATTTGCTACTCTAGACTGCCAAATGTCAAATACAAAGTTGCTATTGTTTAGATCCATTTTTACCGAAAAATGCTCGAAAATAGCAAAAATTTTTGCCATTTTGAATGATAGGTAGGCCCGAATCTCGCGTTCTTTGATGCGGTTAAGAAAAAAAAAACACGCGCACCAACAACAACAAAAAAAAGGCCCACCCCGTGCCGTCTCACCGGATCCCCTCCCACCTCCCACTGACTCGCGGGCCACGGAATAGGAGGGGCCCCACCTGGCGGCGAGGTGAGCGGGCGAGTGGCCAACGCAGGCCGGGGCCCCGGGTCCGATTTGACCGGTCAAAAGGCGTGGCCGCGAACCAAAACCCAAGGCGGGGCACCGGGGGGAGGCGTGGCCCACCTGTCTGTGGGGGCGCGTCCGCGTCCTGTGGTGGTGGTGGTGGGGCGCTTTGACTGCAAATCATTTCGGCCGCTGCGTCCCGACAACCAAAAGCAAGTGGAGGAGGAGGAGGTGGAGGAGGCCGCAGCCAGGGGGAGAGAGAGAGGTTGCGAGCAGCTGCCGCAGAGGGGGAGGGGAAAGGGGAGAAGAGGAGGCGCAGGAGGAGGAGGAGGGTGTGGATCTTCGGCGGCGAGGAGGAAGGTGGGCGAAGCCGTGCGTGTGTTCTTGCTTCGATTTGGCTTCTTTTTCCTCGTCCTCTTCTTTTTTTTCTTCCTTCACTTTGGTTTGAGGATTTTTCCAAGGGCGTTCGCGGTGTGGATGCCCGCTGGGCGCGGCGGTTTCGGTGGCTGGCTGATCCGTCTCCTTGGGATCTACGTTCTCGCGGGGGTTTCGGTGGATTTGCGCACGGATTTGAGAGGGTTAGGTTGGTGGCTTCTGTAGCTGTGTTCAAACGCGGCTCGTTTGGTTCTCGGGTTTGTGTCGGCGACTAGTCAGCGTGGAGCATTTGTACGGATTTGTGGTTGGATTTTTTCTTTCTCGTATTTAGTGCTGCAAGCATGGCAAGTTCTTGGCTTCGGATGGGACTTGGGGAGTAAAGATAGATCATTTACGCCACGGATTCGTATCCAAATGCTTCGATTTTTTTATCGGTTTTGCCCATTCCATCTCCATTAGAGCTCCTAGCGGATGCAGATGAGCTCGAATTCAAGAATAGATGCAGAAGAGGCGAGCCCAAATTAGGAGAAGCGCGTTGCGCTGGTGAGCTGTGGACTTTGTGGTCAAGAAATGTGACAGACAGCAAGAGCCCTATTTTGCGAGGCGATTTGAGAGGGGGGAAGTTGCTTAGCAACGGAACGTGTCTGCGGATAGCAAACCCCGTTGTTTGTGTTGGAGGGGAAGGCGATGAAAAAAAAAAACCCTTTTGCAGCTATTTTTGGGCATAAAAATGGAGATTTTTCGATACATTACCATGTCTTGTTGCAGTGGATAGCTGGTTTGCTGCTAACATTTGCTGCTGTAATGCAAGCCATTCGGTGTAACCTCAGGGCATTCTCAGATTTGTTCGTTTTCCTTGTCCCAAATCTTTGGTTGAGTGCATTTCTCTTTGTCCATGTCTTGCCTTGCGATGAGTATTTCTTGATGGATGCTAGGTCCTGTTAATTATGTGGGTTAGATGGACAAATTGCTTAGCATCGTGAATGAGTAATCCTTTGCGTTTGATATGTTCACTGTAACCTGTGTGGTTCCACTTGTAATTTGTAACTAATGATTGTTATTGACGATCCGCAGGTTGACCGATAGATCCACCGTGGGGTTTTGTGTTAATGCAAAGCTGACTCGCCATCGATTAGCTTTCATAAGAGATGGCTTCAGTAGGGGTTGCTCCGTCTGGGTTAAAGAACAGCAGCGGCACCAGCATGGGTGCTGAGAAGTTGCCTGATCAGATGAACGATCTGAAGATAAGGGATGACAAGGTAAGCTATATTATGATGAATCTAGTGTCGTTTCTTCCATGTATCATGTAAATTTGACTTTGTCATAACATGTTGAATCGAATGGTAAATTCAGGAAGTTGAGGCAACGATTATTAATGGCAAAGGAACAGAAACTGGCCACATAATTGTCACAACTACTGGTGGCAGGAACGGTCAGCCGAAACAGGTGATAACTTCTTGACACAATGTTGCAATAGCATCAACAGGACAACATCATTTCTTGCGAATATATCCAACTTCAAGTCCACCATGATATCAATTTGTTCATCGATTATAATGCAATCTTCCTTTCTAACTTGTATTCTTCGACAATCCTGCAGACAGTTAGCTACATGGCTGAGCGTATCGTAGGGCAAGGTTCATTTGGGATTGTCTTCCAGGTTAGTTGCAACATCTTTGGGCTTTCATATATTTCACCAGTAAGCTAACTAGCTAACTTCGAGTATTGTTTTAACATTCAACTCTACTATCACTTTTTTTTATTATTTAACAAATTATTGACATTTGAAATATTTATATTATTTTACACTGTAACCTTGTTAATTCATGTCCTAAAAGCTTTTTATGTCTGTAAGCAGACACTTGATACCATTTTGGCAATTCTGCAGGCTAAATGTCTGGAGACAGGTGAGACAGTTGCTATCAAGAAGGTTCTTCAGGATAAGCGCTACAAGAACCGTGAACTTCAGACCATGCGCCTTCTTGACCACCCAAACGTTGTTGCTCTGAAGCATTGTTTTTTCTCTACAACCGAGAAGGATGAACTGTATCTAAACTTGGTTCTTGAGTATGTGCCTGAGACTGTTCACCGTGTTGTGAAGCATTACAACAAGATGAACCAACGTATGCCACTTATCTATGTGAAGCTATATATGTACCAGGTAATAAACTGTCCTATACTCCTTGTGGATACTTGTTCTTTGATTTATATTGTAATTTATGTACCTGCTTGCTACAATAGCCTGTTGGATAAGGTAACAAGGCTACTTCTGACTTTGAATTTAAACTGATATTTTCCTTTGATGTTTGGCAGATTTGTAGGGCATTAGCTTACATCCACAATAGCATTGGAGTTTGCCACAGAGATATCAAGCCTCAAAATCTTCTGGTATGCGAATGTCACCCATTCATGTGCCAGTCCTAAATACTATCCTTCTGTTTTGTAACTTGATAATTGATGTTCAACTTTTGACCTTCTAATCAGGTAAACCCGCATACCCATCAACTCAAGTTATGTGACTTCGGGAGTGCAAAAGTTCTGGTAAGAAAGACAATGAAGTAATCCACAACGTATTATATTTTAAGCAGTTACAGTCTGGTCTTACCTTCCCTGTGTTTCTAATTTGTAGGTCAAGGGAGAACCAAACATATCATACATTTGCTCCCGATACTATAGGGCTCCAGAGCTCATATTTGGTGCCACTGAGTATACTACAGCAATTGATATCTGGTCTGCTGGATGTGTTCTTGCTGAGCTTATGTTAGGGCAGGTAAGCAGCTGCATTTTCTTTGCACGATTTGGGAAGTTTGTTGTTTACCACATACCACCCAGCGCTCTATTTTTAAGTCGGTATGCCTTACAACTGTTTTCTGTTGGGCAGCCTCTGTTTCCTGGTGAAAGTGGTGTAGACCAACTTGTGGAAATCATAAAGGTTGGTGCCAATTCTGGTGAAGTTGGCCTTCTGAGTTGTTCTGAGGCACATATTTTTATAACCTTAAAACTGGTCACACATTGCAGGTTCTTGGTACACCTACTAGGGAGGAAATTAAATGCATGAATCCAAACTATACCGAGTTCAAGTTTCCACAGATTAAAGCACACCCATGGCACAAGGTGCAAGTCCATCTATTACCGTGTTATATACTTTCAAGGACTGGTCACTATCATGTGATTTACCGTACATGTAAAATATTTAGGTATTCCATAAAAGGTTGCCTCCAGAAGCTGTTGATCTTGTCTCTAGGCTGCTCCAGTACTCACCCAACCTAAGATGCACTGCTGTAAGTATATTTCAATGGATATTTCATGGTCAAAGTACTGAAAATGATACTACATTGCCACACTTAGTTCTTGAGATGACTCTGCAGGGATTCATTTCATTAATATTCGTGTTACCTTGTCCAGGTGGAAGCACTTGTCCACCCGTTCTTTGATGAGCTTCGAGACCCTAATGCTCGTCTTCCGAATGGCCGCTTTCTGCCTCCTCTCTTTAACTTCAAGCCTCATGGTAAGTTATGGATCATGGTTACAGTTATCCTGGTTGATATTACCAGTTGTTTGCTCAAGCTGGCATTGCAATTATTCTGGTTATTCTGTTGTAATGTTACAGTTTGATTGGGCGATATGCTGCAAATTGCTTGCTCATTACTTTCTGATAAGATCAGCATCTTATATGCCCCTTTCTTGTGTTTGCACAGAATTGAAAGGAATCCCATCAGATATTATGGCAAAATTGATCCCCGAACATGCGAAGAAGCAATGCTCCTATGCAGGAGTCTGAGATGGCCGCAGTCGCAATCCCCTGGAAATTTCCATGGCAAGTGCGCATCCCCCCCCCCTGGACGATCGATGGATCGTCAACATATGCGTGCATGCTGGTTGATGAAGATGTGAAGCTACGCCTTTGTTGTATGACCACCTTGTTGACCAGTGTAGTTGTGTAGCAGTATGCTGTGATGCAAAACCTGACATGTAACCGGTGCACCCCTCCCCTACTAACCCTCACCCACATGAGAATTGAGATTGCCATAGCAGATTCTGTAATGTTAGTATGTTCTAGAGCAGTTAAGAATGTATTTATGGTAGTTGATCCATATGTTGGGATCGTCGTCTATTTTCTTGGTTCTTTGTGCCCCAGACTGCTACCTGGTTTTAGATTGTTCTGAAAAATGCTACTACTACGGTACTACTGCCTGCCACCTTACTGTGCGCTTGTTTGCTCCTGTGTGTGTAGCCTCTGTGAGGACGTTCTGCTTCTGCCCGATGACCGTATGGACAAGTTCGTCGATGACCTTGCCCTCCTGTGTATAGATTCATAATGCCTTTTTGACTCGTTGGTTTACTTCTTTCTACTACTCTCTACTGGTGAAGGGTCAGTTTGGTACCTACGTTCTGTTATTGCACTGGAACGACTGCGTAACAAGACTGGAAGGGAATTAAATTTTTGGTGAATTAAATGGCAAAACTGAATTAAGGGGCTGTTTAGGACAAGCTCTTCTTCCATGAATGTTTGAATGCTTATTATAAATAGTAAGCGTAGATTATTAATAAAACTTATTCATAATCTTAGACTAATTCGCAAGACGAATCTATTAAGCCTAATTAATCCATGGACTAATTCGCGAGACGAATCTATTGAGCCTAATTAATCTATGATTATCACCTGTGGTGCTACCGTAAACATGCTTTAATTAGGTTTAAAAAATCGTGGATTAACATCTGTGAAGCTACAGTAAACATGCTTTAATTATGGATTAATTATGCTTAAAAAATCGTCTTGTGGATTAGCATTCATTTATAAAATTAGTTTTTTTATTAATCTATGTTTAATACTTCAAATTAGTGTCAAAAATCCGATGTGACATGTGGCTTAAAAAAATCGAAACAACCCCTAGGATTAGATTAGTTTATGCTGACGGACAACTTCTAAAATAGAATCTGCTTATCCAGATTCATTCATAAAGTTAGTCGTTTTGGATGGAGGAAATAAGTTAAAAAAAACTATGGAGGAAATAAGTTAAAAAAAAACTATCGACGTTTTCGAGCTAGTTCCAAACTTGCACAACATGATCGCAGAAAACTATATTTGGATAGCATGGTTTTAAAATTTTAATTAATCTTCGCCTTCCGTTTCTGGCAGAAAGCTCAAAATCGTAGCGAACAAGAATCAAATTTAAATATATTCTTCAGAGTTGAGAGTGGTTGCACCCGAAAACCAGAAAGAAACTGCCGGAGTGAGAAGAGCAGAAGAAGCCGGGGAAGGGGAAAGGGAGGCGGCGCGGCGCCGGCGGGCGGAGATGCCGCTGGGCAAGTACTACTGCGACTACTGCGACAAGCAGTTCCAGGACACCGCCGCCGCCCGCAAGCGCCACCTCGAGGGCTCCCAGCACCAGCGCGCCCGCGCTCTCTGGTACGACGCCGTCCGCCGCCAAGGTGCTCCTCCTCCTCCATTTCCCCCTTGCTTTTGCCCGCGTGGCTGGCTCACGTGCTGTCTCCGACGCCTTCTGACCGCTCGCTCCCCCCCACCTCGTCTTAATCGGCAGAGCTGCACGGCGGCGGCGCCCCCCTCGTCCAGACCGACGGCGGCATCGGCGTCTGCCAGCACTTCGTCCGTACGGTGCGTGCGCTCCTGCTCGGTCTTACCATCCTTTGCAAACGCATCTATACTCAACGGGGATGAACAGTAACTTGTTACTATTATTTTTGGGTGTATTTTTATGTGTTTACAGGGGACGTGCAAGTTTGGAGATTCATGTAGGTATTTCCATCCGAAGCCAGGTCCTGCCCATCCAGGATCACCTCCTTCTGGTGAGTTTACCTTCTTGTGCCCTGATTTATTTTTGTAAATCTTTTGGTATATTTATTTTGGAAAGCTGCGTAGTAAGATTCTTCAGCGAAAGTTTGCTTGATGCCGGGACATATTCTTCGCTATATTATGATAAAAACTCATTGGAATGACGATTGCCCGATGGGCGTTTGTCTAGACTTATTTCAGTTCATCACACACCTGCAGGAAGCCCTGGGCTGAAGGTATTCACATAGTATTAGTGCAGTTGAAGGCGTCTTAATGTTGGCGCAAAACAAGAAGTCGCTGGCCTGATGTTAACACTATGCACATTGCCATGCAACTCATTTTTCAGAGGATTATCTGTATCTGCCCTTGTTTTGGGATTCTACCAATACTTCTTTAGTCCTTAGTTTTATCTCACATGAAGAAAATAGCTGTACACAAGTCTGTTGGACCATATAGTGTACATAGCACAAAGGGCGATATATTTGACTATTTGTATATCTGTGTGACTTGAAAAATAGACAAAATATACTTTCATGAAATTAGGTGCCTACAGTACCATGCACACACTTGAGTCTTCTTGTCAGTTACGATTTATATATGTCCATGTCAAATGTACACCAGTCATGATTCTTATTGCTATAAGATAATTCTTGCAACTGCACATAGTTCTAAACTAGATTTAAACCGTGGATAGTCCTTATCTTGTGACTTACCTTTTTATTATCCAGGGCCTGGCTCTAGACCAATGGTGCAGCAGTCTAATTTTCTAGGGAGTCAACCCAATTTTGTTGGATATCAGGCAGCAGATGGAAGTTCTCTCTCAGGTGATCTGATTATGGCACACTCTTGGCAAAAAAACAACATTGTTATAGCTAACTGGGGTAGTTCAGAAAATTGAAAGGCCTATGCTGCTTCCTCCAAGTGATGATTGGATTTTATTCCCAGACAATTTCTCGTTTTCTGTTCTAATTAATTTAGGGTCTGGTTCTTAGTCCTTACGTAGCTTTCTCCATCCAACTTAGATTAAATCGATGAATGAAGGCATTTGGTGGTTATTTTATGTTAGTCAATCACATCATTATTAAAATACGAACTTAATGTCTGGACTCACGACCATAGTTGCCGCAGCAAGCAGCAAAACAAATAGTCAAATACTACATGTCACCTTTACTCTCAATGGAATATGGTAAACTTTAGCTTGCATTTATAGAAAAAATTTTAGGTGGCTTACTTTTCTAGCATGCCATGTCACAACTGTTGGAGTTGGGAAAGATTATTATATAGATAATGTAAAATGAGGATAAAAGAACATATAACGGGAAAGAAGCTTGGATGTTATGTTGCAAACTTTTACTACTTGAGTTAGCTACATTCTGAAAAAAAAAAGTGAATGGAAAAAAGGGTTTCCATTGTGTTTTAGTGCTTAGGAGTCTGTTTCTCTGCTCTGTGGAATACATAAATTTCTTCTGCATGTTTTCCGTCCAGTCACCTTTCATGCCATGAATAGAACACGTTGGACCTGCCAGGGTGCCATACAATCATTGGATGCAATCCTTTATGCATGTAGGCCCAATGGTTGGTGCTCAGTGACTCATGAGGACCGATGTTTCTAGGCAATTTGATTGCATCTGGGTCTGATGGCTGGCCCCTTTATTGACTAATGAGGCACTAGATACTAGGACATTTAAATAGTTTGGCTTACTCAAGAATTGTCAAACTACTGGATTCATGACAAGTGTGCTCGAAAGCCTTGACCTAAACAATGAATTCTGGTGCTTTAAGATGCATAACCTGCCAGTTTAGCATATGTTTCAGTGTTCTTCAAAGTATTACTAGATAATTCTCTAGTTTCTCCTTGATGATGTCACATTTTTTTTTTATTTTCTTTTAGCAGGGAACATTCTTGGGGGCCACACTTCATGGGGGAACTTGCCTCCATCACTACGGCCTCCTCCTGAAGGAGGTTATCCTCCCTTTCCTTTTGTGGACTGGGGTTGAATTGCTTGTTAATGCGAAGGTGCCATATATTGAAAGTTCATGCTTGGTACTTCTTGTCTCAAATGTGCAAAAGGAATATTGCTACTTTGTAGAAAAAGGGTTTATATTGGCTATGAAATAGTTCTCATATGCAGCCATACTTGTACCTCTTAGTGAACTGTGTACCTGCATTCACTTAAAATGTTCCTTTTAGGAATTGAGCTCTCTTTGTACTTAAAATTGTGTTTTCTGGCCTCCTTTCGCCATTCCCAGATCTGTAATTGAATGGGCTGGAAACCTGGATCTGGATGGGCATCCTGGCCCATCAATGCTATGCATCCATCAGATATGTTGCACCTAGTTAATGAAGTTTCAGTTTTGATCTCCATTTACCAACCAAGTTCTTGAGATTTGTGATTTTTTGGTTTTCTAGAAGATGTGTTTTATAATCTGGAACCTTCTTCAATTAACAGGGCCAATTGTGCATCAGCAACCAGGAGGATCAGCAGTCAAGTAGACAACATGAGATCACTCAATCAGCCATGAAAACATTTGCCTACAATAAGGGGAGCCTTGTGCCTTCTCTTGGTTTCAGCATACTGAACTTACATTTTGCACTAACAATACAGAATTTAGCCATAAGTTTCTCCACAGAAAATTACATTCATGGAGCAGGACCAGCAAATCTCCATTCGACTGACAGGCACATGGCTACATATATGGGGCTGTTTGGGTGCTGCCCTCGCCTGGAGACCGTTGCTCAGGCAGATCGATCCGGCCGCAGGCGACCGCAATCGAACGCCTAAGAATGACGCCCAAACCAGGCGCGAATTTGAGAGCAGCAAGCAAACACGCCCTAACCTGAAGATGCTCGATCAGATCGTTTGCATCCAGGCTGCCTGCCGATCAACACCAGGCCACCGTAAGCATGAGACCAGCCACTGTTCTTCCTCCACATCGTGATTGGAGAAGCCACAGCGCTGGTGCATCGCTGGAAGCTCTGGACAAAACCGCTCTGGCTGTCTCTCCAACTCCTCCGACACCTGCCTCTCGCCATGGATGAGCTTCTCCTCGACGTCGACGCCACTGACGATGGCTTGCAGAAGCAGCAGGAGAGAAGCCATCGGCTGCTGGTTGGCTCGTCAGTTTGCAATGACTGTGAACAAGTGTGCTCAAGCTGCACCTACTTATAGTGACCCGAGTTTTTTTTGTTTACAGGTTTCAGGTAAATCTGCATTTCTTGCAAGGCATTTGCACTGTTCTTGCAAGGAAACTTTTTTGCTGGTGGGTCACAGAAAGGTTGTGCTTAGGGTTTGGTTCTGGTGCTCTGCTAGTGTGGGCTCTAGGTGAACAGAATTATTAGGGATGTAGTTGGCAGCAATGCTGCAAATTGAAATATCTGCTAGAATGCCAGTCCTTCTGTTTGTTCATCCAACATTCCAATTGTGCTTTTAGGTGAGAAGGGCAGCCCGAGATTTTTTATCTTGGTTTAGCACATAATTTTGCAATACATTGTTTGGTACAATGTTACCTAACAAAATTATATTGTCGATTCGTTATTCGTGCACTGCATTAGCCAGTGAAGTGTACGCCATGACAAAGCTCTCTGTGATGATACCAATTGCCGATCCAAGACAGCTCATTTTCTTCTATAAATGGCACAAGAATGGTTGCAATGTTTGCTCTCGCTTTTGAAGCTTTCGTTGATAAAACATAGCATTTAGAAAGATTATCAGTCATGTGCTTATAATCTAAAATTTCACGAAGTTTATTTTAGATCGCCAATAATATATATATAAAAATTTTATTCACAAATTATTTTTCGTTTATAAATATGCCGTTTAGCTTTTTTTTCAAGAAAAAAGTCAAACAAAACCCTCCGAGCTTGGGCTAACGTAAAACCTTCACAATATAACCCTATCTGTCATTCTCACGTGAAAGTGCAAAATCATAACTCTTGCTTTCGGTTAATTCTGTCTGTCACGCCTATCTGTCCATCGATCTACAACCGCATTAACCGGGATGAATGGTCTTGTTTGTTCTAAGGCTAAAAAAGCTTCGTGTAAAACTGACATGGAAAAGAGGAAAAAAGGGACTCTGTTGCTTGGTCAGTAGCGGAGTGACAATAAGAATCACACAAAAAATGCTAACGTAGAGAGCTCGAATAGACATTAGTCACATTTTTTTTTCTTAAGAAAGTACTGAAATTCTTATAGAAAAACTCAATGGTATTTTTCAAACGAGGTGGGGATTTAGCCTTCCTCCCTTCACAACTGACCTGATCCAAATTAGTTCTAAAATTTCAACTAAAAGTTAATATTCCCTCTGTTCTATATTATAAGACTTTCTATCATTGTCGAGATTTATTTTTGTTAATAAATCTAGATATATATAAATAAATAAATTTAGATAAACTCAAAAGTTTTAAAATATAAAACAGAGTGAATGCTTATTTTAGGATGGAGAAAGTATAATCATATAATGAATAACAATTACTAATGCCTTTATCTCCAAAAGACCTCGGTTCTGTATAGGTATCTAGACAAGTTTCCCAATATAGAATATTTCATCGATTTTGGTGAGTACTTTTTTCAAATTGCTAAACATTATTTAAAAAAATTCATGTGAAATTCTTTTTAAAAAATAAAATAGCTTATACTTAGTAATTATATGCTAACGACTCTTCTCATTTTCCGTGTCATGAAAAATCCCATCCAAACTCCACTAGGAAATAGGGAATTCGGCTCACGTCATCACAATAGCACCAGTGCTCCCAAAGTGACAGGCAATTACTATTTATGCCGTGCGCGGCATCGCCCGTCACTCTCCACCAATCTGACCTAGTGAACAAAAGTCATAAAAGTACCTGACTTTAAACACTGTAGATACAGGAAATATACGTCACCATACCTACTGTTCACCGGTACGGTAGCGATGGATCTCGTGGGCTCGTTATATTAGACGACTAAAAACACTCCCGGAGTCAGGGTATTCTGACTTTTAAAGGGACGTTAGAGAATACCGTTGGCCGCTTCTCTCTTGCTCCGCCTCCGTCAAAATTTCCCCAGCCGTCCAGCCCTACCTCGCTCTCCCCGCCTCCCCGATGGCCTCCGACGGTCGCGGTCGGCGGGGGTGCCGCCGGTCGGTCGCTTACCGCACATCTATACGCCGGTGGTCGCCCTCGCCGTTCTTTTCCCTGTCCGCGCGGATCTGGCGGCACCGTGCCTGCTGTGCATCTCCGCTGGCGGCAAGGTTGAGCCGGTGCTTGCCCGGCGCCGTGCGCTCGTGGGGTGGGAGGGCCTCGGGGCAGCAGAGGGAACGGCTACGGATCCGGTCGGCCCCACGGTGGATCTCTGACCTAGCGGTGGCTCTTCGCGGCGGCGGCTTTAGCTACTCCTTTCTCGCCGCAAGGATGACGGCATAAGATGCCTGTGCCTCGCCTCGCCTCGTCGGCTTCTCCACCACCACTCTCTCTCTCTCTCTCTCTCTGAATCTCTCTCTCCTCCGCCGCCGCCTCCTCTCGCTTCCACTTCTCGCTGCCGCACGAACCCTACGAGTCCCTCCTCGCCATGTCGGCCTCGGCCGCGGCCGGGGCGGCCTCCCTCGTCGCCACCTCCGCGTCGCTGTCCGTGCCCGACCACCTCCGGCTCCGCTGCTTCCGCCTCCACCCGCGGCCGCCGCCAAAGATGCAGCCGCCGCACATCCTGCGGGGCGACCACCGCCGCCGCAGCCGCTTCGTTCTCGCCGTCCTGCAGGATGACCGCGCCCCCTCCGCCTCGCCGGAGGAGCCGAGGAGGTACGGGCTCAACGGGAGCGCGAGCAGGGTCGGGTACGACAATGCCGCCGTGGAGGCGTACCTCGGGTCCAACGGCAACGGGAGAGGGAACGGCGTGGCGGTGAAGCCGCCCGCAGAGTCACAGAGCAGCGCCGTGCTGGTGTCCGCCTCCGCGGCGCAGGGGGATGATGAGAGGAGGCGGAAAGAGCGGGCGGAGGAGATCAGCAGGGAGGACGCCTGGTTCAAGTAGGGCGGCGGGGAGTCCATACCCGAGGTGAATTGTTATTATTGTTGTTATTTTGCTTGTTAGCTCCATACGTTGTTCAGCTCCAGTTCTAAGTGTGTGATCACAGGGCTGTGCCATATTTGAGATATGCAAATGCTTATCAGCTTCTGATAGAATAAGAGGAGTATGATCTTTCATTTTTGAGTATTTGTGCCATTTTTAACATGTGGCAAATGCTAAGTAGGCACTAAAATTAGCTGGAGTTGGATGTTGCCTTCACTAAAGCAAGAGTTCAGCTTCACTTTAGGCGTTTGTTTCTGTTTTTTTTTTTCCAAGTTTGGATGCAATCAAATGCATGGACGAACAAGCCAGTGGCTTACATTTGTTTTCACCAAAAAAAACATCATAAGCTCAGTCGCTGTCGCCCGTAGTCGCCCGGCCTCCCCGCACGCCCGCACGGCGCACACGGCACACAGGCACCTCACGGGCTCGCCCACCGCCGGCCCGGGCGCCGGCTGAAGTCGCCCTCACCCGGCGGCCGCCGCCTGCCTTCGCGGCTGCGATGCGCCTCGCGCCCTCCACAGCTTGCCGTGGCACCGCCTCGGTCGACGGTCGGTCGGTCCTCGCCACCGCACCGGCGAGCCGCAGCCGTGTCCCGCTCCCGCCTCGGCCATGTCAGAACCGGGAATGGCAGGGAGAAATGGAGGAGACAAGTCTGAACATTCTGGAGAAAACATTTAGACTTGCTATCTGAAGACACAAGGGGAAGAAAACGATTTGTTCATCTAGCGGCCACGAAAGAAGCTGTGGGGTGAATTATGAAGATCGGATGGCATATGGTTGTCATCTTTTGTCGGGTAGCTTAGCTCCCATTTTAAATTCAGTAAAAACTTTTACTTTATAGCTGTTGGTGAATTGTAAAACGGTGAAAAAAGACCTGGCTATATATTTGCGCCGATCTGGCAGAATGAGAAAGAAGAAAATTACTCTAATCATTTCGTCTTTAGGAGTAGGAGTAATCTAGGGTTTATTTGTTTTGGAGTTCATTTCATCGTGCTCCGATCTTGGTCTTGCGGCGCCCTCAAATTCGTCGATTGTTCATTGCGATTCCTGTCACTCCGGGATCTGACATAGGTATCAGAGCACGGTTGATCCTTGGAAGCAAAGAGCGGTATCAGATCTGGTAGGTTGGTAGCACGATACCCGTGCTGCTGTAAAATCTCGGACCAGAAGAGCAAGTTCAGGTACTCGATCCTTCTCTCGGGTGTTTGTTATTTGGTGTGCATGGTTAGCAAGACTAGATCTCAGGGTTCGGTGGAAGAGATGGAGGAGATCTCTGAACTGAGAGCTGAACTGGGGGTGATCAAGAAGGATATAGCTGGATTGAAGGATTTGAAAACTGAGGTGAGTGAGATCAAGGGGCTGTTGGTTCGTTTTTGCGAGCAAAAGGATGCTGAGGTGAGGGGAGAAGTACCTCCTGTGATTCATACGGATACTGCAGGTGCTGGAACTAGTGCAGCACATCAGGAGAATGTGATTAGTGGGATTGTGCGTGATGGGGGAGTGGTTCAGGATGCTGATCCCTTGGGTCACTGGTGCCACCAAAATTTCCAGTCGGTAGTCCTGATGCTGATCCACCTCCTGCAACATCTGGAGAAAACAGGGGGGTTAGCTTTGGTTTTTCAAGAGGAGGAGGAATACCACCAGGCCATAATATGGGAAGACCTCCTGGGTTTCAGTTTCAGCATGCTCCTGGGGTACAGATGTTGGATGCTCAAAGGAATGTTTATATTGATCCACGTGGAAGTCATAGTACTTATGCTGAGGCTATTATCAAGGGACCTAGACTGGAAATACCTTTATTCAATGGAGATGATGCTCTGAATTGGCTGAAACAGTGTGAGAAATTCTATGAAGTATCTGGAACTCCACATGATCAATGGGTTAATTTGGCTCTAGCTCATCTGTGTGGAAGAGCTGCAACCTGGTTTAGAGGTGTGGGAATTCCTTGGCAGATGATTTCATGGCCACAGTTGTGTGCAATGATCAGTACTAGGTTCACTGATGCAAATGTGCATGAAGCTGTAGAACTATTGCAAAATGTGAAATAGCATGGCAGCACTGTCAACCAGTACATTGATAGGTTTGAGGAGTGCATGGATTTGGTCAGAAGAGATCACCCTTACCTACAAGAACCATTTCTAACCAGTTGTTTTATCGGGGGCCTCCGGGGAGACATAAAACATGATGTTAGTGGACATAGACCTCAAGGGCTGCTGGAATCCTATTGGTATGCAAAGAATTATGAGAAAGCTGCCTTAGCTAGGAGAAAATTTTCAGCTGGGAGCTATAACAGGAGTAGACCACCTGAAAAACCAAATACTTTTAAGGTGGCAGCAAGGACAGAGCCAACTAGAGACAAAGAAGGGAAGAAGTGTTGGTATTGTAAGGAACCTTGGGATCCAAAACACCAATGCAAGATTAAGAAAGTTGTGTATGCTTTATTAATGGAGCCAACAGAGGATGAAGAAGTAGAAGCTTCCGAGGAAGATGAGAAGGAAGCCGACTACAAATCTGCTCATGGCAGCCCTGCAAAAGATCAGAATCAGGAGAAGGAAGAACTGATGTTGATCTCACATACTGCAATATATGGGACTTCTAGACCTGACACATTTGCTGTGTTGATAAATATACAAGGAAAAAGGGCAGTTGGATTGGTGGATAGTGGAAGCACTGGAACGTTCATGGATCATGATTTTGCACACAAAAGTGGATGTAAGATGGTTCCCAGCGCAGCTAAGAAGGTTACAATAGCTGGAGGGGGAGAGTTGCTCAGTGACTTGCAAGTACCTGAAACTAATTATACTATACAACAAGAGAAATTTTGTAACAAATTCAACTTGATTCCTCTGAAGGGGTATGATGTGATATTGGGAGCTGATTGGATATACCAACACAGTCCAATTGAGTTGGACTTAAAACAAAGAAGTTTGAGCATTACTAAATGTGGTAAGATGATGGTAATCCAGGACTTTACCAAACCTGGGAAACATTGGACAGCTCAGGGAAAAAGTGCTGGAAAATTATGGAGGAAAGGGGAGGTTGGCTGCATGATTCAGATTCATTTAATATCTGAGCAGTCACAAGGGAATTCCAAACAGATGAGCATACCAACAGAAATTGAGAAGTTGTTGCTGAATTTTCCAGAGGTGGTTCAAGAACCAAAAGGGCTTCCACCAAAGAGGGAATGCGATCATTCTATTCACCTAAAAGCAGGAGCTGAACCACCTAATTTGAGGCCATATAGAGTACCTCACTATCAGAAAGAATCCATGGAGAATATTATTTCAGAACTGTTGCAGTCTGAGGAGATTCAGCCCAGTCTAAGCCCATATGCTTCTCCTGCTGTGATGGTCAGAAAGAAAGATGGGTCGTGGAGGTTGTGTGTGGATTACAGACAACTTAATGCTCAAACAATCAAGAACAAATTTCCAATGCCTATCACTGAGGATCTGATTGGGGAACTAAGTGGTGCAGTGGTTTTCACCAAATTGGACCTGAGGTCAGGGTATCACCAAATTAGGATGGATGAAAAGGATATTCCTAAAACTGCCTTTAAAACTCATATGGGTCACTATGAGTACAGGGTCATGCCTTTTGGCCTGACAAATGCTCCAGCCACTTTTCAGGCCCTGATGAATCACGTATTTGCTGAACATCTCAGGAAGTTTGTCATTGTGTTCTTTGATGATATTTTGATATACAGCAAAAACATGTCAGAGCACCTGGAACATCTCAATATAGTACTACAAATCCTGGACAAACAGCAACTCAAAATCAAACTGAAGAAGTGCACGTTTGCCCAGCCAAGTGTAGCCTATCTGGGACATGTAATATCCAGTGAAGGGGTGGCTACTAATCCTGAAAAGATTGCAGAAATTTTGAATTGGCAAGAACCCAAGAATGTAACCGAACTTAGAAGTTTCCTGGGAATGACAGGTTACTACAGGAGGTTTATCAAGGGGTATGGAGTAATATGTAGACCATTGCATGATATGTTGAAGAAGGATGGGTTTCATTGGGGAGAAGAACAAACCCAGGCATTTGAATCATTGAAGACTTGTTTATGTCACAGTCCTGTTCTAACTCTCCCAAATTTCAACGAGCCCTTTACTCTGGAAACTGATGCTAGTGGCAAGGGTATTGGGGCAGTGCTAATACAGAAGGGAAACCCAATAGCTTATTTCAGCAAATCTTTAGGGCCTAAGGCTGCAGCTCAGTCCATTTATGAGAAGGAGTCTATTGCAATTTTAGAAGCACTTAAGCACTGGAGGCATTATATATTGGGAAACCAGTTGATAATCAGGACTGATCAACAAAGTTTGAAGTATATGATGTCACAAAGGTTGACAGAAGGTATTCAACATAAGTTACTCTTGAAACTGTTGGAGTATGATTACACCATTGAGTACAAGAGTGGTAAGGAGAATAGAGTGGCTGATGCTCTGTCCAGGAAACCTGGTATTGCTACTGACAGTAGGGAAGAATGTTAGGCTATCACTTTTGTCAATCTGGACTGGATACATGATTTGGAGGCTAGTTATAATCAGGATGAATTAGCCTTGAAAATCAAAAGTTGGATAGAAACTGGAAACAATCCCGAGGGTAATTACAAGATTGAAGGCCCAATTATAAAATATCAAGGAAGGATTTATGTCGGAGCCACCACTGAACTCAGAACTCAATTGATACACACATTTCATTCATCCAATATTGGGGGACATTCTGGGATGAGAGCTACTTACCACAAGATGAAAAAACTTTTTTTTTGGCCTAAGTTGAAAGGAGGAATTGAAGCTTTCATAAAGGAGTGCCCAGTTTGTCAAATTACCAAGTCTGAAAATATACACATTCCTGGTCTTCTGAATCCTTTGGAAATTCCTGAAATGGCATGGACTCGCATTTCTATGGATTTCATTGAAGGGCTCCCTAAATCAGCAGGTAAAGACACTATACTGGTGGTGGTTGATAGATTAACTAAATATGCTCATTTTATAGCTATGTCTCATCAATTTACTGTGAGTGATGTGGTGGAAGTCTTTATGAAGGAAATTCATAGATTACATGAGGAATACCCATTGCTATAGTAACTGATAGAGAGAGTTTTCACCAGTCAGTTGTTTCAAGAAATTTTTCATGCTTTAAATGTCCAACTGAGACTCAGCACTGCATATCATCCCCAAACTGATGGACAAACAGAAAGAGTGAACCAATGTTTAGAAGCTTATCTTAGGAGCATGACATTCCAGGAGCCCCATAAATGGTATAGTTGGCTATCTTTGGCTGAATGGTGGTACAATACCTCATACCATACATCTATCAACATGACTCCTTTTCGAGCTTTGTATGGGTATCATCCACCACAGATCGGAGAATTTTCTATTCCCTTTAAGGTATCCGCAGAAGCAAGGGTGACTCTGGAGGACAGGGAAGAAATATTGCAAAATCTGAAGGACAGTTTGCATGTGGCTCAACACAGAATGAAGTACTATGCTGATCAAAACAGAACTGAAAGAGAATTACTAGTGGGTGATATGGTATATCTGAAACTGCAGCCGTACAGACAAAATGCTTTTGGGATCAGGGGTTCTTTGAAGCTGAGATCAAAGTTTTATGGCCCTTTCAGAATTCTGGAGAAAATTGGTCAAGTGGCTTATCGATTGCAACTGCCTGATGACTCTGCTATTCACCCTGTTTTTCATGTCAGTCAGTTGAAGAAACATCTAGGACCAAATGCTGTACCACTAGCCAATTTGCCATTAGTGGGTCCAAATGGGGAAATTAAAACCGAACCAGTGGCAGTGTTGCAACGCAAGATGGTGCAAGGCAAGGGGTTGCTGTGATTCAGTGGCTTGTTTTATGGCAGAACCTCACTCCAGCAGACGCCACTTGGGAAGATGCTTCCTTCATCCAGCGTACATTTCCAACTTTTCATCCTTGAGGACAAGTATGGATTCAAGGGGCGGCATATTGTCAGAACCGGGAATGGCAGGGAGAAATGGAGGAGACAAGTCTGAACATTCTGGAGAAAACATTCAGACTTGCTATCTGAAGACACAAGGGGAAGAAAACGATTTGTTCATCTAGCGGCCAGGAAAGAAGCTGCGGGGTGAATTATGAAGATCGGATGGCATCCGTAGAAGGGAATCGCTGTGGTTGTCATCTTTTGTCGGGTAGCTTAGCTCCCATTTTAAATTCAGTAAAAACTTTTACTTTATAGCTGTTGGTGAATTGTAAAACGGTGAAAAAAGACCTGGCTATATATTTGCGTCGATCTGGCAGAATGAGAAAGAAGAAAATTACTCTAATCATTTCGTCTTTAGGAGTAGGAGTAATCTAGGGTTATTTGTTTTGGAGTTCATTTCATCGTGCTCCGATCTTGGTCTTGCGGCGCCCTCAAATTCGTCGATTGTTCATTGCGATTCCTTCACTCCGGGATCTGACAGGCCGCTTCCAACGCCAGTCTGCCGCCGGCCGCCCTCCTTGCCGGACGCTGGCTCGCGGCGCTCGCCCCTCCTCCTGGACAGCACCAGCACGGCAGCACGAGACGCAGGCACGCAGCCGCCAGGCGCCAGCAACCAGCCCCTACCCCACATTAGGGTTTTTTACTTCTATTGGGTCGTGGGCCTTAGCGCGAAATGGGCTGAAGGAAGAAAACTGGCCCAATAAGCCATTTGATTGTCTGTTTGAACTGATATACTTTTTCTTTTTATTCTATTATTCGTAAAAATCTTGGGTATATGTCTGAATACCCTTGAATAATATAGCTAGGCCCGCCCCTGGTCTCTATCTATCTATTATAATATAAAGAAAGCCTGAAAAAGAGGTTTCACGTTCACTCTGGGGACTGAAATTACCACGTTAATCAGAGCAAAAGAAAAAAAATATACGCTATTAGATCATGGTGGGTCCAGATTATAACGGTGTAGATTAATCGGTGAAAAACAAAAAAAAATATTTACCATCAGAGAAAAGAAAAAAATATGCACTATTAGATCATGGTGGATCCAGATTATAACGATGTAGATTAATCGTAGAAAAAGAAAAAAAATATTTACCATTAGATCGTGGTGGGTCTAGAACTCCATATTATAATGGTGTAGATTAATCGGAGAAAAAGAAAAATATTTACGGAAACTTTTTACCTATAGATCATAATGGTTGAGATCGATGGAAATAACTAGATAAGTAATGCTTGGACTTTGCAACGACATGGGAATATAATAAACAAATCCTAACCACATACTGCATGGCCTGACAACTAATTAATATGTTCATATCTTTTTCTACATTAACCTAGAGTGTCAATTTGTTCCGAGGCACGGTACACCGTACACATGCATAACAATACAGGTGATCATGCTAGATGACTGTGATTACGTGTCATGTGTGTGCATGGTGCAGAAGCCTGTGACCGCTTATTAGGTCTTTAAGTTTGTCAAGAGATTAGGATGCTGCCTTGCACAGCCATAATATAAATGATAGAACGTATACACGCTTCAATATATACCAATATTAATTCGAAAGCCGACAACTAGAGGCCATGGTTCCAGTCTTAGCCTAACTGCAGGCAAAATATAGACGTATTCTTTTCACAAGCTGAAGAGGAAAGATAAAAAATTATCTGATTTATTAATATAACTATTTAATAGTGTAAATAATAAAATTAGCTACTACAAGAATAAAAATATATTTGAGAAATATGAGATAATGAACTTTATATATAAACTTTTTACCAAAATACATTGTTTATCAGGTTGGGAATTTTGCGCCCAAAAGTCCAGGAAAAACCGAGTAATCGGTTGAAAAGAATAGAGCGTAGTGTGATGGCCATAGATGATGGTGTAATAGCAGCTACAATGTAAGTTACGGTATATTTTACTTGCTTGCAGCTACAGTAGTGTATTAAATTTTATATCAAGCTATGTATTTTTTAAGTATATTAAAAATTTTATTTCAAACCTTGGTAAAATATATTTACTAATTTATCTAAATATATTTTAATTACAACTTCACATGTTTACATAATTAAATAAAATGAATGGTTAAACACGTAACAAAGTTAACATCGTCGCCTAAACGAATACGTGTGAAAGACACATTGGTTAATGAGTAAAAGTAATGTTCATGCGTAGTGGTGTGTATCTTACATATAATAACGTAACAAGTATTCCCTCTCTATTCTAGTAGACGACGCCACTGATTTTTCCGGTAGAATATTTGTGTTGTTCAAAATTTTTGTTTAAATATATGAAAATGTAAGCTATAATTAAAATAATAGTAAATTCAATCATAATAAAAATATATAATAAAAAGCATAATTTTTAAAATAAAATGAATGAGTAAACGTGTGATAAAAATAAGCGACCGGTAGTTGCTGCCTCCGTTCTATAATATAATATGTTTGACTTTTTTATTATAACGTTTGACCATTCGTCTTATTTAAAAAATTTAGTATAAATATAAAAAATGATAAGTTATGTTTAAAATTCTTTTGATAATAAAGTAAATTACAAACAAAATAAATAATATTTTATAACTTTAGATAGTAAAAAAGTCAAACGTGGGAACGGAGAGAGTATTATAGATACTGGTTACTGCTGAGCTGAGCACTGTTGGATCCAAATCCACCATGGTCAGGCGTTCTTCTTACCTCGAGTGGCGCTGCTAAGCTGGACGGCCCCACCGGATAACGCTAATGCGCGCCAAGCTCGCCGTGCCGGTCGCCGGCGCCGCCCCCTCGCCGCCGCGGCCGTCCTCTGTCTCGCTCCGCCCCAGGCCGCACACCCGGTTGCCCGCCAAACCCGTGCGCGCCCTTCGGAGCGGCGACGGCGGGCCCCCGGGACGCGCCTGGCCGGCCGTCGCCGCCGCGCTCTTCGGCGCCGGGTTCCTCCTCGGCCCGCTCCTCGACGGCATCCACTCCCGCGTCGGCCTCCAGCTCTACCACAGTGGCGCCGTAGATGTCGGCCCCCTCCACACCCACATCCTGGTGACAATTCGTGCATCGATCTTTCTCCGCTTTTCGCCGGAGGTGCTGAACCGTCGTCGCCTGTGCCGGTGCAGGTTCCACCGCTTCTCGGAGCGTTCTACTCCACCGTCGGGATGCTCCAGCTGTTCTTGGACGAGAGGGTGTCGCCGCCGCCGGCCGTATCCAAGGCAACCGGGAGCCCGCAGAAGACGGCGGCGTCGCTAGTGTTCGTCCAATCGTCCCCCCGTCTGTGCGCATCCTGACCACTGGTTTTCCCTGCTGACTAATTTCCGGCCGCCCAGGTTCCTGGCGCTGTTCATCGAGCTGAGCGCGGAGATGTACAGAGCGGGGGTGCCCAGCAACGTGGAGGCGTACGTGCTGTTCGCTGGCGCAGAGCTCGCGTGGCTGCTCCTCGACGGCACCTGGCTCGGCTTCGCCTTCGCCTGCCTCGTCGGCACCGCCTGCCCTCTCGCCGAGATCCCTCTGATCAAGTGCGCATAGCAAGCTCTCAAATCTCTTCGCTTCCACAGCTCCACTAATGGCGTCGCGCGCGCGGCGTGATTGATCTAAAGCAACACCTGTCGCTGCCGATTGCAGATTGTTCGACTGCTGGAGCTACCCCAACGCCGACGTACAGCTTCTTGGCGAGGTAGCACCACGTCTCACTATCTGATTCTGAAGCGATGGCAGCTACTCTGAGGTGACCAACCGCCATGGGAGCTGAGCTGAGCCTGAGCATGGCTGCAGGGGCTCGTGAGCTGGACGACGACGTGCTACTTTGTGTACACGCCGTTCTTGGTGAACCTGGCGAGATGGCTCAAGGCGCAGCTGGTGGTGGGCGGCGGCGACGATGCAGAGGCGGCAGCAGGTCGGTGATGAAAGCGAACAAGATCACATCACAATTCACAAACCATGGCGTCCAACTGAGCTGTTCATGCTCTGCTCAGCCACCGGATGTATCTGCAAGACTCCCGACCGTTGCAGTGGAAATCTAACACCTCACCGGAGAAGAAATCACGCAGATCAGTGTACATAGAAAGACACAGCCAACTGCTGAATCAATTCTTATGGACTATTTGGTTCGGAGGAATTTACGGAGATCAGTAGGTGAACTGCTTTTCGATGTTAATTATATAAAAAATCATGTGTTTCAAAGGAGCTACAAAGAATCTGAATATTTTATCTGAACCTAAGGTTAGGTACCTGGATTAATGGCTAATGACTGCTTTCTCACATTCTCTGCACAATAGTTAGATGCATGCATGGTTTCCAATTGATTTCTTCCAAACAATCAACATATTAGGTTATTCTCAGCCAGAGTTTTATGGACAATAAACAAGGTGACATATAGATATTTTTGATGATGTGGTAACGTATTAATGAAGAGAGATAAAATGAGTTTCATGAAGATGAAACATGTATGCACAGTTACCTAGGCAGCTTATGTCTTGCATGTAATCTAGTAAACAAGAATAGATGAAAACAACAATAGATGAGACTATGCATCGAGAGAGGTATGTTTTATCCTAGTTTAAATATTTTTAAATGACATATCACTCTAGTTAATCGTGTCTATGAAACAACTGTGGTCGATGAACTCCATCATTGACACCTCTGTCTGGCCCTACTTTGTACTTTTACAGCCACACCCTACTAACCCCGTTGATCATCTTGAATGTATGTTGTGTTACTTGTGTAGTTGGTTAGTACTAGAGTATACTAGTACTTAGTCGGCTCCAGTCAAACGGCCACGCTTATGAAAGTACTATCAATGCACTGAATCGCTTGTCATATGAGCTACACTTACGGTGGAGTAATCTGATCTATGCTTACGCATAGAAACCAAAATTTGAAATTTTCTCTAACCTTAAATTTCGAGTTAACTTTGAGATTTTTATCATTGTTTATTTTTTGGTTTTTGTTTGTAGATCACTTAGAACATGTTTATAAAAGTTTTATTTATAAATTATTTTTTGTTTTTGTAAATATGATGTTCGACTTTCTTCCTAAAAAACTAAAAGATGACCCATTAACAGAAATATTGTCTCTGTTCCAAAATTAATCATTTTTAGTTTCTTTAAAAGAGATTAAGTTTGAAAAAATTATAATGTCCCTTAATAAATGAGAAAATGACGAGAGTGGGAGGGTAGGTGAAAATATAATAGGAAAAGTTTTGAATGAGGAGTAATTGATGCGACAATTGCTTATATTTTGTTATATGATTTGAATTAAGAAAAAAAACTTATATTTTAGAACGGAGTAAGTATATTAAGAATATTACAGGAAATAATAGGTGTTTCAAACTGTTATAAAACCATATTCATCATTATAAATTAGTTCTTTTCTGTGTCACGAAATATCCACATACACAAAGACAGGGGTGGACGCGGGATTTAAGAATGGGTATTCAAAATATTAGGGTATAAAAAAAATGTATATCCAAAATCCCAACAATTGGCTTGTATAACATCAAACACTTAGCGATATATATATATATATAATCATACTAACAGGTGTAGCTACTCTGTGCACGTCTATGATGAAAAGTATTTTCATAACTGTTTCTGCTCCCACCCAACAGAAAGTATGGATGCTATTAAATTTCATATGAATGATATAACTACATGTATAGAATTTATACTTTTTGTTGAAAGAGAGAAAAAATATATATAAAGATGTTTTTGTATTTTAGATGTGAATGGAGTAGGTACACCTAGTAGTAGGATAGAGGCTTCATATATATATATATATATATATATATATAAACACAAAATGTCAAAATTGAGCCTAAAGTATATGAAACATGTAAAATGTGAAAATGATTAAAATTCTTACCAGGACAACTTTACTACGCTCCATGCTTTGAAGAAGCTCTTTTCAAAAAAGATTTCAAACCAACGACACTCGACAGGCCCCTTTCTTTCTCTTCACGTTGACAACCGAAAATATAACGGTGTATCGTTAATTACAATACTATAATACTATCACTCAATGTTTAAGATATTTTACAATGTACAAAAATGAGACAATTAATAGTTCATAGCGACATAGTTCATAGTTTCATACTTGTAGAGGCAGCCTAACACCGGTACGTGCAAGTGCGGTGTGTGCATGTATATATATAGAGCGTTTTTTCAAAGATTTGAGAAGGTATATCTATTTTCAATGTCTCAATACTCGTAGATATGCGCCTACAAGTAAAAGATACACGTTAAAAATCAGCGGCTACAAGAAGGTAGCTAGCCTAACACCGACAGCCAACGAGGCGCGAGGCGAAGGACAAGTACATGCAACAACACGTCAACACCCACACAGAGACTAGGGCAACACACGATCGAACACCATGCAACATTGCTCCAGCTTCCTCCACCTGATCCGGCGTCTCGCCGGCGTCCGCCACCACCGCGGTCGGAACACGGCGGCGAAGCCGGCAAGCGGCGATCCTCCTCCTCCGACGTCGTCGCTGCCCCTCGACAGGCTGTATGGACGGACAGTGGTGGTGGACGTGGAGGCGTGGCTGCTGCGGCCGCCGGTGCACGCGTTCACCTACTTCATGGTCGTCGCCGTCGAGGCCGGCGGGTTCCTCCGGGGCCTCCTGCTGCTGCTGCTCTACCCGCTGCTGTGCGCTTTCCTTGGAGACGGCCGCGGCGGCGCGCGGGGGAGGGCCATGGCGACGGTGGCGCTCATCGGGCTGGAGGAGGAGGAGGTGGCCAGGGTGGGCCGGGCGGTGCTGCCCAGGTTCTTCCTGGAGGCGGCCGCCGCCGAGGGGGTGGAGGCGGTGAGGGCGGCGCGGCGGTCGGTGGCCGTGAGCGCGACGTTCCCGAGGGTGATGGTGGAGGCGTTCCTGCGGGAGCACGTCGGCGTGGACGCCGTCGTGGGGCCAGAGCTGAGGTCGGTCGCCGGCGTCGTCGCCGGGCTGGTGGACGAGGGGGACGCCGCGGAGGTGGCCGCCAGGAGGCTCCGGGCGCTGCTCGGCGACGAGACGGAGGAGGGCAAGCAGGGCGGCGCCGCCGCCGTGGGGCTCGTCGGAGAAGGGAGGAGCGGTGGCACGGTGCACCACCTTTTCTCACGTTACTACTGCAAGGTGAGTCTACGTTGTGTTCAACAAGTTCATCCTTTTTTTTTAGTTCCAAATGAGACAAGGGAAAGCTGCACAGTGCACATACATGAATCTTCACTGAAATCCATGTTGTTCATTTATTCATCGAGACATCTATTTTTAAATCTTCTCAAACTTTTAACCCCCTTCCAAAAATTCATCTCGATATGCATGTGTAAACCCATCACCTTAGACCAAGTTTAATACTAAAGTCAACTTATTAACTATAAACTTATATTATAGTTAACATATATAATAGATTGACTATGATTTTTATCTCTTATCTCTTTCTTTTAACTTTGTATTTAATATATTTTTTTGGAGTTGATGTATAGCTGGCTCTTGCATGAGAGCCTACCTCACTTTTTTTCATTACCTCTTTCCTCCACATCAGCTTATAGCCAACTTATAATCTACTATTATACTTACTCTCATAGTGAGAAAGCTATCCCTTGGGTGGATGTCCGCTCATAATTTACATGATACTTAAAATATTATGAAAACTTTTAGAGTTAAATATGTGTTTTTTATCGTAGTTTATTTTTCAATCTTAGATTTTAAATTGTTAATAACAATATATAAAAGTTTTATTCACAAGCTATTTTTCGTTTATTAACATGCCCGTTTCGTTTATTTCTTAAATGAGCCAAAAGATAGGCACCATTAATTATGATCGATACATTAATGACATTAGTTAGCTTTTTTATTCTGGGACATTAATTAGTGTTATTTTTCTAGGAAAATTATTTTATCTACTAACAGTGACCAAATTGGCGTATTACTAAACCACGCTCCCATTAACACTGCTGTAGATATGGGTCCCTTGAGAATACGTCTCCTCAACGATCAATGGTTAACGGCGGTTCTGTGGAGCGGTTTTGCCAGAATAGTTAATAATGAGATCATCATTTTAGGAAATGATGCGGAACTAGTGACATTGATCCGGAAGGGCTCGTAATGCGGCATCTCTTCCACTGCCAGCACCCTTTACCATAACTTCTGCTCGTTGCAAACCCATTGTACGAATAGCATTAGTCTTTGTTATATTTGTTAGGGACATCAGTTAACTACACATTAACTGGATAGTGCAAAAAGCATTATCACCAAATCGAAAGAAAAGTAGCCAACCGTGGAGGCCATCTTTTAAGCAAATTAATGAGGTCGGCATGTGTCGCTTGCTGCATAATCTGTCACCTTTTGTGGTACTAGTGTTCAGGGCAAATCTAAGGGTTTCTTTTCTCTTTGATTCGATGGGTGCAGTCAACAATATGTCAATAATATCCAATTATCTAATTGATTAACACACGTTGTTCATTAATAATAATTACAGAGTGAGACATGCACACAATTAACGTCCTTGCAGGAAACCTTCACTGCGAGTGAGGCTGACAAGCGGCGCCCGCTGCCGCCGGGCAAGTGCGGCGTCGAGCCGCTCGTCTTCCACGACGGCCGCCTCGCCTTCCCGCCGACGCCGTCCGCCGCGCTCGCCATGTACGCTTACCTCCCCTTCGGCGTCGCGCTCGCCGTGTCGCGCGTCGTCGCGCTGTCGCTCCTCCCGTACCGCGTCACGTTCCTCGTGGGCGCGGCCACCGGCGTGCACTACCGCCTCGTCGCCGGCCCCCGCCACCACGCGCCCGACGCGGACGGCGCCGCCGTGGCTGGTGGAGGTGGAGGCGGTGGCGGTGGGAGGCTCTACGTGTGCAACCACCGCACGCTGCTCGACCCGGTCGTGGTGGCGACGGCGCTGGGGAAGCCGGTCACGGCGGTGACGTACAGCCTGAGCCGTGTGTCGGAGATGATCGCGCCGATCCGCACGGCGAGGCTGACGCGAAACCGGGAGAGAGACCGGCGGGACATGGCGGCGCTGCTCGCGCGCGGCGACCTGGTGGTGTGCCCGGAGGGGACGACGTGCCGGGAGGGGTACCTGCTCCGGTTCAGCCCGCTGTTCGCCGAGCTCGGCGCCGACGTGAACCCCGTCGCGCTCGACACCAGCGTCGACATGTTCTACGGCACGTCGACGACGCCGGCGGCCAAGTGGATGGACCCCTTCTACTTCATGATGAACCCGAAGCCGTCGTACCGGGTCGAGTTCCTGCCGCGCGCCGCGGCCGTCGCGGCGGCGGCGGAGGACGGCGACGACCGCCGCTGCAGCAGCATCCGCGTCGCCAACCGGGTGCAGCGCCAGATAGGCGAGGCGCTCGGATTCGAGCTCACAGGGATGACCAGGAAGGACAAGTACATGATGCTCGCCGGCAACGAAGGCGCCGTGGCGGCGGCGGCCATCAAGGCCAAGAAATAGGGTAGTAGATGGCTCATTACACGTGCTAGCTCCGGTCGTCGTCGCCGGCGATGTATCAGTATCACACGGGAAGCAGTTTTTTAGTATATATACAATGTTGTTTGTATGTCATCTAAATAGTCATCAAAAAATATGAAAAATTTAACAAGATAGTTTAATATGAGTTATATCACTCCACCAACATGCAAGTTTAAATTCATCTGCTACAAGTTGTAGCAAAAATAACAAAAACAATTATGAATATGCGTACAGTTAGTTTCAGTTTTATTTGTTTTTTTCTACAACTTGTAGAAATTGAATTTAAACTTGCATGTTTGTGAAGTGATATAACTCATATTAATTTATCTTTTAAAAAAAATTTATATTTTTTGATGATTATTTAGATGACATACAAGTACACGGGTGTAGGTACACCTGTGCTATAAAAACTGTTTCCGTATCACACACAGGTACACACTCAATTGAGCAGCTAGGCATTGCTTGACACAGCTCTCGTGATACTCATAATCGTGTAATTAAGAAAATAAATACGAATATAATTATAAGATTTTATAGTTCATTTTAGCCCGGACTCTGAAAGGGGTTTACTTTGAATGAAAACTGTAACACAATAAGTGCTCTTAATTATCCGAGGATAAAATAAATTAAGCCTCTCCTTAACAAACTTACCAGTTACCATCGTGTCTTCAATTTTATTAATCAACCAACTCTCTCTTCCGATCTCCAATGGCACCAAACCAAACTCAATAGTACAAATTTAGTGAGATTGCAATTTTACTGTTTGCCTCCGTCTCATCAGCATGCGTTAAGAGAGCGCCCTTATATTATATTATTATGTACATGTTATATGTGTCCGTACATAAGTCTTTGGTGCAATTAAAAAACAAAAAGAGTTAATTACCTTTTTACATGATATTTACTAAAACTTCTTTTTTAAAGTCCTTTGATAGCACTATAACTGTAAAAGCATCATTAGGCCATTAGTATATGAGGCTCATCTTTTTTTTTCCATGAAAAAAGTCGGCATATTTACAAGTAAAAAATAATTTATAAATAAAATTTTTATGTATATATTCTTAGTGATATAAAAACCACGACTAAAAATACTATGATGAAAAAAATTAAAAATTTAAATTTTAGTTTATAAGCATACATAAAAGAGAAAAGACGAGGGTGTATATCTCTAATGGCAAGTCAACATTATTAGGCCGCATCAACATTGTTGAGGCCTATTCTTCGTGGTCCATGAGACACCCACCTGCAGATGTAGTCCTCACATATCTACACAGCACTCTATTCAAATTGTACTAATGAAGATCCGTGTAATCAATTAATCAGCGATTGGCATCAGCTTCTCCTTTTTTTTTCCCCCCTTTTGGAATGATATATATCAATTAAGCATCATGTTATTGTCAGTAAGCACGTCAAGGCATGCATGTCACAAATGCATCGACAAGGTCACAATCCGTGTGGATATCATGGGGTTATCACAACGTAACAGCAGATGGCATCCATCTCGGCAGCTAGCATCGATCGCCCATAGTGTTTCAGCCGATCAAAGGCATCATGGGGTTTTCACACACGTAATATAACAGCAGATGGCATGAATTGGCGGCGTTGCAAACAATTAATTCCACCAGTTAAGGATAGTGCCTGCCATTCTGGCATTTTTAACTTTCATTATTTTAGTTTGGGCACTCATATATCTCTGCTATTTTTTAAAAAAAAATGCTAATGGCGTCACCACCAACAACAACAAGTCCTTACTGTTTTGTGAGAAGAAAAAATAATAATAATAGCATGGTGTTAAGATTACCCACGTATCAACCATCCAACTACCAACTTACTATGGGAAGGAAAAAATATATATAGAATGGTAATGGTAGATTAGTTATAATTTTTTTAAATTAAATCGAGTCACAATGCGTGAGTAATTAATTCTACCTCCAATGTCAATTTTACTCACACCCACTCAAAAAATACAATCATATTATGGTAGCATTAAATTATATGTCACGGGTAAATAAATAAGACCAATATCCAAAATCCAAAAATAACGGTATAAGTAAAATAACGTAAGAGAGTAGTTCTATGCTCAGCAAACCACAATTTAAACATAAATCCACGTGTTTTATAAAAAAAAATCTACCGGAGCACTCCGCCGTATATATATAAATTTCGGTGAGGACTATCTAATTTTGCAACATTAGGCAATCATTTTGCAGACGCGTTCAACTTAGGCACAAATTTAACATAAAATTTTGCATAAAAAGAACAGGACCGTTGGTTTCCAATTTGTCAACTTGATTGGAAGTTCAGCAAGCCATAGCAACCGAGATAAATGAAAAAGGCTGGCCAACAGATTGGCAGAAGGATTATCCAGAATCGAAATTATTGCGACACGAACACGGCACACGACAAGATTGCGATGCATTTCTCCAAGGACGACAACGTCCAACGGCATGCGTGCATCTAGATCGGCCTAGTTCATCGGAAGCTACTCTTTACGACAGGTGTTCAGATTTTGACTTTCATATCAAAGTTGTTGATAAAAGCAACCTTCAGATTTTAAGTACAAAAGAAGAATGCAATCAAGAAAAGTGTCATTCCATCGCTACATGCATGTATAGCGTCATTCCATCACTACATGCAGTTATTTATATGGGTATATTTCCTACATGATTTACAACACAGGATAAAAAAGTGAGAAAAAACACATAATACGAGTGGTCAAACATAGATTCAAAAAAGTGAGAAAAAAACATAATACGAGTGGTCAAACATAGATTCAAAAATCTATAGTATGAAATAAAAAAAACCAAAGAAAAAAATATGTACACAAAACATCATAAAAACTATAATAGTACGAAGGCAATCCATGCAATCTACATGTATGGTCTTTTCCCCCTAAGTTCGACCTCATTATAGATGTTATTCGACAAGTTTAAATAAGCTCTATTGCATACAACTCAAGAGTTTAATTAGAATTAAATTAAACTATGCGCCTTTCCCATTGCATATATGTCCCACAAGTAAAAGTAGTTGGTGGAATGTGAAAGGATAACTACCTTGCAATGAATACCGAACTATCATGAAGCTTCACTAGAAAATAAATAAAAATACAACTCAACAGGACCCTTTTTATATAAACTGATCAACTCAAAAGGTCTGATGCAAATTTCAAATAAAATTAGCAACACAACATGAGCATATTTCTATAAAGAAATATCAGTCCAGCAGAAAATGCTTCCAGGAAAAAGGAGTAACCAATATTATGTTAATACTTAATACATTCATAACATCAATTGTTTCATCGATGAAATAGATAAGCAAGAGATACATTATCTAAAGCCATTCATAACATCAATTGTTTCATCGACGAGATAGGTAAGCAAGAGATACATTATCTAAATCCGTTTTGACAGTTTCACATCCCATTGTGATGGTGCTGCAAAAGAATGAGCAACTGGAACGCATTTTACTGCCAATATATGAAATTCCTTACCTGCTGAAACTACATGACAGAGAATAGGCACTAGGCTGCTAAGACAGTAGCACACCATTGACTCAGATTCCTCACAAAGTTGCCCTGAAAATCCGGGAAGTGCTCTTAGCTACTTAAAATGTAAGAGAACATTCCGTCAACATCTGTTTACTGTTAGTAAGATGGATGCTACCAAGTCCATATCTGCTCTGCTTTATGTAGCGAGTCGCAATCCCTTAAACTTTGCCACACTTACCTGGAACACCATATCATGGACTTACCCTTGTATCAGTTTCTCAAACCGCAAAAGAGGCTCTCTCTAAATACAATTAAACAACACAACTTATGGTGAAAAGCTAAAATGAGTGTTTAACTCACCACTAGCCAAAAGCTAATATCGCCCATAGGTCCTCCCAAAATTGTCATGCCTTTCATGCTGAAACTCATCGTATGCAGTATGAGGCCTTGGGGCTGAGTAGCTATCAGTAATATATGGATATGCATTCTTTGAATCGATTGGTGGACCATCAGTAGCAGCAAATTGTGTAGTTCTCTGATCATAGTCTGGATAAGTAGTTTGGGCATAAGAAGTCTGCTGAACTTGCTGGTGCCTTTTAAAGCTTTGTTCAAGAAATTTATCCCACTTCTTTGCTTGCATACTCCTCATGGCTGTCACCCTCTTCATGTGGTTTTCTCTCATTTCTCTTAGTGACTGCATTGAAAATAATGATGACTTCAGGAAATACTAGAAGGTGACTAGTTGGTAGACATTTTCAATACAAAAATCAAAATGTTACAAAGCAACCATGCTGCATGGTACGAAATTGAGCCATAAAACCCTTTACCGTAGAATACATCTAATTCCAAAATAGAAGCCACTGGTAAAGAAATTATCCAAGTATGAAAAGTTGCCCGCTGCATGCTACTACTCCCTCCGTTTCATATTACAAGTCATTTTGGTTTCATCCTAAATCAAACTTCTCTAACTTTGACAAGTTTATAAAAAAATGAACCAACATCTACAACAACAAATTGGTTTTATTAAATCCACCATGTAATAAGTTTTGATAGTGTATAGATTTGTTAGTGTAGATGTTGGTGCATTTATCAATAAACTCAGTCAAAGTTAGATAAGTTTGACCTAGAACAAAACTAAAATGACTTATAACATGAAATAGAGATAGTGCAACTGAATTAAATTAATAGATGGAAATGTTAGTTTTTTATAACATAGAAAGCAACCAAAAGAAACAAATAACTAATCATGGCAAGTATTTTAAGTTGTATTGTCCTGATGTAACCTCAAACGTTTCATGCATATAATAAACAAATTGCTGGAAAATGATGATGGGATCAATATATTTCTTTAACGAACAACTGAGAATCCATGGAGTGCAATCCACGATATTTAGAATAAAAACACAATGAGCCCTCAAATACTATGTGGAATGTTGCTAACTCCAATTTCACTTCACATATTAATCATACAGTTATACTCACTCCATTCTAAAATATAAGGTTTTAACTACAATATATCTGTTTTGGTCATGCATGTAGTACCATTAGATTTGTATTTCAAAATATTTTCATATGATGTTAATTTTGTAGTCATTAATAACATATTATAAAGAAACCAATAATCAAAGAATAATGTTGGAGACAATGTAAAAAGCTAACACACCTTATGTTTTCAAAGTGAGGGAGTAAAACAGAAAAAGAAAAAAAAATGAACAGAGTAAGAATTGGGAGCTTCAGCTGTTCCCAACAGAGGCCGGAAGCGGAAGGGTAAAACAATCCTAAATGCCAAAGTTAAGCAATCATTGGGTCAGAGTTGTGAGCACTCAATTTTCTTAATTTATTTGCAAGTGACAGAACTACTGAAACATATAGTTTTAATACTATACATACTGTGGCTATACCAAATGAGGAAACCTGAAATTTATCGGCTTTCCTGTAAAAGAAATAAAGAATGCAATGCATTTCATCCCTTCTATCATGGACAGATCAAACCACCATATTGATTGAATAAATAAGAGCTCTTTCAGATACCACCAGTGAACATTTCATATTGAAAATAGGTTACCTAACAGAGAAATGATGCGTAATTAAATATGCCAACCAAGTAATTTACCTCCCGATGCTTGTAATTTTCTTCATCCTCTTCTTTGTCATGGACTCTAGCTAACTCCATAGCTTCTCTTCTGAACTCCAGTTCAAGCTCTTCCAAAGTTTGAGGGTAGGAAGGCAGGTCAAACTTAAGGCTTAATCGGGAATCTGTTCCACGTGACTCAGTGCTCCAGGTATTTGGCACACATGTAGCCACATATTGGTTATTCCCATCATTTGATCTAAGGGAATCATCAAGATAGGAGGGTTGACATGGAGATTTTGATTGGGCTGGACGGCCTTTGGTTCCATAGTTGGCAGAAGCTTCAGAAAACGAAGAACATGCAAGATATGCATTTTAGTTCCAGATGACTAAGATAGGATGACTGACAACCTAAATAGACTTTACTGAACACTGAAAGGAGGAACAATGCCAGATACAATACACAAATTGCAGGCCACCCAAGTCATAGATGTCTGGAAAGTCTTTCAATACGGAACTTGTTGTATTCAAGTAAATTTGTCTGATCATAACCAGACACGCATTGAGTCATATTTGAGCACATAAATCTTGAACTTACCTCTAGCTGCAAAAGGAACCAAACAAATTGTACTGTAGCATGTTGATAACCAACAAAATTGGATCAGAGGCATTATTTTTTAGCTCAAATTGTCTAAAATTCCTGGCTTCTAATATTTGCCTGTACAACAATGATAATACCAATATGCTTGAGCGCCCTACCTTGTGGAGATCCTTTTGAAAACTTAGGCATATCATCACGTGAGCGGCCATCTAGTGGCCTTTCGTTATAATATCCTTTACTTTGAGAGTGTGATGCACTTCTTGGACTATGTGACCATCTAGAATCAGTATGTCTGGGGCGAATATCAGTGGTAGTTCGCGGAGGGGATCTCGAACGATCCCGTTTTGGACTGCTTGGAGTATTTTTACCTTTACCCTCCTGAATGATTTTATGAACAGCATCTACACCTTTCGCTAGTATCAACCTATCTTTACCACTGACAAACAAGAACTTCTCATCCATTCTGATTTTACACCCCACGTCCTTCTCAATCTGACTTATTGTCCTCTCAGTGAATAGATCCCTGACTTGTTTATCTCTTGCTGGAACTCTTTCAAAAAAATCTGCATTTCTCCTATTTGCCCCCAGTGTGGATGGACAACCCTGTTCCAAACGGGAAAAATTGTAAGCTGAAGTACAAACTTTTACACTTCTATGGTAGCAAAGTAATGTTAGCATGTTGAGAACGCCTACATGCTTACATTCTTCTAGGCAGTACTGCAAGAATCTATGTATATGTTGATGATAAGCACACATAAAACACTACAGTGTCTCTAATCAATGTCCAGATGTATAGAGGCAGCTTCCAGAGGTACTTTTGAGACAAAATTAGTCCTAGAGATTCAATGTATTTATAGAAATCTCATATTAATAGTGTCACAAAGAACACTACATTCTCAGGAAGAGAATTATGAAACTCAAATAAGAGTTTTAGCAAGATTCAAGAAGAGCATCTCTCTCGAGAGAGAATATTTCTCCTTGAAGGAAAATGATTTCCAGGAAAGTTATCACCCTAAGATTGAGCAGATACTTGAATGAGTACTGCAGGGTTGAAAATCGACCCTAGTAATGCATTATGCATCTATCTCAATCAGCATGAATACCAGTTGTAATTTCTTCAGAGAAAAGACTACCTGAGTAAAATGACCTGATTCTCCACATATTTTACAAATCATTTCTTCCTCCTTTCTCTTCTTCCAGTTCCTTTCTGTAGCTTTAGCTTTAGCCTCCCAGACCTTGGCTTCTCTGCTAGTGAAGTCGGTAGGGACAGCATTGGGATCCGGGGGGTCATCTTCCTCATCTGACTTTTCATGTGTCAGGGGCCTCTTCTCATCATTCACTCTAGGCGTCACGTTATTAGTAGTTGTTGCGACTGGACCACTGTATGCCTTCCCATAAACTTCATTGAATAGTTCATCATCAATTTCAGGACTTGGTTCCCTTGCCATTGGCTGATAATTATCAATTTGATCTAGTATTTCCTACCAAAAGCTGAGGAAAGAGAATGAAGAAGTTATTTACCAAAAGAAAAATGAAATACTTCCAATCCGCATGGATGTTTTCTTATCAAAGTAAACAAATTATAACTGACGTATAAAACATAAACATATTTCCTAGAGGGCATTTGTTTGTCATTCGTTGAAGCATAATTTTATCCCTTAAGTTTAGGATGCATGCACTAGTCAACATCATACAGGACATGATAAAATTGATCACACCATTGGGCTCTACAAGACCTACATTCCCCCCTACAAGCCATGGAACCTCGCATGAAATCCACAGAAAGCAGCCATGACTATCTCTTTCGTCTACGCAGATTTCATGTGCATACCAATAACCGAAATTGCTATATGAAAAAACATTCTGACAGTTTTTCTCCCCACAAACCATCACATCCTTTAGTTTTAACCTTAGCCAATACATGGCAGTGCCCCCAACCCAAGGGCGCGGCGCACTATTCAACCCTTCTAGTACTATCTCTACCCGAGAGCACAGCCACAGATGCACAAACAAATCGAGCCAATACGCCCAGCGTCGCCTCTATCTCCAATACCGCATCCGCGCCGCGCGCGCCCGGCATTGATTCCACCGGGCGGGGCGGGCGGCCACGCATCGACAGGGACGCAACACAACACCCCCAGCAACTGACCTGGGGCGCGCCTTCCGGGAGGAGTGGGGGGGGGGGGGGGGCGGCCACCCGCTGAGGGGCGACCCAGTGTCAAGGGGGAGTGGGGGGCGCTCCGACGATGGGCCCCTCGGCGTTGCCGCCGGCGCCGTACTCGGCGGGCGGGAGAGGAGAGGAGAGGAGGGGAGGGGGAAGCGGTGGAGAGCGGCGCGGCGTTGGTTTGGGTGGGTCAATGGGTCGGTCGGGATGGAGCAGGCTGGCTGACCTAAACGGCTGGGCTGAACCAGATGGCAATGGTTGGGACGTTTTGGGTGGCTCGGCGTCCGCGCCTCCGTGCCCTAGTTTTTCTTTTTTTTTTTTTGCCTTTTTTTTAATCATGCCTTTCCATTTCCTCCTTTTTTTTTCCTCCGTAGAATTAGAATTTTCATGGTTACGTTTATATTATGAAATGATAATGATATGTTTTGTCTCTAGATTGATATGAATGCTGATGATTTTAGACATATATAACACTGGCTAAATATATGTGTTTTTCTATGGATAAAAATGAACTATGTGTATACTAATATTGTTTGGAACAAATTATAGGTGAGATTTTTCAAATATTCACCCGTACATATGACTTTGCATGATATTCGTCCCTATAAATATATGGAATGATATTTTATAAACATTAAAGGATATAAAGTACCAGGAGGTGGGGGCAGATTTAACCACCACCATTATCTTCTTCTTCTCAAAAAGTACACTTATTCATGATTTCATTGATGAATCTTGGTTAGGTGAAAACATATTGTAATATGGAATGTATGGAGTATGCTTCGTGAATAGATTTTCTATATAAAAATTAACATGTTACCTTTATAGATCAAATATTTCGACCTTACAGTTGTTAGTTGAATCATTTGTACCTCGATAATCTAAAGTTCCAAAATCTCGAGGTTTCAAACAGGACCTTACTTATTCACATACAGCTGCTTAGACTGCTTATTTCATGCTCAGAGAAAGCTGAAGACTGGTGTGCCAGCTAAATTGATTCATCCTTGTCCATTTGGACCATTTGGATAATTCCACAAAAGTATGCCCACTTGTTATCCGTTGTACATTAATAGTTGTCACGATAAATACTCTTACGAAAAATGTCACTACTGTTTTCTACGAGGGAGAACTACTTGAGGTCATGTTCTTTTCAAATTATAATTAAAGTGAATTTGAACTTTTACGTTTAAATTATTTTTTCTTGATCTCTCTACTTGTCTTCCTATCATAGAAGGAGGTTTTGTGATGAAAGTGGATAAGAAAACCCTTGAATTAATGCAAAATCAAATTTGAAGAATTTAAATCATCTTTGGATTACATAAAATCGCAGAAATAGATGCCTCGCTCCACTCTCCTTCGCAGAGCATCGACTATACAGGGGATGGCACGAGTGTTCCTAATTTTGATTGGCTGGAGAGATTGACGGTGGATATGGGAATTATAGGTAGTATGGAGCGGATTCGGAATACGATCTTTTTTTTGAACTTATGTTTATAAGCTAAATTTAAATTTAAAATTTAAAATTGATTTTTAGGGTGTTTAGCTAAGTTTATTTTCTAGCATTTGGCTTTTAGATATGCTAAGAATAAGCATATAAAATTTTTATTCATAAATTACTTTTCAATTGTAAATATGTCATTTATCTTTTTGTACAAAATACCCAAACAATCACCCCTAAACTCGATTTAGGTTTCGTAATCAAGTGAACCTGATTCGGAATCTACTACTTAAAAACCCAAGATTTAACATTAATTAACAAAAAAAACTCAAAACTAAGTAAACGTTGGGATTAGTTATTAACACAGAAAAAAAAACTCAACTAATTAAACTTTTGGCATGGTTCGCTAGCTTGTAATTGTATCGAGGTGTCACCGGCCGGTGGGCTGCACGAGCTGCGAGAAGGTGGCGCGCTCGGCCACCACCTCGTCGGCCTCCAAGACGACGCAAGTCTCGTGCGGGTGGGACATGGACGACGTCCCCAGCGTGGTGGCGCTGGCCGTGCTCCCGTCGTCGTTGCTGGTGGCCGGGTCGAGCGAGGAGGCCGGGCGGCCGGAGGCGCCGTCGAACGTGTCCTGCGCGAGCATCGCGCTCTCGAGGTTCCAGAGCACGTCGGCCATGCCGGGGCGGTCGGCGCCGTTCTCGGCGAGGCACTTCTCGGCGGTGTCGGCGAACTTGACGAGGCACTCCGGCGCGATCTGGTGCTTGATGGCCGGGTCGACGACGCCCGGCAGGGTGCCGCCCCGCTTGCAGGCGAGCGCGTAGTCGGCGAGGCTGACCTGGTCTCGCGGCAGCGCCGGGTCGAGCGCCGGGCGGGCGAGGAGCACCTCGAAGAGGACGACGCCGAAGGAGTAGACGTCGGACTTCTCGGTGAGCTGCTGGCGGCGGTAGTACTCCGGGTCGAGGTAGCCGAAGCTGCCCTTGACCACCGTGCTGACGTGCGACTGGTTGAGCGTGGTCGGGCCGGACTTGGAGAGGCCGAAGTCGGAGACCTTGGCGACCCAGTTCTCGTCGACGAGGATGTTGGTGGTCTTGACGTCGCGGTGGATGATGGTGTACTTGGCGCCGGTGTGGAGGTAGTGCAGGCCGCGCGCGGCGCCGATGCAGATGTCGAGGCGGTGGCGCCACGACAGCGTCGGCTTGCCGCCGTTGTGGTAGAGGTGCTCGCGCAGCGTGCCGTGCTCCATGTAGTCGTAGACGAGCACCATCTCGCCGTCCTCCTCGCAGAAGCCGATGAGGGAGACGAGGTGGCGGTGGCGCAGCTTGGAGAGCATCTCCACCTCGGTCTGGAACTCGTTGATCCCCTGCTCCGACGACGGGTTCGACCGCTTCACCGCCACCTTGACGTCGTTGTCGACCACGCCGCGGTACACCACGCCGAACCCGCCCACGCCGATGGCCAGGTCGTTGGAGAAGTTCTTGGTCGCCGCCTTGATCTCCGCGAAGGAGAAGTGGCGGCACATGCCGGCCAGGTTCGCCGTGACGTGGCCCGACGACTTGCCGCTGGTGTGGGAGTGGTACAGCGGCAGCCACGCGGAGGTGTGCGAGTCGCCGCCGCCGCCGGGCTTCCTGTTCCTCTTGTTGTTGTACACCACCACGCAGATGGCCGCTAGGATCCCGGCCGCCGCCGCGCCGCCCGCGGTGCCGCCCATCACCCTGGCCATGCCGGCCGGGTCGTTGGTGGAGAACTCCGGCGGCCCGCCCCAGCCGAGCTCGTTCTCCGCCAGCAGCTTGAACGGGCTGGGGTCCGGCGCCGCCAGGCTGCCACCGGAGTTGTTGACCTTGAACACCTCGAGGCCGTTGAGGATGGCGTCGTAGAACTGCGGCCGGAGCATCACCGAGGGGTGCATCGCCACCCAGAGCACCTCGTCGGCGGTGTCGTTGCTCATGGTCACCGCGTAGTCCTTGTACACCGGCACCCCGCGCTCCGTCGTCATCTCGAGCACGTCGACGTCCGTCTGCGCCGTCTTGTTGTTGATGTAGACGTCGAACACCCGCTGGTTGGCGTGGACGAGCTGGAGCTCGCAGAAATGGAGGCGCGCGATGTAGGTGAAGTTGCTGTCGACGTCGACGGTCCAGGTGAGGTTGGAGTTCTGGTTCAAGCGGGAGTCGCTGCCCATGGAGCGGCCGCCGAGGTACACCTCCGTCGGCGCCGCGTACTCGGCGGCGTCGCTCGGGTACTTGATGTGGAAGCGCGGGCCGGCCGTGTAGACGATGCCCTGCGTGGGGCCCCGCACGAAGGGCGTGTCGTCGAACCACGACCGCGAGAGGCCGGAGTCGTTGGACGGCGGGATGTAGGCGCCGCCGACGTTGAGGCGGTACATGGTCTGGAAGGCGGCGGCGGAGACGTCGACGGTCTCGTCGGCGAACCCGACCATGGTGGCCGGGTCGCCGAAGATGTCCGGCATGGAGATGACCTCGATGCCGTTGATGAAGGCGTACGTCACGTTCACCATCGGCGTCGGCGAGAAGGTGACGGTGAGGAAGCCCTCCGGCGACCGCGGCAGCGAGTACTCCCGGACGAGGTAGGCCTGCGTGAGCGCCTTGGTGGTGAGGTAGACGCTGAAGTTGTGGAGCAGCGTGAAGCCGGTGGAGGTGGCGACGGAGAACCGGAAGTCCTGCGGCTCCAGCCCGTTGTACGACGACGGGTAGAAGTGGAGGCGCAGCCAGTGGCGGTCGCGCGGGTTCACCGAGAAGTTGTACACTGCGTCCATGGTGAACACCCGCGCCGTCATGTACGGGATGGACGACGGCAGCATCGGCTCCAGCTGGTCGGCGGCCGCCATGATCGACGACTTGCCGGAGTCCTCCAGCCACGAGTTGTTGTTGGTGTCCGCCACCCACCTGCGCCCGTCCGCGTCCAGCCCGTCCGTCGTCGACCCGCAGTTGAGGAGGATCTTGTCCGCCGGGCTGTACACCTTCGCCGTCGCCACGGCCGCCGAGGCAGCCACCACGACGAGCGCCAGCACCAGCACCAGCCGCAAGCACCGAGCCCAGCCAGCCATGGACACACACACACACAAGAGAGAGGGAGAGAGAGAGAGAGAGGCGGACAGGGTCACAGGGGGGAGAAGGTGGTGTGAGGTAGAGCAATGGAGATGGCGGGAGGAGAGGAGAGGAGCAAAACGAGGGAAGCTGAGGGGGGGAGTAGTATTTGACCGCGGGAGAAGCGGGTGCGACACGTGTCAGTGACTGGGAGCATTTGCCTGGTCCAAGAGAGGAGAGGCGTTCACCAATCACCATGCACATGACACGTGTAGGGTCACCCTGCAGTTCTCTTCTGCGATCAGAAAATGAGCTATGTACCACAAACACAGTGCAGGGAAGCCAGCCGCATCAACTCATTGAATTCTAATGTCTATTATCCCTACTACACGATAACATGTGGCAGGAGCTACAGGAGCAAAAAAGGAGCTTCCTTGGTACAAAATCATTTCCATCATACAAAGCCACTGAATGTTCTTGTAACAGTTTGGTCTTTCGCAGGTGGTGAATAAAAATGGAATTTACAGGATTTACCTCCCAATAAAACTGGCTAGGTCACTTGCACCACCAGCCTTTCAATGGGTGGTCAGAGGCTCTACCCAAAACAGATCCCAAACCACCGCTGTCTGTCATCGACCTTCGTGGAGATCTTCAGAGAAAGCCGTTCTGGGCATGTTCTCGGTGTCGAAGGGGCTGAGACCTGAAAAGGGTCCAGACGAGAACATGGACGAGGTGCCGTCAGATTCATAGGCGGTTAGAGACTGCCTAACGTTGGGGCGTGCTGGAGGAGTTGGTATAGATTCTTGGAACTCCACGGAACGTTGGACCATCTTCAGTGACTGCACCACCTCGCCCATTGTTGGCCTTTGGCTTGCCTCTGGTGAAACACAGGCTGCCGCAATTGTACATACTCGCACAAAATCATCTTTCGGATACTGGCCGCCAATCCTAGGATCGGCTAGCTCTTCTAGCATATCTTTATCTCGCAAAATTGGCCGTGCCTGCATAGTCAAAATTGAGCAAATAAGTATCTTTATACTTCTGCAGCGATAATAATCTGGTACTGTCTGCAAGAAATATGTTGACACTTGAGAGTTGTTTTTCAAAAAAATACTAATGTCCAGTTGTCCACACCTGACAATTCAACCATAAAAGGTAGATGTGACACAAATCAACAGTGTGTTTAGGCTTTTAGCAGAAGGATCAGGGAAACATTTGTGTAAGCTCATAAACACCACAAAAAGAAACAAATAGATAGATGGTGCTTGGCGCACAATGGGCAGAAAAAAATGCAAGTGAAAGTTTACTTGCACATAAATCTGCTTTCCATCAAGGGTGTGCACAATGCATATGAATAGAGAGGAACTGGAAAAAATAGTTTCTTTTCTTGGAAAAGGAGACAGATTTATAGCAATATTGCTCCAAGTCCCTTTGGTTGGCTGCCTTGTCAAGACATATCTATAGACATCTGACATGCATGGCTAGTGAACTTCACTGGTTCGCTGATGACGATTATCATGCTAAAGGATCCACGTTCAGATTTAAAAGGTAATGCAATAACAGCTGAAGATAACAGCAGAAAGAAATCTAACCCATGTCACTAGATTTTCCTGGCCAGACGGTTGTGACATATCCACAGGTCTCCTCCCAGTAAGTAGTTCAAGTAGAACAACTCCATAGCTATATACATCACTTTTTACAAGCAAGTGCCCTGTCATTGCATACTCTGGTGCTACGTACCTGAAAAGCACAACAGTTACATGAAACAAAAGCAGAACAGAAATAGCTGGGGAGTAGTTCAAGGTAAAGGTCAACCAAATTACCCGAATGTTCCCATAACACGTGTTGAAAGATAATTTGCACGGCCTTCCGGTGCCTGTTTGGCCAAACCAAAATCAGACACTTTAGCATGAAAGTCGTCCTCAAGCAATATATTAGAAGCCTTGAAATCCCTGTGAATTACACAAGGTTGAGAATCCTCGTGAAGGTACGCCAATCCCCTGGCAGCATCTAGTGCTATCCTCATTCTAGTGTCCCAATCCAAGGGGCGGTTAGCACCCAATGTTCCTGAAAAAAAAGTAGCCAGAGACCATGTTTACAGTATTTACTGCTCATTAAATTAAACAATGAAGGACCACATTCAATTGCAACTGGGTGGAACTTATCCAGCAATTTAAGAAAGTAAAATAGTTAGCTCAATTAGCCATACCATGAAGCCAAGCCTCTAAGCTTCCATTAGGAACTAGCTCATAGCAAAGTAGGTTCTGTGATGACTCGCGGTTACTATAGTAACCAATGAGTTTCACAAGGTTTCGGTGGTGCAACCTGCTCAGCATCTCCACCTCAACTAGAAATTCCTTGTCTCCTTGGTGCCCTCCACTTGTAAGCTTCTTTATAGCAACAGCAGTGCCATCAGTTAGTACCCCCTTAAAGACACGGCCAAAACCCCCTTCTCCAAGCATAGTTGACGGATCAAAGTTGTTGGTTGCTTCTTTCAGTTCATCATATGCAAGGAACCTTGTACTTGTTGGGCGAGGAAGTGATTCCACTGCAGAAACTGCATCTGGTGTTCTTTGCTTGGCTGCACAGAAGAACTGGTAATATTAATGCTCCTACAAACATGCATAATGAACCAGAAAATAAGCATAATATAATTCACTGTTCATTTGAATTTGGTTTAAGAAGCCAAACTTATTATGACGAGTTAAGGACATGCAGCCCCATTTTTTCGTTTTTGCTTATTCTTATAAGCCAAATTTTGAATTTTCAACCTTAAATTTGGAGTAGATTTTGGGGTTTTTTCATCGTAGTTTATTTTCTAGTCTTGTGTTTTAGATTGCTAATAACATGTATATAAAATTTTTATTCACAGTTATTTTTCATTTGCAAATATTTCGCCTGGTTTTTTCCCCTGAATAAGCCAAACAATCACCCCCATGGTATCTAACTCCACTATCATTTCGGCATTTTCTTTTATACAATTCGAACTAAAGCCAGAGATACCTTATGAGTTATGACCTTTCGCAGGCAGCAAGTCTATGTGTGCAAAGAAGTGTTTTACAACTAGTAGTAGAAATCAATCTAGACCATTCATCTTTTCTAATCCAACAGACCGTATCTGTTTATACTACCAACTCAACTAGTGGTAGTAGATCATTCTTTTTTCTACTGGTAGAACTCACAAATCAATGGTTGTGATTAATTCTACTAGTGATAATACTGAATACTACCAGTAGAAACCACCGTAAAGGTTCTCGTGTGCAAAATAGTTTTTAACATTACAAGACAAAATGGCTTTGATTTACAAATATTAGTTATTACTCATTTGTTACGTGGTCCCCCTTAGGCACAGCTACTGACTTAGCTTCACTGAGAAAAAAGGCAGAAATGTCTGAAATTTACTACTTTTGAGTAAAGATTCGTAAACTTTTTAGAGAGGTCAGACATGTGATTGCACTTGTACTTTTCCTCTAGCGTGACTAAAATATTAAAGATCACTAAGAGAATCTCATGCAATATAATAATTCTATAGTTTCCAAAGAATGTAGCTGAGAATAAATAACTCCACACATACGTGTCTCAACTGGAGGAGCCTTCTTTTTCCCTTTCCTCAGTGTGCAGAAGCAAATAAACATGACAATCACCAAAACAGCAATTAGAGCACCAATACAAATGCAAATGACAGTAATCAAGCTCATGCTCGTGCGTTTGTCATTGCTGTTGCTGGTGTCCGCACGCTGTCTTGGTAATGTAGATGCTTGAGATGGAGACGGTTTAGGTGATATTGTGAATGTTGGAGCTGAAATAGAAATGAAAGACCATGCTATTAGAAAAGGAAATCTGTTAAAAACCATAAGGTCGACAGCATACAGGGATGTGCATATAAAGAAATATGTTTATATCATCCTTAGGAAGTATCATATTGATATCAACAAGCATCCTTTTCTGTCACATCATCAACAACAGGAAGAACAACAAAGTTCACCAAAGAAAATAGCATATTAACTGCATAACCAAGTTGATAGTTAATACAACAAGATAGAACCAGAATATGTATAACAAACTGTGTAGGGTGTACAAAGTTTGCACTAGACCAACCAGTGCTAAACTCAAAGCATATGCAGTAAGATATAGTATGTATCTTGGTAAAACTGGATGCATATTGAAAGGATACACTATATGACTGCATGAAGGGTGGGGAGGGGCAGAACAACAGCAGACCAATAAATAAATAAAGGAAGAGAAATATAAGGAACTGAATATTGCAGTTTATCTTGATTTTCTTTTTTGCTTTTCCTTTGGCATCTGGAATAGTTGCAACTTGCAAATTGGTTTTATAGAATAGAATATGCTAACCAACAGTGATTTTTTTTATATTCATATACTTATTTGTAATCACAAACATCTGGGTTATTGTCACCTACTACATACATTCTTCCATTTCTCTAGCACAGTAGACAATAGAGATAAATTAAAGAAGTTAAAAAACTGAAGTAGTCTTACAGTTCTCTCTACCTGAACACTAAAATAAACTGCAGCATTGTAAGACATAGAGCAAAGTCAAGATCAGTGAGCATTACCAGGAGCTAGAGCCAGCGGCCTGAACCAGGTTAAATTAAGAAGACTGTAGTCCCCAACTAGTACAGGGTTGATCTGAACTGTGTGCTGACTAAGTGAATAATTCATGGAAGTAACTTGGTCGGCTGAGAAACTAATTCCAGTGTGAGGAGCTATATACATTGTAATGTTTAGCCCAGAAGCCCCAACAACATAGAAATTTACAATCTCAAACTGACTAACTCTCAGGCTGAGCTGAGAAGCAAGCTCCCCAAGAAATTCATCGCTCCAATTTGATGTCAGTGAAACATTTCGGAGGAAGAGCTCAACTCTTACTGGGTAAACACAATGGCAATCTTGGCCCCCTCTTTTTTGTACCATGTTTGGTGAACAACATCCTGGTAAGACAGAAGGTAAATTATGTTGTGAGTAACAGCATATATCTATATAAAATGTTAGAAATGCTATGGATCAAATTATTGTTAACTGTAAGTATGTTACACAGATATTTGGGTTAAAATTTAAATTGGCCAGAATCAAGGACAATAGAAGATTCCAGGTGGAAAATAAATAGGGCAAATGTAAGGTCAAATCTCATCAGGCAATCCTAGAGAGCTGGAAATAGAGAGAAAAAAGAAGATGACATAATGTAGCATAAGCCTTTCTAAGGTATAAAGCACAACAATAAAGTGTACTTCAGTCTAGCAAGGGATGATGAAAACTAAGATGAAGTCCCACAATATCGAGGGACCAAGTTTCATAAGCAAGTCAGAACAAACTGCAAATAGGGTAACAACAGAAACTATCATGCTTCAAAATACAACAAAATATGCTACAAGATAAATCCATATTATAATTTCATCTTAACATAAATCTTTAATTATTTTTAACTACATAAAAACAAAAATACCAGCATTTACTTAGTACGTGCATTTTGTATCTTATGGCTTAATGTGAGCATAAAGAAGGGATGTAGTTAGGATAAATAAGCTGGACATATTAAAAAGTTCTCAAGCAATCAAGCTGATAACCCAAAATGAGGAGCAGTAAAAGTTAAGATCAATTAGAGTAACTTAATCACAGAAGCCAGTTGTTCAAGTCAATAGCAATAGCTTGCAGGAAAGGAAGAAGCAGAGTGACAAATAGTACAAGTGAGAGTCTACAAATTGGTTTAGATCGCTACATGGAGTTTGTGAAGCTCCATGCACTTGCTGCAAGCCTTTATTGAAAGCTGGTACAATGCCAGGCAAACAGGTTACAAAACAACCAGCCAGTTTCAAGTATGACACCGGTATTCAGATAATTGGATTTGGCCATAAGGACCACAGTCACTGAGCATTTCAGCATGCTTCAAGTATTCAAGGTGCACTGCAGTACCACACGGATCAAAGTAAAGGCTTTGTACATTCCAATGTGAATGTGGACATGCATAATAGAGTTAACATTTCTAATTAACTGTTAAGTATGAATAAGCAAATGGCAAATGGAATAATTTATGTTCAGATTAGTAAAAAAAACAGCACAATGTACTCAAATGCTTACTGTTGATGTGCAACCAAAGGAAAAATTCTTGGAAAACCAAATCAACCACACAGGCATCACTTTGCAATCTTTACCTACTTCAATAACCAGATGACCCTTTATTACAGCACATAATTTCAGGTCATGCTTGAATAATACTCCCTCCATATTTTAATAGATGACGTCATTGACTTTTTGTCACACATTTGACTATTCATCTTATTCAAAAAAACGCAAATATGTAAAAGTTGAAGTTATTATTAAAATACATTTGGTAATAAATCCAATCACAACAAAATAAATGATAATTACATAAGTTGTTTTAATAAGACGAATGGTCAAATGTGTACCAAAAAATCAACGGCGTCATCTATTAAAATATGGAGGTAGTAAAAATCATATAGAATTAGATAATCCAAGGCTCTAGCAATCAAGCATACCATTGTGAGGAGATACTGGAGGTTGTACTAATCCAGAAGGAGCTGCACTAGTATTTGAAGCTGCATCAGGAGGCGCAGCATCTACATGGGTAGGAATTTCTGCTTCTGAGCGTCTGTTGTCCTGCACCAAATTATCTGACAGGTCTGAAGAATAAAAGGACAGATCAGAATCACCAGAAATAGAGCTATAGCTTGGCGCTGACATTGGAGGGTGCACAGATAGAGTAATTGGTGGTGAATATAGCTTCTTCCGTCTTTGTTCGCCAACTGGAATACTAATGTCAACCTTAGCTTGTGATAACATAGAGCGAACTGGTGTCCAACTTTGCGATGGTGATATAGCAGGGGAAACCACATTTAGAGCTGATGTTTGGGCAATCAAATTGATTCTGGTAATCAACTCCAGAGTCAATACCACAGTCAAAAAATTTATGAAGGTTTTCCTTAGAGCATCTTCCAAAAGTCCTGCCAAGAAACAGAACAATGAATAATCAACAAGCCAACGCCTTTAAGAATATGGTGCAACTAATGGATATGAGCACTCAAAAGATGTACAGAATCACCTTTCAAGATGGTCACACTAACACATAAAACAAATACTCCTCCAATTTGAAATATAAGTTGCTTTAGCCTTCTAAAATATTTCCAAAATGCAAGTCGTTTGGAAATTCTAGCCACTTTTGCAGTTATTACTCCCAATTTGACCTAGCTAAATGAATTATACCCCTCTCACAAATAAGTGGTTCATCCTTTCCAATGAAGTATAAATGAAGGGCAACTAAGTCATTTGGGTTTTTTCCTTGATTCGTTTCCACAAGTCTAAAACAACTAACATTTGGAATCAAAGGGAGTAGTTGAACAAAAGTTCACAAGCACATATTCATAGATGTCCATAAATGATTCAAGTATAAATAAAGATAGTGACATAGTGTATGTTGATAGCGATGGGGATTTCCTAAGACCTCACGGCAGGCATAGTCAAACAGACCATTTGAATATTTCCATCTTGATAAACAACCATTGTTTTGCTATAGAGAACCAGAAATAGTGTCACGGCTATCATCAAAGTATTTATCTCCTTTGATAATCTCAGCAGACAGTAATGGCACAAGTTCAACCTAAAATGATGGTTATTACTATAATTAGCATGGCTACAGTGTTGACTTAAACTCCTTTGGCTTGCTGCTAACAGTTCTAGAGCTTCATTCCACAAGATGATAAAGATAAAGCCATAAACACAACCTAAAACTTGTAAGAACTCTCCAATAAAAGGTAGAACATGGAGAACATGTCGTTTGCTTATTTTTCTCTGCAGAAATTAGGATATCGGCAAAGTAAACATAGCAATGCAAAAATTCCTATCATTTCAGTAACAATAGTTCAGGAATGACTCTTTATTATAAAGGACGATCCAATGATTTGGACTGGATAACCAATACCACAAATTCATTTGAAATGACTAGGTCAGACTGCAACATGAAAAAATAGACTATTGCAGCTTTCCTCTATTTCAAAACACAAGGAAAGATGAACTTGGGACATGCAACTGCTTATCATATCAATTTCCTCCAGACAAATCCGTGAAGACTTAAACCAAGAAATCTTTATTCTGTATAGCAATGGATGTATCTCCAGACCAGTGCCACTTGACACGGAAAGTCCTGAAAAATGTATAGTACCGGGCAGAAAACCACCTTACAGCTTTAATTACTATGATAAGTTCAACACAGGAGTGCCAAGAGCTATCTAAGGCATGGAATTTAGCATCAATAACCTAAGCCCAATTTCTTAGATCAGACTGTTGATATCCAGTAACGCAATGGCAACAGAGAACACCGAAGCCTAGATACCAGGGCGAATGGTGTTCTGTAACCACCATTTCCCACGCCTCCAAACTCAAATGGTCAGTCGGCCAAAGTTGAGCTACCAAACAAGCGCGACGACTAAGATCCTGGGGGCAACCCGTCAACCCCCCACCGCAGCAGTTGATTAGCCGCCCTCAACGCACCCTCCTCCCTCAAGCCCAAACCTCGCCGCACAAACACTCTCGCCGCCGCCGTGTCCGCGAACGCTAAACCGTCTCAGATTGCTCTACCCGCGCGAGACACCGAGAGACCACGCCACCTAGCTAAGCCAAGCCAGCAGCAAGCACGGGCCGCGTCAAGTCAGGGGGGGGGGGGGGGGGGGTCGCGAGCCCTCAGATCGGAGCACGAACCTCGTCGGGAGCTCGCGCGCCCTGCCCGCGCCATCGTGGGGGTGGAGGAGGAGGAGCAGCTCGCGTCGGCGGCGGGGCAGGGCGGGGCCCCCGCTCCTGCTACTACTGGCGCCGACGCGGCGTCGGGACGCGCGCGGGGCGGCGCCCCATGAGGCGACGAGATGAGGCAGCGGAGGGGAGGGGTGTCGGGTTAGGGTTTCGCGCGACGGCGTCGCTGCTCGTCTCGCGGCGGCGGGCGGAAATTTTTTTTTCCCCCTTCCTCTTCTCCCTCTTTCCTCCTCCCCCTTTCGCCGTGGTGGTGGTGGTGGCGGCCTCGAGCTGAGCTGCTCTCTGCGGTGGTAGCTTGCTTTTTGCGCCTGCGCGGCCCCCTCCCGCTGCTGCTTTTCCCTCCTGCTGACTTTGCCCGCTTTTCCGTTGCGCTGCTCGAAGCTGCCACTGCCACTGGCAGGTGAAACCAACCCAGTCAAAGAAATTTTTTAATGCATTTTAGAGCGATTGGAGTGTTTTCGGTTAAAATCATTGCTGTAAATAACGGGCTAATGCATTTAGTGACGGGTCTCCTCGGAGCATCCACAGCACAACAGTATATCGATTTTATCTTCCATCTTAAAAATAGATGACGAATAGTTTATTAAGTTCAGCAGAACATCAATCTCATCGTCTATTTTTTATGTTATGTATATTAGAAGAAAAAAGAAACTTCATATTTGAATATTTTCTCCATTCTCTAAAAAAGATATGGAGGATGTTATATATGGATGATCCGTTGGAGTATAAAGAGATATGAAAGATGAAACTCTTAGATGATTATCTAAATAAAGATATAGATAACTAATTTTGGATGAGTTGCTGAGAATACTCTTAAATATCTAATCTAAATAGGCCAAAGTGGCTAATAACAGCTAAATGGTATAAGAGAAAAAATAGCTCAATCCTTCGTTCCTAAGCAGTTGTTATTGGAGTATAGTGCTAGCTATACTCCGAGATTTAAAACCTTGATTGAAATTATATAAAATTTTATGTTTTTGTGAATAATTTCTTAATAATTAACATGGGGCATTATACTTTTTAAACTTTGACCACTCATATATCAAACATTAGTAATGATGTCATATTATTATAGTCGAGTATGTTCCATGTAGTCTTTGATAACAATTTAAGAGTAGTTAATAGTCAATGTTTAAATGAGAAAGTCAAAGATAATGGTTACAAGAAACGGGTAGAGTAAAAACACCCAAAAAATCATCTCACATGAACAAACAAAAGCTTCAAATTTACAACCAAAGGTAGGCCTATTTTGAAATTTTCAAGCTTGAACGTAATTCCCCAGTCGTCCTTCATGCATTGATTTGCTCACACCCCACATGCTAGATGGCTAGGCTCAATTAACGTACAAAGAAAATATATATTCTAATACTCCAGTTAGGCCTCCCAGCTGAGGTGACGGACTTAAAAACAGTGATAGCTAACAGTTAACTAATCTACTAGGTTAGCCTAAACTAATCATATCTTCTAGTACTGCTACTAGCTACTAATTATTTTAACCACGCAAAGGACGATGCCAACCAAGTAGAGGACGGCCCGGCCTCCGTCGTTTTGTTTTTCGTTAAAAAAACAATTTGACATATTTATAAACGAAGAATAATTATAAGGGAAACTTTTATAAATGTGTTCCTGCCGATTCAATGGTAGATACGGAGAAAATAAACAATGATAAAAAAATCATAAAAAACACCTACAAATTTAGTTTTAAAATTTAAAATATGGCTTACAAGCGTAAATATTAAAAAAAATGCTCGTATCATATCCCGTAGAAGTAGACCACATGTGTGTGCCATCATAAGTACAGCTTGTGTCGCCCTGCGCCCAATGCACGCTGCCTACCAAGACCGATGATGACACTTTACCTCTTCTGCAATCAATCCACGACGGATAGAGCCTGCTTTTTGTTTTTGGATATAATATTTTCAAATAAGACGAATGGTTAAACGTTGAACACAGAAATCGAAAAATAAAGTTATTATGAAACGAGTTAGTATGTCGGTTTAATAATAATAATAATCCTCGGCTAATCCATGACCGGTAATTAATTATTTGGATCATCTCATTTTTCCTATGGATGGATGCGACAGACAGAGACGTGTCGTGTGTTCTTGGCAGGTCGCTGTACACGGTTGATTTCGTGTGGCCAACTTTGACCTCGGAGGGAGGATGCCATGACCTTCTCTTGATTTGGTTGACTTTTACGAGGATCCGTGTGCAAATGGGAGTCAAAATCCTTTTAGAAGTGTTTTTCTTCAATGGGGAAGGAAAACTGTGAGCGTAACGGATCAGAAAGCTGTCGTGGTAAAGTAACTAAGTTTGGCGGATGCTTAACTGCAAATCAATTAAGTTAATTACGGTGGATTGGTGGATTTGACCGGACAGATTAAGCTGCGCTGATGCTCGAGGGCGTGTTCGATGGTAGAGCCCATCTCAAGTCACGTCAGTAGAAAAACCTTCTCATACAATGGACGGTCTTTCAAGCTGACACTTCATAATTACAGACTAATTAATTTTTCGTTCGCATTTCATCTGATCAGCATCTCTGATTAGAGTCAGTACACGTAGAGAACAAATTTTCTGTTTGTCTTCTCGTTTTATGCGTCAAGAGTCGATGTTTTGCTGACTCCATACAAAACAATCACTTTTCGATAGAGACAGCAATAAGAATCATTTTCGATAGAGATTTCATACGTGCCCCGATAAACCTCTGAAATGAATAAAAATTAGTATTGGAAACTCGGCAGGGTGAGGGGCCGAGCAGTGAGCTAGGGCGAGTCAGGTGACACCGGTGATATTTTATAGTCTCTATTACAGATTGAATAATCTCTTTAATTTTCTAACGTATATTTGTGAAATAACTTAATAATATAATAGAGGTGATACCGATGGCATTTCATCATTCTCCGTTCACGGGTGAAGTTTCTGTCAAACATAGTTTACCGTTTATTGCACACGAGATGTCAAATCAAAGATACTCTCACCGTTTTGGGTTTATCTTTCAACTAATTTTATTAAGAAAATACAAACTAAATATACTATAAAAGTATATTTAATGGTGAATTTAATGAAGATACATACTATCACCCCATCTTTTCGTTATGATTATATTTATAAACAAAATTTTGAATTTTTAACATTTAAATTAGAGTTGGTTTTGAGGTTTTTTACTTTAGTTTATTTTTCGGTTTTGTTTTTAGATTTCTAAGAATACGTATATAAAAGTTTTATTTAGAAATTATTTTTTGCTTGCAAATATTTTGTTCCACAAAAAGTCAAACAATTACTCCTATGATGTGTAGATGTTAATGTATATTTTTATAAACTTAGTTAAACTTAAATAAGTTTAAGAAGGGCAGTACGACTTTAGGAGTTATTAAAGCTTTTCCTAATATGAACACCATTTTTAATTTTTTTATATAAATAAATCAGGTATTACCTTTCCAATAAAAAGTCTCAAATAGTTACCATACTCAATCTAAATGATGTGGGTTTGAGTAATGAATACTCCATCGTTTCCAAAATATAAGTATTTATATGATTCAAATTATGCATCATTTCGTAAGTATTTTTTATTGATTCTCATGATTTCAATCCTTCCAATAATTTTAGAGCTGATCATATGCTTAAAAAGGGAAATTAATTAACTCAAATTAGAAAATTGATCATTGAAGTGATGAACCTTCTAATATCTCTCCAGCCTATGCTAAACAACCTAGCAATAATTGAATTTTGGAATGGAGGTAGAACCCTATAGCAGACTCGCTGATCCGTGGCTGCTTGTTCATGCTAGAGGAACAAACAAAGTAATAATACCAACCGGTATTTGTGTACATCCACCATGCTACCGTCATGGGATTTTTTTTTGCTCAGGCATGAAACGACTCAAAGGATCATACAAAAGCAAGTTGAATTAGGTTGCCACTGAAAAAGGAATATATTGAAAGTGTTTATCCATTAAAAAAAGAAAAATGATCGTGAAAACTACTTGGTTTGTTATATTACCACTGTACTAAATAGACTTCATTTTTACTTATCTTGTTTATTCTAAATAAACTTTATTTTTAAGCAATTGTTGCATTAAAGTTCAGTGGAGAAGAATTAATTGGATTTAAGAAAACAAAACTGCTATGCGTGCGATTTTTATCTTACGATTACCGTGTGACACACGGCGTGAGCCGCAGATCAGCAGATGTGAGCTCTCTAATCAGGCGGCGTGAGAGGCGCTCGCGAGGCGCAAAGCACCAGCCATTCTTTGTCGTACGATTTTCGAAAATCGTACGCAAAGCAACGCTCTTTAAGAAAGTACGGAATAACGATGCATTGGGGTTAAAAAAAAGGAAAGTGCATTTTACTCCGTTCACTTTTATATAGGTGTATGTGATATATGTTAAAAATAAAGTTTTTTTAGATGGAGAGGCATTTTTTTTTGGATATGTCTGTTCCCCCCGTGTTAACGCTATTTGTCAGAGGATTTCTCCTTAAGCAGGGAGGCCATTTGACCTCTTTTTATGTTCGGCCTAGGGAGCATGGGGGAAACCACGAGTTGCGGACGTAGCGTAGGTGTAAATATGTGGGAGAACGACGATGCGTGGAAAAATCCTATAAACAAAGAGATTTATATGGGTTCGGTCAGTCCGGAGGCGTAGTACCCTAATCATGTTGTGTTTATATGATTTTTAATAGAATACCTATGGGAGAGAGCTCAAGCTAGAACCCTCCTTCTCTCAGGCATGACTCTCTTTTGTTTTGTTCGAGCGCTTCCGAGGGTGCTCTCCTTATTTTTTATGTGTGAGAGTCTTTCTCTTCCTCCTATGCATGACCCTTCTTTTATAGTATTTAAGAGGTATTACAGTGTCACGGATGAAATTGATGTTCCATCGTCTTCACCACATGGGAAAAAATGTGTCAGGCATGATGGGATTGGTTTGAAAAAAAAGACGTGGTAGACACCATATGTGTCTAACATGTTGATCATGCGTCGTGAATGCGGTAGGTGCAACATTAATTCCACTAGATGGAGCGCGTCAAGGGTCCCAAAGTCCCTCCAAAAGGTCTCCTCCATTGGGACTCAGGAGCCACCTCACGTTGGCATCGTTGGGCTCAAGGCACCTCACCCCTTCGAGGGGAAGCTGTATCCTGGTCGTGTTGGCAGGTGTTAGGTTGCACGATGTCGGTTGGCTCTTTAGGATAGAGATTGTCTGCTCATCCATATTATATGATCAGGTTCCGTAAGATCCTCTGAGATGATCATCCCCTACTAGGACCTAAGATTTTCGAAGCGAAACCCAACCATGCTAAGGGAGGTGAGCCTCGGTCCTCATGTGTTGTGAGTCACCGATAGAGATGGTAACGCGTATATAGTTACTCCGTTTTGTTATTCCATACACATATCCAGGAGAACTAAAAGTTTCTATTCCAATAATCATACCCCCTAGCGGGTATAATATTCTTCCTACCCATACCCATGTGGGTGATGAGTGCCTAAAAAGTACCCATACATATATCATCAGCTTAGAGCACTTAAAATTTTGTACAACAATTATATAACTACAACAACCAACTATCAAAATCACGTTAGTTAATAATGTTTTTTAACATCAACGTTCAAAAGAAAGTGAATAAATCATATAATCATTATTCAAAATCAAGAAATTAGATAATAACTACATATAACCAGACTAACAGAGACTTTACATGTGGGTATTTTTACCCATGTGTTAGTTGATACGTGTGACTAAAGAACATACTCATATCCATATACCTAACGGGTAAGAAATGTTGTCCATTAAACTCACGGGTATAAGAATCAATTCACACATAACTTAGAAAATAGTACAAACCTATCGGATTTCATGTCGTAGGGCCTATTGTCATCTCTAGTCACTGGTGTGGCCGTGTGGGACCATGATTTGAGTAACATTGATACTATTAAAGTTCTGATTGAGTGTGTAACTGAAGTTTTGCATGGTGCTATACCAAATTAATGATGCTCAATGATGCTCATCACATCGATATTTTTTTTATTCTATGCAAGGAAAAGAAAAAGGAGTTATCGTGCCAATTCTAGCAAGTGGCTGGTGCCTGGTACTCCCTCCATCCCTAAATATTTGACGCCGTTGACTTTTTTATACACATTTGATTATTTTTCTTGTTCAAAAATTTACATAATTTTTAATTATTTTTATACCATTTCATTTATTGTTAAATATAATTTATGCATATATATATATATAACTTTACATATTTGACAAAACTATTTGAATAAGACAAATAGACAAACATGTATAAAAAGTTAACGATATCAAACATTTAGGGACGGAGGTAGCGGTCGTGTTCGGGGTAAGTTATTTTACCCGGCGCGGAAAACACGGTAATAGATTAGTACATGATTAATTAATATTAATTAAAAAATTAGATTAATATGATTTTTAAAGCAACTTTTCTAAAGATAATTTTTTTAAAAAACACCATTTAATAGCTGAGGAGGCGTGCACAAAAAAAAAAAGTGAATCTGAGTTGAGGACGAGGGAACGAACGGGGCCAATGTCCAGTTATCCACGGCATATGCCCATAACTAAAGAAGTATTCGGGTTAGGTCGTTGCCATTCTTTTTAACTCGTGCTTGTCCATTTGTGCGTAGCAAAGGACCATGATCCATCGCATAAATGACCACACACGGTCATATGCATTTTTCATTTTTCTAGAAAATGGATTAAAACCCGACCTATGTTTGTTTCAGTACCGGGAATTAGTTCAGTTTTTTTTTCTGTTGCCGTCGTCATCTAATAGAACACTAAATCTGTATTTTTAGATGCATGGTGAATAGCAAAATTTGCCGCCATGAAATTGCAGACAAGGGAATGTTCGGCTTACCCATCGATTTATCTAGATTTCTCCGTTTTTAGTTTTTTAAATTTTTCATACGAAAATTGTTTTAAAATATTATATTAATATTTTTAAAATTTTTATAATTAATAATTAATTAATTGTATATTAGTATATTATTATGTTTTTCTATCGGATAACTTGCCTCCGTATTCTTCATGCCGAATGCGGCCAAAGTAATACGCCCGAAAGAAAATGCAGACAAATACATACCCATGCATGCATCGTCTCCCAAAAGCATATAAATTCAAACCGGCCATCGAAGTATCAACTGCAAAATATTTCAGAGAGTACCATTCTAATTTGTTTCGAGCGGCTGCGCGCGCTCCATGCAAAAATAGAAGGGCAATAGGAACGAGCGGACCGAAGCCGCTGGCCACCCGCCATTCCTGCCGCTTCCCACCACCCCACGGCGGCTCACCGCTCCGGTATATTTATCGCCCTCCCCGTCTCCGGCCACCCCAATCGATCCAGCCACCCCCCCCCCACCACCGCCGGCCACCTCGACCGACCCCCGCGACGCACTTCAGCTACCGGCACCAGCGACCGAGCGGTAACTAATAAAAAGGCCCAGCCATGGCGAGACCGGGGCACGCCACGACGTCGCTGCTCCTCGCCGTCGCCGCCGTGGCGGCGGCGGCCTCCTGCTGCCTGCCCACGGCCTCGGGCGACAACGCGGCGGTGGCGAACATCTGCAAGAGCACCCCGTACCCGGACCTGTGCACCGCCACGGCCGGGAAGCAGTCGGTGCGGTACGGCGCCGCCGTCGACGCGCTGGCGGTGCTCAACATGCAGGTGGACGCGTTCGCGATGCGCACCGCGGCGGCGCGGGAGCGCGTGTCGAGCGTGGCGAAGACGGCGTCGCCCGGCGCGGCGACGGCGCTGGACCTGTGCGACAGCCTCTACCTGGACGTGCTGGACAACCTGGGCGCGGCGCGCCGCGCCATCGGGTTCAAGGACGCCGTCACCATCCGCGCCATGATGGGCATGGCGGCGCAGGACATGCAGGGCTGCGACGAGCAGTTCAAGAAGGTCGGCGAGAAGAACCCCATGGACCGCTTCGACCAGTCGCTCCTCAAGATGTCCGAGAACTGCCGCGCCCTCTCCAAGATGATCTGATCGATCGATCGATCGCCGGCAGGCCGGCCGGCCGGCCGTCGACCAGCCGACGAACGCCGACGACCTTGTGCTGCTCATTCTGTTGAAGCTTTTCCTTTTGTTTTTTTTCCACTCTTTCAGTCTTATCTTGTTTCTTGGTAAAAAATGTGAAATGTGTTACGTACCTTGCAAATTGGTCTCAGAATAGGGGAGGCAAATTCAAGAGGGTTTTCTAATTTTGAATCGAAGTGTTGTAATTTTTGTTGTAAATTTGTAATCCACGATGTCAAATATGCATATTTTAAGTGTAACAACGAATCAAAGTATATATAGTACGATAATAACAAAAAATCGTGCATTTGCAATTCTAAAGGTAGACACTTTGAAAAACGCCATTGTCATTGGTTAATTGCCACCATGTCCAGCACATAAAATTTTATGGTGGCTCGTAATGCAAGCTTCACATTTTGGCCAATATAGATAATACTCAGGCCGCATTCTAAAGTGCTTTAACGGCTTAGCTACTTTTCGATTTGTGTTAGCATGCGTTTTCAAACGATTAAGGGGGTGTTTGTTTTTAGGGGCTAAAGTTTAGCCCTTAGTCACATCGGATGTTTGGACACTTATTATAAATAGTAAATATAGTCTATTAGTAAAACCCATTCATAATCTTGGACTAATTCGCGAGACGAATCTAATGAGCATAATTAATCCATGATTAGTCTATATGATGCTACGGTAGATATTTGCTAATTATGGCTTAATTAGGCTTAAAAAATTCATTTCGCGGATTAGCTCTTATTTATGAAATTGGTTTTTCTATTAGTGTATGTTTAATACTTCAAATTAGTGTCCAAACATCCGATGTGACATGGAACTAAAAAGTTTAGCCCCATCTAAACAACCCCTAAACGATATGTTTCATGCAAAAACTTTCTATATAAGTTGTTTAAAAAACTAATTAATCTATTTTAAATTTTTAATAATTACTAATTAATTAATCAATTATATACTAATCATGTTTATTGTTTTACGTGTGCCTAAATGCCTAATCGGCTAACGCAGACCTCCCTTTGGAACGCAGACTCACTTTGTCCTGAGTAATTGTTTCCTTTATATTTTAGCAGCAAGTTTATAAATATCTAAGAATACATAGGCCGCGTTACTTTGGAGGGGTGAAGTGGGTTAGTTATTCGGCACAGAAAACATAGTAATAGATTAGTATAGGCAAAATATTATCGTATAATTTACATTTCTCAAAACATGATAATTTTAATATTATTATAGGCCAAAATTGAACCTACACTAGTCAACGTTAACACGTAAACGAGAAATGAAGAGGTCAACTTGCATCAAATAAATATAGGGAACTAGGGCTGCGTTCGGCCCCTATGTTAGATAACTTATCTTCCTCTTTTTCGCGCGCACGCTTTCCCAACTGTTAAACAGTATATTTTTTGCAAAAATTTTCTATAAAAAAGTTGTTTTAAAAAATCATATTAATTCATTTTATATTTTTTTAATAATTAATTAATCATGTACTAATCTATTACTACGTTTTTCACGCAGGCTAAGTTATCTTACAAATGTTTTAAAAGAACGCGGCCTAGGTATTGTGTAGATTTCAAGTGACTTCTCATTCCCGCAAGGCCTCAATGGCGATGACAATCCAATAACAAGGTTGAACGATAAAGTATTCTAAGTAAACACAAAATAAATCTACCATCGATAAAAAAAATGCAAAACTATCGTAGAAGTATTCAAAATTATATAAAAATAAAGTAAAACTATGTACAATGACAAACCACGGTTAGTAGTGCACTTGTATTCAATGTGTAATCTCAGACTAATGAATAATTACAATCTTTCATACGCGACTCTAACAAATCTAAGTATAATGTGAATATGAAGGATCTGCACAAGAATCAGTTTATTCCCCCTTACCCCTTACGGTCTCTTCGCTTTGAAGGTTTTTCAAAGAAAATTTAGAGAAATTGAACTGTTTTCTCTAAAATTTCTTTGTTCGGCCCTGCTCCCAGCAACAATAACATTAATTAAGCCAGTAATAACCAAGTTCCTCGAAAGAAAGGAAAACGAAAAGAAGGAACAAAAGCAGTGGGAATTAGCAAACACCTGCAGAAAAAAAAAAGAAAATTAACCGAGGCTGTACAGATGGGCCGGGCTCAATCACAAGTGGGCCAACACAGCGAGTCCGGAAGTGGAATCACGGCAAACTCCAGTAGTAATAAATAAAATAAAAAAATGAAAATAAATGGCCAAGAATATTTGGATCGTGGTGTGCGCTTTAACTTCCCTTTCCCCGCGGCCGCTAGGGTTTCTCCTCTCTCTCTCTCTCTCACTCCTTTCCCCTCCCTCCGCCCCGACGCCTTGCTAGGGTTTTGGCCTCTCCCCTCCGCCGACTCCGCCTCCGCCGCCGCCGCCGCGAGGAGGAGGAGGAGGAGTGTCCAGCCCGCCAGCCATGTCGCTGCGCCCGAGCGAGCGGGTGGAGGTGCGGCGGAACCGCTACAAGGTGGCGGTGGACGCCGAGGAGGGGAGGCGGCGGCGCGAGGACAACATGGTCGAGATCCGCAAGAGCCGCCGCGAGGAGAGCCTCCTCAAGAAGCGCCGCGAGGGGCTGCAGGCCCAGGCCCCCGTCCCCGCCTCCGCCGCCCACGGCGTCGAGAAGAAGGTGAATATACACCCTAGATTCTCCCCCGCTCCCCTCACTCCGCCTCCGCTGATTCTATCCCGGAACTCCGGGATCAATTTTGTAGGTTGCTTTGTTGTAGTAGATTGCGCGTGAGGTCTCCGATTGGCTGACACCGTTAAGAGTTTTTTTTGGATTTGTTTGCTCCTATTTGTTTAACTGATGGGTCACTCTCGTCAGTTCATGACATGTTTCAGCTAGAAGTTTGGTGGTTCCAAGGATTTTGTCTTCCGTTCGTTCGTGTCTGTGATTGTGCGTAGAGTTCACCCCTGCATGTTTACTAGCGTGTGGTGGAGGGTGTGTTGCCTGTCCCTGTAGACAACACTAATAGCACACCAGCACCACGTTTTCATATGTCAATTAGTGACTTGATTTATGGTGTTCATTCTGTTGGAACAGTAGAGGTGCGAGGTGTGGTTAGTTGGCACGGTAATTAATCAGTTGACTGGGGCCTGTAACAATCATTTCCTGTTCATTTTTAGTGTATATCTCGCTGCTGTTTCATCATAGGTGTTGGTAGAAGCATACAAATTAGCTGATGCAGTCATCTGTATTTATAGTTATGTTTTATTGTGTTATGTAATGCTATTTTTGTTTTTCTCTTGGATGTAATTGAATTGAGGGAGTTTCATTACTGACACATTAAGAATATGCTTGCGCTTGTTGGTATTAGGTTTTGACTGTTCTGGCCATTTTAATTTATATTGTTTTACCTGTTTAATACTTGCTTGATTTTGTATGGGTCTTCCAAAGTTCGGCATGGGTGTCTTTATTACATGGAAGCAGAGAAATCATATAGTAGTGTTTGCGATCACGTTTCTAGAGTTGTGCCACATCATACATAGATGTTACTGTTAATCTATCTCTGACCGTTGTTTTTTGCCCCATCCCAAAAGAGAAGCTACTTTTAGAGCAACCTCCTTTCAGACCCTTTCTGGGGTTTAATAACTGAAACTCGAGTGTTTGATATTTCTCTGGATTGTTTTAGCTCGAAAGCCTTCCTGCTATGATTGGAGGCGTTTATTCAGATGATAACAACCTTCAGCTTGAGGCCACGACACAGTTCCGCAAGTTGCTTTCTATAGGTACTAACCTCTTAAATGTTTTAGGTTATGTTGTAAAACTATTATCTTGAGCAAAACTTAGTTACTAATTACACTCATTACAATTTTTAATCAGAGAGGAGTCCTCCAATTGAAGAGGTTATTCAATCAGGTGTTGTTCCTAGATTCGTGCAGTTTCTTACCAGGGAGGATTTCCCCCAGCTCCAGGTGTGTGCCAATATAATAATAATTTTTTCATAACCGGGTAGGTTCAAATCATAATTGATTTGTTACTGTGGTGCTTTTGAATTATCTTTTGTAGTTCGAAGCTGCATGGGCACTTACAAACATTGCATCTGGCACTTCGGAGAACACAAAGGTTGTCATTGATCATGGGGCTGTACCAATATTTGTGAAGCTTCTTGGTTCTTCTAGTGATGATGTTCGTGAGCAGGTATGTGATTATCTCCTGACTCATGTCATTTTGCCTCCCTGTATGTCTTTGACTTGAGTACATTGCTGAAGTTATTAAATGCTTTTATCTGTTGAAAAAAAATCAAAGGCTGTGTGGGCATTAGGCAATGTTGCTGGTGATTCCCCTAAGTGCCGTGACCTTGTTCTTGCGAATGGTGCATTGCTGCCTTTGCTAGCACAGCTGAATGAGCACGCTAAGCTCTCTATGCTAAGGAATGCAACCTGGACTTTATCGAACTTTTGCAGAGGAAAACCACAACCATCATTTGATCAGGTTTTGACAGTTTCTTTTTTACTTTACTGTAGTTGGTAATGACAATTTCATAACTTGATGTTTATTGGGTGTCTATAGACTAGGCCTGCTCTTCCAGCACTGGCACGGCTTATTCACTCCAATGATGAGGAAGTTCTCACTGATGCATGCTGGGCTCTTTCATATTTATCTGATGGCACTAATGACAAGATCCAAGCTGTGATTGAAGCTGGTGTTTGTCCCCGCCTTGTGGAGCTTCTCCTGTATGTGACAATGTTGCATTACAATTTTCTGCCATTGAATTTTATATTCTTATTTGCTATTCTCATGTATACTCATTTATACTGTTTTCAACATGAAGTCATCCATCACCTTCAGTTCTTATACCCGCACTACGAACCGTTGGAAATATTGTAACTGGAGATGACGCGCAAACTCAGGTATTGCATTGATTGCATCTCCTTTAGATTTGACATATTTTGTGTTGGTTGATACTTGATAGTAACGACCCCTGAACTGTTGAGCTTATCTTTTTGACGTGATGTTCATTTCAGTGGATATTGAATTTTATGTTTGTTATATCTTGCATGTAATATGTCTAATGTTCCAGAAAAATATATGTGAAAAATGAAATGCTCAAGTCTGTCATATATATGCACATGCTCCAATTTGATCTCTCACATTAACCTTGGTATCCATTAATTGAAGAGTTGTCTAGTTTGTGTCACTCTAGTTTCGATACACCTACAAATCTAACAGATGAACAGAACATTCACTGCCTGCTTTGCTGTTACATAAGTTATAAAGAATAATGTTCACCTGAATGGCAAATTACCAATAAGTAGCTGCTGCACTTGTTTCAGCTAAAGTTGGCTTTTCTTATGGTATGCTTCTTATTTTGGAGTTCTTTAAGAAATCTGGGAGATTTTTGCTGCTATGCTATAGATGATGTGCGTGCTAATATGAAATATTTAGTGTAGATTGCAGCATGAAAGTTAATTGCTCTTTTTTGCAACTCATATTGCCATCTCAGCATCATATCTTTTTGTTGTATAGTGCATCATTGACCATCAAGCCCTCCCCTGCCTCCTAAATCTCTTGACACAAAATCACAAGAAAAGTATCAAGAAAGAAGCCTGCTGGACTATTTCAAATATTACTGCTGGTAACAAAGATCAGATACAGGTATGCATATAGACTACAGAAATACTGACATACTTAGCTTTTGCTGCTGAAGGATTTAAGTAGTGCACATACCTTGAAACAATTACCCGATGATTCGTCACAGTTGGGAACCTATGCACTTAGATTAGATGCACATGTTCCATACTTAACCTATAGGTTTTGATTGTACATGTTCTGATATGCTCAACAATTTTCTGCATTGGCTACATAGGCTGTGATAAATGCTGGCATCATTGGTCCTTTGGTGAATCTGCTCCAAACAGCAGAGTTTGATATCAAGAAAGAAGCTGCATGGGCCATCTCAAATGCTACTTCAGGCGGTACCCATGATCAAATCAAGTACGATCACTCAACTTGCGCCAATGCTATTCAGCTTTATGCATTGCAATATAACTGCTTTCATTTTAAGCTTCACTTGGATTTGAATATTGTATGCCTTTTTAAAATAGGTATTTGGTGTCTGAGGGTTGCATCAAGCCATTATGTGATCTTCTTCTCAGCCCGGATCCAAGGATTGTTACAGTTTGTTTGGAGGGTCTCGAGAACATTCTTAAAGTTGGAGAAACTGACAAGACCTTGGCTGCGGGTGATGTGAATGTCTTTGCCCAGATGATCGATGAAGCGGAAGGCCTGGAAAAGATTGAGAACCTGCAGAGCCATGATAACAATGAGATCTATGAAAAAGCTGTGAAGATTCTTGAGGCATACTGGATGGAAGAGGAGGATGATGCAATGGGAGCGACCACGGAAGCTGCACCTCAAACTTTCGACTTTGGCCAAGGAGGTGGCGCCTCCCAATTCAAGTAAAAATACAGGTGCGCTCAATTCTCAACATGATTGTATCTATTTCTCACTGTTTCCACTCTTACCATTCCTCTATGTGCATATCATTCACTTGAGGCAAACATCTCAATGATTCCAAATTTCCTCGACAGATTTGACGAGAGGCGGTAAATCATGGCCACTGCGCGGAGTAATGAATTGTTCTGGTGGTGCAATAAGCTTAAGATTCCATGGAAGCAGGGTCGCATTATTTCGAACTGATCACGGGTGTCATATCACTACGTCTGTAACAGGGATCATAACGGTCAAGCTTTGAAAGTCTGCGTTTTTCATCAGGCTACTACCATGTAGTGTTTGCATCTTTTAGTATGGCGTGCAACATTTTGCTACTTGTATAGCCTGAGTCGGAGCTTCTCCAAAGCCACTACGACACATTCCTGAAGCGTTTGGTTTTGAGTTTCGTCAGGAGTGTGATGAGTTGCAGTTTGTCCGAACATGTAAACCAATCACGCCTTTTTAAATTATATTGCTAGGGTCTCTTCGGTTTTATTACTCTATTTGCGCCTGCATTTTTTGTTTCTCCATGTTTACATTTTGCTGGTACTGCACGTAGTACTGAATAATTCGTCCTAAAATACTACTGTTATTTCAAGCTTGTTTAGCATTTAGGAGTATTAAGGGTTGGAAACAATGTTTTCAAGTAGTCTAGTCGACTCTAGTTGCCATGGAACCGATCAGGCGATTAGTTGCAATTGGTCGTCCATATAGTTTTCTAGTATATTTTAGTGGGACATATACATAATATATAATATATATTCTTATATGTAGTTATATATATATGTACACACTATCATGATCTATAGTTATATATATAGTCCATATAGTTTTCTAGTATATTTTAGTGGGACATATACATAATATATAATATATATTCCTATATGTAGTTATATATATGTACACACTATCATGATCTATAGTTATATATATACACTATATCATGATCAAGCGGCTGCCATGAGAGAATAAGAGAGAATAAGAAGAGAGGTGATTGGCATGTGATGAGAGAATAAGAACAGAGGTGACACGCATGTGGTGGGTGTATTGCTAACCCCATTGGGCTATGGCCAAAAGTTAGCCTGTTCAGCAAGCAACAAGCAACCCGGACCTGGTTGTCCACCCCCTAATCGGATGACTAATCAGAATAGGTCGACGACTAGTCGGATGACTAAGGTTCCAGTCGAGCTAATCGAGCCGGAGTCCCTGATCAAGATCAGATCACCGATAAGAACGACTAATCGTGATTAATCGTGACTAATCGAAAAACTTAAAAACATTGGTTGGAAAAAAGTCATTATTAAATATTCAATCAATGGTTACTGAGTGTACTTGTGGTTAGGCGTATAATAAGGAGAAATTTCAATGAGATATGATGGATGTGACAAGATAGTTTTTTAGACATTACGGGGGTTATTTTTTATGTTTCATTAAAAAGTTCAAACGATATATTTGTAAATAAAAAACATTTATAAATAAAAAGTTTATATACGTATTATTAATAATCTAAAAGCAAACACTGAAAAATAAACTTTGATAAAAAATTCTTAAAATTAATTTTAAATTTTAGCTTATAAACATGGTGGGTGTACAAGTATTTTGAGGGCGGGTCGGTTATAGCAAGTGACAAGGGATGCTAATAGATGTAATGACAAATGAAGTATATTTCACAAATCAAATCATATTTCTGTTAAAACAAATTATGTGACATAAGGCAAGTAATCCAAATGCCCTATTTATGCAAGTCACCAAAGGACACGTTGAGAAGAGGAAAAGGGAGACACCACCGTCTTTGCTGTCTGCTCAGCTCAAATCGTTCGTCTCGAGCGTTTCAAACATCCGCGCACTCCTTGGTGACGCACGTCGCGTGGTTGGGCTGCACCTGGCACGCGGCCGGCGTGATCTCCGGCGCGCTCGGCGCTGTCGGCGGCGGCGGCGGCGGGCGAGGCCCGTGCGGCATCGCCGGCGGTGGCTGCAGAGGGTGGTGCGGTGCGCCAGGGTGCGGGGCGCCGCTGTGGCCGACGTAGTAGCCGCCTCCACCGCCGGGGTACTGCGCCCGCAGCCTGTTCGTCTGCAGGGCCGTGACGTAGACGACGAAGCCGACGACGACGGTGATGAGGCCCAGGATTCCCGCCGCCGCGAACACCCCCGGGCGCACCCGGTGGCACACCGGCCGCGGTTTCCGCCAGTCGCTGACGTGGCCGGACTCCACCGCGATCCCGACCATGAGCATCACCTCCGCCAGCCCGAAGCAGATCCTGCGCCGCCGCACCATCGAGCGTTTGTTAGAACCCAAGCAAGCATGGCGTCATCAATGGCGGAATGTAGTGCAAGTGCTAGCTGACGTACCAGGTGACGAAGAAGAGGCAGCAGGTCTGCCAGGTGAGCCTGGCGGGGTCGGCGGGCACGCGCGGGTGCCCGTCCGCGACGGCGAGCCCCGCGGCCGAGGAGTCCGGCGCGGCGACGGCGAGCAGCATGTACGCGTGCTCGGCGAACATGGCGACGGCGAGCAGCAGGAACGCCCCGATGGCGAACGCCAGCGGCGCGCGGCCGCTGGAGTTGTAGAAGCACACGTCTACCTGCCCGGCGGCCTCCGTGCCGCCGCCGACGGTCATGAGGTAGTGCGACGTCTCGGAGCGCGACCCCTCCGCGGCGAGGCAGAGGATGAACCCGACGATGCCGCAGAGCACGGAGAGCGCCACGAGCGACACCGCCGCCCGCCCGCTCGACCGCGCCGCCCGCCGCTCCTGCGCCTTCCGCAGCGACAGGTCGTCGTGCGTCACCGCCGGCATCGCCGCCTGCATCTGTATGACCCAACCCCCCGACAACTCAACCAACCCAAGCTACACACCACCACAACAACGCAACCAACTATCTCGCCTGCCGATGAGCCGTCGCTTTCCCCTGGCCTATATAAGGCGGCGACTTCACCGGAGCCGGAGGAGAGAAAGAGAGAGAGAATATGTGGTTGCACCGGTGGGAGGGGAAGGAATTGGGGGGAGGGGGAGATCGTGGAGGCAGCAAGGGAGGAATCCACGCCGGCGCCGGAGGGGTTCCGTGCGGCGGGGGTGGAGGCGACATTCGGATTCGGTTGCTTTCGCCTTTTGCACCGGCTGCCGCTGGCTGGTTCGCTCGTCCCGCGAGGTGTGCCTTACCTTTTTTGGCGGGAAAAAAGCGGATCGCTTTGGGAGAGAGCCTTCCGGTGCCAACGACGCAGCGAATCGAGAGCTTGATAGATGAAAAGGTGTGCAGTGACTGCTGCCTCCGTCTCATGGTTGAATTGATTTTTCTGGTTGCAACGTTTAATCATTTGTTTTATTTAAAAATTTAGTATAAATATAAAAATGATAAATTGTGTTTAAAGGTTTTTTATAATAAAATAAGTTACCAGCAAAATAAATGATATTTCCATAATTTTTGAATAAGATAAATAATTAAACATTGTAACAAAAATATTAAACATATTACTCCCAGCTGACCTGCGCTTTTAGTAGAGTTCCAGTTCTGGAGACTCGGGATTGTCAAACGTTCGATTCGATTCTAGTACATTTTACCATCAATAAACATAAGTTTTACATAGCATGTTATGATATAAGTGTTCCTTTTCTTTTGGTCGTCATCAGTTAACTTCTACTGATACTTTTTAGTTTTATTCCTAATGGCCAAAGTATGCAGCATAGGTGCGTTATTTTCCCCGGTACTGTTACTCTGGCTTTTGCACGTAAATTTACCGATCTGATAAACAGTATATTTTTTTAATAAAAAGTTTCAATATATAAGTTTATCATTTTATATGTTTAGAATAAATATTTAAACTTATAGTAGTTAATTTCATCGTTTATACTATTAGATAACTCTAAAAAATTAAATAATCTTTCAACAACCAAACAGACAACCATGGGAGTAAGTCTTATAAGATTATCTATTTTACAGTCACCTAGAATAAAACAAGAGAAAATTACAATTACAATGTTGTCATTATAATTTTGCTAAATTGAAGACATGTTATCTTTGACCCACATGTTATTGACTCATATGTGTTCTACATATCAAAATGAGATAACAGCGACATATCTCTAACTTTGTAAAATCATAATGACACGGTTATAAATTTCTAAAGAATAATGGTGTCAAATAAAAATCACATCCAGAAATGAGCAGCTACAGCCTGATGCCCATTTTCGCCGACGAGTGAGAATGAGCTTCCAGAAATTTCACATGCAATTTATTGGGCTAGACAAACCAGAAAGCCTCAACGATAGACGTCGGCTATACCTCAACCAAAGCCCAAGACAATATACTTGAGCTTTCCCACCACGATTGGCCCGTTTTCCTTCTAACCAGAAAGAGAAAAGATCATTTTCCCTCACTTAACTATTGGCTGAATTTAATTTAGATCCCTCAACCATAAAACCGGGTACAAAAGCTCCCTCATTTATCAATACCAGTTTAATAAATCTCCTCGAGCTATTTTAAGAGAGGTTTTGACTGACACGTAAGCGACACATCAGTGACATGTAAGTGACACGTCAGCGGAGCGCCCATGTCAGCCAAAACAACCAAGATATATTTATTAATCCGGTATTGATAATCGAGAGAGCTTATCTACCCGGTTTTATGGTCAAGGGACCTAAATTAAATTCAGCTAACAGTTGAGGGAGGGAAAATGACTTTTCTCGACCGGAAATAGGCGGCGAATACAGGTGGACGAGGACTCAAACTCTAGTTTACACATCGTTCGAGAATCGAGAAGGAGATAACCAAAGTCGACGGAAGAAAAAGGTCCATATCGCCCATCGTTTTCTTCCATTCCTTTTGCGATTTGCTACGTGAAGGCGAGTTGCTAGCTGCAAATCGACCATGTTGCCTCTGACCCCATCACACTACTCGCTCCAAGTCGACTGATTGATTAGCTTGGAGAGGACGTGCACATCTGCTTCAGCAGCAGGTCGCAACCAAATTTCTCTCTAATCGAGTTACCCAAAAAAAGAAAAAAATTCACACTAATCCTCGTCTCCAACAACCAACATCTCATGCATATATGCAGTCCAAACCTCCCGAAATTATCTACATAAACAAACACTGCAAATTAAACGAATCAAATTAATGCCCAAGTGAAAATTAAGAACAAGATTAGTTAATAATTAAGCTGATTGATCAATCAATAGAGAGGACAGGCTGATCATTTGAAGGAGTTTTCGTTCATTTCCTTGTCGCTCAATCGCTCATGCAGATTAATTAGTACTAATAGAAGATAATTGTGTGTGTGATGATGTCCAACAGCCGACCGCTAAACATGTATTGCTGTCCTAATTGCCATTAAGCCGACAGGCCCCCGAAATCATCGACGGATCGTCTCACTCAATCCAAATATATATGTGGCCCTTTTTTGGACTTGCAATCCAAGGATTACTTTGGGTATTTTTAGTTGGGGTGTCTCAATATCTCTGGGAGAGAAAAAAGAAATTCAGAAAAAAAATCTCTGGGAGAAAAGCCAAAGGATGCTATGTACAAAGCCTACACCTTTTTATGTCTTTATGTATGTATATATACGTTTGTAGGGAGAAATGTAGCTGAACTCACACCACACGCGTTTGCCATCGGACATACGTGTGGATCGAAGCTGGTGAGAAGAAATCGTAACGGTTTCAGCTCATTTTGCCTTTTGAATTTTCTTTTCAATTGCATAAAGGATATGTATGGACAATTTTACTATCCTGAGAAGTATATCTGGATACCAATATTTACTATTAAAATTTTGGTATCTTAATATATAAATTAATTATAGATACTAAATTTTATATTAAAAAGTACTGAACCCATCAAACCTTACGGATTTATAGAGCACTCATTTTGAATTACGAATGGTCAATGGTGAAACGGTATGTTACATGCTTCAAATAACTCACTGCGTTTGTTTTTTTTTACCTTCGGCAATTCTTATCCCCATCTTCTTCGTCGTACATGATCTTTTACTAAATAATTATCATGTATTATATGGTTGTCCAAACACTTATACGTCTACGCGCCATTCTCGGCATCCAACTCTGTCACAATACCATTAATTCGACCTTAGTTCATATATTAAAATGAACATTTTACAAATTTAAACATCAAATTATATTATAGTATCATAAGCTCGTGTACCAACGATATAATATATATACTCATTTTTGTTATAACCTTGGAGGCAGAATCATATAAAAAAATCTAAACATAAATTAGTTTATCTGTTTATGATATAAACATGACGCAGCTAATTATTTGTTGATCGATCGATTGCCAATTTAAAATTTGAACTCCTGTGTTTTTTTTTTACCCAATCAACACGTCATTGGCCCTAGGTAGCCCAGCCCTCGAGAATTAAGAAGCAGCGGTTTGCCAAAACTTGGTCACCCAAGTCGTGCCACCACAGGAATACACACCTACTCCCTTCAAATTTTCAATCCGTTTGACTTTTATGTTTACATTAACCGCTCGTTTTATAAAAATATTTACATAATTATTATTTATTTTATTAAAATTTTAGTTTATTAAAAATACTTTAATCATTACTTATAATTTATGCACATTTATATAGAAATTGAATAAGAGGAACGATCGAACATATATCCATAAATCGGTGGTGTTAAATAAAAGGAAGTATTATATAGTATATATACACACACGGTATTTTATACCAGTAACCACTTTCTCCCATGCACAATATATACGCCCGTAGATCACTCGCATACTTTTGCTCGCCGCACGTATTATTGTACAATCTGTTTCACGTTGGTTTGTTTTCTCACTCTGATCGCTGTCGCTCGTACGTGTGTTCGTCTCTATATTTTCGCACTAATCCAAATAATAAAATTTGAACTATATTCCTGCAGGTTTGTGCATGACAGCACTGCTGCATATCTGCGTGCGTGCATGCAGGGTGCTCGCCACGGTCATCGAAGCTTTGATTAATTAGATCGAAACAGGCCACAAATCGATAAAAAGATTTGTGTTGACCCTGCCGGGTCTAAGGTATAAATACTAATTATTAGTGCTTAATTGAGCTACACATGGTGGCCAAATCTAACCTTAATTAAGTTCGAAATTAAGCCGTTGGAAGAGGCTGGTCAGCCCGATGCTCGCTCGCTAGCTAGGTGCACTTCCGTTCCACTATGCCAGTTTATGTTTATATACAAGTACTAATGAATTTAAAAACATAGGTAAACCATATATAAGAATCAGCGGATGATAAGCAAGACTAATTATCCTCGTTTATTGGTCAAAATTTAAATTTAAAACTTAAATTTTTAGTTGATATCGATGTTTTCTAATCGTAGTTTATTTTTCAACCTTTGTTTTTAGATAGCTAAGGACACGAATATAAAATTTTTATCCATAAATTATTTTTAATTGTTAATAAGCGGTTTCGCTTATACTTGTTAAAAGCAAAATGATGAGGTTGAAAGATTTACAATATGGAACGAATTGAATAACATTCTCTTTTCATATTAAAATTGATTAAATATGTATGTTTAACCCATCCAATATATATATATTAATCCCTTTGGTCTCACGTTATAAGATTTTCACGCATCGACTAGATTCATATGGTTGCTAATAGATTAAAACACATATATTGATTAGTGAATGGATAAAAAAAATTAAAAGTCTTGTGATATGAAACAGATGGATTACTACCATGCAAATTAAAAGCATACGAAAGATTTCAACAACGTTGCATGACATTTCTAATTAAACATATGCTCTATTTACATGAGCATCTAACGTTCGTAACTTTTCTCAAAATCTTTATCTCTTCCAAACAGTCCAGATTATCACCAAGATTCTAATAATAAGATATTATAGAATTCATAAAATAAAGCAAAACAATACATCTTCTACAAATTTTCAATAGTCAACTTTCACCGGTTATTTTTCATCAGAATTTTAAACTCTCTAGACAAGACAACAGTTATCTTACACATCTTTACATTTTTCACCGTTGAATCTAAACTCATCTCAGAAAATCTTAGAGCAAGAGATTGAAATGATTACTGCCTCTTCATTGTCATAAATATTTAATATTTAGGGCAAAATTCTATCGAGCTTAAAAATTTTTGGTCTCCAATAATTGCTTAAAAACCAAACAAATTATACTATAAGGTAGGTTTACTTTGAAAATGCCGTCATAATGTTGTAATCATATTTTATAATCTTACTGTGACATAAAATTGATCAACAAGTGTTAAAACCTCAACCAAATTTTGCTCTTAAACGCCAGATATTTTTTGTATCGGTATACATATGACTATTCAAAAATTTTATAGAAATAAATATAAGTAATAAAATAAATATATTTAGTAATTAATACATAGTACAACGGCATAAATGATATTCCATCCGTTCCACACATATATAAAAGATACGTGAAAAAATCTAAACAAAATCAACACATCCTAAGGTTGGAAGGATGCATTTTACCGTGAAAATGATCATTTACCGAAATGCCACGAGACAACGTCGTACAGCAGTACAGCACGCGATCGACGCTCACTCGTGCGCAGTTACAAATAGTACCGCCCCGCCCGCTAACCACTCCCCACGTCTCCTTCAAAAACCCCACCGCATCGCGTCGCACGCTTCCCCGCTTCCCTCGCCTTCCCTTCACTCCGCCGCGGATGCAGAGCCACGCCGTCGACGACGCCGGGGGGACGAGCCCCGTCGCCACGGCGCCGTCCAGCCCCACCCGCCGCCTCTGCCCCAGGGACGACGACGACGATGGTGGCGGCGGCGGCAGCGGGCACTTGTTCTTCTTCAGCGCCCCGGCCAGCCCCGTGCACTACATCCTCCGCTCGCCGCCGTCCTCCACCGCTGCGTCGACAGCGGCGGCGGGGCACTGCGCTCCCGCCGTCGGGGAGGGTGATCACTACGGATGCGGCGGCGCGGGGGATTTCGAGTTCGCCGCGCGGCAGCATGGGGATGGGGATGGCGGCGCCGCCGCGATGAGCTCGGCGGAGGAGCTGTTCGTCGCTGGGCGCATCCGCGTCGGGTGCCTCTCCCCCATACGGCAAGAGGCCGGCTTCGGGGAGCAGCAGGAGGAGTACGAGGAGGTGGTGGGAGGAGGAGATGCCGGCGGCGATGGCCAACGGCCGCGGCCTCGCCGGGCCAGATCGGCGTCGCCGCCGCGGAGCCCGCGTCCAGCCAACAAGGTCACGGCGCCATCGGACTCCTTCCCCTCAGCGTCGTCGTCGTCTTCCTCCACCTCCTCCTCCTCCTCCACCAAGAACACTCGCCGGCGGATATCGCTGCGGGACCTCCTCCTCGGCGGCACCGCGAACAACAGCAACTCATCCGCCGCCGCCGCCATCACCGGCGCTGCCGCCGAGAGGTCGTCGGGCTTCTGGCCCCCGTCCATCTGGCCGTCGTCGCGGTCCAAGAAGACCAGCACGCTCGCGCTGCCCTGCCCGTGCCCGGCGCCGGCGCCGCCGCTGCAGCCAGCCCGCCGGTCCACCTCGTCGGACAGGTCGTCGGCGCCGCGGCGGCGCACCACGTCGCTGCCTTACCGGCAGGGGCTGGTCCTCGGATGCCTCGGGTTCGGGGCCCGGAGCTACGGGCTTGCCAAGTCAATGCATCCGCTTTCATCACGGTAAAGGCGTAAACGAAAAAGCCGCCTTCAAAGGGAAACCGATAAAATCTCTGCATTTTTCAGTTCATAGAACTTTACATAATCTTGCGAGGGCTTGCATGAAAAAAAGGGAGGAAAGAAAGGATGTAAATTAAAATTTTGTTCTGTTGCTTCTGTCCTTTTGTGGCAATGCTAAATTCATACTATTTTATATTCCTATGTTCATCATTAGTACAAGTCCTTGTGATGCATAAATTTATGCATTTGATTGGCTAGTTTGATCCTGTGTCCTTTGTTGGTTTGATTGTGACCTAAATAGCTAAATAACTATTTTTGTTAATTTTTTTTGCATGATCTAATAAAGTGCTTATTCTTAGAGTGCGTGGTGAAATATAGTAACATTCAAAATAGCCACAAAGATCAATTTATAAGTGATATTCAGCCTTCATTAATACAGTGTGCAACTCTTATTGCTTTCAAGAACAGATAAGCCCAACAATTGTCATCATCATCATCACCATTGTGTTTTCAAGTAGTTTTTGTTGCAAGTACTCTGTCAGCGAAGACAGTGAAGTCGGTAGGAAGTGGTAACAAACGGAGGAGTCCAAAATAAGCTTTTTCTATTTTGTCTCTTTGATTTGTTCATAGTGCAACCAAGATACCATGTTGCCATGCTTCAGTGAAAAAAGATGAGGCCTCACAATCTCAGTGATAGGTACGAGAGTGACACGCTACCGATCCATTCGGATCACAAGGAAGAAGCATTTTGATCTCCAATGCTTGAAAAGATCTCCTCCAAGAAGACGATGAATGATTAATGTTCAGACTTATCAGTCACAACCTTTATTTTCATTGGTTCGATCAGGAGCGAGCATATATCTGCTGAAAACGACTCAGTTTGGGTGGATCCGTGCAAAATTTGTCAAAAACAGTCACCAAAAACGCTTTACAAATGGAAAGCCGAATGAATCGTGGATTCACAATGTGCAACGGACAATTCTGATATGCGTGGGTGTTACAGACGGTTGCAATGAACTCCTACTGCATCAGAAGTCAAAACAACCCTAAACCCAGACTCTGCCAAATTCCCTACAGCGATCACAGATCTGGCAGAAAACTACCATAGGATCAAAGTGATATGTTCCATCAGGACAATAAGCTTGCAGTTAGTTCAAAACTTCAGATTGCCATGTTGGAATTCATCAGAAAGCATGCTCACTTGATCAAGTTGCATGGGAGAGCATAACAAGGAATACTGCTATCAAGGATCCAAATGCAAGCGACAGTAACAATGCAACCCAAAGCTCCGGTTTGCTTTGCTTAGAAGGAGCAAACACAATAAGCTCTTCAGCAACAGAAGCACACGCTTTTCCTCATGATCATGACACTAGAATACTAGATAGCTTAGGTTAATGCCTTACTAAGCCACCCAATAAGTAACAGATTACTGAGGTGACTGACAAAACAGTTCGGATCTTAAAGATAGAGAGATCATGAAAGCCCAACATGCTTAGTTGGACAAATGTCTTGTATGTGATCCTGACCTCTACAGGAACAAATGCTTCATCTGGCCATTCGCAAGCTTGCACAGTCCATTGAATGGTGCAGGATCTGCAGATAAAGATGACAGAAACATCAGTGGGTAATGAGGGTGTCTAAAATGAAGCTATTACAGCAAGGTAAAGATTTAAAAAAATCCCACATACTATTAGTCATGTTTCAAGCCAGACAAGCAGAAGAAATAAAAACAGTAAACCACTATACGTTTCTCTTGATACAAAGAAATGCTATGACATCAGGCATTTGAGTTGAAGTAGTATTTCACTCCCAGAAGTTATAAGCTCAAGGAGCTACATTTCTAACACAAAGAACTACTTATGCAAGTATATTTGCAGATGTAAGCATGAATAAAATGAGAAATGTAACATTATCTACTCATGAAAGTATAGTTTTTAGAGTAACTTTCACAAAACTACAGGTAGTTTGATCAAACTAACACAAAACTACATATTTAAGGACATGTATCACAAAACTACAGATTTAATACCAATTTTTTTCATAAAACTACAGATTTAAGACTTTGTATCATAAAACTACAGATTTAACATAAATTTTATCATAAAACTACAACTTTTGTAACTTAAAAAAGATAATAGTTGACTCTAAAACTGTAGTTCTTTAATAGTTTTATCACTAAATCTGTAGTTTTGTGATGCAAGATCTTAAATCTGTAGTTTTTGAGAAATTTGTTGTTAAATCTGTAGTTTCGTGATACACAACCTTAAATTTGTAAATTTTTGATGATTTGGTCAAAGTACATGTAGTTTTGTGAAATCTACTCTAGTTTTTATGATAAGTGTACAGATTTTTACTCATACATGGAACACAAGAATAAAAACCACAATCACCAATTAACAGGTTAGAACCCCTTATGGGTGAAAGAGCATAAAAATATAGGCACACTAAAACTATGTCTCTGAATTTATGTTAAGAGCTAGCAAACTTGAATGTAGGAAACCAGTGTAGCAATGCAACATACAGACAATTCATGATAGTCGTACTAAAAAGGAAAAGAATAGAACTGGGCAACAGTTCTCACCAAAGTTTTCACCAAAATCTGTGCAAACTTCAGCACGGATGGTCTGGTTGGGTTCAGCGATCCCAATAATCTCCAGATAGCGTGACATAGGGGCACCAGAGGCTCCTTTGATGGTTAGCTGATGACCATCGGTGGACTGCCCAATAAGCAATCCACCTTCTTCACGTTGGGCTTGGACCACCGTGCGCACTCTTCGTCCCACAAACATCTTCAGAATTTCTCCATTGACGAATGCTGCAGGGCTTGTTGTATCCATTTCTGCAAGGCATCGCTTTTCATATTCATCAACACATTTCAAATTACCAATCCAATAACACAGGCGAGCAAACAAATTGAAATTGCAAAGATCTACTCCTACTTATTCTATCATGACTAGCAAGCACATGGAAAATATTTGCATAAGTTCATTCAACTCCTTGATGCCTTGCATCCAGAAAGGGCACAACCATCCGGCTTTCAGTCTGCAACAAGAAAATTGACATGGTTCCCTCCTTGATCGCCGTTAGCGAAGGAGACAGGATCTCTAGAAACCTCAAACTCAAACTAAACAATAAAACTACACGCACCAATCCTAACACCAAAAATAGTACAGCAAAAAATGAAAAATTGATTTGAAATTTAAATCCACACAGCATTATTCTTCAGTGTATCATTTCTTCCAAATCAGTGGACCATCTCTTCACAGCAAGGTTAGATTACAAAGGCCAGCAACATAGAACATAGCAAATTAAATTAGCTTACCTTCATATAGTTGGAAAAACAATTCCTTAGACCAGGACAAGCAATGCATCTTACATTACTCAGCAAAGTGATTATTGAACTTAACAATAATTTGATCAAGTACCACCACCAGCACAACCCCTCCTAGCTATTTCATCAGATTTTCAGCACAACTATACGATGTCCAAGACAATGACACTTCGATCAAGGCATCAAGCACAACACAAGGATTATCTTGCTCCTTGCTGCAAACGTTTTCTCGGGACGATTCATATGACCGAATCTGAACCCCACAAACTGATTTTTAGTTTTCTGCTCTCATCTGCAGCTAGTATCCTATTACATCAAAATGAACCAAATTTCATTAGCAAATTCCTGGGGGTCCTTGGGGGTTTTAGGGACTTAGCAACTTTGATGAATCGAAAGCTCGAGCCAGGCGTGACACGGGGACGCCAGAGGCCGCCGGGAATGAGCTAGGGCCGCGCGATCCGCCGCCGAAGAGGAGAGCAGGACGCGCTCGCAGTGGAAGCGCGGAGGCCGAGGCGGCGCGCGATGGTGACTGAACCACCACTAGTCCCCCCCCCTCCCCCCCCCAAAAGGGAAACCGACCCATTCTCTCCAGCAACCCTAGACGATAAGCCCCCACCTCAGTCACGGCAGGAGAGGGAGAAGGGAAGATTTGGAGGCGGCGTACCGGCTTCGGCTTCGGTGGGAGGCGGCGTCGGAGCTCGGGGTTGCCGGCGCCGGTGATCGGAGGGGGGGGGGGGGGCGCTTCCGGATCCCGGGAGGCGTCTAGCGAATTTTTGGAGCTCGTTGCCCTTAAAATGAAGCTTATTGCGGAATTGCCACCCACGCCCTGAATTAATGGCGGCTGGCGCGGTGGCGCCAAAGGCTACGCGCCCCTCTTCGCCTTTTTCGCGCCAAAACGCCGCTTCTCTTTCCCGCGCTTACACCAGTACACCACCGATGAGCTTGGTACTGTCCATAATTTACTATCCACATGCATGATTATATAAATAATGCACGGATAATTTTTTTTATTTTTATCTTCAATAAATTATGATATTTTAAACCATTTTAGTGTCAGTTCTAAAATGTAAAAAATAAAAAGAATATTTGTTAGTTGTAGTAAAAGTATCTTGTTCAAACTTAAATTTAATCTTATTACATGAAAGACATCATAAAAATACGTCATCTAAATTTCGCTAGCAAATAAAGATTAGTAACAACTCCCTAGCCTTAATAAAAATCTAGTGAAATAAGCCTCAGTTGTACACAAAAATTACGGGAATGGGTATCTAAATGCTTTGTCCCCATAAAAAGAGCATCTAAACGCTGTATACCCACAACTTCATGAACACAACATCGGTGTTTCCACAGCTCTAATATTAATACTCTTAAATATAAAAGAAAGATAAACTATCTACGAGATAGTTTCTCATACACCCAACAATTTTTGCTTTTTTTATATGTCACATTGTCACTCCAAATTCACGTGCCGTATGCTTAAATTGGATTTTTTATTAAATAAACATTTTTAGCATGTAACCACCTGGCAAATTTTTTTCAAAACCGAACCTTTTGGCCACGCCAGTGTGGCGTGGCAAGACAACGCTGCCACGCCGCCTGATCGGCATGGCAATGGCGTGGCAAGCCGTTTTGCCACGTCAATGTTGGTGGCGTGGACAAAAGATTTATAGGGTGAAAATATTATACCTGGAGGTTTAGTAATAAAATTATTTATTAAAATATTTAAAAATAAAAAAATCTCCTTAAATTGTCTCATCCCCTTACTAAAAGGACACTGGACACCGCAAAATTCCAAACAGAGGTTAAATAAACACTCTCATCATTTGCTCCATGCATCATAAGCAGGAAAATAGAACGAAGAAATTGAACAAAAATTAATCTATGGTTTAAACGTTTATATTTGCAAATCCTTATTGATTTACAAGCTAATATTATAAAAATATTAAAACCATCTCTAAATTGAGTTTCAAAATTCAAACTTTTGTTGTGAATCAGAAGTCGATGTGCTTTACCTTTCTCCACTTAATCAAGCTCACCTTGGTATGAGAACATTCTACTCCCTCCGTTACTCCCTCCATTTCGTAAGATGTTTGACTTTTTACCGTTAATGTTTGACTATTTATCTTATTTAAAAAATTATAGAAATATTATTTATTTTGCTTGTGACTTACTTTATTATCAAAAGAACTTTAAACACGACTTGTCATTTTGATATTTGTACTAAATTTTTAAATAAGACAAATGGTCAAACGCTAAAAAAATCAAACATATATAAAACAGAGGTAGCACAAAATATAAAAGTTTTGCATAGAACTGGCTAGCTGTGAAACTCTTTTTAGCATAGGGTTGGACAACCATTGCTTACATTTATCAAAATAGTCATTAAAAGTTATAAAAAAATTAACGATATAGATTAATATGAGTTATGCCATAAAAAACATGCAAATTCAAACTTAACTTATACAAAACTATAAAAAATAAAAAACTATAAATTTCAATGTGTATACTATTTTAGTTTAATTTATTTTTTTGTTAAATGTAGAAGTTGAATTTAAGTACATATCTTATATTAATTTATATTATTACTTTTTTATATTTTTAATAACTATTTAGGGACATACAGTAAAGATGTACAGCAGTGTACATGCACACCCTTTACCGTACAATACAATTAACTCTGGTACTTACTATACCGTACCATTCGTACGTGTATTGTTTTATATTAAAAGATACTTTTATCGTATCTATTAATATATATATATATATATATTAATTATAGATATTAACAGATTCATTAGCATTAAAGACGATGGAAGCATCTTATAACATGAAAATGTGATAATAATTTCTTTCCTTAACAACTATATAAACCGGTTAATAATTAGTCATCCCCACAGGAGAACGCCGACGACGGCGCCCATCAACAGCGGCGCCGGAGCCGCCGCCGTCGTCGTCATGAAGCCGCGGGGCGCGAGGCGAACGCTGCTCCCGCCGCCGTAGTAGTACCCCTCGCCCCCGAGCCGCCGCATCACGTCGAAGTCGCCCCGGAGGCCCGTGTGGCCGCAGCCGCGGTCGAGCGCGAGGCGGACGTCGCCGACGGCGGCGCCGTTGTAGAAGCGGAAGCTGTCCATGATGCCGTCGACGCAGCCGAGCACCAGGTTCGTTTCCGCCAGGCACGGCCCGCCGCAGAACGCCTCCGCCGCCGGCGGCGGCACGTGCAGCGCGCCCTCCGGCCCCAGCCTGTACTGCTCCTGGCACCCGCTGTAGATCTTCGGCCACCACCAATGCAAAGAACACGCGCATGCAGAGCATCAAAAACAGCTTGCATTTCTGCTCGGACAAGATGAAAAAAAAAGATGTTCTTTTTTTGTCTGAAGATGTTTTTACTGCTCCGTTTTACACCCTAATTACGAATTAATAACTGTGATATCAATGTTTGATTGCTTAGAGGACGTGCTTACATATCGATCGTTGAAGCAGATGATGGCTCTGGCAACGATGTCTCCGGTGCTCCTTTTCTGACCATGGAAGGCTGCTGCCGCTTCGTCTTCATGCATCCATCAGAGAAAAAAAAAGGGGTTCAGCAAATGCAGATGAACATTGTGCATGCTTAATCCATCACTTTCAGATAAGGCACCAAAAGAACAGCATACCAACAACAAAAGCAAGACAAATCTACCTGATCTGCAGCGAGTGATCAACGAGGTGCAGACGCACGCCATCATCAAAAACAAGAAGCACCTGGGCCAGCGCCACGTCCTGGAGACCAAAGCCATTGTCGTTCACTCGTTCTTGTCAGAAGTTCTCAGGCCATATGAGGAACAAGTGCAAGCATAGATAGCAATCAGTGTCTGACTGTCTGAAGCTCTGAATATATAATGACGGAGATCAGTTTTGCACCCCAGACACACATTCTCGTTCCCTCGCACGCTTCTCTTGTTTCCACCTGTAATGTAGCGTGTGTAACTGGGTAGCACAGAGCACCGATTTCCTCCCATTCTGCTCTGATTTGAGCTTAAATCTTTCTTTTCAGAGCTGGCCAACTAATCTTGACCAATATCACCAAACCGATCCTTAACGAGGTGTTCAAACGAGGAACTCTGACGAAATTGCATACGGTTCTCTTCGTACATAAGTATCTCTCGTAGCCGTAGCATCTTGTGATTTCTTGTTCCAGTTTTCTAACCCCATCTTTTCGTTTATGCTTATACTTATAAGTTAAAATTTAAAACTTTTAATGATATTAGTTTTTTTACCAAAATTTATTTTTCACCTTGCATGGCACACAAGAATTAATTTTTGTTTGTAAACATGTCCATTGTTTTTTTTTAACAAAGATCAATGATCTAATCGATACTGTTCAGGCCCGTTTCCGTACGTCCTTCCTCTTGTCTGGCACACAAGAATTAATCATTTTTATTTAGGTTATCGTTTTCAGAAATGACATGTTGGTTACTTGCTGCCGAATTTATGTGCATGTTAAGAAATTTAGAAGGTATTGGTGGGTTGAGAAACCTACTCGCAGAGTCGCAGAGCCTGACTCGATGACGACTCATTCGAGATAATTAGTCCTAAAATATAAAAATTACTATATCCTAAGAGATAATCATTTTTATGATGTAAATTTTATCCCTACAATATAAACACTTATGCTGATTCCTATGATTTCAATCGTTTCAATAATTAGAGTCCTTTAGACGCTTAGAAAGAAAAATAATCAAATTAAAATTAAAAAACTAACTACTGAAGTGACTAAAAAATATTTTTAGATTTTTATGCTAAACATCTAGAAATTATTTTAGGACGGATGTAGCCGTTATTTTTCTTTCCTATTTACTGATCCGTGCAAGTAACCATCAGTCCAAATGAACGATTACTCATCCACTCTTCGGTCTTCACTAGCTAAGAAAATGTAAACATCACAGGGGATAACTGCAAGAAGTTAACTTATCTGCTTGAGCACTTGGATGACATAGCTCAAAGTCTAACCTAAATACAGTCTCGAACTATCGATGATGAACGGATTTACCAAGAATTTAGTAGGGATTGAACTAATTCGTACGAGTACGGTTAATTTACCACGTTCTAAATAGAACCATATTATTGTACCTCTTTTCACTTTCAAATACACGAATTCAGACAGGATACAATCAGCCAAGGCAACTAATTCAGCACAAAGAAGATGGTCGTGGGTTAGAACCAATTTTAATAAAAAAATAGTTTATTTAAATTAAACTAGAGTTAGCCCTAAATTATCCGCGATCCACGCTCATCATAAACACTGGCCTAAGAGTACTCGGCCCACTAATATCACGGCCCAAATAATGTTGGCTCCCGTGCGAGCCCATACAAAATCCAACTGCTGGGCCGGATCGCGTGTCGTGGGCTTGTGGAGTGGATAAAATCGAGAGGCCCACCATGCATGGGGCACACCAGGTGTCCACGTCTACCTCCGAGAAGGCCTTCTCATCCGCTGACGTGTCCCGGGCATGTGCGCTGGACGACGCGTCCACGGAAGTTACTCCTGATCTTCTGCGGCTAGTCCAGGTGGCGAATGGATGGAGCCTCCTGTCCTCCGTGTCACTCGTATCCGTATGCATAACCTCGTATGGTGGCACGTGGTAAACGTATTGACATGGTATATCTTCTCTTACCGAACTTTGTCTTGTGCACCATGTTATTTAAAACAAAAAAATTCTTATATTAATACATTAAAAAAACATCATATAGTTTTTGTTTCTTCGGAAAAAAATATAAATACAAAATATAAAAAGAATGAAGATGTTATTGCCCGACAATACGTAAATTAACGAGTTTGTTCCGAAAATACGATAACCGTACGAAGAACGACACATATATTGTAACATGATAATTTCAGAACATCATGTAAAATTCCTAAATTTATAAAATACGATGTCAATAACAAATTCAAACAGTGTCAAATCAAGGGGCAAAGAAACCCAACAAAATGCCAAAAAGAGCCTACCAAGGATACTAGACCGGAGCAAGCAACCGGGCAGATTTTTCTTCACGGGTTCTCTCTCCTCCCCACAAACAATCCCGCCCCCACCTTCCTCTCTCCCTCCTCCCCGTCCCCGGCCCAGGCTCCCATGGCGGGTCCTCCCCTTCCCCACCACCGCACTCCGCATATATAGGAGGTCGCCTCCTCCCCCGCCCCATCCTTTCTCTCTCCTCCCGTTCCGCATCCTTCTCCTTTTGCACCGGCCGCCGTCGATCGCCGCCGGAGGTGAGAGTGAGCTTAGCTGAGGTGAGGTGAGGTGGCCTTGATCTCGAGCGGAGCCCGGGGCTAATCACGATTTGGCTAAACTTAACCGCGCTATTATTAGTGGTTGTTAAACTCACGCGCGCCACGAAGAGGAGGAGGAGAGAGAGTGGGGGCGTGGAGGCGCGGAGGAGGAGGAGGAGGCTATGGAGGCCCTGAGGTTCGTGCGCGGCATCCGGCCCGCCGCCTCCGCGGCTCCGCAGCCGCCGCCTCCGGTGGCGCAGCGGCACCACCACCAGCAGCCGTCGCCGCCGCGGGCCGCCCTGCATGCGCCGCTGCTGCGGCTGTGGCCGCTCGGCGGCGGAGGGGGAGGAGGAGGAGGGGAGAGGGCTGGTGCGGTCGGCGGTGCGGTTCGCGGCGAGGACGCGAGGAGCCAGCGCGCGGCGGAGGTGGAGAGGGAGGAGGCGAGGCAGGGGGGAGATGCGGGGGCGGACGAGCGGAAGGAGGGGAACTGGGTGCTGCAGATGCTACGGGTGCAGCCGCAGTGGGCGGAGGCGGCGGACGCCGAGGCTGCCGGAGCCGCCTCCCAGGAAGCGGGCCGCGCCGGCGAAGAGTGCTGCGCCTCGTGCGGTGGGGGTGAGGAGGAAGGCTGCTGCGCCGTCGGGGAGGACGATGACGAGTGCGACGGCAAGGTGGTCGACCAAGCGACGTTCTCGAGGCTCCTCAGGAAAGTGTCGCTCGGGGAGGCCAAGGAGTTCTCCAAGATGTCCTACCTCTGCAACATCGCCTACATGATTCCCAAGATCACGGTAAGATCCAAGGATCCGTGCGAGTTACCACGATTCTCGAATTCACCTATGCATCAACTGCAATCCATATTTGGTGGATTGCCTACACGCCAATTGCTTGTGATGAATTGTTCAAGTTGCGTCCTGGTCTATGCTGTAAACTCGACAGAAATGCATGCTAATACTGGTATTTTTAGGACTTATTTTTTAGTCTGTTTTGGCTTTTATTGTTTACTTCTCCCACGGAGATGGTGAAGAATTTCCTGTACTGCTCCGCAAACTATGCATTATGCCATTCCCAATTAGTCGTCCTGGTCCCCTTTGTGCTCTTGGACAACAGTGGGGTCTTCCTGAAGGATTTGACGGGTTAGTGCCAGGTCTGCTTAATGCAATTTCCAAAAGCTACTCTTGGAGTTATCTATGGCTGAGTTGTATCTGTCTATTATTGTCCACCACCTGGTACTTCATTTGAGCCGCTGCTTCTGGCCTATGGAGTATAGACACTTGATGGAGGGATTATATATTGTTGCTCACTTCCTTATTTGATACTTATGTGGTCTGTGAATCGTGATATTATTAATTACACAATTACATTTCTGGTATCACATAACTAAATTATGATTGCATTTTGCAAGTTTCCTTTCTGACATACTCCGTGATATCAATATTTCATTGCAATTTGCAATAAGCAACTGTTTGCTTTCTCAGCCAAAATGTCTGCGGAGGTACGATTTGCGGTTTGTGACTTCATCAGTACAAGAGAAGGCCAAAGCTGGTCTTGATCAGAAGCAGGAGCATAAAACCGAGAAAAGTGAATCTCCGAATCAAGAATCTGAACTTGTAGAGAACCCTGAGCCAGGGAGCAACAAGAAGACAGAAAGTGGGTTGGGGGTAAACCCCTTCGGCGCATACCATGTCATGTCGTCTGCTGCCTCTTATTTACATTCACGGGCTATGGGCGTCATTCCCTTTGGTTCCAGGAATGATGTCAAGAATGACCCAACCATCATGGCCATTGTAAACGGTCAGAGTGGTGAAGGTTTAACCATGGATGAAGCTTCATTTGTGGCCACTACGAATTCAGTAACTTCCATGGTTGCCGCCAAGGAAGAAACAAGACAGGCTGTTGCAGATGATCTGAACTCTTCAAGATCTTGCCCTTGTGAATGGTTCATTTGTGATGATGATCAAGGCAGCACAAGATACTTTGTAGTTCAGGTATGCCTTCTTCCCAATATATCATGACATGTGTAATCTTCACTTTGAATAGGTCATGAGTGTTTCATTGTTAATTGGCAGGGTTCGGAGTCAATTGCTTCTTGGCAGGCCAACCTACTATTTGAACCAGTCAAATTTGAGGTATCCTACTAGCCTGTCGCTAACATTTCAAGATATTGTGCCAGTATACGTTCATTGTGCACCAGCAGCTTCATTTAGATGTGCATCATGGATTGAATTCAATTGACTCGTAAACATTTGAATTGTAACTTATGCAGGGACTCGACGTGCTTGTTCATAGGGGAATATATGAAGCAGCCAAGGGAATGTATCACCAGATGTTGCCATATGTCAGATCTCATTTGCGAAGTTCTGGTAAAGCTGCAGCATTACGCTTCACTGGTCATTCTCTTGGTGGTAGTCTGGCTTTGCTTGTGAATCTAATGTTACTGATGAGAGGAGTGGTACCTGCTTCATCGTTGTTGCCTGTTATAACATTTGGCGCACCTTGCATCATGTGTGGCGGCGACCACTTGCTTCACAAACTTGGATTGCCAAGAAATCATGTTCAGTCGATCACGATGCATCGCGATATTGTTCCTCGAGTCTTTTCGTGCAACTACCCTGACCATGTTGCTAACATCCTGAAACTAGCCAATGGGAATTTCCGCAGTCACCCATGCCTCACAAATCAGGTAGGTTCATGGATCCGCCTCAGCTAACCATTTCTTATGCATCTGGTTAATTAGCTTGCTCGTACAATTTAAAGAGCTAGCATGATTTGCTGGCCATTACATTTCAGAGTAGTGAAAAACAATACTTCTGTGTACTTCTTGTTCGTAAAGTTTTTTCATCTCTGTTTGCATGTTATCAGCAAATTAACCAACAATGGCTGTAACCCTTTCTGTGCATTTCATTGCAGAAGCTCTTGTACGCCCCAATGGGCGAAATGTTCATCCTGCAACCTGACAAGAGGCTATCCCCGCACCACGACCTCCTCCCACCGGACAGCGGCATCTATCACCTGAGCGACTCCTCGTCGTCGGGCGCCTCCCTGCGGCAGCTCCGGTCCGCCATGTCCACCTTCTTCAACTCGCCGCACCCGCTGGAGATCCTCAGGGACAAGAGCGCCTACGGGCCCAAGGGCGCGGTGTACCGCGACCACGACGTGAACTCGTACCTCCGCTCGGTGCGCGCCGTGGTGCGCAAGGAGGTGCGCCGGCACCGGGAGACGGAGCGCGGCCGGTGGCGGTGGCGGCTCCTCCTGTGGTGGCCGCGCGGCGGCGCCGTCGAGCGGACGCGGCTGGGCGTCCTCCTGGACGCCGCCGTGGAGGGCGGCCGGGAGACGGCGAGGCAGGCGCGGGCGCACGCGCGCCTGCTGGTCGTCCTGCTGGTGCCGGCGAAGCTGCTCGTCATCGGCGCCTTCCTGGTCGTTAGATTCATGTAAACGTACATGTAAAGCGTGGTTAGATCCCATCCGTTGATTCATTTTGTTGGTTGCAGTTACACCCCACACTGCTGCAGCAATGATTCTTTCTTCCCAAAGTGGAAATGCCATACAAAGTGTCATACCCAGATGATGTGATGATACTCTCTTTGCTTAGATGCTGTCCAAACGGTTCATAACTTATGAGATTACGAGAATATGTAGTTATAGATTTTGAACTTATGAGAATATGTAGTTATAGATTTTGAAAAATGAACTAAAAGCTAGAGAAGTTGTGCCAGAAGCTGTCCCAAACGATTCACAGCTTATAAGAATATGTACTACATATTTTGAAAAAATAATTAAGAATCCAGAAGCTGGGTTCAGGAGCTTTTCTAGATTCTCGGAAACTGGCTTCAGGAGCTTTTCTAGATTCTCGAAAAATTGGCAACCAAGTAGCTACATATTAGAATCTAAGGCTTCTCAAACAGTTCCTACGTGGATTTGACACATAAAAAAAGAAAAAAGACCTCAGATAGATCGATCATATGCTAATTAATTGGACTCTAAAACTTAGATAATAAATTTATTAATTAGACTCCAAGATGTGGTCTGTCTCTCTATATATTTTGCCATTTGTGTCTGTATAATCTGTCATGAGGCAGAAACCTGGAGGCAAGATGTATAACCAGAGTAGGCAACCGAGGGATTAGACCTACACAGTATGCGTGTCGGAACACGTAATGAACAATCAAACAAAGGTTAAGTCCTCGTCACTCTCCTGTATTAGTGACAGCCATGCGATGCCTTGTACTGTACGTATCTAGTACGTGTTGCTTGCAAAGAAACTATACCAGAATTTGTACGTATTACGTGTACAGGGGAATACGCGTATGATACACGTCGCTTCAATAGCCTCCCCGTTTTTTTTGATGTTTAAGAGACAAAAATTGTATTTTTAACTTTAACTTTATAGTTTATTTTAGGATTTTTTATTACAGTTCATTTTAAAATTAGATTCATATTTTTTTTATTTATAAATATATCGTTTGTTTTTTTAAATAAAGTCAAAAGACGAGCCGTTAACTGGAATAAGTCCCCAATTTTTTCCAACCCTTTTCCGTCTCTATCTTGCACCGTTCTGAAACTGAAAGTAGCCTTCTCCATATGCAAACTCTCTTTAGACTTTAGAGTTACCAGATTGTCATTTGAAGAGAAGTTGAGAACTCAGCTAGACCTTCCAAGTTCCAATCGAAGCAAAGCAATGCCTATCAGCCTATGCGTAAGGCCGTAAAGCCTTTTCGAGTGTTCTTAAAAACAGCCAGCCAGCGAGCAAACTGAATCCAGAAAAGGAAAAAAAAAGGTCAGATTTTTCTTTTCTTCAGCGAAAATCCAGCAGGCAGCGAAAACCGACAACGACGGGAGCGAAAGATCGTACGTGCCCTGCCGGCATAAAAATCCAACCTTTTTTTTTCCCCTTATTTCTTCCTCCTCGGCAACCCACGACCACGAGCTCGCAAGCTAGGATGCGCATGGCGACAAGCGGCGCGTCGGCGTCGTGCCAATCCGGCTACCTGGGGGCCGACGGGGCGGAAGGAATACGTACGTGCCGATCCCATCCTGGATGATCGCGCGGGGCGGTGGAGCTGGGAGCCATATAGATCTGCTGCTAAATGTGTGGTGCAGAGCGCGGCGTAGCGTGCGTACGCCGGCCGGTGGCGGTCAGAGGAGACGGCCGGCCGGCGAGGAGGACTACTCGCGCTGAATGCGTGACCACCAGTACGCCACACATGTACGTGAGGAGATCTGCTTCTTTTGGCATTTCACGCTAGTTGAGGACGGTGACAGAGTACGGCTTGGATTCAACCGCCCTTCCGCCTGAACAGTCTTGTACTAATTCCCATCAAAATTTCGAAGAAAATAGTGCTCCCTCACTTCGTGGTAAAATGTAGAGATAGTAAACTCACTGGCTCTGCTATTTATAACTATTACCTCCGTCACTAAATATTTGACGCCGTTGATTTTTTAACATATATTTAACCATTTGTTTTATTTAAATTCTTTTGTAAAATATGTAAAGTTATATATATACATAAAAATATATTTAACAATACACGAAATATACAAAATAATTATGTAAATTTTTTAAATAAGACGAATAGTCAAATATATATAAAAAAAGTTAATTGTATTAAATATTTAGGGACCGAGAGAGTATATAATTATCATGAAAAACTCAATATGCATTGAGCTATCTCATATTTTTCATCTAGAATAATAAACATTAGATCTCTCTCGGGTTTTGATCATAATCATTCCTATATCATATACATGGATAGCCTACTTAGTTTATCTACTGCTTGATCCAATCTAACTTCTAAAATTTGTATAACCAATTTTTTATTAAAATAAATTTATAAAATCAAATGAGTCTATGATATTATAACAGTATCTTTAGAGGATAATCTATGTATTACCTCCGTCCCGAAATAAAATCATTTTTCGTTTTTTTATACAATGTTTCGACTCTTCGTCTTATTTAAAATATTTTTGCGACTAATATTTTTATTCTTACCGGATGATAAAACATAAACAATACTTTAAGAGTGACTAATTTTTTTAAGTTTTTGTACAAATTTTTCAAATAAGACGAATGGTCAAATGTTAGACAAGGAAAAACGAAAAATGAGGTTATTATGGGACGGAGGTAGTATATCATATGTTTTAAATTTAAACAAAGACTTTAAGAAAAAAATGATGGTCGGAATTTTAAAAAATTAACCAAATATTGTTCCATACGATAAATTTTTTTGATCTAGTTAATTAGCCACTAATACTACTCACTCCGTCTGACATTATATGAGATTTTGACTTTCTGTTTGTAATCTTCGACTACTCGTCTTATTCAAAAAAATTTGAAAGTATTATTTATTTTATTTATTATTTTCTTTATTGTTAAAAGTAGTTTAAGTATTACTTATAAATTTTTATATTCACACTAAATTTTTAAATAAGACGAATGGTCAAAAATTATAAGTGAATAGTCAGAATACACTGTATTATGGGACATATGTAATATTAATTATGGACAAGACATACCATTTCATTCATCCAATTCAATTCAATTGTATGTGCACATGCAAATACAAAAGCATATATATTTTTACTCTTGACGGACGACCGGGCTAGCCGAGCCCCTCTAAATTAGTTGACGGCTTTGATGAATTGACGATGAATATTTAGGAAAGGAGGCAACCGTCAGCAATGTGTAGTTTTATTTAATATAAAATTGGTGCGATAACCATAAAACAAGTAATTTGCTTATTTATATCATATAGATTCCCGTTATGATGCGCGGGGTATCACGTAGTCACTAAAAGGAACAAAACAATAAAAGTATCTCTTAAGCCTTTAAGTCTTCTTTGCGATGAATGATTGTTTTGAAGAATTTTGTACTGTCTGAATCTCTTTAAAATAAGAGATTGGACACTGGGCACTCTTGATTCACGAGTTCTATAAAATTTCTATGAAATGTATCGATACATGAGAGCTTTTAAAAAAATTAACATGACATCCGAGTCATCCAACCTCATGGGAGCTTTTCTTTGCATCCCTTCAATTCTTGTATTTTTTTTTCTGTTCTCCATGCGAACCGTTCCAATATTTTTCAAGTGTTTTAATAATTTTCTGTTCTGTAGTTGCATTTTTCTTGTCAAAAGGTCCTTTGGCTTGTACCAATTTTATAAGAATAATAATGGAATTTAGGGTCAATGAATTTTTCCTATGGACTTAAGATAATGGAATTTGGATGCACCAAATTCCTCTTGAATGCAATCTTCAATGCGATGGGGTTTCTAACATAAACTCCAACGTCATGTTTTTTATTTTCTCAAAGAAGTCCCATGCAATCTCTCTCTATACTCTCTCTATTGTAAGTCATATATATTCTAGCTAAGAATAGGTATATAAAAATTTTATTCAAAAATTACAAATAATCACCCTCTCGGTATATCTCTCCCTATACTCTCTCCAGGGTAAGTAATATATATTCTCGAAATTCCATTTGTAGTCATCCAAACACATGTTTTGAGCAATTCATGTAGATTTCAACATATTATGACATTCCAATCTTGCGCACGAGTCTATATATTCCTAAGTTTAAGAGAAACCTCAAAATTCTTCTTGTTCCGGTGTTTTCTCATTTCCACGTTTTAAAGGAGACAAGATGAGTTTCACCGTCATGTTAGTGCAATAAATCTCTCTCTCTCTCTCTTTTATGCCAACAGACTATCGTACGTTTTGTAAGGCAGAGTCAAATCCTAAGATTGATTTTGGTGTGCATTTGATGTCAGGTTATTTTCAAATAAAAGAATATGTTCGTACTTGGAATTAGGCACTGTTTAGATTCTAAATTTTTTTTGGGAGAGTAGTCGTATACGTATTAAACATGGTTTAATTATAAAATAAATTTTAGATTCCGCCGGTAAATCGCGAGACAAATCTTTTGAGTCTAATTAATCTATCATTAGCACATGTTAGTTACTCTAGCACTTATGGTTAATCATATCCTAATTAGGCTAAAAAGATTTGTCTCACGATTTCTTCTATAACTGTGCAATTAGTTTTGATATTTATTTAATATTTTATTTAGATGTCCCAAGATTCGATGTGATGTTTTTAGAAAAAATTTTTGGGAACTAATAGCCTTAGGTGTGTTTGAACCCTGTTAATTTATACAGTTGACTTCGACCGGGCTGGGCTGGCTGGCACCGGTGAAAAATGAACTGGATGCACGTAAGATTAGCAGTGAGCAGTGAGATCCGGTTGATACAGTGCTCTACAGCGCTCCTAGAACAAATCTTCCCATGTGCAATCAACTGGACGGTAGTACTAGAAGTCAATAAAAAGAGAGAAAATGACAAGTTTGGGATGCACTATATCATATCAGCACTAAAGCATCCAAGCATAGAAAGGTTAGTGGACACAATAAGTAATGTTTGTCTGCTCCTTTATATTTTAAAGAACGGGAGTCGTGCTCATTTCGTACTTCCATGACACCGTAAAAAATCCTTGTTCAAGGCTTATATGTACCATAATCCATGGCAAACCCACTTAAGTTCATATGAAAATCCAGTTTTTTATATAAATTTTTATCAACGTCATGCAATGGTAGAGAACTTAGGCTACGTTCGGCAGCTTGCTTGTTAACCGGCGCGAAAAACACGATAATAAATTAGTACATGATTAATTAATTACAAACTATAAAAAATTAGAAAATTAGATTAATCTAAAATTTTAAAGCAACTGCTCTATAGAAAACTTCCGTAAAAAACATACCGGCCATAGTGTGGCAAGGTTTGCCACTCGCCAGACCTCGCCTCGGCCATGAGTACCCCTCTCCCTGGGGGCGTGGTAGTGAACCTTCGCTCTTCCTCTGTGCTATCCATCCATCATGGACAATCTTGCGCCGAGCGAGAGAGACAAACTAGGCGATGCGATACAAAGAGAGGGATGCTTCCTCTTTGATTAGGGTTTATGGACCGGATTTTATTTACACGATGCGAGCTCAGGGAACAAAAACACTGAGGCTAGGCTCGGGATCGATGATAAGCAGTCCAGCAGCACTAGAGTGAGACTGGCCACTGTGATTTTTCAATTTCAGTTAGTCCTTGGTACAGAATCGATTGAATGATTAATAATCTATGCTTGATTAGCATGTTTAAATAGTTATTTAACTGTTATGATATTGGACTTGTTACAATAAAAGATTTAAAATTGTATTTGGGTTTATTTGATAATTTAAGTATATCTCGATGCATTGTGATTTCTCAGTCTATTTAGTGTCATCACTTGCGACGTGCCACTAGCCCATCGACAACCCCGGAAATCCAGGCCCAAGTGAGTGTCACGAGTTAAAAAATATCATAGGCCCAATTGGATTAATCGTTAGCTAACCCCAAGTGCTTGTTGTTTAGTTGTTGCCTATAAATTGTAGCCCAAAGAGATATATCGGTATCGGAAGTGAGAATACAGATTCTGACAGTCCTCTCTCAGGTTTCTTCCTTTCTGAATTCGTCCGAGTTCTCTGATTCTTCTTCTTTCCCTTATTTCCATCAAGCAGGTTGCTAACATGACCCCTGGTCACACCTAATTTTTTTTTCACTCGTCCTCCACCGCTGCTGTCATGGTTGCCATTTAAAGGTCCCCATCCTTTCTGTTTTTATTCTTTATCTCCAGCTGTTAGGATTAATTATTCGCCCTCTTAAAATATAATAGGGCGTGTCAGTTCCTTATATGACCTCGAATATTAAATCTACATATTAATAATACTGTTAAAATAGCTCGAAAAGAAATCAATCGGTATCACAGCCATCCTATTTTGGTTTGCAAAAAAACGTGTTTTAGTAGATGAGCCACAGATGGATGAAAGCTGTGCGTTGTTCCACGGCCACAAGAGTCGCTCTCTCTTTGGGGTGTTGACAGCCCAGTGATTCGGATAGGAACTCTGGCTGAAATCTTGGCCTCCAGATCATCGCTTCTTATCCGTTTTTCTGCCCTTTCCTTTTCTCTGCAAACTGCTTCTGTTCCCTTTCTTTTTTCTTCCTCGTATTTTGGCAAACCAATGATTTGACACTTGTGTACATCAATGATGAGTGGGATCCTGCCCCCTGCATTATTCCATCGGTTCGGAAGTCCAAACTATAATAGCCTTATTTTCTTACTTCTGCTTATACTTATAAACTAAAATATAAATTTTTAATCTTAAACTTAGAGTTAATATTAGAATTTTTTATTGTAGTTTATTTTCCAGCCTTTGTTTGTTAAGAATACGTATATAAAAGTTTTATTTATATATATTTTTTATAAATATGTCATTGGACTTTTTTCAAGGAAAAAACAAGATGAGGGCATAGGTAATCTAGAATTCAAATTTTATTTTAAATATAAGTATTTCCAACACTAATTATATACTAATGTCGCATCAATCACATTCGTTTATATTATTTCCAACTTCTCTCACTTATGCTCTCATCTCAGTTCATTTTACATTTATTGAGAGACGTCAAAAAAAATATCCTAACTCTCATCTTTTATATTTATTGAGAACCGAAATCCTTTTTTCCTTAATCTAATACTCCATATTTGCTACTTTTCCATTTCACAATGTAAGATTAGATTCATATGGATACTAATAAATCATCAATCAATGCATTTAAACAAGCCTAAAAATTATTATAATATAAAACAAATGTAGTAGTCTTATAGTATGAAATGGATGTAGTAGCAACATACAAACCAAGCTAGGAATTAAGGTGGTTATTGGCATATCAAGAAATTGTTGTCATGAATGATGAAACTGGTCTCATGTTAGGGGTGTTAAATTAGCAAAGTCAATTAGAATTAGATATGCCAGCTCACATGTATATCACCGGCCAAGTCTTTATGCCTTGATTTGGGGTGTTTAATTAGCTAAGCCAATTAGATATGGGGCATATAGCTCTAACCAAATCAACCAACGTTACCCTGTGGACTGTTGGCGATCTGGCAAACCACTGCACTTATATTAAGGAGAGCAGAAGAAAACAGCAAAGGCTTTGGAGTTACCAAGAAAGCGATCTCAGGTGGGACGTTGGAAGCCAAGAGACCAAAGTGGCTAACACATATTTCACTGGCTAGATAGCGTGAATACACTGGCTGAAACATTCCCTGCTGTCCAGAAATGGTTTCAGCAACCACATTCTCTAACTACTCACATCACCACCCATAAACAATCAAACAAATAAACCCCGTCATATATCTAGTATTAACACCAAATTACAGGCATTCATCACTACCCACTACGACAAACTTTTCCTTACAGATGCAGGTTTCTCCAAAGCAGCAGGAGAGTTGATAAAAAAGAGCCTGAATACTGCTCCCACTGTGGACAGCAGCAGCAGGAGCAGTGCTATTGACAATGAGAAGGCCCTTTTCATTTGATGTACTGGGACATCCATTTGAAGCCGTCGCCGTAGCCCATCTTGCGGACGACGCTGCACATGAAGATCTCCAGAGGCCGCACATTGGAGTCGGCCAGGTTTACGTTGCCCTTACCGGTGGTGAAGTTGCTGAGGCCAAGGTAGTAGCGCAGCTCCTCCTCGGACGCGGCGTATGGGATGTCGATCTTGTTTCCCAGTATCAGGAAAGGCACGGTCGCAAGAGAATCGTCTGCAAGGAGAGCATCAAGTTCCTTCTTCGACTCTGCAAACCGTTCCTTGTCAGCGGCATCCACCAAGTAAACAACAGCATCAACCTACCAAGCACGCATCACGAATTAAAAAAAGAACGGCCAATATAGAAAGCATTAAAGTCGCCAAATTCCACACTAAGTTGCTACTAACAAGTACGACTAAAGGCTGGGCAAGGCGATATTTCAATATTCAAACAACGAAAATGTACCAACAGTATTAAATTCAATCTCCACTGATTAACCTGACCAAAACTATACATGAAGAACTAAATCTATTCAACTACAGGCCAAATGTGGATTTTGCAAAACAAGGAGCATTTTGCATGTTACAGTTGAGAAATGTATTAGGACCTCCTCTTCATCGATTTGGAGATCTTACAACTTAGAAGTGCTGCATCACAGCATTGGTGGTCAGCACTATGGCGGACCTTCATTGAGGCAGTCAGGCCTATTGCAGGGTAAATACCAACTAAATGGGTTGAAAGATGCATTCCAAACATCTGCAGCAATTGTCGATGGAATGTGTTCCAGTAAATTATTCATGACAAAGAGCTCAGAATTGCCCATTATCACTAGTCCATGACTGCACTGCCAACATTCAATTATCCCCATTTCTATGTTTCTCTTACAGAGATATGTCAAAGCTATGTAACTATATGAGGAACATCTCATTGCACCACACTAACCACAGGTTCCTCATTATGTAACTGCACCAGGAGAGCTAAACAGGATTTAAATCAAGAACTGAACTCTAGAAGATCATGTATTTCTGTTGCCATCAATATTGTATCACATGTGTAATTCCCCTGCATCCTAAAGTGGCCATAATTTATATGTGGCCCCGGTAGCTAGAACTAGTTTCAAGATCAAATCAAATTCTGCACGAATATTCACTGAAGCACAGATCACAGCGGCAAAAGATTCCATGAAACATCTGCCGAACATGACGAGTTCTATTCAGCAAAGGAAGTTTGTTAGTCATGCATATAACTTGATAAATTATGTATTGTAAATTGGGATCATGCAACACACCATGTTCATGATCAATATGACAATGTTAGATATAGATACGGTTTCTCAATATTGGTTAACATGCTTAAAATACATGATAATAGCTAAGCCGCAAAATTCTCCCAGTAGGGAAACAAAAGGAGGCAATTGCACATGGTTATTTTCCATGTAAAACTTGCATGTGAATTATACAAGTTTTAAGCAAGGACAGTAAGGTCCAAAATCAGTTTTAGCCAGAATTGACTATAGCCCAGTACACCTGGACAACCTTGCAGATATACCATTCAGACTTCCTATATTGCCAACATACCACATAAAACTGCAATCTTGGCCTGCTTACTAATGACGGCACCCGTCGCACCCAAAGAAAGTGGGGAAGAAGTGCCCTAGTTAATAGTGGTAAACAGATCAACATCATAGTCTTTTGGTGGATGTTGGTCAACAAGGAAGAACGAGTCGTATATTAGGAAAGTTCACCAAACACAATGGTACATGGGAAATTCCAAATTTCCATTCTGATCGCTTTCCTCAGAAAAAAACAAGAATATTCAAAACTGATGCTAACAATTCATGGCCAGTAAGAAAAATTATTGCTGTTGAAACTTAGGGTGCGTTTGGTTGGTAGTCAAGGTGGGATGGAATATGACCATCCATATTTTTAGGATATGGTGATACCGTTTTATGTTTGGTTAGATGGATGAGATGATCCAATTTTTTATTTAGTTGGATAGATGAGGATGGATGAGATGAACCTATTGAATTACTAATAAATAATAATATAAATTAATCATCATAGATCTTATCGTAATTAGTATAAATTATTAATAAATTATATCTATCATCATTAATTAATACTAATTTAAACTTGTTAATTACTAATTAATGACAAAATAAGCTAATTATCACTAAACAATCACTAATGATCACGGTTAGTGAGGGTGGATGAGCTCATCCGGCCAATTTAGCCGGATACACCCATCCAGCATCTTCGTGGAATATTTCTTTTCTAGGCCACCATACCTAGTTTCGCCCACGAACCAAACACATCAAAAACCTGAACGGCCATCTCCCATCCAGGCATATCCCACCAACCAAACACACCCTTAGTGATGTTCTGTTCTTTAGGCCAACTCTTAGCTTCATTTGACAGGTTTCTACATATTTAGCGGAAATTGCATGTAGACCTGTCTGACAGCCTTACAGATATGCCACTCAACATAATGTACAGTTTCCTTGATCACAGAAAAATGTGCGAATTAATTCATTTGTCTTGAAATTAATTTGTTCTTGGCCAGAGCGGGTATAAAGGAACACATCATAGAATATTTTAAGACTTGTAGATTTTTAGATGAGAAATTACCTAACGACCAGTATATCTGGACGACCTTGCAAATGTACCATTAAGACTTCCTATATCGCCAGTAAAACTGTAACCTTAGACTGTTTGGAGGATGATGTAGAACAAAGCACTCTGCAGTAATCTATGTCCTGATGCTCAACAGACAAGATGGAGTGGGAAAAGTGTCTTAGATTTGGAGCATCATAGTCTTTTGGTGGTATGTTCGTCAACTAGGAAGCACAAGTCATATATTTGGAAAGTTCTCCAAATGTAGTGATTTATTATGAATGCTTTATTTGGAAACATAATAATAATTAAAGACTGATGCTAAACAACCCATAGTCGATGCAAATTTGTTCAGTTTGTTAAAACCTTAGTATTTGTTTGGCAGGGTTCATACTTTTTTTTTTTTTGCGGAAATTGCCTATAGAACAGTATGTCTGGACAGCCTTGCAGATATGCCACTCAGACTTCCTACATTGCCAACATACCGCTGAGAACTGCAGGATCAGCCTGTGTACCAGGGGTCTTAAAAGTGGCAAACAAGGCAACAACATTCAGTCTTTGGTGGTATGTTGGTCAACTAGGAAGCATCAGTGATCTTTTCGGAAAGTTATCCAAACACAGTGTTAACATGGGCAATTCCAACTTTTATTGTGAACACGTAATCTTTGGAAAAAGAACAACATGACAACAATAAAAAACTGACATTTTCCATGAAATTTGTTCTATTTTTGTAGATTTATCTCCTACTACCTCCATTTCTAATTGTAGGACTTTCCATCTTTGTCTAGATTCATTCATTGATGAATGCATATAATTTGTATATATGTCTAGATTTATTAGTATCCATATAAATCTAGGTATGGGCAGAAAGTCTTAAATCGTGAAACAGAAGGTGTATTATCTAGTAAAAAATCTTACCTCACTTTGCAAGGCCAAAATTAACCAAAAAATTAGTTCAATTTCTAAACCCAACCCAAGATTAGGCTGCTTGGGCCTTGTCAAACAAGGCCTTAGGAAAATGCACACAATCACACATATTATGCACCCGTAATTTGAATGGAAGCTGCACATTGATAGTTGAAAGCTTTGGAAGGCTTCCAAATAAGCTTAATCCAAACAAACGAATAACTTTTCTAGACATGAAACACTTGCAATATAAGCAAGATTTGAGTAACATTCTTGGTTTTTATGGATTGGAGTTGACAGTAGCCTCAAATTTGCAATTTTTTTTTTACCGACCAGCTTATAAATTGCAAAAGCCGAAATACCAGTTTAAACGCACAAGCTAATAAGCCTAAGCGGGAACAAACATGAGTTTACCCAAAAAATTACTCCATGCAACTTTTTTCTTCAGCTTGTATTTACAATTAGGGAGTTTCTCTTTGTGTATTTACAATTAGGGAGTTTCTCTTTGCAACATCCAAATCAACCAATCGGCTGTGAATGAAATCACTGATAATTTCCTCCCATGATTTTAGCAAGATGCCGGTACTTCATCAGCTCATATGCATGTCTAATCCCAGACGCTCCCCATGCCTAAACACTAGTTCGTTCCAATTAAACAAGAGCTGCTTACAGCTTACGACCCAAATCGCCCCATCCTCCGTCGCATAAGGAATAAATCTAACAAAAAGTAACACAGAAAGGGAAGCATAGCAAAAATAGAATCAGAGATAAACCTTGGCGTAGTAGTCCTTCCAGACGCGGCGGGCGATCTGGTGGCCGCCGAGGTCGAAGGCCTTGAACTTGATTTTTCCGATGCTCAGCTCCTCCGACGTCGGGTACTGCGTCGGCTGGTGCTGCACAAGCCGCTGCTCCACCCCCCCCCCCCCCAACAAAATCCACACGCATCAGCCCCCAAATCAAACAACCCACACCCCCAAATCGAGAGATCGAGAGAGAGAGAGAGAGAGAGAGAGAGAGAGAGAGAGAGAGAGAGGGACCTCGTCCTTGAGCATGTGGAGGAGGGTGGTCTTGCCGGCGTTGTCGAGGCCGAGGAAGAGGATCTTGGCCTCCTTCTGCCACAGCCCCAGCGAGGCCAGCACCCCGTAGAACCAGTCCACCAGGAACATCTCCTCTTCCTCCTCCCTCTCCGGCGATCTCCGTCCGCCGCACCAGATCGGAAGGGTCTTTGGGTGGGGGATATGTGCTGGGGTTCTAGATTCTTCCGTGGCGTCCACCTGCTTCTAGAATTCTATGGGCTCAGGCCGGCTGCTGGCCACGTCACGCCCTTGCTTAGGCAGCCCTACACGTGTAATCTTCGGAATAGTGTTTTCTTATACGTAAAGTATAATATATATCTTCGTGATAAAGTCATGATTAGTCATTTTGGTTGTTTCAAAATAAATTTATATTTTAGACTAATCATTGCATTACAGTCTTTGGAAGTAAGGAATAAATAGGGGATGGCTGAGATTTGATAAAGTGTAGGATATTTTAGTTCTGATAGATGTGTTATCACTTATGAGTGAAAGAGAAAGGTATTTTGGGATGGCGAGAGTCGTAAGCTACGAATAATTATATGTTTACATGTAGGAGAAAAAAATAAAAAAAGTTATTTGCTCTCATGTAACAGCTGGCTCAAGATAAATACATGGAATAATAGATGAGGGAAATGGATAAAAGGAAAATTATAACTAATTATTATAGTTTTATAAGGCTTCCGTCGTTTCGTTTTTTTAAGGAATAAGCGAAAATGTGTTTTTGTAAAAAAATAATTTGCAGGTAAAACTTTTATATGCGTGTCCATAGCGCGTCAAAAGCGAAATATGTAAAACAAACCACGATGAAAAAACCACAAAATCAAGTTCAAAATTAAGTTCTAAAATTTAAATTTTGACTTATAAGTAGTTACAACTATGAAACGATGGAGCCTTAACTCTACTTTTAAATTTGCCTCGTGCAAGCAAAACGGATCGATTTGCATGATTATTTAAATGTAATTTAAAATACTTTAAAAATAGATTAATATATTTTTTAAAGAAGTATTTCTAGATAAAATTTTTGTAAAAACATGTTTTAGTAATTTGGAAAGTATGCGCGTGAAAAATGATGAAGTAGAATATGGGAACCATGAGAGATGAACAATGCCTTAGTACTCACTCTGTTCTGAAACTTTAGTTGAAAAGAAAAGGAGAGAAATCTTTTATAGTCTTACTCATAATCTTCGAAACCGTGATTTTCGTGTTACTGTTACTCATAATATTAGTTTTTTATTTAAAGATGTCATGAAAACCAGATTTCTGCATCAAGACTAGATGAATACACCTCGTAGTCTTAGGCAAGTGCTTCAATAACAAGAATACAAGGGAAAACGAGATTCCCTGTCATGAATTATATCAACCACTTACGTACATTATATATATATATATATATATATATATATATATATATATATATATATATATATATATATATATGTGTGTGTGTGTTTTAGGGCTCTTATTGCCGTCTTCTGTATGCTCCTGACGTGAAAGAGAGATGATAGGAGAGAGAAGTGGTTGTTTTGCATGAAGTCAGCAAAACATCGATTATTGGCGTATAAAACGAGGAGACAACCAGAAAATCTGTTTTATGCGTGTGCTGACTCTAATCAGAGGCGCTGATCAGATGGAATGTGAATGGAGAATTAATTAGCCTATAATTATGAAGAATCAGCTTAAAAAATTGTCCTTTGTATAAAGAGTTTTTTCTGTTGACACGGCTTGAGATAGAGCCCATAATAGGCTCTACCATTAAACATGCTCTTAGGTGTTGCTTTGTTCAAAGCCAATACTAAAATATAGATATTTTGAACAATAATTTGCCATTGTTTACTTTGTTGAAAATATTTGCATATATACTTTTTTTAAAAAGATAATAGTGGTGATAGTGAATCTGCCATCCACCAACTATATTCCATATATTATTACCAAATACTTGTTTATGTGTAAAATATTTCAAAGTATCCTATATATTGGTTTTATTTTTCATCTCTTAAAAGCTAATTTATATTTGTCCGTAGCAAAGCACGTGTATTTTGCTATTGTAATCAATATAAGTATTGCCAAAATTAACAATTGATTTGAATGTAATCAATATAAGCACATGTATTTTGCTATTGTAATCAATATAAACATTTTAGCATAGTCATGAACTAAATAAGTGCTTAGTTTAAATGTATTCCCTTCGTAAAAAATGTAAGCATTTCTATTATTCAAAATTTATACCACAATATAAGCATTTCTAGACCGATTCCCATGATTTCAATCGTAATAGTGACTTCAGAGCCAATCATATAGTCATATGCTTAGAAAAAATATAATCAATTCAAATTCAAAAATTGATCATTGAAGTGACTAAAGAGAATCTTTTGACATTTTTTCGGTCTATGTTAAACAACTTATAAATATTTATATATCAAATTGGAGGTAGTAAAAAGTATACCCAGTGGGCACCTTACATAGTCATATAGAGCACACATCCATTTGTGCTTTGAGTGGTAACTAGCCCGGTTATGCTCTTTCTATGTCTCGTTTTTTACCTTTTCTTCCAAACATATATACTATCATTTTCTACGTGCATGCTTCAAAAACTCCTAAACGGTGTGTTTTCTAAGAAAAAATATACAAAGTTATTGTACAAAATATAATCAATCAATTTTTAAGTATTTTTATAAGTAATAATTAGCTAATCATATGTCAATCTATTTTTACATTTTCCACACCAATTCCCAACCTCAGCAAAGAAGGCAGCACCATACACATACAACTTTATTTTTAATATATATGACATATTTTGTTTCATCATGATAAGATTTTGATCACATACGGCATGGTGGTTTTTGAACCAACGATACGGTAGTGATATGTGCTTTCGGACATATTAAATTCGTGCAAATTTTAAGAACCATATTTTCTTTCCTTTACAAAATAAGGAAAAATCAAATTCTTACTCCCTCATTTCTATATATAAATATTTGCAGAGTTTGAATATTTCCATACACCATAAGCTTTCTAGTACTATTCATCATCATTGTTTATGCCATCAATCATATCAAATTTAAAATTCTTCTGGTTTTATCTCCCTATATTATCTATTTCTCATTTGTTAAGGGTTTCCATAGTATTTTCTTAGTAACCTTAGACATATTTGGTTTGGAAGAATTTTAATAGGAAAAGCGGAGAAATAGAAATACAGGTTAACACTAACCCACAAAAAAAATTTCAAGATATTTAAGTGGATATAAATTTTAATATGTTTTATCTAACTATAGGGAAGGAAAATTTTCTTTGGTTTTTCCTAGTTCATTCCTACAAACTGAATGAATTGGCTAGAAATTAATCCATAGGAATCGAATTCTTTATTTTTTTTCTCCAAACCAGATATGCTCTTGATCTTTGCTAAATAATCTAGAAATGATTATATTTTAAAATGAATGGAGTAGCTCCTATCTTTTTCTTATACTTATTCTTAAAAGCCAAAAAAATAAATTTAAAACTTGAATTTGGGGTTTTCTGTCATCATAGTTTATTTTTCAATCCTTTGGGTTTAGAGCGTTGAAAACACATGTATAAAAGTTTTATCATAAATTACTTTTAATCGTTAATCCATAAGTTGAGTCCTATTGATGACATATGTTGTGAAGCTTCCTTCAAGTTACTGATGTGCACTAGCTCAAATGTAAATACAAGTTGTACTAGGAAACTATATTATACAACATTGATTCTACCGTTTGCGTATAAATTATACCCGGAATGTACATTCGTGACGAATTCTACTGTTGCTAAAGAAGCGTCAACACCTTTGCAAGTACTCTCTCCGTTCCAAAATAAACCAATTTTTTACTTGTTGCTACAATTTTTAACTTTTCGTCTTATTCAATTTTTTTTGCGATTGGTATTTTTGTTTTTATTAGATAATAAATCATGAATAGTACTTTACGTGTGACTAATTTTTTTCTAATTTTTTGAAAATTTTTCAAAAAAGATGAATGGTCAAACGTTAGACACGGAAACCGGAAAATTGTTTTTTTTTACAGAGGGAGTACTGAAGTAGTACACATGGTTTTCTAGCTGACAATGACTTCAGATCAATGGCGTCGCCCATTCGCATGGCAAACAAACCTGTCTTTTTCTACAGAATACATGCAACAATCAGGCATATGCCATCACTTTCTGTCAAAAATCCGACGATATTTAAGGTATCCGCCAATCCATCCTTTTTTAATCCGAAAAAAGGACAACAAAATGGGAAAAATATGAACACTAAGGAAGCAAAAACGGAAAAATATGAACACTGAGGAAGCAAAAACTATGTATTGCTTGACAAGCATCTAAGAGAAGATAGCTACAGCATCCGACTGTCCCAGTTATACTGAGGAAACCTAATTTTATGGACTAACCCTATTACAAGATAATCTTTTCATAACTAGGGTAAATTAACATCCGACATGTTACAAGCACACATGATCTTACGATTCTTCCTTTTTTTCTGTTTGCTTTCCAACAAATGCAACAATAGCCTAGTCACATCAACATACAACCAAGTCAATGTAAAAGATTAGAAGAAGAAAAAAAAGATTTACAGCGAAGATCCGGCCGGCATGCATATCTATCTTTGGATTTGGTCTGCAGCTGGGTTGCTAGTAGCTGATGATGTTGATGTCCTGCCGTTGGGCACCCCATTCTCCGTGGGAGGCGTTGTACCCCACTTCCCTTCGGACTCCAAGGGTTCAATCACTTTAACAGATCCATCCGAGAGCCCAACCGCAAATTGATTTGGCTCCTGTGGATGTGCCGCGACAACGAGAGGGTAGACCGACGGATTGCTGGAGCAAGGAGAAGATCCAGGTTTTTAGGTGAAGAATCTTGGTGGCAGAAAAAAAATATAGCGATAATCCCCATCTCATTAATAAACGGGAATTCGAACGTAGAACCATGCCAACAAAAATTTTATTATATGTTTGTTTTCCACTTGATATAGGTGGGTTTGATCATATTCTATCCAGCTACTCCAGTTGAAGAGAGAAATTCAGCTGCTGTGTGTTTCAGGCCTTCTAACAATAGCAAAAACTTGGTAATTTTTTTTAAAAAAACAGTTATTTCTTCTTGAAATTGACTAACAGGACCATGTAAATTATGCTTCGCAGACCTCAAACTTTGATTAGTAGACTACATTGCATTCTGTACTATATTACAGGGTAACTAACAGAAAGATACTGAAACATGGCCTTAGTTAAATGTTGTACATCTATATCATAGATAAAGGAATACCTGTTTATGGTTGCTGAAGACATGTATGCTGGAGGTGCGATTCGGCATCTTAATCTCAAGTTCTCCACATCAAAAATTCCTATGTTGCCATCGGTAAATGCAGCAAAAACCAGTTGGCTGTTGCGTGAGTATGATGCATGTGATATGGGAGCTGACAAAGCGTCCTGAGGTATCCACTGAAACAAGAGAAACAAAGAGATTTTAACATACAATAAAATTCATAGAACTTTTGGTCAGGAAATTTGAATGAATCACAAAATGTCTGGACCAAATATGAATTGAATGATTAGCTACCTGGTAGATTCTTTCCATTTTTGATGCATCATATATAGCTAGTTGAGTTTCATGGACAACTAACAAACGACTCCAGTCAGAGTTGAACTGGACCCAAGTGTCCCCTGATGGAGTTTTCCCAGCTGGCATTTGAATAGCAACAGATTTTTTCTTTTCCCAAGTATCAGTTGCCCACACACAAAGCTGCAAGGTGTAAACAGTAACATTATTATCAAAGGATTAAGTGGTTAACTGATGAGAGAGATGAATAAACTAGCGTCATACTGATCCATCAACAGAAACAATGTGCCTTAAGTGTAAATATGGTATTATTGGTATTAACCTGTGCATCGGCCCCTGAAGACACAAGTATATGTTGGCTGTTCGAGAAGGCCAAACCAGTAATTCTCCTTTGATGTCCTTTCAATCTAGTTTTGACCTGAAAAGAAAATAAAGCTCAATATAGCTGACAGCAGTTACTCAAGCTGCTCTAAATTATAATATGCAAAAAAAATTATGCACGTGGTACCTCATCTACCCTGACATTGTAAATATGGATGGTCGAATCTTCCATTCCAATTGCTATGATGTTATTGTCTTGAGGGTGAAATGCTAAAAAGGTAGATGCTGGAGGTGGAGGCATGAAAGTTGTCATCACCTGCATGAAAGAAGCATGATTAAAAGTTCCTAAATTTTGGAAACTTTATAAAAAAAATATTGAGCATTACCTTAAATGTCATCATGTTAAATAATGAAACCTTCCCACCACATGCAGACATAACATAAGAATCATTCTTCGAGAGTGCGATGCATGGGACTGCCTCCTCAGGATTAGTATCTGCTGTATCATTTTGCATGACAAGACCGCTGTTTGGTTGCCAATGTTGTGGCACTACACTGGCTGTGGCCTGCTTAGCAGAATGAACAGAATTACACCATAGCCTTGATTAGCCTAAACAACAAAGAACAAAGAGAGAAGTAATATATACCTTTCCACTTGGATTTTGCTCATTGCGAGCCCATTTCCACAGCCTTTGAATGGCATTGGACCCGAGTGCTAGCAAGCCAACACCAGAATTTGTATACAGAAGTCTGACAACCTGTACATAGAATTACAGATCTTGTTAGCCTTCCGAGTGATTACATGGTGAGAAGCGCAATCATGCAAGAGCAAAATGGATCAAAACCTTGCTGGTTTGGTCTGGAGTTTCTGGCATTGTGGCTACACGGCATTGTTGGGGATTTAGAACCTCCATCAGCTCCCAGGGTTTTGCCTTATCAGGCCTTTCTTCTGAAATTCTTGGCTTTATATCGATGCTTCTAGATGATGGATCACCTCCATTCTATTAAATCCATCATTAAGTCAGATCATGTTTATATTGGTAACAGTAAGGAAGCAAAGAGGCATTAAACAGATGAAACTTGTGAAATCCTTTCATCTGGATCACCATACCAGTATAGGAGATGGCTTTGCAGGAGAATTCCTGTCTATGTGATCCATCCGACCAATATTAGGAGAAATGGTCGCAACAACAGGAGCACCGGAGACCTGTAGAAGCAATATTCAAGGTCATGAATTTTCTAAAACTAGACCACAACATAACACAATAATAGCATGAGTGCGCATGCAGGAACCTTCATTGAAGAAGCTTCATATTGTGGTCTGAATGCTTCAAAAGGCCGATTGCCAAAAGCTCGCAAAGTTCTGAGTCCATCAGCATTTGCAAGTATCTTAAAACCATTGTCCATTGTAGTAACAGCAAGAAGATTGCCTTCTTTATTGAACCTCAACCGTGGAAGGCCCTGTTAGAACGTACACAGTTTAGACGACTAGAAGAGGGGGAAATATTAAAGAACAGTAGGGGACATAGACTAACTGGTAAGCCTCCATCAGCTTCAGTAGAGCTAAGCATGGTTGTATTATCAACATCCCAGAACTTAATCTGATTATCTTCACCAGCCGCCAAAATGTGATTCTGAGCTGTGTCAAACTGCACTACACCAGCTGACTTTTTACGAAACCCAGAATATGTCCTCTTGATAGATCCTTCACTTTCATTCCACTCAACCAAATATGAATCTCCGTCTTTACTTGTTCCACATGAGAACAACCTTCATATGAAAGACAAGTAAAATTAGGGCATCAGCAATAACCGAAGCCAACTTTTTGTGGGAGAAGTAATACTCTGCTTACCTAGTTCCATCAGCACTATAAAGCATAGTAGTATACCATTTTCCAGGAGCGTCATAATCTACCCTGGATCCCATATGGTCATAAAGCCACGCCTTAATTTTCCCATCTAGAGAAGTTGAGAAGATAAACTGCAAGTAACACAATAAGAATATCATACATCAACACAAGAAATCAACATTAATATTATAACCCTAAAATATCAGGCATCCATAAATCTCTCATTTTCCATTGAGTGGATACATCACCGAATATATGATCAGCGGACACTCGCATTACTCTGTTCAGAGTTAGATTAGAAATTGCCTAACTTCTACAATAAGCACCACAACTGGAAAGATCATATTCTATTCAGAAAACACACCTGAATAGTCTCTTTGTGGTGAGGGCAGATGGAGTACACAGGTGCCTCGTGCCCTTCAAAAGAAAACAGTTTCTGTCCATGCATATCCCAAACCTACAAATAAACAGAAGTTGAACGAAACCAAGCCTAGGGGGACAAAATGAAGTAAGAATCCAAGAAACGTCAATTACTTTTATCAGCCTATCATCTCCACAGGTGACAACACAAAGTTGCTTATTTGGCCGGGAGAATGCTATGTCATTAACTCCTCCAGAATGAGCGTCGATCTGACATGATGAATAAAAGGTTTAGTGATAAGACTTGAAATAATAAGAATTGTGATATTTATAGAACCATATGATTAAGGACGATTGGAAGTATTGCAGTACCTCTAGAACTTGCCGTGTCTCATTTGGCTGTTGGTATGCATGTAGATGAATCAAATGTTTTGTGAATGCGACACCTGAAACCACAAAGGAATCCTAAGCAAAAATAAAGTGAAATACAATATTACTGACAACTATAAAATGAATACTAACCTATCAAGTCTCCATCAGGGCTCCAGGCAACCCGGTTAATGGATATGTTGGAGTCTTTAGCCACAACACTCTTTTCACAAGAGGTAAATAATGAGGCATACACGATCAGAACATATAGACGCTTACAAATAAGGTCAACTAAAAGCAATAAAGGATAATTAGAACTTAGAGTTGAATACCTGAAATTGTTGTGTACAAGCTTGCACGTCCCAAATTTTGAAGGGCTTTGAAAACAGCCTCTCACGCATACCAACCTCCCAAAGTGTAATTTCACCATTAGCAGAACCAACTGTGGAGAGTAATAAGTATGATAAGAAAAATGCTAAATCTTGCCTAACTAAGTTGTTGAATCATTCATGCTTAATTAAACACATGAACCACATTTCTATCCGTACTATTACACATTGTTTTTAAAAACATCTTAATAACATAACGAGCTTGATCGTACCTAGAAGTAATGTATGCCGAGAAGGATGAAAATCCATGCTGGTTACATTAGATCCCTGTGACAATGTACAAGCCACTGTCCTAGGAAGATCATCCACTGACCATGAAGGTTGTGGAATGGGTGCAGAATAGGTGACCTGAACATAAGCATAGGGGACTTTTAATAGCTGATAGCAAATGCAGCAGGCATATATCTTGTGAGCACATGCAACATTACCTCATCAACACCATGTCCAGCAGGCCTCAATCGCTTCATTAGTTGCTCAGATTCTGCACTTTGATAGTCTGTTATAGTTGGGCGTTTCAAGATTGGGACAGCTGAGGAAATAATATGACAAGCTGTATGTCATTAAAAAGGTTTGGTAAAAGAAAATAGATTCCCATCAGAACATGCAAAGAAGACATAATAAATGTTCCATGCACACATTTTTGTTGACATATAGAACTACAGCTTTATGCCTTAAGGGGTGTTAGATGTATTTCAAGTTAGAAAGATTATACAAAACAGTGAAAAACCAAGAACACAGAATTGCTAAATAGTTAATGCCTGTACTGTATCACATTCTATGGGCCAATAGGATTATCTATTACTCCCTCCGTTACATATCATAAGTCAATTTGGTTTTGTCCAAAGTCAAACTTTCTCAAGCTTAACCGAGTTTATAGAAAAACATAAAAAGCATTTCCAACAGAAAACAAATATACTATAAAAATATATTCGATTGCGGGTTTAATGAAACTAATTCAGTATTGTAGATGCTGCTACATTTTCCTATAAACTTGATCAAACTTCAAGTTTGGCTTGGGGACAAACCATACATGTCTTATAATATGGATCGGACAGGATATTTCCCAACTCACCTTTTATTATTTAGCAGTTTTAAACTTATAACATTTTTTATTCAAACACAATAAATTTGAGAACATAATTGAATCGGATAGAAAATTGCCATTAAGTCAGAGATGTCCAATCAGAAAGCAAGTTTAAAGCTGTACATTATGAAACATTGCAGATTCAGCTCAGAACAGTAGACTCGCATTACCTTGATTTGGTGCAACAGGTAGTGGTGATGCTGCCACAACAGCAGATGGAACAGATGATGTAGCAGCAGTAGCAGCATTTGTCATCCAACCAGCTAAAGATGGACCAGCAGGAGTTTGGAACGGCTGCATGAATGGAGCTGTATTAAATAAAAGTGACAGGAGGCATTTGAAAAATCATGCATTGGAAAAATGGTAAATCTCAAACATACAGTATGAGCTGTGAGTGGTTGGTATGTGGCACCGGCCTTTGGAACCGCTGCCAGTGGTACAGAAACTGGTGAAGCACGAGCTCCATTTGGCGGAGTGCAGGTATGATCAGTGAACAAAGTCTTGATATCTGGATTTGGCCTAGGATTCTTGCAAAGCTGATGCTGCCAGTTCAAGCTGCAAATGTTGTCATAGAATTATGAACTCACACATAACAGGAAATCAGAGTTAACATGCAAACAGGTCATATATTGTAACAATAGTATATACTGTCAATTCCAAACCTTTGGTTGATTAAAGTCCGCAGGCGTGATGCCTTGAGAGTTGGGAAAACAAGCTTTTCACGGAAAAGGGGGTTTGCTTCAATAAGTTTTTTGAGCTCAATAAGCATTATACTGCGAGCAGATTTGGTATCCCCGTACTTAGACAACTGTTCATTTTCCCTGCAAGAAAACAAAATGGTATTTTTACAGGTTTATGACAATAGAAAGCTAAGAACATGACAATATAAGGCACTATATTGACAAATCAGGCCTGAAAAGTGCTGTTAAAAGAAAAGGTTCAAGAATCAGTAGATCCTACATTCAAAAGCAATAACAAACTACAACTAGCTCTTACTACAAGCCCTTTTCAAAAGGAAAATATATTCACCAAAAGAGAAAATCTCAAAATTCTGACATGCCTATCTCAAAGTAACTATCAGTCAACTACACATTCAATTTCATGCTCTATTAAAAAGCAAAACGAATCCATGCTATACTTTAGTTATCCATGATGGCTATCTTATCGCAAGTTGCAGCTGCACCAAGCAGAAACTTAAATAAATGCTTTTCATGTTCTGCCAGTAATGTGAAGCTATGAATGATCCATGCTTTACAATCCTGTTCTTTTCAGCTTACCAATTATGGATTATGGTGTCGCAATCTTCTAAACAGTAAACAGTATGATTTTTTTGCAGAAACTTTCTTTATAATAATTTCTTAAAGAACTTTTTGAAGTCAACTTTTCAAACCTTCTAATACTCATTCATCTGTGCCCTCGAATAATTGTGATAAATTCAGTTTCATCCCTCATCCATCAGCTATAAAGAACACAACCCTGGTAACTAAAAAATCAACTAAAATCATATCAACACCTTGTTGTCAACACATTTGACATTTATTTGGTGCCATGGCTGCGATAAAGTAATAATGTAAAAGTTTCCTAATAAATGCAAACTTCAACTAGCAAGATTTGATATAATAACACACTCACAGAATAGTTCTCTTAGTGAAGAGGAAATAACAGAAAGCAATTTAAAAAAAACAAGGATGTAGTAAGAACCTGAAATTCTCAAGAGTTAGAAGCTGTGTTATCTCTTTATATAACTCCTCATTGAATGTCGAAAAGACTTTAAGATCTTTAACAAGAATATCTACTGCCTTTGCTCTATCATGCCTGTTAGAAAATATAAATAAACATGAAAATTAATAGGAGTCATCCAGAGCCAAAAAGATGGAACCAAATACCCTTTTTGTCTGAAAAGGGGACTTTCCCTTCAGAAATGAAATTATACCTGTCAAGTGCTTCCAAATACTTTTGCTTTCTGATCTCAAAGAAGATCTTCATAGAATACCTATTGTCATCAACCTTGGTGAAACCTGAAAGATATTTCTCCACTTCATCCCACTCCCCAGCATGGACCTTCTCTTCAAAGTACTTCATGTTGAAGAAGAACCCTGACTCTTGCTCAAGCCTAAAGCATAATGTACCATATTAGGAAGAGTACCTTGGTAGAGCAAACCACAAGTCCAATGTACCATTGCATCCAACACAAAAGTCGTGCCAAGCAAAGAGAACATGATTTGACAATTTTTCCTGTCTTTTCGTAGAGCAAGCAGCAAACGAGTGACCGCAGAGCTGGCACACAAATAATCCGGACTAACCTTCGGTACGTGTGACTTGAGCAGAAGTGACAGAAAGTACAGAACATACAAACAGAGCAGCTCAGTAACAGCTGGAGTATAATTGCACCTAGTTCAGTAACAGCTTGTAAATTGCCGTCAATAATTTCGATGCGATGATGCAATCCACTAATCCAGATAAATGACATCTACTCCATTTACTGATCTACTCAGAGAGAAATCACACAGGAAGACTATAATGACAGAACCAATCACCCCGAATTAATCACATTGAATCTAGAAGATTCAGTTCTTCAGACGAATTTAAGTAACGGGCAGAGAAAACAGTTCAGCAGCTGAAAAAAAATCCCAAGTTTTAAGAGAAGGGAAAGCGAGAAAAAAAAGGTGGGGCGCATGTGGACTCGAAATTTCAAATCTCCCCCTCAACTATCCCAAATCCCAAATAAAATAAAAAACTGGGACAGAGCCCCTCCGAGAAACTCGATATTGACCAATTTGAGTAAAACAATAACCATCAACCACGACGAAAAAAAACTTTGACCAAACTAGAAAAAAAAACAGAAACTTGAAGAAATTTTCCGAGCATAATAACAAATCAAATCAAACGAGCAAAAAAAAAAATCTCCCGAAGAACTTAAAGCCAAAACCAGCAGGAACCAAAAAAAAAATTCTGGAGCTGCAGGCAGCTCGCGAAAAAAAAATCGAGAAAAAAAAACGCACACAAAAACACTCGCGAAACAAATCCCAAAAAAAACGAGCAGAGTCGCCTGCGCCCAACCAACCACCCACCACCGAATCACCCCAAGAAAAAAACAGAGCCCACGGGGCCGGCCAACCGGCGAGCACGAGAGGGGGAGAGAGAGAGGCTACCCACTTGTGCACGGTCTCCTTGAACTTCTCCTCATCGAGGAACTGCAGGATGAGGAACACGAGCTCCCGGCTGAGCGACGACATGGCGCCCGCCCCCGCCGCCGGCGAAACCCCCCCACCTCCCGACTCCGATCTGCCGCGGGGGGGCCTTCACGTCAGCCGCCCCTACCCACGCACACGAGACGCGCGTGCCACCCACCCGATACCGCGCCTCCGCCGGCGACGAATTCTAGGGTTTCCCCGTCGTCGCCGCCCCCGCTCGCTCTCGTGAAGAGAGAGAGAGAGAGATTTGGAAGGAGGAAGAGAGGAGGTCGAGAGAGAGAGGGAGAGAGGAGAGAGAAACTTTAGTCTCGCTTTCTTCGATGCGTTGCAGACCTCTCGCCCTTTTCTCTCTCCCCACGCCACCCCCACTGGCTTATCTACGATACGCGCGGTACCCTCCCTATAAGCGCACCCTCCTATCGATAGGGAAGCGCGCTTATGTGATACGTCGGGAGCGGCGGAATCGAAGGGGTCGGGATTAAATCGGGTGGATATTCGTGAGCTGGCGTCCGGTCGTGAGTGCGACGTGCGGGCAGCGGGGGGCGAGAAAATCCGCGGGTGGGGGGAGGCTCCTATATATCGCGCTCGGGTCCGAGTACGAATCGTTCTTTTTTTTTTTTGAGGCAGTCCGAATCGTGGCCTCGTGGCGCGATACGAGACGGTAACGTTTTGCTCCAGCGTATCGCGCGAGACGAGACGAGTGGGCGCTTCCGGTTTTTTTTCTCCTCTTTTTCTCGGATCGGCGGCTGGCGCTGCTGCTGCTGCTGCTGCTGCTGGGATCGATCGCGTGGGAGCAGTAGCACCGACCGAACGAACGACTGGGATAGGGACGGACCCGCTGTGACGTGTTCCATCTCTGTTCTGACCAACGGCATTTATTGCCCAGGATTTATCATGCTTCCTCTGCGCCAAAATAATTGATTTTTTTCACTAGTATGGAACGTATGGATCAAAAAATAATAAGACTAAAAATATCTTAGGATGGTACTTCTCCACGTTTATTATAATGTTGTTGACTTTTAAATCTATATTTAATCGTTTGTTTTATATAAAATAATAAGTCATATTTAAAGTTTCTATAATAATAAATCAAATTATAACAAAATAATTAATAGTTATATATATATACATTTTTAAATAAGATGAATGGTCCAACGTAAATATAAAAGTCAATGGTGTCATTAAATAAACATGATAGGAGTAATTACCAATGGTCTTTGTTTTATCCGCTTTCAATGTGTTTATTCACTAATTTCATTCAAAGTTGAACGTATTTTGGAACAAATAAAATGATGCAAAAAACTAATCTTATTTTAGCATAAATGTAGTGGCTAATTCCATTCATTGGTGACAGTTCAATCCATTGACTAATAGTATTAGAAGTTTGTCTGTATATATTTTAATCTTTTAAGTCTTTGTGGAGCATTTTGAATTTTTAAACTCAAATCATTACTGTCTGTCGGGCCAAAATGTCTTATATTATAAAATATATGGAGTTGTGTTTATTACAGTATTATAATATTGATGGTATCAGTCAGTGCATATTAACGTGGCTGATACTCTTATGGATAGAAAAACATTCGCCATGCCAAGAATCGAAATTAAAAATAACAATCGATTGATACTGACACGGATAACGGTTGATTACTGGTTTTTGAATTCAACAATCTAGATTAAAACTTTGTTCGATGTTTTCTATTTTTTTGTCCTTCAATGTTCACAACATCAACATTGGGAGTGGACGACGACTTTTATCTTTGAACAAATCTTATCTGTTTTTTCCATGTGTCCGTCCTTTCATTCCTTTCAACTGGTATAAAATGTTTTGGACTTGCTGAATAAAGCACTAGTAGCTTTAGGCCTCCATCACCTATGATGTCTATATTTGCTGAAGCGAGAATACGAAACGTTCGTTAAAACGCCCTACTTTCGCTTGATAGCAAGAGCAATTTTGATAGTACAACCAACTACTGGCTATTAGTTTATATTAGATTTAACATTTCTAATAAGCTATTAGGTTTTTTCTTATTTTTCTCATATCTCTTTTTTCACTAATGTATTTAACATATATAAACTAACCCTGATATAAAAGTCAATATTTTTATTATTATTTTATCTTTTTTCATGTGGTTTATAATCTACTGCTACCGTCTAGAAAAAAATCTATTTTTGCACATTCATTTTTAATGTCTGGCCATCAGTCCTATTTAAAAAGTTATATAATTAGTATTTTTATAGTTATTAGATGATAAGCATAGATATTATTTTATGTGTAACTATTTTTTAAATTAATTTATGATTCTTTTTTAAAATAAGATAAATAATAAAACGTCCGACATGAAAACCATAAACGCATTTAAATTGAGAAGGAGGCAGTAGGATAGCGTGGTATGCCTCCGACCTTTTTATCTGGTGCACCCACCGGAAAAAAAGCTCTCCCATCTCTCATCCATGCATCCTTTCCCTGTGCCGCCCGATGGCAGGAAAACTTTGCGTGCGGCGAGGCAGCGAGCCCAGCCCAGGCAAGCATGTGAATGAAAAAAAATATAAAGAGTCTCTCACCAGCCCGAGAAAGGACACAAGCCAATAATGAAACAGGCAAGTACGCTATAGTAGCCGACACGCTCTGCACCTCCCTCCCCGTGCTAAACCTAGTTTACATCTTTTGCACTTATACTATTATTTATAAGTCAAAATTTTAATTTTAAATTTAGAATGATTTTATTAAAAGAAATCACCATAATTTATTACCAAACCTTATCGTTTAAATCATTACATATATATAGATATATATAAAATTAATTTATTAATAATTCTTTTTTTCAAATATATCTATCAACCCAAACGAAACGACCCACGCACCTCCCACCCACCCACCCACGCCAACGGATCACGCAACGCAAATATCCCATTACCGTCTCGTTCTCGTCTCGCCCGGTGCCAAAAAACCGCGAAACGACCGCTCCCCGGCCTGCCCACTCCCCACTCCCCCACCCAGCTCTCGTCCCGTGTAGCGAGGCGCGAGTCGCACGGGGGGGCAGAAAAACCGCTGCGCGAGAAGGAGGAGGAGACGGAGACGGCGAGACGCTGCGTGTGCGTGGGGGGGGGGGGGGGGTGGGCGGAGCGAGTGGCGTGGCGCGGCGCGGTGGATCGGATTGGTGGATCTCTCTGGAAGGCAAAAGCACGCGGCGATCCACGCGCGCGGGCGGGCGGACCACCCCCTCGACGCGTATCTCGCGGGCAGCAGCGCGAGACGAGAGAAAAATCAGAGAAACCCGCGACGAGCGAGCGTGTGTCTCCCAGCGCGGAGAAAACCGCGTGTCGCGAGCGGAAAGGAAGAGAGGAAAAAAAAAAAGAACTCTCCGTTTCTCGGGCGGCAAAGCCGATTCGCGGGGGCTGGGGCGAGAGGGAGGGACGGGTCCCTCCCCCCGGTGTGCGTGGGCCGGGCAGAGCAGGTCCCGAGTGGAGTGATCGACACGACAAGACGCCGGCGTGACCGACCGAGCGAGCCAGCGCGTACAGTACGTTGCTGCAGGCGGACGCCGTGCTAGACGAGGAAACGACACCCATGTTTTTTTCCCTCGAAGCAGGTTCAATAGTATAGCTAATTATCAGCTCTAATTAATCAATCTATAGTTAATCTAATAACTAATTCATACAATAGTTACTTATAAAACATTGATACATGATTCCACATATCATACACATATTTTGTCTTGGAGCCCGTGCTGCAGCTGGGTATAAATTAGTACCTCACCTCTCTTCTCTCTCCCTCTTATCTCTTTCAAATATGTTTATAGCTACCTTATAGCCTACTATTGTACATGCTCTTGCAAGCAAAATTTTGAATCTTAATTTTAAATTTAAAGTTAATTTTAAAATTTTATTATCGTATCTTATTTTTTACCTTTTCTTTAAATCATTAAGAATGTATATAAAAATTTTATTCAGAAATTATTTTCAATAAATATGTCATTTATTCATTAAAAAAGCAAAGGTAATAATCTTTTCGCTTATTCCATGAATAAGTACAGCACTATATTTAGAAACAAAAAATAGTTTATGAATATTATTTTTTATATATATGTATTCTGAGCTATATAATAATCAAGACTAAAAAATAAACTATAATAAAATACCATAAAATTATTTTCAAATTTAAAATAATTTCAGCTTATAAGCACGAAGATAAGGAAAATAAAGTCCTGTGTAGTTCAAAAAACTTTTTCAAAAACCTCACATCGAATCTTTGGATACCTAAATAAAACATTAAATATACATGAATATTAAAACTAATTGTATAGTTATGAGGGAAATCGTGAGATGAGTATTTTAAGCCTAATTAGGACGTGATTAGCCATAAGTGCTACAGTAACCAACATGTGGTAATGACAGATTAATTAGACTCAAAAGATCCGTCTCGCGGTTTCCAGACGAATCTAAAATTTGTTTTGTAATTAGACTATGTACCATACTTTAAATAATATCTAAAAATTTGATGTTATGTTTTTGTAAAAAGTTTTTGAAAAAAAAAGAGACATAACCATATAATAAAAGGTAACCCGTGAGTGGTCGTGCACTTGCGCGAGCGCATGACAGATTCGTTTTTTTTTTTTTCCTTTGGGGGGGGGGGGGGGATCCGACAAGAGCAGCTGCAGCTGCACAGGCTGAGGTGCGGTGGTGAACGGTGAGGATTCGGGGTAAGCTGCGGTGATGAGGGGCACACACATGTCCCATGTGCGTGACGCTAGTTCTTCACTGTCTATGGAGCTACTATGCTAGTACTAGTAAAATGTTCCCAGGCTGCGTTAGACTGTTCATACAGATTTTCTTATTTTCCGTACGTACGCTTTACGAACTATTAAAGATGTAATTTTATAAAAAAATTATAGAAAAGTTAATTTAAAATATCATATTAATATATTTTTAATTTTTTATAATTAATAATTAATTAATTATATATTAATCTATTACTGTATTTTCTAAGTCGAATAAGTTACCCAAATCTAACGACAACAAAAGCTGCCCCACTTGTGATGCGTCTCGTCGTCAGTTTTTTCTCTTATTATCCTTTCGGGCGTGGGCAACCCACGACAGCCATGCGCAGCTGCGCTGCCATAGGATTCTTTTGGCAAGTGCAAGTGGGCGCCTCACGGGGATCCGTACTTGACTGCTTTTCTATATATGTTTTTTCTACTGTAAGCTAACTAGTACCGTCTACAATTTATTTATATTTATTTATAATCAATCTAAATAGTTAATTCATAAAATAACTAGCTACAAAATATATACTATCATGTCTCGTATGTCATATACACACCGTATCTTGAAGTCCGTAATACAACTAACTATAAATTTATAGCACATTGCCCTTCTCTCCTCTCATACCTCGTTAAAATATGTTTATAGTTGTCTTATAGCCTGCTATTGGACCTAATTTAACAAGACCACACATTTAGGCCCGTATAGTTCCCAATTTTTTTTTAAAAAAACATCACATTAAATCTTTAGATATCTAAATGAAGCATTAAATATAGATAAAAACTGTTGCATAGTTAGGAGGAAAATCGTGAGACGAATCTTCTGAGCCTACTTAGTCCATGTTTAGTCATAAGTGCTACAGTAACCCTCATATGCTAATGACGAATTAATTAGGCTTAAAAAATTCGTCTTGGGGTTTCTAGGCGAGCTATGAAATTTTTTTTATTCGTGCCAAAAAAAACCCTTCCGACGTCCTGTCAAATGTCCGACGTGACACTAAAAAATTTCATTTTGGAAACTAAACAGGGCATTAATGAGACCATGTTTACTTCGTGAAAAAAAATTTATGGGTCATGTCGGACGTTTGACCGGATGTCGGAAGAGTTTCGGTTATAGATAAAAAAACGAATTTTACAGCTTAGCTGAAAACCGTGAGATGAATTTTTGAGACTAATTAATCCGTCATTAGCACATGTAAGTTACTGCACCACTTATAGCTAATCATGCACTAATTAGACTAAAAAGATTCGTTTAACTATTTCCTCCTGACTTTCACCGTTAGATTGTGACAATCGATGTTGTCATGTCAATGTGAATATCAAAAGAAAACAGAACAATAGCCTTGCTGTCTTCCCTCTAGATGCTCAACTGAGGTGGTGTTTAGTTGCCAAATTTTTTTTAAAAACATCACATCGAACATTTGACCGAATGTCGGAAGGGATTTTCGGACACGAATGAAAAACGAATTTCACGACTAGCCTAGAAACCGCGAGACGAATCTTTTAAGGCTAATTAACCCGTCATTAGCACATATTGGTTACTGTAGCACTTATGGCTAATTATAGACTAATTAGGTTCAAAAGATTCGTCTCAAGATTTCTTCCATAATTATGCAATTAGTTTTTTGGTTTATCTATGTTTAATGCTTTATTTAGGTGTCTACAAATTTGATGTGATGTTTTTGGAAAAAAAATTGGGAACTGAACGAGGCCTGACTGAATGATTGTCACTCTCAGTGGCCACAAAAGAGGAGACCATTAGGATTGAGGAAATATGGGTAGTGCGTCCAGAGTTTCTCGAGCGTTGTTATGATACCTTCTACCAGCGAGAGTAGCAGTGTAATCTAATTATATATTTTTATAGGTACTGGCATATTGTCCGTAAGTTGCAATAGAATTTAATTTAAAAATAGCATAACATGTTATTAATATTATCTTTTATATATGTCATATTATAACTATTAGATATATTTGTTATTGACATATGGGTCTTTTTTTTATAATAAGAAGAGTTAGTGTGAGCAATTACTATATGAAATTCGTGGTGGTGGCGGCAGGCACCATCACTATCAATATCTATCAATATTTATAGTAGTACAGATATTAAAAATTTTATTTGAAACTTTGTTAAGATATATTTATCAATTTATCTATTTTAATATGATATATTACACATAAATTTATCTCAATGTTATATATTTTAGTTTTAATTTTACTCATATAAAATTTCTACTATACACGCTATTGACATAATATAAGACAATTAGATCCATTCGATCTAAAATAATGCAGGGCTCACAATTATTGAAAGGTACCTTACAAATCTAGAGTTCTCTATGGTGCCCAAGAAAGGTAGAAACAAGTGGGTTGAGGTGGAGAGGGACATTACTGACATCTAAATATCTAATACGGGTTGGTATATAGACCGTTGACTCGGCTAAAGCATGTGACGTGAATAAAATTTATAAGTATGTATCACTTTCCTATTTAAATGTACGACGCTTTATCTTTAGACATGATGTTTCGACCGTACGTTTTATTTAGAAAATAGTGTAATATATATATTATGTTTGATTAAAGTATCTTTAGGATAAAATAAGCCATGACAAAATAAATGATGCTTTCAAAAAAAAATATGAGGTGAATGATCAAACTCCATGTTCAAAACGCAAAACATCATAAAAAATATGGTGGGAGTATCTTGGTCCCATTAGTGTGGTAAAAGAGTATTTGACTTTTTTTACTAGTAAATTATCCGTGTTTTCCAACAACGCATTGAGTTATAATATATTATCGGTTATTTATGGATCCAACGAAAACAACGCATTGTTTTTCTCATGCACTATGCATGGGGAGTGATTGGTTTTCTTCGTTATTTTTTATGATGTGAGAGTAGGTTTTTCCCTATGAATAGGATTAACGGTGCAAGTGGGCCAATCGGTGAACCCACTTATAAGCTAATTAAGTAGGTAAACTAGGTTAGCTCACTTAGGATGCACAATGCACGAGGGGATTGATTGGTTTTCTTCAGTTTTCCCACGATGATGAGGAGCGGTTGTGTTTTTCTCGAGTCTCTTTTGATAAACTATACCTGTCATAACTATATTTTGATGTTGTTAATGTAAATTAATCAATGTGTTACTACATCTTAGCTTTCGTGTTACTGCAGTATTTCACACGGACGGAAACAATAAAAGATAGGATGTGAGAGAAGTCAAAGGATGAGTTTGATCAGCATATGAGCACTTTGACCAAAGGGGGAATATTGTTTTGGGTCCTTGGAACGGAGTGAGAGATGGGTTTGAGCCTTCAAAAGGAGGGGTACCAAATATTTATTCTGTACGGGTGTATAGAATAGTAAAAATAGTTTAATAAAAGTAAGCCATTATTTATTATTATTATTATTTAGAAAAAATTGTAGTTAAAAATATTTTTTAAAGACAGTAATACTTATCCTAAACAACAGTAATTATTAAACGAGTAGTTCGGAGTAGTCGACCTACACCTTTGTATGTAATGGCAGATACGACAACACCGCACAGTTCGATCGACAGGTTGTTGGCTACCCCCAATTATGTAATGGACTAATGGCAAATGTCGTTTGCTTCGACATTTTGTGCACACGCATTTAATTAGCGTTTCTTACTACAATTGCGCATAAAACGGGTAGTAGCATTGGGCTTTGTCTGTGTTTTGTGTGAGCCCTCCGCCGACACAATATCATCACGTGGTGAAGATGGCAATGGGACTCGTGATCTAAGATCCGATGTGTATTTATTCTTTTAGAATATTGATATAAACTAAATATACTAACTATGGGTAAGTAATCGAGCAAATACCTTCACCTAACGGGTTCGCGGGTACAGAAATGTTCCTATGATCCCTATACCCGTTTACCCATGGGTAATAAATACCCGTAAGTTTAAATGCACGTTCTGGCTTAATATTAAATTAGCTCAGTCCAATTAACCAAAAACCTAGGTATTTAAGCCATCCATCCCTTTGCCACCACACTTTATGAATGTCTGATGTCTTAAGCATATAGTGTTTACAGTAATGTACTATATGGAAACTATGCAATTTACATTGTTTTAAACTATTATGGGTATACGGTGACCCGACGGATGAGATTTACCCAGACGAGTACGTGTCTGGGGAAAATTTCTTACCCATGACGGATATGAGTATTTTGATAGAACTAAATTTTGCTAAGGGGTATAGGTCCGGGGTACCAGTACCAAATAGGGATTTACCTATTGCCAGTGGGTGCCCCCCTCACAGTCTGCCGCTGCCGCTAGCGACTTCGCCATCTTGATTAATTTGCGATGTTCGGTTTGCCCACACATGTAAACTTGAAAACTAGTGCAGTCGTAAATTTACCATAGTATTATGTCATTATTTGTGTAAGATTTAAAAATACCACAAAACTATTAATTGTAAGATTTTATTACATGATAAATCAATGGAAAATTGACAAATGCCGCATAAATTTGCAGATGGCGACAGGGGCCGAGGATAGTACTCCATTCATCCCATGATATAAGAGATTTTGTTCTTTCTATATTATCCTAATATACTCCCTTGGTAAAAAAAATATATCATCTAAGATAAAATTTAATCAAACTTATAAAACTAATCATTAATAATTTTTAAATATTTAGTTTAAATTTAAAGTAAATGGTATATATAGATTTGCCTCAAAAGGTCCTATCATAAGCCATAAACTTATTAGATTTTATAAATTTATCATAACATAAAATTGATAGTTGGAATTTTATAAATTTGACCAAATCTTATCCTAAACGACAAGTGTGTTTGACCCGAGGGAATAATATATTTTGTTGTATTTCTTACCATCTACTTCTTTTGGTTTCAAAATAAATCAATTCATAGAGTTCAGAATTTATCCAAAAACAAACAAATTCATATTTTCTCACCTATATCTTTATGTAACTCTAGAAATTTTGTCGCCTTGTCTTACTACACACCCATACTACTTTTATAGTAATGAGCGACATCATATTCTTTTTTCCTCTTTAATGTTTTTCTTGGGACGTTAAAGGGGTGATTTTTTTCAGAGGCAGTAACCTAGCTGTCCTTCAAGGACATGATCCAATGCACTTTGATCCCGTATTTAATATGTCTATTATGGCATCCTCTGTATTTCTAATTTTCAAAATATCATTATATTTATGTATGAAACATGAAAATAATATATCCGTCCTAAACTTATTTTATGACGCGGAAGAAACAGGTGCAGCGTGAACCAAAAGACTGGCAGGCAACAGATTGGGTGCACCGCCGGTATCTGCACATGGGCATGGTTATGTAACGCTATCTTTACCCCACCCACACATCTTTTTATTTATACTTATATTTATAAACTAAAATTTTAAATTTTAAATTTAAAATCGATCATGAGATTATTTTTTGTCCTATTTTATTTTTCAGTAATTGCTTTTATATCGCTAAAACATATATATAAATCTTCTTATTGACAAACTATTTATTATTTATAAATATTCCATTCGTTTGTTCTTTTAGAAAGGCAAAAGATGACCGTGAAGGCCGCCATGGACAAGACATGCGTACGTATGAACGAAGCAGTAGTAGTATAAATTATGAGTTCATGACGGCTCTTCAGCAACTTGATTATTAACGTCGGCAGCTATAGTAAATTCTGATAATTAATTAAGACCACTTCTTGTAGCTAGCGGAGCGGCTGATGCTGATCGATCTCTCGCGAAATGCATGTGTGGCGACGTCGACCGCTATAATTAAGCTGCGAATCGATCGATATATCGATGGATCGCGACGGCTGATCCATCGGCGAAACGAGGGCGACAATCCAATTGGTACTACTACACTATACTTGTAATAACTAGTGCTCGCTCAGTCTTTTTAACGTCGTTGATTTTTTATATATATTTAATTATTCATTTTATTTTAAAAATTACATAATTATTAATTATTTTATTTTATATTATTTATTGTTAAATATATTTTTATTTATATATATAGCTTTATATATTTAAAAGAATTAAATAAAATAATAGTTAAACGTGTATAAAAAAATCTAATGACGTTAAATATTTAGGGACGGAAAGAGCAGTAAGCATAAAAAAGCACTCCACATTAAAATTGTTACGACGTGTATGTGCTGTCCTGGTTAATTTTGGAACGTCTCCTTTAATTCGATCACATCATCACGTATAGTTGACCGTCTATATCATCAACAAAGTCCTTGTTATTTTGGCAAGTGGCGACGGCCGACAGCCGACGGCTGTCGCTCGCTCGATTGGAAATTGTTTCCGTGGACAAGTTAGCAACGCCATATAGTGTATGGTTTGTACGGATAAGCACGAAGACAGTCTCAAGGTATGTGTATAAAGTCTTTTTTTTTTTTGGTTTCCCTGAGGTGACAGGCCAACGGGGGAAATGTAAGACCGGCTAAATTAATTAATTAACCAGGTAAAATTAACACTTTTGTGAAAAGAAATTGTTGTTCAACAAACAAGAAAAATACCTATGCGCTTTTCGATAGTAATTCAATTTTGCCACTTCCAACTCTCGGCTTTATTGATTAGTAATATACACGTACATGATAACATGTTCATATAACTTATAATGTACTACATATGTCTGTAGAAAAAAAAGTTTATAATGGAGCACATGAAGAAAATATATGATTTTTTTAAACATACCACTTGATTTTTCTTCTGTTTTTTACACGAACGTTTTTACGTGACACGGGCTGAGAAAGCTGGACGAATGACTCCATTCTTAAAAGTAGTAAAGATACGAGGTAAATTCGGAGTTCATATATAGACATTTGTTTTTATTTGTATTGAGATGGTAAATGCTTAAGTTATTATAGGATTTTGTAGCACATAAAACTTCCTTCGTTTTTTTTCAACAACATTTGTTTTAGAAAGAAATATACTGTCAAATATTGATACCTCAACTCACTAATATATGTAGAAATATTAGAGTTTAATATCAAGAAAGGAAGTCAAAGATTACATGAAAAATCCACAGGGCCATATTCTTAATAATTCTTTTATAATATATGATTTTAGTATAATCATTAAACACGTGAATTTGACCTTGTAAGCAAATTGGAGTTATTAGAATTGAAGAAAACAGAGAGAAATAATAAGGTAGAGCTGTAAATAGATTATACGTGGATGGGAGGTAATGGCACACATACTTGGGCTCTTTGGAAGAAAAAGAGAAACTGTACCGGTTGCTACAACGAAACGATAGGAACCACTATAAGATATAATTAAAGACTAGATATTACAAATTAGATAAATAACTTAGAACAAATAGTTTGATTCATGCATAAGAACGTTTTCGTAATATAAATTGGAGTACAATGTTTTAAAAGCACACAGCAAACAATACATCCAACCATTCAACGGATAAGCTGAAAAGAACTTGGTCGAGTACTAACCCTGCAACTAGGATTGAGCGACGGATGTTTGTTTGGCTTATCCGGAGAAAAAACAGTATATTTATAAATAGAAAATAATTTATAATCAGAACATTTATATCCATGTTCGTAGGAATAAAAAAAACTAATGCTAAAAAATAAATTATGATAAAAAAAACTAAAATCAACTCTTAGCATAAGACTAAAAAATTAAATTTTATTAGATTATAAACATAAACACAACCTACAAGATGTGTTTGACTGCTAGATAAACTTCCCTTCCAAATATAATAGTCTGACCTGCAAACCATGCACGAAGACTATGGATGAAAAGTACAGCTGGGACACGTATCCGGGAAGTGGTTGGATGCACCAGACATCACTGCGTAGGCAGCAGTTCAGCAACATGCAAGGAGTAGGCAGAAGAGGAAGCGGGCGGTCGCAATCAGGCAAGGGAGATTGATTGCAGGCAACCCAAGCGGCGGTAGCGATCACGCTCTTCTAAACTAATCTAAGGCCTTATTTAGTTTTTAATTTTTTTTAAAAACATCACATCGAATCTTAGATATATAAATAAAACATTAAACATTAATTAACCAAAAAACTAATTGCACAGTTACGAAAGAAAACTTGAGACGAATCTTTTGAGTCTAATTAGTCCATGATTAGCCATAAATGCTACAGTAACCAACACGTGCTAATGACGGATTAATTAGGCTCAAAAGATTCGTCTCGCGGTTTCTAGGCTAGCCGTGAAATTCGTTTTTTTATTCGTGTCCGAAAACCCCTTCCGGACGTCCAGTTAAACATTTGACGTGACACTTCTCCCAAAAATTTTCTAAGGCTGTGTTTAGTTTAAAAAAATTCTAAAAACATCACATCGAATCTTTAGACACCTAAGTAAAGTATTAAATATATATGAACATTAAAACTAATTACACAGTTACGGGGAAAATCATGAGACAAATCTTTTGAGCCTAATTAGGACATGATTAGCCATAAATGCTACAGTAACCAATATATGCTAATGACGGATTAATTAGACTCAAAAGATTCGTCTCGCGGTTTCCAGGCGAAATCTGAAATTTATTTTTCCATTCGTGTCCGAAAACCCTTTCCGACATCCGGTCAAACGTTCGATGTGACCCTTTAACAAAAAATTTTTCCAACTAAACAGCCCCTCAATCTAAACACCACCTAAACCGGTGACCCGAGACCGGGCTTCTCTGACGCAAAACGCACGCACACCGGCCATTTACACGCAAATGGGCGGACGTGACGAGGAGTCAGCTTTACAATCCTAAGAGTAAGTTCAATACCATAACACTTACCAGCTTCGATTCATCTATAGTTAATCTAATAGCCAATTTATACGATCGTTACACATAAAACATATACTACCATATCATACCTGTCATACACGCACTTAGAATCCGTTTTGTAATTGTCTACAAATCTGTAACACACTGCTCTTCTCTTTTCTCTCTTATATTATTATAATATGTTTATAACTAGCTTATAGCCTGCTATTGCACCTACTCTAATTATATTCTTCAGATTATTAATGGACTAGTATTATATATTGATTTATATAGAATTTAATGCTACTTGTATCTCGTTATTTCTTGAGGATTGGTCCATGCAAGACATGATTTTATTTTACTTTTACTTAATTACTTTCAATATCACCTTTCATCTTATCTTATGTTTATTTAATTTTATGGAAATCATCTCAATCATTACATTATTACATTATGGACGCATTAATGTCTCGTTCGGACCACACTTGCTTCTTCATTTCCAAAATAAAAAAAAAGTCAACTTCTAAGAATATATCTAGATTCCAAATCATTCAAATTTATTACCAGAAGTTAATTTCTATTGGAACTTGGAACGGAAGGAGTTGAAAAAAGACCAACTTTTAAAGATGTGATGATACTACAATTCATTCTCGACAATGAAGGAACTAGTTGAAAAGGCATTGTTTTCAAGCAACGAAAAATAGTTTTACCATTACAGTGTATTACTCTTATTCTTTTCACCCTAAAGCAAAGACGGAGGGGTGAGACCCAAAAAGGTCTTTAGATTAGTCTAAGGGGTGATTGTTAAGCCAACGACGTATTTATAAATAAAAATAATTTATAAATATAAATTTAATATATGTATTCCTAGTTAATTTAAAAGTTAGTACTAGAAAATAATCTTCGGTAAAAAAAATTTATAAAATTAATTCTAAATTTAAGATTAAAAAATTAAATTTTGATTTATAAGCATAAACAGAAGAAAAATATAGAGGTGTACAAAATTAGTTAACTACTCGTAAGCCAAAATTGGATCAAGAAGACTTAAACATAGGATATCTTCTTAGAGTACTGTACATAACTAATAAATACTGCACGGTACCTCCGTCCTACAATACGGTCATTTTTCTACTTTTATGTATCCTAAAATAATTTTATTTTGAGCAATAATTATATTGAATATTATGAAAGTAGGGGATAAACATATTAAAGTAGAGATAATTATATTGAGATTTGATAAACTGAAAGATATTCAAGTATCTAACATAAATTAATAAATAGCAGGGGAAATTACTATGGCACTCTTGTATTAGTACTCATGGTGTTTTTTTCACTAAATTATATGGGTCTTTTGTCTAAACATACATACATAGTACCGGTTTTTAATATCTGAGGTCGTTGATTTTTGGATCAAGTTATTTAAAAATACTTAGACTTGTCATTTAGGTTATCATTAAAGGTCTTATATATTTACATATTTAATAAAAAACTTCAAATAAAATAAATGATAAAATATAAATCCAAAATAAAAGCCAAAAACATCATCTGAAAAACTGATGGAATAATAATACCGTTTTGTCTTATACAAACTGAGATAGTATACGTTAGTGAAGAGAGTTGCACACGTTGCACTCTTTTACCTTTTAGATCGGCTACAAAGTGGCGTCTATTTGTGATTAGGGTGGCTAAGCTCAAAGCATCAGGAAGACAGGATATGTCAATCATTGATGGCACGAGAGCTATACGCAGCCTACAAATGGCAACGCCCAAATGGGCTGCCTTTTTGAGGGGACATGTGTGGCCAAACTGCATGCACTGCCTGTTCGTGCATTTTGGTTCCGTTCTTTCGGAAATGATTACTCTAACCCAATAAAGATCGGGGAAGAAAAATCAGCCTTTGGACAAGCTGACCCCTCGTAGCCACCGGTACTAAGTGCCTTTTTGAGAGAGTTTGTTGGTAGCTACAGTTTCTCGTAGAATCTCTAGAAATCATAAGTTTTTCCGAACAGTACTTCTAGCCTCTAAGAATCTGGAGTTGTTAAATCTAGTAAATAAACTAGAAGCTAACGAACCCAACTTTTCTAGATTCTGACATGATGGCTTCTCACCCGCTGATTGTTAGAATCTTAAGTTCCTCAAACAGGCTCTAAATTCCCGCTTTGGATTATTATATAGTCAGAAGCTAATTTCAAATTTCAGCAATAATAGCATTTATGGGTTTTTCATCATTATTTTTGTTTCCTAATCTCTTGTTTGATGGTTTTTGAGAAGACAAATAAAAAGGCTACCTACAATTAGGTTCAAAAACTAAACTTAAAATTTGAGATCACTTTGAATTTCATGATATCTTATGAGTCAGTAGTAGCTATCCGAACATTAAGATTCGGGATTTAGGAGTGCACCGTTCTTGATTGATAAAATATCTGTTAAGCGGTGATACTGTCCCAAGATATAACATTTTATAGCATTTAAAAGTTATCCCAGAATATCATAAATTCTCCCCTAACATTTAGCATTCCACCATTCAATTTCTGCACATAATTCTCTCAACCAATCACCACCTTTCACCCATCCACCCTCCTGAAGTAATGTGTATCTATCGTACATGTACTTGTACAAGCTATAACTTCGTTTTTCTTGTCATTAGTAACATGATTATGATTTAAGAATAATAGTCATAAGAATCATCGAATAACTCGTGATGTATATAGACTGACACATCACAGATGTGAAACCATTTTTGGCCATGCCTTTCTTAATCAGCGTTCTCATGACATCGTATCATTTAGCAGCAGCAACTGTCATGTATATCACTCCCACAAGATCGGCCCAAGAGAGTCATCCATGTCAAAGAACGACATATATGAAATAAATATCAATGTACTTTACCAGCTGATAAAACTAAAATTTCAACATGAGACCTGTCTATGTTCCATGTACTTTGCAACAACCAAAATTACCCAACAAGATGATACAACAACAGTTTACACATGTGCTCTTAATTGCCCACAAAGCCTTCTGCCGCTGGTCCTCTGTTCTGCCAGTATTTGAGAGCATAGTACACAGAAGAGACGACAAGAGCTCCCAGGACGATGTAGGTGATTATTGTAGTTGCACCAATTTGTGTGGGACCCTTCTTCTGCTTGCTTTGTGCCAGCAGTGTCTTTGGCTTGATCTTGGCCATGCTGCACTTCTGATAATGACAACAAAGTAAGGCTATAATCAGAACTTTTACAAGATAACACAGGACAGCTATGGATTTTCTAAACAATATTCACTCCGTTTCACATTATAAAATGCTATGGACATTATAAAATGCTATGGTCATTTCTAGATTCATATGGATACTAATGACTTTGGACACATATAAAACATATTTATTGATCCATGAATGAATTTAGATAAAGTCAAAACATCTTATAATTTAAAATTTTGCTTAATGTGTCATTAACAAATGCATTTCTAATACGCACCAGATCATACAACAAACATGCTAATTATGGCGAGGTCATATCTTCCATCTGTCAAGAATGTACTACTCACCTTTCTAACAGTTTACAGCTAATAATCAAAGAGAAAATCTAAAAAATATCATTGACAAACATCTAAGTCTAAGAAATGTCATTGACGAATGCGAGTTCTAAGAAATATCATCGTACAAATGAATTTATCTAAGAAATGCCATCGCCGTTAGGGTTCCATTCATTTTTGCCGTTAAAAGCACCGTTCATACTATATCACTTAACGGAAAATGTTGACGGAACCCTAACGGCGATGGCATTTCTTAGACAAATTTGTTTGTACGATGGCATTTCTTAGAACTCACATTCATCGATGGCATTTCTTAGAATTAAGTGTTTGTCAATGACATTTGTTAGATTTTCTCATAATGAAATGTCCAATTGAAAATGGATATCACCAGATATTTAGATTCACGGGTTAAAATTATTAGGTATATCCTGACATGTAAGTGTTTGCAACAGAATCACGTCAAATGTCACACAACAAACAACAAGGGGGCAGTTTGGTATTGCAGTGGAGAAAACTTGATGATTCCTTTTTTTTTAATATATCAATGGTCTAAATAGAGTTTTAGGTCAACACAATTCACTTGCATTACTCCGCAAAGGGGTCAGTCACTCTTTCAAAGATAGACCAAAACTGTGGTGGTTCATTTATCATTTTCTTGAGCTTCATTATCTGAACTGACAGCACCACATCAACACTAAGCAATCCTAATAGGCCACAACCCTTTTGAACAAATATTACTCCCACTGGTTGAATATATTTGACATTGGGAAACTGAGTTTAGCGCTCCCAACATCAAATATAAATGACTGGATGGATAATGGAGTATGTATCTCACAATTTCAGGGGAGATCCATTGGTTAAACATAAAGTTGGTAATCTTGCTAATCACGGAAGCAAAAGACACCCCATCCATTTCATATTGCAAGTCACTTTGGCTTTGTTCTAAATGAATCATTTTCAAATTTGACTAAATTCATAGAAAAATATAGCAATGTTTTCAACATAAAATAAAAATAGTTTTAAAAATATTCAATGGTGGATTTAATTCAACTAGTTTTGTGCTGTAGATGTTAATACATTTTTCCTATAAACTTGATCAAACTTAAAGTAGTTTGACTTAGGATAAATTCAAAATGACTTATAATATGAAACCGACAGAGTATATCTATATTATAAGATTACGAATAATACCATCCAAACATAAAGTGGAGAGGATGTAACAAAGAGCATGTAACAAAATAAGAAACAAGCTTGGAGACAGTTGCAAACTTTTTTTGCAAAGAAGTACGCCAATAAGTACTATCTTGTCCCAATTTATTTCATTGCCACGTATACAATCTAAGAAACAATCAATCTAAGTGGTAGACAAAAAATTAGCAATCCACCACAAAGTGTGACTTGCAGGTTGTTGGCCCAGGCCCCCACGCCCTCCAATGACCTGATAATCTTCCAACCAATGCTGCTTTACCTGTATATACATAGCAGAATTTGGAGAGCACAGTGCAATACAACCATTGGACATATCTGATATCTACCACCACTTTATATAATGAAAGCTATTAATCAAAATCTTAGCGGGTCCCCCCAACCATGCCAATTCTCCATCGGATCGAAGCAAAGCAAGTGTGTCCACAGGAACAGCTGAACAAGCACCACATCACAATTCGTGATACGATTCGAGCAAGGGCATAGATTTTCTCCGAGCACACCCTTTGATCCCCTCGAGTCTCTATGGGGGGGGGGGAGCGGTGGGATCGGATACTCAGATCGGGTCCCCGCGCGACGAGCCGACGAGCAAACGGCAAGAGAGATCTACGCTTGGGCTGAACCCCACACGCGCGCACGCACACATCAACTCCACCCACAAGCCGCGAGCTCAGATCCGGCCCGGGGGGACGCGCCCAGACCCCAATCCGGGAACAACCCAATCCCAAGATCCACACCAGGAAGAGAAAATAAAACACCAAAAATCCGCGACCAGTTTGCTCGCTGGCGGCGAGATGAACCCGAACGAGTATGGGGGGAGGGAGGCGCACCTTGATCCGCACGCCTTCCTTCACCGGGAGTTCTTGCGGCCGAGTAGGAGGGAGGGGCGGCGGAGGCGGGATCTCGGGAGGAGGTGGAGTCCAGGCGAGGATGACGAGGACGCAGGTGGTGCGCGTCGTCGCTTTTGAAGGTGGAGAAGAGAAGAGAAGAGGAGGAGGAAGGGAAGAATCGTGGAAGGCGGAGGAACAGCTTGGCGCGTGTGTCAGGAAGATGAGGAGAATATATGGGCCTTGGGCTTTTCTTGGGCCTCTTCTAGCCCATTGGCTTTGAAGTAGCACTACTTTTGAACAAATGATTTATACGTTGCGACGCCGTTAACTTTTAATCTACGAGTTCGTCCTATTTAAAAATTTTATTTAAATATATAAAATTATAAGTTACTGTATATAATAATAAATTAAATTATAATAAAATAATTAATAATTATATAATTTGTTAATAATACAAATGATCAAACATAAATGTAAAAATTAGGGAAAATTTATAAATGTGCCATCATGATTTTGCAAAGTCAGAGATATGCCACCGGCATTCTATGACATGTGGAGCCCACATGAGTCAATGATACATGGGGCATGATGGCATGTCTATGATTTACAAAATTATAATGACAACTTTGCAATTTTCTAAAAAATTAATGGTGTCATATAGAAACGATCGAAGGAACTAATACTTTTAAAAAATTCCAATTTGTTTCCGAATATCTAAAACAATGCTCCCAAAATCCTCTAGAACTATCTAGAGAAAATCTTCTTTGGAGTATGTTTACATGTAGATTGGACATTGTGTCATAATTACATAAATCCATATGAGCTATGCGTCGTATAACTAGATTGGTGTATAACTGTATAGATCCAAAAATAACATATTCCGGTGTCCAAATATAATTAATTAACCAAACCAACTGAAAATTTGATTATTTTTTAATGTGTGTGGTCACTTCCTGATGAGATCGGCGGTGAAGGTGACACCGGTGGAGGGCAGCCAGGCGAGGCCGTCGATGAACCGCCGGACGGTGAAGCGGGCGGCGACGGCGGCGTCCATGATCACGTGGTACCCGGGCCACCGCACCCGGCCGCCGACGTTGGCGCCCGGCCCGTAGTTCCGGTACTCCCCGTAGAAGAGCGTGGCGAGGTCGCCGCCGGCGTCGCCGTCCCACTCCATCCACCCCTGCGCCTGCACGCCGGCGCCGAGGTAGGACTCCATGACGACCACGCGGGAGAAGGGCTTCCACGGCCGGCCGAGGTAGGTCGGGAACCTGGCCTCGACGACGCAGTTGTGGAGGGAGAAGCCGGTGTTCTGGTTGGGGTCCCGCCGCCCCTGCGCCGTGACGCTCCCCGCCGTCTGGCCCGGGGCGAGCGCGAGGGTGGAGATGGTGGTGCGCTGGATGACGGCAACGCCGTTGCCGAAGACGAAGTCGACGGTGCCGGAGACGCGGCAGTCGCGGTAGAACTGGCGGAGCGAGTGGGCGTAGAGCGTGTCCTGGTGGCCCTCGACGGCGACGCGGAAGAAGGCGGAGCGGTCGGAGTCGACGCGCAGCGCCACCGCCTGGTGCGCCGCCGGCCCCGCCGTGTTCCGGATCGTCACGTCCCGCGCGATGAACCCCGCGCCCGACACCGCTGCGCGCAAAATAACCCCCAAATTAAATGAAACGCCAACTCAGTTACAACTTCCAACAGCAAATAATTAAATTCGAACTTATATTTGAATTTGCATTCCGATTTTACCATGGCACCATTGTTACCCTCTCCATTTCATATTATGAGTCAATTCGGAATTATCTTTCGTCAAACTTCTTTAGATTTAATTAAATTTATAAAAATACAACACTATTAACACAAAAAATAAATATACTAAAAAATATATTTAATAATTGATTTAATAAAAACTAATTTAGTGTTATAGATGATAATACACTTTTTTGTAAATTTGGTTATATTTGAATATAGTTGATTTAAAATATACTATAAAAATATATTCAATAATAGATTTAATAAAAAACTAATTTAGTGTTATAGATGATAATACATTTTTTCTGTAAATCTGGTTTTAAACAAAACTAAAATATATAGCTTATAAGTTATAACATAATAAAATAATTTACGGTCTCTGCGACAACTATGCGAACGACCTGTGAATTTTTTTTCCGCATATTCGAAAACTTTCCAAGAGGACGACGTCTCAGATTCTTTTCTTAGCATGCATGACTGCATATGCATGAGCCGTTGATTTGTCACTGCATGCCAGGCTAGATGAGGGCTTGATGCAAGCAAAGCACACGTGAATCTTGCCCTTTTTTTCTGATCGAACTCTGCAATAATACTTCGTGCGGCTACCACCGCGCGCTTTTGCATGCGGGTTACGCATGTGGTCGGTCGGTTTGGATCCGGAGAGCTGGAAAGGTATACGCTGGCTATATGCGTGTGTATGATTGCCTTAATATTTTCGAAATATTCTCATTCTAAGGAGGATCCTTCGTTTCAAAATAAATAAATCTAGAGCTGAAATAAACATGTGCCAGTACATTGAATCTAGATAAACTTTTATTTAAATTTGTAGCACTAGTATATATCTCATTCAATGCTAGGTGGTTTATTTTGAAACGGATACAGTAGTAATTGCGATATAATTGGAGACATAATTTAGACATATCAATGCCCATGGTAGTAGATGTTTTTTTGTTGCATTAGCTAAGTAGCCTTACTAGTACGTAGTTTTAAAGTATATCGATTTTTGTACTAAGTATTTCACCCAAATAAATATAAAAAACATTAGGTCCACAAAAAAAATCTAAAAGACCATATTTATGCCAATCGATCGCTGATGCTAATAATTTCAGTAAAAAGGGAATAAAACAAGTGTGTTTGTCATATCATAGATTTATTCATCTAAAGTAAATAAATAAATTCATTTAGTTATCACTATTTTTCTGAAATGAAATGAAGGTGGGGTTTAACTAAAACCTTTAGACCACAAATTAGTTTTGGTTTAGAAATTTCCTCGTGATTTTTTACAATATACTCTCGAATCAATTTAGCTTTGGTTGATAATACAGTGACGGGGTTAGTACGTTGCTATGTTTCGCGTAAAACATATTTATAAAATATTTTGAATTTAAAACCACATATATTTGGTGATAATGTCGAGCTAATAATAATAACAAAATGTGTAGCTAAAATGAGTGGGAATTGCTCTATTCAATTTTTAATAGAGGGTGTCGTTTGACTATTCCTCTTATTTTAAAAACTTACATAATTATTATTTATTTGTAATGATATTTATTAATAAAAAATACTTTTAGCACAACTTACGTATTTTCATATTTGCATAGACTTTTTAAATAGGTTGGATGTTCAAACAATGTGTCAAAGAATTAACGAAGTGATTTGTTTTAAAACTATAGTTAGCAGAGTAATTAACAAGACAAACTAAATTACTGGGATGCAGTGGAGTAGCTAGCGTACCAAACGTGGCACTCCGGAAGGTGGTCCAGCCGCCGGCCATGCTCCGGCTTCCGGTGATGACCGTCTCGCCCATCCCCTCGCCGACGATCACGATGTTGGTCTTCTTCTTCCTCACCTCCACGTTCTCCTGGTACACGCCTCTCTTCACGTAGATCACGTACCGCCTCTTGCTGTGGCTCGGCGCCCGCGCCACCGCCTCGCTCACGGACCGGTACCGCCCGCTCCCGTCCTGCGCCACCACCACGTCCACGCGCATCGCCTTCCGGCCGGCCCCGGGCTTCGCGCGCGCGAGCTCCTCGTCGTCGACGTCCGTCACCCACGGCGGCAGCTCCGACGACGGGCCGGAGTCCGTGCCGTTCTTGTGGTGGTGCTGGTGGTGCTGCGGCGTGATGCTGCGCAGCCTCTTGTGCATGGCGAGGAGGTTGGTGACGAGCTGGGAGAGCTGCGCCACCGCATCCTCCACGCGGCGGAGGAGGCGGCCGTCGGTGCCGTGGAAGCCCTCGACGCAGGTGTCCTGGTTGACCAGCACCGCGCTGAGCCAGGCGTGGAGGTCGTCCTCGGCGCGGCGCCGCGCGCCGCCGCTGGTCGCCGTCTCCTCCGCCGCGGCGACGACGTCGGGCTCGGCCATGGCGTCGAGCGCCCACCCGAGCTCGTCGACGGAGTAGCCCAGCAGCTCGACGCAGTCCCGCACGGCCATCTCTTCGCGCGCGTGGTTGGACAGCGACGCGAGCCCCGCCACGGCCGCCACAGCGCCCACCGCCTCGCCGAGCGTGTCCCGCAGCGCCGCGCGGAGCACCGGCACGGGCCCGCTCCCGGCGCCGCCGCGCGCCGTGTCGATGCGCGACACGCAGCCCTCGCTCCCTCCCCCGCCGCTGCCCGACGTCGACGTGACGTTGAAGCACGCCTGCTGCAGCAGCGCGGCCTCGAACGCCTCCGCCTCCTCCTGGCTCTCGAACGAGCACCCGGTGAACACGGCGGCCGCCGCGGCGAAGCCACCACCACCATTGCCGCCGCACGCAAGCACAACCAACAACAAAAGCACAAGCGCGATAGTACGCGAGCCTGTTGCACCACCAGCCATGGCCGCCGACGACGCCATTGCCCGCTGTCGCATGCAGCTGTTGCTCCCGAGGAGTGTACCGTACGTGTGCCGCCATGGCCACGAGGAGGCGTGCCGGTATATAGAGAGAGGCGGGAGCGTACATGCGCGCGTCCTCTGCTCTTGGTGCAAATGGAGGCAAGGTATAGTTTGCTGCAGAAGAAAGGTGTACATGTGTGTGTGTGCAGCATCGAAATCTTTACCATCTCTCCTTTTCCCCTTTGAGGAAAGGGACATGGATTTGAGCCCGATGATTGCCCCAGCTTCCTTCGATTCTGCAGCCTAAACCGTCCTGTCCTGACCATTAAAGTAACACGTACTTAAAAAAAAAAAGAAAGGGTCGCCTAGTGATCAAATGTTTGAAAATTTTAATTCTATCGTTCAAATCCAGAAATCCAGTTACTGTTATTAGATGATAATCTGAAAGTGTGCACGTAAGTCAAAAATCTCATACACGTCCTCCCCATACATTGGGCACATGTTTTACACAAAAACAAAAAATCAAACGTTTGATTAATAGTAAAAGTGAAAAACAAAAACGCTAGATATAAGAGAAATGGTCCGCCTAGTCCTAATGATCAAATGTTTAAAAATTTATTTCTATCAATAAAATCCGATTACTGTTGTTAGATGATAATACGAAGACATGCACGTAAGTCAGAAATCCTATACACGTCCTCCCTATCCGATCCTCCATGTATTGTGCGCGTGTTTGATAGAAGAAAAAAAAGTAAATTTTTAATCAATAGCAAAAGTGTAAGAGAAATGACTCTCTTATAGAACTTATTAAAAGGGAAGCAATGCTCGAACCCGGGTTAGCTCATGTGCTAGCCGGAAGATCATGGGTCTATCTCTAATTAGGTGTTACATCGAACGTTTGACCGGATGTCGGAAGGGGTTTTCGGACACGAATGAAAAAACAAATTTCAGATTCCGTCTGGAAACCGTGAGACGAATATTGTGAGTCTAATTAATCCATCATTAGCACATGTTGGTTACTGTAGCACTTATGGCTAATCATGTTCTAATTAGGCTCAAAAGATTCGTCTCACAATTTTCCCTAGAACTGTATAATTAGTTGTAATATTCATGTATATTTAATGTTTTATTTAGGTGTCCAAAGGTTTGATGGGATGTTTTTGGAAAAAAAATTAGGAACTAAACAGGGCCTTAGCATGTACTAGTCTCCATGTCATAGATATCGCCGACGATTAGAAATGATCGATACGAAGAATCCAAAATCAGCCTAGACCCTCGAAATTTGCAGGCAAATATTTGAGTGATTGAGCATGAAATTCTGCAGGATGAGTGCATCTGTGGAAGCCAAATCAAAGCGATTACTGTCGACGGCTGAGGGTGGTGGTTCGCATCGCAGGACATGTTGGGGGTAGTGTCGGTCGATGCTCGAACGGAGTCACGCAAGCAAGGATGTGGGCGGAAGAATCGAGGGGTTGTGCCATGCTTCCGGCGCGGTTTATATGCGTGGATGGATGAGAGGCTAAGCTGTGGCTGGACCGACCAGACCAAAACCAGAGGCGTAGTAGGCCACAGGCACGGAGAGAGCTCGGTTGATAGCAGCCAGTGGGCGGTGCCGGTGGTGACAGCAGCACGGACACTCAAGGTTGGTTTTGCTTGCAGCTGCAGGCTTCTCCTGCCCTGGATTCGCCCTGCCCCCCAGTGACCGATCCGAGGTGTTGCTATGGAGTAGTCTTAACATGCCACATAGGCTTAAGCCACTTATCTAAAAACTATATTAACGGTGCAAATATCTTAGCTTTGTCTTAAATTTGAGATCATGCTATCATGCATCGTTGTTATGATATATTGGTAACGGTGTATACTTATAGATATATATGTATGGTATATATATTCGGCCCAATTAACTGTACTACATGCACTTCTCCTACTCATGTAGCTTAATCCACTATTAAATAAAACACATGTCTTTTAAAAATATTATAGATATGATATCGCATATTTAATAAACCAACTATTTTCTCAAGGAGTTTGAAAAAATGGGGCGAGTCAAATTTTTTAAAGCAAACATGACATATTATATTGAATAGGATAAAGTCCATATACACATGAGCTTTACAGAAAACTCCATCTAACAACCTAAACTTTAAAACCATACAACTAACTAATACCATTCATATAACCTTTAAAACGATGTTGGATGGTGGTTTTGCTTTTGCATTGGATGGTTGTACAATATATTTGCATTTCTTCAATCCCCTTGGTGCTTGATTTATTCCCCCTTCGTCTTATAATACGAGGGATTTTGTCCTCTAAATTTTCTTCCAAACTATAAGAGGTTTTATTATTCCAAGACACCGATTTAGTTTGCATCCTTGACTTTTTTACTACCTTCATCCCAAAATATAAGAGATTTTTCTATATAGATGCATAGCCAAAATTCCTGCTATAGAAATGCATAGCTAAAATTCCTTATATTTTGGGATAGATGTCATGCCACTTTATTTTTTCCATCTCCCAACACTAGTTTATTCCTACGGCTATCATCTTTTCGTGACATAGCACTAACACGTACTTTTACTATTTTCCTAACTTTTGTAAAAATATATGATCTTTTATATTATGGAACGGAGAGAGCTATGTTTTGATGTTATACGTTCAGTGGATTTATCTTGGTTATTAGCGAAATGGTGAAGGTATTAAAAAACTGAATTAAGTATATATTTATATTTATTTGTCCAATATATAAGCCACATGAAAAAAAATCATCAGCCATATTTGCAAATTATACCAAACAACTTTGGAAAAAAACTTTAAAGGGTTATATGAACGGTACTGCAAAATTTGGGAGGCTAAATGCCCGATTATCTCGTTTTAAAGTTTGGGATGCTAGACGGACTTTCACGCAAAGTTTAGGGGATGTATAGACCTTTTCCTATTAAATAACAATTGCATAGAAGTGATTACATCCCTATCGTCATGAAGAAAGGGAAACGTAAAACCGCTAATATAAAAAGAGATAACAAGACTTTGGACGCTACAAGAGATATCATAATTAATGCTGACCAAGCCTGACACAAGCACTAGGATGCAAAGGATTATCGATCATCGTGGGCTAATTGTTTGACAATTTATACGAGAAAAAATCAAACTGTATATTTATAAACATAAAATAACTTATAAAAAAATATATATGTATTTTTAATGTTCTAAAAGTTAATGCTGAAAAATAAATTTAGGTGGAAAACCTTTAAAAGTAATTTTACATTTAATATTAAAAATTTAAAAACTGACCTATAAACATAAACATAACTGAATCGATTGGAGTTCATATTCTCTGTTCATTTGGCAAGTTGAAGCGCACATGCTGCGACCTGCCGGCGGCCGTCCATGTCGTGGTCCTGGGGATTGGGAGCAGGTGCGCAGAACCAGAAGCGGAGCCTGTCGAGGCGGCGGTACTTGATGCCGACGGTGAGGACGGCCATGACGGCGGCCCAGAGCAGCACGTCCATGGCGAGCGGCGTCCGCGGCTGCGACGTGATGAAGGTGAGCACGAGGCTGGAGTAGGCCACCAGGAACGGCCACTGCACGGCGCGCGACCGCGACGGCACGCCGGTGAGCAGGCCCAGCGTGAGCAGCATCGAGCTGCCGAACCCGGCCCAGCTCGCCGCCATGAACAGCCAGTACCGCCGCCGGTTCTTGTCGCGCATGATGGGTTCGCCGGCGAGGTGGCTCCCGTCGGCGGCGTCGTCTTGCCAGTACCCGCCGGGGACGTTCGTCCCGAGCTGGTACGTCAGCGCCGTGATCAGCGTCGCCACCACCAGCAGCGTGTCGTTCTTGTTCGCGGCGAAGCCCGGCGCGTGACCGCGACCGCCGCCGGCGGCGGCGGCGCCGGCGCCGGCGGCAGTACCGTTCTCGCGCCGACGGCCGTCACCTAGCTCGACGCCGTCGACGCCCTTCTGCCGGCTGTTGCCATCGCCCAGCTCGCCGCCTTCTGCCGGCTGGGCGCCACCATCTTCAATGTCCATATCTCAGCTCACCACTCTTACATCAGATCGACAAAACAACAGTAAAATTCTCGCAGGAATAATTTGACGAAAATCACAAAGCGTACTGTGTACCTGTGAATTCTAGCACGTAGGAACGCAAAGACTTTCTTTTCTAGCTTGTGTGTTCTTGTTGTATTCACGAAAATAATCCTGTGCATATTCACGCAAACACACACACATGCATATATGGTAGAAATTTCTTGGTTCGTTACTCTACGTACTTCCGTTGACTTTATGAATCGTTTTAGTTGTCGAAAAACCAAACAACATATTTACAAATAAAAATAATTTATAAATAAAAATTTTATATGTATGTTCTACATTAAAGAAAACCTAAAATCAACTCTACATTTAAGATTGAAAATTCAGGTTCTGATTTATAATATAAGTAAAAACGAAGAGATTAGGATATTAATTTAGGTAAATCAGACGAGTGGCTAGTTTACTTGTCCGAGCTGCAACTCTAGTCGGGCGAAGACTTGGAACTTGTCGGTCGTCACCGATTTGCCTTGGAATTTGTGCGGTTAGAACAAACATAAGCTGATGCTATCAGTATCCTAAATTAAACGCAAGTACGTACTAGTGGATATGTTAATTCAAAATCTCAATCATCACATCCCCTCTCCCCCACTTTTCACCTCGCATATATAATTAATCACACTGCCCCTAGTTTGTCGATTTATTCTGAGTCGTTTCGCTGACGATTTGGAGGAATCAGAGCTTGAGCTCCAGCTCAAGAGGAGGCAGTGTTCGTTGTTGGCTTCGGTGATCTTAGGGGTGGTGGGGGAGTACCGTTTGGGAGTGCCACACGAAATTTTTTTATTAAATAAACCTTTTTAAAAAATAATTTTATTACTAAATCTCTAGATAAATTTTTTCCAAAACTGAATTTTTTGGCCACGCCAGTGACAATGACGTGGCAAGACAATGCTGCCAGGGTGGCATGGCGTGACAGGGCAGTTATGTCACGCCAGCGACAATGGCGTGATAAGCCTTTTAGCCACGCTAATGTTGATGGCGTGGTCGAAATGTTCATGCAGTGAAAATATTTTTTTCTGGAGGTTTAGTAATAAAATTATTTCTTGTTAAAAAATAACAAAAAAAAACTTCCCCCCTCCCCCTCCATTGGATCCATCTGGGACTAACGTTGGTGGCGCCCATATTCGGTCGGTTGGGGGCAGCGTTGTGGATGCCTCCTCGAGACGACCTCGATCGCATTCGCACGAGTTGGCCGTTGATCGGAGCTCGTCCCTGCTGGTGGCTTTACTACCTTCCAATGGGTCAAAACGAGTCTGTTAATAGTTGAGAGAACGGTTGCATCTTTTTTTGTGGGTGAGTGAGCAAAATTTGACTCGAGTCATAGTTTACAAGAGCCAAAAGAAGACTTTTGAGCCAGATGGCCCAAACTAGCTAGAAGCGGTGAAGGGCCTGTTTGTATTGGTCCTCCTATATTTGCGCATGTTTGAGTGGCCCAAATTAAGGTCCTGTTTGAGATACACAAATTTCATTTTTATGAAAAAGAAAGAGAAAAAAAAAGAAACACTCAAATTTAAGATGAGGTTGGTAATACAGATTTTAAAAGACAACACAACAGTCGAGAGTCATGAAAATGGACGGTATACACATTTTTCTTTTCTCAAAACAAGCCAAGTTTTTACCAAAAGTGATTACAGCCATAATTTTATTACAAAGTACCAACACGGGACACGGGGATCTCACACTCTATACTACACAACCATAAGAATAAATGACTTTGACATACTGACGCAAGCAACAAGTACACGAGAGAGTCTCACAATCTTAATTTTAATGTATCAAAATTTTTAAGTATAAATTTTGATACCTAGATATACTTTGTTAAGAATGGTAAAATTAATTATAATGTGACCGGTAGAACCTGCAACGGCAAGAATCCATTCATGGCGTACGAGGAGGTCCCGGAGCAGGCGGGCATAAGAGGAAGCGGAGCCTGTCGAGGCGGCGGTACTTGATGCCGACGGTGAGCACGGCCATGACGGCGGCCCAGATGAGCACGTCCATGGCGAGCGACGTCCGCGACTGCGAGGTGATGAAGGTGAGCACGAGGCTGGAGTAGGCCACCAGGAACGGCCACTGCACGGCGCGCGACCGCGACGGCACGCCGGTGAGCAGGCAGAGGGTGAGCAGCATCGAGCTGCCGAACCCGGCCCAGCTCGCCGCCATGAAGAGCCAGTACCGCCGCCGGTGCTTGTCGCGCATGATCGGGTACCCGGCGGCGTGGCTGCCGTCGGCGGCGTCGTCCTGCCAGTACCCGCCGGGGATGTTCGTCCCGAGCTGGTACGTCAGCGTCGTGATCAGCGTCGCCACCACCAACAGCGTGTCGTTCGTGTTCGCCGTGAACCCCGGCGCGTGCCTGCCGCCGCCGCCGCCGTCAGCACCGTCCACGCCACCGTTCTCACGCCGGCGATCGTCACCCAGCTCGCCGCCGACGACGACACCGTTCTCCCGCCGGCGGCTGCCGCCCATCTCGCCGCCCTCCGCCGAGTGGCCGGCGCGGCCGTCCTCAACAATGGCGTCCATCGATCGTAGTTCAGTTATGTCGAAGCGCAAAGCTTCGATGAGAGAAAGAAGTCAAGAACAGTAAAAAATATCGCAGAAATTCAACGAAGCTAATAATACCTCACAAGAATCACAAACCATACCTGTGATGATTGATTACACAAGCACTAGCAACGCAACGACGTTCTTTTCTAACTTGTGTTCTTGTCTCGAACACACGAACACGAACACGCACCATACATATATAGTGGAATTTTTTCATATTTAACTAAGTACCCATTTTATATTTTAATAGATGATACTGCTAACTTTTTAGCACACGCTTAACATTTTATCTTATTAAAAATACTTACATAGTTATTATTTATATCGTCATGGTTGGATTTATTACTTATATATATATATATAATTATAACTTATATTTTATATACTTACATAAAATTATTAAATAAGGTAAATGATTAAAAGTGTGCTAATAAATCAACGGTGTCCTCAGGTTACTTTTTTTTCAGCAATTTCTCCGAAAAGCACCCAGAATGGAGTTGATAGTCCACTAAATGACTAAAAGTTTTCTGTCCGACGCGGACCTATGGATAGTGCGCACTTTTTTTTTTTTGTTCTTTTTGCGCGTTCGCAAATAATAAGACCTGGCTCCTGCTCTTGTCGGGCGAAGACTTCGAACTGTTCAGTTCTCTCCCCGTCAACGTCAACGTTAAGTCGCCCTACAATCTATGGAGTTTAGGCCTTGTTTAGTTTCCAAATTTTTTTTCCAAAAATATCACATCAAATTTTCAGACATCTAAATAAAGCATTAAAATAGATGAATCAAAAAACTAATTGCACAGTTACGGAAGAAATACTGAGACGAATCTTTTAAGCCTAATTAGCTCATGATTAGCCATAAGTGCTATAGTAACCAACATGTGCTAATGATGGATTAATTAGGCTCAAAAGATTCGTCTCGCGGTTTCTAGGCTAGCCGTGAAATTCGTTTTTTTATTCGTGTCCGAAAACCCCTTCCGACATCCGATCAAACATTTAACGTGACATTTCTACTAAAAAAATTCTTAATCTAAACACCACCTTACAACATATGCTCATCGTATTATCACAGATTACCCACAAGTTCAGAGTTACATGGACATTATTATGTAGTCGTGTACAATTAGTGTCACTGTCAGCACAGCGATAGTTCTTTCCCAAAGAATTTCCAGGATAGATCATGCCGGACAACATATATGGTATACTTATTATTTAGCCATCATTATCCTCATCTTTTGTTTTTTTCCTGCACTTGTAAGCCAAATTTTAATTTTTATATATTAAATTTGAAGGTAATTTTAAGGTTTTTTCATTTTATTTTATTTTCACTTTTGATTTTTAAATCCCTATGAACATGTATATAAAAGTTTTATTTATAAATTACTTTCCATTTCGTTTGTCGTTTTCATTTAAAAAGCCAAAAAAGACCCTCGATAAATGCAACCGTTCGTTTATATTGATTTTTCTTAGATTTCTCCTCGTCTTTTATACGCATACTTCTCGAACCGTTAAACGGTGTATTTTTGCAAAAAAAGTTTCTATATAGAATTCATCATCTCAACTTTCTAAAATAGATTTTTTTAACTTTGTAGTGGCTAATTTTATTGTTTACACCATTAAATAGCTATCATAAAAATCAAATAATATTTTATCAATAGCTATCATAAAAATCAAATAATATTTTATCATTTGTCTAAAAGCTGAAAAGAACAAAGTGCATTCACGGAGTTGCACAGTTTGTTGAAGAATATTAGAGGCAAGAAAGAGGAGCATTTAACTATTTACCACTCTTAAGATTCAATCATAATAGATTTGTCACTCGCTCAATATGACATATAAATTCTCATGTGTCTATAACACATGGGTCCATTGATAAATCTGTTATGACCTGACAAATCTGTTATGACCAAACGTAAGAGTGATAAAAAGTTATTTCCTCCGTTTCATTTCATATTTCTAGCCTTGGCTAAATTCATTTATATATAAATGTATATAATTTATATATGCCTAGATGCAATAACATCCATATAAATCTATAAATCTAGTCAATGCTAAAAGTACTTCCGTTATGAAATGGAGAAAGTAATTATTTCGAAGAAAGATGATTCATGAACAGGCTATTCCGAAGAAAGAGATTCATGAAAAGGCTCAAATTATGTTCAGACTGACACAAAATCTGAGTTTACCTGAGCTTGACTGGCCCAGTGCCCAAGCGCGTCATCTTTTGGTCATAGCATGCTGAGTGGCGAAGTGCAGCCTACAAATACGGGTCTGGAACACCTGCAGCTTGAGTTGGCTACAACCTTACAGATACACGTCTGAACATCCTACAACCCAGTTTTCTGGGTGAAAACAGCATACTGCCTGTAGAAACAATACAGAAGAGACAGGGAGAAAAAAAAACAAAATTTAACAAATCGCGATGGTAACTATATAATCCAAACTCCTCGTTCTTACAACACTCGCTCGACGATACATCACAAGATACAAACAGGGCGAGCGCGTAAGGCAGGAAGCACTAGAGTGGACACGAAGCGATTATACTTAATTACTTATATATGAATCATCATGCATTCCAGACACACCATCAACACATACACCACCATAGCACGACCAGAACGCAACCCCCTCCCAGGTAGGAGACCAGGATACATTCCTGACTTCACAGCAAAATTAAATCACGAAGGGAATTCTTCGCTCTAAGCTCAACCACATTTTTAGGAGGAGCCCCAGTTTCCTCCAAGCAGATGGTTAGGCTGCGAGGACGATTATCACTATGAGCAGGACAACCCCGAATATAACCAGCAACAAGCATATCTGCAACGTAGACAAAACATGGCATAAGGCGTCGCGTATTAAAAATGAGTGCAAATGGATAATATGAATATAAACAATGCTAAAGGGTCTAATAGTACCAGCGAAGAGTTCGACTTCTGAGTTTTAGCAGCTTTTGAAAGCTGCCCTTTTGCTTGTGTAGTTGCTACAATAGCGTTCTCGATATGGGTGTCAATGTCATCTGGATTATAGGAGGAGAAATATATTCAGATGTAATATTCAAGAGATATGATCAGTCTTCTTCAATGCATCAAATAACAGTCTCACCCATCATTTCAAAAGTTACCACTTACCAATCATTTGTCCTTGATCATGGACTAGCACAGCAAGATCTTTGAATATTTCATTTACTTCAGTAATTTGATGCTGAATCTCTTGTATTCCCTGGTCCCTCTCCTCAATGATAGCCTCATTGAATACGATCTCGTTATCCAAGAAGACTAATTCTTGCCTACAGTAGAGCAAAAGTTTGAGGTTAACGTGTTCAAACATTTGCGAAGGAGAGAACATGTTCAAACATTCCAAAGGAGTGTAGAAATGTTCTGAAACAATAGTCCAAAGCATAAGCAATAGTATTATCTATTCACCTTCTTGATTCTAGAAGTGCTGTCCGTTGCTCAGCTAACTTATCGGCTCCATTATTCACCTCGCTTGAGTTATAACTGCAAAAAGAACAAACCATCATAGATTAGTCACATGTTGGAAACTAACTGGAAGAACTGCGACGATATTATCATAAACCATCTTCAAAAGTATGTTAGTACTAAGGACAATTAACACCTAATGAATGTGAGATACAGAACTTTGCAATGGTATAAAGTACCATTGAAGGGGAATTATGATAATTTACAGAAGTACCAAAGGAGAGAAATAAGAAAACAATATTTTGCTGTTTTGTCATTTTGAGGGTTTTATGAAGACAAATCGATCAAGTGATCATGAACAAAGTTATGGGGCATGGAAGGGTAAAACAGATAGAGAAACTTCTATGCTACAGTATATCAATATAGCAATATAAACTATTGGATATGATCAAATATGAATGATCATCCTGTAACTGTGCACCAGAAAGAACAAACAGAATGCAATTATGGTCATAACTCATGACAGGGTGGAAGATATTCTGTTGCTACATAACTTTGTACTGCAATTTATAAGACCCTACAAATATACCCTGGAGAGATACAAGGAATATGTCTTTTGCAGTAGGCTGGAATAAATCTGTGCATGAAAATGTTAGGGCCATCAAGCACTTGATATTAAATAAAGTTGTAAGATATGCAATGCCCATTGGTATCTTCCTGAACTTGGCAGATTAAAAGCACTACTCTTCCATTCATTAATTTTAGTAGCTCAAGAGAGAATATGCAACAAAAATTATTCTGCAGAGAGTAAGTGCAATGTAACAAATTACTCTAGCATTAGCAAACTATAAGGAAATGATAACGATATACCATGAACAATAATACTATAGTAAGTTCCTCATTTGTTCAAAAACATAAGATTCGAGGAAGAAAATAAGCAGGCATACAGCAACAAGGTAGACCAGCTGAATAACTACCTCTGTGGCAGGCCTGCTTGAGAAATGAAGGGTGCATAGGCAGCTTCTCTCTCTACTGCTAACCGTTGCGCTTTCTGAAATTCTTTCAGAACTGCTTGGAAATCCTTTGCAAGCTTCGCATCAGCAATCTTTTTGCTGGCCTGTGGTTCCACATATGGTCATTAACACATTGTGTAATACTATCGGCAAAAGGGAACATAAAGATGTTCCATTGTTCCGTAAAAGAGTTCATGATCATAGGCAATCAATGATAAATAAAGAGCTGAAATGAGATAGAAATGGCACATTTGATCTCACATTCATGGTTCTAAGATCTGCTTATAATTATTTCTCCAGCGGTACGCCAACATATTAGAAAATATTGACTGAAGCATATTTAGAATTTATGAAACCCTTTAGTTGTGCCGAGAGAATCACAATTCATATTAGTCAGGCAAAACTAAGAGATCTATACACATAAAAAACCCAAATTATATGTGATATTTCCATCAGAACATAGCTGGGTAGGTTCAATTTCCAAAACAGGATGCACCATTATACTTTTCTGTATTTCTGAGAAACAAAGTCTCTATTGAAGATTTTCTGGTTCAAAATAGCAGCACTACATGATGCATTTCCGGTGAAAAAAGTGAAGGGTACTGAAATGCTTCTTGTTTCAACCATACAAGATGAGAAACAGGTCCAATCATTCTGAAAAGAAAAATCGGACAAAGATGCAAAAAATTGAGATGAATACTTACGCTGACTTCGACACGATGGTCTGCCTCACTAGCTTGTTTAAGCTTCTCTGACGTATCCTTCACCAGTTGCGTTATGTGTGTGCGTGTCTTATGTCTGCAAGCAACACCAACCGAAAGTTCATTCAACCATCAAACCATTAAGTAACTAAGTCTAGTGTACAGAAGAAGGGCTAATTACAGCCAGGCCTAATACAAATTGATACAACCATTAATAAGATAGCATGCTGCCAGGCTAGGCATAAATTGCATCAATTTCAGTGGAAAAGAATGAAAAACACATGTTATTGAAGGCCATCGTCGATTCGTGTATCAGGAATGGCCGGATTCAACAATTCTAAGCGCAGCAGCTATCAGCCAAACACGAATTGGTTGGAGATGTAAAAAATAGGGCTCCCCAAATTGAATTGAATCCCTATTAAGGGATTAACACGGACAAAGGGGGAGAAATGAACCCTAAGTAATTCACGAAGAATCATCGGTTCATCGTGTGCATCCACCGCAGAAACCTAACCCATATAGAGATCACAATTCACACAGTAGTGCCGCACAATTCCAACCCCCCCCCCCCAACCCCCAAATTCATCACGCGCATCCAAAAACCGGAACAGAAACCCACGCCCGGATCGCGAAATCCCCCTGCCCCAATCCAGCCAAAATCGACAGACACGGGGCGGGGGTAGGTAGAGTAGGAAGGAAGCCTCACATCCTCTCCCGGAGGTCGGGGGTGTCCTTGGGCGTGCCGAGCGTGTTGACCAGCCGCTGGAACGTCGACACCGCCGTGTTGATCTGGAACACGCCCGACGCCACGGCCTGCGACGCGCCCGCGCCGGCCGCCCCCGCCCCCGCACGGCCGCCCCTCCGCGGCAGCCCGCGGGCGTTCCCCGCCTCCAGGTCCTGGAAGCTCATCCCCTCTCCCCCACCGCCGCCGCCTCCGATCGGGGCACCGCAAAATCCCTCCGCCGGAGGAAGGAAGGAAGGGGGGGAGGAATCGATCGAGCCGGAGACGTGGCCGCGGCGTCGCCTTCTAGCACACCAACACCACCTCGCGTGACGTGACGCGTCGCGTCGCTGGGGTTGGCTTCTTTTTTTTTTCCTTCCTTCGCGTGGAACTAAATTGGGGGATTTGGGTTCCGCAATTCCCTCGGTGGGGGTGGGGAGGGAATTATTATGCTTGCTCCGGCGCTGGGTTTGGGTTCCGGGCCCCACACGCCAGGGTCAGCCTCGCTGTCTCTTGCATTCGGTGGTCCGTCCGTGCTTGCTGGATTGGTTGGGAGTTGGAGCCTCAAAGTACAAGGAGTAATATACGCGAGAAAATTTAACAAATGACGTTGACACATACTTAATTTTTAATTTCGCAAATTTTAAAAAATATCATCACACAAATAAATTTGTCTAAGAAATACCATTGACCTTTAGCATTTCTCCATTAGGTTTTATAGTGTGAACAATGTATTTAACGGCACAAATGGACGGAACCGTAGCGACAATGATATTTCTCACACAAATTCGTTCGTACGATGATATTTTTTAGAACTCGCACTCGTCAATGACATTTCAGACTTAGATGTTTGTTAATGACATTTTTTAGATTTTCTTAATTTATTATTACTTCCATCCTAATATAAAATGTAATGATTTCAGATTATTTAAGAAAAAATTAAGGTTAAAAAATAACAATGATATTGTCGTCAAACAGATATCTGAATATAGTATTTGTAGATATAGGGTTCGACCAATTCTAAATTACCTGCTAGACAGTAGCAATGAGAAGGAGAGATGAATTTTTATATAGGTACGAGCCCATGAGTTAATAGCTCTACTTAGGCTGGGTTCGTCCCCCTCAGGTAACTTACTCTCTCGTTTTTCGTGCGTACGCTTCCAAACTGTTAAACGGTGTATTTTTTGCAAAAAAAGTTTTATAATTTTATAAAAAAATTTAAAAAATCATATTAATCTATTTTATATTTTTAATAATTAATTAATTATGTATTAATCTATTACTACGTTTTCGTGCCGAGGCAAGTTAACTTACCCCACACAATCGAACGCAGCCTTATTCGGGATCAGGCAGTTTTGCTCATATGAAAAGATCATCAGATTTATGTTGAGTTACATCAATTGCATAGTTTGTGAAACATTGATACGATAATGCCTATAATTCTGTGTCACGTACCAAAACTCGCGTGTTTTCATACAATCTCAACTGCATACTAATATCCAGGGTTTTGTACTATTTACTCTTTACTAATTGAGCTCTTAATTAAAGCGCTCGTACAAACTTGGAAGTTGGAATTAGTAAAGCAGCCACGGTAACACTACCGATACTCTTTTTCTGTGGCTGCTAGAAAAATTTAAAAAAAAAATAGCAGAAAGGGGGTAGTGTTAGTCGTCGGGGTTAATTTCGATTTTGAGGAAGAGCTGGACAGTTTGGGCTTGATTTGGGCAAAGTGGTAAGAATAATTAACAATCCCACGTTACGATGATCCATCGGTGAGAGCGAGCGATGGGAGAGACCCGCGGCAACGGCGACGTGAAACCCAAGGGAGGATGCAAGGTGAGAAGGATGCGGAACCTTTGAATTATTCTCTCCCACCCTCCGCACTGTGGAATTGTGGATGGCACGGCGGCCCGACCATATAAATTCTTTTGATATTGCGCGTCATTTTCATGGTCAATTGGAAACACGACGAATTAAGTTTTTTTTTGCTCTTAATTGAATTGACCCTATCAAGCTCTGTACGTTCGATCAACTAAGTCTTTGTTTCGTGAACTATATACTCCCTTCGTTCCATAATATAAGTCATAACTATTTTTTTCTTTATCCTATAATATAAGGCGTACATACAGTATGCATTAACTAGCACTTTTTTCATCATCAAAATATCCAATCACATTACATGCAGTTACAACTCTTTCTTGATCTTTGGATTAGTGGTTGTGTTTTATATTACGAAACGGAGTGAGTATTGCTCATATGTTACAGCATGATTTTATTAAAAAATATCATTAGCATGTCATTGAACTAGAGATCGTGAAAGTGGCTTGATATATAAATATTACTTATTTTTCCTTTCAAAAGTGAAAGGAATTGGTAGTGGGATATATGGCAAATTCATCACCACCCATCATCGCTATTTTTCTTTATATAAGTATAGAAAAAAAAAGTTTGTTCTCGGTTTTTAATGGATGAAAATTTCTACCTAGTTCTCCTTCAAAACACACGAATTTTACATAATTTTCATAGAAATTTCAAAATGCACGAATTTTGAAAGAATTCAGAGCTCCTTTAAAATCTATGTGAAATTAATCCAAAGCGAATAGTTCCTTTATTCGTGTGAAATTTTCTTATATATTATTGTTTTCCTATTTTATTTAGAGAATAATTATGATCTAGAGTTGTGTTATGAAAGATTAAAGACTATCTAGTTTTTTATAATATTTAATGATATAAAAAATAACTAATATAAAGTTGAAATTAGAACGATAAGATGATAAACTTTATAGAATTTTTAAAAATAAAACGCTATTTCACGATTTAGTAAACTCGTACATATAAAGGTCAATAAATAATCTTAAAAAAATCGCTGCAAACAAAAGCAGCCTGGGTTTATTGGACTGTCTCTAGCGAATTCTCCCTGGATGGCATTGGACACTAATTCTAATTTAAAGTATTAAATATAGACTAATAAAAAAACTGATTTCATAAATAAGTGGTAATTCACGAGATGAATTTTTTAAGCCTAATTAATCCATAATTAGAGCATGTTTACTGTAGCATCACATATGCTAATCATGGATTAATTAGGCTTAATAGATACGTCTCACGAATTAGTCAAGATTATATATAGGTTTTATTAATAGACTATATTTACTATTTATAATAAGCATCCAAATATTCGATGGGGACAGTGATCTAGAAATAAATCACTTGTGCAAACCTCCAGGACAACTTGCCTTTGAATCTGGATCGCTCATGGGTGTTGTGCTTTTCGCGACCGTGAAACCCTGTCTTATCTGTCCTAGTGTGACGCATGCAGACACGGGCATGGGATTCATGATGGGCAGGGCTGTGAATGAATGGGCCACGTGCCCACGTATCCAAGTTCTCCTCTCCATCTCCTCTTATCACAATGGGATCATAAGATATACTGTATTTGGTTAGCATGATTAATTTGTTTAATGTTATTATAATATTTTAGCTAACTTGTTTAAGATTTGGCTAACGAAAATAAAATCATATTTCAGCTAACATGTGATAAGTTTGTCATACTTTATTGTGTCATTATCATGTGGAACCTATATATTAAAAATAAAATCTTGTCACAAATATAACACAAACTAAACACACACGTAACTTAGTCAAATGTGGCTAACTTAAGATGTGAAAAACTTTAGATAAGTTATGATAATTAACCAAACAACCCCTAAATCCATATCAAACGTTAACCTAAGTAGCTATGTTACTCTCCTTCTATATAATATTTTAGCTATTTATATATATTAATACATAGATTAATGCGATTCTAAACATAAATATAAAAAAGTAATGATCCATACCATTTTTTAACTTTTATAATTACCTTATGTTTTGAAGATATTATCTGTTTCAACGAGAATAATTAATTTTTTTTTGCCAGAATGACTGAAGGAGGTCGTTCAAACCTTCTAATTACACATGATTACAGGAAAGACACAGACACGCGAACACCACCGTGCACAAATGACATGCTCAAGAAACAGGACCAGAAAAGCACATCTCAGACCTCCATGGATTCCCGATAATATCAACAAATATACCTATTATGCACAACCGATCGGGATATCGACTCCCGGGAGCACGTACGATGTCCGTGGGCTTTTTTTTTTTTTTTTTTTTGAAGAGGTGTCCGTGGACTTGATCAGGTCTCGTAGGAATAATTCATAGGCGGCAGTTAGAACGGCCGGAAAATCTCGCCATACATGCATAATTTCCCCATCTCATGCGTTCACGAGTCACGACCCATGCAAGGTACTAGTGATCAGGTCAGATCGTTACATACATTTCAATTTCTTTTTTTTTTTTGATGAGAACATACATTTCAAATTTTCAATAGAGCTGAGAATAAAAAAACACGCACGCATTTCTCGGTCAGCTTCCATTCCTTCCCAACATATCAAGAATCAAGAATCACTGCCTGTTCAAGAGGAGCTTTTACTACTTTAAACTTCATCTGCTCTTTTTTAAAATAATGTTGGTTGAAGTATATTTTGGAACTAACCAATACCATTTTGAAAAAAAACAGTGGAGTATTTTATAGATAGAATTTTTTAAAGTACCTCGAATGATTGTGAGTTGTTTATTGTTTTGAAACCAATGAATCTGATTTTATTACACTACAATGATAATATGTGTAGTAATAAAAGATAAAATTAAAACTAAAATATATAACTTTGTGCTAAATTTATGTCATATATCATATTAAGATAGATAAATTGATAAATACATCTTACTAATTTTTTTAAAAAATATTTAACATATTTATAAAAATACACAATTACGACACTACATCACTGTAGAGGTTACCGTGACAGCGCCCAGATATACCAGTCTAATGTAGCTGGTGTAGTGCACGACTGCCGGAAAACTATGGCTTCACCGCCACCCTCTCTCCTCGATTCCACCCTCCCAGTCTCCCACAGCCCCACCCCAACACATAAACGTATTTTAATTATTATGCCGACCAAAAAACCATTGTACCACTGGTGGGAGAAACAGAGGTTGGTTCGGTTCAGCTCGAAGTTGAAGACGTACGGTTAATGATCGTTAAATTATGATCCGGCGGTTGATGCTAGCAAAAGGGTAAAAAGAAACACATGCAATATATGGAGTATTATATTATATATGTTATACTTGGCCGTAGTATATAATCAGGGGGCAGAGCTACCGTATTTCTGGGTTCTCAGCCACTCGGTTTAGAATTTTTTAAAGTCAGAGTTATTGTATTTTTATCATATATACACCCATCTCAATTGAGTTCTATATATCCATAGCAGATTAAACGTAAAAAACTTTAAATGAGATACTTTTTATATTTTATTCTAACTACACCCCATATATATCCCAAAAATGATGATTTAGCATATAGTATATGCTAAAGATAGTACTCATCGAAAACAAATTGTAATAAGACCCCGTTCAGTTGGAAAAAATTTTTAGGAGAGAGGTCGTACGGTTATATATTTAAAATATTAAATATAGTTTAATTATAAAATAAATTTTAGATTTCGTCTGAAAAACGTGAGACGAATCTTTTAAGTTTAATTAATCCATCATTAGCACATATTGGTTACTTTAGTACATATGACTAATCATGTACTAATTAGGTTCAAAAGATTCGTCTCACGATTTCTCCTATAATTATGCAACTAGGTTTAATTGTCATGTATATTTAATGCTTTATTTAAAAGTTAAAATATTTGATATGATATTTTTTAAAAGTTTTTTAACTAAACATAACCTAATACCAACAGAGATGCCAGCCCAAAATCCAAATCCTCGCAAAGCTTTCCCAAATCCAAAATCTCCGCGCACGGCCGGCCAGTTGCCACGTCACTCCCCAACCTCGCCGGAATCCCCCGCGCTCTTCGCTACCGCTCGGCCCCGCCGTGCTAGCGCGCGAGATGACGGCGGAGGTGAGGCACCGTACGGTGGAGGTGGCGAGCGGGGTGCGCCTGCACGTGGCGGAGGCGGGGCCGGAGGACGGGCCCGCGGTGGTGCTCGTGCACGGCTTCCCGGAGCTCTGGTACTCCTGGCGCCACCAGATGGCCGCGCTCGCCGCCAGGGGGTTCCGCGCCGTCGCGCCCGACCTCCGCGGGTACGGCGACTCCGACGCCCCCGCCGACCAGGCCTCCTACACCGTCCTCCACCTCGTCGGCGACCTCGTCGCGCTCATCGCCGACCTCGGCCAGCCCCGGGTGTTCGTGGCGGCGCACGACTGGGGCGCCGCCGTGGCGTGGCAGCTGTGCCTGCTCCGCCCCGACCTGGTCACGGCACTCGTCGTCCTCAGCGTCGAGTACCACCCGCGGAACCCGAGCAGGAGCCCGGTGCAGACCCTCAGGGCCATCTGCGGGGACGAACACTACATCTGCTTCTTCCAGGTAGAACAACCAACCTGTTACCCCTTTCATTCCGAATTTTGTACGACGCAGGCAGAATCAGCGCCATTATTGGGGAGTAATTTTCTGCCCTGCGAAAGTGGCAATTAGCATTGATGGGTTGCATTGTTGCAAGGTCCAGTAGAAGAATCAGAGCAGTTTTGAGTTGTGTTCTTCTGTCCTAGCAACGTTGATTGATGTTGTTTCACGCAACTCAAAATTGGTGAACAGCTGCTGTCTGCTGGAACGATTTACTATCTTTATTAGGGCAGTTAGGCCATTGTTTGTTTGTGTCACTTGTGCTCTCTAAAAGCCCATATGTTGTAGAGGTTCTTGAGACATTGCAAGGCATATAAGATTTGGGGGCCTTTGCCCAGTTAAAAGCATATTACAAGGAATGGAATTTTACCGGTATCATTCAAGTGACTGGATACTATATAAGGATGGAGCAATGATTAGTGTTCAAAGTTAGTGGTTTTCATTTCATAGATAAAAAGGTAGCATTTTGTTTTTTTGACCTTTTTCCAGTACTCCCTCCGTTCCATCTTCTTGACGCTTTGGACAATATTAAAGTCAAACTATTAGAACTTTAAGTATCAATAACTTTTAAAATATGTAGTTTGAAGACAATAAAACATGATACATAGATTAGCCTTAGAAAGTACTTCAATAAAATAAAATATTTACTTATTTTTTACATATATTATACTATAGTCAAAGATATGTTTTGGAGATTGTGTTGTTGTCCAAGACATCAAGAATTAGGGAATTGGAGGGAGTATGTTCATAAGAACTACCTTTCATTCCATTTTGAAGACGGACGATCTGATATAAGTGACCTAGTTACCTTTAACATAACCAAACAACAGTGTATGAGTTAATTACACAAAACCACAAGACACTGAATTACCTTAACATCCTAGGTGTAGAAATGGAAAATACCACTACACTACTGCTTTCCCAATTTACTGGCTTCTAAGGGCACCAAGAATTATTGCTTCAAAGTATAACCATGTTGTTCTCTGACCTTTATCCTTTGCACAGTCATGTTGTCCTTCGCATGATCCTATTGGATAATATGCCTGGTAACTCTAAATTCCAATATTACACGGAGCCTTAACATAATAACACTTGCTTGGAGAGCTATAAATATATTTTTTTTATGTGGAGCCAGAGATAGTTGATTCAGAGTATCTCAATTTGTGAGAGTATAGTCGATCTTGAAGAACATTGATGACTTCTTTTGAATATTGGATTCAGCAGTCCACACTGTTGATTCGGTAGTGCATAAGTCAGTTGTTTATCCTTGATAATAGTATGCCATTCTCACATTGTTTTAGATATTGTTTGTTGGAAATAATTATACTTACAAATTTTAGAATTATGTATGCAGAAACCTGGAGTGGCCGAAGCTGAATTTGGTCGATGTGATATAAAGTGTGCCTTAAAGAAATTCTATGGAATGCGGAAGCCAGAACCTCTGATTATACCTCAAGGCAAGACCTTATTTGACTCGATTGATTCAGATGGTACTTGCCCTGCATGGCTGACAGAAGAAGACATTGCCTACTACGCTGAGAAATTTGAGAAAACAGGGTTTACCGCTGGATTGAATTACTACAGATGCATCGACTTGTATGTCTCTTGGTCTTACAGTTCACTGCTTTACACATCCTTCATTGCTTTCAATCAAGGAGAGTAATTTTCATCATAAGCTAAGATAATGCTTTCAGAACCAATTTGATCCTCTCTCATTCTAGAGGGGGGAAGTCATTCGAAATGCTGGCTATAACTTACCATAAACATGCTTGTTTAAAAAACAGTAGATTTGACATGTATGCTTCAACTACATTTCTATTGGTGCCGATGTATTCAAAAGGTTATGAATGAAGGCAGGCTTACAGCCGAGTTATTTTAGGCATTTTTATGATGTGTCTCTCAATGGTTTTCTGTTCATATGCAGGAATTGGGAGTTGACTGCACCATGGACTGGAGTTCCGATAAAAGTTCCGACAAAATTCATTGTTGGAGACCAGGACCTTACATACAACATCCCTGGTGTGAAAGACTACATTCACAAGGGTGGCTTAAAGGCAAGCGTGCCAAATCTGGAGGATGTGGTTGTGATGGAGGGTGTTGCCCACTTCATCAACCAGGAGAAGCCTAATGAGGTTTCCAACCACATTTGCGAGTTCTTTGGCAAGTTCTGATGTAAGCTAAATGTACTGTAAAAACTACAGCCAGATGGCCTATAGTGTAACATTGCCAATTTGGTTTGTGGTGTGTGGACTAAAAGCATTGAAGAATAAACCGGTTCACTAAATTGTTGTCAAAATATTGGTCTCCCAAATACTTTCTTTTTGGTTGGGGCAACTGAATATTCCAGAAATTTAAGGTATCTTGAATGAGCATGAATGAATTTCAACTCAAATTGAATTGTCTTACGTGAAATCTAGCAGAGAATAATAAACGTGACATCACCAAAATTCCACAAGCAGAGCCACTGACATGTGGGCCCTTTCTCCAGCCGTCGCTGATCACCTCGTCGAGCGCCACCTACAGGCCACGTGAGGCAGAAACCGAGCGCCACCGCCGGCAAGGTGGCAGCCGGAGAATCTCGGTGGAGATGCCGGAACCCCAACCTACCGGCCGGTCGCGCCGGCGGAAATCACGACGGAGATCTGGGCCCGTACAACCAGACGCTCCAAACTGGCTGACACACCGATGCCGAGCGGCCGGCGGCCGGCCGTCCCGTCCCGCCCGCCGCGCGACTACAAAAGGTCTCAGCGCCGTCAGGGCGCTCTGCGGCGACGATCACTACATGTGCCGTTTCCAGGTGAATAGTCTCATAAATTCCCCTTCTTATAAATTCAAAATTTTGGATTTGAATTGCAATTCAAAATTTCAAATCCTTGTAGCCAGTACTACTACCTGTTGTCTGATGAAGCATCAGCTATTGATGTTTAGACTGAAACGACCATGGTAATGTCACTTCAGATCGCTAAGAATATATATATAAAATTTGTATGAATGCAGAAACCCGGAGTGGCCGAAGCTGAATTTGCCCGACTTGATTTGAAGCACCTATTTAAGATAGTTTTCGGAATGCGCAGACCAGCAACTCTCATCCTACCCAAGGACAAGACATTCTTTGATGCAATTGATTCAGATGGTACATGCCCCTCATGGCTGTCAGAAGAAGACATTTCCTACTATGCCGACAAATTCAGCAAGACAGGGTTTACAGGAGGATTCAACTATTACAGATGCATCGACCTGTATGTCTCATGGCTTAATTTTACATTCACTGCTTTGTTCATTGCTGTTCATCAACTGAAACTGTGGTCCTTGCAGGGATTGGGAGCTCACTGCACCATGGACTGAGGCTCCTATTAATGTTCCGACAAAATTCATCGTTGGCGACCTGGATCTTACATACAACACACCAGGGGTGAAGGATTATATTCACAGGGGTGGCTTCAAAGCCAATGTGCCGAATCTGGAGGATGTGGTTGTTATGGAGGGAGTTGGCCACTTCATCAACCAGGAGAAGCCTGATGAGGTTTCTGAACACATTTGTGAGTTCTTTACCAAATTTATTATGTAAGCAGACAGGAATGCTACCATACTAATATTCACTAAATAAAATCATAACTACCTTCTTAAAGAAAAAGTTATCCGTATTCTCGAATCATATTGTTTCTTTACACATTCCTACATTGTGGAATTTTTTATCTACTATTATCTAGTTGAATACCAAAAAACGCAGCAGCGAGAAATGAGCCATTGTCAAAACCATGCCTACTCTAGCAAATTGTGCGATATTCATTTATTCGCTGTCTTTTGATTCTAGGGCAGACTAAATTTTGTGGAATTTTGGAGAGATTTAACAACCTGAAAATTCTGCATTCGATGGCAGCCTGCAAAACGAGTCCAGAATTCTTGCTGTCCTTGTGATTTTTTCCCCTTATTTTGCTGGGTCCGCCGAAGACATGCCGACCAGATTGTAATAGGGCAGTCCCAATGGTATATATTAACGTTGGTTTCTGTCCTTATTAAATAGCTTGGTATATAAGTAAAATGATGACATGACAATGTAATTAATAAGCAAAGAGAGAGAAAAGCTTAGAGCAAGGCTAATAATAGCCAACAAGTTGACTATAATATTTTTTATAGTCTTTTCTTAGTCCACCCATATAATAGTTAGCTTTTCATTATTAATGCAGGACTCACATGTCACTCACATAGAGTTTTTTGGTTCTTGTGTCCGAGCTGGCTACAAGCTTATAGCTCGCTTACACACTCTCTTATCTTTTCTCTCCTCCACATAAACATTTAGCCAGTTTATAGCCTGCTATTATACTTGCTCTTAGAAATGGTTTTCTCGTGAAGAAATTAAGTCTTCTCTTCATCCAATACACCAAGAAACCATAAATTCACCATTAGGAAGAAACCAATAGTTTTTAGAGAGCATGTGTAATACTCACCACTGGTGGAATATATAGAGTTAGGAGAGAGAAAACGAAAACCATTATTATTCAACGACATCTCTATTATGAAAAATTGTTTCTATAGATAATTTTTTATTCTATGTCAACCGTGTCGGTTTCTACTATTGAGACCGCTCTTAAAAGAATTTATAGAGGGACATGTTACAGGGAGGCCAGTCAACTGGGCTGAACGCCAAGGAGGAAAGGAAAAGTAGAACCTGCGCTAGCCGTTTATCTCTACAGATTTACAGGATTGAACAGCCCCGGATTGACGCCAAATATGCATCTCCTCCTTGATCTCCCAACAGATTAACCTCAGGGTTTTTGAAATTCTAGTTGAGCTCTCCTGCTTGAGCTCAACGCTGCCAGCCACCGCTCTTTCAAATCTGTCGACACGCTACTCCCATATCTGAGTTATGAATCCGCAGGTGGACGAATAGATGGAGACAGGTTTCTTGAGTAGCCACATGGTTCCACACCGGCAACGTCGGCGGCCACACCACGCTGCTCAACGTGTACAGCGTGTGGAAGGAGGGAAGTTAGGAGGAAGAGAGAGGAGAGGAAGGGAGAGAAGGAGAGAGGAAAAATTAAAAAAAAAATCTAATATATTGGACTCACCGGACGCCACGTCAGCAAAACCGGCCAAAAAATAGATCAATGCTGCCGAGAGATCTTTTTTGAACAGATTCTGTGAGTTTAGGGGTACACATTTATGGTATTATGGTTAACGGATGAAAAATAAACTCGCTTTCAAGTTTAGGGATCTCTGCTAGACTTTTTCCATTTAGCAAACATTCATGTGGAGATCAAGTGCACGGACATCCTGTTTATGTGACATGTATAAACTTTAGTCATTTAAATTTTATATTTATTACACACATAAACCACAAGCATATAAATTTTATATATGTATAAAAAGGAAGTCTAAATAGCTCTTTTGAAAGAAAAGTATCGAAGGGTCGAAGACACATCAGATACGGCTGTCATGTTCCGAGTCGGGTGGGATCGGGTTCGGAATCGGCGCGGTCGTACGTCTCCTCTCGGCATATATAGCGTCCAGCCCCACAGCGACCTATCATCGTGTACTTGCTGCATACAAGCAAGTACGTACGCGCTAGTGCAGAAGTGCAGCCAACCTCTCCGGAAATTCGAAAACGATGGAGCCGCCGTCGTCGTCGTCGTGCACGAAAGCAGACGATCCCGCGGAGCTGCGGCGGCGGCCTCTCCACGTGAACGTGGCGAGGGAGAAGCTGGAGCTGGAGGACCTGTCGCTGACGTGCCGGCGAGACCGCTACTGCGTCATGTGCGTGCGAGCCTTCTGCTCCCACTGCTGCGCCCCGCACCACGTCCTGCCGCTCGGCTACCACATCGTCGTCCCCATCGACGCCGCCACCGGCAAGCCCGTCGTCCCCGACCACTACCCGGGGCGCTGGCGCCAGGAGCCCATCACCGACTTCGCCGTCGGCCTAATCAGCTCCGCCGGGGACTACGCCGAGGCGCTGCCCCGGGACGGCTACTGCATCTACTGCCTCAGGGCCTTCTCCACCGCCTCCTGCCCGCACCACCAGCACTGCTGCCCCCCCGGCTGCTTCGTCCGCATCGTCGAGCGCGACGGCCGCCGCTGCGTCCGCTGCACCGGCGACGAGCCCTGGTTCCCCTTTATGGAGAGCATCCTGGGCGACCCGGTGGCCGTGGAGGACGACGGCCACGGCGACGCGGTGCTGTTCCTGCCCCTGATCAGCCGGACCTCGCCGACCGCGTGCGTGCAGTGCGCCGGCGAGGTGGCGGACGCCACCCGCGGGTCGCTCTGCTCGCCGGCCTGCGACGAGGCCCACGAACGCGAGGTCGCCCAGCGCAAGGAGCGCAGGGATGCCATGCTCGCCGCGCGCCGCCTCGCCAAGTTACGCATTGATGCCGTTTGAATATCGTTCGTATTAGGCTTTTTTTTTTTTTGCCTTCATGGCTTGGCCTCTAATTCTCACATGTTTTCTTAATTTGAGTCAATTTTTATGATGTGCTTAGGGCTGAAAACGGTCACAGAAATTCTTATCTATATCGTTTCCAAAATTTTTATTTCTGTATCCTATTTTGTCATGGTTTATAGAACTACCTATGGCTTAATTAAATATCATTAAAAATCTCAACCTTATTGTCAATTTAATATACGTGTACTTCATTTTCAAAACGAATTATCATAGAGTCTTCGACCATTTCGATCGAATAATTCTAATTGCGACATATCAATATTTTTTATACCATTTTTATTTCCGACTTACCTATTGCATTTCCGAGAAACAATATGGATGTGAAAATCATGTCTTTTCACCGACCTTTTTCCTAATGTACTCTACAAACTTATCTGTGTCTTCCAATTGTGAAAATAGATTAATTCTAATGTACGAATTAGGCTTTTTTTTTTGAGGGATGCTACGGCACTGTTGATACTTCTCCGTCGACGATACTTCACCGCCAGACCATATAAAACAATATGTGATAAAACATGTTATATTTTTTACATTGGATGATACCATATGGACAAGTGTTGATACCACATAGTATCACAAGGTATCAAATGATATCAGATAATAACTGATGGTATATCTGAGTATAAAATTTAGTATCATTAGGTACTTAGTGGTATCACATGATACCGAAAGGTATCACATGATTTTAGCATGTATCAACAAGTTATAATTTTTACACTGGATGATACCATATGGAACAAGTGTTGATACCACTTAGTATCACCAGGGATCATATGATACCTGATGGTATTATCCAGTATATAATTTGGTATCGTTATGTACCTTATGGTATCACATCATACCAGAAGGTATCATCTAATTTCAGCATGTATACACATGTTATAATTTTTATGCTGGATGATACCATATTGATACTTATTGATACTGGTATCAACAAGTTTCAGATAATACCGAATGATAACAGATGGTATAGGCATTCACTGTAAATTTTGGATGGCTACATACACCTTCTTCCTCCTCCAGCGAACCCACCGCCGTCCGGTAGTCTTTTCCAAAAAAAAGAATCCAAGAACAGGTGCTTGCTGTACCTACTTTTTTTTTTGAAACAAAGCCAGCAAAACTCTGGATTTATATTAAGGAGAAGCAGTTGTACCTACCTCCCCATCGAACAGCAGGATGATTGTACAACGTGGTGTTCTACGCTCCCCTCGATCCGATCAAGATCGCAGTCCGCCACTCGCACAACGGAGAGGCCTGGAACCCGCCGTTCAACCGGAAGTTAGGTAAGATGCATGCAACTTCATTTAACTTTCCCGTTCGTACGGAACCCCGTTCCATAGCTTTTCCGAAAAAAAAGAGAGAGCCTAGAGCACGACATCCTATTGGATGTGATGCTTTAAATAAAACGGCATAGGGCCGCCCACGTCCGCGCATCGAACTGCCTCCGCACGTCGCTATATGCCCCACGTCCACGCATCGCCCCGCCTCCGCACGTCGCTATGCGCCCCACGTCCACGCATCGCGTCGCCTCCGCACATCGCTGTGCACCCCACTTTTGTCGTCGTCGTACTCTCGCCGCCGTGTGCCACACGCCTTCCGTCTCCACGCTCAGATGCACCTCACGTATAATGTCAGATGATATCATTGATATGATATTAGCTGGTATCATAGCGTCACGTGACAAAGCAAACTCAAAAAGATGTAGGTATCACATGGTATCAGGCTGCGCTTGCCTCCGCCGTCGTCGCACTCGCCGCCATGTGCCCACGCCTCCCACCTCCACGTTCAGATGCGCCTCATGTATGATACCAGATGATACCACTTGGTATCATCTGGTATCATTGCGTCGCGTGACAAACAAAGCTAACAACAATATAAGTATCATATGGTATCAGGCGATACTATATGTTCTTTAGACGGTACGTCGTGGCATGTCACATCAATTGCGGGGCGCCGCTGTGGCGCAGGCCGCCAGCGAGCTCCACCGACGCTGCGGCTGCGAGCTGCTCCTGCCACAGCACGACGGCCTGGGAGTAAAAGCTGGCCGCGGTGGCGGCCTTCGTCCACGTGTCGGGGGAGATTCACATCCTGCAGTTGAAGCCCACTTGCAGCCACAGCGTGCGGCTTTCTTGGACTCCCCGTGAGGTGGGCCCACACAGGCTACACAAGCACACAGCTCGACCCCCCCCCCCCCCTTTTAAGCTGAGGACTGTTAGGCGCGTGGAAAAAAAATCATTAAACGATCCCGTCCAAACCGAATACCTATGTTTAGTTTTTCTGTTTTTTTTGGCCTTTATGGCTTGGCCTCTAAATCTCATGCATTCTTAATTTGAGTCGATTCTTCTGATGTACTTAGGCGTCAAATTAAAGTGGTCACGGAAATTTCCAATTTGATATACATGTAGTTCATTTTCCAAAATGAATTACCAGTTTGGAGTCCTCCGCCCGTTACTGACATGTTTTTATCGAATAATTTCATTTTTATATACCGATATTTTTGATACCGTTTCCATTCCTAACGTGCCTAACTTACCGTTTTCGATATCATTCCACAAAATAATTACCGTTTTCGACATCATTCCCAGAAATAATATGGATGTGAAAATGTTTGGTCTGTTTATGTACCGTTTTCCTCATGTGCTCTACAGACTGCTTTGTGCCTTCTAATTGTGCAAGGAGATTAATTCCGAAATGCTGTCAATCTCTCATTGTGCAAGGAGATTAACTGGCAGCCTTCTAATGATGTGATAAATATTCTTTACATACTAACTAATTTAACTAATTATAGTTTATTTACAAGGATCTAGGGTTCATCCACCACCGGCCGCTTCTTCTTGAGCCGCTCAAGCTCGCCGAGTTGCTCCCTGGCAGAAGACGCCGCCGCCTGCGGATTTCCGTCTATTTCGCAGGATGGCGGTATGGAAGATCTGTGGAAAATATTAGAGATGAGAGAAATCATATGATCTGTTATATTCTGTTGTATATTGCACTGACCCTTGTGGGTATATTTATAGGGTACATATGAGATAGAAACTTGGAGTACAAGATAAATATTTTATCGTATCTCTCTAGGATTTTGTCTTTATCTCTAGAGTTTCTATTGGACTCTGTTATCTCTAACTGTATGTATCTATATCTCTAACATTTCCCCTCAGTCGTAATGGGAGCAAAGCGAACGATTACGACTGGATTTGAAATCTTGTGTTTCATTATCTTTTCTTCTTTATTTTTCCATCATCAATTGCATCTCTGATGATAGTCCTTCACTTCGGTGACTGCGTCCTAAAGATGGGCATGGGTTGACCCGTGGGTAGTTTAGGGTCAGCTCTAGTTCAACGAAATGAACTAAGTTTCACCACAAAATAAATTTTAGTTCATTTAGTTGAACTAGAGTAGACTCTAAAATACCCGTGGGTCGACCCACGGTCATCCCTACTGCGTCCCCTTCTGTGTCGTCCCTTATCTCTCTCATCTATTCCCTCCCGTAGTCATAGCGAGAGTGTTATGGATGATACCGATGACACAGACGCTTTTGACTGGAGTTACCGAGGATGATTTGTTGTAATGTTTGTCAAGGTTAGATCGGATGCCGCTTGTTGCCGATCCGTTGGATGGGCTCGCCAGCGGTGAGCTACCGCCGGCAAGCCGGCCTTGACTTGAATTTGACGACTGGTATTAGGATCTAGGCTCTGATACCATGTGAAAAATATTGGAGATGAGATGAATCATATGATCTATTATATTCTGTTGTGTATTGCATTGAACCTCGTGGGTATATTTATAGGGTACATAGAAGATAGAAACTTGGAGTACAAGATAAATATTCTATCGTATCTCTCTAGTATTTTGTCTTTATCTCTGAAGTTTCTATTAGACTCTGTTATCTCTAACCGTATATATCTATATCTCTGACAAGATCGCCACAGGAGCGCGTTGAAGCGCGGCGTGTCCACGCCGGGACCACGCGGCCGGTGAGTGCAGGTCATGCATCGTCGCCGTCGGAAGCTGCGTCGTCGGCGTCGTCGCCGCCAGCTTGCGGCGGTCGTAGAAGAGGCAGCGCGGAGCGTCCATGGACGGCCTGAGCATGAACAAGCCGTACTCTTCTCCCAGGTCCCGGGAGTGCTCGAGGTCGAGGGCGCCATGGGCGGCGTCGCCGAGCCTATACGTAGCTCCAGGAAGCGTGATGATCCTCTTGACCATGATTTCACAGCCCAGACGACGCGCGCGACATGGCGCCACGAGCGCAAGGTCATATCGGCGTGCAGGAGAGTGGCGACCCAGTTCACGCCGGCGAACAGGGACGGCCTGACGTCAGAAATCCCCGTGAAAATTTTTTCGACCGTTACTAGCATGTTTCCGATAGAATAATTCCATCTTCATTATACCGATATTTTATTTCCGATACCATTTTTGTTCCTGACTTATCGTTTTATATTTTATTTTCGAGAAATAATATGGATGTGAAAATGTTTTGTCTGTTTATCAACCGTTTTCCCTGTGCACTTGTTTTGTCTGTTTATCAACCGTTTTCCCTGTGCACTCTATAAACTGATTTGTGCCTTTCTAATTGGGCAAGGAGATTAATTCTGATGTGCTCTCATGGTGCAAGGAGATTAATTGGCCTTCCTAATTAAGAATTTTTTTATTAAATAAACCTTTAACCATATAATTTAATAATAAATTGTCACGCCTAGAAATTTACACCAAATATTAAATCTTGGTCTAGGAATCAGCCCGAGTACACACTATGACAAATTAGTACACGGTTCCACGACTTAAAAACAAATAAAAACAATTATCTATCGAAATGCAGCGGAAAAGGAAAACAAACTAAACCATCTAATCTTCGGCTTCAGCTGGCGATGACGGCTCCACACCACAGGCATTCTCGACAGCGGACTAAACCTCACTTCAACCTTGGGAACAACCTTTTTCTGACTTCTGACTCAAGTTCTGGCACTTGCTCTGGTGGGGAAAAATTAAGCAAGGCTGAGTACAAACCACCGTACTCAATAAGTAACACCCAAGAGAGGAGAATAATGAATGCAATAGGGTGTCAAGGAACAGGCTAAGGTTAAATTGCACAAAGCTACGGTAATTTAGAAAAACAGTAAATAAAATAGACTGAAATAAAAGTAAAGTAACATTTAAAATAATCACCCACTGTCCAACGTTACACCACGTTGCAACAGGCCTAAACCACTGTCCAGCGTTACACCACACTGCAACAGGGTCAACCCTCTATCCAACGTTAAACCACGTTACGACAGACCCAAACTACTGCCAACGTTACACCACGTTGCGCAGGGTCAAACTAGTTCCAAGATTAATAAAATTATTAAAGGGGTTCAACTAATCCCAATGAATCTGTCAGTTCGCCCAATAACCGCAGGCACAGCTATTCGAATAGTTTTACTCTGCAGAGGTGTATAACTTTACCCACAAGACATCGCTCCCAAACATGTTAACATGCCCCAACGTATCACCATGACACCTCAGTACGGAAACCATGATAAGACCTTTCACCTAACCCTCCCTAGACAATCGCACCACACTTCAGGTTTCACACCCTCCTTTACACCAAGTCGGGCAGTCCCCTCTTGTGCCTTGGTGAATCCGGAAGCAGTAGAGGCTTTCATTACACCACGATTGCCCGTCCATACTCCATCACACTCACCCTTGCCTTAGTACGTCGAATAGGGACAAGCTAGATTACGAGTCTCACCGTTGCCCATTCTGGCTTGTGGTTAGTACATGTAAGACTTACAGGGTTTCCTGAGAATCGGTCCTTAATTGTTATGGGCATGACACTCAAAACCATGCACCCACAGCCCACCATAAGCAATATTTTAGTTGTAATTAATCCATATCGGGAGATTAATAATAATTACAACCATTAAAGGTCTATCAAAGTGTAACAGTAATTAAATGATAATTGGTGAGCTAGTTGAACTAAGCATGGCTAAGCATTGACTAACCCTAATTCTAGTCAAATTAACCCTGGGATGACAATAATAATGAGTGAGAATCAACGGATATATTGGTAATTTCCCAATAGATAAATACAATAATTTATTTGCATAAAACAATGCATGTTTGACTGTAAAGCGGGGAATTTTATAAACATAGGTTCAATATGATCAAAGAAGGGTGCCACTTGCCTTGATGAGACCCACGAGGAACTTCTGCGACAACTTCGGCAACGGACGGCGCTGTGACGGGGAAAAACCTACGCAAACAAGGCAAAACAAGAAAAACAGGCTATAAAACTACTGAAACAGAGAAAGAAACTATTTTTTAATGGATTCTTGGTATTTTTCTGGATTTAATGAAACTTGAATGGACCTAAACGGAGACTAGATGAATTACTTATGAATTTTAGAAGATTAACTATGTTTTTAAACTAAACAGGAAAACCTTAATGAATTATTGCGCAATAATTGGAGACGATGATGTCAGCATAGAGGGGAGAGGATGTCGGCTGACAGCTGGGACGCACACGGCGGTGTGAGAGAGAGGGAGACGGGAGGCTGACACGTGGGCCCGCACGCGAGAGAGAAAGGGAGTGAGCTGGCGGGCAGATCCACGAGGCAACGAGGAGAGGGAGTATGACGGGTGTGGCCCGCGGAGAGAAAGGGAGCTGGCGCCTGGCAGATGGGCCCCACTAGCCGGTGGCACAAGACAAAGGAGAGGGAGGGGAGATCGGCTCGGCCGAAACAGAGAGAGGGGGCGGCGACGGCCAGGGAACAGCGGCGACGGTTGCGCGGCGGCAGCGGACGACAGTGATGGCCGACGGCGATCGATGATGGGCGGCGCCAAGAAGCGACGCGGCTAGGCGGCGACCGAGGAAGACAGGAGGCGCAGCGGCGATGGTGGCGGTGAAGTGCGGCGGCGACGCAGCGACGTGCGACGGTGGGGGCAGCGGACGACCGACGATGGCCGGTGACCGGCGGGCGAAGGCACGAAGGCGGAGACCTGGCGATGGCCGACGGCGGGGAGCAGCGTTTAGCCGAAGGAGAGGAGGGGAGCGACGGCGTAGCGGTGAGGCGACCGAAACCGTTGGCTCGGCGGCGACGCACGGGAGCGGCGACAGCGAAAGGGAGCGAGCGGCGGCCAGGGAGGGGATTTTATGGTGGTGGCTGGCGCGTGCGGGAACGAGAGGAGATCGTGCGGGAAGGCAGGAGCGGCACCACGACGACGTGGCGACGGTGATGTCGGGCGGGGGGCCCAACGGCGACGGCTGGTGGCCTACGGCACCCGGCAACGGCGCGGGTAGCCCAACGGCAGCGGCGGACCGACAACGGCGGCGGAGCTCGGCGACCAAGCGGCAAGCACCGGTGATGCGTGGAGCGGTAGAGGCGACAACCGACAGGCAGCGATGGGGAGGCAAGCAGCGAGCGGCTAGCAGCGGCTGTGGCGAGCACCGGGAGAGAGAGGGAGGAGGGGGAGACAGAGGTGTCGGCCTCGGCTTGGCTCGACGACGGCGGCGATGAATACCGACGGCGTCGACGCTTGAGCACGGACCGGGAGGAAGAGAGGACGGGGAAGGAGGAGGAGGCGAAGGAGGCAACGTCCGCCGAGCGGCTCGTGCGACGGCAACGAAGGCCAACGGCGACGCGGTGATGATGTCAACGCGCGACCGACAACGGGTGGCGCGCGACGGCACCTGCGCACTCACGGGGACGCGTGGCGGCGGCCGAGAGGGAGAGGGAAAAGGGAGAAGGGAAGGGAGAGCGGGTGCTCACCGGCGACCGACGAAGACGACGGTGCGTGGCCGAGGAGGAGCGACGGCGTCTGCGCGACGACGGGCAACCGGCAAGGCGGCGGCTCGGGAGCGAGTGCGGCGGCGCGCGGCGATGGGGCTTTATAGGGAAGCTGGCGCCGGCTAGGGCGGGGAGGTGGTTAGCGGCGTGTCCGGGACGTGCGGGCGGCGGTTAGCGGTGCCAGAGAAAGAGGAGGGGTGGTTGCACCAGCGCGAGCGGGATGCGCGTGCGGACATGACAGTGCAGTGCACGGCGCGCGACAGCTCGGGCTCACGGCGCTCGCGGGCGGAGGGTGGCTGCCACGGTGCAAACCAGTAGCGCGACGGCGCGGGCGCGCGATCGGCGTCCAGCGGCAAGGCTGAGCGGCGGGCGAATGCAGAGGCAAGGACGCTGGCACGTGCGGCGAGCGCGCGGGCACAGCGAGCGAGGCAGCGCAACGCGGCGCAGCGGCAGGGAGGCACGCGCGGCGACAGCGACACGATGAGGTCCGGCGATGGATTCGGCGGCGGGATCGGGATCGGGTGGCGGCGGCATCAGTCGAAGGGGAAGAAAAAGGAGAGAGAGGGGAAGGGGATGCTCACCGGCGGCGCGAAGGACGGCAGCGAGTCGGCGTCAAGCGGGAATAGGTGATGATGTGGCCCCACGACGGCGACCGGCAGTGAGGCGCGAGCTCGACCGACGGCAGCGAGGCAATGGGCGTGTCCAACGTGACGAGCGACGGGTATTGGCGCGGCAGCAGCGCGAAGTGGCTACTGGCGACGGCGAGTCGTGCGGCAGCGAGGCTGCAGCCACGTCGCGGGCATAATCCGCGCGGCGAGCACGGCGGTGCGGGTGTGGGACGGCTACGCGGCTTGGACGCGGCGAGGCGCGCGGCGCGAGCGCGGCTCGGCGACAAGGTGGAGATTAGCACGACACGACGGCGCGGCAGAGACGCAGCTTACGCGTAGGTGCGTCTAGGCGATCGGGGCGTGGGAGCAAGGGCACGACGCGGCTAGCGGCGCACGACGCGGTGGCGACAGCCACGGCGAGGCGGCACAGCGAGACGGATGCGGGGAGGACGCGAAGGGCGGCGGCCGAGCGGCACACGGCCATGGCAGCGGCGAGATCGACGCGCGGCGCGGCTAGCGCGCGCGAGCGGGCAGACAGAGGAGGAAGATGGTGGCGGCGCAAAGCGGCTAGCGGCGGCCGAGGGGAAAAGCAGCGGCGGCCGAAGCGGCGTCGGGGAAAGGAGACGCGAGTGCGCCGGGAGGAAGGAGAGGGGAAAAGGTGGCGACGCCAAAGGGTGGCGCAAGCACGGCGTCGTCGAGGCGGAGGCGGTGACGCAGGTGGGCGGCGGCGCACGACAACCGGCGGCGAGATCGATCGGCGGCGGGGCGACGGTGGCGTGGCGGTGCTTGCGGAAAGAGACGGCGGCGGCGTGCAAGGAGAGGGGGTTTATAGGGGAGATGGCGCCGGCTAAGGCGGAGGCGGCGGTTGGGGAGGAGACCGAGTCGGTGACGGCCGGATTCGGCGGCGGCCGTTGCGGGCGCCGGGCGGAGTCCGGCTCGGCGAAGAGGAGGGCTCGGGCGCGACGGACTTCGGCGCGCGGGGCGCGAGTGCGGGAAGGAGGGGGAGGAAGCGGGTCAGGTGGCTGGCGCGGGCGAGCGGGAGAAGGCCGGCTCGGCTGGGCCGGCCTGGAGGGGGAGGTGGGTCGGCTCGGCTGGGCCGACCCGGGAAGGAAGAGGGAAAAAGGAAAAGGGAAAAGAAAAAGAGAGAGGAGGAAAATTGGACTTCGGCCTAATTTGGGAAAGGAAGGGAAAATGAAAGAAGGAGGGAAAAATGAAAAGAGAAAAAGAAAGGGAAAAAGAAAAAGAAAAGAAAAAGGAAGGATGAAAAAAAGAAATTGTCTCCAATTTTATCGATTTTTATTAAGTTTATTATACCAAATTTTATTGACTGCAATTCAAATATAAATCTTGTTAATAATTTAAAATGCTTTCGGGACATTTTAGAACATTCCGAAAAGCTTCCAATTGATTAAATTAATTTATTACACTGAGTTTCCCCTGAACTTTAATTTAACAAATTATTTTTAATACATTATTTAATTAATTCTTAGCTTAGGTAAAACTTAGGACGTGACATAAACCACCAGTAGAAGAAATTTCAAAATTGAATCTTTTCACCACGCCATTTATACTAGCGTGGCCAACTGAAGTAGCCACGCCAGGTCAACTGGCATGGTAGACGTGCACCCCTGTGGTGGTTAGCGGGTGGACTGGTCAATTGGGAGGTGACGTAGAAGAGCTGACAAGGCGCATCTGCCACGACCAGCTCTTTGGCGATGCAAAGTTAAACAAACCTACTTTGTTGTTTTTTTTTTCTTGAAAAAGAGGTGTGTCATGATCTTGATGTATTTCGTATTAAGCTTTTGGCCTTCGTGGCTTGGCCAGTGATTCTCATGTATTCTTAATTTGAGTTAATTCTTATTGTGTACTTAGGGGTAGAAACAGTCATAGAAATTTCAGATCTACCGTCTATTGTTTTTAGTATTACCAATCAAAGGAAATGGATATGGTTTTGGCGGAAACGATAAAACGAAAATGATATTAGAAATTGTTTTTGCTATACACCGGTAAAATCCAAAACCTAACTACTCAACCATGATTCCTCCTCTCACAGGGCAGTATGATTTATAATTTTATATATTTAGACAAAATTTTGGAATAAGATGAAGGGTAAAATATAAATCAAAAAGTGGGAGTATTTTATTTACGAAGGTTCATCCGCCAGCCGCTTCTTCTTGAGGCGCTCAAGCTCCAAAATCTCACCCGGCCTCCTGCCGAGTTGCTCCCTGGCAGAAGACGCCGCCGTCTGCTGATTTCCGTCTATTTCGCACGTTATTACGTAGCTGCAGTACGGCGGTATGGGAGATCGCCACAGGAGCGCGTTGAAGCGCGGCGTATCCACGCCGGGGACCACGCGGCCGGCGACCAAGTCCTGCGTCGTCACTGTCGGAAGCTGCGAATCCGGCGTCGTCGCCGCCAGCTTGCGGTAGTCGTAGAAGAGGCAGTGCGGAGCGTCCATGGACGGCCTGAGAATGAACAGGCCGTTCTTCTCCCGGGAGTGCTCGCGGACACCGTGGGCGTCGCCGAGCTGTAGCTCCGGGAAGCGTGATCCTCTTGACCATGATTCCACAACCCAGACGACGCGCGCGACACGGCGCCACGAGCGCAGGGTCATGTCAGCGCGCAGGAGCATGGCGGCCGAGTTCACGGCGGTGAACGGGGACGCGTGACGTCACAGATCCCCGCGAAGATCTCGGCGGCTATGGCGACCATCTCCGGGCGATCCTCCGGGTCGGCGCCGCCGAACGCGAGGGCGCGGAAGAAGTACCAGAGCTCGGGCCGCCGCAACCTGGCCAGTGTGACCGGCCGCGGCGCCGTGCCCAGGCGCGTCGCGTGCTCCGCCTTCCTGCAGATGATGACCACCTTGCTGTCCCCGCTCTCCCGGCGAACGGACGAACAGAGCCGCCTCCATGGCTCCTCTTCGACATCGCCAACGAGGTCGACCACGACTAGCGACCTTGCGCTAGGATCGATGCCGAGGCTCCGGTGCTCGTCATCGTGGTCGCCGGCCGCCATCAGATCGTCGCTGCTGAGACGGAGGATCTTGGCGAAGTATTGCCTCACCCGCTCATGGATGCAGACGTGTTCGACCAACGTTCGCTTCCCGACCTCCCGACCGCCGACGACGGGGAGGACGCCCGGATTTGGATCACCGGCCAACGAGCAAGCTGGACGTAGCAGGAAGTCGATGATCTGCTCCATCTCCATCTGCCGGCCAAACATGCACCGCTCCATGAACAGGTAGGCGCTATACGGCTGCCGGGTCAGGCGAGGGCAGCCGCCCAGGAGCACGACGAGCTCCTTCGCGTCGCTCAGCGCGGCCTCGAGACTCGCCATGACCGTGCCATCGCCGCCGCCGCCACCCAAGGAATCAGACGAGCTGAGCAGGAGGAGCGACTGGCGGAGGAAACGGTGACGACGGCCCGCCGCGGCGGCCCGTATCCTCAGCGCGTCGAGCGCGTGCGCTGCCCGGCACATCTCCCACCTCAGATTCCTGAGCTGCAGCAGCATGGTCAGGCTGGTGACCTGCCGCCCCTCAGCCTCGTCCAGGACGACGCGCGCTCGCTGCAGCGCTCGCTGCAGCCTGGCGCCATCGGCCGCGGCGGGCTCCTGGCGCTCGCTGATGAGGAAGGAGAGCAGCCGGCCGACGAGGTCGGTGGCCACCGCCGAGAGCAGAACCTCCATTTGCAGCCGCCGAGAGCAGAACATCCGTGTCTCTCTTAATTAAACGTTCGACTCCGTTAATATTTTAATATGTTTGACGATCGTCTTATTTAAAAAAATATTAAATAAGTAAAACTATATATATATACATAAAAATATATTTAATAATACATGAAATGATATAAAAAATAATTAATAATTATGTAATTTTTTTATAAGACGAACGGTCAAATGTGTATAAAAAGGTCAGTGGTGTCAAAGCGGTGTCAAACGTTTGTGTTTGTCGTATAGTTCGCAAAAGATTTGTGACTGTTCTCACAGTTCAAGTGGTATATTTTCTAAAACTTTTTTTTTCTATTTAGAGCGCGAATGAAATAATCCAATCACGTTGGTTGGGTTCTTAGGGAAGACCAAGATAAAATATGAAAACCATCTGACTTTTTATAGCTGCAAGTATCTTACGGTATAAACAATAGAATCAACTTCTATTAAATTAAAATTTTACTTTAAAAATATGAGAAGATCAATTTCAAATATAATTTTTTTTGTAAAAAAGAATCTTTAGCACTTTGACAAGCATGCTCACGAAGTTCAGAAATAATCCATCCTTTGTCTTGGTAAAGTATTCACGTGCCAAAATTTTCTTACGCAACTCTTATAACGCTGATGTGTGATACGAGTAAATCTAGATCGATATGACTTCCATTCAGTTAAATCAAATGGTTTAGAGATTGTTCATTTGTTCATAAGAGTTTTGTAAGAATTTTTGAAGTAGTATAGCAGCCTTCATTTATCTCTTCTAACTAAATTGTCCCCCTCTATTTACCTTCTTACAACTATTGACGGTAGAATGATTCTTTTATTTATATTACAACTCGTAAATTAATTAATTAATGTGTTTGAACGTTTTTAAAGGTTCTTAAGTAAGTCTCTTTTTCCGCCAAATGTATCAATGACGAGTCAGCCAGAAGAAAAAAAAGAAAAATGAGCATCGTTTTCGGTCTCTCTAGCTCGAAGTTTCTTCTGAGGCCGTTTTCTTTGCAAGCGTAGAGTCGTAGGGACGAAATGCGTTGTGTCAAGACGTATACTGACCGGCATGTGATTTGACTATTCAGTTTTACTCCGGATATAGTAGTATTACCTAACGTAGATTGTAAAAAAATTTTACAAAAACATCACGTTAAAACTTTAAACACACATTTGAAATATTAAACATAGTCTAATTATAAAACAAATTTCAGATTCCGCCTAAAAACCGTGAGACGAATCTTTTGAGCCTAATTAATCCGTCATTAGCGTATGTTGGTCACTATAGCAATTATGGCTAATAACGTATTAATTAGGCTCAAAAGATTCGTCTCACGATTTCTCACATAACTGTGCAATTAGTTTTTCGTTTTATCTACGTTTAATACTCTATTTAGGTGTTCAAAGATTCGATGTGATGTTTTTAGAAAATTTTTAGAACTAAACAGCCCTAAGTGAATACTGTATATAATAGTGTAGACCGTACGTACGTACCAATATACAATATTATTAATTTGTCATACATTTCACGTTGTTTTATAGCACGTACCTATGTGTTAAATGCTTCCTTCGTCCTAAAATAAATTATTTTTTTACTCTTTATCTTTAATTTTTAACTCTTCGTCTTATTTAATTTTTTTTTGCGATTGATTTTTTTATTAGATGATAAATCATGAATAGTACTTTACGTGTGACTAATTTTTTTCTAATTTTCTAAAATTTTTTCAAATAAGGCGAATGGTCAAATGTTGGACACGGAAACCGGAGAATTTGTTTTTTTATAGAGAGTAAGGCCTTGTTTAGTTTCCAAAATTTTTTTTCTAAAAACATCATATCGAATTTTTGGACACCTAAATAAAGTATTAAGCATAGATGAACCAAAAAACTAATTACGCAGTTATATAAGATATCTTGAGACGAATCTTTTGAGCCTAATTAGTCCATGATTAGCTATAAGTGCTACAGTAACCAATATATGCTAGATTAATTAGGCTCAAAAGATTCGTCTTACGGTTTCTAGGCTAGCCGTGAAATTCGTTTTTTTATTCGTGTCCAAAAACCCTTTCCAACATTCGGTCAAACATTTAATGTGACACTTCTCCTAAAAGTTTTCTCGATCTAGAGACCCCTAAGATGAGCCCGTCGTGAATAACAAATCAAATCATTCAACACCGTCCGCGCGCGAGCACTAGCTTTCAAGGCCCCAGCTCAGCTAGCTAGTTAGCTCCCAACCTCGACGACGATCTAAAAAGATTGTTTAGATCGAGAAAATTTTTTTGGAAGAAATGCCACGTCAAATGTTTGATTGGATGTCGGAAGAGATTTTCGGATACGAATGAAAAAACGAATTTCACGGCTAGCCTAGAAACCGTGAGACGAATCTTTTGAGTCTAATTAATCTGTCATTAGCACGTGTTGGTTACTGTAGCACTTATGGCTAATCATGGACTAATTAGGCTTAAAAGATTCATCTCGAGATTTTTTCTGTAACTGTGCAATTAATTTTTTGATTTATTTATATTTAATGCTTTATTTAGGTGTCTAAAAATTCAATGTGATATTTTTGGAAAAAAAATTTAAGAACTAAACAAGGCCTAAACTCGGGGAGGTAAATCAAGCCCCATGCTCTTCGGCTGCCGTCGCTCTCTTTTTTTCTATACGTTGTTGCCGCTGCTCTAGCCTTCTCCATACATTATCCGGTCATATATATATATGGTGGCGTGAATGAATGGGAGCACGACGACGACGTACGACGGTGGGGCCTGGCCGGCCGGGGCATGGTCGGGTCGACGAAGCGGCGGAGGTGTGACTTTCCCTGAAGCCCAGCGCGGATCCCTGCTTTGCCTGCCCCAAGGTCGTTTCTGGCCTACGGAGGCTAGAAGGCTACACGCTCTGTTAAAAAAAACAAATTCTTCGGTTTCCGTGTCAAATGTTTGACCATCTGTCTTATTTAAAAAATTAAAAAAAAATTAATCACACATAAAATACTACTTATAATTTATCATCTAATAAAAACAAAAATATCAATCATAAAAAAAATTAAATAAAACGAAGAGTCAAAAATTAAAGATAAAAAATGAAAAATTGATTTATTTTGGGACGGAGAACGTACTCTCAGCCCCGTCCGTCATCATATCTCAGCTCTCTCCTCCACCACGAACGTTTCATGCTCATACCACCCGTCATATATGCATGCCCGTGGTACATGCAGCTAGTGTACGTACGTCCTGGCTTGGAACCCTAGCTAGGGCTGTTAGGCTACATAGAGTTATCATCCATCTGGTTCCTATCTAGCTAAACAACCATGTAACAACTTGAGTAATTAATTATTGTTGATAGTTTGTTCATCCACGCCCGTGGGGCGCTTCCCGGCCGGCTATATAAACATGCAGGTGCACATCAGGCAAAGTGTACGTGGTGTTTCCTTTCATTAATACATGCCCCCTCGCTGTGATTACCCTAAGCTGATGTGTTTGGCCGCGATCCAAGTTAGCATTGGCCATTAGTCAAATCAAAGCACGTAAAACTAGAAAAAACCATTAGTATATGATTAATTGAGTATTACCTTTTACAAACTTAAAAAATATATTAATTTAATTTTTTAAAAAAATTTAATTTTGAAAAAAAATACCCCAAGATAAACCGTTCGGGAAATGTGTGTACGGAAAACAATGAAAACGTTTTGGTGTATTGTCACTTGCCAACGCAGCCTTTATATTCATATTCATGCATGTGAAGAACACTGGAACATGATGGAAGTCATAGATCGTCTTGTTCCTTCGAAGTTCGTTGAGCTCATCGAAGATGACCTACGACCATATGCTATATTAGTCGATTAATTTGTGTGCCTAGCTGGCGTGGATGCATGTCGAAGCTAGCGCATCTTGGGCTCCATCGTTTCTAAAAGTAAATGCTGAAAAATAAACTACGATGAAACTCAAAAGCAACTTTAAAGTTGAGTTCTAAATTCAAATTTTCACTGTTGCTGGTAAGGTTTGGATGGTTTCCACCTCAATTTGCCACAAGGTTTTTTTTTTTTGTTTTTTGGTAAAGTGTGACATACCACACGCTTGTGTGGACAACAATTTGTTGGCAAAGTGACCAGTTTATGGTAAAAAAACGGAATCGATCTATGATAGGTGGTCTGCCGGCTAAAAAAGTGTGACCTAACTTAATTGGGACATAAATCAAACACTAGTCTTAGTCGGATAAAATTGGTTGCCATAAGTTGAACAAAGCTTGACACTGAACTAAACACGCCCGACATTACATGAGTAATTAGGGGTGATCGTTTGGTTTTTTTAAAAAAAAAGTCAAACCGCATATTTGTAAATAAAAAATAATTTATAAATAAAACTTTTATATACATATTCTTAACGATCTAAAAGTAAAGGATAAAAATTAAACTTTGTGAAAAATTCTTAAAATTAACTCCATATTTAAAGTTAAAATTTCAAATTTTGATTTATAAACATAAATATAAGCGAAAAGATAGGGGGTGGGAGTTACTTGCACAAGCTTATCAGTGAATTGAATCGCACTGCTAGAGTTTGTAACCATAGAATTGTTTAACCGATTAGAGTGGTAAACTAGGTTAAGACTTTATTCTTTCAACTATGATTTTCGGAGTTTGAGTGAGGAGGATAATTTGCGCGCCCCAACAACTACTTGCATTTTACTTGTATTATGGTTACGTGCCCCTAAGACAAAGGCTACCCATACTTTGCTACGGATTAAAGTAATTATATATGTGCTATTATTTCTACTTAATATTCTATACAACTATGTAGACTTGGTGGGGTGAATGGCAGAAGCAGTGGCATCACCATTATATTCTTTAAAAGAATTATAGATATATCCTTTATAAAAAAATAAGATTAGAAACATGTGTGTGGCACGTGAGCCAGCGAAGCTCTGAGCATAAAGGTGTTCATCGTTTTGTTTAAGAAAAACGAAATGACATATTAAAAAAATTATGAGTAATTTTTATATACATATTCTTAGTGATCTAAAAGCAAAGATTAAAAAATAAAATACGATGAAAATTTAAATTTTGGCTTATAAGTATAAACATAAGCGAAAAGATGAGGCTAAAAGTTTTTGATATTTCAGTCGACACAAATTTTTCAATATCAAGTTGAAAGCTCTGAGTTGGATGTATTGAGATTTTGATCAGATAGATTTGCAGTTCAGTTGAAAGTATTGAGCAGAAAAGGTCTCAAGACGTAGTGTATCAGTAACTTTGTTTGTTCTGAAAGGGCATTACGTCATTGTAGCCCTTGTATATGATCTAAAACTAGGGGGAATTTAATTTTTTTGTCACTCTTGCGAATGTTTATGAAAGATTTGTCACTAGGCTCACTTGTTATAGACTCATGTGGATCCACATAGACAATGAGTGATGCATCTGTTTTGATCACTCGTAAAGTGGCAAAACGTTAAATTTCCCTAAAACTGGTGTTGACAGACACCAAGAAAACATAATGAAGCAAAATTCTGGCCACCTAAAAAGATTTTATTTTTTAAAGAAAAACCAGGAATCATCTTATTACTTTTTAAAAAAATTAAACCATGAAATGAATTGGTTCTTGATGTCTTTCAAAATAAATTATACTCTATGCATTGTTGTTTACTGTTTTTTCTAATCAATCTAATTGCCTGTTTAGGGGCCAAAATTTAAATTTTTAATCTTAAATTTGTAGTTGATTTTAGAGTTTTTTCATCATAGTTTACTTTTTAGTCTTGGATTTTAGATTGTCAAGAACACATATATAAAAGTTTTATTCGCTAATTTTTTTAAATATACTGTTTGGCTTTTTTTCTTATAAAATAAAAAAGATGACCCCGTCTTTGGTAGTAGTATAGACCTGCGTTCAGGCCCAGCTTTAAAATTTAGGCCCGAACTTAGAGCATTCCCAACAGCTCATTCAAATTCCATTATCCATATCGTCATTTGGATGACTATACAAAATAAATTATATATTCATATCAGTTACCACTCCAATAGAATATTTATATTACATCATTCATATATATTTTATTAACATATTATAATCATCTCCTTTGATGTTGTTATTGCTCTCTTCTCTTGTGATAGGGTCTTAGATATAGAGGGAGGAGAGAGACATCTATATTTGGAGTTTCACTTTCAATATCAGATGATGCTCTATTTTTTTATGATGAGATAGATGACCTACTGAAACCTTTTTTTTCCTTATATCATCTATTTTCGGGTTGGATAGTAGGATAGATGATTTGTTGACTTGGTTTGCTCTTAAGGCTACTTTAAAATGTAGGCTTCAGAAAATAGAGAAATTACAAAAAAAAAGCCTAATTTGACAAAAATGCAAAGGTAAAATAGATGATTTTAAAATATAGAAAAATATACATAGACACTTGAATAAACCTTAAGGAAAAAACACAGAAATCAGTTAAGAGGGATAGACTCTAGATTTTTTTTATTTTTAAAACCTTTTTAAGAAATAATTTAATTACTAAACCTTCAGGGAAAATATTCTCACCACATGAACCTTTTAGCCACGCCACCGATATTGGCATAGCCAAATGGCTTGCCACGCCATTATCGGTGGCGTGGCAGCATTGTCTTGTCACGCCACTGACAGTGGCGTGGCAAGACTGTCACGCCACGCGACGCCGAAAAGGTTGCGTGGCAGCGTTGTCTTGTCACGTCATTGTTGGTGGCGTGGCCAAATGATTCAGATTTGAAAATATTTTTCCCAGAGGTTTAGTAATAAAATTATTTCTTAAAAATGTTTAAAAAATAAAAAAATTTCTAGACTCTAAGGATATTTTTAAAGAGGGTGAAGCTCTTTTCCTTAAAATCTAGCTATATGCATTAAGCTATTCCTTAGTAATTGCATAGGCTTTGAAAACTCCAATCCATTGTTTCAGAAGGCTAAATATACATTTTGCCTATAGAATTTGAATTCCACAACATTCCTTCACAAATCACTTATTTAAAATGAGTACTTGTATTTTGCGCCCCAAAATCTAAAAATGTTCAAAAAATGATTTCGCTAAAGATATGTCATGTGATTTGCCCTAAAATTGAACTTTGTTTTGGTTGTATGATGTGTGTGCCGTGATTTGTGCTAGTGGGGGGAGGGGGTTTGACAGCATCACGTCTCTACAAGGATTCAATCGTGTGACCATTGCCTTCAGAAACCTTTTCCACTAAGCTACGAGTGTTTTATGTATTCATATAAAACTTACAGGACAACTTAGTTAGTTTAGTTGCATCATAATTACATGTTAGTTTCAATGTAGTTACACTATATTTCTACTATAGTTGCATTCGTATGATCTTAGCGAAATATCTATAGGGTGGGAAAAAAAGACTGAGACTGAGAAATTTATTCTCAAGAGTTGAAACATCGAATTTATTTTAGTTAATTTGGTTAGTTGGCTCGGCTAACCAAGAAGGCCGAACAATCCAGAGTTGACATAATAAGCCAAATAGGTCCATTACCTATAAACAAAATGGTAGAGTAAAGTAGTAACACTAGACTCCGTTATCAACTCATCCCCATCTACCAAGCATTGTATTGCCATCTACACCTTTAGACAACTACATTGACATGTTTTCTCGATCGCCGCCATCTGCCCTGCGTAACTGCCACCCATGATGACGCATCACCCCCTTTGCTCTAGCCTCCTCCAGATCGTGCCTCCTTCGCTCTAGCTGGTGACCACGCCTCCTTCATCCAATTGATGATAGGAATTGCACCTCCAGATCTATCTAGCGGTCGTTGGCCACACCACCTCCTCCCTTCTTGATAACGACTAACAGGCAATAGCCGCACCTTTTCCATCCAACTAAAAAGACCGAGACCGAATTACTTGGTCTTCATGTCTTTCTTAGGACCGATCAATCTTAAGTTCCTAATAACCAAAATTTACTGGTAGAGCGAAGAGCGAGACCAAATTAGTATGACTGAATATTCCCACCCTTAGATATTTAGGCAGTACGTAAGAAAAACCAAGGTTGGGCCGCACTCGGGCTTATCACTTTTGTCTCACCAAAGGTTCAAGCCCGGCCCTACCCGGCCCGGCCCGGCATTTGAGTAGGTCTCCCTCTTCTCTCGAATCCCATGGAACGGGCACGCCCAGTCGCCCACGGTCTCCACACCACCCTTTGAAAAAGAGAGGAGAGAGAGAGAGAGGAGGGCACAAGAATTTCTCCACTCCCACCACCACAGCAGCCAACCGAGAGATTCCCAGCAATGTCCGACGAGGCCAGGCGCGTTGCCGGGGGCGGCGCGGCGTCGCTGGCGGCGCTGAGGGCCTCCTCCGACGTCCTCGACCGCAAGCCGGCCGCCGCGGGCTCCCCTCCGCCGGGCGCCGCCGCCGCCGCCACGGCGGGCCACAAGATCCAGCTCAAGAGCGCCGACATGAAGGAGGAGATGCGCCAGGAGGCCTTCGACATCGCCCGCGTCGTCAGTACTCGATCCCCCCCACCCCCACCCCCTGCTGCCGATTTGGTTCCCCGCGCTGCTCGCTGGTGGTGGATGATTGTTTCGGTTGGGGAAAATGATTTTTGTTTGCTTTTGGCTAGGCGTTCGAGAAGCACACCATGGAGAAGGACATCGCGGAGTACATCAAGAAGGAGTTCGACAAGAACCACGGCCCTACCTGGCACTGCATCGTCGGTCGCAACTTCGGTAAATGCTCTCGCCTCCCCTTCTTGCTGCTGGAAATAGCTCTGCTCCGGCATCATGTCATGTCGTGTGGTGGCTCGTGCCTAGTCCTCTTGTGTTGATTGGGTACCTGCCGCGCAATTCCATGCGTGCTACGACCTACAGGGTAGCGTACAATAGAATTCGATATGAGTTTGGTCGATAATGACAAAGGAACAGACCTTGTGAAATCTCTCCCCTTGTTTTTTTTTGGGTAAAGGCAAGCGGAGTTAGCACTTAGGACATGCTACAGTTGTGTGATTCCTGGATTAAAGGGTTCAAATTCGATTTCTATTTTATTTATTTAACAATATAAGTAATTAAGTATTGCTCTAAGCTTGACTCGGTCCGTTTGTCAACAGATTAGCGCATGGTAGTCAACTTATTGTGTTTTTTCAGCTCACAGTTTTCGAATTCATGTTCTACTTTTTCTGTATATAAAACTAAGCTGGAGTAAATTGCACCTGGTTCCTTTGTTTATTAAGTTGTTAATCAATAACATGTGCTTCGCTATTCTGTAGTCATTAGGCTTAGATCCACAATTCAAAGATAGTATGCCATGTTATGTGCACAAACCGACTCGGCATGCCATGTCATCAGAAAAGTCAAGTGCCATATTATGTCACATAATAACATATCATCTGAAAGGTTTACACTGCATATCCCATTATAGAAAATGTTTAGAGATCTCTGATGCAACTAGCTTGGCCACATTGTGAACTTGAATTTAGGATAGGTGAACAAGGTTCAATACCATATCCAAGAAGTACATTCAGTCTCAGCCATACTCTATCACCCTTCCACACATTTATTGTAATTTCTTTATTACACTTGAGTGGGTCCTTAAAACAAATTCCATAGCATTTCAGTTCTGCTTCGTAGTTCATCCCTCTAAGCATTAGTATTCTTCTTTTTTCCCCTGTAGTTGCACATTTGACCCTTGCAGTACTTCTTTCAGTTCTAGCTTGGGTTTATTCAATATGTTAAATAATGCCAAACAATTATGGCAACCAGAAATTTTCAAGATTGTTCAAGTGTTCAATGAATCCTTGGACTGTCCTGTATCATAACATCATGCAAATCAAATTTGCTATACTATGAAAGGAAATAAACAGAACAGTTCTGTGATACGCTGATAGTCTGATACAAACCTGTGAATAGGTATTGCAAATCTATAATAGTTGCACTGGCACGGTATAATAGTGTTGTTACTATATCTTAACCATGTCTCTTGTGCAAACTAGTTCCTTTTCTTGTACTCCCCCTGTTTCAAAATATAGGACGTATTTTGTTTCATTAGGACAATGGTTTGACCAAAGATTACTCTATTAATATATCAGTTATGTAACACAAAACTACAATCATAAGAAAGTGGAGTACTTTCGAATACAGATATTATATATCAATTTTGTGTCATAAAAATTATATCCTAATAAAGTAATCTTTGGTCGAGCCCTTGTCCTAACGAAACAAAATACACCCTTTATTTTGACATGGGAGTATTATGTTTTCCCTCTTTTTTGTCCCCTGTTATTCTAAACTGTAAGAGTAATTTGACTTTCCTTTTTCTAATGAAAAGATATATGGACCAAGAAGGTAAGTAGGTAACTATGAGACTATACCACTGAATGTTGACCTTTGTTGGCTTTCCTCACACCCTGAAAAGGGCTAGGTGTCATGAAAATGTTGGCTTTCCTCACACCCTGAAAAGGGCTAGGTGTCATGAAAATGTTGGACTTTAATCTTGCAATTGCTTCGGTTAATCTAACATTTCCATTTATATTTGTTTTAGTTCTAATCTCATATGTACCAATGTACACATGATGCCCTTATTGGCATGAACATGATAATAGTTGTCTAATCTCAAACTGATGCTGATTAAATGATCTTGTATTTGAAGATGCCACACCGGTTTAATTTCACAAGCTGTGGTAGTTTTCAGGTGTTTCTAATTGCCTCCACTAACATGAGAGAAATGCTACCTTCCATTGCTTCTCAGAGTCTAGTAGGAAGTTAAACTTTTTCCTCTGTAAATTGGATTTGTTATATGGAAGAGAGTTAGCATCCAGCCATCCATAGACACCATGGGTGGAATTGTTCATAGTATTTTATCTTTTGTCCTTGGTTGACACTTATCTGCTACCTTGTTTGCTATTATATTACATACATACCATTTTTTAACCACGGATAGCTTTAGTCTCTGCCAACTATTTAGATGGGTCTCAACTTCTCAAGGCTTGTGTGACACAGTACCCGTGTAACTAGCCCAGCCTTACTGTAGGTTCTCTGTTATGGATCAGTTTCATTTGTATTGCATAATCTAAGGAAAAAGGGAAAAAAAAAGCGGTGACTTAGTTTCTCTGGCTCATGATCCAAAGGGTTAGCCTCCAAAGCTTGTATGATCTGCTGAAATTCATTGACCACCTCTGTGCTTGCTTGGTAATGAAAAATCAAGATGAAAAGCACTATGATTGAATTGGATGCAATATTCAACCTACTCCTTTGGTTGGTTTAGGGGAGATATGACAATGGGAGTTGTGCTTTCTCAGCTTGATTGGAAAAACCTAACTGCTGAAATTGTAGAACAATTAACTTAAACTGAGGTTAATTCTCCATTTGCCTCCTATCGCTATTATCTCAGGCTCTCAGCATACTATGAGCTGTCACCAGTAGGTTAGTCATTAGTGGTGTGCTCAGGTATTTAATGTTGTTATTTTTGGTCTGTTGATTACTGAAATGATCGCCAAATATAAATGGGTACTCTATTTCTCTAAGATGCTCTTGTATGCATCCCAAAAGGTCAAAATATCCTTGATCTGAAAGGCTGAAACAGTTCCATTTCGCTGGTTACATAATCTACTTGACTACCTCACAACTATAGTGATAAATTTATGCCCTTTTTTTTTCCCATTCAATGCATATTGAATGTTATGCCCTACAATTTCACATATCCCTTTTTTGCCTAGTGCAGGGTCCTACGTGACGCACGAGACGAACTACTTTGTGTATTTTTATATCGATTCTAAAGCCGTCTTGCTATTCAAATCTGGGTGATTGGCGCAGCTGGCATCCCCTGTGCTCTCTATCCTTTATGCCCCTTTCCTCTGCGTTGTCTGCAACCAAAGCTGGAAGCCTGGGATTCTGAGAGCCTGCAGCATGCCGATGTTATTAGCCGCGGATCTTTTCCGTGTTCCAGCAATGTGAGATTAGATTGTGTGTCTATTTTACGTCTGATACATCTAGGTGGTGTCCTGACATTGCCCTATTGTAATCTGATTGCCAGAAAACTCAGACAAAAGGTTGTCATCGACAAGGTAAAACTTGTGATGATCTGCTTATATTATGACTGTCTGAGTGTCTGGTATACAGGTTTTCATTCTCTGGCCACAGGGTCGCAGAAATTTCAGTGGTTTCCATGAATGATATCCTATATATTGCATACATATGATTTGTCTCTACGGTTAGGTTCCAAAAAGGAAAAAATATATTGCATCATGTGAAATTCTACATGACCATCATGGGAAATTTGACAGAGTAATCCCCGTAAAAAAACATACTCTACGGTTGTTTATGTTTGACGCATTTGATTTTTTAAACCAATTTTTTACCACTCATTTTATTAAATAACTATTAAAAATATGTAATTATTATTTATTTTGTTATGCTTTATTTTATTATTAAATATATTTTAAGCATAACTTATATTTTTATATTTACATATTTTTTGATAAGATGAATTATTAAACATATGGTAAATTTTAATGGTGTCAAACATAAAAACATTGTGAGTTTAAATTATTATTGATGGATTCCTATAATAAATCCATGTCATTACTAAATGTTTAGTTAAACTTGATCATGTGTGTAATTATGGATACCAGAAACTCAGCTTGGTGGGTGAATAACAACCTGAGTAAATTATTGATATCAGAAACTCATGTGTGTAATCATGTGCGCAAATGACAACCTGTCACTAGAGAGCTGGGATGCCCTGCAGTAGCATCTAGGGGTGAACAGTACGATAAATTTGTACTATTTTTTAATACCGTTGGATTAGAAATAGATGGACTATTGCTATACTACAGTAATTATACAGTAAAACACTGTTGTCACAGTACTTGCGTCACTGTTGATAAAATTTTATTTACAACTCACCTAAACAGTGACTCTGTATTATAGCAGAATATCCGGACCCGTCACTAGAGGCCCTAGACCTTGGATCCTTTTCGACGGTGATATCGTGCAGACCATAGTAGTACCTATCCTCTAGGGAATTGAGCCCCACGGCCCTACGTGCTACCCCCTACCCCTACCCCTACCCCTACGGCCGGCCAGTTTGCTTGCCCCTGTCGCCGTCGTGGCCTGCCCAACAAGATGGCCGTCCTCGTCGCCGCCGCCGCCGGTGATTACGGGTGTTCGTTTCTCGGGGCTAAAACATCGGATGTTTTATATAAATTGTAAACATAGTCTATAAATAAAACTCATCCATAATTTTGAACTAATTCACGAGACGAATCTAATGAGCCTAACTAATTCAAATGATTTGATTTGATTAGTGTATGTGATGCTACAGTAACTATTTGCTAATTATGGATTAATTAGGCTCAAAAAATTCGTCTCACGGATTAGCTCTCATTTATGAAATTAGTTTTTTAATTAGTATATGTTTAATACTTCAAATTAGTGTCTAGACATTTAATGTGATATAGGGCTAAAAAATTTAGTCCCATCTAAACCCCTGTGCCGCACAGAAAACGCAAAGCTTTGTCCGTGTGTTCCTTGTTTAACAAAGTTTTTTCTTATTTTTTTAAAGTTATCTAATAGTATAAATATGAACTAAATATTATGAAGTTTTGCGGAGGTAAACATGAACTTCCTTTTAAAAGATCTATTTTCGCGCGTACATATCAGAGACGGCTAAAGAATACTTTTTAAAAAAATATAAAGTTTAACAAATCATATTTCTAAAACATATTTTTAACTTGAAGTCAGTAGATTTTACTATGTATACTATTAAATAGTTAAACAACTGAATAATATTTTATTCAAACACCGTGATTACTAGGGAGGCATTGTTGGGTTTTATTTGAAAAAACCAAATATGATATTTATAAATAAAAATAAATTATATAGGTATACACGTTCGTACTTAATATAAAAAAATAAAAATACCTACCAGCATATCCTATATTAACTCTAATTTTAAAAGTAAAAGTTCTAAATTTTTGGCTTTATAGCCGAAAAGACGATACGTCCTCCATCCAGTTCATGTATGGCGACAGCTCGACCAAACTTGCCCACCTTATCTCGTGAGCCGTGATGGCCCCCACGTGCTCCACCTCTCCACCGTCCACGTGTCCAGATCAATGGGCCACAAAGAGAGTGCGAGCGATCAGCGTGGCATGACTCGAGGCCCACACCGTACTACTACACACGGACCGCACTGATTTGTGACGACGGCGAGAGTAGACTGACCCCAGCTGGGCTGAACAAGAACGAGTTGAAGTTCGCCGCTCCAAATATCCCACATGTCGTATTTGAGTTGTGTTTAGGTGCGGAAATAAAAATTTTTAAGTGTTGCATGAGATGTTCGAATGGATGTAGGATGTTGGTTGAAGTATCTGGACACAAATAATAAAACGAATGTCACGGCTCAGTTGGATACTATAAGACGAATTTTTTTAAATCTAATTAAATCATCATTAGTATAATTGGTTACCGTGATTAATTAGGTTTAAAAGATTCGTCTCACGATTGCTCACAAAATTATATAATTAATTTTTCTGTTTCATCTATGTTTAATAATTTTTTGTTTTATCTATATTTAATATTGAGCAAATTATATAATTAATTTTTCTGTTTCATCTGTGTTTAATAATTTTTTGTTTTATCTATATTTAATATTCTATTTAGATGTGATGCTGATAGGTGAACATTTTTAGAAACTAAAGAAGGCCTGAAGATGATTGCGACTTCGAAGCTTGCAATGACACTATCCATCGGTTGCAATGATCATCTTTTGCACCTGAATTATGACTAATCATGATTAGTGTAGTACTTATAATTAACCATGAACTAATTATGCTTACAAAGATCTAATATCTGTATAATTAATTTTTTATTGCTATGTTAAATTCGATGCGACGGTTTTAGAGAAAATTCAAATCCATCGCATGTCCGGATTCAGATGCATCGTTTGACGCACAGTAATTCAAACGGATTTGGCAGAAATTCGACGTGAAAGCGGTTGAAATCGAAGGGAAAATCAAACTGCTTTATTAGTAGCACTTGTTCTTCCGTTACGACCAAACCGTCACAAGTCACAACACTAGGCGTGGTGAAAGAAAGAAAAGAAAAAGAAAATATAAGTAGTTAAGTGAGGTCTCTGCTCGCTGTGACATGAGGTGTGCAAGAACTCCATGGAGCAGAGAGCATCCAGCTCACACGCGGGGAGGACGAGATGGTATATTGAGATCGCCGGCGGCGCACGGAGATGATGCGTCGTGTTCAGGTGCAAGGAGGAAGCAGCCGGCGTCCGAGCGATCGAGAGGCGGGGGGGCGCCAGGGTATAGATGGGCGTCGCCGGCCGGAGACGGCGACTGAAGCGCCGCTCGCGCTCACGCGCGGGCGTAGCTGCGGGCGAGGTGGGCGGCGCGGAGGTCGGCGGCGTCGACGCCGCCGGCCCAATTGGAGGGGCGGTAGTGGCCCGTCACCGGGTCGGGCACCCACGACACCTCCCCCCGCGCCATCGCCGCCGCCGCGGCGGCCGGCCCTTCCTTCCCCTGCATCCCGGCGCCCGTACCCTCCGCCGCCGCCGCCGCCGCGGCGCGCCTCATCATCGCCCCGGACGCCGCCGACGCCGCGTAGCCCCTGGCCACCACCACCCTCGCCGCGACCGCGCGCGCAGCGGAGCCTGCGGAGAGAGCGAGAGCCATTCCGGATCGAACCTCTCCGGAACGCACCACCACCACGGTTGGACGGCTGGTGGCGCTCTGCTCCTCCTCTCCGCCGGCTAGCTCCGACGATCCGTGTGAGCTCTTCTTGTGTGTGTGAGGGGAGGAAGAGGGGCGGCGATGGCCGCGCATTTAAAGAGGCGAGACGCGCTTTTTTTTTCTTTCTTTTTTACTTTTATGAGAAAAAAAATCACGGAGCCACGCGGCGAAGGAATTCGGCGGGCGGCACGTGATGGCGCGGGCGAAACGTCGCCGCGGGTTCCGCTTGTCGGCTCGCGTCGGCGAGATATTATTTAAAGATCAGAATTAACATCCCGTTATACAATTTATATACACTTAATTTTGATTAACGGATGCAGTGTATATTGGCAGTCACTATTTTAATTGATTTATGTTGCATACTTCTAACCGTATATAAGTCGTAAAATAGGAGTATATGTATAGCAATACCCTTTAAAGATCTGTCACTAGGAGATCATTCTCAAAAATTAATCCATCTCATTGTAATAAATATAAAGTATAATAAGAAAAATAGTGAGTGATAAATTATTAAACTCGTTGCAGTGATAAATAGTTAAATGTCTCGATTTTTAGGCTTATCTGGTCGGTGATGTAGAGTGAGTATGTTTTTCAACTGCTAAATAATATATTTTATATTAAAGCTTCATGTATAGTTGTTTCTAAAAAGGATAAATTTATTTTTAAATTTTAATAATTAATACTTAATTAATCGATATTAATTATGTTTCTTATTTTACGTCAGACTAATTGTCTAATCAAAACCCCACTTAAAACACGGTGACTCGAACTGATGGTAAGTATGCCTGTCTCTTTTTTTTTTCAATTTGCATTTTTTAATAGAACGATAGGTTTGCGATCTTCTTTTCTTTTACCATTTTTTTAAGAAGGATAAGATGAGTCGTGTTTGGGGGTTTTGTTTTTATATTTCCCTCGGAGAGGAGCCGTGTTTGGATTGTGAGAGGGGAATTGAAGTTGGATTGCTCTTGTTCGTTTTGGGTAGGTATGAGGTGTTTAGTGTGTCTATTTTAGGTAAGGAGTGACATGCGCAATGAAAAACAAAAATAATCCATTGGCTCGCCGTTTGCGTATAATGGCCGAAGCGGCTCCATTACGATAACATAACAAATACTATGTATACAATTTGGCCACTCTAAATACATCCATATAAGAGGACACTTAAATTCAAAATTTTAACCTTAAATTTAAAGTTAATTTAGTGTTTTTACTGTAGTTTTATCTGCATTAGCTTTTTAAATTACTAAAAATATGTATATATAAATTTATTTATAAATTATTTTCCGTTTACAAAACTGTTACCCAGAAATTCATCACTTCGATCGGACAAACCGGGCCGGCGCCGATGCATCTGGACAGGGCGCATCCGGCCCCCTTGCCGCGCCGAACGGCACCACCAAACAACACACACACCAAAAAATAGTAGAGAGAAAAGCGAACGACGAAAAGAAAAGAAAAGAAAGGCGCCGCGGCGGGTATCTTTTGGTTGCCATCCAAAAGACAATAAGAACATTAGGTAGAATAATATATGCGTTCCTCTGTTGACGCCAACATCACTGGGATCATTACAATCATGCACAACCCGGCAAAAATCGTGTGCATTCCAGCCAACGTTCAAGCACAAAGGCTCACCTCGATATTTCTCAAATAGTAATATTCGAACAGGATGGGGGTGATTGTTTGGGTGATTAAGGGAAAAATACTAAATTACAAACGAAAAATAATTTATTAATACAAATTTTATATACATATTCTTAACGATATAAAGCTAAGTCTGGAATATAAACTACTATAAAAAAACTCAAAATATACAATAAATTTAGGGTTAAAAATATAAATTTAGATAATTCGTACCAGTAAAAGTTAAAAAGATGGGGTTGCATGAGAACTGACTGCTGCTACCAATTTCGCTTGCGTGTTTAGGCCCCCTTATTTGAGGAAAGACCATACCATTTTTGTTGGATTTTAATTTTAAGAGGAACTTTTTCATACGTCCCTTTGAGACAAAGGATTGTATCATATGAAATCTTACAAAAATTGTATGACACGGTACAATCCACACAGTTTTGAAGGAAATTAAACATAAGTTCAACTCTCCATCTCTTCTCAAATTTATATGTATTTTCATGTGGTCCAGTCAATCGATAATTCCTGTACAATTTAAACAGTTAAAGCGGTGATTGTCTAGCTTTTTCAACGACATTTGTAAATAAAAAATAATTTATCAATAAAACTTTTATATACATGTTTTTAACGACGTCAATGCTAGAAAATAAATTATGACAAAAAACCCCTAAAATTTACTTTAAATATAAGGTTGAAAATTTAAAATTTAACTTATAAGCGTAAGAAAAAGCGAAAATATAGGGCTATAAGGGAAATTGAGAAACCGTTTCAAGGGAGCGTACAAAAACCAAGTTACTGATAATTTCGTACATAAATCAGACATGTTGGGGGTGAAACAGCATTTCTTTGTCCCATTGGAGTGGCATTCTACAGCACAAAACCCACTTTATTCAACAGGAACAAGTTTATCGATGCCATGATTACTGAAATGAAAATTCCCTGCCTGACATTTTTTTCTTTCCAAATTGGCCTGAGATTCAGAACAGGACCGCGGAAACTCTAATCAAGATCTATGTTTTTTCAAGAAGACTTACAACAGCTTGACTCCAGCTTCTCTTACCTGGTCTATAACAGCCTTCACTTTCCCGTGGTACTTCTGCTCTCTCTTCATGTGGATGGACACTGCAGGTATGCCCTTCTGCAGCAGCCGCTCGCCGAGCAGCTTCCCGATCTTGGCAGCGGCGGCGACGTCGCGAGTCGACTCCATGTTCGGCCTCAGCAGCTTCTCCTGTGAGCTCGCAGAACATGCAACCGTCGCTGTTGGGGTGTGAATGACCTGGGCAGATACATACTTGTTTGAGAAATGCATCCTCAGCAGATATGGCTTCAGAAACCGCGTGATCCTAGCTGCCCTTTCTGGTGGAGGAATCACCATAGTTGCTGGAAATCCCTGCAGCAAGATAACAAGTGAGAAAGAGGACAATATTATACAAGTTCTCGAAAACAACAAGAAGAGAACAGAAGAGAATATAGCGTTACCACGATTTTTGCAAATCAATTTGAATCGTAATGTGATACTCGAAACCAGGACAGAAACAATACAGTAAAAAGAAACAATTTTCACTCACGCCATGTCTCGTAGCGAGCTAGTCGAGGATGCATAGGAGATACGCATACAGGTGCTCAAAGCAAGAGAACAGAAGCACTGCAACATTACTGTGATTTTCAAAAGCAATTTGAATTGTAAGCTGAAATTCAGACCAGTAAAGTGAAAAGGAACAGGAGTGCTTTTTTTTAGGCATTGCTAATCGAGGATAAATAGGTATGCAATCCTGAATCATCACACGAGTAAGTATTATAAATTTCTAATCAGCAACGCATTGCATATTCATTTGAGTGGATATATTGCATCGGCAACTTATGCTAACAAAAGATCAGCAAACTGCATCTACTCCACCATGGCGTTATTATCCAGGATAGTACGAAGGCTACGAACTATGAGTTTAAGCCTGCATCGACGCAATAAATAAACAGGTTTGAGCATGTAGATTCAGGGTTTAGAACCCATTTCGCGAGCACCAAACTTTGTGGTGAAGAAACTGCTTCTATTATCTCTAAAGGTCAAGGCAAAGAGAGGAGCTTCCAGATCTAGAAGAAGAGCTACAGTTAAGGCGGAGGGGGAGGAAAGGCGTGGGTGGAGAGAGGGTGAGCAGTGCTGTGTACGGATGCTCACCGGCAAGGATGGAGGCGGCGGCGGCGGCAGCGGCAGCAGAGGCAGGACGCCGGCGCCCCCCTGCTCGAGGGATGGAAAGGAGATCGGCGCTGCTCGGCGGCGGCGGCGGTGGGCAAACTCGCGAGAGAGACGACGGGGGAGTGGGGGGCGAGGGGAACGGGAGATCGACTAGGCTAGGGCTAGGTGAATTTTTTATTTTATTTTTAAAAATATTTACGGACTTATATTTCTATTAAAAAATTTGAAATTCTAACCTCGCGCTCAACTAAAAAGCAATGATGTTATAATTACAATAAATTTTAATAAAATTATAGTTTCGTATATATTTTTAAAAATAAAATAAAAAATAAAAAGTTCGGGCTAGGGCTGAAGGATTAATGGGCCAAATATAGTGGGCCGTTCCGGTGAACATGTAATGGGCTTTTTCCTACGTATCTCGGTCTGTCACAGAGAAATTGAGGATATGCCACGCAAGTAGGAGCGGCTTCGGTAAAATGTCGCCTTAGCAAATGCGCGCAACATTATTGGAAATACATGCACATATTTTTCTAGGATTTTTCGATCATGCTATTTATTAGAACATGGCTAATAATATAGCCAACAAGCTGGCTATAAGACTTTTTTACTCTTCTTATAGCCCACTCATATAATGGTTAGCTCTTTATTTTTAATGCAGAACTTACATGTCTATCTCACATGCTGTCTTAATTCTTGTGCCTGAGCTGGCTATAAGCTTATAGCCAGCTTCTCCTCTCTCTTCTCCCTTCTCTCTTATAGCCTGCTATTATACTTGCTCTTAGTTGGTGTATATGGAAAAGCTGGTGTACATAGTTGCTTAAATGTTCTGCACGAGCTATAGGATTGAAAATTAATTTTAGCAAGTCAAAGTATGATTATACTATCGCCATAATCTTTTTGCTTCTGCTTATATTTATAAACCAAAATTTAAATTATCAATCTTAAATTTAGAGTTGTTTTTAAAGTTTTTTATCATAATTTATTTTTCAAACCTGACTTTTAGATCGCTAAGAACACGTATATATTTTTTATAAATTACTTTTGTTTGTAAATATACCGTTTTACTTTTTTCAAATAATTACCCCCTACGTGTTACTTAGGATAAAGGACATTGGATGGCATGGGTGTTTGTATGATTACACTAGTAGTTACCGGTGTTATTGAAAAATAGGGGACTGCACATGAACATCAAGCTTTCAGTGTAGGAAGTTCGACACCAATTAAGTTCAGAACCAACATTTGAAGATGCACCCGTGCCTGTTACTTCAATTAAAGTTCCCTAGAGAATTCCAATTCAGATAGCCATCAAGTTAGCCTTACATTTCTGTAAAAGCTGAACTGACCAAAAAATTACAGCTCGCAAAAATGATCTGGGCAGGCTATTCACATGCGGAATATCTGTAATGATCTAAGTAGTCTCTGTACAAGACTTTACGCAGTTCTGATGCGTAATCACCCTACTGAACGCCAGTGGGAGCATGCATGTTAAAGATGTAAGCAACTGGTGCTGATACTTGCATCCCTCTTGGATACCTTGGGGTATCCGAGAACCATCCAAGAGTTGCTTCATCAAACATAAATGATTCGCCCAGAAATAAGAAGCACTCTCTTGCCAATCTTTCCACCTACAGAAGAAGCCAAAACAAAATACATCTGGATGTTTACAGTAAATTCACACTTAAATTTGGACGCTTTCATTCCTAAGTTTCTAATAGGGTCATACATACCAGCCAAAAAATGAAGTCCAACTTGACAGTAGTTTTTAGTAAAATGATGTGTGAGGAGGGAATTTAAATTTGTAATGAAAAATTAAGAGCAACATACCTGTAACTGAACAAATTTTGTGTTATTCATGATCACAATGACCTGCAAATCTGACAATTTTTCTGACAAGGTCTTTATGGCAATATACTTGAAAAACTTCTGCAGAAGATCTTGCTCGCCTATTGACTCGTCGGAATCAAGATCAGCAAACCAAAAGACTCGTCTCAGTTTCGTCCATGGAACTGATAGTTTATGTTCACCTCCAATGAGTAGATGATAGGGATCAGTCAAATTTTGTAGAATCTTGAGGCCCTTGGTCACTGAATCAGACTCAACTGATTGAAAACCAGGTGTACAGGCAATAATCTTGGTGGGATCATAATAGTTACAAAGTTTACAAGAGAACTGTAAACTTTTATCATTCATAACAAGAATATACCCATCACCAGCAGCAGGCAGTAACCTTTTACAACACACTGACGTGGCTCTATCTTCCTGAGAGCAAAATCCAGAAGTGATAGATGAAGAAACAAGGGATCCAGAGTCATGTGAAAATGAACACGAGTTACCATTTCGACAACCCTGATCAAAATAAACAACACATCAGAAATATAAACAAACATAAATAAGAGTCCATGTACACATCAGGGTTCGAAAGTTATACCAACTCAAAAGTTACTGATTTCAAAGAAGTCAACATTGTACCTGTAATGTGAGGAAAAACTTGCATATTGGTCTTGGGGCAAGCGAAGAATGAGAAAAATGACATGTGTCACCTCGATTACATGATCCATTAAGAAAGAACACACACATCTCACTTTTAAACACAGGTTGAGCATAACCACAAACAAGTTCCCTATAAGTTACTACCTTGTCCTCTGCAGATTGTGTCTTCATCTGTGAAGAAAACAGGAACCATTTATTGTTGCATATATAAATTATAAATTATACATAATACATAATACATAATACATACATAAAACGTTTATCGCACCTCCTTGATAAGTTTCTTCAGTGTTTTAACAACAATACTGGCTCCAAAATCAGTTGGAGAAACATAAGGGGTTGCAGCACAACTACTATGTGAATCCAATTGAGAATTCTCAGCTTCTGATGGAAGTGGATTTGTATTCTCTAATTCCAGTACTTCATGGTGACGACACACGTGGTGGAATTCAAAAGGCTGAAGGTACATTGGAGGATTGATTTTCACCAGAAAACTAGGTCTAAATCGGTGAAGTGTTCCCATAATATCATCATCTGTTCAAAAGGAAGGGTTAGCAACACATATTTCATATAACGCTATAGTGTGCACGCGTACTATGTATGTTTTGCTTGAACACCACTGTTCAACAGTTTCCAAATCATATTGGAACTTTATACGGTACGAGAAGGTAAGCAACATATTTAAAAAATGTGAAACCCAAATATACCGTGAGGCTACCTACTGCTACAAGAGTACAATTAATTCACTTCAGAATTTTTGTTATAATGAGGTATAGGTACAGGACATACAAATTTCAGAGATGTAGTTAAGCGCTGTTGGCACGAGGTTATGAAATGCACACCACTCGGCTTCAGGTTTAGCAAGAAAACCATTAGATGCCTTTGGTTCTTGAGTGTTCACCACATTTATCAAACAGTCCAGAAAATACTTGTCCTGGAACATATGGAGACATAACTGATGTAATAAACATTTCTAACAGAAGATTAAAAAAAAGTAAATGTGCATTGAATATTATATATAATAATGTTTTATTAAGGCCCAATATGAATTATTTAACGGCTAAAAGAAGGAACACAATGTTAACATGGAAATTGACAAGCCTAAATCATAAATGTTGAATCAATTATTAATGCATAAGATATGTAGATATGCACAAGGAACATGATTATTACAGATATGATATACCTTAAACATTCGCTGCCAAAATTGAAATGCACAAAGATTTCCAACGAGCGTAGCTTCCTTCTTGCCAATTCGCAGGTCAATGCCCTCCTCAAAATAGTTGTTTCTGTATATCTTGCACTGTAAAACAAACAGTACAATATATAACTACAACAACATAACGATGCAAGATTAGTGATGACGCAACAAAAACACATACCAATTGTTGGTGACCAAAAGGTTGGATGATAGGCAGTGGTTGGATGTCCAACATAATGCTGATCAGAATTCCTTCATGCAGGGAGCCGATATCACCAAATTTAAGGGCAAGAACACAAGCATCAAATGAGAGTGGCAAACTATTGAGCAAACATCCATAAAAAGTTGGCTCATGGCACCCTCTAGGAGAGAGTGGCTTATTTAATGCACGAATTTGAACAAGAGATTCCAGTGCAGCTTCGATAACATCCAATTTTGGTGGGTCAAGAACTTTTTGCAGCAGCACTATCAGAAACAAATCCCTGATAGTTAAAACTTTAATTTAATGTAAAACAAAAATGATCAACTATTAAGAAACACGAAAAATAATGCTTCCTCCAAACCAAATATTTCATGTAATAAAGGTGTATATTGAAGAAAATAATTTTCAAGTACTCACTAATTTACATTGAAGTATTTTGGAGTAGTCACATGGCTATTGTTTTAGTAATTCTCAAAAATATTTTAAACATACTTGCATGGTATTATATTTTCTTTTTTGTTCTATAAATATATAGTAGAATTGAATCATGGCAAAATTGATGTAATTGCCTTATGTACAGTTCACCAGATTTGTTTTTGATTTATATCATATCATATTGTCATCGACGTCTCTAGAGTCTAAACTAAATGCACGATAACCTAGTTGAGATGTGAATCTCTAATTTAATAAAGGTCAAGAAGAAACAAAACAACAGAACCAAACCTTCCTACTTCCTAGAATTGGCTGCATAGACACTAGGATAGTTATAAGCTTCCATCCTTCTAGTTCACGGACTATTCAGTCGAAAACGGTGAGTGCATGATATGAATAAATATCATTGAAGTAAACTATTTTATCAATGGTAAGTTTCTGAATTGTATGACACATAATGACTTTCTACTAACTTAGCATTCCCTCCATTGACAAGTCCATATTGTTTTAGGATGCAAGCTATCAAACCCTGAAAACTTAAATCATTAATACATGCAAAAAAAATGTACATATGATATTACATTTGTCGTTGAAAAAACATGTGCATTGGTTCCGATGTCCTAGATGACAAGTAAAATGAGTGGGGCAGCCCTTATAAAGAAACAAAAGAAAAGCAATTGTAACTTCTCAAAATATAAATAGTGCTAATTGTACTCCAGCACAAAACATTAGAAAAACATAGGATATAAATCTATGCATATGTAACAAGGGTCAAACTTGTTAGAAGAAACACGAATAAAAAATATGCATAAAAAGAATTACCATGAGGATCATTAATAGCTCGGGACGCTGCACAACAAATCATGAGCACCTGTTCTCTCAAGGACAATCTTAAAATGGCAGGATACTCATGATCATTCAAACTGTTATAAAATGGTCCTGTTACCAAGCGATAAATTTGACCATCACATGTTCTCCCTGTCCTGCCTTTCCGCTGCTCAGCCTAGAAAGATTACAGATAGTTGTATAGTTGTTAGTTGCAACTTTCTAGCTTTAGGGTTGAACTGTAGTTATAAAGAAACGCATAGGTATAACTGTGAGTAATAACCTGAGATTTAGAAACCCATACAAGCTCAGCTGAGTCAGTTTTCCTTATTGGGTCCCAATAGACTTGCAGTGATCTACAGGAGTCAATGACATAAGCAACTCCTGGAATAGTAACAGATGATTCTGCAATGTTTGTTGCCAGTATAACCTGTAACAAAATACACAAGAAATGCTAGTTTAAATCACAAGCAACTTTTTGCCTGAGTTCAATCACAACCAATTAGGACGAAATTTATTCAAACTTTCAACCATGTAAATTTTGAATGCTAAATACTCAATCAATAGTACATTATTTAAGTGCAAATTATATGATTATCAGGGTCATTTAGTACTCCAGGTCTCTGGATCTGTTGCCGTAGGAGGATGCAGCAGACAGAGCCCCAGAAGCCAGGGACTGGATCCTGTGTTCATAACTATTCTGGAAAAAAACAATGAATTTGCATAGGAATGTTGGAAAGAGAAAAAATATTAGAACTGAAATCAGATTTCTCCAGATGCTGGCAAACCTGGATTTTCTGTTTATCATGAAGACGCAGAGCAAGGTCTGTGCATACATTAATATATGCAGAATGCAATTCTACAGGTAACCAGGAATGTGTAACGTTGTTAAATAGATTTATGATTTATGCTGAAACTATTGCAGGCTAGCAGACATGTACTTGCAAGTAGAAAACAAGGATAGTTTCCCTCCAGTTTTTAATGTTTCAAGTTGTTGACTTTAGGATACATTTTTGATCATGCCTTATTAAAATGGGTGACTTTTTCATGGAAAAAGCCAAACGATATATTTACAAACAAAAAAAAATTTGAATAAAACTTTTATACGTATTTTTAATGATCTAAAAGCCAATGCTGGAAAATAACCTTTGATGGAAAAAAAAACCAAAATCAACTCCAAATATTAGGTTGGAAATTCAAATTTTGGCTTATAAGCATAAGCATAAGCAAAAAGATGAGAGTGAACGAAATTACTCACACTTATCATTTATTTTGTTGTGATGTTTTTTATCATTATAAGTATTTTAAGTATGACTTATATTTGTGTATATTTTCAGACTTTTGATGAGCGTTCAAACGTATATAAAAAATCAAAGGCGTCAAACATTAAAAACCAGAGGAAGTACTTCCTCCATCCCATAATTCTTGTCCTTCTAGGTTGTTTAGCATATAATAAGATTTGAGAAGAAAAGAATATAGTACCCCTTATTATATATTGTATGGTTAGGGGTATAATAGTAATAAATTTGAATGAGAGGTGATTGATGTGATAAGTAGTACTCTTGGATGAGAAGTATATTGGGGCAAAATTTGATTTCTAGAAAGACAAGTATTTTGGGATGGAGGTATTAATAAACATGAGACAATGGTAATTCCATGTACTGTCTGTATAATGTTTATCATTATGTCTGTCACTGGTATGGAGAAAATCTTAACAACTCAGAAACACTTGACTAAAGCACAAAGCTTAGTTACAATGCGGAAAATTGTACCTTGCGACAAGACTTTGAGACCTTCATAGTTTGAAGAGCTTCATCAGTGTCAATGCTGCGATGGAGAATGTGTACTTTGAACATTGAACTAGCAGACAGCAGACGAATCCATTGTTGCTCCAAAGCATAGTATGTAGGAAGAAACACCAAAATACTCTTCTCGATGTCTGGCTCATTTTGGTGTATATGCAACAATAACTTGTGAATAAGTTCATACACATCAGGTTTTAGACCAGCATCAGCGGTAATGTCCGGTCCAGAGCAGTACTTCATTGCTAGTGATTCAGAATCCATCTTCAGAATGTCAACAATCTGTGCAGCATTACATAGCATTATGTAATAAGCATATGAACAACAACAAACAGGGACAAACAAAGGAAAACGATAATTAAGTTGGCCTAAATAAGGAACCAATAATAGTATTGTTAAAAGTTCAAATCATAATTTTAAGTTGTTATAGTTAAGAAATACAGATGTAGGAAATAGACTATCATGATTGTTCAATGATGGACTAGTAAAATTCATGGCAAAAAAAGAGACCAGTAGCAAAATACAGGAATAAACTGCAGTATGTGTGGTAAATTGCTAATCACATACTGTGAAGGCAATAAGGTATAGTATGCAACTTGAACTAGAAACTGAAAAAAAAATCCTATTGAAGTTTAGTGGTATTTCATAACAGTAAACATGGATAGCTGACTTCCTAAAGTCAGGTGTAACATTTACCTGCTCAAGGTAGAGAACTTTTCTCTGGAAAATGTTACTGCGTGGACTACTAGGAATGGCAATCACCTCAACCCTTTCACCCCTTCCGATATCTCTGAAGTATTCCTTATATCTTGTGATGTCAGCAGTGGCAGACATCAAAATCAACCTATGTCAAGAGTGGCATGGCGTATGGCTTATCAATCAGCAGGGAGTCTAGCTTTACTGATGTGAGAGCATTAATGCATGTAACTGCAGCACTTACCTTAAATCATTCTTTTTCATCATAAACTGCTTGACGCAGGCAAGAACAAGGTCAGATTCCACTGACCTTTCATGTATTTCATCGAGAATAATAACCTTATAGTTTAATGCAGAAATGCCCTTGTCACGCATTTGCTCCAACACAACACCAGCCGTTTTGAAAACAATTCTTGAGCTGATTCATGCACCAAGTAGGTTTGAAAATTGAAAGTCAATCAATAAGTGGGTAAGAAAGAAGGTTTGAAAACTGCAAGTAAATCAATAAGTGGGTGAGAACATAGCATGAAACTCTGAGAGAGAGTGTAGCCCTGTTTTACATGATGGATCCACAGTGGCAGTGCGGATATAAATGGGCGACATAGACTGGCTGACCAGAATGGAGCAAGTTTGCTTGGGTGCCTTCTCTATATACTAAAACTCTCACATAAAAAACCATATACTACAAGAACTCAATCCTTCATAATGCGCAATATCCTTTGCTAATGCATAACAGTGTTAATTGAGATCAGCAGTAATAGTAGAAAACTGTAATGATACATCCACCTGACCAATATGAGACAGAGGAATTACCTTGTAGAATTGAGATTAGACATATTTGAGTGTCCTATGTGATACCCAACCTCTTCTCCAACCAGACACTTGCGAGATTCAGCTATCATTTGAGCAATGGCTACTACTGCAAACCTCCTTGGTTGCGTGCATAGAATGGGTTCCATATTTTCTTCTAGGAGGAACTGGGGAACCATAGAGCTCTTTCCTACAAGAAATCAACAAATTTAACCCGTTAGTAGGTCCAGATTAGGCAGACATTTTACGTCCTAGAGAATGATACACGCATTGTTAGTTTTCTTACCAATCATTAATTCAACAAGCTGAATTTGCAACAACAAAACAGAGAAAATGAATGCCATGTGACATAACTGTAGGGCGGAAATGCACTGAATTTATAATAACAATGCAACACTCACATCAGTAAAGTTAGACTACCCAAAGCAGAAGATAATAAATCCACATTGTTGTCAGAAGGAACAGAAATAACAAATAAGAAAAATAATACCCTGCCCACCATCATCTTACTTTTCAATTTTGTTTTTAAGAACCAATCTCTTATTACTAAATCATTATCTTATCATGTTCCTGTTTGAAGAACTAATCTCTTATTACTAAGAAAAACCTGGTAAAGATGCAAAAACATATTTACGTTGAAAAACGCTAAACTCTTCCCGAATTCAATCAAAAGCTGAAATCCGCTAAAACCCTTTCAACATTGGTAGAAATTTCAATCAAAACCCCTCAATGCCATCCACTGTAGACCGGAGAACACCATAGTTAGTAGAAAAAACGTAACAGAACGAAGCAAGCACCCAACTTTCCCTCAGGAAAAAAAAAAAGAGACAATCTGCCACAAAATGCAATCAAACGCCAAAACCTCCCACGCAAAACCCCCCACGCCACCACCGACCAACCCAACCCAACCCCACGGGAGCCAATCGCACGAGCGAACGTGAACACACAGAGACAGGGAGGGAGGGAGGGAGAGCAGTGCGGTTACCGCATCCGGTGTCCCCCAAGATCAACGTGACGCGATTCACCTTCACCTTCTCGACGATCTTCCGGCGGAGCGCCTCGACGGCGAGCGGCGGCCGCGCCTCCTCCACCACCACCACCCCCACCCCCTGCTCCTCGCCCTCCTCCGCCATGCTCCCGTCCCGTCCGGCGGCGGCTTCCTTCTCCTCCAAGCTTTGCCTCCTCGCGCCCCTTTTCCGTTCCGCAACAGGCGGAAGAAGTGCTTTCCTTCCCTTTTTTGAAGGGGAGCTAGTACTAGCGCACTACTCCTAGCTATGCGCCTATGCGCCTATGCGCCTATGCGCTAGAAGGCATGGACCCGATCCATGGACATGGGGCCCACCACGGGAGCACGGGGTTCCGCCGCGGTGCACCAACGCCGGGTCCACGGATCCCTCGGCCTCTCTTCGCTCTGGCACGGGGTTAGTGGGTCACGCAGGTCAGTCAACCACGAGTGACTTGGTTGACGGTCTCGCGTGACGCTGACTGGTGGGGCCACATGGTCAACATGAGTTGACTTATGGACCCACCTGTGCACATTGGTTGGTCCACGTAGGCCACGCAACTGGGAACGTGGGCCCGTGATCGTCGGTACCATGCGCGCATAATCCTCGTAGCACAATCTGTTACGAGTACTAATTCGAAAGATTTATCTTTTATTAAAGATTTATTATTATTATGTCCTTTTTAGTTATCAAAAAAATCTCTCTTCCTTTTTTGGAAAATAGAGTTAGATTATCCTTAAAGGTTTTTTATTATCTCCTTTTTACTTATCATAAAAATATATCATCATTTTTGGAAAATGGAGTTACTACTTTTTACAGATTTATTTCCTTTCCACGGAGGAGTTTGATTCGCGAATCGTGAAGGAAATAGAGAAAGATTAACAAGTCCACATCTTATTAATTATGCTTCTTGTGGGCCCAATATTTTATCATGAGCCTCCTATGGGCCCAGTGTTTCTCAGCCCGCAGCAGTTTGCGAGAGTGGTAACCAAACTTGACAGGATCACACGGCATAAAGCTGAAACCAATTACTACGAACGACAAAAACGTTTCGCCCAAATCAGATTTGGGCGTAAGAAAGCTTGCCATGCAGACAAAGCTGGCGGACAGCACGTTTAACGGTATATTCGTAAACATTAAATAATTTATTAATTGAACTTTTATATACTTATTTTTAGTTATCTAAAAGTCAAGGCTAAAAGCTAGAAAATAAAGTATGGTAAAAACTCCCCAAAATCAACTAATTTAAGGTTAAAATTTTAAATTTTGCATTAAGTATAAACAGAAACGAGAAACGAAAAGATAAAGTACTCCTAAACAGTCATGAACATCAACAGCTTTACCTGGCTCTCTGATAGAACAGATTATGCAACCACAATAATATTCAATAGTCGAGGGTCCAGACATCAAACAAATTGTTTTGAGACAAGCAACAGCATGCCTCTTCACATAACTTCTGGACCCATGAAGCATTTTTCAGCGGTACCACAAAATGATAAAACAATGCTAACCCCACCAGTCCATTCTTCACCGTCCTAAGCAATCTATGTGACACAACCACAAGGCCTTAAAAAAGCGGCATCCCCACATGGTGACCTTCCCTCTCACCCACGTCCGCGGCCTCCACCTGCCAATGCAATGGTTATCTCCTCGGAACGAAATGCAAAATACTCGGTAGCATAGTCTAAATTCAAGCAAGAAGCATACCTTTGTTGCCGCCTTTACCTCCAATTCCTCCCCTTCCACGACCACCACCACCTTTGCTGCCACCATCATCCTGGCCGCGCCCAATGCCTCTGCCTCCAGGTTTAGCACCTATATCACCTCTTCCTCTTCCACGGCCAACACCTGGTGGCCTCCTATCTGCATTTACAAGAGCATAGGCCATTCAGGATTCCACATAACTTTAAAAGATGTCCAAAAAGGTGAAACTTTCCAGCAATCAGAAATTCGGAATAACCATAATATACCGCATACAAGAAAACAGGGAACACTATTCATGAATCATATCAACAACATTGTAGATGTAGGATACTCCACTAAATCAAATCAACGTGCATTTACAGTTTGATTTGATACTATTTTTACCGTAAGGTGTAATCATATATGTATTCATTGCTTGTTTTGAAAATGTAGTTTACATTATGGTCATTAAAATCAAAAAGCAGACGAAGTATAGAACCAGTCTCATTACTATTTGCACACATAAAAGCATTTGCACTGCCACATACAAAATGTCTCCAGCAGACCTTATCAGCTACATACATTCATATAATGTAGTTCTACAGCTCTACTACTAAAACTTATGAACTACGACAAAAGTCCTATCTTGGAAACTGAAAAGGTCAAATTTATCTCCAATAACGAACTGCAGTAAGGTGAAGTTTGTGAAGCGCAAGCAACTAATAAGCAAAATTAATGATTAAATGTTTCATCAACTTCATTGAAAATATGAAAACATCTAAACCAAGGTACAACAGCTGGAACCGTTGGGTGCATACCTGATCTGCTCTTTGAAGTTTCTTCCTGGACCTTGTCAATCACCTGTCATAAGAAAATAAACGCATGCAATCAGGATTGGTAAGCACAGATAAAGATGATAATGCTTGTGCATCGTCATCATGAAGGTAACAAAACAGAACACATGCCAGAATTACATGGAAGGACAGAAATAACCTATCAAAATGTGTTAACATTGCCAAACAAAATAAATGAAACAGAAATGTAATGTTAGGTATCCAGAACATCCCATAGCTATTTGGCCTCCAAAAATAAGAACAGAACAGTAAAATAACAAAACAAAGAACATGAGAGATATCTAGCAAGAGATGAACCAATGGCCTGTTTTGCTTGAGGAATGAGTGAATGAACCATATGATCCTAAATCAGGATTGTTTGATTGGGAAGTTATAGATTGTCCATTCCATCATCTCATCAAAAATGAAGAAACTGACTAAAATCGTGAGGTCGCATGATGGACCAACTCGTCGTAGGATTGTTTGATTACTTATCAAACCAAACAACCCATTATACCGCATGAGGAAACGGTAATCTAAATCTCAGGATCCTCAATAATGCTTTTGTCTTTAATTGGACTAACAAATATGCAGCCTAAGGTTAAGGATAAGGATAAAAACGCTGCCTAATTCCAATAGATCGGGTAAAAGTAGAAAGTCTACCTCTACCATTTCAATTAGGGATTGAAAGGCCGGTTAAATTCAGAATTGATAACAAGTGTGGGCATATCTTGGCTCAATTCATTCCGATCTGTGCTTTGCTTCTATATTTCTGAATTTAAACTACTAGTGAGATATTTACATACATATCATGTAGCCTAGGAGAAATGTATACTCAGGCCTAGTGGCCTACTATCCAGGTCATGGCTATGTGATATTTACTTCTCCACAATATGAATTATTCTCAATGTTCTTTGGCTGTAAAAAAGTAGCTTTACCTACAACAGAGTTCCATATAATTATTGTCATAATTCAGAAAGAAACTTGTTTGATGTCACATATCACAATCATTTGAAACCAAGAAATTTTATTAGCCCCACATTCAGATCATTTTAAAACACCAGAAGGCAGATATAAGTTAAATGGCATATGAATGTACTGTGAGAGATTAGTCAAATGTAACAACAGACATACTGGTAGCCAAGATCTAAAAGGGAAACAACATAGTGATTTTGCTAGCAATCATGGTACGACAAATGCTAACAGAAACAAAAGATTGATGATGCAGATGGAGAAACAGCATACAATTATACATGTCTAAACAACGAACCAGAAAACTACAAGCACATATGTAAACACGATTCAACGTGTTCAAGACTCATACCTCATCAGGAACCCGAAGATACTTGATGGTGTTCCCACGGATGTAACACTCTGGCATCCTCCAAAACTTATCGCCATCCTGCAATCACAGCCATAACAATGAGGAAGCGGCATTTGCAAACTAAACGGTCAAGTCAGTCGGAATCAAATGACCCACTAAAATTGACACAATCCGAAATATAAGTTCCACTTTCTCCCCCATCAAGTTACAAAAATATGAAGTCTACGTTCTCCATTTGCAATTCCCTATTTCCGCGAAATCCAAACTATGTCATTAATCTTATCGCCCACTAAAATCCACCAGCAAAGCGAGTCGGGGACGCGAGATTTCACCTTTGATGTGCAAATAACCTCCCGGAGGTGGATGTTCATCCACGTGTCGCAGTTCACCAAGTGCCCGTTATACGTCTCGCCGTTCTTGAGCTCCACGAGCTACAGAAAACCACAGAGAGAAAGTCCCGAAACCCTAGCCGATTAGAAACCAAACCAGACAACCACACGCAAGCCCCAGGAGAAGCAGGAGGCGGGATCTTACCATGGGATGCCCCTGGGCGGTCTTGAGGAGCGAGAGAGGAAGCTGCGCGACAACAACAACACAGACACAGAATCAGACACCATCGTCGAGATTCGAGAGGGCACGTTAGATCGAGAAAAAAGAGCGGAGCGAGGGGCGAACCATCTTGCGTGCGCTAGATCCGGGGGAAACCCGGAACGCTGGATCGGCGGAGGGGCTCCGGTGGGGCGGGCCGGCCTGGATCGTCGCCGGCGCGGGGAGGAAGTCGGCGGCGGTGGCGGGGGCAAAACCCTAGTCGTCGTCGCCGCCGCGGGCTCGTTGGGTGGGAGAGGTGGGGGGCAGGGGAAGAGCTCGCGAGCCCTAGCACGAGCGGCCGAAGAAAAAGGGTTGGGGCCCGGAGCGTAACGGGTTGTAATACACTTGTCCTAATAAAAAATCAAGTTATACACCGCCTATACGATTCTTTTTATATTACATCCAGTAGATTATACTCTTTAATTCAAATCTTTTGAACAAATATATAAAATTATAAGTCATTCTTAACTTTCCTTTTATAATAAATCAAATCGTGACAAAATAATTAGTAATTATATATTTTTTTAATAAGATAAATAGTCAACATGGTAAAATATAAAAACTGAAAGGAGTACACCGCATATACTATAAATTTCCTGCATTAACCAAACGAGTTGAAAATCATTTTTAGATGGTGAATATTCAAGAGATACTCATATGTACTCTATCGGAATCACGATCGTTCGGTGTACAATTTATTAGTGATAAAAAAGTAATTTATAGATAGAATTTTTATTATGTCCTCGTAGCGATCTAAAAGATGTGAAAAACTACAATTAATGCACCCCAAATCAAGTCTGAAATTAAAATTTAAAATTTTGCAGCAGTACAGGCGTATGACAAATGATGTGATAGTTTTGAAACCTTGATAATTAATTTTACATTATAATAAATTTATAAAACCAAATGAGTTCACGATGTTATGATATTGTATTTTAAGGCAACTATATGTGTACATTTAGGGCATATTCGTTTTGAAGAAAAACAAATGATAGAATTACTAAGGATTTGACTCGTTTAAAATTTTAAGTAGAGAAATTGATATTTTTCAAATTTTCAATTCTATGTTGCGGGTCATTTCAAATTTATCCGAAAATAAGAATTTTTAAAATTTATTTGAAAATATCAATTTTCAATTATGCTGTCTTAATTTCAAATTTTATTGGAAAATACCGATTTTCAATTTTATGTTTCGGGTCATTTGGCATGCAGTGCCATAGAAAGAACGTAAGCAAAATAAGTTAATGGAGTTGGGCCGCGTTCACCACCCCCATAAGTTAACTTATCCCCTCTCTTTTTCCGCACGCACGCTTTCCAAACTATTATGCGATGTATTTTTTGCAAAAATTTTCTATAGAAAAGTTGTTTTAAAAAATCATATTAATCTATTTTATATTTTTTAATAATTAATAATTAATTAATCATGTACTAATCTATTACTATGTTTTCCGTGCCGAGCATAAGTTAACTTGCTGCCAAGAGCCGAACACAACCTTGGATGGAAAACTTAACCACATTAACACGTAAGGAAGAAAAAATTAAGTGAATGGCATAGAGAAAAGTTCGATTTTTTGCATGGCAGGTATAATTTTAGTGGCATATAGGGAATTACAATATAGGGGGAATTCGTATGGCTAACATTTGGCTATGCAAATAGTGAAAAATGTTACACTGTAGTTACATTTTTTAAGCATGTGATTCAGAGAAGGTAAGAACCCATATAAAGAAAGTAATGACGCCAAGTTAACTACAACTGTTTTAACATTTGATGATAGGACTTAGTTACAAGATTAAAAAAACAACAGTACTACTCTCAGTTATGATCTTTTTTTTTGTAAAAACATTTTTTTCAAGATCCCTTTTTGTACAGTGTGGTCCTATCTTTGAAGACTTTCCCTATCCTCTCTTAAGAAAAGAACCAATCATGTCCCCTTTTCTTCGTGCAAAAAGTTCCTAGGTACATTGACTACACAGAAGATGAAAAATGACAGCCCAACCACAGTTTGGTGACATTGCCAAATGGCTATTTTTTCCTAACTACACATAACATGTGTTGCTAGCTAGCTAAAGACCACTTCCATTATCAACCCCCCTTTGAATTGATCCAATATTCATTACGAGTCATTTTCACCAAAGATGCTATCCTTTTATTTTTGGGACCAAAATAGTTTTTTTTCAAAGTAACAGTGATTAAAGTTTGGCCACCACATACAACGTATGTGATATTAGTGACTGATCTGACCCAAAATAAAATGAAATGAAAAGGAAATATGAAATGACAGCTCAACTCAACGGACACCGATGTTTCTTTTCTAACAAGCTAGCTTGCATGCATGAATCGACCTTGCAAGCTCATAGCTAGTTCTAAATTCTTTTCCACAACCTAATCAAAGAAAATCAATACTTTCACTTGAAATTAATTGTTTGACCCCTATATACGTGTTTTTAGTGATCTAAAAGATAAAACTAGAAAATTAACTACACTAAAAAAACCTCAAAATCAACTCCAAATTTAAGATTAAAAATTCAAATTTTAGCATACAAGCATAAGCAAAAGCGAAAAGATGGGGTGACAGAAACTATACTCAGAGCTAAAAAAACTATCAAACATCTCTGCAAATCTTTATTGGAATACTCAAAAACAAAAATCATGGACAGAAAAAAAAACTCATGCAAACACCAGTTAATATGCAGACATACATACACAATTAAAAAGCAAATAATCTTGATTACTTTCACCCAAAGCAGCAAGAAAGACACCATCCATTAAGACCATTACACACCTAATTAACCAAGCATGAGGCAGGCAGGCACTTGCAAGGACACTGAGATCTTGATAGCTATAGCCTAGCCTAGCTTAGCTTAGCTTGATCAAGGACAGGACGCTGCAGTAATTCTTGCTGCAAATTACACATGGTAGCTAGGCATTGGATTGATTAGCTTAACCAAATGGCAAATCGATCACTGAGACGAGACGAGACATATCATGAGATTATCCCCTGCACTGGGTGATGGCGGAGCAGCCGCGGGAGTAGGGGTTGGCCTCGCCGCCGGGCTGGCAGTTGTAGTAGGAGGCGCCGCGCTGCGAGCACGGCACGCTGTCCCGCCGGAGCGCGTCGTAGCCGATGTACCCGGACCCGCCCTGCAGCACCCGCCGCTTCCCGCCGCCGCCGGCCGCCGCCGCCAGGAGCTCCTCCTCCCCCTCGCCGTCGACGCCGAAGTGCTCCATGCACTCCCCCACCGTCCCCCTGCACGTCCTCCCGCCCCGCCTCATCACCACGGCCGCGCCCAGCCCGGCCACCACGGCGTCCGCCGCCGCGCCGCCCTCCACCGCCACGGGCGACGTCAGCGCCGTCGCCGCCGCGGCGAGCAAGAACACGAGCGCCGCCACCCTCGCCATGTCCGTCGAACACCTGTGATCTCGGAGCGAGCGAGCAATTCAAGAAAGGTGGGGATCGACGGTGTGAGGCGAGGTGGGGGTTATATGGAGGTGGTGGCCATGGCGGGAGAGGAGAGGAGGACGGGGTCGGGGCAGTAGGTGAGGCGATGGCGCGTCGGCGTCGTCGTCGGTGTGGCGCTGTGGCGGAACAGCGACCGTTGGTTGGTCTGGATGAACAAGAGGAAGATGGAGGATCTCTCCTGCGGACGTATGCAAGATATGTACGCGAATCATTTGGTCAGCATTATTCTTCACTCATTGGAGGACTATGACATCACAAGGTGAGGCTTCTTTTTTTTATTTCCAAAAAAAATATATTGCTACCGCAAATTGTTTAACACATATAACCCCTATAAAAATACACATGTATACTCTGTCTATATAAGCTATTCGAAAATTGGATTGACATACCACAAGACAAGGTTAATTTCCGCGCTAACTTCTACTACCTCCATTTCATAATGCAAGATGTTTGATTTTTTTTAACGTTTGACCATTCGTTTTATTCAAAAATTTAATACAAATATAAAAAATTATAAGTCGTGCTTAAAGTTCTTTTGATAATAAATTAAGTCACAAGCAAAATAATTTCTATAATTTTTTAAATAAGACAAATCGCCAAACATTGCAATAAAAAATCAAATATCTTACATTATAAAACGGAGGGAGTACTGTATTAAGCAAGACCTTTTAGTAATTTTTAAATTCAATAAATACTAATAAATCTATACATATATATAGTTATATAAAATATATACATCGATCGTATAGCCAAAATATCTGGAGGGGTACCTTTTACGAATGAAAATCGGTAATGATAAGGCAACATTTTAAAAGACAAAATAGATGTTGTAATATAGGAATATAGATACCCGCACTTGACCAAAAATCGAATAACGGTGTAGCCGCATATGTGCACGTAAGCAACTCAGCCAACTCTTTTCCTCGTATTAGGATTGCTTTTTTTTGCACTAGATTATCTCTCAGTTTTTGTATGCTATTTCCTGAACTAGTAAACTGTATTTCTTTTAAAAAAAAGTTCTATCTATAAGTTCATCATCTCATTTTTTTAAGTAGATTTTTAATTTCCTAGTATTTAATTTCATCATTTATACTATTAAATAATGATTAAAAAAATCAGATAATTTTTTATCAATTAAAAGAACATAGCTGATGAAGTAAAACACTAATTCTAAGGAGCTTATACCCATTGATTTGCAGCGTGAAACTTCTCTGAATTTTTATAAGGTTAAAAGTTGTGCGAAACAATATCAAAATATAGCGTCATAGCTAGTTAGCCATAGCTGATCCCGCGTAACTTCTCTGAATCTTTATGGACTTCTTTGGATCACAGGAATTTTAGAGAAAACAGTTCAATTCCTCCAAAATTTCTGTAATATTACAACAAACCGAAGAGAGCCTATAAGATTTAGAGTTGTGCCAAACACGATTAAAATATAGCGTCATAACTAATTACACTATAGCTGATCCCGTAAAACTTCTCTAAAAATTTTTATTAAGATCTAGAGTTGAACCAAACACGATCAAAATGTAGCATCATAACTACTACTTCCGTCCCTAAATATTTAACACCGTTGACTTTTTTATACGCGTTTAACTATTCGTTTATTCAAAAAAAACTGTCAAATATGTAAAACTATATATATGCATGAAAATATATTTAACAATACACAAAATGATACAAAAATAATTAATAATTATGTAAATTTTTAGAATAAGACGGATGATCAAACATGTATAAAAAAGTTAACGACGTTAAACATTCAGGGATAAAGGGAGTAATTAACAATAGCTGATCCCAATGTGCTGCTAATGAGCTAATATATCCAGCTCAGTAGCTCCTTTTTTTTTTCTCTTCTGATCTTGAATACTTCAGTTAATTCAGTACACCCCTTGATCATAAGTTTTTTTGCCACGGCAAAATAAAAGCAGTACACAGACACATTACCCATGCACATGACCACATCACGTACGTGTGCTATCTAACTACACCTAATTAATTGAGCATGGATGTACATTATCGGTACTGTCAGATCGACTAAACGACCTCCTACGGTTACTTAAATTCTACGATAGTTCAAGACAGAGAGAGATTAGACCATTCTCAGTATAAGTTTCATGGACACGATTATCTAGAGTGACATGTCATCTAAAAATATTTAAATCTAGGATAAAACACCCCTTTCTTAATGCATAGTTTCATCTACTGTTATTTCATAGGTTACATGCAAGACACAAGCTGTCTAGGTAACTGTGCATACAGGTTCCATCTCTATAAAACTCATTTCATCTCTCTTTTCATTAATATATTGCCACATCATAAAAAATATTTACAGGATACCCTATTTATTGTCCATAAAACTTTCACTGAGACTGGTCTTAGTACAATCTTTGGTTACTATCAGAGGCAGATAAAGCATGGAGACGGCGGGACTCGAGCCTTCGCTACCTCCATTAAGACTATTGGAGTCCCCATAAAAACTTCTATAAAATTTTATAAAATTTTACAACAAAGATTAATAGAAAGATGACTAAAATTTTATCTAACTTGTTGAGACTCCTCTGACCTTGTTGGTTCGATCCACTACCGGTTACTATTAAAAAAACATCCCATATGTAAGAAACATTGCTGAGTTTAATTAGTTAATATAATTATAGCTGACAAAGTACTCGATAAATATGCAGGGGTACACGCACCCACTGTTTCTCCGGCACTTTGCTTGTCTTGCACATATCTACTGTTGCCAACACATGCTTTAACTCTAGATACGATGCAACCTTGCAGTGCGCCCACGCGTTTAATTAATTACTAAAAACTAAATTACACTTTGAACTATTTTGTATTACCTAAGTTTTATATATACTGGATTACCTTCAACATAACATTTCACTTTGAGCCAAGTAAATTTTCTATTATTTCTATTTGGATAACTCTAGATAACTTTTCTAGCCATGTCTAACTTTCCTTTTGGCAAATTTATAGACCGCACGTATATCGGAGTTCATCAGCGTAGCAGAGCGATGTATTTTAGGCCGTTGACATGCAACTGAAAAAACTAGTCGGGAACTCAGGATGGTTCAAACGGAAGTAATAATAAATTTAGTTGATCCAAAGTAAGAATGGGCTAAAATAAAACAAAGATGATGAAATATGGTCCAAAAGTATAATTTACTCGTACTAAATATTGATCCATCGTGGTGCTCACGCATGTGTCATGGGCTTTGCGTCGTCTCTTGCTTTCTACTCCGCCCGTCCCCAGAGACTTAAATTAATTTATCGGTAGTGTTAAAGGTTTTTTCAAGAGTTTTGTCATTTTGAAGTACTTTTTAACAAAATAGATATAAACACTATGTTAAGAAAATAGCAATTTTATATTTAGCATTTGGCAGTCTGAACTAGCAAATTTCGTCCAAAAGTACATCACCCCTCACTTTTGCAAAAAAAGGATAACTTTTGTATACATCTAAACACCAACTTGTAAATATACAATGCCAAAACTTTTGCCATTTGCTATTTCAAATGCCTCTAAACAGGGCCTTGATTTACAAACCGTTGGTATAATGGAGTATTTTAGAACAGAATGTAATTAGACCGTGGAAGTTAGGCCTTGTTTAGTTGCCAAAAATTTATGGCAAAAAGATCATGTCGAAAGTTGGACCGAATGTTGGAAGAGGTTTTCGGACACGAATGAAAAAACAAATTTTAGATTCCGCCTGGAAACCGGGAGACGAATTTTTTGAGTTTAATTAATCCGTCATTAGCATTTGTTGGTTACTGTAGCACTTATGGTTAATCATGTTCTAATTAGGCTCAAAAGATTCGTCTCACGATTTTTCTCATAACTATGTAATTAGTTTTAATGTTCAGGTTTTAATGTTTTATTTAGATGTACAAAGATTCAATGTGATGTTTTTGAAAAAAGATTCGATGTGATGTTTTTAAAAAAGTTTTGATAACTAAACGTTGGTTTATTTTGCTCTTGTTTTGATCGATCCGGGTGAACATTTTTGCATGTTTATTGCCGTGACATTAATATATCTTGCAATAAATCATCCTATCCTAGCCTTAGGTTACGTAGGGGCGTCGTGCAGGCTGCTGGCAGAGGTACGTACTTTACCCTCGTTCAGAGCAGGTGGGGAGAACGAAGAGAATTAGGCTATTAATTTGTAGCCAGCTGCATAGGACTTTAAGACAATATGTTTATGATATGTGGGACCATGTATTGATGTTTTGTAATAACTATTATTCAACTTGCTCAAACAACTTATAATGGCACGCAGTTATCGGCACAACATCAGCATTGCTCGCCAGTGTAGCCACAACCTCATTCATCGATCATTCGATTTTGTGCGTAGTAATCTGTCACGCACGCACAGCGTCAGCTACGGGTCGACGGGTCAATTATTTGACACTAATAGCTAGCTATAGTATTGCTCTCTTTCACATAGTAATTTTTTTTTATATCTAGATTTATCTATCAATTCACGTATATTACTTATATCTAGATTTATCTATCAATTCACGTATATTACTTATGTAAATATTTAGATTTATTAATATTCATATGAATCTAAAGTGTTACATATGAAACAAATGTGGTATATAGCACGGATCAAAACCATGGTACATTGCATGTTAGCAGTCTGCATAGAAAAGAAATTGCAGCTAGGGGTTGTCGTCGTTTTTTCACTATTTGATCTTTTTTATAAACAAATTATGAAAATAGACTGGTTTAAAAACTATGTTTTAAAAATGGACCTTTTACTTGGCGCCACCCCCGACGGTATGAAGTCCTTCGTCTCCAAATTCAAAAATTAACCGTTAAAGTAATTAAAAGAGAATCTTTTGATTTAACCTTAATATTTTTAGAACAAAATTAGTACTATGCTAACTAGTATGTAAAATCCAATAAACATGTAATATTATAATAGCATTTTTCAAGACAAATCTATCTATACCGTAGTTTGTGTGTTTAGGCTAAACATTTGAGAAGGTATAGATGATTGAAGTTTTAAAAGTTTGAAAATTTATACTACACGCTAACTACATATTTCCTCGGCGGAGTAGTTCGCTAAGGATACGTGCACGATATGATATAACTGCGTATGGACGTACTATGGTCTGGAGGTGATGAATTGAAAAACACAAAATTGGTGGTACACCGGCAGAATTTTAAAAAAAAGAAGTTTAGGCCAAAATTAATACTCCCTCCCTGTATAAATGTTTGACGCCATTGACTTTTTTATACACGTTTGAATATTCGTTTTATTTAAAAAAATTACATAATTATTAATTATTTTTATATCGTTTCATATACTTTTATGCATGTATATAACTTTATATATTTGATAAAAAATTTTGAATAAGATGAATAGTCAAATGTTTATATAAGAGTCATCGGAGTTAAACATTTAGGAAATGGAAGGAGCACTTAATATGTATATACGAAATTAATAGTTGGTAAGTGCCGACCGACCGAGGTGACGTACGTGCATGCCGCAAGATGTTATTACTCTATTTAGTATTAGAACGTGTGCTAGATGTAGAAACTGAGGCTCTCATCTTACGCTTTTTGAGTAAAAAGCAAAAATATGTTTTTGCAAATAAAAAATAATTTTTAGGTAAAACTTTTATATATGTATCCATAGCGACTCAAAAACAAAATGTGTAACACATAATGAAAAAAAAAGCACAAAATCAAGTTCAAAATTAAGTTCTAAAATTTAAATTTTGGCTTATAAGCAGTTGCAACTGCGAGACGGGATACGGAAACACATCCGAAACTAGCACTACCCTATTCATTTTTTTTGAAACTGGAACCGAAAACTCGGATACAAAAATAAAATTAAATATTATCGAATGTAAACACTTACTGAATTTGTAAAATGGTAACAAATATTTATCAAAATATAAAAACCACTTATAACAGACACCTCAAATCAGCAGGAGTTATGATCCTATTGTATAACTTTTTTTATATATCTAATAGAAAATCATAGTTAAAAGATAGATTTAGAGTAACGTGTTGTCGTCCAAAACAACAAGAACTAGCAAACTGTAGGGAGTACCATATTTTAAAATAGAAAATTGAAAAATGAATTAGGCTAGATCTATGAGCCTAAGATATAAGTTAATCTCTTGGTTTCATATTGTAAGACTTTTTAGTCTTTTCTAGATTTATTAATTAATTAATGTATATATATGTGTGTGCGCTATACATTGTGCAATAGCAGGCTATAAGCATATTTTAAAGAGATAAGCGGGAAGAGAAAAGAGAGGTGGACTACTAATTTGGAGCCAGCTGTACACGGTCTCCAAGACAAAATGTGTGTATGACATATGAGACCATGTATTAATGGTTTGTAGGTAACTATTATATAAATTAGCTATTAGATTGACTATAGATAAATTAAAGTTAGTAGTTGGTTATAATATATATGGATCTAGACGAGATTAGACCGCTGCCTTACATCGTGAAACAAGAGAGTTGTATGGAATAGGTAATTATGCATGGACATCTATTCCGGTAGTTTCTGGATGAATCCGAATTCCGCTGGATACTAGCCTTGTTATATTTATTCTTTTTCGATTATATTTATTTCTGTTTCCAATAAAAGAAATATTTAAATTCGTTTCTATTATCATTTTCGGGACTTTCCCAAAAATATCTATTAGACAATATCCATTTCTAAAAAAATGTATGGGTCCCACGTTCTGTTCGAACCGATTTCATGCCTAACTGAACAGGACACATTCTAGTAACATGAATTTGATCATGCCTCCCGTTTAGATTTACGCTCACATCCTTTTGCTTCTTTTTATGCTTATAAACCAAATTTTAAATTTTAAACCTTAAATTTGTAGTTGATTTATGTTTTTTCTTTCATCGTTATTTTCCACCCTTCGTTGTTTAGATCGATATAACACGTATATAAATGTTCTATTCAAAATTATTTTTTATTTTTAAATATATTGTTTGGTTTTTTTTCTTATAATCACGTTAAAATTTGTAATAATATGATATGTTACCTCCCTTATTAGTTTACTCGGATTTGAAACGGAGGGTGTGTCAGATTTATTCAATTCGTTTCTGTTTGGTGATCCGCGACCAGGCCGGCCCATCGGTATGGATCGATGGAGGGTGCAGGTAGGGGTACTGTACTACTACCCCACTCCACTCGTCATCAGAAAGAGAGAAGAACACGTACATGTCTTCAGTTCGGCCGACCAGCCGACCCCACCGTACAAACTTAATATTATTGTCCTATAGGCTATAGCGAGGTGGGCGTAGGAGCAACGTAATAACCGGACTTTTAAAAATTTAAAAATATACCGTCTCCGTTTCGGAATAAAATTATTTTTTAATTTTTTATATAAATACTTTGACTCCTCGTCTTATTTGAAATTTTTTTGCGATTAATATTTTTATTCTTACTAGATGATAAAACATAAATAGTACCTTATGCGTGACTAATTTTTTTAAATTTTTATTCAAATTTTTTTAGATAAGACGAATGATCAAACGTTGGACACGGAAAAACAAAAGATAAAGTAATTGTGAGACGGAGGTAGTAGAGATGATAGAAAAGAAAGAATAGAGTACATATTTGTAGATACATCATGGAGGTACCTATTTAAGATATTGTGTATGGGAGGAGCCCCACATATCATTGATATATCTATGTTAATTTTTGGAAAAAAAATTCAGAGCTATCAACTACCGCACCCATTTTTTAATTAGACTTATGATTATAAGTCAAAATTTAGTTTTGAACCTTAAATTCAAAGTAGATTTTGTGGCTTTTGATCATAGTTTATTTTTTAGCCTTAGCTTTAAAATTGCTAAGAACATGTATATAAAAATTTATTCATAAATTATTTTTTATTAGCAAATATGTCATTTGACTATTTTCCTAAAAAGTCAATCGATCATCCCTAGCTCTTCCATTAACCTTGCTTAACACTACTGTCTCTATCCTATATTTGAAATTTAAATTTAAGTGACAATATTTGCTTTACTTTGACCACTGATATCTTCAGCACCGTTAGTTATGGTGAACATGATTTATGTGTTTATATTTACCGTGTAACATACTTTAGTAATATTGCATAATATTGTATAATTTTAATTTATAAAGTAGAAGCGGTTAAACTAAAACAATAGCAAGTTAAAAGAAATCGCCAAGATGTCCTTGTGGAGAAGGGTGATTGTTTAGGTGGTTTATTGAAAAAGCTAAATGACATATTTACAAACGAAAAATAATTTATCAACAAAAAATTTATAAAATATTCTTAGCGATCTAAAAGTTAAGTCTGGAAAATAATCTTCGTTGAAAAACCTAAAATCAATTTTAAACTTAATATAGAATATTTAAATTTTGGCTTATATGCAGGCGAAAAGATGGGTGAACTTTGGCCACTGAGTTCTTTTTCCAATAGTTAAATCGTGCACGGTAATAAAGCATGTCTGCACGCTACGTGATCGACGCTGTCTTTAATCTTAACTAGACAAGTGTTATGATGCATTATATGGGTGTGTAGGCATGAAATTTGCCCAAACAGAGGAAACATGTTCTTTTTACCTGCCAAATGAAATGCTTGATATATTGTTGTTGATTTTGGATGGTTTGAATTTTCAGCCCATTGCAAGAAAAACGACTACATCTAACGGCATTTAGTTTCACAATATATATAATTTAATTGGTTGGCGTCTGATATCACTTTGATTTGCTTAGAGAGATGCACATGTCAATACCAATATTTGAATCTGGAAAATCTCCTAAACACAACTTCTTCAGCTTCTAGATTTTTAGTTCATTTTTCAGAATCCGTAACAACATATTCTCAGAAGCTATGAACTGTTTGGAGAGTTTCTGATAGAAACAGCTTTTGCGAAAATCTATAGCTAAGAGAAGCTCCCCAAACCATAGTACGCTCTCACTCCTAACTGTTAATTCATCCGGAGAGAATTTTTTTGCATATCTTTGAAATAGTTGATCATATCTATGCCCGTAAGTACATTTTGCTCCATTCGTTGTATGCCCCGATTTTTGGTTTTGATCGCCTCCGTGTCCGTTAATTGACCGTTTAATTTAAGAGTGTTTTGTTCTTGGCATGGAAGGAGTATAGAAATTCATTATATTATATCTACTGTTGGAATTTGTTATGTTGATAATTTTATAACTCTGTAAGGAAACATTATACATGGAGAATTTAATACCTATTCAAAAAAAATATGTCTAGATTTGTTAATGGTAAATGTAGTAGTTAGTATTATATATTTCCTCCGTTTTAAAATACAAGTCATTTTGATTTGTTATAGGTTAAACTGTTTCAAGTTAAATTTTATAATATCTATAGCGTCAAATTGATTCTATTAAATCTACACCCTCAAAATTTTAATTTTAACCTCAAATTTAGAGTTGATTTTGGAGTTTTTTCATTGTAATTTATTTTTCATATTTTATTTTTAGAGCGTTAAAAACATGTGTATAAAAGTTTTATTTACAAATTATTTTTCACTTGCAAATATGATGTTTTGTTAATTTCTTGAAAAAACCAAACATCAACTCCCTATTGCCTTTTCGTCGTCTAAACAAATTCTAGCTGACCAATTCTAATTAATATCGTCTTTTTGTCGTTTAATTAAACAAATTCTAGCTGTTGGATTGCATCTTCGGAAAAAAAAAAACCGTGTTTAATCTACAACCAGAACACGCATCTGGCAGTATATATATCTGACCGTTTGCATACTAGCATGCATTGGACGACCAATAATAAATATACGTGTATATATGGTTGACCAATTCTGTATCCGGTGATCTTCTGTTGCAGTGTCACTGTACAAAAGAGATCGTTAATTTATTAATTGTGTCGCAGATCACATTATTGATATCTTTTTTAGGACCAAAATTAGAGTGATCTAGGGTAGTTCATGGCTCCTACCTGCAGCTACTTTGTATTGGATTATACGTCGCCATCGATCGATCGAACTCCTCTGACCTTATCGGCATCATATCGACGGATCGATCGTCATGGCATCTGCTTGATGATCACCGGTCGTCGACGATTAGTTTCGTGTCAGGTCAATTCGTCTTTTACAAAATTGGAATTATGAAAACGAGAGGTCACCTGTGATGAGGTATATATTAATATATAGGTTTGCAAATATATATCATATGTTATTGTGTTACTATTGATGACTACACAGACACAATTTTGTGACAGAAGTATGTTATTTATGCATGTTTGATTCATTTATATAGATCGTTGACGCATGTTGCGATGAGTAAGTCCCACGTGACCAAGTTAATTATTGTGTAGCGAGCCCAGTCTCATCTTTTCGTTTTTGCCTATATTTATAAACTAAAATTTAAATCTTTAATCTTAAGTTTAGAGTCTCATCTTTTCATTGATTTTGACTTTTAATTCGCTAAAAGCACATATATAAATAAAACTTAGAAATGATTTTTTATTTGCAAATATACATTTGCCTTTATTTCCTGAATCAACCAAACTATCACCCCTTGTGCGTTGGCATTTCACGCTTACTGTCCTGAATACACGTCCCAAAATATAAAGGATTATATTTTTTAAATAAAAAAAGAAGTAGAAGAAAAGTAAGTCATAAGTATAAAAGGCCAAGCCTGAAGTCCTTCACACTTTTCTCACATGTATTCTCGCAACACTTGTAGGGCCTCCTTGATTTGAAGGGAAAATATACGAATTTTGTAAGATTTGAATCCTATAGGAAAATTTTCTATTTTGTTTTTCGAAACAAAGAATTAACGATCCTAAGAAATTCATATGGAATAGTTTAAGACAAGCAATTTTGGATGAAAGTTAGCATGAGGTCCAATCTCATGAAAACTTGCTTTTAAGTATAGCTCCCTCCTCTGACTCCTATTTTAATGTGTGCTTCAATTGTCTGTTTGACACTTATATTTCTGAAAAAAATCAATATTTTTCTATTTCTATTTTTTCTTTCAATTGTGCGTTTCAAATGAGGTCCATAGTGCTTACAATCTCAAGACAGATTAGTACTGACAAAAGACCCTGCAGTCTGGCTTACATCATTGTGGGCCCTAGGCCCATGAAGAGAGTACATAATGTTTCTCCGTTAAGCTAAATCATCATGGGCCTACCCAAAACACACAGGGCCCTCCGGCCAACTTGTAATCCGCAAGTGAAGTGGTTATGCTGCCCTTTTGTTTGGCGGCCTGGCCTTTTCACTTGAGCTCGATATATGACAAGAAATTTGAATTACTCCCGAGTTCAATTTAACAAATTAAGGCGCTAATTCACAGGGTAATTTCCGCTCAGGCAACTTAACAAGCATATATTCAAGTTAATGGAAGCTCGCACAAATGCACACAGACAGTGGCACATTCACATTACTCGATTCAAGAAGCTTGCATACCAGGGTGAAACAGGGATTAATTAAGCAAACAAAATACGTACATTACACACATCGATCAGGTATAAACATATAGTATATTATACTACCTAGCTAGACAAGACTGACACATAATTAAAGACATATGCATCAGCAAACGCAAGCTAGTACATATGTATATGAACACAAATGCACACATCGATCAAAGTGACAAACATTAACACAAACACACACACACACACACTCTCTCTCTCTAGTTAACACCACAAGAAGATGAAGCAAATCGATCAGAAAGAGTAGCAGGACATGAACACGAACACAAAGACGACGCGAGGATCGATGGAGACCGCACGCGAACACGCGGCCGACGAGAGATGATGGAGATGGAGGTGGAGCTAGGCGTCGACGACGCGGAAGGAGTCGCGGTTCTTGACGACGATGTCGTACATGTGGACGGAGGAGAAGGCGGCGAAGTCGGCGGGGAGGGAGATGAGGTCGAGGGAGCCGCGCTTGTGGAACTGGAAGAGCGCCGGGTCCTCGTAGTAGCGCTCCCACCCCAGCGCCGCCAGCCTCGCCTCCAGCGCCGCGTACGACGCCACCACCTGCCCGCTCGGCGTGTGCACCAGCGCCTTCCTCCGCCCCCCCGCCGCCGCCCCCGCCCCCTGCTGCTGCTGCTTCTCCACCAGCCGCACCACCCCGTTCTTGAACACCCACACCCCCGACATCGATCCCCCCTCCCGCCCCCCTACTCTCTCTCTAGATCTCTCTTTGAGATTGCAGCTGCAAGGTAGAAGAAGATGTGGAGAATGGATGTGGAAGAAGCTAGCAAGCGAGCAAGCTGCTATGGCTGGCTATGGATGGTGGTGCAAGATAGGGAGAGAGAGGAGGGGTGTATATATAGAGGAGAGGAGGAGAAGAAGCTAGCTAGCTTGGTTGCTATAGTAGCTACAAACTAAGGTTAGAAAGCTTGTGGGTCAGAGGTGACACGTGAATGGGAGACAGGGCAGATTGTACGCAACATGTGTTCATGCATGCATGTACTGCTAGCAGCTATACTACTGTATCATCGGATATAGATATAGATACGAACATAGATATATACGTAATGATCTATCTAAGGAATAATATAGGGGGCTGTGTTTTTTCATTGGTTTATTAACCAACGCGTAAAACATAACAACTGATTAAAATATGATCACTTAATTATCCACTATTAAACAATCTTAAAATTGGATTCATATGATTTTATTTAAAACAATATTTCTATAGATTTTTTTTTCTAAAAATAAACCCATATCATTAAGTAGTTCAGTAGACGTACTTGTGAAAAATGAGAGAGAATATAGATTAATTATGAAGTGGGGATAAGAAAAACACGGCCATGGTCGAACAAGTTAGGTTAGGTCATGATATCGAAGATGCTGTAGCTACATAGCTCTCTCTCCATCCCCCGTGTTTCATTTTTTAGTTAAGGATTCCTTCTTTTAATTTCTTCGTCCCCCAACATTATGTGCGTGATAAGCTACCTGGAATATATCTGCGAAAAGAAAGAAAAGAACGAGCGAAAAGATCGATCGGGGTTTGTGCATGGATATATACCTAATAATTGGAAAAATCTGTCACCTAGCTACCTAGCTTAGCCACTGATTTTACAATAATAATAATCCCTAAAAAGAATAAAACGAAACTAGTATTATTCGCCGATTTTTGGGACAAACTGAAACCAATTGGTTGTCGTATATGCGTTCATGACATCAAGGTCTTAGTTATCAACACATGTCATCGAGTAACCACGACAGGTAGAAATTAAACATGGATAAAAAAAAATTTAACCATATATAATATCGGTTGGGCAAGAAAGATACGAATGGTTAATTGGTTAACCATAATATCCCAGGGCATCTTGCATGGACCACAACAAATTAATAAACCAGTAATTAATACTATCTCCATCCCTAAATGTTTAACACCGTTGACTTTTTGGCACATGTTTGACTGTTCATTTTATTTAATTTTTTAAATGTATAAAGTTATATATTTGCATAAAATTATATTTAACAATAAATGAAATGATATAAAAATAATTAACAATTATGTAAATTTTTGAATAAAACGAATAGTCAAACTTGTATAAAAAACAAATGACGTCAAACATTTAGGACGAAGAGAGTATATACATATATCCCATAGAGCTAATTAATTAATTTCACAATTAATGGATTAGTATATATTGGTATATGTGTAGATAGATAAGAATTTTTCTTGTGGAAATGAAAATAACTTGTGGTGCCATGCGAGGAATCCTACCTACTTTCTTTTCTCGAAAGAAAAACAAAAAAAAATATCAAAGAAGGGAATACGATTCACCTCACATATAGGTTACTCCTTTACTTAGCCATCACACAAGAGAATTTCAGCTGTACGTGCATGCCCATCATCTCTTTTCGAACAATTTTTTTTTGGGTGAAAGTGAATTCTGGCCGATCGACAGAGCTAAGAAATCGCCTTTTATCGGGAACAAAACCGATGCTCCTAGCTCATTGTCAAGTATATATTTTTGTGTACGGCAGGATGAAATTAATTCTTTTCGTATTTAATTTTAATTTAATTGTATCGTTCTATCTATCAGGGTTCACCTTTCCGTCCGTGCCGCCCATACCACGGTGCCGCGGACGTGCGGTTACCGCGTGGTAACGACGATGGAAGCGCAAAAACCGTAACGAATTTGAAAACAAAAAATTTGAGTTCAAAACCACGCGTTTTTGCAGGGTTACCGCGCGGTTTCGCACGGTAACCACGGTAACTATTTCCAGAACAACGCATGAGAACGGCGGAAACCATGGTTTTCCGCACGGTTTTTGCAGCCGAAAACGGGGTTACTGTGAGGAGACCGCAGGTGTGATGTCAAATACAAAAAAATTAAAAAAAATGAAAAAATACATAAAAATAGGAAAACATTTGTGACTATATTTATGACATATGTAAAATAGGAAAATAGGACATGTTATAGGGAAAACAAAAAAAATTTTATATGATCTTTCTAAATTCTTGATATTGCAACATACGAATATACACCGTCATATCACCCTTTATCAAATAATTCACATCAATAACAAGTACCAACAACTTCATTTTAATTGTTGCGTCATAACTATAACTACTACCCATTATTACAAATAAAACAATTATATATGTACTAATATGCACATATAATTTTTCTCCATACGTATTTTCCATATATCCATCGTTATATATTTATATTTCAACATTATGTACCCTAGTGTCTAGTGCAAATTAATAATGACTCAACAACAAAATATTCTTAACCATCTTCCTATGAAATATTATTTGCAATAGACTATTTTTTATTTTTTCCCTAAAATTCTCGGTTATGATTTTTAATTATGCCGAAAAGACATTTTTCATGAATTTCTTTGACAAAACTACACTATATATCAACCTATACAACATATATTTTTTCATTAAATTTTCTCAAAATTTTTAAATCCTCCTCAAATTTAAATTTGGTTATCGCGGCTTACTGAAGCCGAGCCTCCACGGAGGGCCCGGTTACAGCTGTTACGCGAACCCTGCTAGCTATATTGATTGACAAGGTGAAGCATCTTCTCTGCAAAAAAGAGATTTTGGCTTATCTTATAATTTCCTATATAAATTAATTTATATGCGTGCAATATTAATTATTCCCATAGTGCGCACGCAATGGCACATTAATTTGGCTATTGTTTTGGTTCCCTTTGTGAAAATATTGGTTCACGCCTGTCCCTAGAATTTGGCGAATATTTGTTTAATCGAGGCCTGTTTTGGTTGTGTTGTACGGCAGAAAAATGAGCACTTGATCAAAAAAACAAGTGTTTTTTCAGCGTTAAAGTTGCTTTTCAAATTTGTCTGGCCAATATGCTAAAAGTTGGTGTTAATCTTGCTCCTCAATCTACCGATTAATCTATGGATTAATCAATTGCAATGTTCCATGACTTGCCTAAAGATCCATGCATCAATTATATATCCTTTGGGCCGATATGATGGACTGGTTGTAGTAGTTGTTTGTGCAAGAGGTATATATGTACCGAACATAGTACTATATTTAAATTTTTAGTACAGTGACATGCGTGTTGTGGAGGATCACACATAAATATACCACAACGTTCTAAGTTGACAAAAACATAATCACTCACTTTTTAATTATATGGTTGCAATGTTTATAATCATAATATGTCGGATAACTAGCAACTATTCATAACGTAAGATGTTTAACTTTTTTGATAGCAACGTTTGACCATTCGTCTTATTTAAAAATTTAGTATAAATATAAAAAATGACAAGTCGTGCTTAAAGTTATTTTGATAATAAAGTAAGTCACAAGTAAAATAAATGATATTTCCATAATTTTTGAATTAATAAGACAAATGATCAAACATTATAACAAAAAAAATCAAACATTTTATATTATGAAACAGAGGGAGTACAAGATATACCATGCATGGTTATGAAATGTTTTCTTGACAGGTATGCTTAATTTTCTTTATTTGTTAACGATCAATGTTTATATATAATTCAATATCAGGATCTCTTACGTCTAAAAAACTTTAAAAGTTCGGTCACCTAAAAGTGTACATTGGTAAGCCTAAAACCGCATTGCTATAAAATATGCAATTATACGTTCATTTTAACTATATTTTTACTGTAAAATATTTTTTACTTTCTTTTTATCTAAATTCATTTTTTTGCGTGTAATTTGTAAATTTTTATGTGTTATTTTCATGCAATTTTGTATTTTTTGTGCATTATACCAATAATAATTTATCAGTTGACGTTTTATATAAAGAAGGGACTTGGTTTAATAAGTAATAGGGAATTACTAGAAATAAGTAACAGGGTAATCCTACTGGATTATTGATCATCTAAGGGATTGAGATAAAGTAAATGAAATTTTGGACAATCCATTCGCCTAAAATCCAGAAGCTCTCTTACTTTTTTCCCCTAACAAGATCCATATAGTCAGATTGTTCTTCATCCGTCTTATAATATAAGAGATTTGTTATTAGACCACTTAAATATTTAAGAAAAAAATTATATAATTCCTTATATTATGGGACGGATAGAGTATTCATTCTCCTTTTGTTTAGAACACGGGAGAAAACCATTCCATTTTTCATGTTTTTTTGCGGTGGGGGTTGGGGCAGGTTCCATTTTCCATTAATGAAAAATCAAAACAATTTTGTACAAAGCTACGACTAGACATCAAAGCGATTGAACAAATGGCAATTAAGAATATATCTCTCACATATGATATAGCCACCAACAAATACTGCACACACACAATTTACTCACGAAAGAAATGCACACACATTCTAGAACAAAAGAATGATATGAAGGAATATGTGTGAGAATGAAGGGGTAAATCATGAGAAAGACATGCATCATATATTTATCCACAAGAATATTGTCATCACTCATCCGAAAAGAAATGGTACGACATGAGAAGAGAATGAGATAAACGTGTGGCTATCTCTAAGTGGTACGTAGTAGAAGAAACTATATATATCAACAAAAAAAAAGATCATGAGGTATAAATTAAAATGACTTAATTATAAAATAATTTGGTATATATTACCAACTGCAGGATATATGTCTTTTGGTTAAGGTTGCCGACTTTCTAGTTTGTGAATGGCACCTTTCGCTCGTGAGCTGGCGCCAGTATAGTCGTCTTGTAGAACTGTGGATTGAGATGGAGAAATTCTAGACGGGGAATCGTATTCGATCGATCGTATATGCATGCATGCAGCTGCATGTGTCCACACATATTCTCACTATATTTATATGCACCCACCGCAACTATGTGCATTTAGAGCAAGTATAATAGCAACCTATAAGCCGGCTAAATGCTGTTATGGATGAGAGGTGAAGCGGGAGCTAGCTTTGGCGCAAGAATCAGAAAACTCTTGTGAGAGACACAGTGGATCATGTATTAATTATAAATAGCTAACTACTGGTATATGGATGGGCTAAAAAAGACTATAAGGATTCTTATGGCCGGTTTACTAGCTATATTATTAGCCTTGCTCATGGTGGAAACACTTTTATTGTATATCTGATTTCACTAGCTAGTCATGGGGTTTAAATCTTGGTGTCTACAATTATATACAAAGGTTTTCTTTTAAGCAGAAATACATTGTACAGTGTACACGTGTGCGCGCGTGCATGCACTTCCAATATAGATTTAGTGAGCTCGTGGATTTGTCTCTTAGGGGGTGATCGAAGGAAAAGGTTAAACAATATATTTAAAAAAACTATAAATAAAACTTCTATATATTATTCTTAGTAGTCTAACAGCCAAGGTTGAAAAATAAGCTATAGTCAAAAAACTTTAAAATCAACTCCAAATTAAATATTAAAAGTTAAAATTTTGGCTTATAAGCATAGGTAGAAGTGAAAAAAATAGGGATGTGTATCTTTTAAACATGTAGCAAAGTTTGTTATGATATGGTAGTGTATATATGTATTGCAAGCTGGGGCGGAGACAAGATTAGGACCGCTAGTGCTAAAGCTCTCATTCTAAAAAAAAGAGTCTAATGGGCAAATTCCCACGGACCTATTAACCTGCGCAAACATATATGTATAAGCTTTCTATATATAAACTTTATGTATAGAAATTTTATATATATGATTTGTTTAGGGTATAATCTTTGTACATACAACTTGCTAGCATGATATCTTAAAGTAGATATTTTATATGTTAAATTTGTTTAGAGTATAATCTTTGTTTAGGGTATAATCTTTGTACAACTTGTATAATCTTTATATGTTAAATTTGTTTCCCTATACAAAATTATATATTTTTTCTATGCATAAACATGAAACTTTATATACTATAAAAAGTTTATATTAAGCATATAAAGTGTTCGTGTTGGTTAATGGGTTCACGGGCGTTCGCTCGTTAGATTGACCCCTTATTCTAAATACCCATTAAAATTGCACTTTTTTAAATATAAAATAATAACCATAAAGAAAATATTACATTCTAGCCCCGTCCTTGTCTATATATCGCATGACTAGCCATGTAAATAATTGAAAATCTAGCGGCTAGCTGCAGTTAGCAGTCTAGTGACTGCCTAACTATTTTACAAATTAAACACGTGCTATCTCGTCGTTCTTAATTACGTGTATAATTCTTGATATATACTTTCCTGCATGGGCATGTTGAAGTCGTCGATCGATCGAATCATATATCTTTTGTGTGATTGATATTCTCCCTTTTCAGTTCAGAATATATGAGATCGATCGATCGAGTCATCTATCTTGCTACTTAATTCGTTTTTAGTTGCCTAACAGTGTACAAAATAGGCTATTATATTCGATCTCATTACTAGTCTGACTAGGATACGAGTCGCTACAAGTTACCACATCGATTAGCTTAATTAACTATACGTACTATACTGCCGATGCCTTTGAAAACGAATCAGTTAACAAGATGATGAGACTGATGTGACATTTTGTTCAAAACTTGGGCTCCTCCACGTTTCACATTTCGTTTTGACGATCAATCCTGTGGCAGAAAAATATTGCCGTTGTTTTCACTCACTTTCTTGGATTCATATTATTGGAGAAGATAGGGAAATAATTTAGTTTGACTGCTGTAATTTTCATCAAAAGGTTACTGAAGAATGGCAGGTATTGAAAACGGTGAAAATGTAGGTGGTGATTGTTTGGTTTTTTTATAGAAAAAACCGAACGACATATTTGTAAATAAAAAATAGTCTATGAATAAAAATTTTATATGTATATTTCTAGTGATCTAAAAGCCAAGTTTGAAAAAAAAAATCGACGAAAAAATCTAAAAACTAACTATGAATTTAATGTTAAAAATTCAAATTTTAGTTGATAATTATAAGCAAAAGCAAAAATATAGAGGGTGATACACCTGGATGTAAGACGTGTCGACCAATAAAACTTATACTAACCAGGACATGATGCCAGTTCGGGATGATCTTAGCAGATCTTAGCATGTCATGTTTGATCCACGGTTACTCAACTTACCCAACAACATATTTGCTTCCTAGGCAGAGATATATTAGACAATATCTATCCAAGGATAACCATGAACGGAAGGACGTTCTGTGGCGAAGCTGCTTGAAGGAAGAAGGTTCCTAGGAATCCCTTCGAAAAAAATTTTAATAAAAGTTTATGAATTTTTACCATATATTCATTTCTCCGATCCAAATTTAGATACTCATGACATCTTCTTCTATTTCGTTCTAGCTTCGCCCCTGCGCACACCACACTCACCTGATAACACGTACGACACACACATAGCAGGAATTGGCACACATCAACCCGTGAATAACAACTAATTAACCGTTTTAATTCAACCAGATAAACAAAGTTTTTCATCGGTTGCGAGTGGGCAATAATTCTCTCAAAACTGCTGCACTAACCACGTACTATCGCCTAAGGCATATATTGGATTCGTGCTAATCTCCAATCGATCTATATATAATTGCGAAACGTACGTGCCAATAATATGCCTCCGAGGCTCCGATCCAGAATGGTTAACCGATTGCTCTTCCTGGAAATCGATCGATTGCGATGGGAACATAAGTGTAGGCAAGAATATCGAACCTGCCGATGATATATATATTGGTCGTGAAAGAGTTACTTTTGCAAACGTGCGCGTCAACCTCAGTTTTACCAAGATAGAACTCTTTGCCATGCCATGAGATGCATGTTGCATTCGCGGACCATCCTACGTAGGGTGAAAACGGGTTGGGTTCGGTCGGATCTCGCCCTTTCCGTTTTCACCCTTAATCCTACGTCTCCCCGCCAAGAATACATGCGTCAACTTTCGAGTCAAATTAAGCATCAGCTGCCCTGATCTGCTCCTGTCAATCGACGTGATCGCATGACGACATCTGCACCAGGAAAGCATGGATGGATCATGGATGCATGCGCCTTCTGGATGGTACTTCCCACGAATATAATCCGGATCATCTTGATCTCGAATGGGTTTCTTTTACCTCAGAAAAACGTTACAAAGAATATCATAATAAACCTCACACCATCCTAGTATGGAGTATATGATTTGATTTCTCAAACCAAACAACCCATAAACGTCTACTATTGGTGGGCCATCTACGTCAAGAACAGCAAATATCCAAACTCAGACGGAAAAAGACATACCACAAGACCAGGACAAGTATTTCAGGGTTCAAACATAAAGTCGGATCCAAATGAGCAAATGATGATGCAGCAAGTTAGCTTGACGCGATTCAGTTGAGGGTTCCAAGTTCTCACTACAGTTTCTTGACCCCCAGTGTATATGTGAATATGCATATAGCTGAAGTCACGGTTGCATATATAATATATATATGATGATGATTAAAATAAACAAAGGTTTGCGCAAGAGCGACCGAACCATATAACTTTCACATATTAAACTCATGCAGTGGTGCAAACCCGGCGGCCTGCTCGCCGATAAAATTATGTACTGTGATGGATGGAGCTCTGAATCATACTGCAATGATAGTCAACCAGTTAACTGGACTTTGATTCCCTCTGTTCCATTTCAGACACGAAGAGATAAACGGCAAGTGAAAGAGCTTTGCCACTGCCTATCTATCTATGATAAATTTATTCAGGTGGCAACATTACCACCTTGGCCATGCCTTTGTCAAATGTCAGTTGCTGCCTTATTCACAATGAGTGGGGGTCCAAGTGAACTGATGCTGATAGGGTAAGTCGAACTGACGCAAAAAAGGGGATGAGATCTCATTCACCCTATGCCAAAAAAAAAATCTGAGAAGTTTGCTGAAGGCGGTTAGAGATATCCACCATGAGTTGTAACAAGGCCACCAGCTCCAGAAGTTTGAGGTCGAATAAGCATGTGTGGAGCATATGCTTTTACTATTGCTCCAGCAGGTCCGCATGTAGTGCCACCAGGTGGTGAAGACTGGTTAGCTGAGAACTCTTTGGTTAGAAAGTATTCTGGCCGCAAATCAGATGAAGAAGAAGATGGAGCCACGGGAGCAACAGCAAAATTGAGAGGATAGGGAGCAATAGGCAAATCAGTAATAGATGATGCTGAAGGGCTATAGTTTAGAGTACCCATTGGGTGATCGAACTTGCAAGTTGGACCAAATTTGCAAAATCCATGCTGTGTATAGTAAGCACATGGCTGGCTACCCTGCAAATAAAGGAAAGTTTCAGATGAAAACTTCAACATCAAGTGCAAACAGAAACAAATAGAGAGTTCAATGAATAATGCCAGATACAATAATAGCATGTGTTCATAAGGACATGGTGTTAATGTCATATTTTATCAAAAGGAACTCAACACTAGATTCTACTTCGATTGCCACTACTTACAGACAATGAAATGCTACAGAAACATTATGTAAACACACACCAAGGAATTTTCAAGAAAATATATTGCAAAACGGAAAAAAAGGGAGACATGGAACTACAGAATGAAGTTACAGTTTTCACAGCAAAAGGTCATCAACTGCTGATCAGATATATTAATAGCAGTTCTTTCTTCTGCTCATATTTGTTATGCCATGCAGAATAGAGTTTTTATCTTCTGAGCTCTATCAAAAGATTTATTTCCTTGGCGCTAATAAATACATAAAGGCAAAGATGCTGAGCACCACATAACAGAATTTCCAGGTTCTACCATTAGTCTCATGCTAGCTACCATTGTTTGGCCTTCTAGAGGACATCAATGTGCAAGCAAGCATCAACTCATAAATTGGTACACAAGGGCAACTAATCAAGGCAATTTCATTTTGAAAAGAAAAAAACAGGAAAATACATATCTAGGAGATTTATTTCAAGAAGCATCAAAAGGGACAAAAGGTATTACCCAACAAAGATAATGTCATTTAAACATCAGTAAATATTAAAACATGTGAGAATCATATATTCCATTTACCAAAAAAAAACATAAATTAGACTACTTTATACTAGCATACTTTAAATTGCAAACCAGAATGATTTAAAAGAACAAATGGATCAGATTTGCACTTTGCACTGTTTTATATGCGGATGCAGGGAAACTGTAAAACATTCCACTCAAACGCAATTACAGTTGGCATTGAACTCAAGCAGAACCAAGTAGGTCACACAGGATCGGTGACTGAAGCTAATTCTAATTCAGCAAAGGAATAGTTTTCAAACTTCAATTGGAAGGTGACTTCATCAATGTTTCAGCCAAAAAAATGAAACATTAACAATGCAGGTCCTACTATAACAGAAATATTACTAGATGCAACAGTTTGAAGTTTTGGATTATGTTTCCAATAAATGAAATGCACTGAATGATCATCCAGGCCTCAAAAAATCTGCAATTAGACTAAACTCGTGTACCAAAATTCACCCATCGATTTGGTCTGTGTCAATACAATAAACTATGTGCAAATTTTATCAGGGACAGCATATCAAAATACTGGTCCAGGCTCAAGCAGTCTACATATCCTGGAAAACAACATACTACATATAATTAAGCATATAAAAACAAATTGATCCATTGGAGCTACTCACCGGACGAAGAGGTAGACCAAGGGGACTCAGCATACAGTTAGACTTAGGTGTATTCAAATACTGAGGATGATGATACTTGCATGCAGATCCAAATTTACAACTCCCTGTCTTCAGGTAATACTGGCATTCAGGTTGCCCAGGTCGCTCAGGAAAGGCAGGTTCTTGTTTACTACTACTCAAAGGCATGGCTGAAGACAATAATGGAGCATACTGACTGCTGTAAGTGACTGCAGATGAAGGGCCTTGGTGCGATAAGCCATAAAACTGTCCTGCTTGGACAGCTTGATGTCCCCCAGCTGACGCAACTTGGTTCACAGGTGACTAAGAACATAAAGCAGAGTAATGAGGTCAATACAGCTTATTTATTTATTTATTTTTCTTTTGACACTTCCATCAGCATTCATTTGTAGCACAAAATTAAGAAATCATGCTCAATTGTTCTTACAGTAGAAGTATGAATTCATGTTAAATTGCGGGAGCCACTTTGTAGTCTCTCTCTCTTACTGGCCAATGCTCTTATCATTGTGATGACTATTTATTAGATAATGTTTCATTGTGCTGACCATGAATATCCAAAACATATCCTTAAGAAGATAATAGTTTGATTTCTAGATAGATTGGACTAGATTAGCAGATCCATTTTATTATTTGCAATAAAACACCTGCTCGATGATCCACTACATGTGGTACAAAAAAAAAAACAGAAACTTACAATGTAAGGGTTCCATCCCTGCATTGGTACGACTGTGGAGGGGAGCATCATTGGTGGATATGAGCCCGACAAAAATGATCCTTGCAAAACAGGAGGCCTCCCCATTTGCCAGCCAGCAAGATGTGGATATGGATGAGAGGAAGAGATAGGCGGAGGTTGAACTGGCGGATACATGTTAGGTGTAACTCCACCAGTTTCTGGGTGATGGAATTTACATGTAGATCCAAATTTGCAATGGCTGGTTTTGACATAGTAGGAACAATCTTTCTCACCCTGCAGGTTAAAAGAAAATTTTCATCAGAATTGAAAAAGGAAGGCCATTACTTTAATAAGAATTGATCGAATGAATTCTCACCGGGCGTAGAGGGTATCCACTGGCATTTAGTACAACTGGTTGTACAGAACCCTCCCTTGGGTGATCATACTTGCAATTAGAGCCAAACTTACAAGTTCCATTCTTCATAAAGTACTGCAAATTTTAGAAAAAATGTAAATGAAGAGTATGCAGCACATAACATAAAAAAAAAAGTCTCACATCTATAACCCAAAATAGGTAGCCCACTTCTATAGGCACGGCCCTTTTAGGTGGTGTTTAGATTGAGAAAATTTTTGGGAGAAGTATCACGTCAAATATTTGACTGGATGTCGGAAGGGGTTTTCGGACACGAATGAAAAGACGAATTTCACGGCTAGCCTAGAAACCACGAGACGAATCTTTTGAACCTAATTAATCCGTCATTAGCACATGTTGGTTACTGTAGCACTTATGGCTAATCTTGGGCTAATTAGGCTCAAAAGATTCGTCTCAAGATTTCTTCCATAACTGTGCAATTAGTTTTTTGGTTCATCTATGTTTAATGTTTTATTTAGATGTCCAAAAATTCGATGTGATGTTTTTGGAAAAAAAAATTGGGAACTAAACAAGGCCTTATTTCATATGACTCTATGAGTGAGGTGCACAAAACGAGGGTCAGATAAATTACCTCACAGACTGGTTGCCCTGGACGTTCTGGATACTCAGCTGAATGTGTGCTCTTCCCACCACCATTCAACTAGTAAATAAACAAATCACAATATAAATATTTAAATCAAAAGTAGGGTGAAATACCTTGAATTCGATCCATTGTCATGAATTCACAATTACTGCACTCTAGCTAAGATTGAGTGCACATAGTCATCTACTGTGAGCTATAAGCAGCACAGAAAAAAGAAAATAAAGCATTTGCCAACAGAAACGGGAGCAAACAAGAACTGAATGTGAAGCTAAAAAATTGTCCACATCAACCACAAGACCGAGACAGCAAACTAAGCAAGCAACCATCGCTGCCAACAAGGGCGCAATCAACTTTCACTTCCATGCGCACAAGATAAGATCCGAGGCCATAAGCAGAATTAATTCTCAGCGAGAGGTTTCAGCTTGAAGCCCCCATCCAAACTAACCATGCGTAATCCAACAGGTCGGTCGTTTTCAGCCTAGCTCAAGTCATAGCCTCACTGGAGGTGAAGGGAGCAGAGCACGAGAAGCACACACACAAAAAAAAGGCTAAAACAGCGAGGAGGGGAATTGATGCTCACCGCTGCGGCGGCGGAGGCGCGATCACGCGGGTGGTTGTAGCGGCAGTTCTCCCCGTAGCCGCAAGCCCCCGTGCGGAGGTAGTAGACGCAGTCCGCCTCCCCCGGCCGCTCCGGTAGCCTCACCGCTCCCGCCTCCCCGCCGCCGCCGCCCAGCCCCAGCCTCCACATCGACTCTGCATCAAACAAGCAAAAAAAAAAAAAAAACAAGCACAAACACCTCACAACGCGGTACACATTCGAGCCCGAGCACACGACCACGAGGATCCAAAACCCTAGCCACCGCTCGCGCAGCACAACAGCAACCACCCACAAGGAATTCCGCTTCCGTACCTTCGAGCCCGGTGTCGGTGCCGCCTCCCCCTCCGCCCTCCGCCGCCGCGTACGGCTCCATCACCCACCCCCCACCCCCTCCCCACTCCCCTCCGCCTGCAGCAAGCCGCGACCGATCGGGGCACCTCCGCCGGCGTCGTCGGAATCGATCGGGCGAGCGAGGAGGACCGCAGAATTGGGGGGCGGGGAGGCCGCCCTCCTCTCCTCCTCCCCCCCACCAAAAATCTCGGCGTGCCTTGCTCCGCACTACTCCCCTCTCTCTCTCTTCCGTACGCTCGCGTGGGTTTTCCGCGTGAGCACAGTGGTAGTACAAGCAAGGGCAGGGCAGCGGCGGGGGGAGCGGGGGGTGGCGGAGGAAGGGAGGCGCCAAGGGGAGGGGGAAAGTGGGGAGACGGAAAAGTGGGAGGAGGCGGAGACGCGTCTGGGCATTGAATGCGCGGTCGTCGTGACGGTCGCTGCCGCTGCTGCTGGCTGCTGCCACCTCGCTCTGCTGCTGCTGCTGCTGCTGCTGCTGCTGCGGCGCTGGATGGTTGGCTGGCAGGTGGGACCCACCTCGTCACGTGCCCTCCTCACGAGGAGTAGTAGGCGAGTAGCCAGTGGGAAGGCTTGGCTAGCCGGCTAGTAGGAGGAGCCTACGCAACTTTCTCTCTCTCTCCAGCTTTGTGGTGGTGGTGGGGATTGGATCCACTCTACGCACTAAAAGCAGGTTTAGACCTGTTCAGTTTGAAAAAAAAAATTTAGGAAAGAGATCGTACCACGCGTAAGATAATATATTTAAAGTTTAAATGTAGTCTAATTATAAAATCAATTTTAGATTCTATCTTAAAGCCGCGAGACGAATATTTTTAAGTCTACTAATTCATCATTAGCGCATGTTGGTTAATATAATACTTATGGCTAATCATGTACTAATTAGGCTCAAAAGATTCGTCTAACGATTTCTCTTATAACCGTGTAATTACTTTTAATGTTCATATATATTTAATGTGTTATTTAGGTGTCTAAAAATTCAATGTTATGTTTTTGGAAAAAGTTTTTGGGAACTAAACAGTACCTTAATAGAAAATCATCTTACCGACAGGAAGATGATATTGGAGTCAACAAATATAATTGATTGGCTATAAGAGCAAGTATAATAGATCCTAGTCAGCGGTCTAAATAGATGTTCATGTCATAGAAATCCTAGCCGGAAGAAAGACAAGTGTTGGCGAGTATTCTCTCCGTCCCTTAATAAACCAAATTTTTGGTTTCTATGCCCAGCGTTTGACAATCTGTCTTGTTTGAAAAAAATTAAGAAACTGGAAAAAAAGTTAGTCACATGTAGAGTAGTATTCATGATTTATCATCTAATAAAAGCAAAAATGTTATCGCAAAAAATTGAATAATATGAAGAGTCAAACATTGTAGGTAAAAGTAAAACATTGGTTTATTTTAGGACGGAGGGAGTATTTCGTCGCTGACTCATTGCTAGCGCAAGCAGGCCACCCGAGGAGCACGCATGTTTACTAGAGTGCTCAAACGGGTGGTAATTAATTAAATAATCTGCCAAACGCTCACTTCCCATGTTGCTCATTATAATAGGTTGTTTTAGTGCTGGCAAAAGATGATGTGGCAACTTTATTTCGCCAGCAATCGGCGCTGCCATTAGCTTTGCTCTAAGAGCAAGTCTAATAAGGTCCAGTCAACAGGCTAAATAGTTGTCCACATCATAAAAATCCCAGGTGGAGGGGGGAGAACATAGGAGAGAAACAAGAGGGCGGTGTATGAGACGCCGGGCGAAATCACAGTGTACGAGGAGATATCGCCCGTTCCCAGCTCGATTCGGGCGACTCAACAGTCGCCATCTTCCTCCTCTCGATCCCTTGCGCCACACCTCCATTGCCCACGAAATCTCCCTCCGCCTCCCGCCAAATCAATCCCACGCGCACCAAATCGAAGATTAAGGCCTCAAATACGTGCCTAAATCACATCCAGTTACATCACCCGAGCATGGCTGCCTTGACCGCTCAAGGCCCAGCTTGTTGGGGACCGCCTGGGATTGGTGCATCTGTGAATCATGCGCCCATTGCTGACAATCTTGAGGACTCCGATCTGCAAGTATGGTATGTGTTCTTTGTTGCTTGATATATGGCCACACAGATATAGACCACAGTTGATCATGTGCACATGTAAGCACTAAATAGCTATATATTTAATGTTACTATTCTCTTAGCCAGTCTAATAGCTAAGCCATTATATGAGTTGGCTGTATTGCTGGCTTAATGTGACATGACACTTGTATTTGGCCAGCAGCAGGCTAAATCATTAGCCTTGCTCTAAGGTTGATTATGTTTTTTTATCTCATATCACTTTATCTCATCTTTATATTTAATGTATTTTACTTAATTAGAGTATGAGTATAGCTAACTATTACATGAGAGTCGATCTCACTTCTTTTTCACACTCTTTTTTGTCCACATCAACTTACAGATAACTTGTTATATTAATTTGCTATGGTATAAAACAGTAACTTTATTATTTTTTGTCACAATGATTTGATATATTATTGTACAGTAGATTTGTTGTAGTATCATGTCGGTTTCCTCCATGTGCACCATTGTGCTACTCTAACATTGTTGATAATGTCAAAAGATGCGAATCCGTGGAGCCAACAGAAAAACCTTCAAGTTTGGAGGCATCACAACGATGGCCGCGACTGGTTTGACTTCAGTCCACTTGGTGAATTTATCAATATCGACGAACAAATGTGTAAACAGATAATTATTTTATTTGTAGGTAGATCCACATGTCATAGGCCACGAGGGGAGGAGGGACACTCGGCCTCATCGGATAGGCCAATGTGGGCCCAAGCCATCATCTGCTTCAAGGGTAAGACCTTTCTCCGTTTGGCCAAGCAAGGTGCTAGGGGGCGTCACTGGCGAGGTCAAGAATATAGGGAAAGAGGGAGGTGGACACTGGCGAGCTTCTTGTCGATGGCAACGGTCCCAACAATATCGTGCATTTCGCAAGACACTGGTTGGGATGAAAAACAAGAGGGAAAAGAAAGAGAAAAGGGGAGATAGGAAGAGGAAGGATGGTGTGGTAGTCTAGTATGGTATTTATAGACGGCAAGGTGGCGGTGTGTGGGGCATGGTAATATAGTGTGGAATGGGGTTTCTACGAAAGTAGTACAATCTACCGTGGTTATAAAATGGTTTCACTCCTTATAGATAAAGAACGGGCACATCTATAAAATGTTTCAAGGAGTATGTAAAGGGGGTGTTCTTGAGACACGCAATTTTCAATAAATTATCTATTTCACTTTAGGAAAACAAGATGTTTGTTTTCACGCTTGGAAAGTTAGCCTACGTAAAATCGGAGCTTGTATAGGTTGTTAGTTTACAATAATGCAAGCCACAATAATTTATAATCATCTTTGCTACTCAATGGATGACGGAATAAAAACATCGCTTAAATCTACTCATAATCGATCCATGTGAGATTTTTTTTCTTCTCTAATCGTCTTCATTGGCTGGTTATAGTGTCTTCTCTTGCAATTGTATATGGTACTGGCACTGATAGATTAATGTTCAGGGCGGTGGGGAGATGTTTTTGAACGGGTGACTTGGATGGTGATGGCTCGACGACGGATGAATTGCTAAACAGCGTATTTTAACTCAATTTTCGTGTATTTTTTATAAAAATTTTCTATAGGAAAATTATTTTTAAAAATCATATTAGTCTATTTTATATTTTTTATAATTAATAATTAATTAATCATATACTAATATATTGCTATGTTTTCCGTACCAGCTAGTCTTACCGTAAGCCGAATGTTGTTGTGGTCTCCTTAGGCCTTGTTTAGTTGCCAAAAATTTTTGGTAAAAGATCATGTCAAACGTTTGACCGAATGTCGGAGGAATTTTCGGACACAAATAAAAAAACAAATTTCACAGCTCGTCTGGAAACCGCGAGATGAATCTTTTGCCTAATTAATCTGTTATTAGCACATGTTGGTTATTGTAGCATTTATGGCTAATCATACACTAATTAGGCTCAAAAGATTCGTCTCACGATTTCCCCATATCTATAAAATTAGCTTTTATAAGTGTCCAAAGATTCGATGTGATGTTTTTGAGAAAAGTTTTTGAAACTAAACGGGGCCTTAGCAACGAGGAAAAGAATGTAGTAGGCTGATGGATGCAACAGATCCGATATTAAGAGTTGTCGAATACATGAAAGGATAGATAGGCAAAGAGAATATTATTGTTTAGGAGAGGGTAGGACAATGAAAATATTATGACACATATAAGAGGAGGAGGGAAGGAGGTGGTGAGGTGGATGGCAATGTTGCGCTTGGTACTGGGAGAGATGAGAGGAAGATGGCAAGGCAAATGACAACGAAAGTCATGATAACCAGAGAGGGGCAACAGTGGATGTGCAAAGCGATCTCTTTTTTTTCAATTTTTTGAACTATTTTAATTTTAATTTTAAAATTAAACTCTCCCTAAACTTATTTTGATATCTTAATATTTTAGTCACACCACTCTATATGAAGTGGCCAAATAACACCTTTACGCTAGACTGACGGTGCGACAATGTTATTTGGTCATACCAATGAGAATGGCATTTAGCACTACACAATGTGGACGAAAGGTTTATATCTACAAATAAGTTTTAGAATTTAGTTTGATAATTTTAAAATGAAAAAGTTAAAATAATAATAATAAATTTTTACAAAGGGAAACTGGAGGATGAGATGAGAGGTCTATACGAACCTTGCGACACTGAAGCATTTCTAGCTGCACGAAAGGGAGATGACCTATATAAGGAGTCATCTTTTGTTTTAACATGTTTGTATAATTAGCAAATAAAACTTTTATTTACGTGTTCATATCAATGAAAAAGCCAAAACTTAAAAATAAACTAAAAAACCTTAATTTTAAATTTAAGGTTGAAAATTTTAAATTACAAAAGCCAAAAGATAATGGCATTAGAGCAAACCCAGCAAATCATACATCCTATCATCCATCTTAAAAATAGATGATGTGTGAGAAAAAAGAGGTTCTAGCAAATTATATATCTTATCATCCAAAAATAAAGCATCACAAAGCATCACCCATTGAAAAGAGAAGTTCCAAATATAAAATGTTCTCTCTCCACCCGCCATATCTGAACATCCCATCACAAGAGGAGAAAACAATATCAACATAATTGAAGATGATTATAAAATATTAATAAAATATATATTGATGAAACAATATAAATATTATGTTAAAGCGATGTATTATATAAATAAAAGATCTATTTTAAATGGTCATATAAATAATAATATAAATGATAAAATTTAGATGAGCTCCCTCATGAAAACCCTGTTTACCGACAAATACACAATCTATTGATAGTGTATACCATGTGGGCCACAAACCACGCGCTTCCGTCAGCGCATAGGAAGACCGTACGGGACCTGCCAGATAGTGCCAGCGCCCAATATTAACCACAAGGTCATCAGGGTTTGACCGGCTTAAACAGACAAAGACAAAAGAGGCCCTACCAGACTAACCTCAACAGAAAAGACTATAATTTCCTGTTGCATTTAGGGTGCGTTTAGATTGCAAAAATTTTTACGACAAATATCACGTCAAACGTTTGACTATGTGTCGGAAGAGGTTTTCGGATACAAATGAAAAAATAAATTACAGATTCCACCAAAAAACTGCGAGACGAATTTTTTGAGTCTAATTATACCATCATTAGCACATATTTGTTACTGTAGCACTTATAGCTAATAATGGCCTAATTAGTCTCAAAAAATTCGTCTTGCGATTTCTCCCATAACTGTACAATTAGTTTTTTGGTTTATCTATATTTAATGCTTCATTTAAATGTCCAAGATCCGATGTAATGTTTTTATTGAAACTTTTTGAGAACTAAATGAGGCCTTAACTTAATACCTCCAATCATGTTACCTACTTGACGTCATTGCACTTGGCTCTCCAGCATAGCAGAAGCCACTTTTAGGCATTTGAATCTCAAAGCAACAAACAACCTTTCGTACTAAGGTGGTGTTTAGATTGAGAAAATTTTTGGGTGAAATGTCACGTCAAATGTTTGACCGTATGTTGGAAGAGGTTTTTGGACACGAATGAAAAAACGAATTTTACGGCTAGCCTAGAAACCGCGAGACGAATCTTTTGAGCCTAATTAATCCATCATTAGCACATGTTGGTTACTGTAGCACTTATGGCTAATTATAGACTAATTAGACTCAAAAGATTCGTCTTAAGATTTCTTCCGTAACTATGCAATTAGTTTTTTTTATCTATATTTAATGCTTTATTTAGGTGTCCAAAGATTCGATGTGATATTTTTTAAAAAAAAATTAGGAACTAAACAAGACCTAAGTGCCCTTTTAGATTGCCAAAATCTTTGGTTGGTAGCAAAAAATTTCGGCGGATTGAGTTTTTTTGGGTAGTTCGACCACTATAACGTGCTGTGCAAAAAAAGGAGGGTGTTCATACTACTGTGCATGGCTGGATTTAATTTCGGACAGGCTGCCCCTCTAATTATGGGTACAATCTGCATGTAATTGCCATGAGCAATTTTACAATTCTTGAGTAGATACTAAAAGGTATAAAAAAATTTAGTTAAAAATTTGATATCTCATGATACCGAGGTATCAAGAGGTGACCAAATTTTATTATAAAATTTTAATACCTCATGATGTCTTCTTAAGGACCGGAAAATTGCTCAAGGACCGGAAAATTGCTCATGTGCCACCTATTTATGATTTAAATGATGTTCACATTAGACATTTAATAGGGGTATTGTTGGCTTCATTTTCTAGGGGTGTTGGGCATTTAATAGGGTTTAGTTCCCAAAAATTTGTTCCAAATTTTTTTGCAAAACCACAAATTTTGGCCAACTAAACAGGGCATAATTAAGGAAGAAAAAAATGTGAATGACAGAAGCATGAGATGGACTTCATCTACCATTTCAGTATTTCAGCAAGACTTCATTAAATAAGCATCTCTTGTCCAATTACAATGTGCCTTGCTCCCGGTATAGACACATATGTACTTATGTAGTTTCGAGTCTCAAGTCCGTTGAAGATATAGATATATATAATATAACAATATACAGAACCGAAGGAAAAAAAAAAGACGAACTCGGAAGCTGGACGAGCAAAATCCAGTAGCTTCTGCATGTATAAACTTCCTTGGAAGAGATTATTTACCGAGGGAATGGATCTGAGTCTCCCAGTGCCGAACTGCCGATGCGAGCTAATCGAACCTGACATTCAAAAACCTTCCTTTTTTCCCGTTTTCAGAGAACAGAACGCAAAAATTGCAAGTGAATCGAGCTTGCCTGTAACCTATGAATGCTTTTATTGAGATGGCAGAGAAACACCACCCTCGCCGAGCCTTCTCTACAGAGACCACAGCTTTTTTTATTCACATTGAAGGGGCCTATGACAACTGATGTGGAAATGGGCAGAAAAGATTGCATTAGCAGCGCCATATATATATATAGTATAACATGGGCAAAATCAAGTAGAATTCGAACCAACCTGTGTCAAGTGATTGAAAAATTGTGCTGAGCTCTCGGCTCAGAAAAATCAGCGACCACCACCAGGACTTGAGCTACCACCAGATGTTGTGTTAGTCTGAGCACGCATCATGGTGTCTGCCGGGAAAACCCCTTTCGGCAATATTGATCCAACAGGCTCGGATGCTGCTACTGGCGATGTTACTTGGTTGACAGATTGGTCTTTGGTCGAAATATATTCTGGCCTTAAATCTGGGGAAGACGAAGATGCAGCCAATGTGGCAATAGAGAAGCCAATAGGATATGGGGCAATTGGCATGTCAGAGAGGGGCAAAGCAGATGGATTGTAGCTCAGTGTACCCATTGGGTGATCATACTTGCACGCAACTCCATATCTGCAATATCCATTTTGGGCATAGTATGCACAAGGCTGAGCCCCCTGCAGGTTGAGATAACAGAAAAGGCGCTGTAAGAAACCAAGTATCGTCTTTTCTACAGAAAAAGGAAAAACAAACACATACATACATAGGACTTTAAGCACAATCATGTTCTTTTGGGCATAGAAAACAAATCTGACGTTGTACATGATTAATCGCAACAATATATTCGATCGAAACGCACAAAGCAAGGTAATTTCACCATCCTTGAGAAGATATAGAAATATAACACATTTTCTAGTGTAAAACTTGGTACCTCTAGGCACTAGGTACCAGGAAGGAGGTACCTAAATGTAATTTCTCAGAGACCACAAAATTTCTCACAAAGCAAATGTAAAGGAAAACATATGAAGAGTAGGTGCTGTCCTAACACATATTTTACAAACAACCTTTTTGTGCAGTGCATACTAAATCAGGATATTACACTAAGAAACAATTAGTATGAGATTGCAACTAAACAAAATGATGTTACAAAACCTCCAAAATATTTAATGAAAAGAAATAATATTGGTAATGGATATTTTCACAATATATGGGGCATGTTTCACTACACAAGAATGTTAAATCAGACAATAGCATTTTAAACCATACATGTTATGTTATTCAAAGTCCCCTATATTTGCTGAAGTTAGCACTTCAATCAGATTGATTTCTGATTTATGGTAATATTTAGGAGTCCATGTATTTGCAATACTATAACTTGCTCAGGAGCACTATACAGATGTCACAACTAAATAAAATCAATGTGACACTGACGTGACCAAACACATGTCATCCTCACAATGAATGTTATTCCAATAATACATGTTCAGTATCATTGAGTAAATTTTCCCTTTGGAATATTATGAATGCTTTATGCCTTTATCCAATCAAAATAAATAAAAATTACAAAAATAGCTTCAGAACTCAGGAGGTAAGTTTGAACAAAGTATCTTATTTTATTCAAGTTTCAACCAAGCTTTGGATGCACAAATATGGGGACAATATGACAGCTATATTTCTCAGATAACCAATATTGTGGTTAAGAAGTAATCATCTGCGTTAGAGCGTGAAAATAGCAGTTCAATGAGCTCAGAGCGCCTAAATAATTAGCCATGAGAAAGATTGAAATGCCCCCAAACCTTTTTTTAGTTCCTTTGCAACCATAAGTAAGAAGCACAGGAACACGATCACACGCACAAACACAGAAACACGTGTGTGTGCAAGTGCATCTCCAAAACACGTACTTAAGACTGAAAGAGCAAGGATAAATCCATAAACCTCAACAAAATTCCTACTGAAAGTGCATGTAGAGAATATTATCATCAGGATGGACTGGCTCTTGTAGACAAGAGGCTTCAACAAGTAGTTGAGTGATCATTTAACTTATATGACTAGTTCCTACAACCTTTGTTCTTTTTTTTTTTGAAAAAAATACATATAAGCAACTTCTTTTATTCTATAATAATGAGAAAGCATGGACCTTAGGACTATGGAGGTTCATCCCACTTTCAGGGACATATTGACGGTAAAAGGTGGTGCAAGTTTCTACGGCACATATTACAGGTTTCAGGGTACTCACCGGACGAAGTGGAAGACAAAGGGGGTTGAACATATAATTAGATTTAGGTGCACTCAAGTCTCGAGGATGATGGTATTTACATGTAGCTCCAAATTTGCAATCCCCTGTTCTCATGTAATATTGACAGTCAGGCTGCCCTGGTCGCTCAGGGAATCCATGTTCTTGCTGATTATTGCTCGATTGTCCAGTTGAGGAAGCATATGGAACATAAGGACCACCATAAGCAATCGTAGAGGAAGATCCATGGTGCCCCATGCCATACACAGGTCCACCTTGAACATTCTGTTGAGCTCCACCTGACACCACAGGGTTTACCGAAGCCTGCATCAAATAGAGTTAAAATTTTGATGAGAAAATTTTCATTATTACATTGACTCTTTATTTTCCAACATGACTTTGATATCTATCGTTGAATGTGTCAATAATTTTGCCCCTTCTGATTGTTTGCTTAATAAGTTAGCAATGGCCAGTTATTGAGGCTGTCATCAGTGAATGCCTTCCTGCTCTTGCCTAAAAGACAATAAGCCTATTCTCCATCTTACAGTTTAGATTACAATGGCCCTGCTTCATATTTATAAATTGTTTCCAGAGTATCACATATAAGTTGTCTGCTATGCCTTATTTTTCTTATTCATTTTGCCTTTAACATTATAGTTGGTAGTCATGTCCAATGAGTTGATCATTTTGCATTTCATATTATAAGTTGGTTGTCATGTTCCAATTTGTTGATCCATTTTACATTTATAGCTATGCTGTTTATTTTTCCAAAATAAAACATATAATTCAAATCAATTACCGGATAAGGGCTCCATCCTTGCAGTGGGACCATTCCAGATGAGAGCATCATTGGGGTGTAAGAGCCTGGCATATATGATCCAGGAACCACAGGTGGTCTCCCCATTTGCCAATTTGCAATAGAAGCATATGGATGGGGGGAAGGTATAGATGGAGACTGTAATGGCGGATATATTCCAGGAGTCATCGGAACACCGCCAAATTCCGGATGATGAAATTTACACGTAGATCCAAATTTACATTGCCCAGTCTTCATGTAGTAGGAACACTCCTTCTCACCCTGCATTTTATTTGTACCAACAATCTCTTTTTCAAAAAAAGGGAAAAAAAAACGTGTGAATAAGCAACATTTTAGGAGAGATTTCACACCAGGCGTATAGGGAATCCACTGTTGTTTAACATAACAGGTAGTACAGATCCATCTTGCTTAGGATGGTGATATTTGCAATTGGAACCAAATTTGCAAGTCCCAGTTTTCATGTAATACTGTAGAACAATGAAAAAAATTAATAAAGTTGCAAGTCATATGAACATGATACTAAAATTGTTGTGTGCTTAACAATCTCTGCCAGTGATTATTTCAAATTTATGTTGTCCCTGCCTGCCAGCCTGCTAGTCAACAAACACAGAATAAATGGTCCAAATCCATGCCCAATTGATGCTGGTCTTTTTTCTTTGCATGAAAGGTAAGTTAATTCAAGTGACAAACTGTTTAGTTTGTGTACCTCGCATATAGGTTGACCCACCCTTTCTGGATAATCCAATGCCGCTGCATTCTTAGCACCTCCACCAAACTACATTTTGAAAAAAGAAAAGCAACTACTCAATTTCAATGTTCCAAATTCAAGTGACATTACTACCTATAGACAACATACAATAGGCAAATATGGTATCACACACCCACAGACCAACTATTTCATTTCTTGATGAAAACAGAAACATGGAAACTAAACAGGCAATCTCAATGGACATCAGTTTCAATTTTTTTTAGAAAGATAACAGCTGCAACAGAAGCATATACCTTCTAAGAAGTAGGCAGTATTGAATACTACTGTATCTTTTGCAAATTAGACCAGTCAAATTCAGAATTGAAAAGGTAAGTATCAGCCAACCAAATATTCTACAAAAAGACTTTGTTAATCAACAAAAAAGAACTTGCTAACCAACGGTAAAAACAGACAAGATTTCAACCCCACAATCGACAATCCAACATGTCTTTCTTTTGGCACATTTGATTTAACCAAGCAAACTAATGACAAATTGACAATGGAATGAGAAAATGAGGGATATTTTTATGTTATCAGGATCTGACATGATATTACTTTAAGGATAGATTGAACACACAAGTGTAACATCTCAAGATACATATAGTATAACCGGTAAAACTACAAACCAGTTTAAGCAAAATTAGTAACAAGAATAGTCAATAAAGAAAAACAAGTAAACTTAACGCAGCCAATAAAGCAGGCAAAGCTTTCTGCTTCCAAAGGGATATTCAAGGGCTTCTAAATGCAGAGTTCCACCTCCACCGCAAACCCAAACTCTAATGCTGCTGCCTGATGAGTGCCATAGATGTGCCGGAGAAGATCTCGCTAGTGGCAGGCCCAATTTCGAGCTACAGAAGAACTACATTAGCGAAATCACTAATCCCTATGGCACGATCCTCACCGGGGACTACCTCGATCACACAGAAAATCCACCCCATTCGCACGCGCGCCAACACAAACCGCGGGCGCACCGAACCAGATCGGGAAAGAAAGCGCGCGAAGGAGAGGAGAGGCGGGGAAGCGGGTCGTCCTCACCTCAGTGCCGCCGCGATCGCGCGGGTGGTTGTAGCGGCAGCGGTCCCCGAAGCCGCACGCGCCGGTGCGGAGGTAGTAGACGCAGTCCTCCTCCCCCGGCCGCTCCGGCAGCCTCGCCGCCGCGTCCCCCTCCCCTCCTCCTCCTCCACCTCCACCTCCACCGCCCCCCAGCCCCATCCTCCACATCGCCCCTGCAACCAAAACCAAACCACCACCAAGCTCATCCACCCACCGCCAGCCAACGCACCGGAGATCCACGCCCCCCGTACTAACGCCGAGATCTATAGCCAAAAAAACAACAACAGCAGCACGTACCTTCGAGACCGGTGTCGGGTCCGGCACCATCTCCCCCCTCCCCTCCTCCCCCTCCCCCACCCGCCACGGCGTGCTGCGGCTGCTCCATGGCGTCGGCGTCGGCGGCCGCGGCGGCGATCGAGCGATCGGAGGAGGAGGAGATCGGGGGGGTTTTGTTTCCTCTTATTCTCTCTCTCTCCTCTCCTCTCTCGCGTTTCCTTCCACCACCACTCCGGTGTGGTGTGGCTACTGCTCTCTCATTCTCTCTCCTCTGTTTTTTTTTTCCTCTCCTTTTTTTCCGCTGGTTTTTGCAGCACCTGTCCGGGTTTCACTTTCACACGGGGTTGGTTTCTTCTGTTTCTCGATTTCTTTTTTTTTTTGAATCTCTTTTTATATCTTGTTTTCTGTGTGTTTCTTTATTTAATTAATCTGACTATCTGAGGTTACTTTAATGGAGATGGGGGGGGGGGGGATTGATGGTGATTTTGCTCGTTGCATAAATGTGGGGTGGGCGGTAACGGTTGGAGTCAAGGGTGTGTTTGATTCACGGTTAAGGATCAGTTTTTTTTGGTTGTGTGAATATGGCGATACAGTCTTTTTGTTTGGTTGTAGGGATAAAGATGGATCTGGCGATGAAGTTTTTTGTTTGGTTTGAGGGATTAGGATGAATTTGTAGGTGTGGTCACCTCTCACTTGAGATGGTGAGTATAACCCCATCAAATTATTAATACACAATACAAATCATAAAATTTCCAACAATTTACACTACAATCTCCATTATAAATACACATATAAAAAAGAAAAGAAAAAAAATGAAGAAAGTGGCTGGATCTGGGCGCCGCCGCCTCCTTCCCCCGGCCGCCGCCGCCAACGGCTCCTCCTCCACCCGGCCGTCGCCTCGCGCCTCCTCCCTTGGTCGCCGCCTCGCGCCTCCTCCTCTTGGCCGCTCGCCGCCGCGCTCATTGCCTGCGCCGGCGCTCGCCGCTGCGCTCATTGCCCGCGCCGGCGCTCACCGCTGCTCCCTCCTCCAGCCGCAGGACGTCGTCGTCGTCGTCGCCGGGCACGCATCAAGATCGCCGTCGCCGCCGCGCTCGCCACCGCTCCCTCCTCCCGGTGGCAGCACGTCGTTGTCGTCGTCGCTGGGCCCACATCGGCATCGCCGTCACCGCCGCGCTCGTCGCTGCTCCCTCCTCCCGGTAGCAGCACGTCGTCGTCGTCGTCGCCGGGCCCGCATTGGCATCGCCGTCGCCGCCATGCTCGTAGCCCGCTTGTCGCCGCGCTCGTCGTCGCTCGCCCGCTCTCTTCACGCGGTGATGCGACCGCTCGCCTGCTCGCCCGACTCGCCCAGGCGGCCAAATCCGGGGAAATCGGCCGGATTCATCCATCCGGCATCTGGAGGGAATATTCCCCTCCGGACCGCCCTATCCCACTCCTACCCAGCAACCAAACACCTACAAAAAATGGGCCGTCATATCCTATCCACCCAAAACCATCCATCCAAACACACACTAAGCTTGTTTGCTTTGCTCCATTGTTTTATGGCGATTGAGGCCTTGTTTAGTTCCCAATTTTTTTCAAAAATATCACATCGAATTTTTGGACACCTAAATAAAACATTAAACATAGATGAACCAAAAAACTAATTGCACAATTATGTAAGAAATCTTTAGATAAATCTTTTGAGCCTAATTAGTCCATGATTAGCCATAAGTGCTACAGTACCAACATGTGCTAATAACGAATTAATTAGGCTCAAAAGATTCGTCTCGCGGTTTCTAGGCTATCCGTGAAATTCGTTTTTTCATTCATGTCCTAAAACCTCTTTCGACATCCGGTCAAACATTTGACGTGACACTTCTATTAAAAATTTTCGAAATCTAAACCCCACATGAGTTTGGGATGGAGGTGAGTTAGCATGCCATAAATTATGCTGTGATATCTTTTGCCATGTCATATGTGTGGGAGGTGGTGCTGTTTTTTTTTTATGTGTGATGTGCCATGTTTAGAGATATTTGGAACAGGGCCTTACGATATATTGGTAATGTGTGTAGTTGGTGGCATGGGGGCTGGTAAAGACGGGACGTGTGTTATGTATTTGGGTGTAGCGGTCTCATGTTGCTCGGTGTGATGTGAGGTCCTAGATCTCGGCTGTCTCTAGCAAGTCGATTTTATTCTTTGATTTGACTTACAAACTCGTGAGTTTAGTTTACACTTCATAATCAATAGTATATAATAAAGGCATGACCAACTTAAGCTTTTATTGGTTTAAAAGAATTTGTCTAATCACATATTGTCATACGCAGTTATTAGCTCTATGTATATAACACTTTACGTTTGGCATCATTTGTTGTCACAAGGACCCGTATTTCCATAATACACTCGGTTAGGCTCTGTTCATTTCCCCCTTAACAGATTCTCTCGTTTTTTACACTGTGCATTTCGAACTGCTAAGCAGTATATTTTTTGTGAAAATTTTCTATAGAAAAGTTGCTTTAAAAATTAAGGTCAATCCATTTTCTAATTTTTATAATTAATAATTAATTAATCATATACTAATCTATTACGTAGCAAAATTGATATCAATAAATTCATATCGGGAAGTTCTTTTTATAATTTATACTTTTATGACACATATGGGATATAATAATATATATGTAGTAATCTTATGTCAAATCCTTGGCTTGAAAAACAAACTACACCCTGTATTTTCAAATAGATGGAGTATTCTCTCCGGAAGAATTAATTGAATTTAATCTAATTCGCTAGTCAATTTTAGCTACCACAAAAGTGGCTACCACCGGGCTAATTAATAAAGGGTCCTGTCTCAATAGCTTGCACTTTCTGCATGTCAATCAAAAGGCATTCATTCTGCTGCATCACACACTTATAGGTGGTGTTTAGATTGAGAAAGTTTTTGGGAGAAGTGTCACGTCAAATGTTTGACCGGATGTCGGAAGGGGCTTTTAGACACGAATGAAAAAAAGAATTTCACAGCTAGCCTAGAAACCGCGAGACGAATCTTTTGAGCCTAATTAATCTGTCATTAGCACATGTTGACTACTGTAGCACTTATGGTTAATCATAGATTAATTAGGCTCAAAAGATTCGTCTCAAGATTTTTTACATAACTATGCAATTAGTTTTTTGGTTCATCTATATTTAATGCTTTATTTAAATGTCCAAAAAATTTAATATAATGTTTTTAGAAAAAAATTTTAAGAAACCATATACTCCTACCCCTACTCCTCCCAAGCGTTCTTGATACTGGCAAAAGGTCAACTAATCTCATCATGTCACCACCACCGCCCCCATCCCATACATGCATGCGGTCTGTTTGTTTCCGCTCAATATATTTTTAAGTCTCCATCACATCGAAGTTTGAAGGTTTCAACACTAATTAAAAGTATTAAATATATACTATTTCACGAGCCGAATATATTAAGCCTAATTAGTCCATGATTAGCGAATATAATGCTACCGTAAAATTTGCTAACTGTGACTTAATTAGGTTTTAAAAATTTGTCTAATAAAATAGCATTTATTTATGTAATTAGTTTTATTATTAGTCTATATTTAATACTCCTAACTGATATCTAAATATCTGATATGACAAGAAAAAAAATCACTTGATCCAAAGAGCCCCTCACTCACCTCACTCTCAGCTTACCCGGGCCGGCAGCTCGATCAACGCAACGCACCAACCGCCGAAAAGAAAGAAAGGACGAACCAAAGAATCCATCAACAAAAAGGCAGCGTGACGTGAGAAGCAAGGAACAAACGGGGCGCTTTTTAACACTTGTACTAGTTTTTACAACCGTAGAAAAATACTTTATTTTTTATTTATGTGTCTAGAATTTGATATTTATTTTTTAAAAAAATTATAAAAAAATTTATTCGGTCTATAAGATATATTCTCTTTTGTTTTGGTCTATAAAATATTTTAATATTTTTTAGATTTATTTATAAACCAATATATATGATTTATATATACCTAGATTTATAAATATCCATGAGAATTTAAAAAAATAAAAAAACTTATACCATAAATCGAAGATAATATGCTTGATTTTTAGATAGAAAAAATAGATCAACGCTGCTCCGTGCGAGAGGGGAGAGAGAATGAAGAGCTTTTCAGTTTTTTCAGCGTGACGCACGTGCAGCGGCGAGGCTGTTTTTTTTCCTTGACACGTACGTACTGCTACGTACGGGGGCCCGCCGACAGCGGGATCCTATGCCCAAAATTCGTCGCGCCCTGCCCGCGTGCGTGCGGGTTTGTCCTCGTTAATTAATTATTATTATTAAGTTTAATACTCATGTATTCGCGGTTGGGGTGAATGTCCTATTTTTTCGGTAAAAAGTAAAAATACATATTTGCAAATAAAAAGATATATATATATCTTTTTATTCTTAGGGCCTATTCGTTCTAAAGGATTTACAAAGAAAAAACGTAGGAATATAAAATCATGTGAAATGCATATTGCAGCGTTCGTTCTAAAGGAATACAACCAAGAAAAACTATAGGAAAATTTCCAACCTCTCCACTATTGAGGGCAAAACATAGGGAAAAAATTCACTCCAACCTCATTTTCATAATGTTATACGGAAAATTTCATAGGTTTACACATGCATTCCTATCCTATTTCTATAATTTAGAAATCCTATAAACCAAATAAGCTCTTAGTGATTTAAATTTCTATAAAAACCTAAAAATAAACTTTAAATATTAAAATTTTAAATTTTAACTTATAAAGTTAAACGACGGATGTTTACCGGTGGAGGAGCGCATGCGTTGGCTAGACTATAGAATTGCGTATGTCGTGGTGGACTGGTGGGTGGTGTTCCTTTCTGCTGCGGTTTGTGTTTTCTTTCTCCTCCGTGGAGACCCTGCTTCTGTGTATTTTCTGACGTACGTTCGTACGTGCCACAAGACTCTTAGACGGTGGTAGACCCCGTGTTGTGGTTCTTGTTTGTTTGATTCGTCATTGTTTACGTCTAAATTAAGATACGGACCACTTTCGATTTATTAATTTCACGTGTCATGTGTAATTAAGTATTTAAGTTGGATTTATGGACGATGGATTACATATGGAATTAATTAGAATTATGGGGTACTATTTGGGGAAAAAAATACGAGGAAATGGTTAGAGGGATGGAAGATTAGAGTGGTTGACCCATAAGTTTGTAGGGCTGGTTCTGCCATGTGTGCGAGGGAGTAAGAAGATACGAGGTGCCTTCATCATAGTGTCATCATTAATCCCAAGTTAATATAGACTATCAAATGTCAAATATTTTTAATGAGTAAATTATACTTGGCCCACATTTTGTTACTTAAATTCAACTTTGACTACCCTTAAACTTATATTTAGTAAATTTATCATTATTGTGGTTTGGATCACTAGAACGATTTTGTGAGGACACATTGACGTTTCAAACGCATTGGCTTTGGTGTAGCAGTGAACTCCCATCTACATATATTTATCAGAAGATAAATAAAACATTTTTTCTGCTTAAATTTATATAGATACTAACAATATATATACAGCCGATATATTGATCAATTAATAAATTTAATTAATGCTAAAAGGTCTTACGCTATGAAACTATGAAACAAGCGAGTATAAGATAACAATCATTAACACCTCACAAAGCTAGTATGGCTAAGGCCATCCTCTTTGCTATTAACGAATTGACGAATTTAAGATTTAATTAAATTATGCACACCCAAAAATTTTCGTATACAATTCGATAAATATATTTTAATTTGATAATAATCATAAAATTGACAACGCGATTCAATGACGATGATCTTTTAGTTTTTTTCATGGAAATATCCAAATGGTTATTTGCAACTGCAAAATAATTTACGAATAAAAATATATATATGTTCTTAGCGATCTAAAAGTCAAGTCTGAAAAATAAACCACAATGAAAAAAACTCAAAATCAACTCTAAATTAAAGGTTAAAAATTCAAATTTTGGTATAAGGATAAGTAAATCAAAAAGATGAGGGTGAATATATTCATATGGTTCCTTCTCGCCGCCTGGTGCTGCTCGTATTCATGTATTCAAGTGAGTTTTTTCTTTTTCAGAAATACGTATATATAACTGCTAACTTCCCAAATTTGTAGGGCTATGCCAGGGTATATCAGATATACCTGTAGCTCTGCCTCTAACCTTCGCGGTGGACCATTTTGGCAAATTAGCCGCACGGAAAACGTCAGCATAATTAGCAAATAATTAATTAACTATTAATCATTAAAAACTTGATATATGTTTAAATTAATTTTCAAAGCAACTTCTATATAAGAACGTTTTTTTGCACGAAACATGTTATTTAATATGCATTTAGCGGTTTAAAAAGCAAGCGAACGAGAATCGAAAATTATGGTAGGCCTAATTAGCTCTTTAGAACCCACCTTAAATATGAAATACTTGTCGCTGACGACTAGCCAAATGCACATTCAAATTCAAATTGGAGCAATATAAATCTTAAAAGGACTCTTACCTTTTTCACTAGTGTGATCATGAATGTAAATCCATCTCTTTGCCCTTGGTTGCACGCTAGATCCGGCTCGACAGAATTGATTGGGCAGGTGGCGAGGAGCCGTACTACGACGCCACAGTGTCCTCCCCGTGGAAAAGAAAAGGCAAAAAAGGACAAAGGACCAAGAGAAAAGGAGCAAAAAAAATTATTAAAAACACACACAAAAAGACTGTAGGTAGCACTGCACAGCCACAGCCTGCACTGCACTGGTGCAGTCTGCATGCAGCAAAGGCAGGCAAGGCAAGGCTAGTACACTGTACTGTGGTGTACTCCCTTTGTCAAAAAAACCCAATTCTCCGGTTTCCGTGTCCAACGTTTTACCATTCATTTTATTTGAAAATTTTTTAAGAAATTAGAAAAAAATTAGTCACATGTAAAGTACTATTCATGATTTATCATCTAATAAAAATAAAAATATTGATCGCAAAAAATTTTTGAATAAGACAAATGGTCAAAAATTATAGGTAAAAAGTAAAAAATTGGTTTATTTTTGAACGAGGGAGTAGCCCTGCGCCACAGTGCTGGGCTCTTGGGAGTGCAATCGAGTTGAGTTGCCATGGGCCAGGGTGGGTGAGTCCACTGCCTGGTGAACAGCTCACCCCTTCAGCCGTGCCAGGCCCACTGTCTGATTATCATCGAGGGATGTTTTGAGAAATAAACTTGACAAATGCAGCTTAGAATGAGCATTTGAGGCAATAGGTAACTACTGTATGTTACAAATAATTCAATAGAAAAAGGTTTCCTTTTTTGAATGTATTTTTAAGAAGATATTTTCAATAATGTTTGCTGATCCATGTATTTTCATTTCGAAATTAGGGCATAACAATTTTATACTCTCTTTGATTTAAGTTATAAGATGTTTTGGTTTTCCTATATTCTACGAAACAATGTATTAGTGATATGAGAACTAGGGTTCCTATATCAATCGGTTTGCGGCGTCCTACAACTTATCCATGTCCTAGCTTGGAAGGGTCGGGCCACCCCAGGCCCCTCCTGCTCAAGGAGATAGAGGGTGTAGGGGGTAGCTCGATGCCTGCCAACGTGGTACACTACTAAGAGATCCTCTGAGAGGACCCTCTCTGGTAGGACCCGAGGGTGTGTTGGGCTACCCGATAACAACTTACTCTCTAGAGGCTATGCTTCTTTTTTTTTTTGCTTTTGATGAACTTTTACAACCGCTAACTTCAAATATATATATATATATGATTCACAAATTACCAAAAAAATTATTTAAAGTATGTACTTAGTTAATCATATGCTAATGACTTATTGCTTTTCGCGAGTGCCAAATAAGCTTAGCTAAAAGTTGAGGCCAACATTGCCTCAAGCAACCTTCTTTCCAGAAGGTGGTTTCAGCTCATTGGCCACATGCAAAATGAAAAACAAAATTAGTCTATGATTAATTGAGTATTAACTATTAAAACTTAAAAATATATTTATTCAATGTTTTAAAGCAACTTTTGTATATAATTTTTTTTCTCATAAGATATAGATGTTAGAAGTTGAAAAAACATGCTAACAGAAAATAAGGAGTAGTTAGGCTCAATAAGCTCTTTATAGCAAGTTTAATAGTGGTAGGGTTAGCAATGGGCCGGGGTAGGGTTGGGTTAGTAAAGAACAACTCCAATCCCCAACTGGTGCCCCGCAGGTGGATGCCAAGGGCATAGCGCAGAGTTGAGGGCGGTGATGGTGACCGGTGTGGCGATGGGCGTAGAGGCGATTGGCAATGGCCAGAACCAAGAATAAAAATAGATAGGAATGTCTCGATAAAGACAAATGAATATAATTCATACACAATGCTATAATCAATAAATTAATGTATAAAATTGGACATCTTATATCTTTTATTTTAAAATAAAGATATATATAAATATAATTCACCATACACCAAAAGATAACAAAAGACCTATCATTTTTTTAAAAAAATAACTCAATTTGATAATTAACTAATCAAGTATATAGACTAAAAAGATAATGCATAATTGCATATCAAGAAAAGAAGACGCTAGAGTACTAGTCTACTACACAAGTACACTATACGCAACACAACAAACATGGCGATGATCGGTGGGCTACGACACCTTGATGGGCGATAAAGCAATCGGGTGTGTTCAGGTGATCCGGCGATGGCTGGCGCGTGTCGACATCGAGGATTTGCTTGATCAATTGAAAACGAGACGAGAGAGAGCTAGGGCGTCGACGTCATTACTCGTTTGTGTGTCCAGGGCTGCCTGCCTTACGTGTGCCTTTGGTGTTTGGGACTTGAACATTGCAGAGTTAGCGGCTAGTGTCAGGTTGTCACCGAGGCGGTTGGGCGGTGATGGCGACCACCTGGCACTTGGCTTCCGATAGCAGAGGTAGCAGTCAGTGTCGAGTAGTGGTGGTGGGAGCGAAAGGGGTGGTAGCGGGGGTAAAGGAGAAAATGAGGAGAAATGAGTGAAAATTAGGGTGGAAGGTTTATATTTGCTCTAGCAATTAGGTTATTAGACATAGAAATTTTTTTAATAAGATTAAAATCCTTCAAACTTAACATGTTTTCTATACTAATCAAAGGCGGGTAATTCTTGTTACTAATAGTAATCTTGAGCCCAAAATTACGAGTCTGAACCGTCTGCATTACTGTAGACGGTCAATGCTTTTAAATACTGTAGCAAGTACTGTACATTACTTAGCACTTGATCTGAGCCATGTGTTTTAGTCCATTGGCATAAAGATTGTCCAAATTTGGGTTACTGTAGCAATATGCATTAGCACATGCTACCTTAGAAGAGCCGAATTGCAAAATTACATCTGCTCACCCGTCTTGTTTGGGACAAAGGAAAGATTTGCTTCGGTACAATAAAAAATATTTCAAGATCTAGTTGAATAGGATGTGCACCGTTAGATCTAAATTGTTTTTTACCATTATATCTAGCTGAGTAGGATGTGGATTGTTAGATCTAATGATCAGAAATAATTTGATATCGTGACCGATATCTCGAGATACTTTTTGTTATTATTATTTTTTGCTAGACTGAAGCAATAAAACTCTCTGACAACGCTGACAGAGAGAAGGGAAGCAAAGCAAAGGTCATGTAGCTGTCTGGGATCGCGTTGTCCACCTTTGCCCTACGACGAGTCGGCCTGCTTTATTTCTCGTCATGTCGCGAGTGCTGTAGAGTGAAAAGGTGGTTGCTTGCCCAGAGGATAGTCTCCCTAACTTTTTTTTTATGATTATGCTTATAAACTAAAATATACTTTAAGCTTAAATTTAAATTTGATTTTATGTTTTTATCTTAGTTTCGTTTTTTACTTTTAAATTGCAAATAACAAAAATATAAAGTTTTGTGCATAATTATAAAAAACTAAAATACGAGGCTAGGTTAGGCTAAGGACTTGCAGCCCCATCTTTTTTTTTTCCTGGTATTAAGCAATAATGTGTAGGTAAAATTTTATATATTTGTTCTTTGTGATCTAGAAGTAAAAACTAAAAAATAAACTATAATCAAAAATCTAAAATTAACTCTAAACTTAAGTTTTAAAATTTAAAAATAAACTGCGCCTAAGAGTTAACATAAATCAATATTTGAAAAGGTGGAACACAAGGACTGGCACGAAACAAAAAATAACAATATAATTTGCATTATACAGAATAATAATAAGGTAGATAATATTATTTTTCTGTAGTAAATGATGTAGCTATCCATAGTGAGGCGTATAGAGTGATCTCGTCAATTTGGTGTATAGAGTAATCTCATCAATCTATGATATCCTTGGTCTAAATCTTTCGGAGGTGATTATATGGATAGGATGTGCTGGTGGGATACATGTTTATTTATTTTTATATAGTTTCATAAATGGGAAATTATATTGGTTTTGGGCTCGTTGACGCTGCTGATGTTAAAAAATAGCTAGATTAGTAATATTATTTGCCACAATAAAAATTGCATAAAATTAAAGTACCGTTCAAGCACCACGGAGCTAGGACTCGATAGTTAATATTTCCTCCGTTTCATATTATAAGCTATTCTGGCTTTAGCTAGATTCAATTATATCCTAATTAATCTAGACACATATACAAAACATATATATTAATATATGAATGAATCTAGCTAAACTCAAAAAGTCTTATAATATGAAATGGGGTGAGTAACATACAAAACCTCCTCCTCTGTTCCATATAGCATTTTGGTCTGGATAATAAGCAACGGTATCGAAACAACAAATTCAATAATCTGTTGGGAAACACTTGAGCCCAGGGAGGTACGCTGGTGAAGTCCATATATGCTTAACTCACTTCACTCAGCTTTCCTTCCTTTTTGTTAGACTTTTTTTTTATATTTTTTATTTCGGATCTTGAGCGTATGCTATGATCTTATCGTACCACCCACGAATATTACACTCGCCATGATATATCTTCAAACAGATTAAAAACAACAAAGTTTGAAACATACTAGGCCCCATTCGACAGCCCCATAACATCATAACATCTATATTCTCTCGTTTTCCACATGCACGTTTTTCGAACTACTAAACGGTGTATTTTTTACGAAAATTTTATATACGAAAATTGCTTTAAAATATCATATTAATCTATTTATACTTTTATAATTAATAATTAATTAATCATGTACTAATATATTATTATATTTTTCGTGCAGGTAACTTATCTACCACGAAACGCAGCCCAGTTGTATAAACTTCGTATGAAGCCTGAAGTAGCCGGCCCATGAAGAAGAGCAAAGGTCCAAAACACACCGGCACCATGAAAAGTGCGGCGATCGGATCCGCGATGCCCTGCGGCGCCGGCGCCGGCGCCTCCGCCTCCGCTGCCCAATTTCCCCCGCGCGCCGTCCGTCCGCCCGCCTCGCGTCGCCGGCGAACTGCGCGCGCCGCGCGTGGAGGTCTGGTCTGGAGGAGGAGTAGCGCCACGGCTAGGTGTACGTCCTCCCTCTGCTTCGCTCTCAGGTGACAGGTGATCTTTGCTCGGTGTTCTCCTCCTCCTCCTCGTCCGCATCTGCTGCTTCTCGTCGCGCGTGCGCGGCTGATCGGTGGCGCCGCGCGTGCTCTGCTGTTGGTAGTGCTCCTACACCACGTAGGCCTCAAGTTCGTCGTCCCCACCCGTCGCTAGCTACGGGTGACATCATTTCATTCGCTGCGTTCCTTAGATAAGATTATTCTTTGATTTTTTTTTCTCCGGTTCTTCTGCATATGCTTCGAACCGTTAAAATGACATATATTTTTCAAAACAAATTCTATGCAAAACTTATTATCTCATATTTATAAAATAGATTTTTAATTTTCATCCTCCTTTTTCATCGAGAAAAGGGAGCCCATATATGATATGGTATGGTACGGTATGACATGGCCTGTCGTACCTTCGCTCGTGTTAGCTTTGATGCTTTCATTAATTAAGGTCCTACGTACGACTTGGGGACGGACTTCGTGTTTGGTTTATGGCTTGGGATGGACGTGGTATAATTTTATGGGGACTGCTATTCAGTTTTAGAAAGGATAATTTTTCGATGAGATATCAATGATATCTTATCGGTATCAGATATGATAATAAAACAAGATGATTTTAACAAGATATCACATATGATACCACCGTATCATAGTACCAGATGATATTAGAATGTAACGAGTGATACTCGGTTAGTACCATCAAAAGCTGCTGAATTCTTAGGATGTTAAGAGGGGATGAAGTGCATCATCGCCGTCATAATATCAATTGGTTTCAAAACAAAGTCTCAAAAAGCAAAGTACGATGCCATAGCAGTAATATCCGTATGATACCTAAAGAATATCATCTCTGATACTAATGGTATCATGTCTGATAATGTTGAGGCATATGTATGATACCTATAGGGTTGGCAACGGGGCGGGGCGGGGCCGGGGAGTGCTAGAACGGCCCCGGCCCCGAATTGCCTTTTGGTGGAAAATCTCGCCTCGCCCCCGACCCCGCCGGGGCCCCGAATTCCCCGAAACGTGTTGCATACCAATCCAATCAGCACAAGATTATATATTTATATACACCAAAAAATGGCCACAATTCTGAAAGTATAAATGTAAACAACTAGAACATCAATAAATATAGAAGAAAAGGCCACTAACTCACTATTACATGACAATATCACGTCACAATTCATAAATCACAATTCACAAATGTAGTGTGCACAAATCACAAATCTAAAATCGCAAGTTCAACTCAATAAAACAGTACCTCACATGTTCACACCCACATCTTACGAGACACAATAATTCAAGTTCACATAAACACAATGACAATGCCACAAATAATACAAGCACATAACTAAGTCTTATTGGGCTATTACATTGGCATGTAGGCATCAACCCATGCATCAAAGTAGGAAACAGTGAGTCAGTGAGGCACTAAAATCCTCAAACTTGAACAACATTAGGCCGTCCATCCTCCTAAAATCCTCAAGTTATCTCCAATAAGTAAAAACTTACAAACAAATAAATTCATAAAGAACAATTACCAATTCTAATTCATCCTCAAGAGCAGTCCTTAAGAACATTGTTTTTCTTTCTTTCTTTATTTATTTATTTTGAAATTTTGGGGCCCCGCAGGGATCCCCGGGTAAGAAATACCCCCTGGCCCCGTCCCCGAATATTTCGGGGCCCCGGCCCCAACTCCCCGCAGGGAGAAAATCCCCCCTGGCCCTGGCCCCGTCGGGTCGGGTCCCTGCCGGGGCCCCGCCCCCAGCGAGGATTTTGCCAACCCTAGATACCTATAAAGTACCATACAACATGGTAGCTTTTGTGTAACATGGTTTCTCACATATATCATGTCAACCAAGCAACCAAACCAAGTCGTCGTCTTTCTCCCGCACCTGCTCTCTCCTCCCCCCAACTGCAAGCAAAAACTCTTCATGCTCCTCCTCCTCCTCCTCTCCCCCGTAGTCTCGACTTCCTTACGCAGCCCAACTGCCCGAGCGCCCGCTGCTTCGGTGACACTGCCTGCCCGTATCGGTACACCCGTCGCTCGCTCTCCATCATCACCGGATTGTTGCTATTCATCGCTGCTGCAGAGCAAGACGGAGACCGACTTGGCCCCTAGCTAGCTGCGCGCGCCGCTACGTTCTGTGATCTCTCAATTGCTCAAAAACTGCGGAGAAGTGGCTATCGCCATCCCCGTCGTCGCCGCTTGTTTCATGTGAATGTGAATGTTCTATATTGTCTCGTGAGCGTCAGAGTGAGCCACCTAATACTACTAGCCGTATCCCGTTGCTTTTAGTTTAAACGGTCGACCGTTCTCTAGCATTTTCATAATTTTATTTATGTGCGATGTTTTTGTTGCATTGTATGTTTGGTATTGATGATAATTACGTATGCATTAGTATTGTTAAGGGCTTACAGATATTTTATAACATTATAAAGTGCAAATAGGTAACTTTGACTTTTAACATGTCATATTACATTATATTTTTTTCAGGATTACTTAGCACAAGGGATCAAAGGTCTGGTCTTTTTACTTTTGCTTATGTTTAGAAATAAAAATAGACTTAAATTTAGAGTTTATTTTATATTTTTTATCGTATTTTATTTTCCAGCATTTTTTCTAGTTCATTCAAACACATATATAAAATTTTTATTCATAAATTATATGTTATTTGTCCAAACATGACAATGCAATTGATTACATTATATTTTTTAGGATTACCAGCACACGAGGATCCAATCGCTAGTTATATATAGTTTTAAAAAATAACAATATTTTGAGGTAGAGGGAGTAGGCTTTGATTTTTTAAAAAATGCTCTATTACAATATCACTTTTATGATATAAAAGGACAATCACAAGGAAATAAATGTAAATCTAATAACATTAATTTATATCCTAAAATTTAGTTAAAATAAAGTGAAGCATCATCTTTTCGCTTCTATTTGTGATTATAAACCAAAATTTAAATTTTAACCCTAAACTTGTTTAACCCTAAACTTGGAATAGACTATAATTTTTCATCGTAGTTTATTTTTCAGTCTTGTCTTTTAGATAGATAAAAACTTATAGATAAATTTTTTTTATAAATTATTTTTCATTTACAAACATGTCGTTTTTTTCCCGAATAAATCAGACAATCACGCTGTAATCTCTTGTCGATGTCAAAAATTTATGTTAACGAAACCTAATGCACTATTTTTTTTCAACAGAGAGCGTAGAATTGTACTGACGGAGGGATTAGGTGATTGCATCATCTTAATGTCCAGCTAAATACTACTAGGAGTATGAAAACAAAAAAATAAGCCTATAGTTTGTTCCTTTATTTAGTGGTCAATCGCATATTAAGTTAGCTTGGATTAAGCACAGGTGATCCCTTATTCTGCTTAAATTAGCCCACCTTGCCATGTCAGCGTCATGATTAATCGTGCTACCGAACAAATCACTTTTTGTTTACTTTATCTCTGATGGAAAAAAGGACACACTTTGACCAAAGATTTTCAGACCCTGATGTGAAATCTGGATGCTAGAAAATGCTAATTACGGTGCTGATTTGTAGTCTTGCACCCGAGAGACCCTTAAATTTCAGTTTGCCCCTACAAACTAAGAGCTATGTTCCTGCCCGTTAAAAATAATTGCAACGGCGTACATGATACACCAAGGTGAATTAGGTTGAGCAAAGGCAAAAGACGACTTTACCTTGGGTGTGACAGAGAAATACTAAATTTGTTAAGTCAGATGATCCTTAGAAATTTGCAGAGCACATATATTTCATTTTTATATATCAATGTTTATCCACTTATGCATGGATGTTTCTATATTATTGTCCAAAAGTAATATTCTAGGTCATAGACTATATAAATACTCTATATAAATAATCTAGTTTCTATCGGCCTTATAGAAGACAAATAGCATGTTGCTTGCGCGCGAGATTCTCTTGGCTTCACCAACACTTTATCAACCAAGATTCAAAATTTTGGGGGCTTTAATTTATAGGTATGCCACTTTTAAGTGATTTATCTTTATTCAGTTATTGATTTTATTGTCAGCCTCAAGCCCTCAGCTATCATGTGCATAAACACACCCAACTGGTGGTTAGCTAGTCAAGTTTGTAAAAGCTCAAGAGTAACCTCCAAGAGGGTCAAGAATATAAATAACCAATCCATCCAGGGACTGGAATCCAATTTATCACCTGAATTAACCCCTAATTAATTATCAATTAACTAGAGGTAATTAGTTTTTCCAAGACATCCCCATCGATCCTGACTTTGTCTGCTCCCTGTTTTGCCTTGTGGCCACTCTTCACTTTTTTTTATTCTGCTGCGGGTGGAGACTTTTGGTTTGGCCACAATCCATCCACCCCATTCCTATCCATCATCCTTCACCTTCTTTCTCTTTCTTCTCCTCCTCCTCCAGTGTCCTGAGAAAAAAAATTGTCTTTTTCCCTTCTCTTGATGGTTGCTGGCTGCAACCTTCGATACACTTGAGCCGAGTGAAATCTCCTGCCGGAGCGACTAAAGATTGGAGATTTCTGCCGTTTTGATCCCCTTCTTTGGTTGAGTTGGTGAGCCGGATTATGAGATGGGCTTCTTGGCGTGCTTGTTCCCGTGCCCTCAGGAGGAGGAGGACGACGATGGGGAGGAGCCAAGAAGCGGCCAGCGAGTTAGCTCAGGTGATGATGATGTGTTTTGCTCATTTTTTTTCTTTTTGGAGGAAAATTTCTGATTCTGTTCTTTCCTAATCGGAGTAGAAATATTTGGTGTCGGTTGGTTAGTGGTCTGAAATTCTTGATAAGTGCGGCTGGCCTTCCACTTGTAGCAGTTCTTCTGGAGCTTAATATGCTCTCAGGTTTAAGAGGGGCGTTTCTTTCATGCTGTGGAAGGAAAAAAAAAGAATCAAGTTCCGCGATCTATTGATCTCAATGATTGTGCTGTTCGGTTGGGGATGATTCTTGGGCTGTGTATTAATCAAATTTTGACTTTTAAATACTATGCTTGTTATAGTCAACCATCAGAGTTTTCAATTCTTCTCTCCACCTTTCCCTTTTATGGTTTGTGTGGGGGAGCAATTATTCTTAATTCATCTGAAGTTGCACCTGAGGATCCAAAACTAGAAGTTTATATGTAACTTTGGGGTGCGTAATCTCACCATGAAGAGAAAAATAAGCAGAATTAAAATTATGAAGGAGATGAGCACTATAGTACAAAGAAAAATAATATGGGAGAACTAAGAAGTAAATTTATATTTTCTACTGTTCTTGTTTACAATTTCCAGTTCCATTTTTTTTCCCAGGATGTATTATGGGTCTATCTTCATTAACAGTGGATGTGTATTTCTTTTTCCTTGAAATTTCTCAATTACAGTGGAGTATTCAAAATCATCAGAAAGTTGCCCACTGAAAACTGAAAGGTCGATAGATATGATTGGAATCCGGCGAAATAGGGGACATGGTGAAGCAACGATCTTCACCTTGCGTGAGCTTGCTGATGCTACCAAAAACTTCAGCGAGGAGTGCCTTTTGGGCCGAGGAGGATTTGGCAGTGTGTATAAAGCATATCTCAATGATAGACAGGTTTTTATTTCTACTCAATTCACTGAAATCCTTTTTTTTGATAGGGCACTCCTCTTTGACAATTATGTGCTTCAAGTCCTAAGTTATGCCACAAGCATGACACAAGTTTTATTAACAACATTACATTGAATATTTAATTATATTAATGAGAAATTGTTTCTTTGGTCAAAATTGATGGGGATGTTTAGATTATTAATACTATAGAAAGTACTCTTTCCATAAATGTCTAATTTGGTTCCAGCATATGCTACATTGCAGGTTGTTGCAGTTAAACAACTTGATCTAAATGGGCTTCAGGGGAACAGAGAATTCCTTGTGGAGGTTCTCATGCTTAGCCTCTTGCATCATCCTAATTTAGTCCATTTGTTTGGGTACTGTGTAGATGGAGATCAGCGCTTGCTTATTTATGAATATATGCCTTTGGGATCACTAGAAGACCACCTGCATGGTTAGTATTTTGTTGAAAACTGTATAATGTCCTCAGTCAGCATTCGCGAAAATCTGAAAGTTCCGTAAGAATCTGTAGCACTGTTAGAAAACATGTGGGTTTTTCATTGTTACATCATCGTGATTATGATGATTTAAATCACATTAAGTACTTGAACATGATGAAAAGGACTGCCGTAAAATTTGTAATGGTATACAACTTTACCCTGCTTTTACTACAGATTATCTTCTAAGTGAAAAGGAACAAAAAACAAAGTGCTGATAAATTGGCACCTCTTTCAGCATTTTAAAGAGAAGTAACTGATATGTAATAATTTCAACATAGAAAGTTCACAACTTCTGTACTTTTGGTTTACCCTGAATCTGAAGTTGTTTTCCACATTTTATCTTGCTAAAGAAAAGAATTGGTTTTATTCAATGTTGCATCCATCATATTCTAAACATCTGAACTTCTATTATATTCTGTTGTCTGTCTGTCTATCTTAAGATGGCTTCAAGTAATTCCTATAAATGTTAAACATCTCAACCCCGTACTTTCAAATGGCTGTAACTATGCCTTACTAAAAATCCTTTGAACTCTTTTTCTTATGTATGTTGAAGGTGCAACAGTTATTGGCATTGAAAATTATTAATTTATTATTCAGTATATTTTTACACCCCACTTGTATAGGATCCAGATTAGTTTCGTTCCCATTGTTTTCTACATCTGATCAAAAGCTAAAGCTACCATGGAATGTTCAACTTTTGGTACATCTGTTTCACTTATAAATAAGTCATACCAGATAAAAATGATAAGGATATTGCTATGTAGGGTTTACCTTCCATAACCACAGTTTTTCTGTTTGATGAGAATACAGCAGGGGAGGCCCCTGCGTTGTACATTAAATAAAGAGATATATACGTACAAGAACCATGGCGACTTTTTTTTTTCTCATTGTTGCGATGTTGTTTATCAACTTCATGTTTTCTTCTATCGTTAGATCACATGGTTCAGTAAGACCTACCTACCTTGCAGTGTTATTACTGGATACGACCCTGTTATGATTCTGCTGCTTTTGACAGATCTCCCGCCTGGTCAAGGACCGCTAGATTGGACAACACGGATGAAGATTGCTGCTGATGCAGCTGCTGGTTTGGAATACCTACATGACGAGGCCAGGCCAGCAGTTATTTACCGGGATATTAAACCTTCAAACATTCTTCTTGGTGAAGGTTATCAAGCAAAGTTGTCTGACTTTGGGCTTGCTAAACTTGGTCCTGTTGGTGACAAGACTCATGTGACAACCCGTGTCATGGGGACACATGGTTATTGTGCTCCTGAGTACCTCTCAACTGGAAAACTTACAATAAAATCTGACATTTATAGTTTTGGTGTGGTCTTTCTTGAGCTAATTACTGGACGAAGAGCGCTTGACAGCAATCGACCTCCTGAGGAACAAGACTTGGTTGCATGGGTATGTTTCTATCAATGCTAGAATGCCAGGGAATGTTTCATAACTCTCTCCCATTAATTTTTGTACTATGGATTTCATTAAAATCATTGTGATGGGGGGGATAAGGGATCAATAAATGGTATGTGGTGGTAGTTATTAACAATTAACTAAAAAACGATGCAAGGCTGGGCACTGGTGGTATGTACACCTTTTTCAAACATGCACACCTTCGTTCTAGGAAATAGATGCTATTTTTTAATGTAGGCCTCAGTAGCAGTTAAAAAGCCATTTCTCTAATTATAAGGACATCCTCATAAATTGTAACGGTCCCTTTTCATCATTTGATCCCTTGAAATGTAATTATGTTGTTAATGTTGAATGTTCTATCTGTCTGCAGGCCCGTCCATTGTTCAAAGACAAAAGGAAATTTCCGAAGATGGCGGACCCCTTGCTGCATGGCCGGTTCCCCAAGAGGGGTTTGTTCCAGGCCTTGGCTATTGCAGCAATGTGTCTGCAGGAGAAAGCCAAGAACCGTCCTTCCATTAGGGAAGTTGCTACTGCTCTCTCTTATTTAGCATCACAAACATATGAAAGACATAGTACTCCTGCTCCTCGCCATAACCCGGCTGGCCCTTCTGTGCCAAGAGCGCTGCTGGATGATCAGATTGACCAAGACACTTCTTTTCCCAATCAAAATGGGGCTCATATGTCGGTGCATACCGGAACGAGTCACATGGTGCAAGAAGAAGTTAAGGAAAATTGCTGGAGCAGTTCTCATCGATCAGGAAGGGGAAGAGTTGCCCCGAACGGCGTTGATAGAGAGCGTGCTCTTGCAGATGCCAATATATGGGTCGAGGCTTGGAGACGCCAAGAGAAGACGAGCAAAATGCGGTAAATGATGAGATCTTATAGCCGCAAATTATCCTTTGATCGTAGGAACAGACTGACATGGTGGTATGCACAGATTGCCTACATACATTTTGAAGAATGGTTCAGACTGCATAAAGTCTTGTTAGAAGATGACAGCGAATAATGTGCAATGAGTTTTTTTTCTGTAGACCTACACCAGAGTGAGCGCTTGGAAGGTTTCACCGGTGATGTCTACTACATCCAGACATTGTTTCACTGCATACATGGATTCTCATTTCTCATGTAGATAATGTAGCTTCTACAGGTTAAAAGTCACAGGAGGGGCTCTGTACATACATGTAATAATAATCCCCATAACATAAGTTGCAGAGAGCATACATACACAATACATGTTTTTTCTTTAGTTGAATGCTTTATTCAGAATCATGTATATGATCTGGCATCTACATACAGCATATGCATTTTCAGGTGATTCTTCCTATTAACTCTCTCCTGCAAACACAGTGTTCTCATTATGCTGCACAGTTAAAAGTGAAAATAGTTTTATAAATCAAGAGATGCTGAATGGTGATGGCTTCAGGGCCCACGAAGGTGTGTGAGATAGTCGATCGCACAGAGCCCCTAAATTTTTGGGGGCTCCACCTGAATTTTTTTATTTTTTAAACCTTTTTAAGAAACAATTTTATTACTAAACATCCGGGAAAAATATTTTCATCGCATAAACTTTTTATCGCGTCACCAACATTGGTTGAAAATAAGAACTCGGGAAAAATATGTCTTTTCTTTTGTTTATAAAACAAGAACTCGGGAGTGATTTTATTTCCTCAATTTTTTCAATTCTCGTCAGTCATAATGTATTCTAGAAACAAGAAGTATGATTCGGGTGCTGAAAAACGTAAGATACAAAGGTCATATGTGTCAACTCAATATTAATTATGTGAATATAATAGAAGATTTCATTTAATGGGTGATGATACTTTTCAGTAGAAAATGAGGTCAGTAGTACCATTTTTTTTAGCATTAATATTTATATAAAATAATACATTAAAGTTATATAGTTAATTAAAATTATGTTTTGTTTATACTATTATATGAAATTTCTAAAATTTAGAGCCCCAATTAATATTTCGCACAGGGGCCCAAATTTTTGGAGATGGCCCTGGATGGCTTGCAGTAAGGAGATATGTTCCTGTGTCCAGCGAACGAATTGTTTCAGAGATGCTGCTCTTCGTGGTTTTGTCACAAGAAGCGGTTAGGTGCAACCAGCAGAAGCTGAGTCAGTTAGGAACTGACTGTAGAACACACTGTTTTTTTTAGCAGGTGGATTAAACGATGGGGGCAGCTGACCATCTTAATTTGGTTCACTTGTTATTATGTATCGAGTTTCATGAACAATCCATGGCTCGCTCGTTAAAACGATGTGGAAATCTGTGGTTGCAGTTAGGTATATACTTTGTCTTCACTTACTTGTCACCATTAACTATTATTATTTCAACTTTGATCATTAATAACAATTAAATGATCAGTTTATAATTAGTGAAAGTTGATACATCATAAATATAATATATTTTTGATATACATAATATTTTTCAAAAAAGACGAATGGTAAAAGTTTTTAAATGAATAGTAACCGGTGTCAATTATTTGTATATACTCCGTCTTTATTTACTTATCACCGTTAACTATTACTATTTCAACTTTGACCATTAATAACAATTAAATGATCAGTTCATGATTAGTGAAAGTTGATACATTATAAATATAATATATTTTCGATATATATAATATTTTTCTAAAAAAGACGAATGGTAAAAGTTTTCAAATGAATAGTAAACTATTTTGACATTTCAGACAACAAAGTTACTCGGTCATCCGTACTAAACGTCGTATAAAAGTGATTGGAGGGAGAAAAACATTTTTTTAACAAAATCTTAGTTATTTTTTTATAATGGATGAGACAGCACGACCTTTGCTTCGAAAGAATCTACAGCCAATAATCATCGTAGAACTTAGCTATGGACTCGTCAAATGATAAGAATTTTTTTTTTCACGAAATGATCATTGTAGAGCCAGCAACTCGAAGAATTCAAGATGTTTCATGCCGTTTTTGCATCAAGAGAAAATCATTCATAAAAAATAACCACATAAACCGCGTGTTTCCAGTAAATCGATCTCAAATGAACATACAACGAAACCAAGTACAAAAGTAAGTAACCCATATACTCGAAATCAACAAAATCTCGATAATTATACCGTTGTTATTGCTATACAATAGATCGAAGACTATGATCATAAGAACACACCATCGCTGCTACCAACACCAACTCCTCTTCTTTTCTTTTCTTTTCTTTTCTACAAGTAAAGATATGCAGATTCCTCTATACATGTATTTCTACTTAGTACACAAAGAACACGTTAATTTTAATTTACTCCCAGAAACATGAAGAAGAAATCACGAAGAAAGCAAAGCTTAATTAGAAACCAAACGCGAGCTGCACCATCGACCAACACCTGCAAACCTGGCGCCGGCCGGCCGGTCAGTGCATGCAGAGGACGCGGCGGCGCGGCGGCGGCGGGCCGCCGGCGAGCAGCATGAAGGCGAGGACGACGATGGCGACGACGAGCAGGCACTTGAAGAGGTTCTCGTCGATGACCAGCAAGCACAGCTTCCCCATGATCGATCGCTCGATCGTTGCGACGGCCTCCCGAATTAATTAGCCAAGCAGAATGCTAATGATCTACTTACTAGTAATCTTGCATGTATATATATAGAAGAGTGTGTTTGTGAATTGATGCCTCTGTCTCTTGTACTTCTCTGGGTCAACTTCCAGAACAAGTCCAGTTCGATTTTAGTTTTAACTAGGGGTCTTTAATTGAGGAAATAAAAATTTTTGGGTGTCATATTAGATGTTTGATTGGATGTCGGAAGGAATTTTTTGGACACGAATGAAAAAAAGAGTTTCACGGCTCGCCTAGAAACCGCGAGACGAATCTTTTGAGCCTAATTAATCCGTCATTAATGTATATAGGTTACTGTAGCATTTATGACTAATCATGGACTTATTAGGCTCAAAAAATTCGTCTCATAATTTCTCACATAATTATGCAATTAGTTTTTTATTTCATCTATATTTAATGCTCTATCTAAATATCCAAAGATTCGATGTGATATTTCAGGGAAAAAAATTTTGGAACTAAATAGCGCCTAAATGTTTCTTTTTAATTTCTTGTGATTCATGTAGGATGTTCCAATGAATTGAATACTATAATTCTGTGCTTGATAGCGAAAGTAAAACACGTTTTGCCGTTAGGTGATGCGTGCTTAGTTTAATTGTGGGGTGGGTGTGATCACGTAAGGCGGTAGTGGGTGTAGTGTAATTGCCTGGCCGAATGGTACGGTGTTTTGGTTGGTTTTTGTTCAAGTTTGGTGAGATTTTAATTTCTGCCTAAATTGCTAGCTATCTTGTGGGAAGAAATCGTTGGAGACTCGTACGTACCAGCTCATACGTTTCAAAGAATATCTTTTTTTTTGGGGGGGGGGAATCAATCTTGATAGAAAAGAGTTCATCGAACGTTACTCTTGATACAAATTTGATTAAACATACTTCAAGATGTTCATTAAATCTACTTTAAATAATGGGAGAAGAAATTTCTAGTGGATCTTCTTCCAACTTGTAACTCGTCAGTCTCGTGGACCACATCTCTTTTATTTATTTATGACCATTTTTTTCATCCTTCGGAATGTACCACGAGGTATCACTATTTTCTATGTAAAATTTGGTATTTTCTAGTATCTAAAGTATCAGGAGATACTAAATTTTATATAAAAAACAGTCGTACATCCTGATACCTTCTCAAGAATAGTAAAATTACTTTTATTTATACCTTGATAGTGTTTTTTTTCTTTCTGTTTCACGAATCATGAACTTAACGAGAAAAATCACTCAGTAATTGACAAGGACATAACTAATAAACTATCATGTATTATTGAAGAAAAAAAGGCTGGTGCAGTAGGATTACTAATTAATTATCACAAATTTCACAGCAATACAAGTTGCAACAACGCAGCTTGAAGAAGTCCGGTGGCATGTGCATATATCATCCTTGATATGTCACAACCGTTGACATGATAAAAAACGAAGACATGAGATCCGAGTTGTAATTACAAAAATATGTGGTGCAAAGCACGGCTAAACAAATTAACGTGCCCTGTGTTGATCCCACAATCTAATAATCATATTTAACACATATTTTTTTTGTGGGGATCATAATTAACAAATTAATTGAATGGACATGTGATCCAACGACACCTGTGCTGTAAAGTAGTGAGTTTGATGATACTATATATAATGCAATAAGAATCTGGTTAATGGACGACTGGCATCAAGTATTCAAGTGTTTGCTCCAAATCAAGGCAACATTAGCAGGTGTGAGTGTGACTGAGTCGAAATATCCGAGAGGCTTCGTGTTTCTACCAAATACATGGCCTGGAATAGGCGTCAAATTGTGGACGAAATTCTCACGGGCCACAATTAGTGCGCTGCCACGGATAAGTCGCTCTCATTAATTTATTGATCATACTCAAGGGTAACATCTCGCTATTGTGTTGCACTATATATTGTGGTTTTTTTCCTAGTCTATTTAAGTGATAATTGACTAATTGAGATGCACTTGTTAGCATACTGTACGTGGTATCAACCCTACAATTCAATGTGTTTCTAATTATTTTATTTATCTTCTTCTAGGCCTACTTTTCGCTCTAGTTCAACAGAACCAACAAAAATAAGGGTCTTTGCCATACTCCCTTCATTTTAAATATGATAAATTTTATTTTGTTAGAACAAGAGTCTGATCCAAGTTTACTTTATGCGACACAAAAGTATACTCATAAGAAAATACTTTCGACTACGAAACTTATAATACTAATTTTGTGTCATAAAAAATATATCTTAATAGATTAATTTTTAGTCAAACTATTGTTCTAATGAAATAAAATACACTCTATAACAATGACAGATAGGGTTCAATATATTCGTTTGCACATTTTCTTTTGTGTGTGGGTGGGTAGGGTGGGAATTAAAAAGGGAATTGCGGAAATGTTAGCCTGAGCTAAGTCAATTTGAGCAAATTTTGATTAAATATGACTAAACTGTTTACTTTAAAAAATTGAATATGCCGGCTGACATTGACAGGAGGACCGATCCAGAATTTCTGAAATTCTTTTCCGGATATCGAACCCTATTGGGACCGTCCGCTCTCCCTCGATTCTACTCAAACATTTCTAACCACAGCACAGGTCTTTCTCAGTGGCGGTTTTGTGAAGGAAAAAAAAATAAAATACAGAAGCAAACAAGTGTGTGGAAGATGCAGTGGAAATGAGGGAGAAGAAGACTTGCCTAGTCAAAAGTTACAGCCATCTGCAATCTTCTGGGACGGAGACGAGATCAAACTGTCCTTTCGTAATCTTGAAACAGGGCATAACAAAGACCTGGAGGGTATCTATGGTCAGAGTCACCGTCTTCTGCTGCTCCACCACACACCACAGGATACGCACAACTGCAATAGGCAGACAGACATTCAAACATGAAAGCAAAGTTCTTGTCTCAACTTGTTTACCTTCTACTTTAGTAGTAGTATCATGCAAAACAGTGTATCAGTCCTGTGCTTAGAACATTATTATTGTGTAGCAAAACACAGATACATTTTGGAATGTTTAGTTCAAGATAAATAAACGTCCAAAAAATAGCATAGTAGTTAAAACTCAAAAGAGAAAAATACAAGGTCAATGGTGATCATATAAATATTATAATCACCGTAAATTTTCCCGGCCAAGGACTTAAACTTTGGCAGCTGGATTCATAGCACAACGGTCCAGTAGTCCTCTTGGTTCACATAGTCACAGGCATTCATAACAAATAAATTTCCATCCATTGCTTGGTAAGTACTGAAAGGGAGTGTACAAATATACATGTTTATGGACTATGAAGTACTACTACAGAATTACATGGTGAAACTGAAAACTGAAGAATGAGATGCCAACCAAAATTGGCAGGGGAAAATACTGAAAGGGTGTTCGGCCACCGGCTGCTTTTCCCAAATCTGGCTTGAAATAGTATATTGAAATGGCAGCTCCATGTTGCACATAAATAAATGATCGCACAGCTGATCTCCTGCACATTGGTGAGTGAAGGTTCCATCACTTCGTGGGCATTTAAGGGCAACCGATGGTGAGCCCATGTTCAGAGCTTGGTTGAAGAAACTAAGAAATACAAGGCCAAAGCCCTCTCTTATGATCCCCATAAACATCACTTGCACAATGCCGACCAACCTGCATCTGACCAAACTTCTGCTCAACCACAGCGAGGTAAGCGCTGCAGTTCAGCGCCCAGATATGAGGCAGCGTCAGCAAGGTGGCCATCATGTGAACCCTTGAATGTTGACACAAGTGCTTCTACTCGCATCAAGGCTGATAAAGATATCGAGACAATCATCCCTTGAGCTAGATATTGCCGGCAAGAGAAGGCTAGGCAATACAGCAGGCGAGTCAGCCTTAGGCAGGTGCCATGCTTCAGCAGGTCCAGAACAACACTCAGTTTAGGAAGATTGGTCAACAAGCCCACGGTAGCCTCTCGAGGTGCTGCTTTGAGTAACAATACCAAGCAATCTGATGCCAAATCGCTTATATGCGGATCTGAACTTCCAACCAGGTCAATATAAATACCCATATTGCCTCCAAAGTCACATATATCCATGACGCATGATTGTTGATCGACAGCAATGCTCATACTGAAGGCACTATCAACAATGAGTGCAGGCTGTTTGGAAAGGGCCAGAATTTTGTCGCTGCCAATGCCACGGATAATGAATGCTCTGCAAAGTTCCAAGGTTGGTTCAAGAAAGTCATCCATATCCTTTGCAGTCACAAACTCAAGCAGGTTGCCTATTCTTCTGACGACTTGAAGCTGAGAAAGAATATTGGTTTCCATATCGGGAGCGGATGCCAGAGCAAAGCAAAGCTTGACATTACTTACGTTTGCATTTGACAAATCTCCTAACAAGAACTCAAAGCACCTGGACACTGTAGCTTCATTGAGAATATCAGAAACCTTAACATAATCATGCTCCATCAGCATTACCAAAAGTTTCTGGGCATATATAGGTATTGGATCCTCATCCTCTGAAAATAAAGGATACATGGGGAGAAAATACTTTTGAGAGATCGTTTTCAGATCAGATACCGTTTGTCCATCGGACGTCAATGAAGAGTCACTGAAGATCACAATCATCACATCAGACAGTATCTTTAAACACAAGAATCTTGCATCACCATCTTTGTTGCCTTTGTACAAGACAGATAAGCTTGGGAGGATTCGACTTGTGAATATTTTGTGTTCAATAAGTATAACCTTAGGCTCCTCCGTGGCTGCCTCAAGAACCCGCAATAGTGTCATTTGAAAATCATCCCGAGCCTGGACATGAAAGATACACGTAAATAATCATACAAGGTCAAGATTTGTTAAATAATAGTACAATGGCAATGAAAAACTGTCAAGGCAGGAGCCACAACACAGCATCAAAACAAGAATGGAATTGGTTTCGCATCACAATGAAGTTACATAACAAATGTGGTGGTCGTATTTCTCATCATGGCATAACCCTGGGAAAAGTTATAGATCATACCTGAAATGGAGCTTCCAAAATTTTCATAAGATTTGCCAGCTGAAGCAATACATGACTCGTAACAACTCTGTGATTGAATGAAGCACTCCCAAGAAGATGAAGGATAACAGGAAACAAATGTATTGTGCTCTTTGGATGAGCTCGTCCAGTTAAAGCAGTAGCAGCTCCATGACGCTTACCTCCCATAACCTGCTGTATATCACTGGAGACAGTATCGAGGATGCCTGGGACCAATGAAGCAACCAACTGCACAAATGACTCTGTGCACTGATGAATGAAACCTTCCTTCTCCTTTCCCAATCTATCAACTGCTGATAGTAGCTTTGCATTGCAAAAGAAATGAGGAAGCCATCTTCGACTATTCTTGCAAAGAAGAGCAATAAATAGAAGGGTTTTGCCACGCAGAACATCAGTTCCCTGTTCTACAATAGAGATGAGTCCAGGAACCAATTGTTTCTCTTCTGTTAATGACAGAATATAGCGATTCATGGTTGGTATGATTTGGCTGTTAACTAATGCTGAGTTCAGAAGATTCAGACTGATTTGCTGCTCACGTGAATTGCCTTTAATGAGTGTGCATGCTATATCCTTGAATGATAGCCTCTCCAGTATTAAATGAATACAGGATGAACTGAAGCGAGCTAAGCGTGCCAAACAAGATCCTGCAATAAGTCTTGTATTCTCCAGCTTCCCAGTTGCTCTATAGATGTAGCACAGGTGACCAATTACATCTTGGGAAGCAAAACGTGAAGTCCAATCTGTCCCTTGGCTGCAGATGTTATCGATTGTTCGTAAAGCATAAAGCTGGGCAAGATCATCTTCGCCTTTACGCAAGATTGATGACACTAGCGCAATTACAGAACTTGGAACCTGCACAGTTTGACAAAAAAATCATAAATGAGACACAAAGGTGTTAATGTTGTAGTTGTAAATCAATAGAAATGGATCCTTCACATGTATATATCTCATATATACACTGATTGACCAGTAAGATATGAAAGTAAAGTCTCAATCATCCATTTAAAACTATTACACAGCTAACCTATAAATGGTTCCACAAATACAAGAATATATCCATTAAAAGGAAAAATGGTTAAAACATTTGAAAGAAAACTGGTATGGAATTATGTCCCCTAATCAGTGAAAAAATCAAAATGCCTTAAGTTGATCAGGCCCAGTCACCACTAATTTGTGTGGAGGGCTGGAGGAAAAGTTCAACCTAAACCTATAGGTGAGAGTGAAGTTATCAAGTTGCAGAAACAGAAATTCACCAAGAAATCGACCCTCAATTCATGGAGTCATGGACATGCAATCACTAAAAGTAACAGATAGATGTAATTTGAATAACTGCTGCTTAGGTTATCCATAAACTGGATTGGTTTGTGGCTTTCTATTAAATCATACAGGCTGATGAACAATAAACATGTATATAGACACAAAAACAAAGAGAAAGAGCATTCATATAAACATTATTTAGTCTACATATTGGAATAGTTATGAAGGTGGTCTGTGTGATTATGTGATTTTGTAAAAAATCAATACTTCAGTACATACTTTCAACTCAAAGAAGCTTCCACTTCATAATATAAACAGTTAGTAATGCACCTAATTTCCATGAAGGAATCAGCACACAGCTCTTAGACATTTCTAGTACCAGTAACATGCCTCTTCTAACCACAGGGTACTACATAAGATAGCCTAAGTACATCAACCAACATTCCAACAACATGCAAATAACTTAATAAAAATGCAGGCATAGAATACTCTTCATTTTGAGTTTCTGACCTGCCAAGAAGCTGTGGGTCTGTTATCCTTCAAAGGGGATTCTTGGGCATTGATTTCTTTGGTATCTTGATCTGATTGAGTAGAAATGTAGAACAATAATTCTCCTAGTGTTGCCATACAGAATCTCCTGAGTTTATCATGCTTGTCCCTTAGACCATCTGATAATGCATTAAGGATGCCTGAACTTGCCAGTTCTACATCAAGGATAGTCGAGTAGCGTATCAACAAACCCATAAGTGAGGCAATTTGGACACGCAAGACAGAAGTTTTTGACAGTCGGAGCATTTTTATAAGCAACAGCATAATTGGACCATTTGTGATTATATTTGCAGCATCAGAATTGATGCTTAACATCTCCAGGTATTTGATGATATTCTGTTTCTCTGAAACCTGATAAGTTCCACTTAAGCTCTGAAGTATCTGACCATTGAATGCATTCATCTGTTCCCGTGGCAATTTAATATAATCTGCAGCAGGAAGAGCTTCAAATGGAAGCATGGGGACTGTCTCTACAGCTTTATCTCCTTTCCTACTAGGCATAACTGGTTTAACAGCAAGATCTGTTGGATGCCAGAATGCTGCAGAGATGTCAGATGGCTCAGAACCAGCTGTGGCAACTGAGGTTATCTTTGCTCGTTGTGCTTTTCTCATACATATACTTGGTGGAGTGGCCACAACATCAAGATTTTCTGCACAATTCTGCTCAGTTTTTATCGTGGCTTCAGCCTTAATTGGAGCTTCATCTGTTAGCATATCCATCTGATTTATCATGCAATTCTCTTCATTTCCATCAGTCCCTTGAGTGGAAAGTTTTTCATCTTCTGTGGATCCAGGATTTTCTGGTCCATCATTATCATCAGGTGCATCACCTTCTGGATTTTCACCAAAATCAAGTTCCATATCATTGTTTTCAATCTTAACTTCAGTCTCATTCTCAGATGCTTCTGTAGGATGTCGCCTGTAGTTCTCCTTGTCCCTTTCCCTCTGCAAATTCTTCTTAGCTATGCGAGACATCCTGAGGATATTTACACCCTTCAACCCGTCAGCCTTGCAGGAAGGTTTTGTATTATTTTTCTTGCTGCTTTGCATATTCTTAACAGGGGTGGAGAACACCTTAGCTGAATTTTCATCTTTCTTCCGTAGACCATCGCGGGGCTTGGGTGGTGTAGCCTGTCTTAAAGGCTTATCACCATTTCTCTCAACTAAATATGGTGTAGCAGAAAGTTCAACCATGTTCTCAAAGGCAGGTTGAGGAGGTAAAGGAATAATTGACATTCTGCTCCTCCAAAAGTTATGCTCACACAGTTCAGACCACTGTAATCTTTCAGCGGGATCTTTCATGAGTAAGCAATTGATCAGGTTTTGGAAGGACCTTGATGGGTTATCAGGCAAAGGTGGTGTAGGATCTGAAATTATAGATTTGACAAGCTGGGTAAATTCATTACCCACGAAAGGGGGGCGTCCAGCATAGCATTCATACAACACACAACCAAGTGCCCAGAAATCTGAAGCATATGAATGCACTCCTCCCTCTCGGAACAACTCAGGAGCCATATAACATGGAGTTCCCCTCATAGGTTGCGGCACCTGCACAGAGGAGAAATTTAAAAGTTGGGAAAATAATCAAATGTAGAGGGGGAAACAAGAAAATCGAAATGAGGTACAAAGGTCAAATGGAAACTCACATCTCCAGGATCTGTCTTCTCTATGTCTTTTAAACGCCTTGCTAATCCAAAATCACACAACTAGAAAATTAAAGAAATGTACATCATTAGTTCCAAGCTACTGTCTCCTGTTTTGCTATAAGTGTATTACTTTCCGCTCAAGCATGTACCTTCATACACCCAGATTCATCAAGTAGAACATTTGATGGTTTCAGATCACAATATATAATTCCTTGTGAATGCAAGAACCTGTCCAACATGTTTTTGACAAATCAAATTTCACACATAATACAACAGAAATAATGAGACAAGGTTATCAAAGGAACTTTACTGAAGAGCTTTCACGAGATCATAAGCCAGGTCATGTATAGAATTTTCAGGAAGCTTCTTATCCTGCAGACCATTGAAGTGAAAGTGTGAAACTGAAATACATACGCAAATATACTAACAGTCTAACATGAAGTACTGATAGGTTGGATGTGAAGGGTGAGAGCATACTTAACTGAGAAAACAATAGATTCATAGAAAAAACAAAGCAGAAGTTTTTAACCTGTCAGTTTGACTATTGTTTTTCATTCCATCGATCCATTCTAGCAACTACAAACAATACAGGATGTTTTTCCCATTTTCTTTAAGAGCAATACAGAAGACATCTCAGCATGCAAACAGACAGCACAAACTTTTAAATAAAGTAAAGCAAGTACAAACATATACAATTATACAAGCAAACAGTTGACAGCATGCTTTGAACTAGAAAATTGCACGTGGTGCTTAAAACTGACAAGCAAGATACCTGCTCAAGCAAGCCCTTTAGATCTCCACCGACACAATACTCCAGTATTAACCAAAAATGAGCTGAGGTTTCGTACCTGGTACAACGGATACAAGCATAAATATGTTTTAAGGTGCAATGTCAAGGGAACAATAAGTATGATTGCACCCAAACTGCGGAATTACTTGTCATTGTTTTTTTAACAAATGAATCACTTGCTATTATTGCAGAGCAAGTTCTGCCAACATGAAAATAGATCAATACTAGTCTCTAAGAAACGTACCAAGAGTAAAATTTTAGAACATTCGCATGATCTAAGGAATGAAGCATTCGGACCTGCAAAGATAAGTTCAAAAGTATTATTAGGGAAAAGCAAAAAAGTAAGTGAACATCCTCATTTGAAGACTAGAAAATAATACCTAAGCTACTAATCTTCACCCTTAAATACTTTGCTTAAAGGGACCCAATAAGGATGCATGTAGCTCAAAATAAAATTAACAAAAAGAAGGAACATTCCTGACCAAATACCACACCATTTGACAGCACGCCAAATGTAACTTACATTGCTTTGGCTACCAGAAATAAATCATTTTGCACAATCATCAGGAAACCAAATTTAAACAGCATTCCCAGCTCAATCATATAAGGTGCTTTTCCCAGGAAATACTAAATAGCAATGCACTTGGTACAGCAAGACATTGCATGACGAACAGTGGCTAAACTCTGCCCATTTAAACATCATCAGCTTACAGGTTAACTCTACAGAAGCAGGAATGCAGGCTCAGAGAACAGCAGTTCATGAAAACCATGGTATCTATAGAGTCTAAACAGCTACGAATTCATCAATTCAATTCAAATCACTCCAAGGACCATTCACGGACCAAATTAAACAGTCCGCCCGGAGGCTAACCATCGGAACGCAAACCGGGCAGCCTCCGGTTCAAAATATCCCCCAAAATTTGCCTACCAACTAGCGCTGAGGAGGAGCAGGGAGATGCCGCCGCCTCACCTCATTGAGGACCTTGCCCCGCTGCGACTTGTCGACGCTCTTGACGGCGAAGTACTCGATGCTCTTCTTCTTCCGCCCCTTGTACACCGTCTTCCGGACCCCCAAAACAAATTTTTAAAAAACACCAAAACAATCAGAAATCCCTCCAATCTGCACCCGATCCGAGCGGATCCGAACCCAGCGGGAAGAGGGAGGGTAGCGTAGCGTAGCGGGGTTACCGAGTGCTTGCCGCGGCCGATGGCCTCGTAGACGTGGAAGTTGTTCATGGCGGAGCAGCCCCCGCCCCCGCCCCCGCCCCCACCACCACCACCTGCAGGAGAACAAGGGGTGGCTCCTCCTCCTCCTCCTCTCGTCGCCTCAGGCGGAGCTAGGGTTTGCGGTTTGAGGCGGACGAATTGGGGAGAGAGTGAGCGGGATTTGGATTTGAGAGCTGGGCGGGCGCTCGGCTAGTTTTGGAGGTTTTGGGTTTTTTTTTCTTTTCCGTTTCGGCGGAGGCGCTCCCGGTTCGATCCCGGCTCGGCTCTCTCTTTTCAAACTTTTTTTTATTTTCTTTTCGGGACTCCGGGTTGTGGTTTTTTTACGTATGGGACCTTGGATTTGTACCGTATTAGGAGGAAGTCCCTGAGTTGCAACTGTCCAGTGGACAACGGCTACAAGATGTTTTGTTTTTTTTTTTTTTGAACGCAACCGCGATGGAACTTTCAAACTGGAATGCATCTAGCAGGAACGGCTTAGGATGAGTTCGAAGATGATTGAGGAAGAAGGAGATGACCGCGCAAAACGAGGGACCTCATTAGTAAATGATTAATTAAGTATTAGATATTGTAAAAGTAAAAAATAGATTAATACGGTTGATTTTTAAAGTAACTTTTATATAGAAAAAATTAAAAAAAAATACCGTTTAGCGGTTCAAAAGTGTGTTCATATAAAACGATGAAAGTTTTCACCCCTTCCTCCATACCGAACATACCATTAGTTACTAAGAAAATATGTTTCTTCTGCAAAAGAATATTCCCACATTTAAAAGTATATGCATATTATAGCTAAAACGAGCCATTCATTCTCTCCTCTCTCACTCATATCGCTTAACCCTAAAAAAACAGTTCTAACAAAACAGAAAAAAAGTTTGGCTAAGAAAAAAAATAGTGCTTAATACACACTCTCCCAATGTTAGTCTGTCATTGGTCGTATGAGTTAGTGCTACACGGACATGTTACTGTGTGGTAAAATGTAGGGTTTAATCCCCAAAGTTTGAAATGAAATTTTGTTCAAATTGTAGGGTTACATGAAGTTATTGTTAAGTTTGTGATTACTTTTCTTTCAGTGGTGACTTTATCAACATGTGCCGATCCATCTTAAAAAGATACTCACAGGATAGGACGTATACGTGCGTGTATATAAGCTATGTTCGAATTTGTCATATTTCATGATTATTTGCATGCTTTCACATCTTGAGGGTTAAACCGGTCTTAGATTCTTCAACATATGCACATAGTAGTCAACAAGAATTTAAAATGCATTTTGGAACATGAAATTCGATGTTATCCATCATTTCACTAAATTTCAGCTTTAAACACAATTTGCACGGAGATAACTAAAAGAGAGATGCAATCAATGAGCTGGCAGCAAAGCGAATCTGAAAACGCACGAGAAAAATAATTTCAGGGAGTGAATCAGTGAACAGGTTATGAATATTCCAGTAACGAATTGTGTATATTTCTTGTTGACATGCTGGAATTTATGGCTTCTAGTAACACAGAAATTACACATTGCAACGTGCTTGTCGTAAAAAAACATGATAACGGATTTATGGAGCTATGGAATGACTCGATGCTATAAATTATAAATTTATAATATACTTTGAATTGAATTCCAAAAAGAATAATTACGAGCCCTTAGCCCGGTCAAAATATCGGCCGTGGAAAGCTGCCATTCGTTATATCAGCTGAAGGCCAGAACACCTCCATTGGTTCAGTAATTCCCTTCTAAACTTCTAGGACAAAATTTCTATATTTCTTTTTTCCTAAATAATATTTGGAGCTCCAGAGTCCAGATTCCATTCCAGCCGCTGGTGATCAAGCCATCCGAGCAACATGACGCGTCATTAGCCCTGCACGGTTTCAAACTTCCAGGCTTCCAGCAGGAAGAATGCGGAAGAATATTATGTGTTCCCAGACAACTTATTTGCAGCTGTCAACTTGGGAGAACTGTCCTTCAAAGCTACTCGTCAGCTTCTGCGCAGCTGCTTCCACCCTCTGGTTATCCTGAAATTAAGGTTGAAAATGTGAAAATCTGTAAAAATAAGTCTAGTACTCCGTAATGGAAAGCACACTGCTAGAAGCTAAGTTGTACTCATTGGCGCATAAACAGGACAGGCCTACATCTATATGCAGATCAGTTGGCGGCTAACAACTGTCTTGCTTTGATGAAAAGAAGGTGTCACCCTCCACAGATTCCTGTCGTGGTTTCAGTAACCTTGTAAATTCCCCCTTCTATCTTAATGAAAATCCAGTTGACCAGCTTCGGTCAACCGAGCAAAAGAAAAGGTGTCAAAACGTTGACTTCGCTAATGTTATTTCCAAGAGCTTGCAATGATGAAATTTTGTACATGCTAGTATCACGTTGTTCCGTGGAATCAATGGGGTCTGCTACAAAGAGTTCAAGCATATACCTTTCCAATTAAACTCACGACCAATGGCCCAGACCTTGAGATCCGATGGCAACCTGCATGTCAACATTAACCATCAGAGAGATCAGACAAGTCAGAAAGAACATATAAAGCATAGGAAAATTTTCAAAACTCATTTCCCACAAAGAAAAAATATAGGAGCATCAAATCCACAATGTCATACCTATGTAGACATCAGAAAAATCTATACATAGCTTTGCGACCACTGGAGAGATTTTAACCTGAAAATGACCACAAGAAAATTTTATATAAATACATAATGAAGTCCTCCAAAAGTAAAAAATTAAGTAAATTTGATTTTTTTTTTTTTGAAATTAATGAGAAAGGTGAAAATTAAACATATAATATAGTTAACAAGTGTGGACATAAAATCTAGAATAGAAACACAAAGAAACAATCACAAGACATAAAATTTGGTCCCAATCAAGATTATTGACATAAGTTTATATAGGTCATCTACATTTTTCTATTTTATAAATATTGATGTGTGAAGGTGAAATTAATTTATGCCTCATATATATATAGTATAAAGATCAACTTTGAAACTGATAGGGATAAAATCTGAAGAATTGTTCCCCATAAAACGTCTTGAATAAAAACAGAGCAAATTCTGACAACAGTCAAAAAGACATACATCTAATAGTGATGTGCTGAGATGCTTTGACACAAAAGGTTTAGCCATGACTAAACCGCTTCCTTGTGTGTCTAGAAGACAACCCCACTCCGTTTCAAGCTCATCCACATTAGTTGCAGCAAAAATGACCACATTTTTGCATTTGATCTGCATAAGAAACCAGTTATCGAAAAGCAAAGGCAAAAAAAGGGGATTGCTAACTCCTTGTTTTTCCAAACATAGTTTACAGTAGGCACCATCGTATCACTTCCTAAATTGCATGTCAGATTTTTCATTCAGGCATACTAAACTTTGGGTCTGTGTTACCTAACAAATGTGCATGCACTTTGTCTGTCTGTACTACATCAGTATCATATCATGTCATTGACACATGGTAGCTTTGGGGATATTACATCCCTTGGAAAGCCAAAAACTATGTTCACCAAATAAGTATTTCAGAAGAGATTAAGAAAAACATCAAAACAACATGACATACCATTGGCAACGGTAGCAGTTTGTGATGCAATAAATCTGTAATACCTTCTGGCAACAAAGCCATCTGAAAGAGATGTGGAATTATATGATAATACTGCAGCTTGCACTATGCTAGAATAAGCATCAATAGATATTCGAGAATTTAATTGTATTTGTATTTTTGAACCAGATTACCTCATTTCGATCACCAGTGTAATTGTCACCTATCAGTTGACTAAGATACTCTTCAAACTCTTCATCAGGAGCCTATCAAAATTAAAAGCAAGCATTAATTGATAAAGTGAATGGCATTTGTTCAGTCAGTGCAATTCATGAAGCAACCAGACAACAATTCAAGGCTATGCACATATTTCCAGCATAAGCAGCAGGAGAGCTGAAAGCTACGCATTGGCATTTCTACATTTCAAAGGGCAGCACAAACCACAAAACAGTGGCACAGCAGAACTAGAGCAGAAGCTCAGTACAAAGTACTAGCACACCAGAACAAGAGCAGAAGGACAAAGGTGATCATAACAAACAATTAGGCTGGGGAAAATCCTACTATGAGAAGTCCTGTAGCAAAAAAATACAATGAACGCACCAGACGAACTCCAAATGCTTTTGCAACACCAGCCAGTGAAATGTCTGAATGTAAAGGCCCGAGTCCTCCAACAATAAACACCTATAATACGATGTGAATGTCATCACACACATTAATCCAAACACTTCATAACATGAAAAGGCCTACAAACTAACCATGTCATCTGTAGATTTACAACGTTCAACTTCTTCAGCAACAGAATCAATCTGCATCACAAACACATGTAATTTCCGTTAGATTTATATGCCAGAAAATTGACAAAAGTTGGCAAGAAAATTGTATAGTGCATGACAGATGCAAATATCAATTTGTGGCCATGCAGGGCTGCAAGCTCCCACATGGAACCTATACGACATACAACTATTTTGATCCATTAACTGTCTTACTTCATTGGAAACAACTGCTACATGAGAAATTCGCCAGCCAATTGCATGGAGCTTCCTGCACAAGGCTGAACCAAGTTTATCCTCAACCGTGCCGAACCTGAAACACCATGCATATGTATCAATAATTGTATAAAACAACAGTCAGTAAGGAGTCATTTCGACAAAAACAACAATCCAGAGTATCAGCATGGTAGCACCAAATTCGCCGACAGTAGTGAAGAGGAATCCTTATTATTCTGAGCTTTGAAATGCCTGGTTACACTTTGAACTTAAGACTATTCTGAACACAGACAGATGACTCTGCCCCCCCCCCCCTCCCCACCCCACCCCACCCCACCACACACACACACACACACACACACAACAGAACAAAGATGTTTCTATTGTATCAAATAGCTGGAGAGATATGATCGTTGACTACATTGCTCTTTAGTGTCCAAACTACAAAGCAATATAACTCCCGTATTTATCCAAAAGGCAATAATGCCAACAAACTAAAGTAAATTATGCACCATAAATTTCAAAAACTAAACACCAAATTAGTTTCATTAAATCCACTGTTGAATATATTTTTATAATATATTTGTATTGTGTTGGAAATGCAGCTACACTTTCATACAAACTTGAAGTTTGACTTAGGACAAACCTAAAACATTTTATAATTTGGAGCAGGGGGGATATTGGAACTGCAAGAACCTTGAGAATGGAAATTAAATCTGTAGGGACAAACTTGAAAGATTACTCACAATACTTCATCACCGACTACAATGATTGATGCTGAGCGTGAGATTGTCTGTTCCACCTCAGTATTGTTAGTACCATTGCTTGAAACAGAGGTATTCTTCTTTGTTCTACCAGCTCTTTCAAGCCTTCCATCTGATAACATGTATGCTGGCCTAAAGCTTTTCCCAGCTGATGAATCACTAAGAAGCGCATTTGGAACAGTATCATATATGCTTCCAATGGAGGTATACCTGGAATCAATGCAAGTGCATTACATATAGTAAGGTAAACTAGAAAGTTTATATGAAAATCTGTAGTACCCAAGTGGTTTAAAATTACAAGGTAGCTTTACATGACCTGATGTACCACAAGCCATTTCAGATAAATTTATTTAAAGCAACAACACGGTAAATGGTATTTTTGAACCACAGTTAACGAAATGCTAAACATTCACTAGAAGGTATACATACAGTCAACTACAAATTTGGGTTCCGAACATGGAAAAGAACCCACCCTTGATCATAGAGGCTGCAGTATTTCACCTTACAGGTCAAGAGGAAAGACCAAACATCCCTGAGGCAGAAGTATAGTATTACTTAGCAGATGAGTTAGCAGACTAGAAGGCATATTTTGCTACAATTTGATTGATTTACATGATAAGGAGGAAAACCTGTATGACCAATCCAGTATAGGATTGACCCTCATGAAAGGAGGCCAGCCAGGTGAACTAGGCGAAAACTGTTCTTGACCAACCTATAATCCCAAAAAAACTAGTAAGTAATAGATTTATCAGGAGTCAGGGGCATCAATAAGTGAAAGGCCTATGGGCATGAGTATTGGACACAATAAGTCTATCGAGATCTGAAGAACAACTGAAGAAGAGAAAAAGAAAATTACTGCATTTGGATCGCCAATTCTAGTACCAATGAAAATTGCTTTAGTAGGCCTCTCTTTCAATAGGCCTTCTAGGCCAGACTTAAAATCAGAGTGGATAGTTTCCAGTGGCAAACCATAACTGCAGAAATCAGAGGACAAAGAATATTTCTTTAACTTCTCAAGGATAGCAAATAAACCAAGAAAACAGATCTTAGTGGTTTCTTACGTCGAGACAGTTTCATAAGTGAATGAGTTGATTTCAGGGAAAGCACAAGGGCTCTCAAAATAGATGGTGCGCAAAGGACAATTTTGGATAGTATTCATTTCATCTTCACCACCAAAGCTTGATTTGTGGAGGAAGTAGCCAGCCCGAAGTAAATGCAACAGAACCTATTGATATATAGCATCGGTATCTTGTGAAACTTGCTAATAGACCAAACACCATCATTTAAAGTACAGACAAAAAAAGACAAGCAAGAGAGATCATAAGGATATTACAGTTGAATCCTTCCCACCATTAAAGCTGAAGGCAACTTCCTCAAACCTGGAAAATGAAATTTCTAAGAATGAGATGTAGGATGTTCCCATATTCAATGTATATATAAAATGAGATCATTCAAACCAAAACCTTCCCTTCTCAACATTTATCCTGGACATGTGCAGAACCATAGAAAAACTAAAAAGGAAAATAAAGGATAGGCTGCAAAAAAACACTATCAATATGCATTCTGGGAACCTCTGCCTTGTGCCTTATTCGCATAATGCAGGTATGACTGGTCTAAGTTTTCAGAGAAGACTAAGGGGCAGTGCACTATGATGATATTTCACCTTCCCATTAGCTGTTACTTATATCATGTTCAGCACAACCTGGACATTCCACATTCCAGTTATTTAAGAAGTTTGCATGATTTGTAGGTATAATTCATCATTCATTGAAAAAATTCTTCAGCATCCTACAGAAATGTCACTGTGACTTCACCGAATGTACTTTGCATTGGAACAACATGAAGATTTGAATCAGAACATGTATATCGTCATACTTACAAGCTAAAAACATAGCAGTCAGAGAACCCAATTGGCATGAAAATTAATAAATGTGCCTGATTGCACGGTTAGAAAAATAGGTCGCCTATGGGTCTCAAACACTCAATATCCTCAAGAAATTTTCTTGGTAGACAGCATTGCATTTCACCCGAATTACATATTCTGAGCTGCTTGCAGTACAGAAACTGAAACAAAAAATTCAAGTTTATGAATCAATCGATGCAATCTTGGAAGCTATTTTAAAGACTTTTGGCACATACTCTCAACGCAAGCTCAAATTTTGTTACTATATAATACTAAGCTATTTAACTCAAAATTTTCATATGCATTGCTCTGCAAAAGAAATGTGTTATCACTGGATGGACCTTCCCTGAAACACCTCCGGTTTAAGATGACATGATAAACATGCATCATGGGTTTTCATTCCCTATATCAATGTAGTTTGATTTAGTTTCTCTCTTCTCATCCAAAGAAACTCAGTTTTCAGTTAACCATAGTTTAAGAGTTGACTGAAAAAGAAACAGCTTACAACTCACAAAACGAACATATAAATCTTTTGATCATCAGAACTAGTGTAAGAACAGCCAAGGCAACCTGACTAAGCTACAACAATAACAATGTACCTACTCCGGTTGTTTCAGGACAGCAGTCAAAACACATCTACTTCAACTGGTGGTCTGAAGAAACCAAAATGATAATCTGTGGCCAGGGAGTCCAACCAAAATCCAAGCAATTGAAACTAGCAACTTAACCTTGCTGTTATGCCAGCCAATCCAAGTAATTAGACTGTCCTAAATCACCAAAAATTACAAGTAGATACCGAATGCATGAATTAAACAGCGGCAGAGAGCTGCAGATTGAGATCTAAGCAAAAATCTCCCCAAGTCGATCTTTCCTCCCATGCGTTAGATACCGCACATCCCCAAATCCGAGGTGGATGAAAACCAACCCTGTCAGTCGTTACAGGACACGCGGCAACCCAGCCCAACCCCCACCCAATCGCGCCACGCAGCACTCACACCGCGGCTTCCCCCCCCCCCCCACAGGAATCCCAGCGTTCCCCCGTGGACCGTCACGGAGCTAGGCCACAATCACCACTACCCCCAATCTAGTAGCAGCGAGGGAGGAGAGGCGTACGGGTAGAGCGCGAAGGCCCGCTGCACGACGTAGACGGCGTTGTCGTACTTGGTCCGCAGGCGGCGGTCGCTGCTCGCCCGCACCGCCCGGTCGATCTCCATCCCCCCCACTCCTCCTCCAACCCCTGCGGAGAGAGAGAGAGAGAGACTGAGAGAGATCGCCCGCCCCGCCCGCCCTCCGCGGAGAGGACCAGCGAGCGTCTAGCAGCGGAGGAACTCGTCGGCCGGCTGGCTTCGGAGGGCGTCGTCCGCCGCCGCAGCCCGCGCTGCGCCGGAGGAGAGAGAGAGAGAGAGAGAGAGAGAGAGAGAGAGAGAGGCTTCTCCTTCCACAAGAGAAGGGAAGGGAAGGGATGGATAGAGGGGGGCACGCTGCGGATGCTATTTCTGCGTTGGAGATCTCTCTCTTTCTCTTCTCACTTCTTCCTCGGCTTCCGCTTGGCTCGGGGAGGATATCTGGTGCGGATCCTCCGCAACCGCTCACTGGCAACTGGGCCCTACAGGCTATATGGCCCACCTGTCAGTGAGCAGTGCCGCGGAGGATCTGAATGGCTCGCTCGGTCTCTCCCCATTCTTGCGATGTTTTTTTCTCCGGCGCGCGAGTCTCCTGGCGCGCACGGGGGACGGATCATGGACCCGGCACGCCGCTGACGTGGCCTGGGAGGGTGAGGCCTTCGCTGTTTGCTCCAGCTTCCACCGATTTTGGTGCGTTCTTTTTATTTTTTCTCCACATTTTTATGGGTGATTTCCGGATTATAGTGTTTTTTTAAAACGGTTTATTTATTATACTCCGAATTATCTTTCTTGGATAGATTTTTTAACTCTGTAGAGTTAATCTTTATCATTTATATTAAATAATATCTATCAAAAGATAAGATGATCGTGGGAAATTTAAGTTTTTTTTTCTACTTTTACGGGTGGTCAAAATAAATTTATCACTCGCTGTCTATGACATGTGGGTTCTTATGAGTCTATGGTATATGGGTTCAGTGTCAAATCTGTTACGAAAGTCCGTACGAGTGGCAAAAAGTTAAATGTCCCGATGATCTTTCGGCTTCATCTCGCAAAAGAGCACACCGCAGTCGTGTCACGTCCTATTTTTCGAGATGGCAAACAAGTTGAGGCTCTTGTCACACATAGAGATGTACAAGAATCCAAATCTTTTAGCCCATAAAATTCAATAGCCATATATAAGAAGCGATTGAAATTGTACGGAGGTTTGAGCCAAAAATATATAAAGGATAAGTTATGTTACGAAAGGACTCGTTGACCTTGGTTCTTTACCACCCCTCATATGAGAGATAAAGTGTGTGTTATTTTGGATAAAAATGTGTGGAATCAATTTGCTCACGTAAAATGAGCTAAGGTATTATCACATGATTAATCATGTATTAATTATTTTAAACTTGAAAATTAGTACAAATAAATGTAGTTATTTAAAACTTACCGTGATATTTATTAATTTGTGTGTAATGTGTGTACGCGGAAAGCTTATTTGCATTGGAGTATTCTAACTCTATCTCATAAAGACTTCATTTTTAGTATCCCTCCTTTGTCATAAAAATATTATTTCTTGAGTAATTATTGTAGTTATTGTATTGGAGTTTGGTAAAATGAGATAAATTTATTAAAAGTTAAAAAAAGTAGGGAACAAATAAACTGATATTTGAACAAACGAAGGATGTTCCAGTCTTTTATGTTTTTATACTGGTGTGCATGAGATACGTTAAAAATCAAGTTTTCTTTCATGAAGAGAGTATGATGTGTTCCCCTTTTATATATTTTCTGAAGAATAAATTGATACAATATATTTAATCCCAAATGACAAATTGATCGAGCATATGTCGTATGCACCAAGGGTATAGGTTCGAGCATTGAGAGTGTGGAATTTCACAGTTATGGTATAATCAGAATCAGATCCTCTGTCATTGCATATTAATGACAAACAAGACACAGTGTAGTGACATTGACATTGGCAGAATCTCATGCGTTATTTAGAGACGGATGGCTATGGATTCCCTACTACAGTACAAAACAATAAATTTATTATTATTTTGTCTAGAGTGATTTGTTATGGTATCGCACAACACGTCTGCTCCATTGTCCTGCCATTCTTCTCTATGTGTTTTACTATACTAGCCTGCTATTGCTTTAACATTAATATCAGGTGATCCAAATTCGGTCTAATCAATTTCTTTTTCAACAACGGATTTCTATTTTGACGTGAAAATCCTAAATATCCTCTTACTTAGTCATATTTTACCAGCCTTTTCATCCAAACAATGAAACATATTATTTGCTCCACACTTCAAAGCACATGTTTTCTCAAAAAAACAAAAACTTATCATGTGTTGCTTCCACCACTTATTTTAAACTTTGCTAAGTTCATCTCTTAAAATATTGAACCTATCCCTAACAAACCGATAAATTCATGGTAACAACCTGCTCAACGATGCAAGTCACTCGAAGTAACTAAGCGGGTGTTTGTTTCCCTGAATTTTTTTTAATCCCCTTGGACACTAATTAGAAGTATTAAATATAAACTATTTATAAAACTCATCACATACTTTAGACTATTTCGCGAGACAAATCTATTGAGCCTAATTAGTCTATAATTAGCGAATGTGAGGCTACGGTAAACATTTGCTAATTGTGGATTAATTAGACTTTAAAAATTTATCTAATGAAATAGTCTTTATTTATGCAATTAGTTTTATTATCAGCCTATATTTAATACTGAAAAAAATCCCTAGATCCAAATAGCCCCTAACTTTAGCGATCTGATTGGTCTTCACATATGTATATAAAATCGAGCACATGGCATTTCCTTTGGCGCATAAAAGAAACGGTTTGGACTTAGCCCTTTGGGTTAGGTTAATTACTTTACTTGCTCTACTCCTTACCGAGTCTTCAGATTAGGTAGGTGTTGGATAGATTTTGGATGGACATGCACATTCGCATGACGACGTGCCCATGCTGCTGCGGGTAGCCAGCCAGCGAGCAGCGACGTCCATAGACGAAGCTACTCTCACATGCGCACAAAATGCACCATCGTTGTGCCGTGGCGTGGCTGAATTGAACGAGCGTGAGAGAGTTCGTTACTCGAAAGTTGTGGCCATACATTTCCATTTATCTAAAAAAATGCGGTAGTGACCATACGTCCAGGGTTCGCAGTTCGTAGCCAGAAATTAATTTATTTTTAGGACGGATGAAGCATTAGTACTCCATTATTTCGAATTATGTGGTGAATTATTTCGTTAGTAGAAGAATTTAACCAAATATTACTCTGTCAGGATATAATTTTTATGAAAAAATTGATGTTATTAGATTCCTATTTGAAAGTATTTTTTTATGATTATACTTTTTATCGCGTAAGTGATAATTAACAGAATATTTTGGTTAAACTCTTGTACTAACGAAATAAAATATATTATATATTTTGAAATAAAATGAGTACTGCTTTTTTAATAAACTATCGTTTTGGTTCTTGTGAGAAGGAAAGCCAAAGACGAAAGAGGTGATGCCCAACAATCTCACACAGATGCTAACTTAAGTGCATTGTTACTAGGCGTGGGTATAGTAGCGTAGTAAAATTTAGATTTAGTTGCGTATTTTTATAAGAATATTAAGTATATTATCTGAAACTTTGATACGATATATTTATTGATTCATCTATTTTAACATGATATATGATGCGCATATTTATCATCAAATTATATATTTTAGTTTTAATTTTACCCTTATAAGATTTCTGCTACACATACTACCGTTATAGTATAATAAAATCAGATCCGTTGAATCTAGAGGAATGAACAGCTCATAATCATTCCAGTGTACCAAAAAAACCCTAACTTAATGGATAACGTGTTACGATGGGGAAGACCGTATGATTGGAATAAGGAAATGAGTGAAAGGTTAAGATTAAATGAGACATGACGAATCCATGGCTAGGATTGGAAGACACACTTCCAAGGTGGGAAAATATTTTCCAAGTCCCATCATATAAAACAAACCCAAAGAGTAAAAGGCATGAGGGTGCATACAACTTAAACTTATAGTTGTACCATCTAAATCTATAAACTTAAAAATTACTACCTCCGTTTCATAATGTAAGATGTTTGACTTTTTTTATTATAACATTTGATCATTCGTCTTATTTAAAAATTTAGTACAAATATAAAAAATGACATGTCATGTTTAAAGTTCTTTTGATAATAAAATAAGTCATAAGCAAAACAAATGAAATTTTTATAATATTTTGAATAAGACAAATGGACAAACATTGCAAGGAAAAAAGTCAAACATCTTATATTATGAAACGGAGTGAATATATCTTTAGACCCCAAACATGCTGAAGGTACCATTGATGGTCCAAAATCCCACGTAGCACACCAAATGGATGCTGACGTGGCATGATTACTAACCCTAAGCTGACTAACGTGTGCGGGCCAGTTGCATGATTTGTTTCCCCTATTTTTTCTTCTTTTTATTTTTTTCCTATTTTCTTTACGAGCCAGAATTTAACTTTAAAACTTAATTTTAGATTTGTTTTGAGGTTTTCACCGGCTCGTTTTCAACATTTGCCTCTAAATCGCAATGGACACATAATAAAAGTTATCCACGTACTATTTTTATTGCTAATAAGTGGTTTCGTCTATAATTTTCAACCGTTTACAATTATATACAAGCACAACTGTACCAGTTTCCAATTGGATTATATGAGCATAGTATTCACATAGGAGCACCCATGAATTAATATATACTACTCAGTCCGTTTCATTCTGTAAAACTTTTTAGCTACGCCTATATTCATCTATTATCTATTGATCAATGTATGTTAATGGTATATATGTCTAGATTTATTAGTATCCATATGAATCTAAGTAATGTTAGAAAGTCTTATATATTATGAAACAGAGGTAGTATCGTTTTTGTACACATGATACGTCAAAAGGTTTTAAGTGTAAAACCTTGCTTTATTTTTCCCTAAACCTTCACAATTGATGTGTATTCCATTTCTCTAAAATTTCATGAGTTTGATCTACAAACGACTCATCTGTTGTTGTCGTGGCTTGGCACTCGTGATTGAACTGGTTTCAGAATATCCATCAACTTCCTTCTTTTTGTTAACCTTATTTGCTCTACCGGCCCTTTCAAGCGTTCCATCTGTCAGCATGTACGCCGGTTTAAACCCCCCTAGCCCATCACTCAGCTGTGCATTTGGGACAGTATCATGTATGCTACCAATAGAAGTATACCTGAAACCATAGCAAGGGCAAATGAATTGCATCATTGATCTAAAAGTTCACATGAAAGAGTGAAAACCTCTATGGCAACCTAGGTTACAAGTTAAGAGTTTTTACCGAATGAGCTGAAGGTTTAGAAATCAGAATGTCCACATGTATCGATAATTTTGTAAATGATGTGATAAATTGTGCCCTAACCCACAAGGGAACATGAAGATTAACATCTACCAAAAAATGTGTGACAGTTGAAAAGAACATACCCTTGATCATAAAGGCTACAGTAGTTGACCTTGCAGGTCAAGAGGAAAGACCAAACGTCCCTATCAAAGCAAAGCATTAGAATTGGCAACTCTCAAAATTGAAGGTAAAGTACTTTGATTGATTCACATGATAAAGAGACCAACCTATAAGACCAATCCAAGATTGGATTCACCCTCATGAAAGGAGGCCAGCCAGGGGAACTAGGAGAGAACTCCTCTTGACCAACCTGAAATTGCACCATTTAACTACTATTACTACTGGCAAGATTAAAACCAAAACGGTACATGGGAAGTAAAATAATTTTAGACTAATGCAGAAGAATCATTCAGGAGAGTTACCGCATTCGGATCGCCATTTCTAGTGCCAAGGAAAATTGCTTTGGTAGGCTTCTCCTTCAGCAGGGCTTCTAGGCCAGACTTGAAATCTGTCCGGATAGTTTCCAGTGGCAAACCGTAGCTGCATAATTGAAGAAGTGTACAGTTCAATTTTTTTCTTCTTACAGACAATCAAAATTCAGGGCAACAAACAGATAGACAAAAGAAAACAGGAACAAGAACAAATCTTATCGAATCATTACGTCGAAGCAGTATCATAAGTGAACGAGTTGATTTCAGGAAAAGCAGTAGGATCTTCAAAGTAAATGGTCCGCATGGGGCAGTTTTGAATGGTACAGTCCGTTTGATCCCCATTGCCTGAACTTGTTCTGTGCAGGTAGTAGCCAGCTCGAAGCAAATGCAACAGCACCTATCGATTTGTCACGTTGTTATGTTGTCAGTTGGAACTGGCCATCAGTAAATTAATTGAAAAACAAGCAAAGGGAAACGTAGAGGTGTTACAGTTGAATCTTTGCCACCGTTGAAGCTAAAGGCGATTTCGTCGAACCTACAACAAAAGTGGGCAATGATAAGTACAGTGTGCAATTAAAAATTATGTAACAATACCGAAATACCAGTCCATCATATTCAGAGAAAAAAATAAAGACGACTGAAAGTTGTCTCAGGATTAAAATTAAAATTAAGAGCACTACTATTCGGGGTTTACAAAACCGACATAAACCGGTCCGGATTCGCATAATAAAAAATTCCCCGACCTTATCGTTAGCATAAACCGTTTGGTTTTTAAAAAATGATTCGTCAACGTTTTCGTGGAATGCGGATTTTATCATCTATGCCTTCTCTGACGCAGAGAGACGTGTAGGCTGATTATTTAAAATTTTTGACATTGAAATTGGATTTGATTTGGGGTTTCTTCGTTGTAGGGGGTAATTGTTTGGATTTCATGAAAAACTCCAAACGATATATTTAGAAACAAAAAATAATTTATAAATAAAACTTTTATAACCGTATTTTTAGCGATCTAAAAGCCAAATCTGAAAAATAAATTCAGTGAAAAAATAATCATAAAATCAACTCTGAATTCAGTGAATAAAACTTTTATAACCGTATTATAAGCACATTGAAGAAAAAGATGAGGATGCTCGTTTATTTTTTAGCCTTTTCCTTGTTCGCTTATAAATAGGCCAAGTTAATTTTCCTCAAAAGCCAAACTATGCGAGACATGACAAACTAATAGCTGCAGTTAAAAGAGACGACACGCTATAATATTTGCACTCATCGCTTCAAGTTCAAGCAGATGGTAAGGAAAGATGTAACGTATTATTATATATGTTGTATCTTTGCTCTATATTTTTTTTCCAATTTTTTCATGGCTTTTTCGTGACGCTTTCTAAACTACTAAATATTATATCTTTTACAAATTTTCCTATATAAAAGTTTATCATCTTATCTTTTTAAAATAGAATTTTAAGTTTGTAGTTTATAATTCTATAGTTTACACTATTAAATAATTATCCCAGGAATCAGATAATCTTTTATCCGAAAACCGAAAAAGAACACACCACATAAGATGTTTTCGTTTTACCTATATTTATTTTCAACTTTGAATATACAGTTAATCTCAATCTTTTCCAAAATCACTAATAGCTTCGTCATGTATCATCAATGGCGGAGGAGGAACGCTTACGGGTAGAGAGCGAAGGCTCGCTGGACGACGTAGACGGCGCGGCCGTACTTGGCGCGCATCACGGAGTCGCCGCTCGCCCGCACCGCCGCCTCCACCTCCATCGCCGCCGGCCGGTCCGTCCGTCGGTCAAGTTTTCCGACGAGATCAGAGCAGCGCGCCGGCCAAGAAGCTTGTACACAACGAGGGAAATAAAATCAAATTCGAGGGAATCGATCGTTTAATACTGCCGCCGAGAGAGTTATTCTGCAAATCGGATTAGAACTATAGCTTGAGGGACCCGAATTGGACTCGTTTTCCCCAATTTGGCATCGGATCCGGCCCAATTAGAACCCGCGGCACAGAAACTCCAGTGGCCACCGTTTCATGTAGGATTAGGCCCCGCCGCCGGCGCCAGAAATTTTTGGATTTTTAATTTTATTTATTAAATAATTCACAAATTTGAATTTTTATTTCCATTAATCACAGATCTAACCTCATTCCGCTCTTACAGAGGACCGACAAGGTGTTTTATGTAAAATTGCCGCTCATGCCCGAGAATTTTTCAATTGAACCACGGTTTTATACTATATTTATAATGTATGTAATTATTTAATCACGGGTATTGGTTTAGCTCAGTGGTCACCACCATTCTCTTCTATCCTAACCACTGAGCTAAGCTAGTAGTTGTGATTAAATAATTACATATGTTATACAATATATATATCAAACCATGATTGAAAAGTTCTTAGGCGCGAGCAGCAATTTTGCATTTCTGCGAAAAACCCTTGCCTTCCTCTGTAAGGGCATAAAGGGGCAAAACACAAAAAAATCATCGACCGCCGTCATCATGTTCATTGTTGTCCTCACACCGTATACCATGTAGGCTTTCCGCAATACAGAGGGCGGCAGGAGGTTAGATATGTGATTTTTCGAATTTATGAATTATTTAATAAATAAAATTAAAATCCAAAGAATTCCCGGCGCCACTTCCTCCTATCGGGCGACGTCCACGGGTCCTGATGGTGTGTGCGGTAGTAGTTTCTCGTTACCACGTCGGGTGCTTGGATCACAGCTGAGGGGGGGGGATTTTTTTTAACCTTTTAATAAATAATTTTATTACTAAACCTTAGAAAAAAATATTTTTACTGTATGAACCTTTTGATCATGCCAGTGTCGGTGGCGGGCAAGATAACGCCGTCACGCGACCTGGTTGACGTGGCAGTCTTCTGATAATGGTGTGGTCTGCCATGCTAAAAACTCTGCGTGGTAGCATTGTACCATACTGTTGGTGGTGGCGTGATCAAAAGATTCATATGGTAGAAATATTTTATCACAAGGTTTAGTAATAAAATTATTTATTAAAAATATTTAAAAATAAAAAAATTCGGGGGCAGAGGGGATTGGTTTGGTGGGGGAGATGGTGAAGGTTTCATCAAGCAAAGTCTGGTATGGTGAGCGGCGGCGGGGAGGGCGAGAGAAGGGGAGGCAAGGGCACGAGCGACGGCTGGGTGGCGGCATGGGCGAGAGAGGCGCAGGCGAGGCCGGGAGCGGTGGAGGCGACCATGCCCACAATGGCGGGGCGGCAGAGGCCGCGCAGCTCACGAGCTGGTCCAGCCATTCGAAGCGTACTGGAAGTGGCTCGCGACCTAGTAATTGTCGTCGTCCTATGCATCATGGCACTTGTCTGGCTCTCCTTGCCGTTCTTGTGTCTCGCCGTCGTGGCGATTGGACAGGGGTTCTTCATTGTTGTCACCTCCTGCTGGTCATTCGTCGGTCTCGTGGGCTGCTGCGGGCTGTTGCTGCTCGCCACCACTGCCCTGGTCGGACGATCGCTCGTCTACGCCGTCTGCTACGGCGGTGTTGGGGGAGAAATTGGACAAGAGCAGTGGCCTCTCTTATGCCTCTTCATGGGACCGCGTTCGGCAGCTATACTAGTTAACTTATCTTCCCTCGTTTTTCACGCGCACGCTTTCCAAACTGCTAAACGGTGTATTTTTTATAAAAATTTTCTATAGAAAAGTTATTTTAAAAAATTATTAATCTATTTTATATTTTTTAGTAATTAATAATTAATTAATCATGTACTAATCTATTACTATGTTTTCCGTGTCGGGATAAGTTAACTTATCTATTCACGTCCGAACGCAGCCTAGGAGCATTATCGTCCGTCCGAGTGAGAAAAACCAATGAAAATGGTCGGATCGGAGAAATGGCAAAACAAATGTTGTGCACCGATTCAGATTGGTATTTTAAATGTGCAATCCTGCGGAGCGGCATTTTACCGAAACTAGGTATTGGGAGTGTCATAATGTCCAACTTCTCTATTTTATAGTATCACTTTTGTACACAAGAGTTTAAGTGCAGAACCTCACTTTATTTTTCCTAAACCTTCATAATTGATATGTACAACATCCGTCCCATAATAACTTTATTTTTCGATTTCTGTGTTTAACTTTTTGACCATTCGTCTTATTTGAAAAATTTGTAAAAAAACTTAAAAAAATTAGCCACATGTAAATTACTATTTATATTTTATCATCTAGTAACAATAAAAATATTAATTGCAAAAAAATTAAATAAAACGAAGAGTCAAAACATTGTATCTAAAAGTTGAAAAATAGATTTATTTTAGGATGGAGGTAGTATTCTATCTCTAAAATTTCATGAGTTTGATCTACAAACGACTCATCTATTGTTGTCGTGGCTTGGCACTCGAACTGGTTTCAGAATATCCATCAACTTCCTTCTTTTTGTTAACCTTCTTTGCTCTACCGGCCCTTTCAAGCGTTCCATCTGTCAGCATGTACGCCGGTTTAAACCCCCCTAGCCCATCACTCAGCTGTGCATTTGGGACAGTATCATGTATGCTACCAATAGAAGTATACCTGAAACCATAGCAAGGGCAAATGAATTGCATCATTGATCTAAAAGTTCACATGAAAGAGTGAAAACCTCTATGGCAACCTAGGTTACAAGTTAAGAGTTTTTACCGAATGAGCTGAAGGTTTAGAAATCAGAATGTCCACATGTATCGATAATTTTGTAAATGATGTGATAAATTGTGCCCTAACCCACAAGGGAACATGAAGATTAACATCTACCAAAAAATGTGTGACAGTTGAAAAGAACATACCCTTGATCATAAAGGCTACAGTAGTTGACCTTGCAGGTCAAGAGGAAAGACCAAACGTCCCTATCAAAGCAAAGCATTAGAATTGGCAACTCTCAAAATTGAAGGTAAAGTACTTTGATTGATTCACATGATAAAGAGACCAACCTATAAGACCAATCCAAGATTGGATTCACCCTCATGAAAGGAGGCCAGCCAGGGGAACTAGGAGAGAACTCCTCTTGACCAACCTGAAATTGCACCATTTAACTACTATTACTACTGGCAAGATTAAAACCAAAACGGTACATGGGAAGTAAAATAATTTTAGACTAATGCAGAAGAATCATTCAGGAGAGTTACCGCATTCGGATCGCCATTTCTAGTGCCAAGGAAAATTGCTTTGGTAAGCTTCTCCTTTAACAGGGCTTCTAGGCCAGACTTGAAATCTGTCCGGATAGTTTCCAGTGGCAAACCGTAGCTGCATAATTGGAGAAGTGTACAGTTCAGATATTTTTTTGCAGGCAATCAAAATTCAGGACAGCAAACAGACAGACAAAAAAGAAAACAAGAACAGGAACAAATCTTGTCGAATTATTACGTGGAAGCAGTATCATAAGTGAACGAATTGATTTCAGGAAAAGCAGTAGGATCTTCAAAGTAAATGGTCCGCATGGGGCAGTTTTGAATGGTATAGTCCGTTTGATCCCCATTGCCTGAACTTGTTCTGTGAAGGTAGTAGCCAGCTCGAAGCAGATGCAACAACACCTATCGATTTGTCACGTTGTTATGTTGTCAGTTGGAACTGACCATCAGCAAATTAATTGAAACAAGCAAAAGGAAACAGGTGTTACCGTTGAATCTTTGCCACCGTTGAAGCTAAAGGCGATTTCGTCGAATCTGCAGAAAAAGTGGAAAACGATAAGTACAGTGTGCAATTAAAAATTCTGTAATTATACCGAATCATCAGTCCGTAACATTCAGAGAGAAAAAAAGACGACTGAAAGTTGTCTCCGGATTAAAATTAAAATTAAGAGCAATACTACTCGGGTTTACAAAATCGATATAAATTTTTATATGTTGCGTTTTTTACTCTAATTTTTTCGTAGTTTTTTATTAGCTCTTACGTGATGCTTCCCAAACTACTAAACGATACATCTTTTACAAAATATTTCTATATATGAATCCATCATCTTACCTTTTTAAAATAGATTTTAAAGTTTACAGTAACTAATTTCTCACTTTTGCTATTGATAAAATGTTTAATTTTTGTTCTTTTGTCAAATACACGCGCAATGCATGGGGGCTGAGAGAGAGGGCGTTTATGGACTTTTTTTTTTACTTGTGTATATGTCTTCCAATTATCATCCAATAGCAGTGATTAGATTTGATCGATAGAATTAAAATTTTCAAACATTTGATCACTAGGCGGACCCCTAATTTCATCATTTACACTTTAAAAATCTATCACAAAAATTAAAAAAAACTTTGATCTGAGAACTGAAAGAGAACACACCCTATATGATAAGTTTCGTTCTACCTATATTTGTTTTCAAATTTGAATATACAGTCCATCTCAATATTTTCAAAATCACCAAATAGCTTCGTCATGTGTCATCGGTGGCGGAGGAGGAGCACTTACGGGTAGAGAGCGAAGGCTCGCTGGACAACGTAGACGGCGCGGTCGTACTTGGCGCGCATCAGGGAGTCGCCGCTCGCCCGCACCGCCGCCTCCACCTCCATCGCCGCCGGTCGGTCGAGTTTTCCGACGAGATCAGAGCAGCGCGCCGGCCAAGTTTTCCGTCGCTCGTACACGAGAGAAATAAACTCAAATTCGAGGGGGGAATCGTTTAATACTGCCGTCGCAGAGAGTTGTTCTGCAAATCGGATTAGAACTATAAATTGATGAGGGACCCGAATTGGACTCGTTTTCCCCAATTTGGCATCGGATCCGGCCCAATTAGAACCCGCGGCCCAGAAACTCCAGTGGCCACCGTTTTATTTAGGGTTAGGCCTCGCCGCCGGCGCGCGCGTCCTCCCGCCGGGCGAGCTCAATCTCCGCTCCACTCTCTCTCTCTCCGTCCGCCCCCGCACACGCGGTCGGCGGAGGTTGCGCGCGCGTCCACGGGTGCTGTTCGTGTGCGGTTCCGTGGAAGAGGAGGGGGGGGGGGGGGATTGGTTTGGTGGTGGAGATGGTGAAGGTGTCATCAAGCAAAGTCCGGTATGATGGAATCATATTTTGTATACTCGAGATTCATTCCATGGTAGTTGGTTGGTGTCAGGAGCCAACGATTTTTCTCCCAAGATACTTACTACCTTACGTTCATGTAGGATAAAAGTGGGAATGCTTTTATTTGTTTGTTTGTTCGTTTGTTCATGGCATCTATTCATAGTGAAGCTCAGTGATGTTTGTTCAGAATGAAACTTAGGTTTGGAAAACTCCGTAGGAACGAATCTTTGATTGGGTTCATAGCTTACTTTTTTTTGACTTTTGCATCTGAACATTGCTCCAACCAACAATTGGTGTAGCTATGAGCCTGGACCGACATTTGAGGAGAACAATAAGGAGGCTATGCTTGACATCTCACCAACAGAGTCAACAGAACTTTGGCTAATACAATGGCCTCTAAATCAGGTATCGCGGATTATTTTTATGTTGTGCCATGTAGCATGCTGCTGAAATGATGCACAGCTGATCTTGAATTTAACGTTTTTCTGTGTTAGATGAAGGTAGATGTTTCTGATTTTCATGGGGAAGAGCTTACTCTTAAGTTGCATCACGATGGAACATTGGGCAGTCTGGAGAGTTCATCAGGTAAGATATATTCAATGAACTATTTCACATTTGATAGGTTACATCTTATGATGGTTTCTGACCTTTCTGTACAGTTTGATGAAACCTATATTTGCCATGCAATCATACCTGCACGGTTGTATCTTGCTGACTGGGCAATCACCTACATATGACCTTTCTGTACAGTTGGATAAAACCTATATTTGCACATGCAATTACTAAAGTCAGATGATGTTAATCCTATTGATGGAACTGTTTGCATTTCTATGGTGAAGCATGCCTCTTGTTTTTGTAGATAGATTAAATCAATGCTGACTCTTTGACTATAAATAGTGTTTTGCAGACCTTTCAAGTATTAGCTGTAGTTTTTAGTTGCCAGGGAACTTCCTGGTGTAGGTATACCGATACTTATTGCATGTCTTTTTCAATAGAAGTTGGAATTAAGATGCTATAATTTAGTTTACATAGTAAAGACATTCATATGCTTTGTGGATGTCCAGAAGTTTGATTGTTGAAGTGAAAATTCTTCTCAGCTTCCTCATATAATGGCCCCTAAGCTTCTCCTTGATTCGAAGCTATATTGTTGATGTACATCAGGAAGACTATTATTAGTAGCCAGGTTCTCTTATTTTGGTTTCATTGGTTGAGATCATCGCTTTTAAATTATTGTGGCTATAACATTTTAAATTTCTCCAAAAAGTTTGAGATGTACTTAATGTTCTTAATTTGACAGGGAAATCTTATGAACTTGTCAGCTTTGCCTCTCAGCAACCAGATGCAACTGTTTTCCTGCCATCAGGATCAGAAGCAAAAGCTGGTATGCTAAAATACCAACATTGCAGTTTATTTCTGCAGTATTTTGGGTGGATGCTGTTTTTACTAGCTATTAGTCTTGTTAAACTGAGCTTTTTATTGACATACTTGGTTTTGTGTGGGTTAGTTTTTTTGGGTCATATTTGATAGCATAATTGATAGGATGTGCCTGCCACATCTTCCTTTTCCCAGAGGCAGCTATAAACTCTTGTAGTGTTCTAACTTGCTGTATGCATTTTGTGTTCCCTAACCCCAACAAAAAATTCCAGTTGGGAAGATTTCACGTCGAGTTAGCTTAGTTCGGTATCCTGATCCTGAAGAACTGGAGAAGCCTAGTTATGGGAGTCTTACTCCTAGCAGTAAGAAATCTGCAGGTGAGTACATTTTTTTGGACTTCTTTTTTTAACTGATGCCACTTTTCTTCTGTCAATATTATGCATTATAGACTTCTTAAGCACAATGTGCCATTCCAGTTGGCTACTAGTCAAGCCACTAGATTACGTCCTGTTTTAACTAAATATATCCAAAATCACCAGATTTGACTTTGTAAGTGCATAATGCTGTTCAGTCCGCTGGCATTGATACGAGTGAGGTGAAGAACCCAAATTCCATTTGCGTGCTATTTGTGTTAGATTTGTGACCTCATTAAAAGTTGAGAGATTAGTCGAAATTCCCATTTTACCTTATGAAGGCTCATGTCAACGATGCAATGTATGCACCTGTATTCTAAGATGGAACTACAGTTCTGAGAGTGAAATACTAAGCCCATCTATTGCCAACTTAATTTGTGCACAAGCCTTGATAAAATTGTTCTGTAGTTTCCATTTATGTTGGTGAAGGTATGCACTTCTGTGACAACCAACAGTTGAGGTGTTTTGTCCTTTTCTATCATAACCCCCAGTTAGTAAATAGAACACGTCAGTAAGCTGCAATTGCATTCACTGATCAGAGTTTGCCCGGTTTTCCAGGTTCCTCGAAGAGGACAAGGTCTCGGTTCACTAGCGGATCGAAGAACCGCAGCAGCCAAGGTTCAGCGCTGTCGCTGGGCCAACAAAGCGCCGAGCCCATGCACAAGCACAAGCAAAAAGGAAAGGATGAAAGCAGCCTGGCGCACTCAAATGTATCAGGCAAGTCCACCGAAGGATCGCAGGCCCGTAGCGGTGACAGCAACACGACATCGGAGATGCCTCAGTCGTCAGCTGAGAGATCCAAGAAGAAGAACAAGAAAGTTAGGATCGCAGAGTAGTAGCATCACCATCCTACCATGAGCCGTCGCTGCCCAGGAGTGACAAGAAGGTCAGCATCTCCCAGGAGCTCTATTATGAAGGCAGCTCCTTTAAAGTTTCCTGCACCTTTGATGGATCATTATTTTGCTGCATTTTGGTCGGCTGTTTGGTTTGTATTTTTTTGTGATGAGCAGCCAGCTCTGCACGAGATGCTGAATCGCCTTAATTTTTACCGTGTTAAGAAGATGGCATTTGGTCTAAGTTTTGATCGACTGGGATTTCACCATATGAATCACCTTGTACCTGTAGCTGTCGCCAATTTGGGCGTGGAATGTAAACATTTTATTGGATCACACGAACTGGTTCATTTTGTCGGTCAAGCCGTGGTTGTTTTGACCCTCTGGACAAAATCATTTTCGAGGCCGTATAATGACATTTTCGCGGTGATAAAAACATTTATCGGTGCCCCCCCCCACCCCAAAAAAAAAAGAGAAGGCGAGGTGTTCAGCCAAAAACCAAAAAAAAAAAAAACGGGAGCATTCTCTGCATCTGGAGACGACCCACATGGGCTTGGGCCGGTGAGCCGCATTGTGGGCTTTAGGGGCTTACAGAAAAAAAACTCTCGCAAAGAGCTACGATGTCACACACACTGACACACATATAAAACTATTTTTATTAACTCTGCTTAATAACATATTAATGATATTTTTTTAATAAAATTCTGTTGCAACGCATGAGCGATCTTATAGTAAAGTAGATAGAAAACAATGAAAAATAAAATAAATACAAAGCATACATAAAGAATGTTTGCACATATGACATTTCTTATGGTTCCTTATGTGCATACGAATCAACTTTAACTTAACATAATTTACCCGTATATATTGTTTTTGACTTAGTTCACACGTACTAAGCAAGTTTATGCATCATAATAACCATTTTACGAGTTTATATATTAAATGACACCCACCTAACAAGTCCATGTACAATCACGCAATTTACTCCTAATTTAAATAAAGGGAAATATTGTTTTCCAAAAGAAAGGTAAGAAAAATCATTCATCTTATTCATAAAAACTATGTAAACATTATTTTTTACTTGTTTTATTATTAAACGTATTTTAAGCCTGCCATCTTTTTTTATGTTTGCACTGGTTTTTTAAGTTAGATGATGATTAAGTGTCATGTTGAAAAATCAACAATATTACATATTTAAAAATGGAAATAACATTTTATGGCTATGTGTGCATACAAAAATGCAGAACTATTGCATTAATATTCTATTTATGTTGGGTCTCATCGTTTTGCTTCAGCTTCTCCTTTTGTTTACGAGCCAAAATTTAACTTTAAAACTTAACGTTAGAGTTGTTTTGAGGTTTTCATCGTAGCTTGTTTTCAGCATTTGATTGTAAATCGTAATTGACACATATATAAAAGTTTTATCCGCATACTAATTTTACTGGTAATAAATGGTTTCGATTATTATTTAAAACCTTTTTACAATTATATACGAGCACAACTGTACAAATTTCCAATTAGATTATATGAGCATAGTATTCACATATGAGTACTCGTGAATTAATATATACTTCTCCCACTATTTCATACAGTAATACTTTTCATCTATGACTATATTCATTTGATCGTATGTTGGTCGTATATATGGCTAGATTTATTAACATCCATATGAATCTATGTAATGTTAAAAGGTCTTGTATTATTAAACAGATGTAGTATCACCCTTGTACACAAGATACGTCAAAATGTTTTAAGTGCAGAACCTCACTTTATTTTCCCTAAACCTTCACAATTGATATGTATTCTATTGCTCTAAAATTTCATAAAATTGACCTATAAACGACTCATCTGTTGTTGTCATGGCTTGGCACTCGTGATTGAACTGGTTTCAGAATTTCTATCAACTTCCTTCTTTCTGTTAACCTTCTTTGCTCTACCGGCCCTTTCAAGCGTTCCATCTGTCAGCATGTACGCCGGTTTAAACACCCCTGGCCCATCACTCAGCTGTGCATTTGGGACAGTATCATGTATGCTACCAATAGAAGTGTACCTGAGATCATAGCAAGGGCAAATGAAATGCATCATTGATCTAAAAGTTCACATGAAAGAGTGAAAACCTCTGTGTCAACCTAGGTTACAAGTTAAGAGTTTTTTACAGAATGAGCTGAAGGTTCAGAAATCAGAATGTCCGCATGTAGCAATAATTTTATAAATGATGTGATAAATTGTGCCCTAACCCAAGGATACAGGAAGAGTGACAATTGAAAAGAACATACCCTTGATCATAAAGGCTGCAGTAGTTGACCTTGCAGGTTAAGAGGAAAGACCAAACATCCCTGGCAAAGCAAAACATTAGAATTGGCAACTCTGGAAATAGAAGGTAAAGTTTGATACTTTGATGGACTCACATGATCAAGAAACCAACCTGTAAGACCAATCCAAGATTGGATTCACCCTCATGAAAGGAGGCCAACCAGGGGAACTAGGAGAGAACTGTTCTTGACCAACCTGAAATTGCACCATTTAACTATTATTACTACTGGGCAAGATTGAAACCAAAACAGTAGTACATGGGAGTAATATAATTTAGACCAATGTGGAAGAATCATCCAGGAGATTTACCGCATTCGGATCGCCATTTCTAGTGCCAAGGAAAATTGCTTTGGTAGGCTTCTCCTTCAGTAGGGCTTCTAGGCCAGACTTGAAATCTGTCCGGATAGTTTCCAGTGGCAAACCGTAGCTGCATAATCGGAGAAGAGAAGTATACACGTTAAATATTTATTTTTTGCGCAGACAATCAAAATTCAGGACAGCAAACAGACAGACAAAAAAGAAAACAAGAACATAAACAAATCTTATCGAATTATTACGTGGAAGCAGTATCATAAGTGAACGAATTGATTTCAGGAAAGGCAGTAGGATCTTCAAAGTAAATGGTCCGCATGGGGCAGTTTTGAATGGTACAGCCCATTTGATCCCCATTGCCTGAACTTGTTCTGTGAAGGTAGTAGCCAGCTCGAAGCAAATGCAGCAGCACCTATCGATTTGCCACATTGCTATGTTGTCAGTTGGAACTAGCCATCAGTAAATTAGTTGAAACAAGCAAAAGTAAACGTAAAGGTGTTACAGTTGAATCTTTGCCACCGTTGAAGCTAAATGCGATTTCGTCGAACCTGCAATAAGAGTGGACAATGATAAGTACAATGTGCAATTAAAAATTCTGTACCTATACAGAACATTCAGAGAAAAAAAAGAAAGACGACGAAAAGATAGGGTGATAATTTATTTTCCAATCTTTTCTTGTTTGCTTATGAATAGGCCCAGTCTTTTTTTTCCTAAAAAGCCAAACTATGCAAGACATGGTAAACTAATAGATCAAATAGTTAAAAGAGTCGACACACTATAATATTTGAACTCAATGCTTCAAGTTCAAGTAGCTGATAAGGGAAGATGTAACATATAATAGGTTGTGTTCCTGTACTCTAGATTTTTCTTAGATTTTTCCTCGGCTTTTACGTGACGCTTTCCGAACTAATAAAGGATGCTTCTTCCGTAAAATATTTGGAAGTTCATCATCTTACCTTTTTAAAATAGATTATTAAGTTTATAGTAGCTAATTTCATTAATTACACTATTAAATAGTTATCACAAACACCAGATATTCTTTCATCTAAAAATTGAAAAAGAGCACAACATATAGGGAATGATTGTTTGACTTTTTTGGTAAAACCAAATAACATATTTATAAACGAAAAATATTTTATGAATAAAAAAATTTATGTACGTATTCTTGACGATCTACGAGCCAAGGTTAGAAAATAAACTTCATTGAAAAAACTCTAAATAACTAGTTAAAAATTTAATTATTTGGCTTATACAGGGATGCATATGATATGATAAGATGCTTTTGTTTTACCTATATTTATTTTTAAAATTTGGATATACCGTTCATCTCAATCTTTTAAAAAATCACTCCATAGGATCATCATCTATCATCAGTGGAGGGGGAGGAACGCTTACGGGTAGAGAGCGAAGGCTCGCTGGACGACGTAGACGGCGCGGTCGTACTTGGCGCGCATCACGGAGTCGCCGCTCGCCCGCACCGCCGCATCCACCTCCATCGCGGCCGGCCGGTCGAGTTTTCCGACGAGATCAGAGCAGCGCGCCGGCCAAGCCGCTCGTACGCAAGAGAGAAATAAACTCAAATTCGAGGGGGGTATCGTTTAATACTGCCGCCGAGATAGAGAGTTGTTCTGCAAATCGGATTAGAACTATCGCTTGAGGGACCCGAATTGCACTCGTTTTCCCCCAATTTGACATCGGATCCGGCCCAATTAGAACCCACGGCCGAAAGGTACAACCGTTCTACTATTTAGGGTTAGGCGGCGATCCACATGGGCTTGGGCCGGTGCGCGGCATTGTGGGCTTTGGGCTCCCCAGAAAAAAAAATCTCTCGCAAATCGCTACGACGTCACACACCCTACGATCGCCGCCGCGGGAGCGATCCGACGGGTGACGTCGACTCCCTCCCTATGTGTATCCCCCACCCAAACCCTAGCAATCTCCCAGCCCTCCTATAAACAGAAATCAAATCCTGCGCTCGTTGCTGCGCCGCCGCCTCGCTCACCGGATGGATCCACCCTAATGTGCAAATCTTGCTTTGCTTTGATTCCCCTCCGCTCCGTTGGTTTTTGCTCCTCCTATGCTGTGCTGCGTTTTGTGTTCTCGTCTTGATTTTTTTTGTTCTCGTCTTGATTTTTTTCTCCGTTGATTGGATTTGATTAGGGTTGTATGGATTTGGATTTTTGACGCACATGTAAAGAGTCCCCGGGTTGCTGATCCTGAATGCCCGGGTGCCTAACCTTGGTGTGCGACAGCTAAACTTCGCCGGCGATTGACGCCTCTTTCCGAGCGCGCGGGTTCTTCCTCCCCGCTCGCTTCTACCGTGATTCGCCGCACATTATTGACCGTCTCTTTTTCATTCTGTCTCGAGATTAATGTAGACCTGCCAATGGATTTGGATTCAATCTAAATCCACTCTAACTTATTACTAGCTTGTCTATCAAATTAACCTATCTTAATTATTTTTTATTATGATCCAATTCAAACCTAGTCTAATACTAAAATATATCCAACCCTCTAGTAAAATGAATGCACACATTTGGAATGTATAAATTTGGATCTAAAATTTTAAAACTTATGTTTAGACTATTAAAATTTATTAAATTTAATTGAAATTTGGTGGAATGATTTATTATGTGTAAGAGCAACTTTGTATAAATTTTGATTAATTTCTACATATGAGTCACACGTATGTCTATTATCTTTGTATTAGCTATCTAATTAAAGGATTCATTTGCCATTTACGGGTTAAATCTTTTTAAAACTTAAAATCACCTTCGTATGAGCTATCTAATTATGTGGCTTATTTACCATTTACGGGTTAAATCTTTTTAAAACTTAAAATCACCTAGTCGATACCAATCCATCTTTGTTTATGACCCAACCTAATCCAATTTATTTGCACCTAACCAAAAACCATCTAAATTAAAATCCAGTCTATTTAATCTATTTTCATCCAATTCATTAGCAGACATAGCTCTTGTCTCTGATTGTGCGGGCGCTGTGTTGATTTGGATGAATTTATTTATATATACTTTGTATATATTAACGATGAAATAACAAAATTTGGTAGAGCTGTAGGGCTACTGGTTTAATGAATTTTGACTAACTGAATGATGCTCTTGTATTTAGAGCATCACTAAGAAAATAAAAATTGCTCTCCAAAAAATTACTTTGTCAATGGTCAAATTTGAAAGTGTTCAGTTTGCAAAACTATTTTGCAAAAATATTACATCGATGTAAGGGGTAAGTACTCTTCACCTTCTGGCGCTTCTTCGGCGAAGAACTGCTTCTCTGAACCACACTACCAAGAATACAAGTAGAATATATGCAAGTAATATAAGGATATGGGGTTAATCAAGATGGGTTGATAACAAGCCTATTATAAATAGTTTTTCCCTATTTTGATAAACCAGTTTATTTGTAAACATTTATAATTCGTCAATTTAAAATGTAGCAATATTAATCACCAACATCCTCATCTTATTCCAATCCAAATTTTAATTATAAAATCTACTTATACCACAAGAAATAGGAATCACCCAATGACACATCTCCATTAACCGGGAGCACGGCGTATTCGAATACAATACGACTCTGTAGCGTCTGTCCAGTGTTACCCACACGATACTACGACTGGCTCAGAGTCGAGATAACAGAACCGTTCATTAGTCCCACTTACTACTAGTACCGTCTAGTGGGATATCGTCCGTCCTAGCAGTCGGGCACTCGCTCGGCCACAAGTAAGGCATAGTAGGATCGCTGCTTTCACGGGTGCCACTGTTGTGAGATCATGTCAACTTGGCCCACGGCCCCTTCCACATGTCCACTCCTATATGCTCCTAGAGCCTCTAACAGTCGTTCATATAGTGGGACCACGTACTAGGTTAAGTCCGATTACTCGGTCCTGTGGATGGGCGCAAACTATATCACTTTACATGGCATAAGAGGGTTTATCCTTATATTCGGGGAAGCAATTAAATTAACACAACACATGCATATAATAAACACCGTAATACATACCATAATATCCAGAACATCAACCTTCACCCAGAGTCACCTTCCATATCACTCCAGACGAGTGATTTATATGAAAACAATATTTTATGCAGCCCGATAGCTTCATCATGTGACGACGGGCAAAATGGATGTATGTGTGTAGAAGTTTGGTGGTATTAGCCACTACAATATTAATCTGGTGAAGTGTACAACCTATGCTTAGGTTATTAGGGAACATGGTATGGTGGTTTATGGTATCGGCAATAATAGTAAATTAAGTACAGGCAATAACTAGTGTAACATGATTATTTGAAAGTAACAATACGCCAAAATAACTTTGCAAGTAAATAATGCGTAAAATAACTAAGTGGTTCTCTACTTAGGTTCTCAAGATGATCAAAGGATGATTTCGTGGCTTGCCTTGCACAACGTGGTCTTCTGAAGCTTCAACATAGCCCTCAGGGTCCACGTCAGCTCCTACGTGGTCGACGAAGGCTTCGGGTCGATCTATCGCACACACACAAAAAAACATACCAAATAAGCCTATAAACAAAATCTATAAATAAACGGAACAAATAAAATAAAGAAAAGGCAACTGGAGCTAAAATAGATAGATTAATGAATCAAAGGGTTTTAGAATGGCTTCAAATGAATTTTGGGAATATGGTTGTTATGTATGTGGTAATTGGTGAGGGGTAAAGACAAAATAATTTAGAATCTTGAGGTTTAAAATGGAGGTGTACTGAATGGGAATCATAATGAGTTGATATATACTAGTTTGAATTGATTTTCTAGTGGTTTGGTTACTATTTGGAAGACTAAAGTGAAATGGTTGGGCTCAGTCAAGAGAGAACAGTGTCTAGCTAGCACTGTTCATCTTCTTCCCTGGTTCATATGTACAGGCAGAGAAACAAAGAGAGGGCATTGCATATGGAGTTAGGGCTACGGTAGTGAAACGATGAGAACGCCATAAGAAAAACATGTCCCCAGGAATGACGAAAAGAATGGTGCTTATAGTTTTCAGAGAGGATGCCCATAATGGCTGAAACACAAGTTCCAGATCTAGAGCTTCAGTGACCTTGGGTATAAAAGTGGCAGCTCCGGTGATGGAATCGATTGGAACGAGGAAGCATCATGTGTTCTAGGTCAAGGGGGTTCCATTTTTGTAGTTTCTTGAAAGAGAAATGGCGCTGGCTGGACTGACCACAGTGGCAGCCATGGCACCAAGTGAGAGCTTGAAGGCTGCTTGCCACGTTCACTGGGAGGAAGGGGAAACTTTAGAGGAGGTTTACCTATTGCTGGGAGATGCTAGAGGCGCGAGGAGGCTGCACGAGTTGGCCGGAGATGGCGAAGTATGTGACAACCCCAATGGTGGCATAAAGAACTGGAGAGACAAGAGCTTTTGAGCTTTCTTTCCTTCTTAGCAAAGGAGGAGGGATGGTAAAAGAAGGAGAGGGAGGAGTTATTGGCTTATCTAGGGCTTCTCTTCTTAGGGTGGCAGTAGCGAGAGAGAGGAGGCAGAGAGGAAGATTTGAGAGAGAGCAGAGGCGGTGGTCAGAGGATGGCGACGCCTGGCTCGGCTTTGAGTCGGTCGCCGGTTACTTCGGTGGCAAGGCGTGCGTCCAACGACGACGCGTGGTGACGGAGCTGCTGCGTGGCTACTGTCTTAGCAAGGCAGTGATGGCAGTGCTGCACGCCGGAAAGAACACACGGAGAGAGAGACTGTGTGCTAGAGTTGGATAGATAGCTGGCTGGATGGATTTGATTGGATGAATAAATAAAACAACGATTCGAGCGAGATTGGATTTGGACTATTTTGAGTGTGAAGTGGTATGGTTAGAAATTTTGGTGGCGATGGTTTGATGTCGAATAATTGTGGAAGAAATTAAATTTGGTGGTAGATATTTGAGTAGACGGTGACAGATGAAAAGATAAAAGAAAAAGAGAGTTTAGAAGCTCCAACTCGACGAACAAAGAACGGAACTTTTTAAAATAATTTCGCAAAAAAATTTTCCTGGAAAAAAAATCTAGTATGTTACAACAGGGTATTGAAAAAATATGTAATTAGCCGGCGGACATGGTAAGATTAGGAATTTGCTTTGTGGCACCACAAAAATATGATAATTAGCTAGTAGACACTCTGACCATTATTTTAATAATTTTAGAGTTAAAAATTATAAAAATGACGAGAATGTCCTCAGTGGCCAACCCGTTATGCTGGGTCAGGTCAAACCAAGGCTCAGTCGTTCTCAGCGCCATACCACTCCCAAACCCTAGCCTACCGGGCGACTAAGCAGGCGACGGCGACCCAGCTGCGACGAGGGCAGTGGCAACCCGACCATCGAGGGCAATCTCGTCATTTTAAAATTTTTTGACTCCAAAATTAATAAATAATGGCCGGAGTGTGTACCAGCTAATTACCATATTTTTGTGGTGCCCTGCAGCAAATTTGTGATCTTAAGTTGTTCATCGGCTAATTACACGTTTTTTCGATGCCCTGTAGCAAATTTTGCCTAAAATATATGATTGGCTCTTAAACTAAAACCAGTTTAATCTTGGTATGTATCACCCTAGATCTAACATTATCCATAATGTAAATGACACGGTTTAGACATTAACATACGCATCTAAGTTGGTAAAATTCTTATATTTAAACCTCTTTGCTATAATATGATGTTAAATTAACTGGCACATGTGAAGGGATGATAATTACGAGACAATAATTAGGATAACGTATCTATGATTGATGAACACATCTATGATCGGTTGTCATTATTGGCCAAAAACCTACATATTGATTCTGCGAGTCCAATGTGACATGATTTTTGTTGCGAAGATATACAAACCTCAGTTTTTATTATACCATATTTCTTGTTAAATGATTTTGTATGAGCAGCAGAAGTTGATTTGGTGGTATATTATATCATATTTCTTGTTATCTTTTACCCTATATGGTCGCTTCTATTTTTATTTATAAGTTATAAATTTAGACTTAGATTTTGAGATTTTTTTTACCGAAGTCCAACCTTGTTTATTAGATCGCTAATAATATATGTATAAAAGTTTGATTCATAAAATATTTTCGTTTACAAATATGCTAAGCGAAACAATCACACCTTGGCTACGTCAACAATTGAGATATGTCGTTTGTATTTGGATATGTACTGATATGTTAAACATAGATTAAAACATGTATACATGTATTTTATGTGTTTATGGGCCAGATAAATTGGCCTCGAAGTGTCTTGTACAGTGAGAGCCTGATCCTATCCTATAAAGATAGAAAGCCATGATAGGTTGAGCTCATCGAACAACTGAGCTATACATAGAGATGGCAACGGGGACCTGATCCCTGATTCTCCGCGGTAAATTCACCTATTAGGGGACATGGATGGTAGATATTTAGCAACCATGGGGAATCAAATGTAACAAAGATTATCCCTGTAGGGGATGGCGGGGACGGGGACGGTGAACCACTCCCTGTCCCCATTCCCCGTGGTGACCCGTTTACCCTATAGAGGGATCAAATATAGACTTTATATGTGATTTGGCCAAAAAAATGAAGCCCAATAACCATGCTATACAAAGCAAAACCCTAGTCAAATCTATCTCCACCTCTCCAGCTAACATAGCCACCGCCCCTCTCCATCTCATGCCCCCACGCGCCGACGCTGCCCTCTCCATTGACTGCCTCCGCGCGCCGCCCTCTTTGTCGCTCGCCAGCGCGTGCCGGCACCGCCTGCATTCGCCCGTCGGTGCCGTACTCTCCGCCATTTGCCTCTGCCCGCCGGTGCCACCCTCTCCGCCGCCCACGACGCGTGTCGGCCACTCCGCCACCTGCCGGTGCTGCCCTCTTCGTCACTCTCCCCCTACGCGTTGGCCTCTCCGCCGCTTGCCGGCGCACACCGCCTCTCTCCTGCACCTGCCCATCGTCACCTGCATCTGACTGTTGGCTGACGGGCCAGGGAAAAACCACGGGGAATTTTTCCCCGTGGTGATCGGGGATGAGTTAATTATTGCCCCCGTGGAGGTTGACGGGGACGGGGAATTTTTGTCACCGCGGGGACGGGGACACGGTGATGATCCCCGGTGGTGAATTCCCCGTTGACATCTCCAGCTATACGAACTGTCCAAAGCTAATTTCAGCTTATGATTTCTTACTCTCTCACTATTTCAATAGATAACGCTATTACTTTGCATGTTAGGCTATTCATCTAATTTAAATTATTTTATGAATATGTGTAAATGTGAGTCATAATAAAAATATATTTAGTAACAAATACAGTCATAACAAAATAAATAGTAACTATGAAATTTTTTTAAATAAGATGAATGATTAAATACGCGTAAAACGTCAACTACGCCCTTTACTAATATAGGAAGGGATGGGATGTAATTCGAAAGAAACTTAATTTAGCTCAGGCCAACAGCAATTTTGGACAATGGCCATGGACATTTGTTAGGGAGATGGATTAAAAACCGGCTCTACGTCAACATTCTTATCTTTTTGTTTTTTTAAGCATAAGTGAAATTACTTATTAATGATGACAAAATTGTTTTGAGTTTAACTTTTATACCTGTGTTCTTAGCGATCTAAAATTAAATAATAAAAAATAAACAACGATGAAAAAGTCCAAAATTAATTTCAAATTTAACTTTTAAAACTCATATTTTATATTATCAGTGTAAGCATGAAAAAAAAAACAGGCCAACATACACAGCCAAAATGAAGATGGGCATGAGTCTCCTAGAACACTTTGTAACAGTGGGTTCCGAACGTTATGTACATAGTTGTTCACTAATATTACTCCCATCTTTTTCACTTATGTTTTATATGTTAAATTTTGATTCTTTTTTACTGTATAGTAGTAGTTAATTTTTTCATCATTTTTTTGCATACCTCGGTTGTAAATTGCTAGGAAACGTATATAAAAATTCTATTTACAAATATATCATTTCACTTTTCACGAAAAGACAAAAGATAACCTCTATGTTAAGCTGTTTCTTTTTTAAAATGATGAGGAACCGTCTTATTTTTTTCGTTTCTACTCATGCTTATAATCCAAATTTTAAATTTTTAAACTTAAATTTGGGGTTGATTTTAATTTCTTTTGTCATAGTTTTTTCTTCTAGTCTTATTTTTTAATAGCTAAGAACACATATAGAACAATTTTATTAAATTTTTTTTGTTTATAAATATGTAGTTACCTCCCCAAAGAATGCCCCATAAGTTGATGTCTCATTTTCTTTTTGAAAACTAGTTGATCTGTCATCTGTCCTTGGTTTGATCAATGGAAGACCAATAGGGATGGGGCTTGGGGAGGGTCGGTGATGAACAGGGAGCAATAGGACGATGGAAATTATTGAGTTGAGAGGCACGGGCATACAGCATGACCACCGATGCGAGATGGCAATCATTGTAGTCACACGCACCGATCTTGCGCGCTCCTTTCGGTTTTGGTCAGATTTGCCTACACAAAAATGGATAATATATTTATACTAGTTTGGATTGCAGCCATTTTGTACTCAATCTATTATTTCTTGATAATTTTAATAGTGACATGTAGATGTTTGATTGTGCCAAAACTTGGAAATATTTTGGTAACAGATGAGATTCTTATAACAAGAATAAGTAGACTATAAGCTTATGTCAAGGTACTAAATAGCGGTGGTAGCTATAGCGGCGCTATTGCGGTATCAATCCACATCCACTGCCACTACGAGGTAACGGGTTAGATGTAGCGGTCTGGAACTTAGCGGCCGCAATAGCGTCCGCAGAATGACTTAGCAGGCCGTAATCATAATGGAAATATGTATGTAACTCTAATCCCAGCCTATCGTTTCATTCGTATCTTCTCATATTCCTATCTAATCACGCTGTCATGACTCACGAGCACTACGTCGCTTGTGTTGTGCACGGATCAACACCAACGAGCCAACTAGACGTCAGGCGGCGAGCAGCGGTTGTGGTGGCTTGTGGTGGAATAAGACATTGTTAACTTTTAAGTGCACATAAACGCCTATTATGCTCTTCATTTATAAGTGTACTGTGATTTATCGCTAATTTGTTTGCAATTTCTGTATGAATGTGTTAGAAAACCATTAGTCATCTACACATAATAAATATATGTGTTTATTAAACACCGTTATTGGAACTTAGCGACCTCTATAGCGTCCTCTATCCGCGATCCGTTACGTAAACCCCAATCCACTACCACCTCGCTATTCGCTATTTAGTACCTTGGGTGATGTGGAGGAAAGAAAGAATAAAAAAAAAGTGAGGTTGACTTTCATGTAAGAGCTAGCTATACACATATTTTAAAGAAAAATATATTAAATTCAAGTATGAGAGAAATAGATAGAAGATAAAAATTATAGTCAATCTTATAGCTAATCTGTTATATCTATTGACTCGCTTATAGCCGTAAGTTGGTTTTAGTATTAAACTTACTCTTAGTAGCTTGAATGGGGATGAGCTAAAATTTAGGGGTATATAAATGATTAAGCAAATTCTTAGAGGTAGGTAAGGAATTAACACATTAGATAACAAGGATAGAGTTTGGTACTGTTTCCTCTGTTCCAAATTCAGCAGAAACCAAGTGGTTTGAGTGAAATTTGTAACCCTGATTGTGGCAAAAATGAGGAAAATATCCAACCAGAGGATCTAAGCCGGATCTGTACTTTCATGCTGAATGGTTGAATAACCGAATGATTTATGATAAATAGCTGAATAATTTGTGATGATTATTCGACAATACAAACAAATGAAATAACTCAGTATATAGTAGAAGACGAATTTAAAACAGTTTCTAAGGACATATATTGGAAGTTTTTATTAATAAAACTACATCGTAAAAGTTTAGGAAATGTGCCACCGCTTGATTGTGTTTCTTTAGTAAAGATCTTTTAATATTTTGATAGCTATTTAATATAAATGATATAATTAAATTGAAAATCCATTCTATAAATATAAGATACTTATAAGATGATGAATTTCTATTCATTATACTTTTTAAAAACACGTACCGTTAACGTTCTGTAAGCGTGAACACGAAATATCACGGAAAAGTCTGATAAAAGAAACTATTGCTCCATCCATTCTAGAGTTAAATTAGTTGGAAAATGACTAAAATGCCCACTACTAGTTTCAATTCATTTATAGCCAATCTAATAGCCAATTCATATAATAGTTACTTATAAAACATCAATACATGCCCCCACATGTTATACACATATTTTATCTTGGAGCCCATATACAGCTGATTACAAATTAGTAGCTCACCTCTCTTCTTTCTTCACTCTTATCTTCTTATAGCTGGCTTATAGTCTGCTATTATACCTGCTCCCGCATGTGCTGCTGGCCGGCCTAGCCTAGCTCTCCATTGGCCCACACGCCGAGATCACTCCAGGACTGTCTGCTCAAAATTGCGTACCTAGTCAAGCGCCTTTACGGTTTAAACGATTTTCATAAGAAAAATGAAGAAATTAGACTGTTTTCTTTAAAATTCTCCAAAGAAGCCCTAAATACACTCTTCTTCTCTATCTACAGTCCCAAATAAACCTCTTTAGCTCTGGAGCCTATAGAAAAAATATTTCAACCGCTAAATTACGCTGAATTCATATTATAACAGTATTGATTTGATATAGTTACATATAAATATAATTATATTTATACAAAATAGTGTTTGATAGCTGTATATAAAATCCAGTCAAAACACGTAGAAACGAATATTAGAGATGTATATGAAACAAAAACTTTATAAAATGGAAGATACTCCGTCTCTCCCAAAACATAGCTACCTAGTATGAGATATGATACATCCTAACCAAACCTATATAAACAAAATCTGAAAGTTCTATTTGAAATCTAAAGAAACTAAGAGTTATATACGGGATTCACATATACTTCAACATAATAAATTTATAAATAAAAAATTTAAAATATATACATTAAATCTAACTATATGTAAATTACGCATTTCCACGCAAAGCGCCCCCAATCCTCTGCTTGCCCCTAGATTGCACGGGCCCTTTCTTCCGCATCGCAGCCCGTTGTTTGGAGAGGGTAATCACCCAATGCATTTAATGCATCTAGGAGCTACGGTGTATTGGTCAGGGTTAGCCGACCCTGATAACCTCCGACGAAATCCATTATTATATTCTTTAGTCAAGTAAAATGATATTAAAAAGAAGTAATGTTAGTGTATTTTTGATCCCAATGACCCTAATAAATTAAAATTTCTAGCTCCACCCCTATATATATAAGGCCCATCAGTGCGTGTCCCTCAGCTCATCGCTCCCTTTCTCTTCTTCACCCCTCCTCCCCCTGTACAGCGGCAGCCATGGCCATGGCCGCCCAAAGGCGAAAGCTAGCTAGCTAGCTAGGCACTATAGCCTTTGTATATATATAGGCATATAGCCATGGATGCATGGCCTTCGCCGGACTCTCGCCGGCGGCCTAGCATTGGGACCGGAGGCCATGGTGCAGCCAAGGATGACTTGCCGATCGATTGATCCATGGCGATGAAGAAGCTTGGCGCCGTCGATCCATGGATGGATGGATCGATCGGCGAGTTGTCCTTGGCTACGTCTTGGCCCCTGCTCCTCTTGTAAGGCCGGCCTGTGGCGACCAATCGACGACGACGACGCAACTTAGTTAGTTAGCTATTTAGCTTATTTCTTTTGACCAAAGAGATAGCTCCCGTGCCACGATTAAATTAATTAACCAGCATGGTTGCAAGCTTTCTGCCTCATATTTCCGCTTCTGTTTATGTTTATAAACTAAAATTTTAATTTTACAACATTAAATTTAGAGTTAATTTTAAAGTTTTGCACCGATATTTAATTTTCAGTTTTAGCTTTTAGATAACTGGAAATAGGCTATATAAAAGTTTTTTTTTCAAAAATTATTTTTCGTTTACAAATATACGATTTGACCTTTTCCATATAAAAGACAAACAATAATCACCTATTTCATTAATATTGCAGTGAAAACTGGTCAGTTAGCTTGTTGTTAACTCCCTACTAACATTTCAGATAAGCCTGGGTCACTTCGATCCACTGCACACGCGTTGATTACTATTTTGTTAATTAATCTTGTTCTCTTTGACTTTGATTTGATAGGCACATATATATGTCTCTGCCTTGTTTTAGTGTTTTGTATCAATCAAGAGAGATCTCTGTCAGTCAGCTTTCTCATCAGGGCTTCTCACGCCGGTCAATTAATATATCGATCAAGATAAGATATGCAGTGTCCGTGTGACGTCGATTGTGTCGTCGATCTTATCTGAACATACACATATATCGATCGATCGATCAGCGGCGATCGAGCACGCACGAACGTCCAGTTCAGATGAGATTACAGTAGCTCGCAGAAGAAACTATTTTGATTCTGTGTCTGTCTGAAACTGACAGCCCAGCTATTATCACTGTGTATATATTCCAGTATGCGTTTTGATCATGAAAATTTCCAACTTGCAGGTTGCAAATTGCACTGGCGTTGCGCCGCTGGCCGCATGGACCACGGTCGATCGATCGGTCGAGATCGTGATACAATGTATGATACTGACGAAAAAAAAAAGGGTGTTTAGATGCATGCATGCTGCATGCATGAGTTCGTGTTTTTGGAAGAGAATCCCGACATGGCGACTGACTGGAGTAACTGGGCTATATATAATTTTTTCCTGAAATGTTTATAGCTACAGTATGTACAGGTGTAATTAAAATTTGAGATATATTGGAATGCATGATATGGAATGGCCTACGATATCAGTATAATGAAGAGGAATATTAACAACGGGGTAGGTTGGGGTTGGGTTGGTCATGACCTGGACCTCGACCCCGACCGGAGGCCTGCGGGTTGTCAGGTGGACGACACGGCGTGGTGGCGGGCGACGCAAAGATGAGCGTGGATCCATCGGCCGGTGCAGAGCCGAGGATCCATGACGGCGGTCGCATGACTGCGTGAGTGGAAGGAGAGGGGAAAACTATGGTCATTTAGGTTTGAGAGTTTATACACGATGCTCTAATAATTAGGTGGTTGGGCCGATTGATTTTAAAAAAACAAAAATTTAGTGGGCACGAGAGAAAAACTTTTTCGTCCCCTGCCCCGTATTATTTTGATGGTGCTCACTGGCTTGCTACATATAGTGTGAAGAGGCACTACGAAGCAGTGTAGTAGACGATTATTGTCATTAGAGTATTTTATGTCATATACTCTCTCATTTTTTTTATCAGACAATATTTCTTTATTTGATGTGATTGACTTTTGCCTTACGTTTGATCGTTTGCCTTATTTTATAAATTTACATACTTATTAATTAATTTATTGTGAATTAATTTATTACTAAAATCACTTTAAATATGACTTATAGTTTTACATATTTGCATAAAATTTAAATAATATGAAATATCAACCGTATATCTAAAAATCAACTGCGTCAAATAAAAAATCAAGGAAATATAACACACATATTTTAAATAGATTTCTATTACTAATAACAATAGTAAAATAGTATTAATAGCATCAAGCTGTCTATGATTGGTAATCTTTACTTTTATTTTCTTTGCTCCGCATCTATAAAATTTCAGTGCCATCTACTAGCTTCCTCCTCCCATAATAACACCATTTACCATTATTCCAAAATACTATTAATCCTTCATATATTTTTTCATATCAACCAATCATTATCGTCTAACTTCTCTTTAATTAATTTGCCGTTTCCGGGTAAAGACCGGCAACAACTACCCTTATCTACCCTGAAAAACCATGCATACATATCGTCTAACGTCTCTCTCAATTTAATTTGTTCTGTTCATTCTCGCAGGTCCGTCGCCGTCGTATATGTGAAGGATGTATAAGGAAAAGCATATATATTCATCTAGACGAAAAAAATAATCCAAGTTATTTCTACTGCCATAGAAGCCTAGTTTAAAATTGTAAAAAATTTAATACTATCAAAGGTGAAGGAATCAATTAAAACCCTGTCTCTTATGTAGAAAAAATTGTACCCGTTGATTTTTTTATATACGTTTGGCTTTTTATCTTATTAATTTTTTTAAAATATATAAAGCTATATATGCATAAAAATGTATTTAACAATAAATAAAATAATTAATAATTATGTATTTTTTTAATAAAGAAATAGTCAAACCTATATAAAAAAAATCAGGGTGGGCCTCATCGGTGTGTACCCTACGGAGATCTTGGCCCAACAAAGCGTTGATCCTTTTTAAACCCAAAGGCCCAAGAAAGTGCTGCGCGTGGAACCGCGCGCCTCGAACGCACGAGCTCCGAACCGCCTCGCCGCCGGCCACTGCGGCGGCCGCACCACGCCGCATGCCGCCGGCGCCTCTGCCACCGGAGCTCCACCGGGTGCTCTCCCTGCTCCCCCGCCTCGCCTCCCGGCGCCACCTCCTCCAGGCGCACGCGCACCTCCTCCCCCGCGGCGGCCACCGCCACGCGCGCCTCGTCTCCGCGCTCCTCCTCGCCTCCCTCCGCCTCCCGCTCCGGGACCACGCGGTCGCGCTCGCGCGACGCGTCCACCCCTCGGTGTCCGTCAGGGCCGCCGCGCGCCTCCGGGGCGGAGGAGTCGGGCTCGTCCCGCAGCTTCACTCCCTGCTCCTCCGCGCGGGCCTCGCCGCCGACCCGCACGCCGCGGCCAGCCTCATCCAGGCCTACTGTTGCCTCGGAGGGGTTGGCTCCGCTCGGAGGGTGTTCGATGAGACGGCTGCCTCCGGGGACGTCGTTTCCTGGAACGTCATGATCGATGGGTATGTGAAGTCTGGTGACCTGGCTCGTGCGCGTGAACTGTTCGATGTTATGCCGGAGAGGAACGTGGTATCGTGGACGACGGTGATCGGGGCATACGCGCAGATGAAGCAGCCGGAGGAGGCAATCGAGGTGTTCCGAAGGATGCAGGTGGAGGGGATCGAACCAGATGGGGTGGCACTGCTGTCGGTGCTCTCAGCATGCGGCGATCTGGGCATGGTTGATTTAGGGGAATGGGTGCACATGTTTGTGCTGCGGCAGAGGTTATGCCGGGAGATAAAGCTGATGAATGCAATCATCGACATGTATGTGAAATGTGGGAGTGTCAAGAAAGCGGTGGAAGTGTTTGAGGGCATGGAACAGAAGAGTATAGTTACTTGGACTACGATGATTGCTGGATTTGCATTGCACGGCCTTGGTTTGGAAGCTGTGGGGTTATTTCGCCGGATGGAGAGGGAGAATGTGTCACCAAATGATGTCACTTTTCTCGCAGTCCTATCTGCATGTAGCCACGTTGGACTGATTGATTTGGGCCGCTGGTACTTCAGAACTATGGTGTCTCAGTACAAGATTAAGCCACGAGTTGAGCATTATGGATGCATGATTGATCTACTTGGCCGTGCAGGTTGTTTGATGGAAGCTCGTGGTTTAGTTCATGACATGCCTTTCAAGGCAAATGCAGCAATATGGGGAGCTCTTCTTGCTGCTGCTCGCACACATGGTGATGCAAAGCTTGGAGAACAAGCCTTGTTACATCTAATTGAGCTCGAGCCTCATAACAGTGGGAATTATATTCTTCTATCTAACATCTATGCAGAACAGGAGAGGTGGGATGCTGTGAGAGAACTTCGAGTATCAATGAGAGATAGAGGATTAAGGAATGTGCCAGGGGCAAGTTCTATTGATGTTGATGGCATGGTTCATGAGTTCACTTCCAGAGATGGATCTCATCCTTCCTTGCATAAGATGTGTGAAGTTCTTCGTGCAATCAATACTAACATAAAATCTGTTGGTCAGATCACGGTGCTCCCTGAAAGTCTGCATAACGTTGAAGAAGGGTAAGATGCATATAATCTAGTAAAAGCATTGTTCCATCACATGCCAACTTGCCAACTGTGCACAATTGAAGTTCTGGTGAGATTGATGGCAGTTCACAAGTCCTACTATTCACCCCATCCTTCCTTCCAGTCAGACTCAAGAAGACTGATACAGAAAGTACCTGATGCTATGCTTTATACTGAATCAATTTATTCTGCAAAACAAAAGTGAAAGCAATTGGCAATTCCTTGATGGTAAAATGGATTCGATGGTTATGCTCAATATTCCAGGAAGTACTTATTTGTATTGGAGAAGGACAGAATTCTTTGGTACACTCAGAAAGAGTCGTATCTGTATTGTGTAATAACTGATAAGTGAACATAGCTGGAAATTTACAAATGGTTTTAAGGGAGTAGTTGTTGGCCAAGTGATTGCATGTGTGAGGTTGAAACTCAAGAGCTGATTCTTGTTGACTAGTTTTTTCATGAGGTTTAGTCTTCTTAGGATCAAAGTTGACCAAGCCTTTGTTCTTCAGTTCAAGGTACAGGCAACATCTAAACAGAAGTTTTTTTTTTTTATGTTGACTGACTATTTGTTTCATCAGATTTCTCCTTTGGCAACATATGTAGAATAAACATGCCATTCACTTTTCAACTCTATCTCAAACAAATATTCTAGCGTCGTGATTTAAATTACTCTTTAAACAAGTAATTATTGCACACATTACTGAGACATTTATCTTGTTTTAGGTGTGCACAGAGGCAAATAAGTTGAGATGCTTTAGAACTATAAAACGATTCTTTCTCAGAGTTAGTTCAGTGCAATATAATAGTATAATATAACAAACTAACAATTATTGTGTGATAGAATGGTTTGTCAATTTTCTTGTATGATCATTCCTTCATATTTACTCAAATGCACCTTTTTTTTTGGTTTTCTGAAAGAATTCATCTGAAATCAAAGGAACTCTCTTATCATCAGATCAGCAGTTCACCTGCCATTGTGGTAACTGGCAGGACACATTTCATTGCAGGCTCGTTGTACAATATACACCGAGAGCATTTCTTTCATGTAGTAGCCACTCTTAGAATTGAATACTATATCTTAAAGTGATGAGATTCTAATTAATTTAGAGCGTCAAACTCTGAAAGAAGCCGTGCTCTAGTCCAATGCTAAGAGTTCCCAGTCCTAGAAGAGCACCAATCCATGCTGTCTGAAGAGCTTGAAAGAACTTTGTCAACTTCCCTGCAGTGAAGGATCAACAAGTAATATAAAGCTTACTGAACAAGAAACACATTGCAGACAGACAGACAGAAGTCCCAAGTTGGTAAATGGTAATATTTGTTTGCTAGTTGTGCAGTCTGTTCAAAAATGATAATACCAAAACTGAGAAATTATTGTTATTGTCTTTTACTGAGGTATTTTTGGCTAAAAATTACAGATGTCCATGTTATTGTTGAAGTCTCCATGTTGTCAACTGAAATTTAGAAACTTCAGTTTCTATGTAGTGAAGTTTACTTTCAAAGTTTCAATATTTATTCTAGTTTAACTCTAGAAATAAATTATACTGGCAAATTATCCGTGCGTTGCAATAGATTTCAAAATATATATCTTAAGTTATTAACTTGAAAATTATATATTTTTTAGAAAAAAACATATCGATAAATATATCTGGTGCCATGAACTTTTCTACATCTATATATGCATATTCTAAAATGTTTTGTCGCTAAGCATTCTCTTACTGTGGTTTCAATTTTAGGAGTAACTTTAAAAACTCCAGATGGTACTGGCCTACTGGCAGTATGTTATGCATAAATTATCCTGGATGCTCATTCTCCGGTGTAGGATAGAAAAATACCTATTTTGTGTTTCTCATCCTGTAACCTGTGTGATCTAGAGTCCTTATCTGGCTTCTCTAGCATACAGTCTTCCAGTTCTTCCTGTAATGACTTTCTGGGCCTCCCATGGTACACAAGATTTTCGTTTTTATGTCCCTTCACTTCATTGTTGATGTAAAATTCTTTAATTGGTGGAGTGCAGAATTCCTGTGCTGCGAATTGATTAAGAGCCTTGGCTTGCTTCATATCCTCTACATAGTCTGTTGAGGGTTGAAGAGTTAGGTAAATTCCTTTGTCCTTTACCTGGCTACCAGCTTTAGTGCATGCCATAGTAATTGGTGAAGGGATACTAGAAACATAGATAACATCTTCAGTTACTATTGGAATATCTAGCTCCAGTTTACTTCGACATGTGTTGATCTTCTCAATGATTTGTTGGTGGAGCCAATTTTCAATGTCCACAATTCCCTTTTCTTCGATTTTGTTCTTCACATCTCTAGATTCTGCAAGCTGATAATCTGTGTAGCAAGTCACTTGATCATGTAAAGATTTATCATGTTCTGAGAAAATCACTTGTTTAATCTCGTATTCTGATGCATCCTGGCTACATTCAGTTCCATCTCGTATGCTTGGTGTCCAATTCATGTCACTTGTCATGGACATACTGCATTCTGATTGCCAAGGTGCAGCATTTCCTGGGATTGTTACTGACTCAGCATAAACTGAGGATGGCCGCCTCCTTGGTGGTACCGGTGGTTTTTTCCTGTTAGTAACATGAATGCAATTATTTAAGCCTATCCTGTGCTGGCTAGAAGCAGTTGGCTTCATGAACCTTGGTAGCCTGGAAGAGACTTCTCTGCGATTCTTTGAACTCCTCACATTACTTGATGCATCTGTTTTCAATTCTTCCATGAATAGATGCGACATGTCGAAATTAGAATCAATAGTTGGCTGAGATCCTGTCAACTGCTCCATACTCTCCTCGAGATTCTTAATTTTTCTTCTGATTTCTTCACATTCATGTTCCAAATCATTGACCTTCAGTCCTAAATCTATTAATAGTGTTTCCTTCCTTGCTTTCACCTCCTGTTTGAGATCAAAATATGTTCTATAGTCATTAGTCAAGTGAGTTAAAATTTACATAATTTTTTTTTACAAGTGTGCATGAATGCAGATACCATGTTCTGTAAAAAAACAAACTGAGTATTAATTACTCTTGGCTGATGAAACAGATCTCAACTTTTTCATAACAATGATCTTGTTTTTCAAGTTGTCCTTTTGCCAATTGAAATGTGAGTATTAACTATCTTATTATCTTAATTTATGTTTGGCTTATGCTATTTTTAATAGGTTAAATAGTCATCTGGTAGTGATAGTTCTTGCATATGCGCTCATTATAATGGTAAGAGCAAAATCTTACTGGTGGTTCTTCACTTTCCAGGCGAATGCTTCTTACTCTTGTTGCAAAACCCAAGGTGCAAATTGTCTCACATAAATCACCCTCATTGGGGCTGACATGGACAAGCATCACTGTTTTGGACTCACATCCTGTCAACATGAATATGTCAAGGTAAGTTGTGAGAAATATGGGTTTGCAAAACAAATGAGCCACAAATGTTGTTCTGACTTTTGAAATAGCTAGCAATAGACTAATTTACCTAGAGAATCTCTCAGTACTTGTGTAAGCTTACTATTTCTGCAAATTTCAAATGCTGAAATGTTATTGTTATGTCATATTTTTCTGATGAAATGGCAGTCATGTACCAATTTCCATACAGTAGTGTATTATGAATTTCATTTACCTGTAAGGGACATGGGGTTTTTTAGTCTGTAGTGCATCAATCACATCTCCTAGAGCTGACAAAGACAAATTTATGGCTTTCCCTTCCTTGAGCCTTTTCCCAGTTGCTTTTGTCTTTACAAGTCTTTCACTCCCACCTAGATCAATCATCCACAACTTGCTCGTAGCTTTTCTCCTCTCAGTTGCATTCAAGCAAGTCAATGAGATGCGAATCAAACTGTTTCACAAATGAACAAATAAATTTACAAGGCTTTAGTAAAGTGATTATTCCATGGTTATCTATCTAAAAACAACCATTTTAATCATCCAATATGTTTTTGTAAACATTTGCCATGTAACTTTTGCTGAATCCTCTTTCAATCAGGTGCACCCATGGTTGATATTCAAATTGTTATAGATAAAAGAAATGCTCTTCTTCAATAAAATGAAAAAATACCAGTGAGATCTGCTTGATGTAGAATTTGCCATGGTGGAAGCTGTTGATCTAAGACGAGTCCCCACTTCATACAATCTTTTCACTTCTTCAAAACTATTGACAGTAACTGCTACTAGGTCTTCAATCTCAATGCCACCATCAGGGCCTGATTTAATGGAGAGGCTGAATGCGAAGATACATTAAAGAATAGTTTAGTTCAATAGATGCAAAGTTTATATTTGTGCGCAGATATATATGGAAGCGAGTTAACCTTTTACCATCCAAAAAGTTCAGGAACAACCTAAAGCAATTCACAAGTTAATAACTGTAGGACTATCTTTCCTTTATTGACAGGAAAGGGTTATCTTCCCATATAGATCCTTATTAAACATTCAATATTGGGTTCTACAAAATGATAGACCACATCGATTCATTGGGAGGACACATAGATTATACTACATCATTGTAGCATTCTGTCAGATTTGCCAACAGGGACTGAATAATTTTTAGAAAGAAAAGCTAGTAAATTTTTAATATTTTCATATGATATGTGATATATCTTCAATTCTTCATAGAGTTGTAGGAAGCCATGTTACGTGAAGTCAAGAATATGTCACACTTTTTCCTTCTCTCTTTTTTCTATAATTGGAAAGGACGCTTGTGTATCAACATTGTGATCTACCCTGCTTGTATATCAACATTGTGCCATGCCCTGCTTGTATATCAAGATAAGTGATTCTGACAGCCTCGTATCAGTGGTGGCCACATGGAAATCCAAAATTTCAAAATATCGTCAAGTCAATAGTGCAAGCCTAAGTAACATCAGGTAGAAAACAAGGGCAGATGTAAGTCCAAAAATGCATCAAACTGTATTAGCATCTGTCTGGTACTCTGGTAGCACATTCATGAAATATGCTATATCCAGAATACATTTTTAGTTTCTTTGGGATTCAACATAATTTTACAACAGACATGCATGACACATTGACATTTGTAGTGCTTCATTGCTGTTACCATGACTGCAACATCATAGTCAGAACCTGGCTCCAATATACATTTCATTTTATTTATTATGCATGGGAAGTTCAGAACTGACATATTCGAGTACTTTAATTTCCTTTTCTTATTTTATTTTTATCATTATTTATTTTGCACAAAGTATCCTCCTTTTGAACAAATATAGAAAATTACCTTGATACATTCTTAAGCCCATTACTCTTGCTTCTTGGGGCCAGCAGATCTCGTATGTTCCCCATATATATCTCAAGCATACTGAAAGTGAAGAGAAACCTGTTGCTGCACTCCGAAGCTCGATTAAACAATGTTTGAATCCCACGTGGTATGACACCCAGATTTGTAGGCTTCCCCTCCTAATTCATATGGTAATGGACTGTAAGTAAAACATTTGAATCCTCAGTTGGTTTGGGGTGTTTATACTTTTCATTTATCCTTTTGTGCATGTAGGGATGGAGGGGATAGGAGCGATCAATGAGGAATCTTACCATTGTATAAGTTTTTCCACTACCTGTTTGACCATAGGCAAATATGCAAACATTGTAGCCATCTAAAGCAGATTTAATCACTGGTTCAACTTCGGAAAATACATCACCTGGAAAAGCATACTATTATAACTTGATTTTCATTCAAAAAAAATTCTTGAGAATGTGCAACTTGTATTAAGTATTGGTCTGATTCAATACCTTGTGTTGAGAGCGGGTTGAAAACCTTATCAAACTTGTATTGCTTTCTCTTGGTTTCAGCAACTTGGAGGAAAATGCTACTCTCATCCAGAGTGAACAGATTTCTCGAACTGTAAGTTTCTTCATGGTGAAAAGGCCTTATACGGCAAAATACCCGTATATTCCCTGTGGAACAAAGGCATGCTAGTCAACATGTAGCAGCACCTGTTGTCTTTGTTGAAACTTACAAAACCAAGCAAGATTTTTGCAGATAGAAAGTTCAAGAAGAAAGCTCAACCTTTCAAATCCAAATAGTTATTTAGTGCCTCTCTCCTGTGCAGTGTTATCTGCTTTAGTTGAGCATTCAGTGAAACCAGTTCATCTGTCGTAAGCAAACAAAAGCCAAGAAATTCTCAGAAATGCTTAGAGCTTTTGAGGGCAAGATTAGAAGTGCATACCTTGAATCTTTTCAACTTTATTCTCTGATTCTGTATTGTCATCACCAATATTTTCAGTCTTCTCGACCACCACTTTCATTCGTGGTAACCCATCAATGATGTGAGACACTGATTCAATCCAACTAGGTGTGAGGTGCTTGTTGAACCCCATGAGGGATGACAGAGTATCTGGAAGATTCCGCATGGTTCTTGCTGGTTGCACATCCATGTATAGTACGCCAATTGTTGCCAAGATTCAGTGCTGCTGATCTCTATCCTACTGATCTTATTTGCTTCTTTGCTGGTGATTCCACCTGCTGTTGTGGAATGAGATTGTAGATCAATCAGAAAAAAAAGGTTTGTTGAAGTCTTAGTCAGGGATGAATCAAACTGGACTACTTCAGCAGCCTATTCTGACCACATGTAGTTGATAATCAAGGGTTTTGCTATGATTTTCTAATCAATATCTGACCAAGTGTTTTGTGGCAGTTAGACTTGAGAAGGATATAAAAAGAATGACTCGAAGACTGTATCCATAAGGACAAGGAGATATTTGGAGTTCGTACCTGCACAGTATTCACTTCCATACTTAGTGAAATGTCTACGGGCTGCAAGAGCAAGGAGAATGTTGGATGTGGGAGTTGCCTTTGGAGAACCCATACATTGCTTAAATCCTTCTTGGAGTTCCAAGGTCTCTATCACTTCTCAAGAAAAGGTCAGTTCTACTTCAAGATCTCCAACCACTGCATTTCCTAGGTTAGATAAAACAGAAACGATCATGAAACAAGATAAAGGAAATAATGCATTGCTTGTTCTTGCAGGGTAATTGAAGTGTGAAATAAGGCTTGAAAGTATTGGAAAAGAAGAAACTCTACCATACCTCGAGTCCTCAGCTAGCTCTTTTCACCTTCAAGACACAGGTTTTGTGCTCTATATATATCAGCATGTCACCATCAAGGGTGAGAGTGCCAACCGACACACCTAATCAGAGAAAATCTAGATCAGAATATGCAAGTACCTCAGTTTGTTTCAGCATTTGGAATCTTGACAGTAGAATCCACCATAGTTGCTACCTCCAAAACTGTTCTTATAACTGCTGATCAAACAGAGACCTTGGAATACCTAGCAATGGAGCTTGCTATTTCAGATATGCCATCTATACATACCGAAGGAAGCTGACAAAGCAAAGCATATGCTCCATGCTTGGGATTCTTTGGTCAAGGGAGCTCAAGCTCAGTCAGAACCACAACAGCTGTAACTCCCTTAGTGTATTTTGTCTGTCACAGGGACACAGAGTGAAGGAGGGAGTAGTGGTGATGGTGATTAAGTATGGCAGAGCTCATGATAGATTATATTCCGTGGCACATGGCGACAACATTTAATGGGTGGATGTGAGCTTGGCTAATGAAACCATTCTCGTTCTGCTGTCATAAAAATGCTCACCTACCATGTGCCATGCTGAACTTTTCAGTGAACCAACAGGTGGGACTGTGCCTGAAAATGTTGGATTCTAATCCATCTTGTGACCATCGCTCAAAACAAAAGGCGATACTGTTTTTTCAGTGGTTTCTTACCGACAGACACTGTTCCAGTTAGTTTTGCTCTTGTAATATTTCTTTATCTAACCAGCATGGTGATGTCAGCAGATCAACTAGTGCTGTACATTCTGTTGTATTGATTCGTTCATGTGATGATCCCTGCAGCCTTTGCAGATGTCCAGGTATCCTCACGATAAATGTATTTAGAAGTCTGTAGCTCTTGCCTGATCCTTTTTTATTTGGTGGTTACATATAGTACATCCAAAGTAATATAATAGGCACTCTTATATTTCCTGGTGGTGATTATAGTCTTGCACTCTTATGGACCAAAGGGTTGTAGGGTTGAACTGAACTTTCTTTGTTTCAAGCTAGTACTTTTTATGTGTAAATAGGTGTCCGCAGATAAAATAAAATTTCTTCCAGAAATGCATTTGTTATTTACAAGACAATCCAGTTTGGCATTTAAGCAAGGGACGCATGATTGGATTGATAAGTGGATCTCAACAGGTAAGTTTCACCAGTGAGGCAGTGACCAACTGTGGACTAATAAAATCATGGACCCATCGGCCTTTTGTAGGGATATGGCTTGTCTCTATTTTAGGGGGTGTTTAGATTGAGAAAATTTTTAGGAGAAGTATCACGTTAAATGTTTGATCGGATATCGGAAGGAGTTTTCGGACATGAATAAAAAAACGAATTTCACGGCTAGCCTAGAAACCGCGAGATGAATCTTTTGAGCCTAATTAATTTGTCATTAGCACATGTTGGTTACTGTAGCACTTATGGCTAATCATGGACTAATTAGGCTCAAAAGATTCGTCTCAAGATTTCTTTCGTAACTGTGCAATTAGTTTTTTGATTCATCTATATTTAATGCTTTATTTAGGTGTCCAAAATTTCAATACGATGTTTTTGGAAAAGAATTTTGAGAACTAAACGAGGCCTTAGTTAGCAAGTAATGGATCTTGCTGTACTCATTGCTTTCCAATGAAAAGGAGAAGTGAATGTTCAAAATTTGTTTTGAACGGAAAAAATATTACAGACATTCACATCCAACCGAAAGGAATTCTGAATATTATCTTCTTTTCGTTGGACACCAAAGGTCACTATACTGAAATTCATCTTTACGCTCTAGAAAAAAAATAACTCTGGTTAATTTGATGTGAGGTTTTTGTTATAAAATTTCAGCTGCTAAAGTGTCGGTATTTGATACATTGATATTGTTTATGCATGTGCAGATTTCTCAGTGATATGCCTGATCAAATTCCACCTTTCTGAGCACAGAAAGATGATAAGAGGATCTCTTTATTGATCTGGGCAGATAAGATATGGAGGAGCTATGCCCTATGGGACATAAGAATCGTAAGATCATGAGTACGCTGCGGGCTCTTTAAATTTCCTATCTTCTTTTTTCGTGCGCACGTTTTTCGAACTACTAAACGTACATCTTTTGCTAAAAATATTTATGTGAAAGTTGTTTTAAAAAATCATACTAATCTATTTTTAAGTTTACAGTAACTAATACTTAATTAATCATATGCTAATGACTATTCTTATTTTGCGTGCGCTGATTAGACTGCTTGGAACCCTATCTTGCGAACGAGCCGTGCTTCCCCTATGTATAGCCTGGAATCTTCCTTTGCTTGCAGCTTCTCTCGCTGGCAGAAACACTTTTTGAGCCCAGGTGAGTAAACACCATTCTTCTTCTCCTTTCTACTTTCTTTTAAGAAAAAGAAGGCATGGGCACGTTGATGGCCATGTCAGGAGTGGAAGATAAGGGCATCCACAATGTATATATGTAGCAAAAATAGTTTATATATATATATGGGACCTGCATATATAGGATATAACTATTGTTATCTCCACTATATATATATATATATATATCAACTAGTATTAGGAGAGAGGAAATAGAGACAAATAACATATTTTATCCTTTATGGGTAGCCTATATACTTATGAGTGACTTTTACTATTTTCTTGCTATGGACTAGTTTTATAATGTTGTTAGGTGACTGAATAGAATATTTTATTACTTATGAACTAGTTTTAGATTACATCGTGGATGCCCTAAATCAGGAAAATTAGAAAGAACGTCACAGAGAGCAAGCAAATAGTAGAAGAAAAGAACGTCACAGTCTATCCAACAACTAGTACTAAATGCTGGGAATGAATGTAGCACGACCCACATTTTTAAAACTTTGATGAGAGTAGAGACATGCAAGCTAAGCAACAAGATGAAAACAAATAGGTTCAAACAAACAACAGCCATGGTGTCTGCAAGCCTGCAAGGACCGATCAATCGGCAGTTGAAACTTCTTTTAGCCCCCCTAGGCCCCAACCTTTCTTAGAGCAAGTTCAACAGTACATGCAACTACTGGCTTCAATTTATCTATAGTCAATCTAATAGCTAATTCATACAATAGTTACCTACAAAACATCATGTATGGTCCCACATGTCATACACACGTTTTGTCTTGAATCCCGTGTGCAGCTGGCTACAAATTAATAGCCCATATCTCTTCTCTCTTTCCTCTTATATCTTTAAAATATATTTATAGCGGGTTTATATCATGCTATTGTACCTGCTGTAGCAGGCCCATAGACTTGGACGGGATCCAGCCTTATTTTTCAATCATCGGTCTTTTCAAGAACAATAGTTTGTGTGCGCAACTTAATAGTGAGGGAGGAGGATGATTGCACCCTTAACAGTTGTAGAGATGTTGGACTAGAGGGCCTGAAGAATACATTGCGAACGTGCTTGTAATATGGCGGTAAATACGGAAGCTACTGGTCAGAGTTTAAACCTTAGTAATCGTATAACAAAAGGGTCACTCGCTGGTTCCAGAAAATGCAGCTTAAGAATTGACCTATAAAAGAGTAGATCCTTGCATTTGGGACAGAGGTCGATCCTGGTTTTAGTTTTCTCTTAAAGTAATTCAAGAAGGTATTTCCTCCTTGCCCTGAGTTCTTTTGGATGGCCTAGAGAATAGCGCTATGTTTTTTTTCACTGCCAAACTGTTTAGTGATCAGAAAGTTTCATCTACATATACTAGCTGACAAGCTTTCATCTTTCTGTCAACCACCTTAATTAGTTAATAAGTAATCAGTGTATCTGCCTAGGATCTATATATCTCATCGTATATATGCCTCTATTAAAGCCAACTACAATGGGCCAAAGGTTGGTGCCTGCGTGTACGTTGAGTATTACAGGCAGCGGCACTAGAATAAATAAACATATGCTGTTGAGAGCCTTGATGTCAGCATCAATTGATTGTTGATTCCTAAAGTTTAGATTATTCTGTCTTGGTTTTGGTTGGAAAAGAAGTTACACTTTTGGGTAAAGTTAATGAAATGAATTAATTGGAGCTAGAGTTTAGGTGATGAAGATAATGAAGTTCAGCACATTGATTGCTCATGAAGCAATATATAGGAGTATATCATCTGGACTGCCCGGTGAAAAATATGAATAAAAATATGAATATGGACTCTTATCAATAAAAACGAGTAATTATGTATTATTTAATCATTTTTATTACATGGAAGACAAATGCACATCACACTCGTCTATCCATGAATATGTCCCCTACCACATGTGAGCAGCAAATCTCTTACCTTGCTAAACTTTTTTGAGTAAACTGCATGCTAGGCCATATTATTTTTGCTATAGTTGCAACTTGGGCTAGGGGTAAACGTACTTTGTCATGGTAGATGGCCAGGGATGGATCTAGCATGGGGACAGCGGGGCCCGAGTCCCCATTATCTCCGTTAAAGCCATTGAGTCTCATGAAGACTTCTTTAAAATTTTATGACAAGAGATTTGCTCCGGTCCAATAAAAAGTATCTTGAGGTATTGGTATCTCAAGGTACCAGATCATTTTCTATCATTGGATCTAGTTGAGTAGGATGTACACTGTTAGATTTAACGATCAGAAACAATTTGGTACCACGAGGTATCGGTACCTCGAGATATTTTTTATTGGACTGGAGTAAATCACTTATAAAGGGAGGCTGAAACTCTGTATAACTTGTTCAGACCCATCTAACCTCGTTGGCTAGATTCGTCAGTGGCTTGCTGCAGACGGCCTATCTTTTACCGGTTGTTTCAGTTTGGCCGGTTCATCTACCTCCAGGCTCCAGCTCGGCGAGCGGTGATCCCAGCACGTACCGAGTGCGCCGCCGGCCGTGGGCCACTCCTGCTCGAGCTGTGTCGATCACTGCCGGCCTGATCCTCTCCATCAGGAAGCCAGCAGCAAGCAGGCCCGGTTGTTATTTGCACTCCTCGATCTCGATTGGCCATGTGATGCACGCGCGCGTTATGCGATCGATCCCTGCAGGAGTCACAGACTGTGGTGATATGCACCGCTGCTCATGCGCGCTATCCCGCTAATGGAACGAGTCTCTAACTTACTGTTCTCTGATGTGAAATGAGCTTCACCTCAAGCCTTACCGGTCTCACCACGTGCTCGAACCATGACCTCGAGCAAGGGTAAAATGGGACAACTAGGGCTTAAGCTCTAAACTTAATTATCCCTATAATCCCACTAATATCTTTTATCACCTTGTGAGCTGTGAATTCTAAAATTGGTGAAAGACATGCTAACTCAGCCCTATGCATAATCGGTTTTCTATTCCTCCAATGACCCTCAAGCCACGTTGAAGCTGATCCCGCGCTCGGCCTCGAGACTGAAACGGCCGGCGTGCCTCCGTACTACACCCAAACCTCGAGCCGCCGGGACTGGTGTCAGGGCCCGAGCTAGCTTTACCTCCCCCATGGCTACTGGCTAGGGCTGTAAATGGGTTGGATGAAAATAGATTAAATGTGTTGGTTTTTAGTTTGGGTTGTCTTTGGTTGGGTGCAAATAAATTATTATTTAAATGGTTTGGATCGGATTGGGTCATAAAAACAAATGAATTGCTATGAATTGGATTTGGTTTGGTGATTTCATATTCTAAATGGATTTGATCCGTGGAGGGTAAATAGATACTTTAATTGGCTAACCAACGGATAAAAGAATAGACATATGTGGGATCCACATGTATAAATTAATTAAAATTTGCACAAAGTTGCTCTTATTCATAATAAATCATTTCACCAAATTTCAGTTAAATTTGATAAATTTTTTATAGTGTGAGCACAAGCTTTAAAATTTTTAGTCCGAGTTTATACGTACTAAATGGATGCTAGAGTGGAGCTAGAGTGATTGGATCTATTTTAACCAAATGGTTTTGTATAGATTGGACTAAAATAAAAGTTGGATTGGTTTAGTAGACTGTTTTGTAAAGAGATGGATTAAAATGGATTTAGATTGGATTACAGTCCATTAGCAGGCTTACTCGTGGCAATGGGGAGCTTTTCTGTCTTTTTCTTGCACTTTCCTGTCACACTCACGTGCGAACCGGTTTAAGCACGCGTGAGCACGGCGCCGATGGTGGCCCGCTTCACTTGTGGTGGTGGTTTTTTCTGCATACGGTGAGAGGGAGAGAAGAACTGCCCACAAAGTGAAACATCTCGCAAATTAATTTAGATGGTCCAATGAGAAAATGTTGATTTGCACGTGGTTCATAGTAAAATGTAATACAAAGAAGATATTTTTTAGAGAAGATATGCAATTTATACGGTTTATAATAGACTTCCATAGGCCAAGTCATATGCAATTTTTTTTAGAGAAGATATTTTTTACTCGGCCTCTATATCCAACTGGATAAATCTAAAATTGATTTCTCTTGAGATTTGAAGTCATGATCTATGAGGCAACGAGGTTACTGTAGTCACCAGACTACGTGCCCTTTCTCAGATAATAAGCTCGAAAAACACAAAGAATATATATGGGCAGCCCATGTATATCCTATAAAGGAAACAGTATGGGATTTGAATTTTCACTAACTTCATTTCATTTGTTTAGGTTCGGTGAATTTTGTTGCACGGATATCTATTGCACGGAAACAATGCGTGGGAATCAAACATTTATAGACAGATAGCAAGCTTACAAATAAGTATAAAAAGCTAAGTTAAAACTAAAAGGCAGATAATTAAATCATATAAAGATAAGCAAAACCCAACAGTAAATACATACCATCACTTTAGCTCTTTTTAAAACATGGAGCTGTTCGCTAGTAATGCAGACGATTTTACATGAAATTAGTTTCATGTGAGAACTAACATATACTAGGCAATATGTATCTATAGCCACTTGCTATATATGCTACAAAAAAAAAGATTCACAAACGCATTAAGTAATTTAATTATTGCACTAATTTCAGAGAGGAAATCGAAATCCCCAGCCATCTTCCCCGCCCCTGCCCATCCCACTGACGTTGGGCCCCACGCTGGGGTGAAGGTCGCCAGCGTGGCACGCGCCCAAGCCTGCCACGTCATAGCCATGCAGCGCCATGAAGAGCCTCTCCTTCTCCAGCTCCGGGAGCCCCTCCTCCTCCTCCCTCCCCGTCCTCCTCACCCTCCGCTTCCTTCCGCCGGTGATAGCGGAAGCCGGCGGCGGTGGCCCGCTCGTCTTCCTCCTCCCGCCGGCGGCGCCCCTCCGCTGCGCTACTGCTCCCCTGACCGGCACCGGCACGGCGTCCAGGCCCATGAGCTTGGCCACTACGCCGGGCTTGCACCACACCACGCTCTCGCCGGCCACCGTGGCCGGCATCCGCAGCGTCCGCTCCAGGTCCATCTCGTACCCGTTCCCGTCCCCGGCGGCGCAGCACACCGACGCCCTCCGGTGGCCGCTTCCGCCGCCGGCGCCGGAGGAGGAGGCGAGGCCCATGCCGTCGTAGCAGTCGCTGAAGGAAGCCCGGTACATGGCGTCGCGGCCGTCGAGGGAGAAGCGCGGGTACTGGCTGAGCGCGTCCCTCGCCGAGCGGAGCACGCGGTCGGAGCTGTTCACGCACGACGCGCGCCGCGGCTGCTGCTGCTGCCGCTCCTTCCTCCTCGCCGCCGCCGCCTCCGCCTCCTCCAGGTCCAGCTGCAGGATCATCTGCTCCAGCGTGACGGCCGGCTCGCCGCCGCTCTCCTCGGCCACGCCGACGGACTGACCCGACGTCGACGACGGCGGCACGGTGAGGAACGACGACGACGCGTCGTCGGCGCCGACCAGCCGGCGCCGCTGCATGGTGGACGTGGAGTCGACGCCATGGCAGAAGCTGCGTATGCCGCGGCGGCGCATGACGGTAGCAGCTAGGCGATCGACCGAGATGAGGATGAGCTGCTCCTACGAGGAAAGCTATTTAGCGGCGAGGTGGGCGCGCTCGTGATGGTGTTTAAAACGGATCGAGTGAATGTGACGTGACGCCATGCATGGATGGATGTAGCGGAAGAGCGAGGTGGTGGCGCAGCAATTGGGATCACGTGAGGGAGCCCAACGTAACGTAACGTACGTACGTACGATACAAATCGGATGGAGTATCATCCATCTTGCGACACTTTCTAGCCTTATTTAAATTTATTAATTGATGAATGTGTATAATTTATATATATGTCTAGATCTATTAGCATTCATATGAATCTAGACAAGGCTAAAAACTCCTATATTATGAAAAAGAGGAAGTACGTGTGTCGCGCAGTCGATCAGTTCACAAAACTGATAATAACGAATCAAAAAAAATTCGAGAGTAGTACCTCTGGATTTGGGGAAAGAAAGAGTTGGAAAACCGACGAAAACCGATAAAATCGGATAAATTTTGTTATCAAAATTAAATTAAGTTTGTATTTTTCTAACATGCCCAAAAAATCGAGAGGTTTATATTATTGATATCCATTATTCGTAGGTGTGTATGATTCGGGTTGGATGATGTGTGTGAGCAAAGTCATCCTGGTGCCCTTCCCATTGTTTTTGGTTATTCATTTTATCTCTACTCATGTCTAATTTGATTTTTGAGTAAATTTTGTTGATGGCACATAAACTTGTTATTCTCTTTGTCAATTGTATATATCAAAATTGACCGGCACATCCTAAACCTATATTTGATACGATCTGCAGTGAAGTTAGGCAGATCTCCTGGGCCTTCAAATGTGCTAGCGTGATTTCGTAGGAAAGCATACAAATTTTGCGTCAACACTCCCCTTATCACTATTCAAGTGTTGTTACACATTGACTTGGCACTAAGAAGTTGAGTATACCTTTGGTCACCAAACAATGGTGGAGCCATCTCTAGCGTAGGTTAGGCGGCTGCCCAACCTTCACTATTGTCACCTCCATTAAAGATAGTCATCGACATCTATACAAACTAATCGACCACTAAAAATATTAGCCATTTCGGCTCCACGGTATCCTTGGCTATGTCATGCTTGTCAAATTTTAGTGTTCTTCCCTATATGCAAAAAAATCTATTCAATTTAATGTTAGGAAAATGGTCACTCCACCCCCACAATAATCTAATTAACTTTCCCTAATTCCAACTCCTAACGACTCAGGTAAGCAAGGCACATGTTTTTGCATATGACTTCACAGTTGAGAACAGTGAACTCATTCAACCAACAATAATAGGGGCAAAACAAATAAACTTTGCCTAGAAAACGTTGTTTTAAAATGAGCGTTAAGTATATGATATCCATAGGAACTATTATATGGTATCACTAATATTTTAGAAGCATAATATCCCCAAGCAACTTAAAAAGTTTGATGGAGAACTCTGACGATACATTGAAAGAATGTTGAGTAACCAAATACCAAACATGTCTTAAATCTTGCATACTCCCCTTTATGCATGGCTACGGAAAAAAACACTGCCATTCCATTCTAGGGTTGAGTAGTGATAATCCAGTAGGATTCAAGCACAAATTACAAATGTTTGGCAAAGCAATAAGGAGAATTAGCTTACACCAATTTTAATTCTTAACACCCCATGTAAAATGGTAAATTACGGCCAATTTACCATTTTACTCTAGGATGTCAACCCTACGGAGTACTCTCTCCATTCCAAAACAAACTTTATTTTTAGTCTACTTCATAAAATCAATACAAACCACAAATACTAAATATCATTCACAATCTAAGTGCATTTATTCCTTACTTTTAAAATTTCAATGCATTTATCCTATAAATTACTAAGAGCAAATTTATAAGAGGGGTGAATGTCATATCTAATGTTGATCCTGTAAGCAACTCAATTATTTAAGAAGTGACTCATTATATTAATTTTAACAAATAATTAGCTATTATACTGTTTCAATTTCTCTTAGAGAATATATACAGGTCGCATTCGTGAGAGGTGTGGATAAGTTAACTTATCCGGTACGGAAAACGTAGTAATAGATTAGTACATGATTAATTAATCATTAATTTTTTTAAAAATATAAAATAAATTAATATGATTTTTTAAAACAACTTTCCTATATAAAATTTTTGCAAAAAATACATCATTTAGCGGTTCGGGAAATATGCGCGTGAAAAACGAAAGAGGTAAGTTAACTTACCGGTGGGCCGAACGCGGCCACATACTGTCTCTTACCTGAGAGGTGTTGTTCATTCTCTCCCATCGCTTTCTTCTTACACCTTACTATTTTTTAATCCTATGTCATGTTTTAGGTTTATGTTAGAATACTCAGATAACTTAAATTAAAAATCTAATACAACAATTACTTAATAAATAAAATATTTTAAAACAAACTAAGGAAGATGAAAATGGAGTCTCAGTGAGATGTCGTGGTAACATTCAACATTTCAACTCCGTAGCAGCACACTGTACTCCTAGTACAGACCTTACCCTTTCCGGTTATGTCAGCGTCATGGTGCGACCAATCACGCCCCGCCACGTCACCACCCGCGCCGTCAGCATCCCGCAGAGCGCACGGGCGCCCCCCGCCCCCGAGCCGCCCACCAAACTCCCTACCCCACCCACCGACTCCCGGGCCCCACGCCATCCAGGCCCCACCCGTCAGTGACGTGGCGGAATCCGGAGACGGTAACGCGGCCTTCGCGGGGTAAACGCCACCCGCGAGATCTATCCCAATTCCCAACCTCACATCGCCTTCCCCCTCTCGGCTCGAGCGAGAGAGAGACAGTTTAAACCCAAACCCTAGCTCAAAACCCTAGTTCACGGCGGCGGCGGTGGCCATGGACGGCGGGGGAGGCGGCGGCGGGGTAGGGGGAGGCGTCATGGCGGGGCCCGGAGGGGTCGGGGTTGGCGGCGGTGGGGTTGGGGTTGGGGGTGGAGGAGGGGGAGACGTGGAGCTCGTCAGCAAGACGCTGCAGTTCGAGCACAAGCTGTTCTACTTCGATCTGAAGGAGAACCCGCGGGGGAGGTACCTCAAGATCTCCGAGAAGACGTCGGCCACGCGCTCCACCATCATCGTCCCCGTCGCGGGGGTCGCCTGGTTCCTCGACCTCTTCGACTACTACATCCGCACCGACGAGCGCGACGCCTTCAGCAAGGAGCTCCGCCTCGACACCAAGGTCGCCGCAGCTTTTTCTTTTTCTTTTTTTTTTCCTCCACGACCGTGCCCGATTCCGCCTTTTTTTTTTGTTTGCCCCCGCTGGTGCTGATTTCGATTTTGGTTGCGCCGCGCAGGTGTTCTATTTCGATATTGGGGAGAACAAGAGAGGCCGCTTCCTCAAGGTGACTGACTTGGCATTGTCTCTGTGTCTGTCACCAGTGAAATTTATGTTTATGTTTGCGTTTAATAGGGAAAAACATGCCAAATTTGTGTAGCAAACTTCATGGGTGAGCAGTGGAATTGATTAGCTAGGTCAGGAAACTAGGCGTGTAAATTTAGCAAGGGAATAGTTGACTTCAGCTTTTTGTATGATCAAAAAAGGTACTCAGCTTCCATGTCATAAAAAGGCATGCCGAGTAAACATAGGTACAACCTATCGATTTTCTGTCATTGATTTGCGGAGCGTAGACCCACCTGGCAGTGTCACACTGCCACCAATTTTTTTTTCCTTGCCAAGGCCTATGGTTAAGGGAGGTGCTCCGGGTCTTGAAAAGGATTTTAGGGAGGAACAGAGTTCAGAGTTGGACAACAAAAATGGGACTTTCCCCTTTAGTGATTCTGTCTTCCTCAGAGTTTTGTTTCCCCTGATCTGGCAATTTCACTTTTATCTGGTTCTTACTGCCAGCTACTAACAAAGCCAGTGTCAACTGGGTGAAAACAACATATCATGTCATTAGTCCATTGTGCAGAGCATTGTTGTTCGTTAAGTGTACCAATTTTTGCATGGTAACTAGTAATTGCAAATGTGGTGCTGTGGGTTTGCTCATGTCCTCAATAATGACTATCCCCTCTGGTCATAAATACTTCATATCCTCATAAGACTACTCCCACCACTCCAGTCATAAAGACTTGACATTTTGTTGCTGGGCAAACAAAACTTGATATTTTGGACAAGATCCAATCAAACTTTTAGAGCTTTGACCATCAATGACTTTTAACTTGTTTATTTGTAAATAAAACATAAAAATGTTATGTTTTGCTTTGAGATGTGCTTTCGTAATCCCATGAAGTTATTAAATTGTATAAACATCCTATAAAAGTTCTGGTTAAATTCACACCTTGAAACTGTGGGAAAAGTCAAACTTCAAGCGTTGTTTTACTGGAGAGAGTAGTACATATAATTGGTTTGGAGTCCTTGATAGAAATGCAATCATTGCAGAATAGTTTTTGTTTTTGTGGTTATGTTGACAAATTGCAGTTGCAGTTGCATTTGTATTTTGTGGAACATTCTGCATGTAACATTTTTCAAGTTTCTTAATTGCCTGATCTTTTGTTGATGACAGCCAATGTCATGTAATTAATGAGCTATAGCTTTAATATGACATTGACATTTTCAGAGTGCTGAACTAGTCATAATTATCCAGGTTGGCTGTTCAAAAAAAAAAAAATCCAGGTTGGGCACTTGTGGTTCAAAAGTGGGAGAAGTAAAAGAGTGTGATTGGTCAATGCCCATGTTGATTTGACTATTCGTAAGATACTAAGGGTTAAGATAGAAGCGACATATTCCTGTCTAGAATTAATGGGGAGTTCGGTGAGCACCTGCGCCAAGCAGGGCTCAAATGAAGGTTGGCAAGATTGCTTGTCAGCTCTCTGCCAACTGAGCTATGTGTGCTATTCTGTTGGTTTGATTATTTACTCTGGATATACTGCCGCTAGTTTGTGTTGTATGTGGACAATGTGATTAAGATGTCGATTTGTTTCTTAAGATGATGTTTGTCCTTGTGTAGTGGAATATTTCAAATTCCTGTATTGTCACTTGCATACTCTGAGTTTGAATTGTGATATCTCTGATGCTTGTGTCTTTATCAGTTAGCACGATGGACAATTTGAGCAATATATTTGAGGAACTGAAGAAATGTTTTCAAGTTGTCCGATTAGTCGTCCTTATCGGTGATCTGACCTCGATCAGGGACTGGCTCGATTAGCTCAACTAGAACCTTGGTCGTCCGACTAGTCATCGACTGGCCATGATTAGTCGTCCGACTAGAGGGTGGACGACCAAGTCCAGGTTGCTTCCCAGACAGGCCTACTTACTTGGGCTGCGAGATGAGCAGTTGGCCTAGAAGTATGGCCCATTAGGGTTATCAATTTACTGCCCGTTGCTCAGGACTTAACCCATCGCATGCCTGCCTCCTATTCGCTATATTTTCTACTGGCGGCTGCGCTTGTTCCTCTGCACCGGTGGCTGCGTCCTCCTCTCATCCTCCGCTTCTCTGGCCTCTTGGTGAAGCTCCTGCCAGTGCTGCCCCTTTGCATCCAAGGGGCTGACGAAGATGAGCTCCTCTGACGATGGTGACATGGAATTGCGCCATGCAAATGTTGAAGTGATCATGCCTGACCTGCATGTAAATGCTACTGCCTCCTCGACTGCATCAGGTGCTGCTGCTGCTGCCTCGGTATTATTTCAGATTCAGCAGCAGCAAGACACCAAGAATATTGACCATGGGACAAGGATATTGACCATGGGACCAAGGAAATCAGTGTTTACAAGTAAGCCACCAACTGACCATGATATAGTATATATAACTATATATATAACTAAATATAGGAATATATATTATATATTATGTATATGTCCTGAAATATAATGGACGACTATATGGACAACCAGGACCGACCATAGTCGACTAGTCAGTCTGGTTGATGACTAATCGCGAATAATCACCTGGTCGGTTCCATGGCGACTAGAGTTGACTAGACAACTTGAAAACTTTGAACTAAACATATCCTTTTATGGTCTGATAATTTTAAATTGAACAAGAATATGAAATCAGATAAATGACTCCAAAGGGTAAGGGTGTAATCAGAGCTATGTTTGCAGCAAAAGAAAAAAAGAGGCACATTGCAAATATATATCATGCCATGATGAGCCTTCAAATCTCAACCTGAACGACTTCTGATTTAAATATCTGAACATGTTACATGTATCACTTAACAAGAAGATTATTATGTGTGTGTAATGCATTGCCTACACGAAGTGGCCCAATATCGACAGATTGTATTCTATTTTGTGTTTGCCAAGTTATAATGTGGAAGCAATTATGATGTTGAGATACTCTGTAGGAGCAAATATATGGTCTCCAGATTAAAAATAATGTAACATAGTCAGAAATCACATTACTTTTAGTATTGTAATTTTTATCCATAATTAATTTCCCTGTACTCTTTATTTACATTCCAAACTCTGCATTTAGAACCTGCTGTGGTTGTGATAAAACAATTCCCAATTAAGCATCACCATATTAACTTCATATATGCTAAATGCTGTTGGGTGCTACATTTCAGTGTTTCATGATTAAAATTAACCTTGAAAAGTTAAATGTCTATATTTCATCATCTGACCTATTTTTTCCTTTAGGTTTCAGAGGCATCTGTCAATAGAAACCGAAGTACGATAATTGTTCCAGCTGGTAGTTCTGGTGAAGAAGGTTGGGAAGCATTCAGGAATGTATTGTTGGAAATAAATAATGAGGCTTCCCGACTTTATGTTCTACCAAACCATCCTAATCAGGTACAAATAGTTTAAACATTTGTATGACATATTTATGAAGTTTCAGATGGGATCATCATTAAGTTCTTGCAATTGTATTGTGCAGCAACACTTGGAACCTCCAGAGCGCCTTCCTGGACTTTCGGATGATGTCGGTGCTGGGTTTATAGCTGGACATGGAAGCCAATCTGCTTCTGGACCAGAGGTAGATGTTGAACGCCTGGTTGATCTGCCTCCTCAGGAAGAAATTAGTGGCATGGGCATGTCTAAGGTCATAAGGGCAGATCAAAAGAGGTTCTTCTTTGACCTGGGCAGTAACAACAGGGGTCATTACTTGAGAATTTCTGAGGTATCCTACAATTGTCCATAACTTTGGCTGTGTTCTACTCCAATTTTGGATTTTGGATTTTTGCGGTCACGGTTTTCAAACTCCTAAACAGTGTGTTTCGTGCAAAAAAAAAAAACTATATAAATGTTTCTCATCTGACCTTTCTAAAACAATATTATCACTTTATAGTTGTTAATTTAGTTGTTTATACCCTCAAATAGCTATCACAAAAATCACATAATCCTTCAATCCTAAAATCTCAGCCATCTTAGACACCCCTTTGTGCTCTTTATCTCTTCTCCCAAACATTTAAAAATCCATGGGCTTTGTTCTTACTAGTTATCAAATTGCAGGTGGCTGGAGCTGATCGGTCGTCGATAATCTTGCCACTTTCTGGTTTGAAGCAATTCCATGAAATGGTTGGCCACTTTGTAGATATAATGAAGGACAGGCTGGAAGGGATGACGGGCGCGAATGTGCGCACAGTGGAGTCCAGTCAGAGATGATTTAGCTTGAGTGCTTAACCATGGCCGTTACTGCTGTTATGCCTCCTCTAGGTTTGTCATGTGGTGTGTGGCTGTGCAGATCACGCAGTATTAATTCATCTGGTGGGGATAATAATGTTATTTCTCTTTTTTCTTTCTTTCTTTCTTTCTTTTTCTGAATTCAGTGGTGAGGATTGATTTGTTTGGGACTTTTCTTGTCGAGGAATAATAAGCAGTATATTGTTCGTGGGGGTGGTATAAGCTGGTGATTAGCGTTGTTAGCATGCACCATGTCCCTGGTTGAGCTAGCTCCATTTCTGCATTGCATTTTATACCATTTCTGCATGTCACTCGTTAGAGTAATTAGTTAACTGTGATTACTTGAGGTTTCTGTGACATTTCTGAAATTCTCCCTCCTATTTTCCCATGAATTATGCCTGATCAGGGCCATCAGGCACATCGGAAAGTTTTTGGTTATTTGGTCCGCGAACTGAGCCTGTGAACATATGATGAAAACATGGCCATGGACAGCAAGCAAAGCAGCTAAATGGGCCGTGGCAAAGTTGAATGCTTAACTTTGCTCCAATCTATTTCTCACATTGAACCACAAAACTAGTCTCTTTACCTTGCAACCTTTATAACTGGACAAGACTTGAACCATTTTAATGGTGTTTTTGATATACATAATAGTTGATTTTCATAAATACGAGCTTCAATTAAAATTTGGTATCGTGAATTTATGCATCGGAAAAACTTGCATAATAAGATTATAAACTAGAAAAACACCTTCATGTGTCTAGTTTCGCAAGTAGTGGTATTGTAGTTTGCTATAAAAAATAAACTCCAAGCAAAAATCAAGTAAAAAATTCATCGGCAGCAGTTTAGTAGTTGATACTACTTCACAGAAAGGAATTCTATATTTTTTTATTGACCGTATAGATCATGCTAAGATTTGTGTTGTTGAGCCACTCGTCAACCTACTTCCTATGTAACGCATACCACATGCGTTATCGTCGTGCTTCTCCCCACTCCTATTTTCACCTTATCGACATCTATATTAGCTCCAATAGGCGGAACGAGATTCACTGCAGTATGGTGCATTTGGTATACCTCTCAACCGTTGGATCAAAACGGACGGCCAAGATTTATTGCTACATTAGCAAACAGTGCTTTGGGTTACTATCTCTATAGTTTTGTCTGCGCTGTCCATGTCTTCGATGTACTGTTCTCCTCATATAAACAGTGCTGCTCTGCATTTACTACAGAGAATCCGAACGTCCACTATGCTAGCTTTATGTTAAACCTGGGCAATAGTGATGTGCTCTCACCTCACCCTGTATCTCTAGTTGTCCTTCATTAGATATGCAACCTTCCATTCCATTTCTAACTACTTGTAAAACCCATGACACTACTGTCAATTTAATCCACCATTCTTCGCCAACAATGTGGCTTCGGTGGTATAGTATCGCCTCATTGGTTGCCATTGGCTATCTTTCTAAACCCATGCCCTACCCTCTTCTACCACCTTCAACCTTCTAAATTCTAATATAAAAGAAAACTTGCTAGAGTTTGGATGTCGCTGGCAGCAGGAACCATTTGGTATGTACCTATTGTTTGTGAGTCAAGCCCACCCTCTTCTCATTGGGCCCCTTTTCTCTCCTCATATGTCATTGGGTCATTTTTCAAATGCAACAGTGCCAATACATATAGATAAAAGCAATTTTCTATTGGTATTTGTGAAAGGCTATGAAAGTGCACGTAGCCTAGCGGTTACAGTGACCTAAATAACAACCAAGGTTCTGGGTTCAAATTTTCATAGGATCATAAATTTTATATTGGTTATTTGAGTGGCTAAGTTGATAAAAATACCTTTCTCTAAGAATTTTTTTTGCGAAGGGTATTAGTGTTAAATGTCTTAGTGATAGGTGATTCCCATTACGTAATAACGTTGCTACTTATAACTCGTGTCCACCGTGCCTGCTAGCGAGGCAGAAACGAAGCCTAGAGAGGGCGAGCAGATCAGCCATGGCGGAAGTACCTCCGGCCTCGAGCGTCGTCGGGGCCTTCAGGACCGATCTCAGAGGCCGCTCCTCGCCGACGCCGCCATCCGCGACTGGCTCCGCATGCATGCGAGGTAGCTCAAGGACGTCGCCCCGGCCACGACGTCGATGGCTTCCCTCGATCGACGCCCTGCATGCCACACCGACCTCCGCGCCGTCGCCGAAGAAGCGACGGGCGTGCGGCGGCTTATTCTTCACGCTCCGCTCTCCCTCTCGCAATGGCGCACGTCCACAGGCTCAGGCCGAGGCTGCAGCCCATGACGGACGGTGGCGGCCGGAGGAGCGCCGCGACAAGGAGAAGATCGCCGTATCAAACATCAGAGGTTCAGAAGCGTTCAACCCTCTCGGGCCGCACCTTTGTTGATCTTATATTAGCGTTAATAACCATCGCCATGGGTTACAAGGATTTGCGTTGGTGGCTGGATAGATATAGTCTTATTCTGTTACAACAAACTTTATCTAGCGTTAACTGCTCATATCTATCCAGCTAACCAAGCCGTGTATACACACGCAAGCATATTACATGTTTAACACCCTCCCTCAATCATAATTTTCCTAAGTTAAGATTCTACTTAAAATTTTCTAACTGTCGAACCGGCAAAGCCTTTGTAAAGCCATTTGCAACTTGATCTCCTGTAGGCACAAACTCAATCTCCAATAATTTCCTTGAAACTCTTTCTCGAACAAAATGATAATCAACCTCTATATGTTTAGTTCTAGCATGAAAAACCGGATTAGCCGAAAGATACTTGGCTCCTAAGTTATCACACCATAATTTTGCCATGGAAGGACCCTCGATTTGTAATTCTGTCAATAAAGTTTGTACCCACATAATCTCTGCTTTATATTCTGATTCTGTACTAGATCTAGAAACAGTAGCTTGTTTTTGTGCACTTCATGACACAAGGTTATCTCCTAAAAATATTGCAAAACCTCCTGTAGATCTCCTGTCATCTAGGGAACCAGCCCAGTCTGCATCTGAATAACCACTTACCAACATAGACTTAGACTTAATTTAAGTCCAAGTCTAGTACACTGTTTCAAATATCTTAAAATTCTCTTAACAGCTGCCCGGTGATGTGTGGTTGGAGCATGTAAAAATTGACAGACCTTATTCATAGGAAAAGCAATATCAGGCCTAGTTAATGTTAAATACTGTAAAGCATCAACTACACTCCTATAATGCGTGGCATCATTTTGTCCTAATGGATCTCCTTCATTTATAGATAATTTCTCACTTGTAGATAGAGGTGTACTAACTGGTTTGCAATCAAACATATTTACCCTTCTCAACAAATCATTGACATATTTATCTTGAGTGAGAATTATACCACTACGCACTTTGGTTACCTCAACACCAAGAAAGTAATGAAGATCTCCAAGGTCCATCAGAGCAAACTCCTTTTGTAGGTCTTTAAGTAAGGCTGGAATAGCTTCCTGTCTAGAACTGGTGATAATAATGTCATCAACATAAATGAGTACAAATATAATCAAATCTCCTTTGTTATAAAAGAACAACGAAGTATCAGCCTTGGACCCTTGGAATCCTAAAGCATATAGCTTTTTACTAAGCCTAGAGTATCAAGCTCTAGGTGCTTGCTTTAAACCATACAGTGCTTTATCAAGCTTACACACATACCCTGGAAAAGAGCTGTTTTTATAACCTGGAGGTTGTTTCATATAAACTCGAACTCCACGAAGGAAATCATTCTGAACATCTAGCTGTCTCATACACCATCCTTTAGAAACAGCAACAGAAAGAATGATCCTGATTGTAGCAGCTTTAACAACAAGACTAAAAGTATCTTCATAATCTATGCCATATCTTTTCTTAAATCCTTTTACAACTAGACGAGCTTTATATCTGTCTAGGCTCCCATCTTGTTTCCTTTTAATTTTATATACCCACTTACAGTCTATAACATTTCTACCCTTCTGAGGTGGAGCTAAATGCCAAGTCTTATTATTTTGTAAAGCCATAAACTCTACATCCATAGCCTTTTTCCAATTATCATCTTTTAAAGTATCATCTAAATTTTCAGGCTCTCCAGTAACAGTAAGGAAGGTAGTTTTATATTTAACCGTACCATCCATATAGATTTTCTCCTTACGGATACCACTCTGTAACCGCGTGGCCGGTCTAGATGTTACCTATTGTTGCTGCTGTGTCGCTGCCTCCCCTGCATCAGTAGCATCAGGAGACGTGGATGGCACCGCTGTGTCAATGGATGCATCAGGAGACGTGGCTGAAGACTGCATGCTCACGGGTGAGTGCGCCGGTGAGAAATCGACACGCACGCGATCAAAAGAGAGCTGGCACTGGAGAGGGGGAGAACGTCCTTGCGACGGTGACGTGGCAGCCATGGGAGAGCCATCTGTCGCTGCGTCAGGAGAGGCTGGAGGGGGATCACGTGTGGCATCTGCTGGTGTAGCTGCAGCAGCTGTGTCATCATTTAGTGCCACCGATTTTTCCTGTGAAGGCAGCATATCTCCAGAAAATTGATTAGCAGAATTAATAGGAACATTAGCCACAGTGGTACTCATTTGTTGCACCCCAGGAATTATAGGAATATCAAGATGGGATGGCAAGGATAAAATGTCAGAACGCAATTTTGCTCCGGCATTGGGATGGAAGGAAGCAAAGGGAAAAATATTCTCATCAAAAATTACATCACGAGAGATGTAAATGTGACCAGTGGAGGGGTCTAGACATTTGAACCCTTTATGCAAAGGACTGTATCCTAAAAAATACATTGTTTCGAGCAAAACTGTAATTTGCGAGCATTATACGGTCTGAGATGAGGCCAACATGCACACCCAAAGACACGAAGAAGCTTATAGTCAGCTGTTTGTTTAAACAAACGTTCCAAAAGTGTTGCAAATTTCAAGAGTCTGCTAGGAGTACGATTAATGAGGTAAACAGCAGAAATAAAAGCCTCATCCCAATATTTTAATGGCATAGACGAATGGGCAAGGAGAGCAAGTCCCACTTCTACAATATGTTTATGTTTTCTTTCAACTGAGCCATTTTGCTGGTGAGTGTGGGGACAAGACACATGATGGGTAATACCTATTTTTGTAAAGAAGAAATTAAGTTTTTCATATTCTCCTTCCCAATCAGATTGCATTGCTATGATTTTTCTGTTAAACAATCGTTCAACAAGAGCTTCAAACTCATGAAACCTTTGGATAACTTTAGATCTAGATTTAATTAAATAAATCCAAATAAACTTGCTAAAATCATCAATGAAACTCACATAATAATGTTTGCCCCCAACAGAAGTGGGAGCAGGACCCCAGACATCAGAATAAATAAGTTCTAAAGGATGACTAGATATACTAGACGATATAGAATAAGGTAACTGGTGACTCTTTGCCTTTTGACAAGCATCACACACAGACTGTTTATTAGACTCAACTAAACATGGGAGATTATTATTACTAATAACCTTCTCTACAATAGGAGAGGAGGGATGACCGAGACGACTGTGCCACCGTTCAAAGGATGGCTTGGAGTCTACATAAACTTCTTTGGTTGAGTGTGCATGAGGCGGTGTAGATGGAAGAGCGTAGAGACGACCACGGCAAGGCCCCCTAAGCAGAAGTTTCTTCGTGGCCAGATTCTTAAGATTGAAATATTTAGAATACAGTTCCATAAAGGCAGAGTTATCAGAAACAAGGCGTTGAGCAGAAACTAAATTTTTGTTAGCCTTAGAAACATGCAAAATATTACGTAAATGAATGTCACGACTGGGGGTTTTAACAATAGAGTGACCAATATGGCTAATTTCCATACCTGCACCACTAGCAGTGTGCACTTGATCATTTCCTTTGTAGCGATCACGAACGGTGAGCTTCTCCAACTCTCCAGTTACGTGATTAGTCGTCCCGGTATCCACATACCAGTTGGAATCAGTACCGTAGGAGGTGGGAGAACCTGCATATTTCTCATCTGGAACAAAGTCCTCATCATAGCGATACCAACAGTTGATTACCGTATGTCCTCGCTTGTAACATAGCTGACACTTGGGCCTGGTGTCAACGCCTCCTTGACGACCTCCATTGAAGCCGCCATGCCCGCGGCTACCCCTGCCGCGATTGGCACCGTTGTTGCCTCCATTGTTGCCGCGTCCACGATTGTTACCGCCGCGTCCGCGTTGGCCTCCATTGCCATTGCTGGTGCCGCACCCTCGGTTCGCCAGATTTGCTGACGAGTCGTCGTTCTGACGGAGATTGTTGCGCTGCTCAAAACTGAGCAGTTGAGAGAAAGCCTCCCCAAAAGACATTGGCTCAGACTTGCCAACGATGGAAGAGATCATCGGCTCATATGTATCTTCGAGGCCAGCAATGATGTAGGAGATGAGATCTTCGTCGTCGACGACCTTGCCGGCCGCCGTCATGTCATCACCGAGCGCCCTCATCTTGGCGACATATTCGGTGATAGACAGATCGCCCTTTTTCGTGGTGGAGAGAGCAATCCGGGTGTTGATGAAGCGTGCCCTTGTCATGGAGGTATACATCTCCTCCAGCATGCTCCATGCAGCAGCTGCAGTGCTGCATGTGGCCACCTGCGCCAGAACATCCCTGGACAGGGTGCTCAGCAGGAGCCCTAGGATCTGCTGATCCGTAGCCACCCATTCATCATAGGCGGGATTTGCCGCCCTGGTGGCCTTGTCGCCTTCTTTCTCTCCTGGCACAGAGATGGTGATGGCCGGAGTCGCCGTCATGCCGGTGAGATGTCCTTCAAGTCGAGCTCCTCGCACCGATGCAAGAACTTGTGCTTTCCATAGCGCATAATTGTTCTTGGCTAATTTCTCTGAGATTGTGTTTCCTCCGAAAGGATTGATGGCTGTCATCTTGGACGAACTAGCCATAGATTGGATCGGGATTGTTTAGTGGAAAGGCTCTGATACCATATCAAACATCAGAGGTTCAGAAGCGTTCAACCCTCTCGGGCCGCACCTTTGTTGATCTTATATTAGCGATAATAACCATCGCCATGGGTTACAAGGATTTGCGTTGGTGGCTGGATAGATATGGTCCTATTCTGTTACAACAAACTTTATCTAGCGTTAACTGCTCATATCTATCCAGCTAACCAAGCCGTGTATACACACGCAAGCGTATTACATGTTTAACACGCTGATCATGAGGCTGGTGCTCGACGACGGCGTCTCCGTCGTCATCTCCGGCGGCCCGCGGCAATACGACGCTGGCGCTGCTAGCGTTCAAGGATCAGAGGGCCAACCTCGATCCCCCGTCATGGTGCCGCTGGTGGCCAAGGCCACGTGGTTTTGTGAATATCGGCGGTTTTGTGAAATTTTTGCTTATGTTTTTTTCTTGTGCTTATGCTTAAAGTCAAATTTAAATTTTTTAACCTTAATATCTATATAAAAGTTTTATTTAAAAATTATTTTTTGTTTGTAAACATCGTATACGAGGAATCAAGGAAAAGGAGATGATCATATTGGCATCTCTCAAAGTTAACAAGATCAATCCCCACCTGCTTTGAAGCAGTGATTCACATGCTGTTCAGTGTTTCTTCCTAGAATCCATGCGATTGACAGTTTTTTAAATAAAAAATTAGTAACAAAAAATCACAAAAATAAGGGTTGAATATATAAATCATAAAAAATAGGATTATATGAACTGGTCCAGATCGATAAGAGGCCATGTATGTTTGATATTGGGCCTGTCAATAATAGGGACTTCCAAGGTGGCAAAACAACTCAGTTGAGCTACCAGCTTTTGAAGGTCTGGAAGGGAGAGAGTCTGTCGAACTAGGTGCGTTCAAGCTGGCCCATAACTGTTGTAACTCAATTTGATATGACCATGTTGTTCGGCTCGGACGTTAGTCCTCTATCCAATTAGGTCCTATCGACCCCACAAAGTTTGATATGTTCCTGTTTTTAATTTTTTTTCTCATCCGACATATATTTTTGTAATTTTCTATTTAAATCATATTTTTTTAAAAAAAATCATGACACAACGACCAGCACAATACCTCATTGTAGCTCAGGCCTAGCATTAGTTCAAAACAAATTAGTGTAAAACAATTCTTCTACCGCATCTTCCAGTCATATGGCACTAAAGTTTTGCTTAGCTCAAGATTAACCATGCTCCAGAGTCCCATAGCAGGTGGCAAAATTCCATGCAATTCAGTAGTCCTGAACTCCTAATGTAGCAGGTGAAAAGTTGATTTGACTCACAAAGTGTGCTAGCAACAACAGTAGTACTACTCATCCAAAGCTGTTGCTGGGAGATCTTTGCACAGCTTGGGCATAACAGCACAGAGACATCTCAGATTCTCAGTGGATCAATTTGTACCAAATTGTAATTGTATATGTGATTTAGGAAATCCCTTCTTTGATTGCTAGTGCCCTCCTGAACAAGAACAATTAAGAAGCATGCTGCTGGGCAGCAACACCACTTGCCTCGTTTCAATTGCATCAGGTATGCTAGAAGGTTCACTGTTCACTAACACTAAAGCTGCCCCGAACAGCTATGATCTCACAATGATTATTCCTCCCATTGTGGCATTATGTAGTGGGAAGCTTGTTCCTTTGTTGGCTGCTGAATAGCGCTCTATCTGTTTCATATTATAAATATTTTGACTTAGTTTAACTAAGTTTATCATTTATAACCCAAGACACACGTATATATTATGAAAATATATTTAATTATAGATTTAATAAAACTAATTTGGTGTTGTATATGTTAATATTTATCTATAAATTTAATTAAATTTAAAATAGTTTGACTTTAATAGAAGTCAAAATGACTTACAACTTAAAATGGATGGAGTAACAAACCGAAGAACCCATTGCAAGAGTACAGAGAATCTGAACCAGAATATGGCAAGCCGTTCACAGTGAAAATCCACTCTTCTCATATGCTCCAATAGATTCACATGACGGGAAAAATCTCCAGAGATTATCAGTAAAAAGACATTACCACCAGAACAACCATCAGTGGCACATCCACAACAATTTGACCAAGAACCCATTCCACAGCTGTGAATAGCTAGCATCCGAAGAGCACCATGCGATCGGGTCTCTTTCTATGAGATCGTGGCCAGAATTTCAACTCAACCCACCACACAATGTGTCACCCAATTATATTTGAACACATATACTGCAAGCAACTTCCAAGTATTCCAGATAAGGGAAGCTAATAGCAGCAAGTATAAAACCTCACAGCTGGGTTTCGCAACCACTTTAACATGGGGTATTTTGTAGTTCGAAGAGATTACATACATAGCACTCACCAATTAAGGAACTGTGTAGTGCTCCGACTTCAGCTTTAGCCTTTGCTTGAGAAGGTGATGGGCAGGGCTGTACTGTACTATACTGTACTGTAAGAGCTAGCTTCATCAGTCATCACCACGCCTCCAAATCCAATGCCTGCATTGAGTACTCCACCATGGAACTGCTGGATCGAGATTCTCTGACGTAACGTAACATAGCAGCTGATATGTGGATCTTATAGTCATCCGACCCCTACATAGGAGGATATATACTCGTCCAAAAACTGCCGCTATCTAAGATGGTGATGGTGATGGTGGAGGCCTAGCAGTGTATACTGAGCCCGACGAGAAGCAATGTCAGCATACCTCCAAACTTTGATGAAATGGAGCAGATCGAAAGGTCAAGGCTAGCTCAAGTGCCAGATCGATCAAGTAGTTCCCGGAAGAAATTTGCCGTGAGGCCTGGCCTGGCCATGGATCTCCTCAATGTTAAGAACACACGTGCGTGCTGGCCGGGTGAATCTCGTAACGGATCCACGTACATTCCACCCAATCATCGATGGCCATTAATTCATGACGTCGACGTTATGATCAGCATCTATCGACAATTAATACTCCATGTTTCTTGCGTTTCGCGCGTCCCATGCATGCCATGGCTGTCGAGATACATAGTTGAGGGTGAGGGTAGGCCTGCCAATCGATATTCAAATTCACTTCAATCCATCTCTTTACTAGTCTACCAAACCAACCCATCCTAATTATTTTTCATTAGGATCCAATTCAAACCAATCCAACTTCAATTTTAGTCCAACCCGTACCAAACTATTTAGTTAAAATGGATCTAATCCACTTTAGTAGAATATATGCGCCCATTTAGTATGTATAAACTCAGACATAAACTTTTAAAACTCGCGTTCACACTATAAAGATTTATCAAATTTGAATGAGATTTGGTGGGATGATTTATTATGTGTAAGAGCAATTTTGTGTAAATTTTGATCAATTTCTACATGTGGGTCACACGTATGTCTATTCTCTTATCCATTAGCTACCTAATTAAAGGATCCATTTGCCATTCACGGGTTAAGTCCATTTAAAACCTAAAATCACCTAACCAAACCCAGTCCATACCAATCCATCTGTCTCTATAATCCAACCCAATCCAATCCATTTAAAGTAACAATCCATTTACACCCAACCAAAGACAATTCAAATTAAATCCAACCCATTTAATCTATTTTCATTTAACTCATTAACAGGTCTAGGTGAGGGTGAAGATGAAGCTGTCGAGATAGCAGTAGGAGCGCCTTCACTACGGTTCACATCCATGACATGTTTATATATATGGTGGTGTGTACCTTGATTAGTCAGGTACTGTCAAACAATAATACGTGGGCGATACATAGACACCATATATTCTCGGGGAAAGACGGCGCGCGTGTATTATTGAATGTGTCCAGCAAAAGCGCATCCCTCCCTTGTTGCACATGTCCGTATAGGCTGTATTATTTCCCAGATGAAAAATTTTTATAGTTATTTACTGATATAAATGGTGGAATTAACCCCCTTCTAAATATACAACACAGTTGGGGCTTAAAAAATACAAAATTAAAATCTACTCTAAAATTATAATTATGGGATGGTGAACTTATATATATATAATATGCAAAAAAATACACACCGTTTAACGGTTTACGAAGTATGCACGTAAAAACCGCAACCAAAATTATTCTTAGATGTTTGCCGTCTACATATTTTTGTTCTTTTTATTGTGATACTGGTTTGTTTTCTTCCTCATCAAGGTAAGATTAGGATGCTCATTTGCAAGATATTTATTTGATTGACATCCGATCAGTAAAAATGATTATTTATTACTGACGTTGCTTCATTAGTGATGATTTAGAAACTGCCATTATACTAATTTGGATGTCAAATTGTAACAGACCATCATATATCAAGGTTGGATTTGTCCTTGTAGGAGTACTCTAACCGGTTTTGGTAAAGCACATAACTTTGTAGTTAATGATTGATTAGACTCGGCAATAATTGAAGACAAACTGCACTTTAAATGTCTCCGTTTTTGTTTAAGGACTGGTTGAGATTAGAGAGAAGTAAATGTCGATAGAATACTTACCCTATTCTGGGCACTATATAGGCTGAATTGTTTCTATATAAATTGAAATTTGTGTCGGGTATGGTGTTATTTGTTAGGTTATTGTATCCCGCATACCAATCCTCTGCAATACTTCCTCCGTTTTGAAATATAGAACCTATTTTATTTCATTAGAAAAATAATTTAATCAAAGATTACTATTAGTATATTATTTATGTGATATAAATGTATAATACTACGAATCTACTTTCAAATATAAATCTAATAGTATCGATTTTGTTTCATAAACAATCTAATTAATAAATTAGTTTTTAGTCAAACTCTGGTTCTAACGAAATAAAAAATATATATATATATATATATATATATATATATATTTATCTTGAAATAGAGGAGTACTGTTTAGACAGTGAAAAGCCATTGAGATATGGCTCTGCTCTTCTATACCTCCATGCATGCCAATGACTTAATTTCAGTGTAAAGGCTCCAGATGTCAATCACTTGCATGCCTCCTCTCTAGCCAGTAGAACAAGTTTTATAACTTTATCCACGTAATCAATTTATTAATTAAGAGGTAACTCATACAACACATCATCTCTACACTATCTCTACTATACTAATTTTAACTATTGATTAGTCAATAATCGACTCTTTTAGTTTCTCTTTTTTCCTTAAAGATTGGATAGAGGTTATCCCTTACATGAGGAGTGACTCATTATCTTCTCTTCTTTGTCTTATCATTTAATTCTACATAATATCTTGGAGCTTGTATTAAAAGGCTTACAAAGAAAATTAATGGGTAGTGCGTGCATGCATGCACGCACAAGTGTCTTCGTCTCTCCGTTTCTTGTGCAGTTCAATCAGCCGGTGTGGCCATCCTTTCTTTGCGACGTCGTCGAATGTTTTTGAACCCTACTTTTGCTCTCAACATCCATGCAGAAAAAACACTTGTACTTATCTGCATGTCCAGTGATGGGTTCTATCCATATAAATACCATGTCTGCCCATTTGCAAGCTGCTAGGATCTAATCTAATCCTTCTAATAACAGCCAAGATTGCAAGATCAGCACTGTGTCCGTCAGATGTCTTCTTGAGCAGCTGGGCTGATTAATAAGATTGGTGTTCTGATCAAGCTCTTCGTCCATAGCTTTATATTGTTGTTTCAGCTGACTTTATACATGTATGTATTCTACTCACCATAACTAACCATTGCTGTTTCTTGCAAAGCATACCTGTTTGTCAGTTGCCACATTTCCTTTTTATTAAGGCTGTTTTATTGGTACAGGTATTTGGGTTATGTTCTTGGTTCTTGGCTCTTCTTGCTCATGAATCTAGCCCTCTATCATGCCCCATCCTTTTTCATTTTTTTTCCTGATATTCAACATGTCAGTAATGGGAGCATCATGGAAAGATACAAATATCTATATCTCGATCATCATTTCTTTAAGATAATGGAAGTTGAATAAATATGTTGAATTTGGATTTTTGGATTATCTTTTTTTGTAATAGCTATTTGAGAACAGCTCAATTAACTAGTAAAAATAAAAAAAAACATTGCTTTTGAAAGGTCAGGTGACAAACTTTTATGTAAAAATGTTTTCTAAGAAATACACTATTTTTTGTGTTCTCAAATTAACGCGACTTATATATATGGAACATTTGTTCCTATCCATGGTTTTGTGTTCTTTTCCTGAATTCTTTTATGGTAGATTGCACATCTTGTCCCAACATATGTACCAAGCAGTAGTGCCCACCACTAGTGTAGCTCCATCATGGCCTTTCCACTAGAACAAACACTTTGGATTTATTCTGTCAAATTTCTCTTTAATTTGGTCATTTTTGTTTAAGGGAGTATTTGTTAATTACTTAATTATATGGTACAGATAGATGTTCTGCTATTACTGTATCATAAATTGGAGCAGCCAAGAAAGAGAGATAAAACACGCATGGTAGCCTTGCCGTCCAAAGAACGACAACATTATTCTGTTTGTCCATGACGAACCATGCTTAAAAATGTAGAACATGTCTGAACTTGACGTACTACAGGTCATCATCCTCAAGTCGACTGAACTAATTAATTTCCTTTCATCATCTGAAGTAATCATACTTAATTAGTACCAATCAACTGAATAAACATATGTGAGAGACTACTAGCCAGATTGGTTTCCCCATTTCTCAAGCAAAAGCACTGGATGGCACAAATTAATGAATTGAAATAATTAATGCACCTGTGCCAACATTATATAATTACACATTACCAACATTAAACTTATCATGAATAATATAATCCACATGACAACTGATATGTATTATGTATATGCATGGCCAAAAGTGCAGAAGTGTGCCAGCATTAATCTTTCTGAAATATCATACAGATGAGATTCAGAGTTAGCAACATTCAGCTTTAAAGCAACTATAGCCCGCTGTTGCCTGCATCTGCATGATATCATCTGCAGTTCGACCAGAGATCGGATGGAGAGATCAGAGATGTGTGCATATGTATTAACCCTGGCTAGACTACTACTAGTATATACTTTTATCATCTTCAAAAAGGAATGGTTCAGCCATGATGCATGGTGTCTTTATTCTCCACTAGTGTTAGCTCCAATTGTCCTTTCCAACTATTCCTAACTTAGCTAGAGAACACAATATTCCCAAGCAGAAAAAGCAGTTCCCCACTAACAAGGCGGCCACCCTCCTTTGATCAAATTGTTTAATGTAAAGTCTTTGTGATTTAAGTAGATTATTTCATTGCCCATAATGTTGACTCCTCCTAACTATCCAAATATTTTTTTAACGCTACCATCTTTGTATATAATTGTGTGCACTGCCAAAATAAACTATTTGTAAGCTATATATAACTAAAAAGTATCTGGAAAGGTATGCAGTGAAAAATATATAACTGAAGTAGTAGAGATACCATAATTCCATGCCCTTGCATGCCTGAAAAGTGATTAGTCAGGCTTTAGTTTGAAACCCTAGCTCATCATAGTTTCTACCTCAAGTAGCCAGTCAAGTGAAAAACTTTTGATGTTACAGGCATGTCTGTCCCATGTATGGCCATCAAGCACCCTTGCAGAGATCTCTGACCAATGGCCACCACTCTTGTCTAATTAACCATAATACATGCACACAAAAAAAATTTTCTGACAGATTTATTTCAACAATATATCTTAATCTCTTATTCTACCGAACTGCACACACAAGAATGATATGGCAAGAATGACATGATGAACAACCACTAGCCACAACTAGATTGCTTGCAGGGCATATTTTCCTTTTTCTAAAATAAAACAGCATGCCATTATTACACTCTAAGACTGCAGATAGTATATCAGCTTAGTCTAATTATTCAATTATGGTGGGACTAGCTAGCTATACTACTTGCATAGTTGCATGCATGCATGTAGCTAGCCCTAAAGCCAGTAGTTGCTTTGGCTTATGGGGCTAAGTTAAACAGGCTGCACACACCACACCAGCAAGCCTAATGATGACAGTGCTGTCTCTGCAAAAAATAAAAAAATCCATAGGGCAAATAAAGCACTGAGACCATTACTACCCTTTAATCCTGCCTTTTGATTTTAATAAGCACCACACACCTGCAGGCACCTGCACTAGGCACTTAGGCAGAGAGGGACTCCACTGAGATTCACATATCCCTATCATATCATCTCATCTCATCTCATATCATTCCATCTCTGAAAGAGAAGAGAATGGAAGAAGAAGAATAATACTATTAGTAACAATTTGCAGCTATAGCATTCTCTGCATGCTAATTTGTTCTTTGTTGCTGCAGAGAGACAACTCACATCTGCAGGTTCCTTTGTGTCCAAACCAAGGAAAGGCAGGTTGCAGGCAGCCTCTCTCCTTCTCCTTCCTCCTGATCGATCTCCATCCACACACATCTATCTGCTATCTTGATCTCTCTCTCCAAGAGGAGGAAACCTAGCTAGCTAGCTGCGAGATTGATCTTGAACTCTTGCTGCCCCGGCTTGCCACGCCATGGGAGCCGTCAGGAGGTCCAGCTATCTCTTGGCCATCGTCGTCTTCGCTTTGCTCCTCCTGACTTCCACGGCAGCTGCAGGTTAATCATCTAGCTAGCTAGCTTGCTAGCTATATGTTCAGATCTTGTTGCTTTTTCCTCTTTTTGATTCTTTGCATGAACTGTCTTGCTAAATTTTCAGTTTCTTTTAGTGATTTCTGGAGTTTTGTTTGACGCAGGAGGGAGGAAGATGTTGATCGATAAGCATCAGGTTCAATCAACGGTATATATATATATCTATCTATGACTTTGTATTTCTGTTAATCTGTCTAAAAAAGTTAATTTCCATTATGATCTACAAAATCTAACAAAGTTATAAATATTATTAGTCTTTTGCATTGTACTGAAGTGAGGGAAAAAATTGCTGCATATATTCCATTAAGGTAGTTTTGATTATTCCTACGTGGCTTCAGAGTCTATCTCACCTTGATTTCAGAAGGATACGGCTGTAGAACATGCAGCACACGTTGACTAAGCACAAAATGCATTATTTTTCCAACCGAGAGAGGACACATTTTGTTTGACCATTATATTCTGTGATCCATTAATCCTCGCATCACAATTAGTTTTGTTTGACAGGTTAGAGCAGATCATATATACAAATCATGTCTTTGTTGTCATGTCAGTTGTGTCATACAGCTAGGTCTACATCCATATAGGGTAATTAACATTCACATACAAATATAAGTATATAACCCTATAAGTGTATATATTCTCTATATATGTTCTCAAATATAGATAGCGTTCTAGAAGGTTAGAACGTGTGTATATATAGTACTATAGTTAAATATCAAGATATTAAATTATTAATAAATACAAATATATGAGGATCAATTTTGACGCATGAAAAATGATATTAATAGATTTGTTATCATGTACCAATTTCATAGGCTTATGTTTTTAATATATTTTTAAAATACAATTAAAATAGTGATAAAAACAAATAAATTAAAGACTGTCCCGACATCAAAAAATCATGTAAAGGTACTACATCCAGACATCCAGTAATATGTAGCCGTCCTAGCCACACTTTTACCTAGGATTCTTTATGAAGTAGTATATATAGCCATAGATATAATGAAAGTTCAGTACTGGACTGGCCGTTTTTAGATCCTCTTGATTCTTCAAAAAGGAAACATTAAGATAATCAATAATCTAGCTTATTACATGCATTTTTTACCAGCTGCAAATATTAGAAATCAGCTAGCTATCGACAAAAAAGATGACTGCAAATCATAACCAGTACGCGTATGGATGCTATTTCTATTGAACTGACGGAATGCGTACTTATATTTGGCACTGAAATAAAACAAGATACGCTAGCTAACAGTTTGGCTCCTAATTCGCTAATAAAGAGACTTGCAGGTGATTAGGCGAAGCCGTACTGCAGGTGATATTAGAGCCCTGTGACAATATAATATAATATAATATAATAGAAATATGCAATTAATGTACGTGGATTAATTAGATCGACCCATTCGTTCTGCATATAGCTATTTAATGCCCTCTCTCCTCAGTACATACGTGCTCCCCGTCCCAAAATAAATCAATTTTTCATTTTTTATCTTTAATTTTTGACTTTTCGTCTTATTCAATTTTTTTACGATTGATTTTTTTATTAGATGATAAATTATGAGTAGTATTTTACGTGTGACTAATTTTTTTTCTAATTTTCTAAAAAATTTTTAAATAAGATGGATGGTCAAATGTTGTACACGGAAACCGGAGAATTTATTTTTTTAAGACAGAGGGAGTACTGAAGAATCTACTATAGTATTATATTTTAGTTAAGGAAATGTCCGCTCCAAAAACCATAGCATACAATTCGGTAAATTTATTTTAGCAAATTGATAATAATTATAAAATTGACAATATGATTCAATATATATATATATATATATATATATATATACACTACGTAACACGTATTCATATTCAGATGAGTTTTTTAGAAATACGCATACATATAGATATATACCAAGTATAGAGTACAGGTATGCCAGGGCATATCTGGCATACCCTGTAGCTCTGTCTATGTACCCTCTCGCATCTAGCTTACATATATTAATTAAAGCAAACCGATTATATATGTTGGTCTCTGTTAAGGTTAATTCATAATGTAAAACTTTATTGTCTAAATTTATATAGGTGCTAATGAATTTAGACATATATACAAGCGATATATATTGATCAGTAGATGAATTTATAAATAACCAAAACGTTTTTGCAATATAAAAGCGAGGGAGTAATTAACTTGAGTAATCGAGAACAATTGTAGCTCGGCTGGCAGAGCCAGTAGAGTGTGCCGTTTGGCCTGAGTTCAATCTCTCCGGACACTAGGTTCTCTCGTCATTTCTCTTCTCTTTCAACATGCATGGCTCGAAGGAAAAGACTCCATAGGCCATGTCCCTCTTGCTTACGCGCCCTCTCCTTTGAAGTAGAATAACTCCGTCCCTTTTTTTAATCTCTTGTTATAGCCATTGCTAATCTCTTAGGCTTTGTTTCTTTCAGCTTGGGATTATTATAATCCAGATTATTGGGAGTAAGCTGAAAGAAACAGACAACTTATTAAAGTAACTTATTATAATTTGGAGCCCAGCTTATTATAATCTGATAAGCTCATTTAGGTGAGCTTTTTCTAGCTTATTGGCTGAAAAATTACCCACCATGCCACTCCACTCCCTCTTTAGACTTACAAACCCAATAATTTATGCTCTAATAATCTAGAAAATAAATAACTCATAGCTTATGCCGCTACAGATTATAACAATCTAGCTTATAATAATCTGACTCAATAATCTAGATTATAATAATCTTAAGCTAAAAGAAACATAGCCTAAGCCTCTTCTTAGTATATCATAATTTTTTGACCTCAACTTGTGTAAACACGCTATTTGCAAATGCTCCAATTAATGCACTTTATCAACAAAATTTTCGATGCAGGGCATTTGTTTCTCTGTGTAACCTTTTTCATGTTTAATTTGAAAAATGTCGGAGCAAATTTAATATGTTTATTTAAAGGAAAAGTTATACGGTTCTTAAAAAATACAAATACCAGGATAGAGAGGTACCACATTTTACGTTAAAATATGGCATCTCCCTATCTTTTTAAGGATGATCTAAAAAAATGCATTATCTTCGTTATAGGACTAGGTGCACATTCACCTGCATCTGCGTGTGCGTATACATGGAACGCGAATATGGTGTTGTGAATTTGCATGCGTTTACATCAATAGAGTTACAATCTATTATACATTCAAAATGCTAGTCAACTCTAAACAAAAAGAAACCCTGTGGTCATTTGGATTCCTATTTCTTGCCCTAAGATCATCAAATTAACTATCTAACGATAAGCAGCGAGCATGTGCTCGGTCTAATTATGAATAAGATCACTTTAGCTACCGTATGCATCGAACAGTACCTTTCCTGCATATATAGTCGAAAAAAATGGTTTCCTCTTGCTCATGTATTAAATTAATAATGATATATATATATATACACGGCTCGGAGAAATTGAACTATTTCCTATAAAAATTCAACAAAATTTCTATGTTCCGATCGAAGAAGCCCTAAGTAGCTAATGTGCTATATATATGCATGGCATGCAGGAGATTTCTGATGAATCCATGCAGGAGCAGCAAGACGACGAGACGCTGGTGATGGTCCATGAGAGAATTCTGAAGCAGGTGAAGACGAACGACTATGGGACCTACGACCCTACCCCGACCATGTCTAAGCCTCACGCCAAGGAAATACCTAATTAGCTATATAACTGGCTTCTCCTAGCTGCATCCATGCATGCAAAAAAAAATTTATATATGATCGCTATATATATCCTGAATATATATGATCATATATATATTAATCGCCGTATATTTCGAAATGTTAATTAGTTGCTACATATATATACTGCTGCTATATGGGTCGGCCACATATACATTTTGTCGAATAAACACTTCATGCACGTGTCATGGAGAATATTATCGATCATACGTGAATCACTAGTTGTACCTACTTGTGGATATATATGGTGTACATCAGTCGTGTCGAGTGCATGCTATTTGTTTTGGGATTAATTATTAGGAGGTTGGAGAGATTAATAGTTACTACTACCTATGTTTCCCAGTATAAGATTTTCTAGCATTGTCTCTATTTATACGAGTACTAATAAATCTAGACATACATATATATCCACAATATACCTTGATCAATAGATGAATCTAGACATAGTCAAAAAGACTTACCATATAAAACGGAGGGAGAATTCATATGAAATGGAGTAGCACCGGAGTTTCATTTACTGTGGAAGGGGCCGAAGTTGGTCCTGAGCGAAGCGGCAATAATCAACAATAATCGCGATTATCGTTAAAAAAACCATGCAAATTTAAAACTCAAAAAATCCAAAAAGAAAATTGACACGGTTTTAGACGTCAGACCACACGGTTTGACACAATTATCGCACGGTTTGGTACGATTATCTTGGCAATTTTGAAGACGATGGTAATCATGGTTTCGATCATGATAATCGCGTGGTTTCGTGTAATTTTGAATACAACGATAATCATGGTTTCAATCATGATAATCACGTGGTTTTCTGTAATTATCGCACAGTTTGCTACAATTATCGTGATGATTTTGAATTCCTACGCATTAGGCTGTGTTGGGCCTCAGGAACAGTGTGATTTTTATTTTTTATTACCTTTTGACCTTTTTAATTGATTCATGTCTTGTTTTTGAAATTTTTCTACACCACTAAGTTTAGGATAAACATAACTATCACCATAATTTTTTGGATTTTTCTACATTTTTTTGAAAATTTTTGGATTGGAAGGATATTTGTGTACGCCAAAAACCACTACCGTATCTTAGTGATACGTGCGATTATGTATGTATGTGTGTACGTACGTATGCATGTGAGACCAAGAAGCCAATATTTTCCTAGTTTCAACAAGTCAGAAATTTGCATATGTGCATAGTCACTGAGAGGAGGAGAGTGGGTACCTTAATTCAAATGAGGAGGGGATGGTGAGGAGGTCGACGCACGTTGAGGACGACGATGCCGGGCACAGGGGTATGAGGACGTTGGTTACCCTTCCCGAGCCCGCCTAGACCACAGGTGACAACCCTTATTCAGGTCCATCAGAGATGAGCAGGCTGTGATGGACCACTATTAGATCATTAGGGTTGAGGGGATGTGACATACCGAGAGAGAAATGGGTGCACCGTAGCTGTAAGAATTGAGATAGGATGAGCTTGATGGAGATGGAGCTATGCGCACACTGGACACAACATCTAGGCATTGTGTAACTGGCGAGTGTGAATGGTCGAAGAGCTCGATGTCTACTTGAATCGACAACAACAGAGAGACCCATGTCGACATGACTAGCTAGGAAAGGAAGAGGGGGGGGGGGGGGAGGGATAGTATTGTCACCATCCTGTATGACTTCATGACCACAACCTCTCGCTCATGCCCTCCCTGACGACAACCCTGTCCAAGCTCATGATCAACGTTGCCCCGCACCAACACCGTTGTTATCCTTGTCAGATGAGGAGAATAAGAGAGAGGAGAGAAAGAGGAAAGGGATTGGAGGGAGAGAATAGGAAATGGAGATGAGTGAGGAGATGTGGGTCCTATATTTTTATTTTTCTTGAGACTTCCACGTCTTTAATTAATTGTTTTAATTTTATTTGTCTTAAATGCCCTCGCAAACGCCACATCATCCAAAGAAAACTAAGTCAACATGCCACGGAAGAGCCACGTTAGCAAAACTATTGATACTATTTCGTGACTTGATTTGCATTGGTTTTATAAGTTACGGGACATTCTGCATCCGGTCTTACGGTAATGAAACCAGACCACAAGAACGAGGTACCTCAAGTGGACTTCTTCCGATGCAGCAGTACAGTAGGCCACGTGGATCGTCGTGCCAACTCCAGAGTGGGCCGCCAATGGCCCACCTTAGCATAGTCAAGGGGGGGGGGGGGGGGGGAGCCACGTGGCCCAGCACGCCCGCGCGCCGTCAGCCGGGAGATGGGAAGCGTCGGATCCCTCCCCACCAAACCCGCACCCATTTTTTTTCTCTTCTCACGCATAGAAAGAGAGAGAGAGGGGGATCCTTCCCCATTTCCCTTTCTTTTCTCACCCGCTTTTATACCCACACTCTCCCCTCCCCCCTCCCCTCCCCCCGAGCTGACTCCCGAACCCTAGGTCGCCCACCCATCGGCGCGCGCGGCGCCGAGGTAGGCGAGGGGCGCGCTCTCTCTCTCTCTCTCTCTCTCGCTGGCGGCGGCGGCGGCGTCTTGCCAGATCCGGACCACCCCGTGCCGCCCGGTGGGAGGTGGCGCGATTCGGCTGCGGGCAGCGGCGGCTCCTCCTCCTCCTCCTCTGATCGGTGGTGCTCCGGGTGGGTGGCTCGAGGTAATTCACGCCGGTCGGTTTGGGTGGGGGTCGGAGGGGTTGCGTTGCGGTAGGTGCGGGAAACGCGGGGGTTTCGGTTCGTCGTCGGTGGGGTAGCTGGGAACTGTTGGGGGAGGTGGGTTGGGGTGGGGGTGTGGGGGTTGATCGGGTGTTAGTTTGCTCCGAAATCGCTCCTCTGTGTTGCCCTCGCGTGGGAACTGGGATGCCTGATTTGAGAAATATATGCTTGAGCCTGATCTCTGTGTTAGTTTTTGGATTGCCCCCCAATTTTACCTGCAAGATGTACCGATAATGTTAAATGGTGTATTAGTTGTTGCTAGTTCGAAATTCGGAGCTAAATTGCAAGCTGTAAAAATGTTGTTGCGGAGTAAAAACACGTTTTCCATGATAAATCGGGCCTATAGTTGCATTAGAGAATTATAGTGATAAGTTGGCATGCTGCGTTTTTTTTTAATATTGCTTTAGTCTGATACTGCAATATCATGAGTAATATGTTATATATGTGCAATTCGGTCCACAAGCTTTAGTGTGAGATGCTAAGAGTGTTGTGTGGGTGGAATCAATCCCCTTTGAGTGTGTTTTAGTGTTGGAATGTCCTGATTCTGGTCTACCTAACTGTGGCTTTCTTCCATCACATAGTTGCACCCTCTGTGGTTAGCCAGCTTCCCCCAGTTTGTTCCTTCAATTATACTCAAGCATCTTTTCCTCTCTCTCTCTCTCTCTCTCTCTCTTTTTGGCTTTCTTATTGTGAATTAAGCGAAGTGGTTGCTTTATGGATGCTGATGTTCAGTTCGTGGGGTATTTAGAAATGGCGTGAGTGATTCCTTACATATGGACTACTAATTTCATGAAATAATTGATGCCTACACTCTTCAAAGTCAATTAGGAACACATGTTTTAAGATTGCATGCATGATTTTTGTGAGACTGAGTTTATTCTTGTATGTTGCACCCTTTGGATTGCTATCTGGCCATACACAAGTATCAAATATGTGGACCCAAAATTAGGTCTCGTCTCTTTATTTTAGTTAAATATCAGCTATTCACTTCTCATAATATCAACATATGTAAGTGGGTGCTCCTACATGTGCTGCTTTTATAGGAACATGAAATAAAGAAACTATCATCTGCAAGATAGGATTCTGTTGTTAGGAAAGCTTTTCCTCAAATAAAGAAACTATCATCTGCAACATTGAAATAGAAGCCTCCTCTTTAGAGTTTAGAATAGTTTGGTGCCGAAGTGTTCATTTCTTTGTTTGTGGGGTTTATTTTATTTTTTTGAAGTTATACCTCTGGCTACCTCAGGAGGAGGCTTCCATTGTAGCTCAAAGTGCCATCGTCTACACTAGATAGCTCCCCCTACCTTTTTTATTTCTTGGTTGAAATATCCTTATTGTTGCTATTCTTTCTCTCTGTCATGCAGGAAGTATGAGTGTGTTATGATTTGCTCAAGAATTTGCTTCACGCTGATAAACTCTTAGCATTTGGATGATCAACGCATATTGAATTATCTTTCTCAATAAATATGGGAGCTAATTGCTGTATAGCTGCAAAAGAGAGCCCTCAGCCATGTGTTACTCCAATTGAAGTGTCAGCATTCAGGAACGTAAGACACTCTCCATCATGGAGCTTCCGGTGGGACAACCGCACACACATAGAAGACATAATGGAAATTCCTGCCTTGTTTTCCAACCATAGTAGTGGAAGCATTCGGCCTGAAACAAAGAGTGGTTCAATTGCACCAACTGATGGCTTCTCTAATGGAGGTAGCCCTTCTGATATGTTTAACAAGCTCAAGTGCCATAAGTCTGACAGGAAGAGGGAGTCATCCAGGATTGCGAGGTCTGATCTCCGAGGTAAATTTATAAATTGTTGCCATATTCTTTCATTTGTTTATGTTTCTTTATGCATTCCTTGCTCTGGTTAAAGAATGTTGTTGAATGCAAGCAATCGCATATAGATCGAAGACCTGAGACCACAAAAATACATTCCATTCGTTTTATTTTTTGACATAACAATATGTTTTATGATGTTATTTTTCTGAACCAGCACTTTGTTGTTTACATCTGAATCTTGCATGTTTGTTAATTCTATGCATTTCAACTGCCTTCCAGAGGTAGATTATACTTCTAGAATAATGTTGTTTTGTTTAATTTGCTATGCCAACATATTTATTATACAACTAACAACAGGAAATAAGCTGCCACCTGTACCATACTAGAAACTTGAAGGGAAATCAGTGAATATTGCCAAATACAACACTCTTGTCCTTGCCAATCGTTTCATGTATTTCTTTTATAACTGATATTCAGATGTAGTTATAATTCTAAGTGCATACATGAGGCTCAATTTACCTCTGAATATAAAGCAAGGCTGTAAAGTAAGCTGTAGGTTCCCCTTTCAGGATCTTTTGAATTTAAACATTAATTTTTCACATTTTCCCATGATCTGGAAATTTGCATTCCCTTCAACCAGTGTAGCAACCTAATTGATCTTAGATTCTGTTGCCACCTGCAGCAACTTATCTCACTCCGTGCATTTCCTGATATTTCAATCCAATTTGTCTACGTGTTTAAGTCAGTACCTCCTCGCGTCTTTTTCCACTTGCTATCTGTGTGACCTGACTTGAGTTTTGCATATACCAATCAATTCAGTCCTTGCATACTGAAGTTTAATTTGGTAGCTCAGGCTTTAGTTCTTGTCATTCCCCTCCAGATGACAGCCTTACTGGCTGTTTGTTTCTTCATAGGATTCTTAAAATACTCCCTCCGTTTCAAAATATAGCTACTTCTAGGGTTCAAGTTTGTCTTGAAATAGAATTACTTCTCCACCTACATCCTCATCTCAACCAATCACAACCTTCCCTCATTTAATTTATCCACCTGCTTTGTCATCTTAATCAACCACAACCATTCCTCACCTCAATCCCTCCAAAAAAAGGGCATAAGTCTATATTTTGAGACGGAGGTTGTAAATTTTAGGTTCCAGTATTTGGTACTCATTTCTGGAACCTTCCACTGTATCCCTGAAGGTGGAGTGAAATATATCATTCGCATCACTCTTTTATGCATGGTTTTTCTCATGTTGTCCTTTGCCAAAGGGAACTTTATTGGCTTGCAATATGTCATTTATTTGTGAGCAAGGTTCGGATGACCAGTGGTAACCAGCTGATAACCATTCCAGATCTCTTGACTGGTACTGGTTAACTGGTGCAAACCAGCAGAACACTTTTAAGAAATTTGAATGGAATTTTCTTTTATCTGTTATAGGATAGCTGTATTTTTTCCTGGCAGTTACCAGTTGGTGACCATTATTGGATGGCAACTACTATTTGAATTCATATTCTGTCCAGTAAAATCTGGTAACATACTGATCTGGCCTAGGAAAATTGTATTCATAAGTCAATTTCTCAGTGAACTACTCCATTTGTTCCACACTGTAAGACTTTCTAGCCCTTTCCAAATTAATATGGATGCTAAACTGCTAATGAATCTAGACATATACAAAACATATGCATTTCATTGATGAATCTAGGCAGGGCTAGAAAGTCTTACAATATGGAACGGAGGGAGTTCATAATTTGGCAAGCCTGCACTTACTATTTCAAGCACTACCTGTTAAAACAGACTTGCCTTTAATCAATAATTCAGTGATATTTCTTCCATTCATACTTTTAACTTGCCTGTAAAGCCTTAAGATAGAATTTGTCATCCTTATGCAGCACAAGCAATTCTTGACAATTCCCCTGTTGATTTCTTCTTTTTTTGTTCTCAGCAGGCAGATCCACAACAAGCAATTCTTCCCCTGAGGTATGAGATACTAAGCTATATAGCTGAAATTATAAACTGCTACTATTTAAGCTCTATGCAATTTGCAAGATTGAAACATGCTGTTTCTGATAGTTGTGTTCAACATATTATATAGGCAAAGCTTTCCAGAAAATCACTAGACATGGCAAGTGTGGCTTCAGATTCAAAGATGTCAATCTCTGTTCCTTCAACACCACCCGCAATATCTGGAGCAGATCCTTCATCATCCTCCAGGGGCCATTGTCTACCAACAGACCCAGATTCAATGAGGAAAGCACGTCGATCACCAGGGTATCAACTGTATAGACAGGTCTCTGACAGCAAGATTCCATCTCTCAGGTCTCTCAATGAGAGTGGCTCTCCTGACGGAAGGCCATCTTCCTCCATGCTCTCAGTCTGCAGCAACGATTTATCTGCAGCAGGATCGCATGGCGAGTCATCTGATGGTTGGTCAATGCGAACATTTTCTGAAATGGTTGCTTCATCTCAGAGAGAGAGATGGTCAGTTGATAGCGAGCTCTTAGGTTCCGTTTCCAGTAAAATGACAAGATCAAATGCTTCTAATCCTACGCCACCTGATCAAGAGGTGTGCAAACTATGCTTAAAGCTATTAAAGGAACGGTCCACATGGAATGCTCAGGAACTGGCCGTTGTCGCTGTTTTATTGTGTGGCCATGTTTACCATGCTGACTGTTTGGATAGCTTAACTGCAGAAGCTGACAAATATGATCCTCCTTGTCCTGTATGCACCCATGGTGAGAAATGTACAGTGAAGCTATTTGGGAAGTTGGAATCAAAGACAAAGAACAAGATACCTAAAAATGTGATAGTTGATGTTAATCTAGATGGGAGTTCCAAGCACCAGAAGGAAAGTAGGAGAGAGCCCAGATTAGGCACAAGCTCTAGCTTGAAGGGCTCATTAAGTCGCCCATTTTTGAGAAGGCATTTCTCAATCGGCTCTCGACCATCCCGGTCAATTTCAGAGAGCGAGTCAGCCAGAAAGAAGGGTTTCTGGGCAAGGCACTGGAGGGAATAGCATAGTTACCACCAGTCATTGAGGTGAGCAGTTGTACAAATTCAATTCCAACTGCAATTTATCAGCTATCCTCCTTTCTTTTTTTCTTTTTTAAAAAAGGAAAATTCTACTGGCATATCGCATCCCTTTGTCATCACCATATATGATTACCAAGATAAGTGCTTATCTTTCCACTATTTTTTTTTCCTAGAAATGCCCTTGGAGAGGAGTTGAACTCCCAAGCGAGCAAAGCATGCGGGAGCTGAAGTCAAGCCAGATGGGTGCAAATGATATTTGGCCGTTGAACGACCTCCGCATTGAAGGTTTCGCCTGGCCATTATCATATTCGGCCGCAAGCACTTGGCGTGCTGGAACGGGTCTCAATAGTAGAATAACAGTTGATATATACTTGTGCCACTGAGGTTTATTTCAGAGCCCAGTCGCAGTTTAGTAGCGAGTAATCTAACAGAAAAAAAAAAGGGGGTGATGATGGCCTTCAGAGTTGAGACCGAAGGTCCATTGCTGGATCCCAAGGTTGTAAGATCCAGCATCCCAACAGTCTAGATTATTACTATGTTTCGCGGTTTTGTATTATTGGTTTATGTGCACCCATTATTGTATGGTCGCAAATTCATATAGTTTGGGAACTTGCGTACATATCTGGAAACTAAACCTGGTAGATGCTATTTATTCATGAAAACGCATAAGAGCAAGTATAATGAAAACGCATAAGAGCAAGTATAGTAGTAGACTATAAGTTAACTATAAACTGATGTTGAGGAAAGAGGTAATGAAATAAAAGTGGAGTTGGTTCTTATGTAAGAGCTATTTATATACCAACTTAAAAAAAATGTATTAAATGCAAAGCTAAGAGAAAGAGATAAAAGATAAAAATTATAGCCAACCTTATAGCTAATCTATTATATGTGTTGACTATGCTAGTATGTTGACTTTAACTGAAGGTGCAACTCGGTTCGTTATGCATGAGTCGTGCACGTTTCAACCAGGTGGAGTAGATAGCACTGGGCGTTCGGTTACCTGAAAATTTTGGGTCGGGTTTTTCAGGTTTTTTAAATTTCAGGTTTCTAAAGTCAATACTTGAAATTAATGAAAAAATTATAAGAACTGATATTTCGGGTACTCGTAAAATCAGGTTTACGTTTCGGGTTACCTGTTATAACCTAAACAGTGCTCAACGTACCAAAAACAAAATATTTTGTAGATCTTTTTGCACAAAAAAAAGTAGTGATTTAGTGTCATTTTCCTAACAAAAATAAACCAGTATTGTTTCAACGACATTTTAGTTCATAGCCATCAAAAGCACATTACCTCAATTCTCAAATCAGAACATAAAAGCACCAAAAAAACATATTTAATCTCAAGTTACTAGCTCACACGTTACCATGTTGGTAGTAAAGTTAAAGTTGCTTCGTGTTTGTGTCATATGTGTCTTTGATGTTTTGGGTACCGGAGATAAACCCGATTTACCAAAAATAAATCCGGGTTCTCAAACTTAGAACCTACAAATACAATTCGGTTATCGGTTTCGGTTCTTTTAGGTTCGGGATCGTTTTTTTGTTCGGTTTTCGGGTCCAGTGCTAGGAGTAGATTGTTTTCAATGGATTTGGATTTACAATTCCTTAAAATCCCTTTCTACAAACTACTAGTACCTCTATAACACGTTCCAATGTTTCGAATAAATTAATTAAAGCAGACAGACCAAGGGGTTGTACCCGGACAACATTGTGTATTGAATCAGAAAATCAGAACAGACGCAAATCCAGATGAACAAGAACATCCTACTGCATGTTTGAAATAGCATATGATCATTGGCAGAAAGACATACGTTGCAAGCGATTAATCATATATTATTATAACCGTCAAATTTTTTTTTCCTTTTGCTCTTTTTTTTGGTTTTTCCCCCTACATACATCAACATTGTACTACGAGACTACAAGGTGGCCAGATCAAAAGTCGACCAATACGGAGGATATTAATATGTACAAAACCAACTCAAAAACCGGGGCAGACATCAAGCGTTCTGCACCAACCAAAGATCGGAGTCTGTTAACGTTTCTCCAGATGGGAGGCATAGAAACCCAGCGACCTGTAAATCCAAAAGCTACGCATGCTGATGATCTATCTTCGGCTATAGCCTGAATCCAAGGCGTTGGCCTACATGAAGCGCTACTGCAGCGACTCCAACAGCGAAAACAGTGATAAGTATGACATTTGATCCAGCTTCTGAACAGCCAGTGAATGCATTCCGGATGCTCCTCAGAAGTCCTCCATTGCTGCAGAGGGGCTTCACCGCATCTGACCGCTTGCTAGGAGTGGTGGCATCATGTTCACGGTTCTTCTGGTGTTCAACAAGACAGCTACTGCTGCTCTCAAACGTAAAAGTCTGGTTTATAGATTCGGAACTACTCGTGGCCATCTTGTTAATCCCAACCTGAATTTTAGCATGTCTTCTACCCTTGTACTGTGGCACGCTAGTTGTAGGTATTTTGCCTTCACGATTACGTATTGTAATTCCATTATCAGCAGCTTCGTTTGCCTGAGTAGGCTCACTGTTGTCCTGGGGCGACCACAGTTCCTTCTGAGTTCCATTCCCTAAGCTGTTTGCGAGATCGCAAGGATCCAATGCCCCAGAAGGGTACACGCAAGGAAAAGCAAGCATTTCCTGGTCAATCGGATGCTGGAGCATATTGAAGTCATCAGTACCAGGGTTCAATATGTTGTACAAATCTTCAGCCAATAGGTAATCTGTATCGTCTGCTACGTTCTGGTTAGGACTAGAATAGACCTGTTCCACCTTCGGAGCCAAAGCACTTATGTTCTGTAAATTTAGAAGAAAGATAGTGCAATGAGCACAGGCAAAAAACTGCACAATGATACTATGACATACTCCTATGTAAATGTAAAAAAAAAAAGATAACATTATATGGAAGCATAGTACTTTGCAGAAAAGGTGGAACAAACCATAGCAAATAATATAGCTTTAGTCCATGGTATAAACAAATCAGGCGGTATTTTTAAAAAGTCATACATGGCATGGACGGATCATAATAATGCTGAATGGTTTTCAAAAAATTTATCCATATGAATGCATTACTTCAGAATTCCTATAGAACAAACATAAAACAAATCTTCTCTTGTCAAACAGCAAAAAAAATCAAGCCTATATTAAGTCACAAAAAATGTTGGCCACAAGGCCCACAACATTATGATTTGCCTACGTCTAAGAATCTCTTATCAGTCATCACTAGTCACATGCTCTGTAATTAGTACCAATCTCCAAGCACTAATTGGATTATGTACCAGGCTCAGAAATTCTGCTATAATGCAATGTTGATTTTGATTTCTATATCATGAAGTTCTTCAGTATTGGTCTAGCCAAAGTGCATTATGCAGATATGGTTAACTTTACTATATTAAACAGCGATAAGTACGCACGTGTGGACCAGTGAAGATCAAATTCATTATGAGAACAAGAAAGTTAGCTCTGTCCAATAGATTATTGTTTACGCAATAGCACTGCTCCCTTCCCATTCCATTTCTTTCTCCTCTCTTAATGAAATGATATGCAATTCTCTCGTGTACTCAAGAAAAAGAATTATTTAACCCACAAACTATAACGAGTGTTAAGGAACTTACCGATGATTCAACATTTTGTTCATCTCGAGACAGATCAGCAGAAGCTAGATCCTGTTCAGGGTTGAAGGAAGGATCAAATAGCTCTTCCAACCATTCATCTATATTGATGCCATCAGTATGAGATGCTTGATCAGCAGTGATAGCTGATGAAGTAACACCTTCAGGTGATTCAGCAACGGTAACTGATGTGGGCTCACCATTTCGTTGTTCAGTACCAACAACTGAGGATGCAGCAGGATCTGGCTGTTGAGGACTGATGACTGGTGTAGGATCATCATTTAGTTCTGGAGGGTCAGTGTTGTCCAACTCATGGCCATTCCCTGAGATCCAATCTTCTCTTTTGGTAACACGGCAAAGGACAAACGCATCCTGAAGAACAATAAAATAAGAGCCTACATTAGCGTACTGAAATTCACCCTTAGGCAGCAAATCATAGGGATTCATCATCTAACCCTAAGAAAGTTGCTTGAAGAGTGGCATCAAGAAGGTATAGTGCACAATTAATTTATGTGTCATGTAAAGCCACAAAATAGTTCTCACACTCTTTTGTAAATATGCACCTTTCAAACCTTAATCATTAGTTCAGTACCTTCATATCAGGGCAGGCTTGACATTCACGCTCATCTATGTAGTACTCATGCATGATCCACTCAGTACGCCTCCCAGATGGGGGCCGACCCTCATGAAAAACTAAAGTTTTCTTTGTTCCTATAGTCCGCTTGCCCATTTTTATGGTTCGATCCTTTCCAGTAGATTTCCAATACCCAGCAACTGTTGCCCTATTTGACCGAGCACCATTGGGATACTTTCTGTCACGGGCAGCAAAGAAATGCCACTTATTATCCTGGGTTGGAACATTGCACTTCTCTGTAATGTAAAATATCATCAGCAATTTATATGATCAGGATTCAAGCAGCATAACAAAAAGGAAGCCACAAAACAGAAAGAAACTCATCTATTGAAACAAGAGAGCAGAGTATTGGACAAAGAAGATACATAATTGGCAGTCAATTGCATAATAGTACAAAGAACTGACATTGAATATAGAAAATATTCTACTGCATTATCCAGTTGTTCTTGCAACAGGACTGTTTCCATCTACCAAAATATTATCTAGTTTCCATTGTTAGTCAAATATCATCCCGTTTCTCATCAGCTCTCTATTGATCAAAATGATATAGGGTACTATGAAAGAATGATAGCTTACCAGGCAAATCCCATGGTTCATGCTTGTATATATCCACCACTGGGATGATGTCATGTTCAATCTGTTGACCATGTACTTTCTTTTTCAGATAGTGAGAAATGAGTTCAGTATCTTTTGGGTGGAATCCAAATCCTGGTGGCAGGACTATGTCACGTAAAGAATCCATTCTACAAATCTGTGCATGAATCATAGAACATTAAACATGATCAGCATTTAGAGTAGGAAACTAAGAATCTAAAACTGTATGGGTATTTAGCACAAAGAATTAGTACTACATACAAACTAAATGACAATCAACACAAAAAAAAAAACTAAGGACCTATTTTTTCAAATCACTCCAGCCCACTCCACTCCATTTTTTGGTGGAGCTGAACTATTTGGATGGGCTCCCAAGTCCAGGAAAGGTGAATCTGGGAGCTGGAGCCCTGCCAAACTGGACCTAAGGTCCTAAGCTCCATCTGTATCACAGTATGGACTCTGGTCTGTACTAGTATCAATCAAGCATCTTGAAAAAGACAAGGCTATACCAGCAACTGATGAAAAGAGCTTGTATGTGACTTAATTCACTAAAAGTCTCGAAGAAGCTCATAGAGACATGGGAAGAGGTAAATTAACAACTAACCCTGGAAATTTAGAAGCTAATCCAATGCACCACATCCTAAATACATATGAACCATGCTGACTTTCTCATTCCAGGTAATTTCATCTTGGAAGCAAAATGGGAAGAGGAAAAATGCAAAAGAGTGGACTAAATTTTTACGATAGACTAATTAAGCGGGAAATGACAAAATTTCGCTGAAACAATAGCGCAGAACCTAAACATTTACAATATAATGGAGCTAATATTTTCTATTTTACCTTAATCCACACCCAACTGGCAACTAAGAAAGTCTATCGTCTAGAAGTAATGCTCTCAGTGTCATAACGGGATTGAGAAGTAATGCTACAAAAGACCAAAATAACAACCCATCCAATCTTCTAAAAAGCATCCAACAAACGAAAACAATGGGAGGAGGAAAATCAAAGGCATAAAAAAAACAGCCGATCCAAATTGCGTACTAAATCAGCCAAGAAGAGTGAAAAGTGGTGAGGAAAAGTGAAAAGTGGTGTGATATTTATAGTAGACTCTTTTTAGATGCTGAAGCAATAGCGCAGAATCCAAACGTGGAAGTCGTTTTTTCCTTTACCACCACGCGAAATTCGACGGGGTCGCAACCAATCCCCATTCCCCGTCATCCGCGACTCAAAATCTCCCAGCCCCAATCGAAAACAACAAGAGCAACAAGAGAAATTCCGCTCAAGGATCCGCAATCCGTGACTAATCGAAACCCCCAAACGAAGAGCTCGATCGAAGAATCTCCCACGATCACCCATCACCCCCAACCCCGCGAGACGAAGCAGCCCTAGCGCGACCACCACGAGACAACAAAATTCCCCCGCGACCAAGACGAATCCCGAACCCAAACCCTAGCGAGAACGAGCGCGCCAAGCCCAGACGAAAGCCACCGCACCGAAGGAAAAAAAAAAAGAACAAAACACGCCACACGCCCGAGTCGAGAGAGAGAGAGAGGGAGAGAACGAGAGCGAGAGAGCGCGGGGCGCGGCCACGAACTCACCTCCGGAGAGAGCAGCAGAGCAGAGCGCCCGCGACGCGGCCCCCCACGGTGCCGGAGCCACTACTACCCTCGCGCGGCGGGTGCAACCTATTGGTTCGCCATGGTAGGAAGCGAGCGCGCGTCGGTCGGGGGGTGGAAGCGGCGGCGGCGGAGGGCGGAGGAGAAGAGGAGAAAAAGGGAGAGGGGAGGGCGATGACGTGGCAGGAGGAAGCAGCGAGGAAGGAGGCCGCACACAAGTGGAAGGAGGAGCGAGCAGTAGAGACGCGTAGCGCTGCTGCGACGCGACGCGCTTATATACTACCGTGGCCGGGTCGTTTGCTTAACGCGGGCGACCTGCCTGCCCACCACCCCTCCGTGTGCGGCTGACGCCTGGGCCCCACCCGGCCAGTCGCCGGCTGGGTCGGGGTCTGACGCGCGGGGCCCGTGGCCCACTTGGCGATCTGGTTTGGTTGGCTTCTCCTGCACACTTTCCCTCCTCTCAGTCGTGGCGCCCAAGTTTTCCGGCCGCCGACGCCACTTGGATCCGGGCTCCACCAGCCCACCCGGCGTGACACGTGGCGAGCTAGTAGGGGTGGATGATGCTGCATCCATTTGGATGACGGGAGGCAGAATCGTCCCCATCCAGTGGTGATCCAGCTGTTGCCTAGCTGCCCGTGCCCAGATGATGCAGAGACGAGCGTTTAACAATTAATCCAGTTTTGACTATAATTCAGCCCGGGCCTGTCCGGTTGTGATGTTTTTTTAAAAAAAATTTCTGGATTGATTCTTTTATAGCTATTTAACTACTCTTTTATATTATAATATTTTCTAGCATTATTTAGCCTTATCCATTCACCCATGTTTATAATTTATACATGTGTCTCGATTTATTAATATGAAATGGATAAAATATATATTATAAAAACTTTATTTAGATGGATTATTATATAAAAATCTAAAATTTTTCAATAAAACACACATTTTAGGAGATCAAGAGGTATGCCTAAAGAACTGGACAAGGATGTAGATTTTTTTTACGCTACCTATGGGGATGTTTAGTTCCAAAAATTTTCGCCCAAAAACATCACGTCGAATCTTTTTTTTACACTACCTATGGGGATGTTTAGTTCCAAAAATTTTCACCTAAAAACATCACGTAGAATCTTTGGACACCTAAATAGAGTGTTAAATATTGATAAAACGAAAAACTAATTGCACAGTTACGTGAGAAATTGTGAGATGAATTTTTTGAGTCTAATTAGCACGTGATTAGCCATAAGTGATACAGTACTCACATGCGCTAATGACAGATTAATTAGGCTCAAAAGATTCTCTTGTGGTTTACAGGCCAGCCGTAAAATTCGTTTTTTTATTCGTGTCAAAAATCCCTTAGAACATCTGATCAAACGTTTGATGTAACATACAAAAATTTTTATTTCACCTACTGGACACCCCCGTATGATTGAGCACGCTGTTTTGGTGTAAAATTTTCACTGCCGTAAACAAAACCCAAATCGCTTTCGGTTTCTTCTCCGGAGACACACACGGTTTACCTAACGAACGAGTATTTTATATTTTGCGTTTTCGTTTCATTTGTCACCTAGCTTAACACGCACGTGGTGATTGTTTAGCTTTTTTTTACCAAACAACATATTTATAAATAAAAAATAATTTATAAATAAAAATTTTATATACATATCTCTAGCGATCTAAAAGTAAATGCTGAAAAATAAACTTCAGAAAAAAGACACTAAAATTAACTCTAAATTTAAAGTTAAAAGTTTAAGTTTAACTTTATAAATATAAGTATAATGCAAGCAGAATCAAAACCGAGAAAACCACGTACGGACCCGGAGGAAGAAACTACCCGGAAACGTAGAGGCACGCGTGTGTCGTCATCGTCTGCGTAGAGAAAGCAGCAGGCCGCGTCGCCCAGCCAATGGCGTGTCATCCTTCTCCCTCTCCTCCTCCTGCTGTTGCTGTTTTCTTTTCTTTTCTTTTTGTTCGGTTCCATCTGCTCGGGATCTCTCCTCCACGATTGCATCAGACCAGCTATAATAGCAGGCTAGTTATAAGCATATCTTAAAAATATAAGAGATGAGAGAGAAAAGACATAAGTTACTAATTTGTAGCCAACTGCACATAGTCTCTAGGACAAAAATATGTGTATGACATGTGGGATCATGTATTAATATTTTATAGGTAACAATCTTATGAATTAACTATTAGATTGACTATAAATGAATTGAAGCCAGTAGTTGGCTCTACTATTGAACTTACTCTCAGATGCCCATATGGCATGTTAGAGCATCACCTAGAGAGTTGCCAAATGACTCTCCAAGTTAAAGTTTAGAGAATTAGTCTAAAATTCATGGTCCAACAGACTGGCCAACCGGATGATTTGGCCATCGGCTAGCTAAACCACCTCTACCCCTGGCCAAATTTGACCAGCCAAAAGGCACTTGTAAAACGTCGGTGCCACTCATGGCCCACACAGTACTAGTACTACTCTAGTACTACTACAGGAGCTCGCATGGCTGCCGGGAAGGGTCGCCGCCACTGAGGAGCTGTCGTTGTCGGGGAGCCGCTACCGGGGAGGGTCGCCGCCGCCACGTTCGGGACCGCCGGCTCGCCGCGGTAGATCTGGTCATCGCTGCCGCACATTCGGGGTCGCCGGCTCCACGCCGGCGCCGAGCCGCGGGGCCTCCTTGTGCCACGCTGCCCGTCCCCACGCACGCCACCTCCGCGACGGCGCTACCCCACGCGCGGTCGCCTCCACGCCGGCGCCGCCCGGCGCGGCCTCCCCGCCGTCGTGCCGCCCCGCCTCCGTGCCGGCGCCACCCCGCGCGGCCTCCCCGCCGCCGCGCCGCGCCGCCCCGCGCGCGTCCGCCTCCGCACCTCACCACACCATGGTCCAATATCAACCACAATAAATCTGCCCTAGAAAAGTGATTTTCCTGGCAACTGATGTGCCACCAATAAGTTTTCCTGGCACTAAAAAATTGCCCCGTTAAGTGCTGACGGGAATTCGTTTTGCCAGCAGATATCTGATTGCTGGCAGTTAGCTGCCCTAGATTCTCTAGAGCTTACCCGGAACATATTTTTGTTCCCGGCATCTAACTGCCCTAAATGGTTTATTGCTCTCCCGGCAGAAGCTTGGATTGCTGGCTGATGATGTGCACTTCATGCTACACCAATAGCCGATGGTACATCTGCCCTAGATGTTTTGCCGGCAGTTAATTGAATTATATTAGCAATTATTATTATTTAGATAAGCTTGTCTACTTTAAATAGTCTAAATTATAAGAACCCGCTACAACTTGAACAAACATCACATGCAAAACCTCTAAATAGTCAAGTTTAGATTCCAATAAAACAGGGAGCAAACATGTGTTCAACATACACACCAGCATCCATACAGGTGCAATTCCTTAACAAAATTATACTATGTCAATGTTGATGTTGTTTACATCACACATGTGCATCCATACTGGCATACATCGAGGGATAGTAATTTTTCAGCATTCATACAAAAGTAAATTAGGCCATTCTTATACATGGAACAATTCAAACATCAACTTCTACCACAACATTAGACTTCTTTGTATATAAAAAACATCCATCTACAAATGATAGCTTCAACGACCTCCATGGGTGTGACCTGAACAAGAAAAAATAATATAAATAAATATGAAACATATAGTACAATCATGCATGAAGAAGTATCTAATAAATTTATAATATTGATAGTATAGCCATTATTAAGGGAGATAGATAATCAATCTTGTAAAGCAGTATATGAAACTGCTACTTCTAGTTCTAGGAATATGGCATTCAAGTGATAAATTTATAATCGGCTACTTCCAACATTATGCCAGAAAAGTCCTGAGTCACATTAATCGTATTTCAGTAGAACAATATCTAACAGGAATGTGCTACCACTAACTAAAAATTCCTATATATTAAAGTTGTATCTCTGCCCAAAGCCACTTTATTCTTATTTTACTGAAACATGAGTATCTCAAAACTAAAGTTCCATGTTTGTCTAACCTTGAAGATGGTTGGTACGTTGCAGTGCTGACTTTCTATCTTCTTTCATCTACATGTCAGAATATATGGAAGTTCATTAACCGAACAATAGAAATTCAGGTGAAATTAATATAAGACAAGTTGGATGAGTGATTACATGTTGAAGTGGCCATGCAATAGATCTCCCAAGAGCATCAGCTATGACGTTCATACTCCCATATGGACGAAGAAGTGCAGCATTTCTTTTCAAGACAAGATTAACCACAACTTCACAACATTGAGCACCCAATGGAGTACCACCCACTACAGTCATTCGGTTTGTTGATAGGACAGTAGCCTTGGCCACAGGGACATCATGTGGACCAATAAAACTGTATAATATAACTTCTTTTCCACCCTAGCATGCAACCATTCAATACGTCAATAGAAGTGTAGCCAAATAAAGATAAGTAAGAAGGTGAAAAAGAAGAAAATTAATGGTAAGAATTCAGATCTTACTACTTCATATCCTTCTTGTGAAGGTGTTGCATTCCTACTGGGCGTCTACATGTGCACATATAGTTATAACAAAATATGCATTAATTTTAGCAGTGAAAAAGAAAAATATAAGTTTTTTTTACCTTTGCATGTTGCATGTATTCTGATTGTGTCTCACCATTGTCACTCTCATCTTGGTCGTTCTGCAGAGTTGGGAAAAAATAAATGAAAATGGAAAGATTCCACTACTTGCGAGTGAACTATAAAGATAAATAATTTATTCAACATGTTTACCTCGTGTATTGGAGAATTTGATGTTACGTGCACTTGGCGTCCATCCTGAGAATTTGCAAGCATTAGTTCTGTCAGTTTTGCCACTTGTTCAGTAAGGGCAGCAATTTTTCTATCATTTTCCGATCGTATTGCTCCAAAGCGTTGTATCAGGTGCTCTTTGTCCACTTCAGCTTGTCGTTGACCTTCCATTGCCATTTGTACCTTAGTTGATCTATATTTGTTTCTTCCAGGCATTTTCAGATCTCCTGGAGTTGGTCCATTCCCTATTGAACGAACATATCCATTTCTTTCAGGTCCAAATACTCGTGACATGATGTCACCATCAGTTATAGATTTCTCTGTCAACTCTGGATGTTCTTTAACAGCATCCTGAAGTGCTTTCTACAAATATGAAGATTGTGTTAGCTATATGCAGTAAAAATAGTTTCTATTGAATAAACCAATGTGTTACTTAAGAAATACTTACAATATTATCTTGTGAGTTATTTGAAGGAATACCATTTTTACGAGTATGTGTTGCAATATAGACCTCATCTCGACGTGGTTTATAGCCATTCTCAATGTGCTATATATATGCTAATTTATTTCAGTTCATATCATACAATAATATAATCACTCAGTAATTCTAAAATTAGTCACAACATAAAGGAATTATATACCATTTCATGGCTGACACGAGCATGGCTCTTGCTGCCAGTAGTATGTAACCCAGACATCCTAGCCCGATTTGCCTTTCCTCTCTGACTATGCTCCTGCAACAATGAAACTAATAAATTAAAGAGAATTCTATACCATGCATTATAAAGGGACATTTTATATTAGAATTACTTGAGCTAATGGACTTCTCCAATGGTTGATAAGCCATTTCCAATCAGCCGGGTTAACTCTCTCATCACATATAGCAATGAGTTGCTTATCAGTCTTTGTCTCATCAAAATGTGTTGCCTTTAGATCAGCCTTGAAATCCTTCCATATCTTGGCAGCTGTTCCCATAACCCAGTCTTGAACTCTTTCATCAACTTCATAGAACAGCTACATGCAAAGAACAAGCATAAGTAGATGTTCTCTAGATTTAATTATGATCAGGAGTTGACATTTGAGTTTGGGAAGTTAATTACCTTTAAATCCCTCCAAAGCTTCAACTTTTGTGATGGGTGGACCAACCTCCAATCCTTGTGTGCAAACGAAAAATTCTTGGATTTTACAAGTGTAGCTATGAAGTTAGATAGTTCTTTTGCATTTTCCCCAACAGGCTGTCCATGTTCATTGATAACCAACTGAATTAGTCGTTCATCAGCACCTCTCTTATGGATGTTGTACTTTTTTGTGTAACGCCTTCCTTCTTTTTTTTTCTTAGCTTGACCACCATTTAAACTACAGTCTGTATGATAATTAAATAGCAATGAGTAAACATTAATCTCCTAATTCTAGTAAATGATGCACCGTGCTTTATTTTATATGTACCTCCAATATTCTCATCCACCTCTAGCTCATCATTAGCTATGCTGCAATTGTTCATTTGATCATCATGCCTCTGACAAGTGTCACCTCTATTGGTATCAGCACCTTCAGTGTCATCATACACTTCTGCATCACTCCTAACACTCACTCTTGTCACCCTAGGTCTTAGATTTGGATGCCCCGTTTCATTTTGAACACTCATATTATTTGTGGTGTTTGTTCTCTACAAGATAGAAAAAAATGTTTATGCAACAAGGTTGCATATGTTGCAATGACAAGTTACAGGACTACCTTTCTCTTTTGCTTCGATTTATCAGAAGATCCTGACCCAGGATTACCTTCCTGAGTGTTATCCAACTCCCTTCTTATAGCAATAACTTTTTGAAGGGCTTCATTATTTCGCCTTATCCTTTCTTGCCTCTCTTCCTCGTACTTATTGCCTTCTCCGCCTGCCATTTTTTTTCCTGCAAATAAAAATGCATCAGCAAAATTATAACATAGTGTAAGATCAACAAATAGGACTGAAGAAAATTAGACTGAATGATGGCAGCAGAGGGTAAAATGTCATACTTTCGCTTTTCACTTGATCCAACAAGTGTTCCATCTATATCTAATCTAGTTGGAGGTACATCTCTAGGATCAACACTAATGTCGGTTTGGCCATTTATATCAAGGCATGGGTCTACATGTTCATTTTCACACTCCAAATCTTCCAATAATACATTAGACATATCATAGAAATCTCTTGGCTTTGTCTGAATAACAGCACTCCAACCATTGCATGCAGGGTCATCAACATAGTATACTTGTGTTGCTTGGGATGCCAAAATGAAAGGTTCATCACTCAACTTATCACCAGTATTAAAGAGGTGCCTGAAATTAACATCAGTGATACCAAACTTATCAACTTTAACCCACTTATCTTGAACACGATTGTCGACCCAGTCACACTTGAAGAGCACAATGCTTCTTTTGTGATTATAATCCAACTCAATGATTTCAGTTATAACACCATAATAAGTCTTATGTCCTACCAATGGAATATTATTTGTTCCTGATGACAAGCAAGAGATCTGAGCAACTAGAGCCACTCCACTGCATTGGACAGACCTACCCTCATCATAAGACCTAGTGTGGACAATATGACCATTTTACTGTAACTATTATATTTCTTTGCAACTATAGAAGGCTCATTAGCTAGGGTTTGAATCTCTTCAGAGACTTGTTCACCATTCTGTAATAATTCTGCCACATGAAACCCAAACCACTCATGGAACTTCTCAAAATGAATACGACTGATTTCTCTGTTATTTTCATGGCCAAGTGACGACAGGTAGTCAAGATGTTTTCTTTAGAGGTTAAATTTATTCAGTACAAACAGTAATAAAAAATCATATATGCGATAATAGTAATATCATTAGCATAATTTACCTCAAATATGGCTCTATATGGTCATAATTAAACAAGACATATCTATGAGCTTGACACCATGTTTTGTAATCTAAGGTCACAATACACTTGCCAGATAGTTCTCGACCCATGTTCTTGCAAAAGAATGGCATGGTATGGGTAGAAGTACAAGGCTCAGTTGAACCATTTCTTCGTTTTCGTGAGAATCTAGTTTCGCATCCTTCCAAATAACGGGAGCAAAATGTAAGACTCTCATCAAACACATAACTTTCTGCAATTGATCCCTCGGGATGACTCTTGGTACGAACATATCCCTTTAACCTCATTAAAAACCTACATATAACTAACACTAGATCAGATTACAAGCATATTAATATTTTTTATATAGACAATTAGTTTTGGCATGTCACCTTTCTACTGGATACATGTTCCGGTAATGAACTGGGCCAGCAAGCCTTGCTTGAGTTGGAAGATGTACCATTAAGTGAACCATAATATCAAAAAAGGATGGAAGAAACATAGTCTCTAGAAGGCTTAATGTTTCAGCAATTTCTGCATCTAATTTTTCCATATCACTTATTCGAATAACAGGAGAATAGATTTTCTTGAAGAAGTTACTAACACGAATCAGTGTTGCACTAACATTTTCTGGTAATACTTTGCGGACAGCTAGGGGAAGTAAGTATTGCAACAGGATATGATTGTCATGGCTCTTTAGCCCAATTATCTTTTTCTCATTGACATGTACATGGTGTCGTAGATCAGAGGCATGACCGTCTGGAAATCTCACTCCTTTGAGAACTTGACAGAACAATTTCTTCTCTTCAGAACTCAATGTGAAAGGAGCAGGAGGCAAGAAAAAAGAATCTCCTACTTTAATAGGATGCAGATCTTTTCGTATATTAAGAAGTTTGAGATCTAATCGAGCATTCATGTTATCTTTAGATTTCCCATCAATACCCAACAGTGTGTTAATGATGTTGTCACACACATTCTTCTCAATGTGCATGGCATCAAAGTTATGTGGGACTAACAAGTCTTTCCAATATGGTAACCGGAACCAAATTGATTTTCTTTTCCATATTATTTCTTTTTTTGTACCCTTGCCCTTATCTGTTGTTCTTGGCCTTTTTTTATTGGGATCCTTTCCAAAATTTATAGGTAGATCCTTTGTCTGATCCAAAATCTCTTCTCCAGTTAGTGGTTTTGGTGCTGACCTTAACTCTACATTTCCATCAAATGATGCCTCATAAAACCTAAATTTATGATTTGCATCTAAGAACCTTCGGTGGGCCATGTAACAAGTTTTGCCACCATTCCTTAAACGAATAGAACAAGTTTGTGAGTTACAATGAGGGCATGCTAGCTTGCCTGAAGTTACACATCCAGCAGCATAGCCCAAGCCAGGAAAATCAGTAATAGTATATATTATGGCAGCACGCAATTGAAAGTTCTCACTCCTTGAAGCATCATAAGTTATAACACCTCCCTCAAATATTTCTAGTAGATCGTCTACTAGTGGTTCAAAATAGACATCCATATCCTTCCCAGGTGAATAAGGGCCAGGAATTAGTAGAGAAAGTATGAAATTTGGTTGCTTCATGCAGATCCAAGGGGGGAAATTCAATGGAATTAAGATAACAGGCCAAATGCTATAACTGCAGTTCATCGATCTAAATGGATTAAAGCCATCGGTAGCTAAAGCTAGCCTGATATTGCGGCTATCTTCAGAAAATTTTGGATGTTTGCAGTCAAAATGCTTCCAAGCTGGAGAATCAGCTGGATGCCTCAATAATCCATCCGTAGTGCGTGCCTCGTCGTGCCACCGTGCATCTGTTGCTGACTTAGGAGACATAAATAATTTTTGAAGCCTCTTCTTTAGTGGAAAATAACGGAGAACCTTTCTAGGAACCTTATACAACCGCTTCCCATCAGGACTTTTCTTAACTGTTTTCCAACGAGAAGTGTTACATTTGGGACATATATTTGCATTCTCATACTGCTTTCGAAATAATATGCAATCGTTTTCACACGCATGAATATTAACATATCCAAGCCCAAAACATCTGATCATTTTCTTAGCTTTGTTAAAATTCTTAGGAATTGTTGACCCCTCAGGAAAAGCCTCTCTAAGCAACTCTAATAGCATGTCAAAACTTTTGTCACTCCAACCACCAAGAAATTTGATGTTGAGTAATTTTACTACAAAACATAGCTTTGAAAAGTTTTTGCTCCCTGGATAAAGCTCTTTACTTGCATCACAGAATGATTCATGCAAATCATTTTCCCCTTCACTTGGATCCACAAAACTATCATTATTTTCACCTAAATCCCCTGTATCTAATCCATGTGCTTCATCATTAAGCAGTTCAAACATCTCATTATCTTCCTCTGAATTATCTTCCACCACAAATTCATTAGCCCCAGTTTGTTGTGCATACTGTGCAAAAGAAGATGTCGGTTCTCCATGAAATATCCATTTCTTATACCTTCTAAAAACCCATCACATATTAAATGGACATAGATATCATCAGCTTCCTTCCAACAACTGTTCACACACTTCCTACATGGACATAATATGGTATTTGCTTTTGCAGAATGGGTAAAAGCATATTCTATAAACTCTTTGACCCCCTGTATATATTCAGATGTGTGCCTACAATTTTATTTTTGGTAAGTTCAGAAAAAAATTGAAGCACGTTGTGGAAATATTTCAGTTTTTCTTTTGTACCTCGGAAAGTCCATCCATCTTTTATCCATAGGTAATATACACAACCAAATTTTTGAGGTCACCTAAATTATGTAAATTGTTAGAAAAGTCAGTAACTATGAAACTAAACATTTTCTTTACTATTTCATTACTAAATAAGTTTATGTTTTAGTGGTATTTTCCCTTATCAGGTCAACTTATTCTCAGCGTTGTGTCAGTGGAAAAAAAATAATGTTGCATAGGTAAAATAGCAACGTTATAGATTTCAGAAACATGGTAGGAGTAAGATAATGATTAGTACCAACCTATTATTTCAGGCCTTTGTGCTCAGTAGCAGTTGTTCAACACGTACACCTTAGGTAATCAGCCATTGGAAACATATTACTATCCAATGTTAATAAACCTTCAAACTGCAGGACGCATAATAGTTTCATTGTCAGAAATGGATGTAAACCATGAAAGCAAATAAATGCTACAGAAATTTGTCATCAAATAATGCATCACAATTTGGAGATAAGTATATCCTAACTACTAGCTAGACACTCAAAATCAAATCTGTGCTACCAATTAAAAGCTCCTACTACCCTTCTTCAGACCAAAAAGAACCCATAGTTCTATGTTCAGGGAAAATCATATTTTAGAAAAAATGCAATTAGGAGTTGTCGTATCCTACTCTAGAATAGGAGCTATTAGGAAAGCTTTTACTCTTGTTTTTAGCTGAAAACGAAAATGCTTCTTTGCCCAAATAAAATCAACCAGAATGGGACAAGCCAAATCCACGCATAGAGAGGAGGGAAAGGGATGGAGGAGATAGAAAACGCACCAAGGAATGAGCCAGCTACCAATTAGTGTGTAAGTCCTCACCGATGTCATTCTTCACCACACCCCTACATCAGCCTATGAAAAAAAAAACCCCAATCAGAAAAATCTTGAACGAAATTTAACCACATAGTTGGGGAAAAATCTAGTTATTGCAGATCTGAGACAAGGGAGCTTGTTGGAATGAATTTACCAAATCAATTTGGGGTTATAGAAGACTAGGAGATGAGACTTATGGTGCAAATCAGGGATTTAGAAGTGAGGATGGCTATGGTGACCTGAACGGAGATGGGGAGGGCAGCACGGCAAGGATGGCTGCGGTGGACGGCGTGGTGAGGATGGCTGCGGTGGCCAGGCCCGGCGGAGTAGAGGACGACAACACGACGAGGATGGCAGTGTGAACTGAGGAGCTAGGGTTTGGTGTGTGGACTGAGCAGTGAAGAGTGACGCACTGATGTGGTGTGGCTCTTTTATGCGCCATTTTTTTGGCCATTTTTTCCCCTTCGTGCTCAGTCACCGCGCCAAAAAAATTGGCATCCGATAGTTCCAAAGTGCTGGCAGTTGCTATGACGTGTTATCTTCTTTTGAGGACAGATTGCTCGCCACTAAATACAAATCAATCTAGGACAGATGAAGTGCTCTAGTAGTGGCATATTCCTGGCAGATAGTTAGACGTTGAATCACTTGTGCATTGCCGGCAGAAAGTACGCCATTACATTATATTTTGTAGGGCAGTTTTACTGTTCTAACTACTATGTAATGGTGTACCTGGCCGGACTCTGCTGCCACCTAGGAAGGAAAGAGAAGAGATAAAGAAAGAGAAAAGAGAGAGGGAGAGAAAGATATCGAGGAAGAGGGATAGAAAAGGAGGAAGAAGATGACATGTGGGGCCTAGATCTTATAGACTTAAAATAGAGAGAGTGGATGGAGAGGTTGTTGGAGTAAAAAACAAATTTGAGTGGCCAAATGAAATGGGGAGTGGCCAAATTGGAGAGTTAAATTTGGGTTGTCTGTTGGAGATGCTCTTAATCTGTTCGGCGCTGCTTTGCTAGAACTTCGTCTTATCATTCATCCTTATATTTAAAAATCAATTTTTAAGTTTTTTTATCCTAGTTTATTTTTAAAAAATATTTATGTACAAAATTTTATATATACAATATTTGAATTGTTTTGCTTATGTTATTTTAAGTGAAAACAAGAGGCTCGCATGATTCATTTGGCCTGTAGTAGGCTGGTGTTTTCTCAATTTTCTCCAACCGCATTCTTATCCTCCCGTCCCTCGCACTAATAATAAACTAACCAACCAACCTTTTTGACTTTGGAGCGCTCGGCTTTGCGTATTATAATTACGCGTATCTGGATGAGGTTAGGAAAGATGCCATGGGTCAGTTGGGGTCTGATAATTCTTACGTCCTGTTTTTTTTTTGTCTTTTTTGTTTGTAATTTGGAGCTCGATCGAACTGAAGAGAAACTAAAGCAGTTATTATCAAGGAAAAAAAAGGACGAAGAGAAATTAAAGCGAGCTTCATAATATGTACCACCCTCATTTCATAATCATAACGTAAGATGTTTGACTTTTTTTTACAATATTTGACCATTCGTTTTATTTAAAAATTTAGTATAAATATAAAAAATGATAAGTCACGCTTAAAGTTCTTTTAATAATAAAGTAAGTCACATGCAAAATAAATGATATTTTCATAATTTTTTGAATAAGATAAATGGTCAAAAACATTACAAGTCAAACATCTTACGTTATGAAACGGAAGGAAACAGAGGGAGTAGTTTCATTTCTATTGTCACCGGTTATCAAAGTATTTCTTCATACCATGCCTAAATTCTTTTAAAAAAAATCAAGGTTCTTTTAAAAACATGAATTTTACGGAATTTTCCCGTCCAATGTTTTAAAGGAGGTCGCGTGACTTCGTATCTTTTAATACTTAAGCTCAAGCGATTACATGCCTATCGTTTCACTCTACTTACGACTACCAGTACTGATCAATAGTAGAGCAAATGGAACATTTTAAATAGTTGGAATGTGTCCCATTATTCATTATTTGTTCCAAATAAAAATTATTGGTCGTGTGCCTTATGGCAGAGGCCGGAGATGCTAAATATTTTTATTATCTTGGGGGAAAGGAGAACATTTTAAAAAGTTGAGATTATACCATTTAGACCAGCTCGTTCAATTAGTTTGGTAGCTGTTTGAAGAGCATAATGTGTATACATGATGTATAATCAATGTTGCATAAAGAGCAAATTTTGGAGCAGTGATTAATTAATGAATATCCAGATCACCTAGCTAACTGTCTAACCGTCATCGCCGGTAGCCTTTTAATTAGAGACTGATAGCCAGGCGGCCAGGCCTTGTGTGTGTTAATGTGCTGAACAAATTCACGTGTTTAAATTAACATCATTTCATTAAAACAAATGATTCAGGAGGCTATTTTGTATAAACATATTTATTTTCATGTAGGAACTAATACAAGGGCTTCAATATGATGCAAGTCAGTATACATTTTTTTTTCGAAATACACGTAGCACGGCATCTATTTATCTCCAAATCGATTCATCGATCTCACTATGCTCATTTTCTCACTAAGGACAAACCCGTGGTTCTTCTTCCCTATCTTTTGGCTTTGGATTATGCCTATAATATAAAATTTAAATTTTTAACCTTAAATTTAGAGTTTATTTTAAAGTTTTTTTTACCGAAGTTTATTTTATAGCTTTGGCTTTAGATCGCTATAAACACGTATATAAAAGTTTTATTCATAAATTATTTTTCATTTGCAAATACGTTGTTTGATTTTTTTTATTTTAAAACCCTAAAGATGACCCAAATGTGTTTGTGCACTACTTTCTCGAAGATGGATGGTGGCCACGCCATACTAATATTAGTATGGAAGAGTCGTGGTCTGAGCAAGCTTAGATATAATCCGCTATATTAATTGACACCGTTGATTTTCTAAGTAAATGTTTGATTATTCTTTTTATTAAAATATAAATAAATATATGAAAAATATAATTTATATTTAAAATATATTTAGTAATAAATCTAATTATAATCAAGTAAATAATAACAACATAAGTTTTTAATAAACAAATAGCCAAACAGGTAAAAAAGTCAATGAATCAATTACAATGTGGAGGAAAAAATCAGCAGTATTGTAGGACGATGACCAAATTGAACCACAGACAAGATAATTCTTACCCTTGTTGAACTTGCATTCTTCAGATGGCTTTATCTCCAATACAGCCAGCCTATCCCTTATAACATGACAATGTGTCAATGTCATCAGCTTCACCCCAACCACAACTTTCCTCGTCAAGTGTAGTGGAGTATCTGCATCATATATGACCTTTTAATTTTTATGTTCTAGAAGGCTTGCATTGTTGCATCTATTGTCTGATGTCTACTATTGGTGGAAACCTTTCTCATTCTGGGTGTGAAAGCTAACATACTTTTCTCTTAACCCAAACCTCTGGTTGAATTTTCAACATCAATGCAAAATCATAGAAATTTCTTGTCTCGCCCTCTTGGAACAAGTCTCAGTCTGCAACAAAAAACAGGAGTAATGTTTAGTTAAGCATACAAAAATACATCTGTGTTTTTTCATTTTTAATTGTGATGCTTTCTGCATTTTTTACATATGTATGTATGTATAATGTATGTATACACACACAAACCCCTACTATAATCTGTTGATTACATAGAGGAAAACAGCCATTTTAGATTTATCAAAGGCCCACATTTCTAAAATCTTGATGGATGAGGGGTGAAACTGAGTTTGTATTAACTAACAAATGAATACTATTCGAAAGCTAACATGTTGATTAAAGAATTCCTAAGAAATATTGATGAAGAATATTTTTGAGAAAAATCATACCGTTTAGAAGCTAGGAAGTGTTCCCGATAATCCATCATCCATTAGATAAAAAGAACTTTCCTTAATACACCAAGATAGCAAGTTCTGATTTCTTTTTATTTTGTAGTAATAGTAAATTTACTTTTATAAAATATTTCTCATTCAAAAACTTTGGGCTAGTTCAAAGTTCTGCCACTTTCAAGTTTCAACCCTACTAAAATTTGTTTATCACCGTACTGAGCTTTGGTAACTGTGAAAGTTTCCACAGTTAAAAACAATACTCTCCCTGTTCGATATAATAACCGTTACATAAAATAAGATGTTTTTGGCATGTTTAAATTTATTAGTCAATTTATATGTTTATATACATACCTAAATTTATTAATATCCATATAAATCTAAACCTATGAAATGCTATAACATCTTGTAATATGAAGCGGAGGTAATACCAAATTTTGGAAATGCTTCAAACCAAAGGTATAAAACGCTATCACATTTTAGCAACACTAAATTATACTAACATTTGGAAGTGATAAATATTTGAATGGTTGCATTCTCCTCTTTTATATAAGCATAAACAAAATGACTTATTAACAATTAAAAATAATTTATCGGTACAAAAGTATATACATGTTATTAGTGATATAAAAGAAAATGATAAACAAATAAATCACAGCAAAAAAACCTCAAAATCAACTCTAAATTTAAGTTTTAAACAAATCTTGGTTTATAAACATAAGTATAAGAAAAAAAAGACTTGATTTAGGAAACGAATCAAAGAGACCCTCTGCATTTAATCACCGATGATCAAGTGTCGTGTTCTTTTGTTTGATGAAAGATAAAATATTATCTAATTTTGATACCTACTTAATAGTATAATTGATCAAATTAACTACTATAAAATTAAAAGTCTGCTATAAAGAGTGAGACGATGAATTTATATATAAAAATTCAAAAAAAAGTTGTTTAATATTCTCTCCGTTTCATAATGTAAAATGTTTGATTTTTTTCTTGCAATGTTTGATCATTTGTTTTTACTAAAAAATTATGAAAATATCATTTGTTTTTGTTGTTACTTACTTTATTATCAAAAGAACTTTAAGCACGAGTTGTTATTTTTATATCTGTAATAAATTTTTGAATAAGACAAATGATCAAACGTCACAGTCAAAAAATCAAATATCTTATATTTTATATATCTTATATTATAAAATGAACGTAGTAGTTCAGAAAGCTCATGTATAAAAATCAAAGAATAATCTGGCCCATCCAATGCGACCTAGATTATGCAACAGTGGACTCCATGTGACACTTGGGGGTCGGTCTGGTCAGCGCGCATTCGCGCACGCTTCACCCTAGAGAATCAGTGTAATACGATTCCGTGCGGCGGCCACGCATTATTCCAAGATGAAGCGAGAAGTATAAAACATTATACGTGCAAAGTATATAACAAAAATACACATAGAAATTTGCACATAAATACTATCTAAATGATATTTTTTATACATATTAATTTGTTTGCATAAAAACCTTACATATAAATTCTTATGAACTTGAAACAAATTGGAATTATGTACAAACTTTATACCATGGTTAAATATCCACACAAATTTCTACGTATAAATATTATATGAGCTTCCCACATATAAATATAATATACACAAATTTCATACATATAAATGTTATAGACACAACTTTATACATATAAATATCATACCCAGGGACTTTATAAATGTAAGTGCTATTATATGTATAGCCTTGTCCGGTCAAAAAAGAAGGAAAAAAAAGGAACCATGCTGGGCTGAAATCAGATGCAGACCAAGAGTATAAGGCCCAAAAAGGCCCATTCGCTCTCAGTGAAAACGCGCGAGCGTTCGCTCGGGCACTCCACTCCCACCCCCTCGCCGCCGCCTCCGCCGCCCGCCGTGGTGCTCGGGCGCCGCCACCTCGCTCCCGCTCGACGCCTCTTTGAATCCTCGCGCTCTCTCCCTCTTGCCCCCCAAATGCGCCCGGCCACCTCCACCGTCCCACTCCCGCCCGCCTCGCCACTCCGCCACGCTCGGCGCCCTGCCTCCCCGAACCCTGCCCCGCGCCACCTCCGCGCGGGGTTCCTCCCCGGTCCCGTGGCGGCGTGCGGGGTGACGGCCCGTCGGAGGATGGGCCCGGTCCGGGCTCCGGCACCCGCAGCGGGCGGCTGGGAGGTGGCGGCGGATAAGGATGGGGTGGGGGTGGGGGTGGAGCGGCTGGTGGAGGTTGCGCAGGGCGCGGCGGACGCGGCGGGGGAGGTGCTCAGGAAGTACTTCCGGCAGCGCGTCGAGATCATCGACAAGGATGATCAGAGTGCGTGATATCTTCTTCCGAGTTCTTCAGCTGAATATTGTTCAAAACTAAGTCACTGAAAAGACGAATGCCTGCTTCTTTTGCTAAGCTGAATAGCTAACTGGATTAACCGAATTCTGTCCAGGTCCCGTGACAATTGCAGACAGAGAAGCAGAAGAAGCAATGGTATCGGTCATTCTGAAGAGCTTCCCTTCCCACGCCGTGTGAGATTGCTTACCGTGATTTTGCAAGTTTGTTTTGTTCACTTCTGAGCTCTCATGCGCCTATAACAACGTGATAGCTGATAAATGACGCTTTCTTTACTGGGGTCCATGCAGTTTTGGTGAGGAAAATGGTTGGAGATGTGTGGAGAAGTCTGCTGATTATGTTTGGGTTTTGGACCCCATAGATGGAACGAAGAGCTTCATAACTGGTATTGAATCTTAATTGCTATCCTAGTTGGCCAAACTAATTTGAATGTAACTATGATGGTCGCGTACTTGTTTGTAGGTAAGCCTCTGTTTGGTACGCTTATTTCGCTTCTGCATAAGGGGAAGCCGGTATGCTAAATTTATTTTCCCATCCCCAGCTATCTTTGTTTTCCTCCTTTCTCTTCATTCTTGCTCACCACTTGTTGAACATAATTTAGTAAATGCTGCTTGGTCATGTAAAAGTTTATGAATTTGTTGATATTGCCAAACTACCTTTAACATGGAGCCTTAATGCAATTTCCAATATACCAACTTAATTGTTGGACATAGTTTCATATTTGATCTCTTTCTGAACACTGATCTTAGTATTGTATACTGGATGTTAGATATTCCCTTTTATCAGTTAGTATTAATTCTTTTTTTCAAGATCTTTTTGTTCTTATCCTGGACCTCTGTTCTTCTTTTCATTAGGTTATTGGCATTATTGACCAGCCAATCTTGAGAGAAAGATGGGTTGGGGTGGATGGTCAGAAAACAACCTTAAATGGACAAGAAATATCTGTTCGCCCTTGCAATGTACTGGCACAAGCTTACCTGTATGTATATTAGATTTTACTCCCTCCATTTCCTTTTATAAGGCATATGCAATTTTCTTCTTCCAAAACGCAAGGCGTAAATCTGATTTAAATGACATTTGAACCCCCCCCCCCCCCCCGGTGCCCTTCTGCATGCCATGCCTTTTGTCTCTAATATTTGTAAGTAGCAGTGTACCACTCTCGCTAAGAAAGGATGACATATTTATTTTCTCATCATTCTCTTGATTCAAGACCAAATTGGTCATTATGTCCACCCATACTATTCCTTATATTTTGAAATGGAGGAAGTGGATCTAAGATATTAAGCACTGTACATGACATCACAAGTACCGATTTTTCACTTCCTGTGTATAATTACAAATGCTGTTTGTGTGTCAGATATACAACAAGTCCACATCTCTTTGCAGGAGAAGATGAAGATGCATTTATTCGTGTACGAGATAAGGTATGGATTGTTGAACATTATATTCTCTACATTAAGTAAGCCTTCTGCAGTCATTTATGTTACGCATTCACTATTTTACTTATTTCTAATGCAAGGTCAAAGTCCCACTATATGGTTGCGATTGCTATGCCTATGCTCTTCTTGCTTCTGGTTTTGTCGATCTTGTTGTTGAATCAGGATTGAAGGTATGCCTTTCCCGTGTTCGTGCATTTTGTTTTGTTGCAAATTTATTGTTTCTTTAGTTTATAAACACAAGGATTTGTTCTTCGCTCTCTTTCCTGGCTGGAAACAAACCAGGCCCAAGCAAACTGTTTTTTTAGAAAGGCCGAGGCCCAGCCTTTTTCATTAAAGCTTGAAAATAGGTTTGGGATACCGGGATCAACCGGCTTTACAATACCAAGCGCCTAACAAGCTGACTACTAGCGCACCCAACAACTAGAGACTTTAAAAGACAAGAACAACCCAGAACCACTAGTAGAAAGACAAAAACTCGTCAGCCTATTCCTGCTCTGTGATCACGAAGTCGCCTAGTAACATGCTGCAACGCCTTAATCCATTGCTCCATCAGTTCAGCCTCTCCCTCCTTCAGTAACTTCCTCCACTGTAACAAGAAACAAATTATTCGAAAGATAATAAGGATAGGAGAAGAAACAACAATATCTCTGAAAATCATATCATTGCGCACATTCCAAAGCTGCCAACAAACCGCCGCCAGCAAATAATTATGCAATCTCGGATTGAATCTATTACAAGACTGAGAAATAGTGTAGTCAAAATCATCAAAATTACTTGGTATAGATCTCCATCTCAACGCATCTCTACAAACACTCCAGACAAAGGTAGCGTTTGGGCAAGTAAAGAAAATATGCATAGCATTTTCAAGCCCCCCACAAAGTTGACCGGTGTGGAAACAGTACTTGGTTCACCATCCTTACGTATTCACTAAATCAACAAGCATTATTCCTATAAGTTCTTTTATGACTAATTTATTTCTTTGTGTTGTGCAGCCATACGATTTTCTCTCCTTGGTACCAGTGATTGAAGGAGCTGGAGGTTCAATAACAGATTGGAAAGGAAACAAGCTCCATTGGGCTGTCTCTGAGGAATCTCGTCCCGAAAGTATAATTTCCAGCCTTCGCATTGTGACTCTACATAGTTCATTTCAGTTTTTTTCACATTTGCATTGCACCAATCCCACGCTAGAGGGCTTGTTTGTTTGGAGGAATTTCAACCCACATGAATAGAAAAGGTGGAGGAATAGGAATGCATGCGCACACCAATCCATAGGAATTTTTCCAAGAGGTTGGAGTAAATATAAAATTTCCTTTGATTTCTCTTTACAACTTATAGGAAAGGAAAAGTTCCTTTGTTTTTCCTGAACTTCATTTCTACAAACCAAATGACACTCTTTAAAGAATAAATCCTTAGGAAACATTTGATGCTAAAGCCCTTCGATAAGCAATCTTTCCTTCGTCGTAGCAGGTCTAAAGGCTGAGACGCATTATAGAAATTTAATTAAAAGTTGTACTGCCTGAATTATCCATTTTCCTGTCTATTACATATGATGCTAAACTCACCCCATTTCTGTTTCTGTAGGTTTCAATGTGGTTGCATCTGGAGATGCCCGAGTCCATAAGCAGGCCCTGGACGCGTTGCAATGGCACTAGGCTTGTACCTCTGCAGCACAGGCAGTTTGCTCACAAAACATGAAATGTGTTATCCATGTGTCCAATAAACAGTGTATTTTGTATGCTAGCCCAGTGAGCAAGCTAGCTATTCAAATAATCACTGGCTCTAACAAATTCCATTTTACGGTTATTCGGCTAGTGCTGTGCTCAGCTTGTGACTTGTGAGTAATATGCAGCTGAATAAGCCATCCTGGTTGAGAACGCAGCGGTATAACATCTGTATTTGGCAAAACTGTATCTGGGGTCTGCTTGAAGTTTGCAGGAAGTCCCCAATGTTGAGTTACTACAGTGATAAATAAAGCTTCCATTTGAAACAAGAAGTTTCTGTGAGTCTATAAAGTTGTGTAACTTTAGTTTGTGTATACCATATTACTCTTTCTTGATGTGCCATTGCTTTTCTGTGTTCCTACCGATGGCTGCTAATCCCAGCCACATTTGTTCTAATCATAATTCAACTCGATTTAAATCCAAGTTTGACATATTTTTTTTTAAATAAAATCTATATAGAAGTTGATCAACTCAGTTGATTTTTAACTTTGTATTCCCATGTTTTAAATTATCAGATTTTTTTGACTTTGTCTAGATTTATTTTGGTAGTATGGTTAGATATACAAAACATATTTATCGATGAATCTAGATAAATATATATAAAGTATTATAATATAAAAGAAGAGAATACTAGTTAATAAATATTTTATTGTTTATATCAAAAATAGTTAAATATTTTATTGTTTATATGGTATAATAGCTATCATGAAAATTTATCATCGCAGCCGCGGAGGAAGAACGCTAAAACAGAACAGAAGCTGGACGGCGAGGTGAGCCGTGAGCAACAGCGCTCGGCGGGCGGCGCTTGGAAGTCCAAATCCATGGCTCCAGGAGTCCACGCCCCCAGGCCGGCGGCGCCGATGGCCGCCGCGGCGCCTCCGCATCCTAGGCCTCGGCACATGCTCGTGCTCGGCACCGGCTTCGTCGGCCGCTACGTCTCCGAGCGCCTCCTCACGCAAGGATGGTTGGTTAATGCGTGCTTACCCCGTCTCACCTCCGCGCCCTTCTGCTACCCATCCGGCTGTTTCTCACCAAGCGGCAGATGCAACCCCCCCCCCTCCCCCACCATTTTTGGATCGGATTCGCATGCTGTTTCCGTCTGATTCTTCTCTCTACTCCTCCCGATTGGTGGCTGGGTTGATGCAGGAGGGTGTCCGGGACGTGCACCGGCCCTGCCAAGAAGACGGAGCTCGAGATGCTGGGCATGGATGCTTCGGTCTTCGACGCCACAAGCAACAGGTGATGGTTCTTCTTGTTGCTGAATCTTGTCACTGTTTTATAGTGATCGCAAAGCTTCTTTTTCTGATGGTTTTTGTTGAGTTGTTATGTTTTGAATCAGTTCTTAGATGATTGCTGCTGCTCGTGTCAATTGCAGTTTGGCGAATCTCAAGTTCCTGCGAGATGCAACTCATTTGCTCATCTCCATTCCACCCATCCCTGGAATTGGTGATCCTGTAGGTTCCCAGTTGCTTGTTGAAGGCAGTTTGATTGACTTGAACACCACCAAAATTCAACTTACTAATTATTTGCACCTTATATTCACAGTTGCTTTCTTCACATCCTGACCTGCAAAGAACACTAAACTATGGTAATCTTCAATGGTTATGTTACCTTTCTTCAACAAGTAAGTACATGTGATTTTCATTCAAAAGTTGATATCACCTTTTCAGGTTAATTGCATGTCATAAATGTGCAAAATACCCAAATCTTTTTCTTTTTGGCCATAGAATAGCCTGTAATTCTTATTCTTTTTTAGGTGTGTATGGTGATTGTGGTGGTTCATGGGTTGATGAGGAGTAAGATAAGTGGCTTTCTGTTAGTGTTAATGCAATAATTGTTTAACTGAAAGTTGAAGTATTTGCTATACATGCAGTCATACAGTGAATCCAACGAGCGAGTCTGCTAAATTAAGATATGCAGCTGAAAAAGGATGGTTGAATGTTATGGATGATCTAGATCTATCAGCCTTTATATTTCGTTTGGGTGGAATATATGGGCCAGGAAGAAGGTTTTTAGTCTGCCAATATTCCAGTCCATTTTATTTTATTTTATTTTTCTTTGAATCAAAAGTTATGTTCGCTCCAGAAATGCATCACTTGGTTTCTGAATTTCTGATTTCCACCAATACAATCAACCTTCTGAAATCAGATTTGGAGCAATTTTTATCCGACTTCAACCAATGCAGTCACTTTTTATAACTTATGGTACAAACTTGTCCAGTATATAATCGACGAAAATGGAAAATTTATACTTCAGATGGTTCTGTTGATGCTTGCTTTCTTAAAAGTGGCGGTATTATAAATCTTCTTTAATTATCTCCAAATTGCAATGATCTCTGTTGATTGCTGCAGTGCCGTGGACACAATAGCTAAGAGCAAATCTTTGTCACAAAGACAGAAATTGAGGGAATCAAAACAGTACACTACACGAATTCATGTGGCTGACATTTATCAGGCTGTCCTGGCTAGCATGAGCATCAGAAGTGCAAGGTTTTTCCTTTTTAACAAGCCTTCACAACTGCTACTACTATTACAGTTCACAAGAACAAATATGAGACTACTGCTAAAAGAGACTCCTTTGGTCGTATGTATGTTCACTGTACAGGACCATTTTCATAGTCATTTTTCCATAGAATATTCATGCCTCATAAAATTTATGTGTTGTAGCAATCACTTTTATTTTTTTTACCTTTTAGTGACATACGATGTCTGAGTAATTACCACTTTGCTTACAATATTTTGTGTGGTGTGTTCTGTACTACCAAACCAAGAAAAAAGGTTCCTGGTAATGTTGCTCTATAAGCCCAATAATATGTTTAACACACCTTTTTTTACTGGACCTTTCAAGGGTGATCATTGATTGCATGAATGTTTTTGGCAACTTTATTTCTAGGAGAATATACAATGTGGTGGACGATGACCCTGCCCCAAGAGCTGAGGTTTTCGCATTTGCTCGGAACTTGGTTGAGAGAAAGCATCCCAGTTTGATAATGCATCCTGCAGTGCCAGCAACCGAGGACAGAACTGTAGCTGGTGAGAAACGGGTCTCTAATGCTCGGCTAAAAGGGGAACTTGGTGTAAGGCTTCTTCACCCAAGTTATAAATCAGGGCTTCAGAGTATTCTGGATTCTTGGCGCGCAGAGTCTTAAAAAAATTGGTGAGTTTAAGCTTATGTACATAGCGGTACTGTTTTGGTTTTGTACTTAGCCAGAACAATTATAACTCAAAAAAAGGTGAAGGACATCACATTTTTGGCAGAATGGTTGATGCCGTGATTGCTACCTCGTGCACATATTACGTATTGTTTCTCTCTTTTTTATTTAAGAAATGCTTGCCTCTCTTTTAAACGAATAAATATTGCTGAGCATACTTATGTATACATCTCGAACCTAATGTGGCTTCAAGCTTACCCATGTTCTCAATCGTTTTGTGTATTTTTAGAAATTTATATTGGTAAACATTAAACAACGTGGTCAAACATTGCAAGCAAATGATGTGCTTAAAGTTTTTTTATAATAAAATAAGTCACAAGCAAAATAAATTATATTTCCATAATTTTTTTAAATAAGACAAATGGTCAAACATTGCAAGCAAAAAAATCAAACATCTTATATTATAAACGGAGGGAGTATTAATTAGGAAGTGAAATATATATTTGTCAATAAATAAAACAAATAAAAAAATCAAGGGCCGGTATTTATTATTAGCTCTTACCATCTGAAGTAGATAAGTGAGGCAAAGCGCGCTTCCTATCTGTGAAATCCCTACCCATCATCTGGCTGGCGTAAAATCCTCCTAAATGCCCATTTGCGATTTAGTGGTGATGGATATTGCTTCATTGGGTTTAATCTACACTAGAAGCATGGATTGCTTTTACTGATGATCATGACCATATGACATATCCAATAGCCTAAATAGTTCACGTACCCACTTTTTGCTGAATATTGTATACTCACCCGCTTTTCTTGCAAATGGACGATTACCCACTGCACTAAACAACCCTACATCTCTTAAATACATAGTTGAGATCTTACTAGTCAATTTCTACTTAAAACATAAAAATATACTCTAATGTGATGTGCTGACCTACCACCACAAACAAAAAAAAGTTAGGCAGAAATGTATGATGGTTTAATCTAAGAAATAAAAGAATCAAATCAACCAAAAAGTTGCAGTAAGTTTAAGCTAACATAATAGCAGTTTAGGCTACGCATTGTGTAATTTTGGGTGATTCAGACACTTTATAAATAGCAAAACTTAACTTTATATATATAAACAGTTTCCGGCAATCTTCAAATGTTTTGTCCTTTAAATTTAAAACTGAAATTGTTCACAACCCGCCACCTCAACACTAGTGGCATCAACTTCCATTAAATTACTATTTCCTCCGTGCATAGATATACGGCACTGCTTACTTTATTCATTCAAACCTTTAACTTAAACTTGTTTTAAAATCATTAGAAATTATATGGATATTTTTTTTCTTCATAAGTATTTACTCCGTTTTATATTATAAGATTTTTTGGGTTTGTCTAGATTCATTTATGTGCTAATGAATCTAGACACATATCCAAAATATATATATAGATATACAAATGAATTTTGTTAAACCCAGAAAGTATTATAATCTGAAACGGAGGTAGTACTTTAATAATATATTATAGTTTTAAGGATATCATCCTTAATAAAAAAAAGTAATGATGAAAGTAGCATATAAAATCGAAAATATAGTGAGCGGTGTCATGTATTTAAATACGGAGGCAATATCACTTAGGGCAACGTCAATTAGCAGCTCACAGGTTCGTTCACGGAGGATTTGCTGCCTTGGGCCTTGAGGCCAATGTACTCGGCGGTGAGAGGCTTGAACACGCGCTGCTCGTCGGACTCGAGCGCCGCCGCCAGCCGCGGCCAGAGGAGCGCGCTGGCGAACCACGACCCGTCGCCGCCAGGGCGCGCCACGAGCTGCACGAACCCCGAGCACAGCCTCGCGGCGGACGCCGTCGTCGGCATCGCGATGGCGGCGTGGCCGAAGCCGAAGTCGGTGTCGAGCGGGAACGAGGTGAACGCCGTCACGCTCACCGTCGGGCTGCCCAGCCCGACGGTCGCCGTCTCGACGTAGCTCCGCGGCTTGTGCTCCTCCACCCAGTCCACCAGCTCCTGGAAGTGCTCGTCGACGTCGCGCGCCGCCGCCGTGATCGCGTCGCGCGCCATGGACGCCACCTCCGCCAGGGGCTTCCGCTGGACCTCCTCCACGGTGGCCTCCGCGTGGGTGAACGTCACGACGTTGCCCACGTAGTTGCGCATCGCGGCACGGTGCTCCGGCGAGGTGAGGCGCCGGCGGCCGTCGATCCACCACCCCATGCGGCAGCGCTCGTCTCGCGCGCCCACCACGGCGGCGAGGGCCTTCCACAGGTACGCGGACACCGCCTGGACGCGCGTCGCCGGCGGCGCGCCGTCCCGGCTCGCCGCCTCACGTAGCCGGGCGATCTCCGACGCCTCGATGTAGTACAGGCGCAGGACGAAGCTCTCGTCGCTCGTCAGGACGTTGACCTGCCGCTCGCCGTCCGACGGGGTGAACGCCCTGTCGAGGGAGGCGCGGTACGAAGGCGGGGCGCGCGGGCGGAACACGGAGCGGTCGTGGTTCGGCCGGGCTCCGGCGACGAGCTCCCCGGACCCGGACCTTGCGAGTTCGGACCACGCGCTGACGAGCAAACTGAGGCCGCTCCCGTCCACCACGACGTGGTTGGTGCCCCACGCCACGGTGAAGCCGCCGCAGGGGAACGACACCACCTGCACCGACAGCGCCACGTCGCCGGCGTAGGGCAGCAGGATCTTGGCAATGGACGCGCCCACCGAACCGTAGTCCAGGCAAGAGAGCTCCACGTCGGCCACGCCGACGACGAGCTCCGCGCCCTGGTTGCCGCAGTGCACCTCGGGAAGCCCGGAGCAAGGGTCGGTGACGACGCGGCCGGCGAAGGGGAAGAAGTGGTTGAGCAGCGACGGCAAGCCGGAGGCGAACGCCGTGACGACGTCTTGGAAAGCGCCGGTGGTGGACGGCGACGGCGACGGCTTGGGGTAGACGCAGAACATGGAGACCTGGATGGCCTGCGGGAGGAGGTCGAGGTTGGAGACGGCGAGGACGCGCGGCTGGATGGACGCGTCAGAGGCCTGCACGAGCCGCCGGCTCACAACCCGAACGTGCGGGACGCAGCCATTGCCACTAGCCATATTGTTGTTTAACTTGCTTAGTTGCTCACTTGCTCTGCACAAGCTTCGATTCCTGGACTGACACGAGACGACGATGAACTCCGTAATGGCGATGCGTTGATATATATTCACTCCGTTCCACGCTATAGATTTTTATGTGCTAATAAATCTAGACATATATATATATATTGATACATGGATGAATTTATTTAAATCCAGAAAATTTTATAATATAAAACGAATAGAGTATATATATGCACAAACGTCATTGCGGGGATCACAATCACTAGCTGCACACATCACAAATCGATATATACTCCCTATATTTTTTATTTATCGTCATTGATTTTTTTTAAAAAAAACAAATTTTATGATTTGGTACATTATAAAGAAACTTTAAAATAACTTATATTTTTTCATATTTACCCAAAAATTTAAATAAAACGAACGATCAAATATATATTAAAAAGTAAACAACATTAAAATTAAAAAAAAACTAGAGGGAGTATATAATTTCCACCGATCTTACTCTCTCCAGTTTTGTTTCATTTAACACCATAATTTTTAACTACCATTCATATTATCTAGAAAATACATAATTATTAATTGTTTTATGGTGATTTGATTGAGTACACTTTAAGCATGATTTATAGTTTTACATATTTACATATAAATATTGAATAAAACAAAACAATATTAAATAGAAAAACAAGAGGGAGTAATTGATTTATTCCACTTGCGCCGCATCCAACGTCTCGTTACAACAAAATAATCTTGTAAAATTATACCCACAAGGCGGAGCTCACATCACACACCCACATCTCCATTGTTTTCATCACTAGCAAAATTGCCGATCAAAGGTTTTTTGAATTTAAATGAACCGACTGGGGTCTGGTCGTTACATGTACGTATTCAGGAACATTTCAGTTCAACTGCAATTTCTTTCATTCATATACGGACCAGCTTCTCCGTGAGCAATTTTACAGTTACTGATAAGTTACCAAAATTTTTTGTGACGTGGCATTATAAGCTTAACTAGAGTGGAGAAACAGCTAGTACTTCATCGATCTAACACGTGAATAACTGTTACCATTAAGTTAATTACGTGAGTACTCTGTCGAATCACAAATATCTCCAATAAAAAATGTGTTATTAGACTTTTTCTCTCAAGATTTCAGAACTTTGACCTCCAATAAATATACAAATACTCGGTAATTGGTACGAGAACATAAAGATGGTACGTATAGATTTATCCTAAAAATAATATCATAATCGTTTTAAGATTATTACTGTTTATAACCATACTCTAATACACAAAAATAATGGCCAAAGTCGCACTGCAAAAAGCCAAAAAGAATCAGAAGACTTATATTAAAAACAAATATAGTAATTATTTTAGGGTAAGAGACAGTACAGTTATTTTATCACCGAGTACCTGGCTCTAACGTGGAATCCTATGCAGCACATTTGGTTCGTTTCGTAATTGTATAAATTTCTTATTCCACCTAGCGTCTATTCTATTTCTAGAACAAATCAAGTGGATATATATATATATATATATATATATATAATTAATTCGTATAGAAATGTCTAGCGTCCGTAATCGGGCATTTGAGAGGAATAAAAAAAGTGGTGTTTTCCTTGGACGATCTAGGCCAACTACAGGTACTACCTTCGTTTCATATTATAAAGATTTTCTCGTCTTATTTAAATTTATTCGTTGATAAATATATATAATTTATATATATATAGATTCATTAGTATCAATATAAATCTAAACAATTTTAAAAATTTAAAAAGTCTTACGCGGCCAAACGGAGGAGCAATTGTCAATTCACATGGGAGAGAGAATGTGCTTGGCCCCACGTGTCTGTGTTACTGACTGAAGTTAAAGCGAGCCTATGACTTTCTCTATGTTTTGCTTGATGTGGGCCCCATGATGATGCCATGATTATGTTTTCACTTTTCAGTGTTGAGCATTGGAATATTCGATGCACTTGAGTCATGGTCGCCGCTTCCTTGGCGTTTTACACGCCATCTTGCCGAAGAAAGTTGACTTTCTAAATAATTCTTTTTTGAAACACAGTACAAATAACATGCTTTGAGTTAACACCATCACTTGGTCAGCGGAACTTAATACCGTATTAAGGCACGTATAAAGTCTATTATTAGCTGACTCTATCTATTTGTTACTAGCAAATACAGTGATTTGGAGGAGAAAAGGACAGGAGCAAAGAAAAAAGTTATATATAACAACGGCTTAGAGCAGACTCTTAACATTTTTTAAAAAAAATTATTGTATGGATAGATAAAAAGAAAAAAGTAATAAATATTTTTTATTATATTAATAAATAAACCATACCTGATTATATATATATATACATACACGCTTATTAACTAGGTTAGTATTACTGACGTGAATATGGAAAAAGTTAATCACCTTTCGACATACCTTATGTTAGGGAAATAGATACATAACCGAGAAACAGATTTAACGTGAAAAACCCTTACGGAAAAAATCACGGGCGCCAACCGGCAATAACCACTATAAAGTTATGATTACAATAGCAGGAGAATACAACAAGCCGTCGCACCCTTCCCGTGCAGCTTACAAAGGATATATATAAGGGAAAATCAAGGAGTCATAATAGAAAAAGGTTGACAGAATCCTATTAGGAAACTAATCTTACTCCTACTCTAAGTAGGAAACGGTTACAAGAAACCTAGTAGCAAACTAGTAATATAATCCAAATACATTACAGATAATAATTCGGATCATATCTCTAACAATCTCCACCTTGAGACGAATTCCCTTATAGCATAAAAATTAAAATCACCAGAAACCTCATATAGATAAAATCACCTTGCGGCAAATAGTCTTTTGGATTATAATAAGCACGAACCAAACTTGAGGACAACAAGAATCTCGCTTGTTTTGAACAGGAGCAGTGAGCCATACTTCAAAGTTGCAATGGAAATAAAACCCTAAACCCGTTGGTATAAATTGGTGGAACCCAACAGAGATGTGAACCAAAACGAAGTACTTGAATCTCCTGATAAACCTCATTAAAAATTGGTCATGTACTCATAGCAGTTCCTCTGGAATCACGTGATCAAAACAAGAGCATTGAGTAATACTTCAAAACTCGCCATAGGATTAAATCCTGAAATTGTTGGTATAAATTGGGGGAACCCAACAGAAGAGCAAAACGAAGTATTGAAATCTCCTGGGAAATTTGATCAAAGTGATAAACAAGAACGAAAATCTTCTCGGTGAATTGTTTTCCCTTCCAAACACCAGCTTGTATCAGAAAACTCTCATAAGAACCTGCCATATGCTAAAACTGATCTTGCCGTCAAACTTCTCAATGTCTATTTTTGATAGACACGTTCGAGAAAAATTGTAAATCAAAATATGATAGGTTCCATGGAGAAAAAAATCTTCGTGTAGCCGTCATGTGCACGTAGAAAAATCAATGAAATATTGATCATCATCACCTTGTGAAACATGCGTGAGTTGGAGAGCAAGGCTTCAACACTGCTGCTATGACGTGCAGAGGACGGGCTGCTGCTCATGTGCGGCCAATGCAGGACGAGAGGCACGCAGTTGTTGCTGCGTTGTGCATGAGGAGAAGCGACGATCGCTGCTGCTGTGCTGCAGCAGGAAACGCACGACGACGACGCGGCCGGACGAAACGACAGATATACCGCTGACGAAAGACGCGACGATGAAAGCGATAAACCGGTGTATTCCCCTGCTATTGTAATCATCATCTCACAGTGGTTATTGCCGGTTGGCACCCGTGTTTTTTCCCGTAAGGGTTTTTCACGTTAAATCTGCTTCTCGGTTATACGTCTATTTTCCTAACACCTTAAAACATCGAGGAATGCGTGTCAGAATTGTGAGTTGTAAGCTGTGAGAAGAGCAAGTACGTAGTACATCGGCCGGCAAGAAGAATGGCCACCGGCAATGGCAGCGACATGCACGTCCGGGTTGTGAGCCGGCGCCTCGTGCAGGCCTCCGACGAGTCCATCCACCCGCGCGTCCTCCCCGTCTCCAACCTCGACCTCGTCCCGCAGACCATCCACATCTCCATGCTCTGCCTCTACCCCAAGCCGTCCGCGGGGGGTTTCCACGACGCCGTCGCCGCGTTCGCCGCCGGCCTGCCGTCGTTGCTCAACCACTACTACCCGCTCGCCGGCTGCATCGCCGTCGACGCTTGCTCGGGCCTCCCCGAGGTGCACTGCAACAACCATGGCGCGGAGCTCGTCGTCGGCGAGGCCGACGTGGCCCTCGCGAGCCTAGGCTACGCGACGGCCGGCACGTCGATAGGTAAGGCCATCCAGGTGCCGTACGCCGACGACGTGGCGCTCTCGGTGCAGGCGGTGGCGTTCGCCTGCGGCGGGTTCGCCGTTGGGTGGTGCACCAACCATGTGCTCGTCGACGGGTGCGGCCTGAGCATGCGCGTCAGCGCGTGGTCCGAGCTCGCGCGGTCAGGGAAGCTGTCGCCGGCGTCGTGGCCGAACCACGACCGCTCCGTGTTCCGGCCGCGCGCTCCGCCGTCGTACAGCGCGTCGCTCGACGAGGCGTTCACGCCGTTGGTCGGCGAGCGCCAGGTCAACGTGCTGACGAGTGAGCAGTGTTAGAAGATAGAGATATACATATGCGATAATGAAGTAGTTAGAGATAAATTGGCTGTTACCTTGAATTCCGGAGATATGATGTAATCCCACGTTGGAGGTTGTTTCCAACCATTGCAATATATATGTGCGGCCTCTGCCAAGAGGTGAGAACGCTTCACGAAAGTTAATATGGTATCAGAGCCTTTTCTTTTAGCCACGTTCGAATCAATCTGAAGATTGGATCGACTTGAAGATGGCGAGCTCCTCCAATGGCGCCGGCAATCCTCTTTCCGGGCAAGCTGTCCCTGAGAAGCTGACCCGAACCAACTATCCTCTCTGGAAGGCACAGATCCTTCCGATTGTGCGCGGCGCACGCATGGAGGGGTATTTGACTGGCGCAACAAAGGCTCCGGCAGCCGAGATTGACGCCAAGGAAGGTGATGCCGTGATCAAGGCATCAAATCTAGCATACGAATCCTGGATAGCGGCTGACCAACAGGTGCTGGGGTTTCTTCTATCTACTCTTTCCAAAGAAATACTCACGCAGGTTGTCAATATGGAAACTGCCGCGGACGCATGGCGATCCATCACGGAGATGCTGTCTTCCCAGTCACGCGCGCGCTCGCTGAATACTCGGCTTGCGCCCGCCACGACGCAGAAGGGAGACCTGAGCATCTCGGACTACATCAGCAAGATGAAAGGTTTAGCCGACGAGGACATGATGTCCTACGTTCTTGCCGGACTCGACGACGACCACGAACCAGTCGTCTCCTCCCTCGTTGGTAGGGCAGAACCAGTTGCTTTCTCTGAATTATACTCACAACTTTTAAGCTTTGAGTCCAGGCAAAAATTGCGCCAGACATCAGCGCATCATTCCACCTCATCGGCCAACAGCGCCAAACGCGGCGGAAATCGTGGCAACACTGGCGGATCTACCGGCGGCTTCAGCAACCACAGTAATTACCGTGGCGGAGGTCGCGGTGGAAATAATGGCAACAGCAGCCAAGGAGATCGCGGCAACGGTGGGCATGGCAACCGTGGTCGCGGCGGCTTCAACGCTGGTGGACGAGGCAACAAGCCCCGACCAATCTGCCAGCTTTGCAACAAACCAGGACACATTGTCGCTGATTGTTGGCATCGATTTGATGATACTTTTGTCCCTAACAATAAAACAGCTGCTGCAGTGTCCTACGGGACAGATCCAAACTGGTATGTAGACACTACCAGAATCCAGAATTTTCATGAGGGGAAAAACCGCCACGAAAAGTACCAAAACCACCAAGGAAATGCTTCTTGTCGGTTAGCCGCCACGCAAAAACACTCACGAATAGAGCGACAAGAAAAATAAAATTTCTTGGCGGTTAACCGCTGGGTTTAATTTACATGGCGGCAACTATTGCCAAGGAAATCATGATATCCATATCTTCGCATAACGCCACGAATTTGAATGAAACCGCCATGGTAATGGAATTTTCGTGGCAGTGATGTCCCCTCAAGTTTATTCATTTTCATCACGGTGTTGAACCGTCGGTTTTATTGATTATTGGGATAGTGTGCAACCGCCAGGTTTATCCATTTATGTGATGGTGTAAACGTCAAGAAAAACATGTTGGAACCACCATGAAAAAAGAGATTAGAATATTAATGTACACCACTATTTTACGGATTAACCGATCGAACTAACCCAATTACACATGCAAATAAAAATTACTAAACATGTAACATTTAAATAGTTAAACCATGGTTAATTAACTAAAGATCCATGAATCCATTATATGTCTGCACTTAGAAGCTACATTTCCTAAGCACCACACATATAAGGTAATAATACAACATTATGCATGCAAAATACTAAACTTCTATCACTTAGCAAAAGGTTAGTCTCCAACAAACTTAGTTTCAACCATAACAGACCAAAAAGATGTCTGAAAACAATAGATCCCACTAAGAGCTATTGACATCAGTTGCTATTGTGTTGCTTCCAATTACAAGAATTCACTTGCCGCCTTCTTAGTCATAATCATCAAGGTCATGGAAGTTGTTATCACGATCTATGTCAATGAAGTTGTTACTACCTAGGCCATTGTAGCTATTGTAGTGAATATCAACGTCATCAGTCATGTGCACCTCAACATCCAAGTTCTCATCCCAGTGCATAGTATCACGCTTGTCCTCACTGTTACCCATATCACCATTCGTGTGCATATCACCATCCGAGTCTTCATCGCTGTGCATGCTATCACCCAAGTCCTCATTACTACCCATGTCATCATCTAAGTCAGAGCCAGAATGTGATGACCCCATTGCCTGGAAGAGAATCAAATGCATGTTTTTAATATGCTCTATTAATAGTGACATAAGATGGCGTGGCATAAGATGGCCCCACATGTGAGTAGCTTCAAATTTTTTCTCATTTTCTTTCTCTTTCATCTCTTCCATGCTCTTCTCTCACTCTTCTTCCTCACTTCGCATGGGGCGGCGACGGCTAGGCACGTGCAGGCGCAGCTGGGGCGGAGGGCTGGCCGAGCTAGGCGCGAGCGGCGGCGGCGCTGCCTGGAGCGACAACCACCGATTGTGTGGCTGCGCCGTCGACGTCGTCACTGGCTGCCGCCACCGCCTCGATGGCGCATGTCTACCTGCCGTCGCACGATGCAAGACGCCTCAGTGACAGCCCCCATAAAGAGGCCGGTGGGCTCAACGCGACGTCGGAGGGGGACGGCGCTGCTCCTCGTCCTCCTGCTCACCGCCTGCGCCTGCTGCTCCCGGAGCGCAGCAGGAGGAGGAAGGCCAGGCAGCGGTGGCAGAAGTGCAGAACCATCACGACGCCTCCGGGTACCAAGGTGAGGCGCGCACGCCGTTGCTGTTGTTAGTTAATCCCGCTGCATCTTGCTAGTAGAACATATTTTGTTGCATTAATTTTGAGCATTGAATTATTTTGCATGTTTATCAGTTTGCATGTAGAGCACGAGCTCACGTTTCAGTTGTTCGCTTGTTCTGTTGTTCTGTTCGCTTGTTCTGTTGCCGTTTCGCCTACAGTACTCTCGCTAGGTGTTCGATTGTGAGGAGTTCTGCTCTTAAGTAACTACTACGTAACTCCTAGATCACAGCCGAGCCAGTATACACAATGCATTTACATAATATTTCATATAGTCTAACAGGTTAGACACCATCAGCTGTGACCTGTCGTGCTCGCTGTGTTCTTGACCATCACGACGGCAATGGCGCGCGGCGCAGGTGACAGCACGGCGTACTACCACCACAACACCGGCGGCACGAAGCCGGCGCCGCAGAACAAGATCGCCCCGTCGCCAATCAACTGGCACGCGGCGCCCGGAAGGCCGGTGCCGGACATGCACTCGACGGGCCCGCACGGCCGGTAGCCGCCGCCTCCTCCCGTGTCGGCTAGACTCGACAAGAACGCGTTCAGCTACGAGGAGCTCACGGCGGCGACGGGCGACTTCTCCGAGGAGAACCTGCTGGGGCAGGGCGGGTTCGGATACGTGTACCGAGGCGTGCTCCCCGACGGAGAGGAGGTGGCGGTGAAGCAGCTCAGCTCTGGGAATGGGCAGGGCGAGCACCAGTTCCAGGACATGATCAGCCGCGTCCACTACCGCCACGGCGCCACCTCCCCTCATCGGCTCCTGCATCTGCCGAGCGGACGAGTAATCCAACCAGCGCCGCTGCCGCCCGCGCCGACTCCAGCCAGCGCTGCCGCTCGCGCGTAGGTCGGCCAGCCCCCGCCCCTCCTGCGCCTGCACGTGCCTAGCCGCCGCCGCTCCATGCAAAGTGAGGAAGAAGAAGAGAGAGGGAGAGCATGCGATAGAAGAAAATGAGAGAAAATGAGAAAAAAAAATGATATGTGGGGTCATCTTATGCCACGTCATCCAAATCCAGCGCAAAGACAAAGTCAATCCTACTATGGGACCAAATTTGCATGGCGTTCTTTAATTGAAGAGTATACATTTGTGGTATTTCAGTTAAGGGATGAAAAACAAACTTGCCTATTAGTTGAGGGACTTTTTATGGACTTTTTCCCTTTAAGATTGCCTGAGACAAACCAAACAGGTTTTGCATCATGGCCCAACTTATGCTCAGTTTTGCTATCACCCACTCTAATAAAATGTTATTCTCTTATTTAATTTTTTTAAATATATAAAGTTATATATATATACATAAAAGTATATTTAACAATAAATGAAATGATGTAAAAATAGTTAATAATTATCTATTTTTTTAAAAATAAGACAAATAGTCAAACTTGTATGAAAAGTCAACAGCTTCAAACATTTAAGGACAGATAGAGTACTTACAACATATTTTAATTTTACCTAGATTTATTGATGGATTAATATATATATTTTGTATATGTGTCTAGATTTATTGCATCGAAGGTAGAGAGGATAAAAATATTATAATGTGGAATGGAGGTAATAGATGACTTCTACACTTATCCTCAAATGTCTGTAAGATAGGGGTTAATTGCCAAAACAACATCCGTAAAGTGAACACTCTCCATAACACCATTAGTAAACAAAAAACCTAAAACACCATTAATAAATAGGGTAGTCACGCCAAAACACCAAAATTCACATATTAGACTGTTTTAAATGAAAACAGGCATTAAAAGTGACCATTCTACCGCTAAGCCTTTTATTAGCCATATATTATTTTAGAAATTAATTAAAGATATAAAAATGATTTATTTTCGAATAAATAATCATAGAAAATAGGATAAGAAAAAAACCAAGACGTATTCAAAAAATTCCAGAATTTATGAGAACGAAAAAAAAGTAGTCCGTGAACACCAAAAAATAGTGAAAAATTCGCCATGACCTTTTGATATGTTGACAATCCAACAACACATACAATAGATAACTGCTCACAATTTTTCAAGCATCAAGTTCAAACCATACAAGCATCAAGCATCAAGTTCACAATTTTCCAAAGCATCAAGTTCCCAATTTTTCCTCGCCCCCTGCCCCCCGCCCCTCCCGATACCACGCACCGCCGCCGGCGTCCAACCGCACCGCCCGCGCCTTGCCGCCTCCTCGCCGCTCCTGCCGGTACCGCGCGCCCGCGCCCTCGCCGCCGGCGTCCAACCGCGCCGCCCGCGGCCAGCCGCCTCCTCGCCGCGCACCCGCGCCCCTGGGAGCCGCCGCGTCGCGCCGCCTACTCGCCGCGCTTGCCAGTAGCGCGCGCCCGCGCCCCCGGGAGCCGCCTCCTCAATGCGCGTCCGCGGCCCCGCCGCCGGCTAGGGTTCCAACCCGTGCGACCACCAGCGAACAGCCAAGGAAGAGAAGAAGTTGTTTTAGAACTGAGGATAAAAGAGTCATTGTCTCTTGGTAAAAGGCAAGGAAGAGAAAACAAAAAATGAAAATGGTACGATGAAACACACGATAGCTAAATGAGTGGTGCTTTGGATGTTTCTTGTTTACTAATAGTGTTTGTTCTGGAGAGTGCTCACTTTTCGGATGGTGTTTTGACGATTAACCCGTGAGATTGATGTATATTTTGAGTAGTACTCAAAATAAAGATCCTAGCAACATCCACGGTAGAAATTCATTTATATGTTTTTAAATATGGTCGATCTTTAGATATATTTTTTATCATTCGTATTTTTCAAAAACTCCGTACAAAAATACAAATATAAATCACATTTAAAATAACTTTAATGATAAAACAAGTCACAATAAACTAAATAATACCCACTCCATCCAAATTATAAATAATTTTATGATTAGGATAACTTGATGTGCAAATGAAAGACCGTGTCCCAAAATATTAAGACAAATTTTGAACTCTAAAAATTCTTTGAATACTAAAAATTCTTATATTCTAATACGAAAGGGAGTATTTTGACATATGTTTTTCAATAAGATAAATGGTTAAATGTCAAGTCTAAAAATCAACGACTTCATGTACTTTACTGGCGATAACTATCTGCCATTCTTAAAAACAAAATAAGATCTAGTGACTGATTGATCGAGTTTTTTTTAACTGTAGTACGCACATATATCCAACTGAGTCTTTCACCAGGCAGTTGCAATTATTGTTTGTTAATTTACTTCCCTCTATAGGATATGCATATGGGCCATATATATGGCTATATACACATCTTGGACAACTCTATCTCCTCCGTGCTAGCCACAAATAAATTAACCCAGAGAGTCGTCTTCCTGCTCTGCTGATCTAGCTCCTGGGGGTGGGGAGGCACCCCGATATGAGAGGTAGCAGCAGCACCGCCAAGATGAACGCGATGGTGGTGTTGTTCGCTATGCTCTTTGGATGCCTCGCAGCCTCAGCCCATGGTGCTCTGTCACACAAGACACTGCACACACAACCACTAAGATTTCTATCAGCTCACCGTTGCACGACTCTCTGTCGTGTTAACCGTTACTCTATTTATTCCAAAATAAACAAACGTGATACTGAATGAGGCAGACATGTCTAAATTCATACTAGAATGTATCGCATTCCGTATTAGTTTTCTTTATTTTAGAACGAAAACAATACTCGTGAAACACTAATTTACTTGTTTATATATATATATATATACGCGCTCGTAGGTGATCGAGATTGGTCGTGAGCTAGAGTACAGTAAGAGTGATGGCAACGGTAGCAGCAGCAAGATTTATACAGTGTTTTGCGTGGAGAAAACATGCGAGAAAGCCAAGTGCTACTGCTGTTTAACGAACGGAGAAAGGGAGATGCTACGGTAATTGGGCTGAGTGCAGGTATAGCTGCAAAGCTTGTGACCCCAAGTGCCCGCCGCCGGCGACATCGACGGCGGCGGCGCAGCCATCTCCGCCGATCATCAACGTCACCGTGGTGTTCGGCTAGATCTGGCCTTGTTGTCGACAGTCTAAAAAACTAAGGTGAATTAGTTATGGGGTAATGTACATGCATGCATGCATGAGTTCTGATGAGGTTTATTAGCATGTGTGTACTGTGTGTGTGCGCCGTATAATGTGGTATGGATTAATTCATGGCTTGCTAATTACCATAGTTCTATTTTTCGCTTCTGTCTAGGCTTATAAGTCAAATTTTAGATTTTCAATCTTAAATTTAGAGTTTATTTTTATTTTTTTCACCAAAGTTTACTTTTAAGTCTTGGTTTTTATATCACTAAGAATACATATATAAAATTTTTTTTTGTTTACAAAATATGTCTTTTGACAATCACTCCTATTGCGCTTCCATCTTTTTCATCACAAGAAGAGATGCCTACATGTTATTAATAGAAGAATCTATCTTTTATCTTTGTTAACATAACGGAGAGATTTTATCGAAGGATAAGTTGTTCTACTACGTATCTAGCCTACGCTCTAGGGATATATAATTAAAAATCTATATTTATATATATCTATGGATATCTATATCCGTGTTTGAATCTATCTATCTATCTAACTAACTCGAAAAACCCAGAAACAGTTCAAGTGATTTTTCGTCTCTATTCCGCAGCCACATATCTATGAGTAGGTGACGGTAGTTCACAGCTACATGATCCCATATATCGGTGTGTGGTGACAAATGCACCATCCATCACCACTGAAGTGCTTAAAGAAGTATGTAGTATATATATATATTGATCAAATTTTTAAGAAATTTATATGTTAGCCAGAATGGATCTTGTGTCATATTAGCGAGAATATACGACTCGCCGATTTGGAGGTGTATCTATATGACATGTGTGGCTCATCGTAGCTTGATTGGCATAGCTATCGATGGTTTGGCTGTGAAGGAAGCAAACCATAATAAATTGTACCGGTGTCTAAAATATGCATCCTCCATCTTTTGGTTTTTATTTATACTTATAAGTCAAAATTTAAAATTTTTGACCTTATATTGATTTAAAAAAATTTTCATCGTAGTTTATTTTCTAAACTTGACTTTATCGCTAAGAATATATATATAAAACTTTTACATAACTTTTTTATTTGTAAATACATCGTTTGTTTTTTCGCTGAAAAAACCAAAACAGCCGCCCTCTTGCGGGGCTACTCGTTTTCATTTAGTTGATAAACATATATGATCCCTCAAACCGAACAACAAACTATTTAGAATTCAAGTAGTCAATATAGGTGTAAGTGGGTCGGTCCGCAAACCCGTTTATAGGTCAATTAAATGCATAACCCGGTAGACAATTCGCTTAATTAGCCTATAAGTAAGTTGGCGGGCCGGACCACTTACACCCTTGTAGTCAACCAACCCCAAATGGCCTAACGATGTAATGCTACCGTCATATATAACGAATACTACTGCTTCTGAGCAGACAAAGCAGAGCATGCAGACGTCGTTACCCAGAACATATATAGATAGAGAGAAAGAGCCATAGATATAAAACCTGTGCATCGCTTTTTCTCCGCTTTGTTTCCTCTGCCGTACGATAGCTCATATGGCATCAAACGTAATCCCAACGAACATAGCCTCATGCCTACCCAGGATCGTGCATGCTTTATTAATTTACATGTACATTTTGTTAAAAAAAAAAAGGTGCTCGTCTTGCTCCGGGACATAAGACTTTTTTAAATATACTCCTACCGGTTTCTAAATATTTAACACCATTGATTTTTTTATATATGCTTGATTGTTCATTTTATTTAATTTTTTTGTAAAATATGTAAAGCTATATATATGTATAAAAGTATATTTAAAATAAATGAAATGATATAAAAATAATAAATAATTATGTAAATTTTTTAAATAAGACGAATAGTTAAACTTATATAAAAAAAACTCAACGGCGTCAAATATTTAAGGACGGATGGAGTATATGTTAAAGAATGTAGATACATAAGTAAATCATATATATTAACTATGATAGGATTTACAATATAAAACGAAAAAAAAGGTACTGTTTTAATTAGCTGAATACTGCATGCCAGATCTAGTTATTTTAGTAGGCACCAAAGACTTGTAAAGCTGAGCAGCTTTTGGTAGGTTTGTTAGCTAGCTAGCTTCACCATGCATGTACCTAAGCATTGAAATTATTAATTAGGGCCAACACGTTGACAGCCTAATTGTATATCTCGCTCTGTAGCGGTGTCAACGAGACGTGCAAGCTAGTAATCAAATTAAGCAAGAACGGATGAGATGGGATGAGATGAGATGCGCAAGCAGCTTGAGTTGGTGGCCCAACTTTTTTAGGATCTGTGGCCCAAGGTCTACTCGGTAGACAGTGATGGGGGCAGGATTTGAAATAGTGTTTAGATGCATAGATATATAGTTTGATATATATAATGTCGATTTCTACGTGCTTGGTTAAAAATATTCCTTTTTTTCTATGGGCCCATGTTAAAAGTGTTTCCTTCTCATATGAGTTCGTGTATCACATCCTCACAATTGTCTAGCTATGTCCATTGCAACACATTGACTTATTTTTTTTAGTTTTAGAGCTAAATAACTTATACTTTTCTTTTTTTCACTAACCATTCTGGCCACGTCACCCTGCCTAACTTTACCCAACAACATTGCCACGACTAGTGGAGTGGCGTGGTCAAAATATTTAGATATAAAAATTAATAATTTAGTGAAGTTTATTTTAAATATTAAATAATAAAAATGTTATAAAATATAAAATCTCAATACACAAGCATATTCCCAGTTAAGATCAAAATCTCTTCCTTTTACTAAAGTTTGAACAATAAATTACTTTAACCTTAACATGAAATAAATTTATAATTCATAAAAAATAAAAAAATGCATAAAAAATTGTTCGAACTTACATAAAAATAAAATAAAGCCATATATAACAAAAAGAATACAATTAACTAAAATTGAACGTTATTATATAGTATTGCAATTCTCTAGGCTTAGAGACGTGCAATTCTAATTTTCGGTCGCCTAAAATCTAGGAAATAAAAAAAATACAACGATAGAAAGCATTTGCTTCGTTTTTTTTAATGAAATGTAGGTGCTAATTAATGTTTCAGTTATGTATCCGTAAATGTTTGGTAGTCCATGTCATTAGTGAGCACATCAACACGGTTATCCTATCGACCTATACTCCATAAAGCTAGCACAGCAACTGTAAGGCTGCGATTAATTGGGTCTAGCGATGCAGTTGGCCGGTGGGCACCATATTTCAGCTCCAGGATGCTAGAGGAAGCAACAATTAATTAAGGGCACGTTTAGGACATGGAAATATTTTTTTTCTACAAATTTAAACCTTTCTGAAAATATAGATATAATAATTACAATTGTTCAAGTGTACCCTAGCTAGCATTTTTCCATTACTTTAATTACTTCACTTTTGGGATACTGCAACCTAATAATTCAGTACATGTAGTTGAACTTTCTACGGGGAATCTGGTATGTCCAATTAATCTAGATCGGTGATACGGTTTACACTCTCATGTGGTGAATTGATTGAGAAAAGAGCCAAAATATGTATAGTATCATCTGAATCATATTCGTCAACCATGTCCACGTACGATGTAACTTTAGTCCAGCTGCTTTGCTGTCTCATACTAAATAATGCCAGTACCATAATGATCATGATGTAGCTAGGCCCTAATTAACTAACCCGATGGAAAACGGATCAACCATATATCATTAGTACCATAATGGCCATGATGTTTGGTAGTCCATATCATTAGTGATCATATAAACTATAGTGAAAAAACTTCAAAATCAACTCTAAATTTAAAGTTAAAAATTCAAATTTTGGTTTATAGGCAGAAGCCGAAACGAAAAGAAGAGGTTGGAGATTTCTCTGGTACAGTACTCACTCCGTATTACAATACTCCTAGATGACATTGTTGATTTTTGGGCATATGTTTAAGCATCCATCTTATTTAAAAACTTGTATAATTATACTTTATTATGATTGTATTTATTACTTCTATTTTAATTATAACTTAAGTTTGGTCTATTTGCATAAATTTTGAATAAAATGAATAGTCAAATATACATAAAATAAAAGGTCAACATTGCCTTTTGTTAAAATAACTAATAAGTACTGCTACAGTGTTGAAAGGCCACAACATACTGTTAAGTGGTATAAATCTGTTGTTATCATTATAGCTGGCTACCAATGAATGCCCCGTCATATCGTGTATAAGTATAGCTGTGTATTATGCAGACATAAGAATAAATGAGTGATTGATTACCAAAGTACCACGTAGGAGGTGTATGTGAGATATATGTGATTTTCGGATGGAACGATTATATCTGATTTTAGTGTTGGCTATATAAGAATGTAAACGACTGAAGTAATTATCTTTTAATTTTAAAACAAAATTCTCTTAAAAATTATCTCAAATCAGAATCTTCTAGTCATACCAATCTGGCTAGCATGACCAAATAACACCACGACGTTAACCCTAAAATAGCATGGCAGCGCTATTTAGCCACTTCAGCGAGAATAGTATCATGCTGAAAATATTGCCACACTAATTATTTGTGACATGTCAATGTTATTTAGTTACTACTATGTCAGAAGATGGCATAGTCAAAAGATTTAGTTTTAGAAATAAGTCTTCAAAGAGTTTGATTGTAAAAATTAAAAAAAGCTAAAAAAGTTAATAAAAAATTAAAAATTCTGCTATATGGGCATGATGTGAAGGTGTCATCCAGACACTCAACTTAATTTTTTGTCTTCTGTTTATGTTTATAAGTTTAAATTTAAAATTTTTTCTTAACCAAAAATTTATTTTTAGCATTGATTTAAAGATCGCTAATAATATTTATATAAATTTTTTATCTTAAACTATTATTTTTCAATATGCCCCCAAGTACTATCTGACGAGCCCGAGCTTTTTTCCCCACGTTTACGTACAGCCACGCGCACCATCAAATCAATCAAAATCAACCCAGCAGCAGAAACGGATCGGTCGTGAAGCAAAGCAACGCAACGCAACCCGCCGCTGCCCACATTCATGAGCCCCCTCCTCCTCCTCCTCCTCCTCCTCCGCCTCCGCCCCAACCTGACCTGACCCCGACCCATACCCGCCCCCCATTAATCAACCCAACCATCGATTCTTCCCTCTTCTTTAACACGCCCCTCCCCCCCTCGCCGCCGCCGCCCGATCGATCGATCGACGCAGGCGCGCGCGGCCGCCACCATTTCCGCGCGCCGCTGTACGTATAGATCTGTCTGTCTGTCGGGTGTCGATGGCGGCGGCGGAGGAGGGAAGGGTGGCGGAGGTGGTGGTGGAGGGGACGACGATGGTGGGGTGGGTGGTGTCCGGGGTGGCGTTCTGGTGGACGGCGTTCCTGCTGGTGCGCGGCCTGGCGTCGCCCAAGCGGTCCTACGACTTCTGCAACCGCGCCGTCTCCACCATGCACGCCGTCGCCGCCGTCTGCCTCGCCTGCCTCTCCGTCGCCGACTGGTCCTGCCCCGTCTGCCCCCTCGCCGCCGCCTCCTCCCCCAGCCAGGTACCCCCACCCCACCCACGCTACGTGTAGACGGACGGTATACCATACGTATGCGCCGGCTAGCTCATCGTCGTCTTCGTCGATGCAGATGAAGGCGCTGGCGGTGACGCTGTCGTACATGGTGTACGACGCGGCGTGCTGCTACCTCAACGACGACGTGCGGCTGGACAACACGGTGCACCACCTCGTCAGCATCGTCGGCATCGCCGCCGGCCTCGCCTACCGGAGGGTACGTCCATCCGTCCGTCGCGTACACACGCGCTAACTAATCAAACCAACTAGTAATTATCTCGTGGGTGTGGTACTGATGGATGGAATCAATGGCGCGGGCAGTGCGGGACGGAGATGGTGGCGAGCCTGCTGGTGACGGAGATCTCCAGCCCGCTGCTGCACCTCCGCGAGATCCTCAAGGAGTTCGGCATCAAGGACACCGACCTTAACCTCCTCGTCGATGTACGCACGCACCGTCTCATCTCTCTCCTCCTTTCTCCATTTTTTTCGTTTTCCTTTTTATTATTTATATAAAAGGGTGATTTTATCGACCTTTGAAACATATCAGTTCAATTTCCGCAGCACTTTTAATGAAATTAGCATTTTTTTCCCCTGTTGCTTTTTTTTCTGAAAGCAGAATTCTTATCGACCTTTTAAGTAAATTTGCTCCCTTTTAGCAGCATAGTTTTATTAGCCTTTTCAAACAAATCAGTTCAATTTTCGCAGAATTATTTTTTAAATAAAACTACCAGTTTAAAATAGTATTTTAGAAGAGATACTCAGGTGTGGGTGTGTGTTCATTTTGCATGTGCAGATTCTGTTCGCCGTGATATTCTCGGTGGCACGAATGGGTTTTGGGCCGTACCTCACGTACGTCACCGTGACGTCCGACAACCCCATCCTCATCAAGGTATCAGTACACATCCATTATCATTTATCACCTCTCTCTCTCTGTTGCAATGGAATCTCGATCAACTGCATACCAAATTCTCAGCTACTACCATTTCAGCATGTTACTTATACAGCTATACATGATTACAAAAAAAAAAAAATACAATCTTGATGTGTGTGTTTTTTTTTCAAGGCGATGGCGACGGGGTTGCAGCTGGTGAGTGCCTACTGGTTCCTGAGGATCCTAAGGATGGTGAAGCACAAGCTGGGGAAGAAAAGACCGGCGCCCAAAGTTGCCGGCGACTGATGCGAAATCTTGTTTCTGCGATCGATCGTTGCCGTGCGTACGTGTAACATACTATTGTTTCATGGCAAGTAATCGAGAATGTCTCAAAACAATGGATAAGATATGATTCTACTCTAGTAGTAATTTAATTCTTACCATATTGTGTCCGGTTGTCCACTGAATTCAAGTTAGGAAGCATAAACGTGTCTGCAGATATGAAGGGATTATAATTTACTTGACTCTCCAGCTTTGGTACAGAGGATTTTCTAATTCCTCCATCTAAAAAAAACTTCATTTTTAATATGCCTAGCTATAAGTTGCATTTACCCTATTTTTTCAAATCCCAATGTATTTGTTGTTTACTTTCCCCAAAAAAACCTCTAATACAACAATTATTTTTTAAAAAAGTCTTCATCGGGCAAATAACTTGAGTTAAAAATAAATTATTTTTGGACAAAAGTACTAATATAAGAGAACATTTATTTATTTTGGAAAGGAGAAATTACTATTACCTCGTTTTATAATCCAAGATGTTCTAACATTGTCTAAATTCACATGAATACTAATAAATATAGAAAATAATATACATTGATATATAGATAAATCTAGACATAATTTTAACGCCTTACGATATGAATCATAGGGAAGCAGCAGGATAACATCGATGTTATCCACTTAAGTTTCAGTTTGACACGTAAATGGATAACATCGATGTAATATCGGCAAAGAGAAGCAACAGGATTACTTACACGTCAATAAGAAGAAATGACCAATTAGAACGATGTCGTAAAGTTGTATGAGTCAACCCCCAACAAGGTAAACCAAAAAATAAAGATACGTGACGAAAAAGGAAAAAAAAAAAGGAAGCCGAACATATAGTCACGAGTTTGGACTTTGCAAAATCAAGATCTACTACTACTACATGTTAGCACACAGATTGACAAAATGCCATTTTGGACACTGCAAGGCTCAAGCGTGAGAATGTTGATGCCGTGATTTCTGCAGAACTTCCTTCAACACGGCAGCGATCCTATCGGCCATGTGGTGCTCCATGAACGTCTCCTTCACCCTCTCGTAGCCCTTCTTCCCCATGGAGACCCTTTGGTCTGCATGGCTCGCAAGCCTTACCATGTTGTTTGCAAGAGCCGTGACGCCTTCCTTTCCAGCAGGGTGCAGAAGGCCAGTTGAACCATCCAGCACGATCTCTGTGGTCCCTCCGGCCGCCGTGCCCTGTTACAGTAGTTGTAGTGGGAGTGCAGTGGGCATTAAACCCAAGTCAATGAATTGTCATATGGAAGCATGAGGCAGGAAAAGAGAAGTGCCGGCTGAAACAGAGGATGGCAGGCTGAAACACCCAAAGGGTTTGTAGGGACAGTCAGACAGTCCACAGTTGAGTCATAGCTCATGATTGTGAACAATAACTCTGTATTCAGAGGAATACTGGCCCACATTTCAGGGTTCATTTGAAACGTGGGCGCTTTCTATAACTCATAGGGGAAATCAACTAAAATTCCTGTGCTCCAAACTAGTGCTACCTCCGTTTTATATTGTCAGACTTTCTAGCCTTGTCTAAATTCATCAATTGATAAATATATATAATTTATATATATGTATTCATTCACATCCATATAAATCTAGACAAGATTAGAAAGTCTTACATTGTGAAACGGATAGAGTATTATGGTAAGACTTTCTAGCTAATAGATTAATAAAAGTAGAAAAGTATATCCCCTCCATCAATAAATACATGTTATCTTGAGATAGATAAAGTTAACCATTCAAAATAATGACCACTGAGCGAGGTTATGTACTTTTTGCTGATACATTTTAATAAAAGAAATGGTATTCAAATCTTGAACTAGAGACTACTAGGGAAGGAGGGAGGGCGAAAGGGGGGGAGAGAGTATTACCAACACTGGTAACTTGAAAGCCATTGCTTCAATCGTTATCCTTCCAAAGCATTCTCCACGAGCCTAAGTAGGAACAGAACAGAAAAAAACATAAAACATCAGCTTATGGACATTCTTTCTCGTTCTAGATTTATAGAAAAACCCTTGTTCTAAACTAACATATGGTACATCAACAGGAGAAGGGCTCTATGCCAACAGAACCCTTTGCAGTTGGCACGCCCATACACCAATCTGGAGCTAAGACGCTTTCAACCCTTTGTACACTGAGTACAGCCTATTTTGACATTTCTTTCAGCTCTGCACATTAGCCATCGACTCGATCTAAGTTGGCATTACTATCGTACATAAGCATTCCATTGAAAGTTTGGAGGAGGATCCATGAATACCAAGTCTATACAAGTTCTTTTTATTTTGGACAGAAGCAAGCTAAGCTCAATATCAGACAAAAGCAACTGATTCTTTGCCTTGTCCTTAACCAAGATGCAGACAAAACATTATTTAGGACAAGTCCAAAGGTGGTATTGTTTGTCAGCCATAATGAATAAGATTGTGAAGAAAGAGAAGCAAACATACGCATTATTACTGGTTTTAGTGTCATAACAAGTAATAATCAAAATAGACCAACGGTTCCAAATATTTTACTGGTTCTTGTGACTGGTATAGGTATTCCTAGCCACACTGAAACAAGACATTTAACCTATGGTCCATGGTCATGGATGAGTGACTAAGCATGTGACACACTGTAAAAAAGCAAAAGCCAGAGAAAGTAAACAAAATGGTATGTCCAGAGAAAGTAAACAAAATGGTATGTCAGTACTGCATTAAAAAAAACACAATTCCTTTCATTATACCCTGTTCTTGTCAGCTTATTCATCAGATTATTGAAATGGATTATTTGCTCTATGCTTCAGAAAAATATGTTTTCTTAAAAAAATATTTATTCTACAGCATTTGCTTAGACCACTTGTTTTAAGCTATTTGTTAAGCTTGTTTTCCAAAATATTTAATTTATCTCTATAATCAAATAGATAATCTGCTCAATAATCTAAATCAAACAGGACCAAACATAAGTTGGTGGTCCTTAAGATCCAGACTATTAGTTCTGACAGAGTAGACTAGGATAGCATGAAACTCCATAACAAGAATTGATTCAACCTATCAAGTTATCAAGCCTACTGTTCCCAGATGAAGTACTGAACAGTTTAGTACTACTCTTAACACAAAAGATGTTTCAAAACTCTCCCAAAAAATAGAAAGAAGGCACGGATTATAAAGCACATAGATAGAAAGAAGGCACAGATTATAAAGCACATAGAGGGTCTGACTTTCTGCTAGCAGTATACTCACTTTACAATCAATAGATTGATTCCACGCACACAAAGAATACAAAGAAAAAATAATGCAAATACACAACAGGCATACAGTTTTACTATAAGACACCAATGAAATGGGAAACAGAAGAGAAAAATAAAGCATTATCAAAATCAGGGCTCACCTGAGAGTTCTGGACAAGTACATCAATTGCAGCCAAATAAGGAGCCACTGCCAATGTCTTGTTTACAAAGTGAACCCGGTCCTGAATCCCATTCTTTCCCACAAATTCACGTAATTGTGTCTCAAACTTGGTCTGGGCAGTAATGTCGCTTCCCACAACTACAGCATGCATTGTGGGCACTTTTAATTTCTTCTGTTGGATGAGCTGGAAACTCTGATAAAATGCTTGAAGAAATAGGTCCTGTCCTTTTCCTCGTGAAACACCTGTATTTTAACATCAGTCAGGAAACTGATTAATGCAATCAATATATATAATTTGAGAACAATTACGGCAAGAAAATTACAAAAGGGGCGTACTGTTTATTATCGCAAACACAAGATCTTCACTTCGTACTCCGAGTGACTCACGGATATGTTCCCGTAGAACTCTTCTAGCAACATTATCTTCAGCAACTTCCATTAACTCCTTACTATTCCCGAGGTGCACAACATAAGTTTGTGGCATCTGTATTCTTTACATGGAAGCAAATCAAAATTACATAAAATGAAGTAGGAATTTATGAATTGGAGAGCATTAGACAAACAGTTTATCATGGACTATAAGCTATAATGATCAATTTTTAGAGTAAAAACCTCATATAGAGGCTTATCGAGGAAGAAAAAGGTGGCCAATGAGTTTAGAACTAACTCAAAAAAGAGAAGCAATGGACCAGAGAAGTTTATTGTCAATAAGGAAAGTAAATCATATCAAAGCACTAGCAATCCCAACAGCATAAATTATGGCATCCTCTTAACAACATAATATCTGTATATGACCCAGCATTATATGACCGAATATAAATAACTTTGCACATACTTCAAACGGTCGTGAGTCCTAGTCTTCCAATATTCAGCCGTTGTATGAGAATCGATCATGGCTCCAGCAACCAAAGGAAGATGTTTGACATACTCAAGCTTAAAGTAATGTCCTCGCATTTCATGGATCCACCACAAAATCTTGGGAAGAACTTGAGGAACATGGTCTTTTAAAACAGCATCAAGCCACTTGCCAGCAACAGCAGTGTTCAAGATAACAAGATCAGCCTTTAGGGCATTATCAACTGCCTCCTGTCCTCTAGCAGGTAATACCTACGAAGCAAGCAGTAGCTCTGTGAAGATTTCTGAGCCTATTAATTGTGTGTACTCCTATTATGCATGTTTTGCTAAGGTACTAGTAATTTGCAGAAAGAAAAAACAAATATGGAACGTAGAATGTACCTGCACTCCATGGCTCAACATCTTATGCTCCAAGCTATATGTAACATCATTTGTTTCTTCTGATCTCTGGTTTGTTATCCACACCACTTGCGAATCAACCTGCCGTAGAAGAAATGCCAGCTCCATCAGTAATAATGGGCCACCTGCATCAAATGAACTTGTTTCCATTAACGCCAGTAGATATACTCACAGATGTCACTAACAACAAACGATGGTACGAGATCTGTGATAATGAGAACTGGGTAGATATGCTAAAAATTCCCAATTGACTTAACAGCTTATTAACAACTCCGGCAGAGTGACATATTCAACAACATCTGTGATAACGAGAACTGGGTAGATATGCTAAACATTCCCAATTGACTTTCCAGCTTATTAACAACTCCAGCAGAATGACACATTCAACAATTTTATTTGTGATGTGTGATAATTTGATTTTGTGCTGAGCACTAGAGTAGAAAATTCACTCTTAATCCTATCACTTCATTTTCCTATCAGAAACAAAACAAGCAAAATTGAGTAGCCACAGCTTAATAGAACATATAAGAATCATATGCAACGATCTGGAAGGACTACATTCTTACAGAGCAACACGAACAAATCGGCCGATTCCTCAACAACTAAAGCACACTTGCTGTTCCTTACCGGAGAGGGAGAGCTCGTGGGAGACAAGAAGCACGAGCTTGGACCTCATGAACCCGAGTGGGCTCCCCGCGACGGCGCCGGTGCGGGCGGTGGCGACGGGGGCCGAGGAGCCCCCGCAGGTGTCCAGCATGGCGCCGCGGAGGAGGAAACCCGCGGTGGACGCGCAGGCGGCTACGGCGAGGAGTAGCAGGAGGAGGAGGCGGGTCCTATGGTGGGCCTGGCCGCGGCCGCCGGCCGCCGACGACGACGGGGGCTTCGCCATCGCCGACCGGGGTGGCGGTAGGGTGGGGTTAGATCATCAAACGGACGGCCTGGATTTGGCAATCCAACATTTTGGCGCTTCTTAGTTGTTATTTACTTTTACTTCTTATTTTAATTATTTTATCCTGCGTCGTCGCAAAAAAGAGGTAAAAAAAGAAAGCACGTAGTCGGAAACAAAAAGAGAAAATTGCTATTATAAATCTTCGAAGCATGCATTCATGGGTAAACTATCGGTTTGCATTAGCTAAAATACAACTCTCAATCTAGCCAAGCTCATCCAAATTCTATTTGTTCCTTTTCTGTAAATAAAAAATGTTTAATCCATATTTTCATAACCGTGTTGACCAAAACACCCCTAGCCGAAACGATCGAATCTTAAGGTCGTATGATTTTAACTCGAGTATTAGTTATCTATGTTAGATTTAGAACATGATTTAAAATACTCTGTACAAAATGTTATAAAAAAATTAGTAGCCACTCTATATAATTATTAAAGAAACCAATTATAGCATTTAAATACTTCTCATAATTTATGATCAACAAAAATGACATCTTATTGACCTCGACAAAATGCATACCTCATTCAACTAGGCTTCAACACGATGCAAAAAAAAAAATCAATCATTTCTAATAAGACAAGGGTATTCTGGCCACCATAATTATAAAAATATGGATTTAACTTTTTTATTTGCAGAAAAAAAAGACAAATGGTATTTTGACGAGCTTGGCTAATTTGAGATTGATATTTTAGCGAATACAAATATAAACTAGGGGATGATATACCAGCGAATACACGTTTTGAAGATGTTATACTACTGCCTCCGTCCCATAATAACTTCATTTTTCGTTTTTCTATGTCTAACGTTTGATCATTCGTCTTATTTGAAAAAAATTGTAAAAAACTTAAGGATGTGTTTGGTTCTAGGGATGAGATGGGTTAGGACAGAGACAACCCATCCCTGACCTTGTTTGGTTGGTGGATGGGTGGTCTCACCAAAACGGTGGGACGGATCCGTCCTAGGACGACCACAACGCGCACAGAGGATATTTATTTTATTTATTAAATTTATTTAAAATATATTACTAGTGTAAATATAGATTCAATTACTTTAGATTATTCATATATTAATTCTAGTATTTAATATTTTATTTTGGATATGAAAGGTAATCTTTATCCCATCTCATCCCTTCAACCAAATAAAAAACATCTCCAACCCATCCTATCTCATCCCTCCCACCAAAAAAAAAAGGATCCAACCCATTCATCCAACTAAACAGAAAAATGGAATCAACCCATCCTCAATCCAGGGATGAAACCAACCTAACCCACCTCGTCCACGAACCAAACATATCTAAAAAATTAGTCACGCATAAAGTACTATTTATATTTTATCATCTAGTAAAAAAAAATTATTAATCACAAAAAAATTTCAAATAAGACGAAGAGTCAAAAACGATGTATCTAAAGAATAAAAAAATAACCTTATTTCAGGACGAAGGTAGTATCTCCATTTCATAATGTAAGATATTTGACTTTTTAGTTACAATATTTAATCATTCGTCTTATTCAAAAATTTAATACAAATATAAAAAATGACAAGTCGTGCTTAAAGTTCTTTTTATAATAAAGTAAGTCAAAAAAATAAACGATATTTTCATAATTTTTTAAATAAGAAAAAAATCAAACATATTACGCTGTGAAATCTAAAATGGAGGGAGCAGCAATTTTCTTGGAAACGAGAAAAAAAAGGAAAAAAAAAAGCAGACACCCAACCGACGCACGGCTCGCCCCCGCCGGCGTCGCTCGCCGTCCGTCGCCGAAGCCGCTCGCCCCCGCCCCCGCTCCCGCCGCCGTTGCCGACGCCCTCGCCGACGCCGACGTCCCAAAACGGTTCGCCCCCGCCCCCGCCCCCGCTCGCCCAGCTCGCCGCCGCCGGTGGTAGTGTTGCGTGATGCTCCTTTTCTTCGTTTTTTTTGCTTAAAACCTTTTCTCCTTTTGATGTGGGGAAGTGATTTCTGATGACATGAATTGTTCAAGACTATGCATGGCAGCATTTTTTCTCCTGGAATTTGTATTAACCCTAGGTTCTATTCTGTATCTGGCTTAATTTGCCTTAATAATCTTAAGGGAGACTAATAACTGAACAGGGATGTGGCCAGGCTGGACAGCATTGGTTGCCTGTCCTATGAGGGGCATTCATTCGTTGATCATAGGTACTTTTTATGCAACTTGTGCTTTAAAAGCACCATGAAAGTGTTTACTTTACTTTTTGATAATGACAATTTTTCTATTTTCTAAGAAGCCATTTATGAATTTTATGAAATTTATGCGTGACCTAGCTTGGATTCAGACTAGAGTTTCTTTTTAGATTTTTGGAAGCCAATTTTCAAAATGAAGTGGTAAAGGGAAATTAGAGGGTTCTTGGCATTAAAAAGCCTAGTGCAACGTGAGATTATGTTCTGCTAAGACAAAAGTTCAATTGACTAGAAGCATGTAACTGGAAGCATTTCTTGAAGTATACACTGCATATTGGTATTCTGGACAACTTTATGCAGGAGTCCCTTCTTGTTTGATAATTCAGAAAAAAAAAAGTTTAATACACATCACAAAATTCTAACTGCCACACATAAATCTACCTTTTCTACACTTACTTTCATTTTTTAAACACATGTCTGTGTTTGTGTTAATCTGAAGTTAGACATTAGTTACTATTAACCAATGTTTGTTATTGGTTCTGGCAGTTCCTTATAATTTGCATTTCCTGCTGCAGTGTTATTGGTGGTTACCTGCATGCAGTGGCCAGCAACTGCTGTCATTGTTATTCCAAATTCAAATTGTTTTACATTCGACAATCATAGTCGACTTGTTGATTTTGTATCCTAGTTCCTTTTTTCCGTGATATTCTCTGGATTATATATGTGATTCAACATCAAATTCTTTCAAAATGTTGTCTCCTAAGCTGCTGCCAGACAAACCTTGCTGGGGAGAACTTCGAATATAATGAAAAGGTGATTACCAGAAATACATTACAAGATGCTAAAGAATCTTCTAGCCTACTTACACATAGATTCAATTATGTGCTTGTGGCAAGTGCATCCAGATATAAACTCATGTTACATTATCATTATGCCAGGGCTCAGTACCTTCTGATTTGGTTGTCCAGTTCTGCAAAGATGTGCAGAGAAGATCTCAAGCAGTATGACATCTATGTTATTTTTAGTGGGAAAAGTCCATCTCATTGTGTTCTTAAAAAGCAAAACATCAGATAAAAATGAGAATCTGGTGAAAGGAATTACATTTTCATCAAATGTGGATGTACCAAAACATCTAAAAATCACAATAATTATTCATAGTTAAAAATTTTCTGAAGAAGCATTTCTCAATATACAACTATATTGTTGGTTAAAGAGTGCAAATGACTTCTCTATCCTCTTTTTTAGTTTCACCGTGCCATACATGAACTATATTTGAATATATTTTCCATACTGCTTTTCTGGATTCTGGCTGTTCTGTTTTCTTATTTTGATATACATGGTCATTAATTATGAACTTGTTGTAATTTTTAAAATGTTTTTCTCTTGGTCATTATGTGGATAAGGACATGCATTTACTCGCCCATTTCAGGGTTATGTGGACTTTGGACGTTTTATCAGTTCTCGCTCTTTTTTAACTGCTTCACAGCCTATTGACTTTATTCAGGTAACATTTATAATTTAAATCAAATAATTAAGTTTGTAAACAATAAAGCAATGGCTACAGTAACTCAATATCACATAGTTGAAGACGGGGTTACATCTGCGAGACAACATTCTCAGGGATTTTCCTAGAACTGTTTTTTAGTAAAAAAACCCATGATGTTGTCATTACTTTATTCTGTACTTTGTAATATCAGCAATAATGTTCAGATCGGTACCTATGGTTTATAAGCTCCCTTGTATGTATGCTAGGTTCCCTATCCTTTCTCATTGACATGCTTGAATTCTCTGATAAGTAGCAAAGGGCTTAGCTTAGCATGGTGGTAGGCATGGGTTTATGCTCCCATCACCCAGATCCCAGTTTTCTGCAACTCAAATCTGGGTTACTTTCTCATTCATATGTCCTTTTGGATTTAGGGATAAGATAGGTTGGGCAGGTATTAGGATATAGAATTAAATCTCATTTGTGGTTCAAGAAAATATGGATGGTGGATAACCCAAATCTAATGGAATAATACCTGATCTCTTCTAGGCATTCTAATATTTATGTACCTCTTTTCCCAAAGGGGATTGGAGGGATTTCCCCCCTTTTCGCAGGGTATCTGTCAAAAATAAAACGGTACATGGAAGTAACACTGCTTGTAAAGTGTGAACATTGGGGAACATAAGCATGATTCTAAACAGTGCATTGGGGTTACCACAAAAGGCATACATGATACATAAGCCATTTTAAACTCTAGTTAGCTTCAAAATTTCTTGGTCATTTCATCTATACTCCCTCCGTCCCACAATAAGGCAACTTTTCGGTTCCCGTGTCCAGCGTTTGACCATCCGTCTTATTTGAAATTTTTTTAAGAAATTCAAAAAAATTAGTCACACGTAAAGTACTATTCATGATTTATCATCCAATAAAAACAAAAATGTTAATCGTAAAAAAATTTCAAATAAGACGAAGAGTCAAAAATTATAGGTAAAAAACGAAAGGTTGGTTTATTTTGGGATGGAGGGAGTAAGTGATAACATATAACCTTGACAAGGGACTAACTTGCAAATGCGTGTTCCTATATTTAAAATGTCCACTGGTTTCCATGTTATTCTCAAGTAAAGATTATCAACTTCCTGTTGTTGATCCATAAATACCTCTTTTCAGCTCTCTAAATCATCGGTTAGATAATTTTTTATTGGCATGTGATTGTTATTGAATTACTGTTGATGATTTTTGTTCGTACAGCTTTACAGCTTGGTTATTTTGGGTTGCATCAAATTAAACTGTAAATGCATTATTGAACAAATTTGATTACCATCGTAACATTAACTTAATCAGCATACATTTTCTAATTCCGCACTTGCAATACCACTATACCAGACATTCCAAAATGGAGATCTAGTGCACTGTGAAAATACTTTTGAGAAGATGGGCCGCACAGCACAGGTTTGTGACTAAATTCTGGTGAGCTCTTTCTTATTTTCACTACCTTTTGGATTTTTTGGTCCCATTTTCAACTTGTGGGTGCATTTTTAAACATATTTCAGGTTAACATCATATGTGGTCAATGCCCACATAAAACATGCAAAGGTCTGCTTACTTTTCTTATTTTCTGGTCTTTCTTTTACTATTATGATCTTCCTCTGACTATTTTGTATCGTACAAAACTGCTTCTCGACTTTGAATTCAAAGATGTCCCAATTCTCTGGTTCTCGTGGCTGCATATAACCCAATTTTTGGATTGTTGTTGTCCGTGATGCTGCATATGACCCAATTTGTGATTCATGGAGTACTCACTTGGTAGCTTTATAGGCAAACAAGGATGCATCTGTAGCATATCTTATGATGAACTGATATGCAGGTACCATGAAAGTTTGCTTTTTTTTTTTTTTGGTATTTTGATTGCAATTATTTCTTTTCATTAATTGATGAAGTAGTTGTGAATTTTACAGTGTTCCTAGATTAATTTTACTTTTGTCGTTTTTTGTAAACACATCCCTGTTCCATATTGATATATGAACTGCCAGGGTGCACATGATAATATCTTGTAAAACAGAAACAATATTATGTTAAACTTAATTTGAAGTGGCTTAGCGCAATTTGTTTTTCAGAATATATGGACAAAGCATGTAAATCTCTTTGAATAGAGTGGTGCCAAACTTTGTGGAGAATATGATCAATATAAATATGGTTTCTCTAAAAGCGAAGAAAATAAAGTTTGAACATTGGTTATGTTATTTATTTTTATTTGTTCCAAATGAGTGATTGCTTCTTACTGTTTTTTTGTTTCCTTTGTGTGATCTCATATATGCTTATGGTATCATGGCGTTAATTGATTAATTCAAGTGTTCTTGACCGCTGGTTAAATGTGGTTCTTTTGTCAGGGTGGTTGTTGAACTTGCTATTCCATGCCCTAAAAGTGGTCCAAGAGTATTTAAGGGTTTCAGTGTCGGATTCCATCCACGGTCGTCAGAGCTGGTAATGTTGACTGATGGGCTTTCTTATTTGGGGGCTATTAACTAATATTTCAGTTTTCTTACACATTATTTTGTTGCACTAGGTTTATAATGGATTGACTCAACTGGGATTTGAACAACTCCATCATGAGTTCAGGTATTATCCTAACAAAGTATCCTTAACTTTTAATGAGATGATGTTTTTTTGGCCTAATTAAGCTTCAGCATATCTGAATAATCCTAAGCAAAGACAAAATCAGACACCTTGATTTTTTTTTTTCATAAAAGAACATTTCAGTGCTTGCAAGTAGGTGCTGAAATAGATGAATGCAGATCGACAGTGCAATAATCAAAGCTTATTCTGATGCATAGTACTGTGTAAGAAAAACTTGGACATATGTTTCAAATTGTGATTGGATAGTCCTAAAAATAGTTGATTGGATGACTACAACACAATATCATGTTTTTTTGGTCATTTACTTCCCAGTACGTATGAAATTTTACTACTAGTAGTTTTACTCCACCTGATTAGATCAGTAGTTTTTTCTCATAATAGCTATATTATTTACATGTAATTTTCATTGCATTATTCTGTATCCTGTGCAGCTTTCAGAGTGAGCAGAGTCAAGTATCCCTGTATCTTAGTGCAGTGTATTCACTTTCAGGACTTGTTGGAAAACCTTCCTTCAAGGTAGAATAGATGCCGTTAAAAAATCAGTTTTACCATATATTTTCTTCATTGTTCATGAATATTCCCCCCATCTTTTCATGCTTTTGTGGTGTTTGTATGTTGCCCCATGCTAGTACTCACTTCATCAATGAAGTTGAGCTGCCCTGGCTTAGTTGATGAAAAATAGACTGTAGTTATCACTATTCGAACTGTGTAGCTTTTTAACCATTTTCTTGCACCAGGTTAATCCAGTTAAAGGGCTTGATGTAACACTTACAGGATCAGGGACCAATGGTGCTATGCCTACTACCCTGTCTCCTACTGTTCTGAATGTGATCTGGAGATGTTAGTTAGATCCTTATCCCCCAAAGTGATGCCTTTTGTGACATTCAGCAAATGAGCTCAGTTTTCTATATTTGTAGGTGAAATCGCTCGAAGCAGTCCTTATGAAGTCAACATTTTGATCCCAGTAGAGGGCTATGATCCAGTTGAATTTACACTTACCAAAGAATGTGGTTGGTTCCACCACATAACCATCTGCTCTCCGTATTGACTTCTAATCACACTTATACACATTTCAGTTGAGAAGATTTCTCACAAATAAAGAGATCCTATGGGTTTAGTTTTTAATAATATGGGGAATAAATTCAAGAAAACTCAAAATACAAATATTCAATTTAACTTTGTGTAATTTGCCACTATCTTATTAGTATCTGAATGTTTGGTCTGTACTGTAGATTGGACAGCTATTTTCCTATCTTGAAGTCAATAGAGTTTGATAAATGTTGGGTTGGGATGCAATGTTACAAATATCTGTCAGAAAAGGTTATGGTATTTGTTGATTTAAATTTAGGTTATAGTAACATTGTAAATCAGCGTTAAGGCACGACTGTGGGATAAGACTCAGATATGCAAGCAAAATGAACAAAAAGCTGAATAACGACTAAATACTGGAACTAATATTGTGATACATGCAAAAATGCACAAAAGGCACAAGTAGGCCGATTTCACTATTAAATTTCATTTGATTACCCTCTGAGTTATGCATTTGTTTGTTTTGTGTAGGTCACATACAAGAAAAAGAGAGCAATCCAATGAGAGGCTGGGCAACATTTGGGATTATTTCTTGCATGTATGTTTGCCTTGAACTTTAGAAATTAGCTGCATGGTAATAGTAAATCATACCATGAATTACAAGATCCTTTTTCTGTAGTTTTCCTCACATTTGGAACTTGTTTTTTCATATGTATAGATTATGCTGAGCCTTATAAATTAGTTTCACAGTAACCACCACACATTCTTTCATAAATATCTTTGTTCAATCAGTTTTCCCCTGATGCTTTATTCATCGACTTATTTCTGTTACTGACTCTTGTTGTTGTTGTTTTATCTACCATTCATTCTGTTGTTCTACGGTGCAGCTTCATTATATTATCTACCATTCATTCTGTTGTTCTACGGTGCAGCTTCATTATATTGTCGAGTCTACTTTGTTGTGGAGGGTTCATCTACAAAACCCGTATGGAACATCAGGTAAAATTTTCTTCTGTAAATTTTTTTAAGCAATGCCATTCAGAACTGTGCTAATAAGATGACGCCTCCAATTTCAGTCTGGTTTATATGCACTACCTGGGATGACCATCTTATCTGCTCTTCTGGATGCTGTAAGTTTTGAAATTTTGTCTGAACTACTCGCTTGCTGACACATGAAATTATTGATGATCATGCTAGTAGATACCACCTACTTATTTGTAACCAAATCGTTTGTTAGGTTGGGGGACCAAGCTATTTGAGAGCAGATGATCATAGCGGAAACCATGCAAGCCAAGCATCATGGGAACGCGTGCCTGGTAACTCACAAGCAGCAGGTGCTATAAAAGATAGGAGATATGGGTCAATGTAAACCGAAGATTGTTTAGTTTTTAAGGATTGTTTCTTGTATGCTTGTATTATGCACTGAAATCAGAGAAACTCTGCACTTTAGCGGTAATTGAACTTCCGGAGCATTGCTTATCATCATTTCAGTTTGGATTGTCTTATGGATTATGTTAGCTGACCTGATCATCCAACATGCCTCTATTCAACCATCCGATGGACTTGCATTCCCAGACAGATGCCAATTAATGCGTAAAAATGGTGCCTGCAATAGTTTTGCGATGATAAACAATTTCGTACAGTTACATACTTTTACACGCTCATCTTTTCACTTATGTTTATATTTATAAGCCAAAATTTGAATATTAACAAAAAAAATTTGGAGTTTTTTCACTGTAGTTTATTTTCCATTCTTAGCTTTTAGATCACCTAGAACACGTATATAAAAATTTTATTTTTAAATTATTTTCGTTGGTAAATATGTCTTTTCGCTTATCCTTATAATAAAGGTTTGTTTAGTTTGTGAAATTCTTTTGGTTGGATGTCATATCAGATGCTTGACTGGATATTGAAAGACTATTTCGATGACTAATTAAAAAAACTAATTACATAGGGTGTCAGGAAACCGCGAGATGAATTTTTTAAGTCTAATTAATTCATCATTAACACATGTGAGTTACTATAGTTGTTATGGCTAATCATTAACTAATTAGGCTCAAAAGGTTTGTCTCGTAAATTTCTTACAAACTGTGTAATTAGTTATTTTTTTACTATATTTAATACTCTATACATGTGAACACGAGAATTTTTAGTACTAAACATGACCTAAGTCAGAAAGATGGGTACTTTATTAGTTTGTATCTACCGTACCATACAGTGCACAAACTGGTGTGACTCATGACTTATTGCCTCACGTGATAAATCTAATTATCTAGAATTATCTATATCAATCGAATGACTCAGATCGATTCTAAATTCCCTGCCACGCGTAGAAAACTTCTTTCTCTACACATTAGGAACTTACTATAAAATATAAATATATAAATTTTCATTAATATAGCTCCTATAATTATGCTATATATTGTGTATATTTCTACAATTATCAAAAGTGATGAAGTTGTGACTTGTTAAGTTTTAGAAATTCATAATATCAACCATTATACATATCATTAGATTTCTAAATTTCATATGATTAAGATTTGTGATTTAAGTTTTTCTTTTAACTGGCTTGTGATTTTAGTGGATTTATGTTAGATTGGGATAAAAGAACGTCGTTCAATGGGATTATACGAATTTGCCTAAATACTTTATTTTACATGAATTATAAGATAGATTCCAATTGCATTGTACGAAAAAGTCATACGTACTCTCTAAAAATATTCCTATTTAACACATCTTTAGTATATCCATGCTTTAATAGTATGGTGGATGGTATGCATATGGCCATAAAATTCTTTTGATCGAATATGACAATAATGGATAAAATTGTGTAATGCACGAAACATAAACTTTATGTCAATTAATTGATTTTCATCATTGAATGTCACCATTCATTAACACATGTATGCTTGATATATGACTTGAATCAAGTTAAAGTATACTTAGGCCTATTTAAAAAAAACTAATTTAACTAACATAAAATTAAATAATATATAAATATAAATGTTATGATACCATCGTATTAGCATGGGTGGTAAGATATTGGGAGTTTGGGACATCTCGGTTGGCTTCATATATGCTACAGTGTTTATTTACCTCGTTCATTTCCGGGCCTTTAGTAGATTTGCCACTTTTTTCTACTTTGTATTACAAAGACACTATTAGAATGATAGTTTTAATAACTTTTTTTTATAATTTTCTAATGATAATTTTACTAAAAAGACACCATTAGCTAGTAGAATGATAGTTTTGATAATATATTTGTAATTTTCTAATGACAATTTTACAATAGCGAATCAAACCGTGATAAATTTGTAATCCTCCATTCATTCTAACATACGGAACGGAACATACATAAACGAGCGGGCTATGAAAAAAGCAAACACAATAAATAGTCAACAAAATAAATACATCCAAACTAGGCCTACCAAGTCAACTCGATGGGCTTCATGGGCCCGAATACTATGGGCCCTGGGCCTTTCTAAAGTTGAACAGGCACGGCCCAGAGTGGGGTGGCGAGCTCCAGCGCGGCGCCGAACCGGTCGCCGACGTCGACGTCGCCGGGCGCCATCCCCTCCGGCAGCCTCCACTCGAGCGAGTGCAGCATCGCCGCCAGCACCATGGGGACGACCGCCACGGCCAGCGGGATGCCGGGGCACGCCCTCCGCCCGGACCCGAACGGGATGAACTCCAGCGTCCTCCCCCAGAAGTCCGCCTCCCTGTCCAAGAACCTCTCCGGCGCGAACGCCTCCGGCTCCGGCGACGGCCACGCCGCCGGGTCCCTCCCGATCGCCCACGCGTTGATCAGCACGCGGGTGCCCTCGGGCACCGAGAACCCGCCGAGCGTCACGCCGGGCTCCGACACCCGGTGCGGCAGCAGCAGCGGCGCCGGCGGGTGCAGCCGCAGCGTCTCCTTGATCACGGCCTGGAGGTAGGGGAGCCCCGCGAGCTCGCCTTCCTCGACGGCGCCCTGCCCGAACGCTTCCCTGAGCTCGGCGCGCGCCCTGGCCATCTTGCCCGGGTTGCGGAGCAGCTCGGCCATCGCCCACTCCAACGTGGTCGTCGTCGTGTGGCTCCCGGCGATGAACAGATCCTGATTAAATTATTGACGCCAAACCTAATCATGAGAATTAAACAATTCCACTGACCTTAAATTTGTGTTAAAGAATGTGAGATACCGTCATGAGAGCTCGGATCAGTGGGCGTTCGAGCTGCGACTTGGCGTGGAGCTCCAGGAGCGAGTCGAGCAGGTCGCCGGGCTTCTCGCCGCCGCTGTTCAGCCGCCGGTCGATGACGTCGTCGAAGAAATCGTAGAACCTCTTGAGGTTCCTGGCCGCCGCGCGTCGGCGGCGGCTGAGGTCGAGCGCGCTGAGGAACGGGAAGAAGTCGGAGATGTTGGGCTTGGCCGTCTCCGCCACGGAGTCGGCGATGAGCTGCTGGAACGCCTGCCCCGTCTCCGACCCCAGCTCGACGACGTCCTCGGAGAAGAAGACGTTGGACATGAAGTTGAGCACGGAGCCGAACACGGCGAGCCCGACCCGGACGGGCCGCCCCGAGCGCGCGCCGAGGTGGTCGACGAGCTCCCGGGCCTTGCGCTCCCGTATCCCGCGGCTGGCGCCGAGCCGCCGGGAGGTGAAGAGCAGCGTGCTCGCCAGCGTGCGCATGTGCTTCCACAGCGGGCTGGAGCTCGGCAGCCACGCCATGGAGATGTCCTGGTGGCCGAGCACGTTGGCGTTGTCCGGCACCCACCGGGAGGAGATGGCGCCGTCCCTCTTGTGGAGCGCCTCGTGCGCCGCGTCCGGGGACGAGAGCACGACGGTGGTCGCCATGCCGAGCCTCAGCGACATGACGGGCCCGTACGACGCCGCGAAGCCCGCGAGCGCGCGGTGCAGCTCGCCGCCGTGGCGGAGCAGGTCGGGGATGTTGCCGATGACCGGGAACGGCGTCGGGCCCGGGGGAGGCGGCGGCGCGGCGGCGCCGGAGGGGCGCCTCCTCGCTGCCTTGCTCCATAGCAAGTACAGAAGCGGAACGGCAAGCAGTGAGACAAGCAGCAGCTGCGAGAGCGTCGTCAGCTCCATTACTGCAAACAAAATTGAGAGAATGCGATCTTGATTTGATTATGTACATACACTTCTGCTCTGTAAGATACTATATGTATGTTTGCAGAGTGGCGTGTTACTTGTTTTGCAAGGCTTCGATCGTCAAACGTTGAATTGCAATATTTGCACAAGTTGTTTTGCAAGTTGTACATTTGTTTTGAGTAAGGACTTGTTTAGTTCCTCAATTTTTCCCCCAAAACATTACATCGAATATTTAAATACCTAAATAGAGTATTAAATATAAAGAAAAACTAATTGCACAATTAAAAAGAAAATCGCAAGACGAATCCTTTGAGCCTGATTAGCTATAAGTACTATAGTAACCCATATGTACTAATGATAGATTCATTAGGGTCAAAAGATTCGTATACCGGTTTCTAGTCGAGTTATATAATTCGTTTTTTCATTCGTGCTTAAAAACCCCTTTCGACATCGATCGGGTCAAACATTCGATGCGATCGTGTGACACCCCAAAAAATTTTTTCGCTAAGTTGAGATAGAGAGGTTGATGTAGAAAGACAGTTTTTTCTATGGTTCAAAGTTGCCTTGTACTCCGTACTTCAAATTGATACTCATCCTGAAAAGGGTGACTTTTCTTAATTTTTTGTTGCAGTAAGCCCCCTTTTTATAGAGAAGCCATGGAAGCTTCGGAGTGCATTTGAGAAGCTGACTTGAGCATGCATCATCGGTCCATTCGATCCGGCAGGAAACTGAGGCACCCCTGGCACCGCTCCGCCATCGGCGCGGCGGCGAACGACGCTGGTTGCCGTGCTAGCTCTAGCGCGAGCGGCGGCGCGTCCGCGCCGCCACAGGAACGACGACGAGTGGAGGGAGGAGGATGGAGGCGCACGTGGTTGTCATCAAGCTCCTGCTCCAAAATTAGTAATCGAGGAGACGTGCCACTTCTATCTTTTCGTTTATACTTATAAATCAAATTTAAATTTTTAATCTTAAATTTAGAGTTGATTTTTAAGTTTTTTTATCGTAGTTTAATTTTTAGTCTTGCCTTTTAGATAGGGATGGCAATTACACCTACGGGGTTGGGTCCCCAGCGGGTACCTGCCACTATGGGTACGGGATCATGTATGACTTTTGACCCGTGGGTAACCGGATCCACGGCCCGGCATATGGGCAGATGAGGGGCCGGTATTAAGTCCTACCCACGGGTCACCCGCGAGGACCCGAGAAGGGTATATTAGACTATAATCTCTTAAATTACAACCCATAAAATATGCAAAAGCCCAATCCTAAACCGGTGAGGAGCAAGGTAAAAAACCGGCGAGTGATGGATCTTGATTATTGTGTATTTTGAATGATGGATTGATAGATCATGCATGAAATATTTAATTTTTGTTTAAGCTGCATTCATCATTGTCTTTTATTTATTGTGTTGATTGAAGTGAGATATTACTCAATGCGGGTGAGCGGGTCACCTGGTCGGATTGCGGGTACCCGGTCGAGTCGGGTACATGCATTGAATTCTACATGTTTCTCCAATCGGGTCCAGGTTCGGATATACAATTCGGGTGGCGGGTTTGGGTCTGTTCCTATCCAACCCACCCCCAACCCGTCACATTGCCATCTCTACTTTTAGACCGATAAGAACACGTATATAAAAATTTTATTTATACATTATTTTTTATTTACAAATATATCGTTTGACTTTTTCGAAAAAATCCAAGCAATCACCCCGCAGTTACCCCACAGACTCCCATCGTTTTGCGGTTGTAAATGATATACTTCATAATTTAAATTTTAAAACTTCATTTGGAGTTGATAAAATTTCTGTAATTATATTATGGAGACGTAATTATTTCAATGCTGACATGTATTTCATACAACAAATTAGTATACCACGAAGATGTTCTCCTAAATATGACGATGTCTGATTTTTTTTTTAATTTTCTCCTATGATGAATGAAGGTGGTTTTCACGGTTTTATCGATTAAAAAGTATGGAAATTCTACTTATCAGAAAATTCAGGGATCAATAAGAGATCAAAGATACCATTGTTACTGCTTTATATGATTTTTCTTTGGCTCGGTACAGAGTTCAAAAATCAAAAGCTAACATTTGTGCCTCTGAAGACATCTGTGTTACTGGGACACCGACACAGGTAACACTTGTGCTATATAGAATCAACACAGCAAAATTTCTATGCCATAGTGTTTTCACTTATGCTAATGTTTATGAGTTAAAATTTAAATTTTTAACTTTAAATTTGAAGTTGATTTTAGAAATTTTTTATAGTAGTTTATTTTAGCTATTGTTTTTTATCACTACATATATATAAAGGTTTTGTCATAAATTATTTTTTTTACAAATATACCGTTCCACTTAAAAAAACCAAAAGACGTGCACCTTATAACTCGTGTGTCCAGATAACCCTGGAAGAAAGACGAACATGCACGTGGTTGTAATAAAAGCTAAATTTTCAATTTGAGAGAAGGTATGATAACATTTCACTTAAGAAAAAAAGACAATGATGAATTGGAAGGGCAAAAAAAGCAGACAAGGCTTGTAAACTGCAATTACACCTCAATGCCACCACACTTGCATGGTGGCGTACATCCAAACTGTAAAAACAATCTCTAAATCACATCGCTAATCAGAAAAGCAAATTAAGGAAAGATCGGATGGATGCAAACCGAACCCAAATTTCAATGGCTAAGACTACACGGCGTTCTTGTTAACCACACGGCAGTTCTTGCGAATCTCTCCATCGTGATCAGTGAGCGGAGTGATGTTCCCCATCTTGGTGATCGAGCTCACGTAGTGCTCGAAGAACAGCGGCTCGCTCTCGGCGTAGCTCCTGACGAGGCCGGCGATCTCCGGGTCCCCCCCCGTCCACAGCACCTCGTCGGAGTTCAGGAGGCCTCTCCCCTCCACCAGCAGCTTGTAGTACGCGTTGTCGAATCTGGAGGCGGTGGCGAGGTCCAGCGGGCGTAGGTTGCTGTCGCCGCCGCCGCCGGGTGGGCAGACGGATGCCAGCGTGTGGTAGAGCGTCTTCTCCAGCGTTCTGTCCGGCTGGTTGTCCCTGTGCTGGTTGTAGAGCCTCTGCTTGAAGCTCACGCACCTGGCCATTCCGATGGTGTGGCTCCCTGCCAGTGTAGAAAATGTGTAAGAACAGTATATTACCTGAGGTACCAAATCGTTTCTGATCGTTGGATCTAACCGTGCACATTCTATTTAGCTACATCCAATAGTATGGAATGATTTGGTATCTCGAGGTACTTTTTATTGGACCGGAGCAAATCTCATGTTTTATAGTATAAGATTTTCTGGACATCTCTAGATTGATATAAATTATTTCCTTCGTTCCATATTATAAGACTTTTTAAATTTGACTAGATTCATCCATATATTAATGTATATGTTTTGTATATGTGTCTAGATTCATTAGCACATAAATGAATCTAGATAATACCAGGAAGTCTTATAATGTATCAATGTATATGTTTTGTATATATGTCTAGATTAGTATAATAAAATAAATGAATCTAGACAATACCAGAAAGTCTTATAATATGGAACGGAGGGAATAGATGGTAGTAAATCTGAACACATATATAAGACATGTTCATTGACCCATGGATGAATTTAGAGAGTACATTGTTTCAACTACGAATGTTAATGCAATAGGATGGTTTGAAACAACATTTTTTGGTTTCAACTGTTACCCTGAAGACCTAATTGAGAGGTTCTTATCCAGTATGGTCAAGAGCTAAATATTCTTGTTTTTCTTGTACTCTTCCTTGAATTTCTGGCAGACTTTTAGCGACAGCAATTTTACTTGTCTCCTCTTTTCAATGTTCTTACGGAACTTTAAATATTAAACTTGTGACAAGAGACTGGTGTAGAGAACATGTGCATTTTTACTACATTGTCTCCAAAAAAAAAATAGTTTCAACATTGCAGAGGTGCAATTGCATATGTACCTGATAGTGCCACAAGGTCCACCTTATCAAGTCCCTGCCTTTCAAAAAATTTAACAAGACGATGCAGGGTTGCATTTGGTGGAGGAAGGTTCTTGTTTGCTAACTTCATATATGCTGCCTTCGAATCCTTCCTTCCTAGTGGAAGTTCCCAGTATGGGCCACCGCTCTGTCATGAGATAAAATCATTAGTTCATCATGATTCTGTCATATAATTTTAAACAGAGCTAAGCTAAGTGACATTTTTTTACTTGAAATGCCAGTGTTATATATACATCCAAATAAGATGAAGCAAAGTAGTTGCCTTCAGAAATTCTCTCTTATTCTGTTCTCTCTAAAAAAAAATGGATTCTACATTTTTCTCCCTGCTTCTAGTTAAAAAAATAGTTTTTTTTTACTGGGAGAGCAGATGTGTTTACCAGCACTGTTGAACCTCTGGCAGCTAGGGCAATGGTGTCAGCACAGGAGACAGTATGTGGGCAAGCTTCTTCAAGTGCAGCCTTGATCTCATCTATAACTTCAAACCCTCTGATAGAATTCTTATTGGGGATAGCCTTTTTCTCGCTTATGAATTCTTCACTATCATCCAACAAAACTGATGCATCACATCCCTGAAATTTCATCAATATGATTTAAAAAGTTCTCATTTATATCAACACTAATTGTTGAACAAGAATGCACGAAAAAAATTCGATGTCTGGCACATGAGTGAGCACTGAACATTGTGCTTCCTTTCAGAAATCTTGTTTTCTTTTAGAAGTAAAAAAAAGCATTTAAAATGTGCTAACCTGAACAAAGCAGTCATGAAAAAGGAGCCTGAGCAGTGAGGCTGCTATCCTTTGTTCCTTTGCAATAGCCTTCTTTAAGATAGACACCACAATCTCATCAGCTTGTGGGCATGTGGCCTTGTAGTAATCTGGAGAAAGAACTGGCTTTGGGCTCTGCCCAACTGGGTAGGCACCCTGATCATGGTGATCAGGGAAGGCAAGAGCTGCAGTGAAGCACAAGGAAGCACTGAAGATTGCAGCAAGAACAAGCTTGGATGAAGCCATGGGAGGTTTCAGGAGTTTAAGATGCTGTGAATCTGTGTGGTTAGTTCTCGCATTTCGCTTCGTATTTATAGAACTCAAGAATTCTCAACAAAAAAGAAAAAAATAAAATGTTGTAGAACTCATTTTGAGTCAACTGCAACATTCCATTTGCATCCACTCCACTGCTTGTGGTAAGAAACAATGGAATTGCTTTGGGTGTACCTGATATTCTCTCCTGATTTAGAGGCTGCTTTTGTCTTTGCATCAATCATCTGTTGCCACTATCTAGTGTCTCGAGCCTTGCCATGCTTGACCTGCCTAAACCCTTTTGGTCTCCCTTTTTTCTAAAAAAAAAATCGGTTTCCTATTATTGGTTCCATATAATTAAAGAGCAATGAGAATTTTATAGTAGGATTTATGCTTGTCTTGTGTATGGCACTCCACATAATTGAAGTATTCAATGCTCTCATTTTGCATCTTTGGTGATGTACATGCATGCTGGAAACAGGAAGTGTTGGCATTTGTTCAACCAACTTCTCTAAATAATCCCTGATGGTAATATAAATGGAAAATGGTGGTATTAGCTAAACCTGCCCCAAATACGTCTTTGTAACACAACTCTGAACCTGAGTAGAAAGCACATTCACACATCAGAAATATCTAAAAGAAACATTTACACATTAGAACTAAATATGTAGTGCATCAAGATCAAGACAGTTTTGGTAACTCGAATTTTTAACGGTTCTATTTAGCGTATGTTTATGCATGCGTGAAAGGAAAAGTTCAAAAATGTCATAATACCTGACATGCACACTGGCACAATCTAATGAGAATTTCGACTTGTTCGGTTACCCAACAGAATGAAATTCTTCAGATGAGAAAAATGGATCATGGTGTTGTTTCAAAGAAAGATCCCTGAGCTCACATTTAACAATGCCAATCAAAGAACAGAGCTAGCTTTGTTAACCACAAGGAAACAAAGCTGAATCTTTGTGACATAAGAAAAATCCAGCATTTGTGTAGGGGAAGAATACAGAAGCAAAGCAGATCTTGCTGCCAGAAGAACGGTGTGACTGTGACTGTGTCTGGTAACAGTAGCTATCACCTTGGTGCTGAATATGTACTCGACCACTGTTAATTATGTGTTGGATCGGATGCCGGCTCTGAGCTTAGCTTTCGGCCGATGCAACATGCATGTTGCTTTGTCCGGGCTTCAGAATTCAGAGCTAAGCTTAGAGTGCAATTCAGTGCACTTGCGAGCCTTGGAATGCAACCACTTTGGGACTTGGGAGCCCGTATATGCCTATGTGACAAACGTTTTTCACAAAAGCAATGAGTACCTGCAGTTTTTTTAAGGTGAATTTCACAAAACTAGATATACTTTCGTCAAACTATTGTAAAACCATAGATCTAAGGATGTATATCGCAAACTACAAATTTAGCACTAAATTAATCACAAAAACACAGATTTGGTATTGTAGGACAAAACTGTAGATTTAATTAGTGGTAATATTATCAAATAATTACATATTTTAGAGTTTAGATCACAGCACTATTGTATTTTTAAGTTACAAAAATTATAGTTTGGGATAAAATTAATACTAAATCTATAGTGTTATAATACAATGCTTTAAATATGGTTGGTTGTCTACAACAATTTGCCTAAGCCTCCCCCAACTCAAGTTAGCCAAATTTGATAAAATTAGATATATGTTGGGTTTATACTACACTTGGACAAGATTTCCTTATTGATACATAGTGCCCACATATCGATGACAGAATAAAATTGACAAATTATCACATGCTAGCTAAACTGTGGCTTTTTTTGCTAGCCAAATTTTAGGCAAGTTAATTAAAATATTGTGACAATCTTAGACAAATTGAGTATGTTAGCCAAACAACCCCTTAGTGTTACGAAAAGTTTGGTGTTAAATACATAGTTTTGTGATAGTTTCATCTCATAGTATTTCTAGTTCACTGAAATTTACTTTTGTTTTAATATTTGCAATGGTGTTTCCTCTCTCTGATTGCACCGAAGATGCACATTCACATACACACTAGCACGCCTACACACCAAGCTCACGTATCGGCAAAAGTGATCAGTTAGCATACGCTGTAAGAGAAAAATGTCAACGATAAACCTATGATGCCACTAAATTTCTATTGGGCTCTGAAAATGCATCAACATATGTTTAATTATAGACATTATATATGTTGAGCTTAAGATAGCCGGCATTGAAGGATTAAAAAATTATCTAATTTCGTTATAACTAGTTAAGGATATAAACGATTAAATTAACTACTATAAAGTGGAAATCTTGTTTTATAAATATTAGGTAAGAAACTTATATATATAAATTTTATTTGCACAAAACATACCATTTATAGAGAAAGGGCATGTAGCCTAGTGGTTACAAATGTCTTAGTAGCACTTGAGGAGATCCTGGATTTGACTCCTTGTTAGAGCTAATATTCTAGGATTCTAACGACTTTGTGCTTTCAGTGATAGGCGACGTACCCGTCAACAGCGAGGCGCTTGTGGTGACTTCGGAGGTGCTCATAGGGATAGGATTTGCGTGCATACGTTCTTAGGGGAGAGTGTGCGTGCGTTGTGAGCATCTGCGTTGTATTGTATTAAAAAAATCATTTATGAGCTTGAAAAGTATCCCCAAAAATCCAAAAGATCATAATTGGATTGGAACACAACTATAGCTATTTATGTATGGGTGACTACGTAACTGCACTTGCGGTTTTCTTCATATATATAAATGTGGGTGGTTTTTAAACAGCGAATAGAAAAATTCAATCTCTATATTCACAAGACCATGCCCAACCACAGTATGGTCGGTGGTCATAGCTCGTTGGAGCTGACGTGGCTATATGAGCTGTGGTCTCATAAGGTTCTACGGAGCTCTACGATGTTTCATTGTCTTAAGCATGCTTTAAGTAAGGGAAAGCAGTTTATACGAGATACAATTATACAATGATCGTACACCTTTTCTTTTGTTAGACACAGCTAAGACCACACTAAATTAGAGGTGTGTGGTCTATCATCGATCCCATGGGCTAGGAACAGTAGTTGAGATAAGTTAGGAACTTAGGATGCCCTAAATGGACATACACCGTCAATGCTTGATTCTGGAAGTTCTCTTTCCTTTTCATCCGAAACGGTAGAGATAGGCGCGCGCTGGCTACGCTTTGCATACATGTGCCGTGTGTCGCGGCTATTAATCTGTCTTGCAAGCCACAAATCATTGGACCTTCCAATCAAATCAATACTAATGTAATCTTTTGGAGATTGCCATGACACGACTGGTTCTCTGCCCAGCCGAGTGAGAACACAGAGTAGCAGTCACGTGTTCATGTGCACGGTTTCTTTGGTTCGCTGACTTCAATCAGAAACATTGCATTTTGTGTCAAAGCGACCTGTCGTCGCCGACCCCATGCAGTCCAACCGTGACGTGCCACTTCACACTGTTTTTCTACTACTTTCTGCTACCTCCGATTTTTTTATATAAAATAACCTTGCTAATACTGATTAGACATATTTCAATAATATCGAATTGGGTTATTTTAGTTTGAGACATTGCATGCATGATGTTTAAGGGGATGGAATTAAGCATTTTACTTCTGTGTTGGGCATCCAATATGTCTTACCTCTATTTAGTGCTGATCTTACTTGACCTTTGTTTAACTTGTTGTGTTCTTGATGTGCTACTTAAAGCAATTTATTAACTTTTGTATTTGTAAAACTGCACAGCAAAAATAAATTTAACAGTGACATGAGTTGTTAATTCCTCGTATCCAATGACACTCAAAACAACTGTGCTTGTTAATTTATGCAACATGTACATATATAATTGCAACGGACATGTCAGATTGTTTCGATCCATGTCATTACAAATTCAATGTATTAAAAAATATTAATATTCATCCAACCAACTCAATTGCAACTCTTGCCATTATGTACCTCTGTGATATCCTTTGGACCAGTTTTTTTTTCATTTTGTATTTTTCATGGATCTACCAAAATAACCCTAGCGCACGATGAGAAATTAGGGCCTGTTTGGAGGGCTTCTCCCAGCTGCAGCTTTTCTCAAAAGCTGCTTCTGACAGAAGCTGCCCTAAACGGTCCACAGCTTCTGAGAATCTATAGTTACAGATTCTGGAAAATGAACTAAGAATCCAGAAGCTGGACAAGCTAGGTTTAGGAGCTTTTCCAGATTCTCAGAAGTTGGTTACCAAGCAGCTGTTTCTCAGAATCTAAAGCTCCCCAAACAGACCCTTAAGTAGGGAGGAAAAGGGTACCAGACCCTGTAACCAGCACGTTTGTCCCCAGCAGACCTCAACCGCGATGCCCTCCCCTCCGGTGGTCATGTGGTTAAATTTGCCAGACCAAGTTGGCTACAAGAAGAAGATAATGGCTAGCTAGGGAAGAAGATTAAAATGAAATCCTCTCCGCTCACCGACACGTGAACCTAATAGCATACGGAGACCACATGTTAGTAAGTAGTACTGCAGATCAATTAAGAAGAATGGATGGTATTTTGGTTCATATGAAAATACCGTATAAAGGCAGTCTAAAGACACCTAAGATGTACATAATGACACGATTTAAAGTTTGAAAATACCAGTTACATTGAGCTGGTTTGACAAATAGTAATATGACCTTTTTTAATGTATGGTATGGATCTGTTTAACTCTATAATATATACCTATATAATATTACAAAATTAATGATATAAATTAAGCAAAAGTTAATGATATGTCGTAGAACGTGACAAAGTCAGTGACAAATCGTAGACTTGCGACAAACTATTAATTCTCTCTGTATTTATCTGCAATCCATCAGTTTCTATAAGCATCAGAATTCATTGAGCCGACGGAAGCCCGGACTTACTGGTCTGATAACACAACTCACTTGGTTTTTGGATCAAGTTCAAAAAAAATCAAATTGAATTTTAATATCTTGATAAATTTATCTAGATTTCATCTGTTTTTTTAGCTAATCAATGACTTTCACGAAACCGGAGATACCATTTAGTGATCTGCACTTCTAAACTTTCAAACGGGGCCCTAAATCGATGTACCTCCGTGCCACGCGTGTGCTACCTAAGTTAGCCTAACCGTTGGCTACAGGTGTGGGGCAGCAGCTTGGAGTAGGAGCATATTTATAAAAAAATAATTTATAAATAAAACTTTTATATATAAATAGTGATATAAAAGTCAAGGTTAAAAAATAAACCACGGTAAAAAAACTCTAAAAATTAAATTTAAATTTGCTAAAGTTTTAAATTTTAGCTTAAACATAATGAGTAGAAGCGAAAAGATTGGGTGCAGCCAGTCACCTCGTTTTTCTCCTCATTTCCTTGCAGGCAGGGACTGATTTAACATGGTAGTGGCAGAGGCTCGAGCCCCCGTTACCTCCGTTAAAGCTATTGGAGCTTTCACGAAGACCCGTAAAATTTCATGGTAAAGACCAATAAAAAAAGACTAAAACTCCATCTAGCTTGTTCAGACACTCTAGTCTCGCTGACAAGATCCGGCAGCGCCGGTAGGCTGGCCGGTCACCCAAAAGGCAAGAACACCGGCGAGCCGTTAGCCAAAAGCTCCCTCCCCCCACCATTTCCTGCGTCTGTTATTATTGATGGCGCGCCGGAAAAGTGGCTATGGCTGCGGCTGCCGACCGGCCGGCCGGCCGGTGGCTGTGCTTCGTCGGTGCAATCAATTCATGCACGCATATGAGACATGACGTGAGAAATACTACTACTACAAACAGAAGAACGCAATCATATCAACTTTAAGCAATCTAACTCATTCTCGTTACTGGCATTTATTGTGTTGTTTTTAATAGCATTACGTCACTAAAATATATTTAAGTGGACGGATGCAACAAGTTCTCTTGACACAAAAGTTTACTTCACGTTTTATGGGTTAACATTGAAGTGACAAATAAGAGTTAATTAAATGTGTGAAGATAAAATGAAATGAAATGTTCTTTTGTGGAAGTTTCAATCTAGTTTCATGGTCCAAGTAACTATATACAATAGTTTCATTCCAATGAAATTTAACTCTCTTCTCATCATAAACTCTGTGACACATAGTTTTGTCAATGTGGCATGTCATTTTATATGATCGAAACCCCAATAAATTAAAGCTGTATTGAGAATGACCTTAGTTTTCCTTTTAGAAAAAACTTTATGCTCTCTTCAATTTGCTTGACGACATTGAAAATATGATTTCTTAAAAAAATCTACTTTACATCAAGTTTCTTTCTTAACATATTTGGACTTATTCCTATAATCAAGTAGATCATTCACAAATAATATATAATTAATTTAGTGAATAGTATGTTCCAAACACTACTAATTTAGGCACAACAGTAGACACCCACGCTACTGCCTGTGCTCTCTCTGTTTTAAAATATAAGTATTTTATTATCCAAATTGTGTTTCACAATACTTTAGTACTATTTATATATTATTTATCTTATCAATCACTTTTCATTTAAATTTTATACCATCTTACCCTCACACACTCTCTTATATCTATTTATTCTATATTTATTAACAGACACAATTTTTTTCTCATTAACCTTTCTCTATAAACGATTCTGATCCATAAATATTTATATTTTGAAACGAGGCAGTATTAATGCAGGTGCCAATTAGGCAATAACTAGCTAGCGTACATGCATCGAGATATATAGTCATCTCAATTTGGCATGCAGCTAGTTGCCTCAGGAAGTTAGCAATTTATAACAATGTAACCATGTACTAGGAGCTAGCTACAGTCATCGCCGTCCCTGGCTGCAATTAATTAATCTACGTGGATATATCATCATGCATGGCGACGACTAGAGTCTCTAGAGATCGAGCAGTTGATGAACTAACATGCGATCGATATATAGATATGATATCGCTGTCAAGGAGGAAGAAATTCGAAAGGGTTTGCACAACTTTCAACCATTGCCATCGATCACTTGATTGATCTATCGATCGAGGTCATAAGTGCACAAGTGCGTACTAGTTCTAGTACAGTCGTAGAATGAATGTTAGTTAGATATATATGAAGTAGATGGTCTAATTAAGCATTCATGAGCTGACCATTAATCCCTTTGTTAACATCACCTCGGAAAGTTCGGCTATCTCTAATCTATACTAGCTAATTAGCTATCTACCTATAAGAGTTAGCTAGCTAGGTCAAGGACTTGATTCATTTGTGTAATATACATAACACATATTCCCGGTCCTTTGATTGTATGCCCAGCACCTAGGAGAAACTAGGCTGTGTTCTTTTATCGGTTTTTTTCTCAGATTTTTATCGGCTTTTACGAATATATTTCTCAAACTACTAAATAGTATATATATATATATATGAAAAAAAATAGATCTTAGAGTATCTCCAAGAGAATACTAATATTTTGCTATCCAAAAACTTGTACCAGGTTCATCTAAAAAAATATTAGGCATAAAAATTATAGCACTTCTTCAACAGAAATCTAAAAATGAATAATTTGTATTAGGAACCCATATTTTTGTCCCAAATTTAGAATACAATTAAGGTAATTTCAGGCATGAGTAAATATTAGGAATGTATTTGGTAACCTGTTGGAGATATATTTTCTAGTTCAATTCTCAAATTTTGGTTTTAGAAATCAATTTTAGATATCTCTTGGAGATGCTCTTACTACCTAGTGTAGTTATCCCTTCACATCTAACGTACAGAAGTATCTCCATACATGTTTGTACTCTCACCTAGATATTTTTGCATCTTAGACGTGATGCAGCTCTCCAATGCACTGAGCAGTTTGCTCTAACGGTCTTGATCGAGCTTTGGATTAGCACAAGCTAATTAATTAGTCGAAAACTTTACCTCAAAACTGCAGCCTTTTTACAAAGAAAGAGAGGTCATCGTGGAAAGATATTTTTAACAGCTCCAAAAGATTTAATTTGGTTGGATTTGATACAACCAACAGCAAGCCAGTGAAGATTACGAGCCTTGACCTAAAAAGAAGCCAAGCTAGCTGAACAACACATATGTGCAGATGATCACAAAGTTAGTTGTGGCTGGTATAGTCCATGCATCATTTCTCCTTCATTCTTTCTTTCTTTTCAGAGACAGTCAATCACTCTAGTAGGTCCCATATAATTGACACATACTTTCTCCCATACAAAATATAAGTTTTTTTAGTTTCTTTAACAGAGATTAAGACTGAAGATTAAATGAAAATGATTGATATAATAAGTAGTACTGTGCATCACTAGAATTTACGCTTGTAATGTGAAACAAGATTTAAATTTTAAAAAATGCTTATCTTAATCAAAATCAAAGCCAAGTAGTTATCCGGAGATTCCACGGCCGGTCTGTCTGATGCTCTGCGTTTAATTAGTTTGCCAGCTGCATGCAGAGCAGTTGAAAAAGGCCGTACAGCCAGAAGGAAGAAGACGAGCTTGTTAGTTGGGTAGGGCCATGTAGTTGGTAAACTGGTACTCTCTCCTACTATTGGTCACTTATACTTGCTTGATCTTTCGTAACTATGAACTCCCTCCCCAAAAAAACCAACTTTTCGGTTTTTTATCGAGCGTTTGACCATCCGTCTTATTTAAAAAGTTTTAAATAAATTTTAAAAAATTAGTCACACATAAAATATTATTCATGTTTATCATCTAATAAAAATAAAATTATTAATCATAAATTTTTTTTAATAAAACGAAGAGTCAAACATTATATCTAAAAACTAAAAACTTGATTTGTTTTAGCACGGAGAAAGTACTTATAATTTGGTACACTAGTACCCCTAGTCCTACTATACTGGTCACTTGTACTAGCTAAGGCAAGCACTACGTACCTTTGATCTAGTATCATGATTTAATTCATTGATCATGTACTTAATTTGGCATATGCTGGGAATTTAGAGTTATGGGATGATATGGTTATCTATGTATGGAGTAGATGGCTAGATGTGATTTAATTTGCTTAATTAATTGGTGATGGCAGGAGTACAATCCACATGCTTTCTCAGGGCTGCCCTCCTCCTCCCTTTCTCGAGAATCGAGTTGTAAGTTTTAACAAATTGATGTGACATGAATAAAATTGGAGTGTCAGAGTAGTGGTTAGTAGTTGCAAAAATATGAAAAAGAAAGGGAGATGATTGAGCAACAGATTGCATGAGAAACTTCGTTTTGTTTTCCTTTTTATTCTTTTTATTGTGCATGCATGTCACCCTATACTTGAATATGCAAATATAAGGGTCATCATTAAGCCTTTTTAATAGTAAAAATTCAAATTTTAGCTTATAAATCTAAACATAAAAAAAAGATAAGGCATGATCGACCTATAACCATTTATCGAAGTGATTTGAATGAATATCTGAAGGAATATATATAAGAGAGTGTTGTATTAATTACATTCCTTTCAGTTATTGAGTTTTGGTACGTGTTTTAAATAGTAAAGGATATAGGATGTATATCCATGGAATCGAATCTGCCCATGCGTCGTCTTTGACTCTTTCGGTTGATCCATTCTACTGGTGAGTATGTACAATGTGTGCAGATCTGTTAGTATGATACTTGCTCCATAAAAAATATAATGATGTTTGGAGGTTTTCTTTGGGAGATTAAGGATGAAGTAAGGAAAAAGTTATGATTAGTTGAGATGGAGAAGTATATGAGAAAGTTAAATGAGAAATTGTTGTTATTTGTTAATATCAGAAAGTTGATGGGCATGTCCTTATATTCCTGACAAATTTTAAACTCTAGATAACTTCATACTTCTGAACCGAGCGAGTTCCATCGGACATGTTAATTATCACCTGAAATCTGTTTCTGTAAAACTAATGAATCAATTGGTAATTAGTCTAATTTCACCCATCACTGTTACGTGTATTGACATTTTTTTGGACGACCAAATGTGTGCCAGTTATGTATATTCTAACTTAGGAGATGCGGCTACATTAAGAGCGTATATCCATCACAATATTATCTAGCTAGATACTCATGTTTCAAAGCATGCATAGAGCTGTTCTGGTAAAACTCTGCGTGTTATGGAACATTTTATTGACCCAGGTAAATCCGAACATCATTTTGCAAAATTAATCATTGTGGACAAGGCTAATTCAGTCCCAGGCTTCTGTTTCTGCAATCACAATAGTATAATGTAACAAGGTTAATTTACCAAGCAGAGTTTTTTTTTCTTTTGCGGCATGGCAGTCTTGCTGCCTGCCAGTGTCAAATTAATATTAATTCGCACGCACGCCTCAGATTGCGTAAAGTGCTAAATATTTTCCAGAAGAAACATGGAAAATACATGCACATTAGCCCTCTTCGCCAGCAACATACAGCACTTGCAAAATAAGAAAACTAAAAATAAAACTAAATATTTCTTCTGCCTACTTTTAAAAAATAAAACTGTTTAGCCATCGAATTCCTTGGAAGCCACGGGCTTGTCTAACAGTCAACAAAGCAGTAATCAACTTGCCTTATTCTGTGATCAGCCTCCTAATACCCTATGATTACTATGACCTTAGACATTCTTAGTATAACATTTGTAGGCTTCCATTCCAAGGGACCTTATTAAATACTACTTGCTTTGTTTCATACCACAAGCTGGTCAAAATATCATGTATGCTTATATTGGGAAAACAAAGAGCAATTTATAGGGCTTTGGTTACTAATAGTATTATTTTCTTAAGTTAAGGTCGATTTTAAGCAGATGGGGCCCGGGTTTGGTAGAAGGATAATCAGAAAAATACAGTTAAGCAACCGTCTAACCAATCATTAATTAGTCTTTTAAGTCCTACATGCAATGGGTGTATGTTATATAAATCAATGTCAAATTATTTTCAATCCAGTTGGAAAATTTTGTGTTGGTTAGCTTCTAAGAAAGGTGTAGGACCTATTCAAACATTGGTATTCTCTTGAATAGTAAGCATGACTGCTACATTGCAAAGGGTTATAACTATATGAAGGAGAGGAATAGGACTATAGGAGACAATAAAGTAGTAGTATCATGAGGCTTACACAGCAGAAGTCAAACGAGCAGGTACTCTTGCTCATCTCACTTTTGTCTCCTCTAAGGTTTGGTTTTGGAAGTAGGGATGCCAAATCTGTAGCCTCCTTTGGGGCATGTGGTGTGTACTTCCCATGGTAATGCCCTACCATATGAGTTGTGAGTACATTAGACAATAATTACTGGGACCAAATAGGTATATACAAACAAACATGAAAACCTAAAGGCATTGATCCATCAAAACACCAAATATATATTATGGCATTGTGCACAGACTTAAGAGATAAATAATCAATTCAAACACATAACGTGCACAAAATAAGAGGTTAATTGTAGATCGCCATTAGGTACTAAGATAAAGCTCCTTGATCAGTTTATGATGAATATGATAGTACTTCATAATGGTTGTGACTGTCTATTCATGTTCTTTAGAAAAGAGCCTTTTTCTGCACCACATTTGCAGCAGATCTACAGCGGAACAAGGGTTCCAGAGCTATACACGTAGCATACTAGCATACATACCTGTGAGTCTGTGACTGTAACAACCGCCATGCTGCTTCCTTAAAGAAACGGCCACTGATATGTGCTGCACAGAAGAACAAGGCTGCTATGCCGGTGACAAAGCTTTGGAACAGTTGAAGCTCTTCTGGGAACCTGCTTGTGAGTTGTGACAAGAATGTAGGCCATCCAAAGCACCTAACGCCGAATCATCACGCACCGTGTGTTCAGAGTTGGTACATGGCACATCTCGTTTGACCTGATCGATTGCCCATGCATGTGTTAGCTAGGATATCAGCACCTGGTTGTACAACAAAATGCATCATGACACACTTCTCTCTGACCATTCATTTTGAATTTGATGAGCCATCAAAACTCCCATTGATCGCTGCAATAACATATAGAAAAGGTAACTTAGTTTGATGGTACAATTCTACAAAGACAACTGTACAATATGAAAGATCTTAGGAGATTATCCTTTGATCCAAAGTTTCTACTAATAAAATACGGAAATGTAGCATCATACTTTGATCCCCAAAGACAGGGATACGAATCCAAGTTTGATGATCACCAACAATGGAAAACATCCATGTGAATAGTCCAGCATACATAAGGTATTGCATTAAACAAACCCGTCTGATCTGTAACGACACTTGTGCATAACAAAGGTAGTAGGATTAATACGGAAGCAAAACCTTACTTTTGGCTACACTTTGCACTTTGCCGGTTTGATTTCATATATGATGTGCAAATTGTCATGTGTTTTGTGAGGATGAATTTTGGATATGGTCCAGGGATATATTTATATACTAGTACAACCTGTCAGGTGTGGGCCTACTGTGAGGTAAAAAGGTTAAAGTGGGAATGACGACTAATATATCTTTGTGCGCATGCATTCCCTTATGGTAATTTAAAATAACATCGCATATGGTCATTTTGTCAGTGTAGAAAAATAATGCATTGTGTATATGGGCAGAATAATCTCCTTACTGCTGCTTCATAGTTTTTCATGGTTCAAGCAGGTATATTGATATTTCACTGGAATTCTTATTTTTAATTAGCAGTTGCTGTTTCATCAGGTCTAACATTTTATCTTCTTTCCCACTGCTAAGCTGTATTGAGCTTCATCTTTCAGAGGTCAAGCACTCCATCTAGGCCCGTTGACAATGACAAGCATTAAATCTTCAAATGACTTTGCTAAAACCGAAGCCCCAAACAAAACAATCAGACAAGCGAAAAACCCTGGAGGCAACTTGGAGTTACTACCAGTTGATAATTGATGGAGTTACTGAAGCAGTTGAGCACAATGCGTAGCTAGCTGACTTATTTTATACGCATCACCCTAACAACCCTGCTGCCCTGCTGCATCTCACCGTCCTCTGCTCCAAACCACCCTTCCTACATGCACCCCCCACAGCCACTATATATGCCACCCCATGCCCGCCTCATCTCGCCACCCACAAGAAGAGAAGTAGAAACAAACAAATAGCAACTCTCTTCTCCTACTTGCAACGTAGTGCAGTGCAGTGCAGCAAAGGTTACTTACATGGCGACTTCCATGGGTTGCCTGTTGATGCTCTGCTTGGTTTCTCCCATCCTCCTCGCCAGCACTGTCCACGGAAACCCGTGGTATGGCTTGTTCCCACAGTTCTACGACCATTCGTGCCCCAAGGCGAAGGAGATCGTGCAGTCCATCGTAGCACAGGCCGTCGCCAGGGAGACCAGGATGGCAGCATCCTTGGTCAGGCTGCATTTTCATGACTGCTTTGTCAAGGTGTGTGCTTCTCCTTTGCTATAGTATACTTGTCTTCACAAAGCTATGGTGCTCAGTTAACATAGTTCCTGCAGTTTAGCCTACAAAAGTACAATTCAAATTTGAGTTGTATGCTTACTGCAACTAGAATGTAGGCTTGAAAGACATCTATATGCATTTCATTTGACCTTGCAAAGGATATAAAGGTATTGCAAATAACAATGAAATATAACAACAGAAAGATGCGCGTATTTGCAACTGCATCTTTAACCGTCCATAGGTACATAATAAAAATGCAAAGTGTACAATATTGAGTCTTTGCTATATTTATACCATAGGCAATGGAAAAGGTGTCCATAGGAGCATGGGAGAATCTATAGTTATTAGGCAAACTTTTTACCACTGATAAGATAGCCTACCAACATTGCCCATGCGAGCACTACTCTCTGTCTTGGTGATATGATGAGTCCGTACCATGATTTCTTAATTACTAGTCCTTTTCTTTTTTTTTTCTAAGAGAGGATGATTACTCATTCAAATGCACAATAATTGGCGCCCTCCATGCAATGCTCATCTATCAGAGACTTTCACCCAGTACAGGACCCTAAATAATCTATATTGCTATTCCGTTGCATGTGCCCTAATCTATGTACTATTTCCATGTGCCTAATCATGTATCAACCTTTTCTCAACATCTTTCATTGTGTAGGGGTGTGACGCGTCTGTCCTCCTGGACAACAGCACCACCATCATCAGTGAGAAGGGGTCAAACCCCAACATGAACTCCCTCAGGGGTTTTGAGGTCGTCGACGAGATCAAGGCTGCCCTCGAAGCAACCTGCCCCGGCACCGTCTCCTGCGCTGACATCCTAGCCCTCGCCGCTCGCGACTCCACTGTCCTCGTATGTACCAGAAAATAAGTCAAATTCAGAAGTAGAAGTAGAAGGAAAAATGAGCATGACCTTTTGTTTCTATATGAGCTTAGTGAAAAGAACTGCCCCTAGGATGAGATGAAGATAGCTGAGTTTGTGACTGAATTTGCACTCAAACCTGCAGGTTGGTGGCCCGTACTGGGATGTGCCACTTGGCCGTAGGGACTCGCTGGGTGCCAGCATCCAGGGCTCCAACAACGACATCCCAGCCCCCAACAACACCCTCCCTACCATCATCACCAAGTTCAAGCGTCAGGGCCTTAACATCGTCGATGTCGTCGCCCTCTCAGGTGAACTTCTTGCCATTCCATCACTCTCTCCCATCCATCATTTCCTGCGAGAGCTTGCTTAATGCTTACATTGCACAAAATGGGTGCATACAGGTAGCCACACCATTGGTATGTCTCGGTGCACCAGCTTCAGGCAGAGGCTCTACAACCAGACCGGCAATGGCATGGCTGACAGCACACTGGATGTGTCCTACGCGGCACAGCTGAGGCAGGGATGCCCCCGCTCTGGCGGTGACAACAACCTCTTCCCACTAGACTTTGTCAGCCCAGCAAAGTTCGACAACTTCTACTTCAAGAACCTCCTGGTCGGCAAGGGCCTTCTCAGCTCTGATGAGGTCCTGCTTACCAAGAGTGCTGAGACAGCGGCACTCGTGAAGGCATATGCTGATGATGTCAATCTCTTCTTCCAGCATTTCGCACAGTCCATGGTGAATATGGGCAACATCTCCCCTCTAACTGGATTACAGGGGGAGATCAGGAAGAACTGCAGGAGGCTCAACAACTACCACTAGGTTGTCTTATGAGCTGAATTTTACAAGATGGTGGTGGCATATTTTGTTTAAATAATTATGGTGGTTGCAATGTGTCAAGGATGTTTGATCAAGTGTTATTGTGATTGCGTTGCAAAACGTGTATGTTTAATAATTCAATATATAAAATGAGTTCATTTGGTTGTTCTGGATCTGATTGTTTGACTTACCAAATTCTGAGTTTGGAGTCCAAACTCATAGTACGTATCCACCTACTCTTCATGAGTTACCCTAGTACTCCAGCCGTGCTAGCTTCGACATTTGTCTCCTGTCAAAATAATATAATGTAAATTGTAAGAGATACCTTTACTCATGTCGTCAAGCTGTATCGCAAAAAATCTTCAGTCCCTGATGTAATCACTTATTAGTTTAAACTCTAAACATGACCTGACCAATTTCATTCTATACCACTTAGGTGTACAAAATATAAGTCTTCAGGCACCTGAAAAAAAAAACGCTACGGTGCCATGAAAGAAGCAAATCGTCCAATTTCTAGACTGAGAAAATTAGGCAAAAGTGGCATGTTTCAGAGTGAGTAATTCAGAACTAGTAATAGTCTCGTCTTTATTTGGCTGCTACATAAAATCACAAAATTCAAGAATTTATGGCCACAAAGTTTCAAAAAGAAGTGCACTTAACTCTAGCCTTTATTTTATAGTCATGAAGTTCTCAGAGCACCTCATCCTACAGCCCTACAGGTGGAGTGGACTGACAAGTAGGGTAGGTCAGCAAGCCAAGCTGTGATTTGATTAGGGTAGGTATTGTCAACCTTATGACCTTAAAACACGGGATAAAGGTAACACTAGCCAAATTAAATATCTGCCCTTTTCTACAATATGGCCCCTCATTTTTTTTTCTTATGTTTATGCTTACAAGTCAAAAATTAAATTTTTCAAGCTTAACTTTAGAGTTGATTTTGAGGTTTTTCATCATAATTTATTTTTCAGCCTTTACTTTTAGATCACTATGAACACATCACATGTATAAAAGTTTTACCTATAAATTATTTTTAATCTTTAATAAGCGGTTTTGCTTATGCTTTTCAAAAGCAAAATGATGAGACTGGTGGCCGCAAAACATATCGTATTGTGGCATTTACTAAAAAAATTGTGTTAGAACAACATTCACATGAATACATTGTTTAACAAGTGTGCATAAAAAAGAGCGTTGTTGACGGTTGCTCCCTTTTCTACCGTACAATGTTTTATTTCATTGTAGAAACTTGGCACACCATCATAGTTGAATAGTTAAGTACACTCAGGAATGTGAAGAGAGGAAAGCAATGTTAATTAGGGAGAAAAACACATAATTGCAGAACATATCAACTAACTAGTTGAATGCAACTATACACTGGATTTCAGGATCTTGAACGATATCACCATATTGGAAAACATATGCACAAGAATTAACCAACATGAATGGGAAAGGAATATACATGTATCGTATGTCCACCATCAGAGGACTTCTTTAACTATTGGAAGTTGGGAACCTGAGGACTGTCAGGGTTCTGTAAAGACAAAAACAGTTAGATCATAAAGGGTAAAATACCAATCAAAAGGACAGCTCATTTTTGCTAGAAGAGAGAAATGTTTCTGCATGTCAATAGTCAATTCCACCTTTAGGAACCCTCTTTTCGCCAACTGCCAATATGGTAAAATATGTTGACAGATATTTTCCTCACCTACAGAACACAGGACAGAAGCAGTACTGAGATACCTCATTGACAATAATTCTTAAGTATGCATCACCAAGCATCAATCATATCTAAAAGAGCATGATGTACTCACAAGTTACAAGCCACTTCATTTGCCAACGATGATACTGTGAACCAGCAATACGTCCCTAACAGAATGCACTTAAATTACCTACCAAATTCAACTAGAGTTCTGGATCATTGCTTCAATTGCTTTGTGGGCCTTAAGCAGTTCCCCTTTTGAGCAAAGTGAAGCAATTGCTGGATAATATGTATCAAAGTCATCATGGAAAGACTTCCGTAGCAAATTACCATAGTAAAGATCAATATCATCACTTGGTGTGCATAAATTCTCAGCTCCATCTATCATGGGTTGAACTGTACGTTCAGAACTTTCATGAAGGCAATTGCTAGAAACATCATAAGTAGCTAAATATACAGCTTGTCCAGAATCCATGGGTTGATCACAAGCCTCAGGCGCCTCTACCTTCTTTAGGTGAGTAAGCGTGCTACAACTACTAGAATCTGAAGAGGATACGGACATGAGTGCCACTTCATTTAGGACAGTCACGACCTCATTAATTCTCCCTTGCTCACATGCAGAAAATAGAAGGCTAACAAGAGATTCTGCTTGGATCTCATCCCCAACACTGTCTATAAATTGTGCAACTTCTTTGCACTGAAACATCTCTCTCAAGATGCTCCTAGCTTCTTCCATCCTTCCTTTTGCATAGAGTCCTTTGACCAGGCTCATGAAGCCAACAAAATCTGGAACCATCTCCTTATGAAGGTATTCATTAAAGAAGCCTAGTGCAGATTCAATGTCACCTTTCAGGCAGAGTCCATTAATTATTGCACCAAGTGTAAAAGCATCTGGGAGTAGCAATATTTCCCCAAAATGTGACACAAGCTCCAGTGCTTTGTCAGTTAACCCGTAGTTACAGTAACCACTTATTAGCAAGTTGTAGACATGTGTGGTGGGTCTAATACCCTTGTTGGACATTTTCTGAAAAAACTCATATGCATCATCCAAGAAACCTTCTCTGCACAAAGCAGCTATAAGTATAGAGTAAGTGATCAGCGTTGGAAGCAGTTTGCTGCTTTCTAAGTAGTCAAAGAGCCGGAATGCTTCAGTAAGGCATCCTTGCTGGCACAAACCATTCAGAACTGAGTTATGGATGATAATGTTTGGATGAATCCCTTCTTTTTTCATGCTTTCGCATAGGTCTAATGCCTTCTCAAGATAACCACCTTTACAAAGGCCTTCCACAACAATGGAGTACATGGCGAGATCCACTGAATAACCATTTTGTTCAGCGTCCTTCAAAAAGTTGCATGCATCCAGAATTCGACCTTCCCTCTTTAGTGCATATACAGCTCCCCTTAGAACACTGACAGGAACACTGCCATTGTCCATGTAACTGGAAAACCCAATAGCTTCACTAACACTGTTCTTGCTGATGTGGCAAGAGAGCATATTAATCATTCTCGGTTCATGCAACCCACAAATTTTAATGAACTGACTTAACAATGGCTGGATGGTCTGTTCTTGACCATTTCGGAGCAAGCACTTGAGTAGCCTGTAGCATGTTTTGCTAGTTACGGTAAATGATTTCATTCTTAGAAGCTTGTAAACATCCAATGCTCCTCGGTAGCAATCCCTTGTGCTTAAGAAAGCAGAAGCATGATTACATACAGATGAAAAGAAGTCAATTTCTAATTCATCCATCTTAAGAATGAAATTCAGTACACCATTCTCACCACCTTCTTTACAGTGGGTATGGATCAACTTCTTGTAAATACAGGGATCAGGCCTTAAATTTCTTTGGATAAGATCAATAAAAATCTGCTCAGCTATGTTTACCTTTCCTCCATTACACAAAGCTTCATTCAGGCAGTTGTGCACTATTGTACTGGAGAACAATACATCTTTTATGTAATCATCAAATAACTGCAATGCCCTGTCAATTTCTCCAAGTTTACACATCATGTCTATGACTGTATGATAGGTGAAAATATTAGGCCTTAATCTCATCTCAGGCATTTTAAGAAACAAGCTGCAGGCATCATCCACCTTTTTTATCATAAATAACGCTTTGATAAGTACATTGCATGTGACAACATCAATTGTAATCCCACTACTCTCAAGCCTATCTTTTATTGCCATGACACCAGTTGCATCTTCTCCCTTAATGTAACCATGTAACAGCGTGCTATATGTGAAGTTATCAGCAGAAATACCTTCAGATATTTCAACAGCCTTCTCAATGTGACCAACCTTACATAAACCATTTATTATTGCATTGTATGTTACAATTCCAACACTTATCCCCTTTTTATCCATCTCTTCAAGCAAACTGAAAGCCCTATCCAAGTATCCCTCTTTGCACAAATTGTCAATCAAAATTGAGTAAACATATTCATCCACCACAACACCCGTTTGTTCCAGTTTCCTCACTATAGAAAAAGCATCTTCCAACCTGTTTCTTTTGCAAAAACCACCAACCAATGATGTATAAGTGATCAAATTCGGCTTAGCGTCCCTTCGGTTCATCTCGTCCAAGAACCCCATCACTTTTTCCACCCTACCTTCTCTGCAAAGTCCATCAATAACAGTAGTGTAACTAACCACATCGGCTGCAATTCCCTTATTTAACATCACCCGATGCTCACGGAGTCCTTCCATCAGTAATCCACCACTCATGTATCCATGAACCAAGCTGCTGTAGAATACAGCATCACCAACCAACCCCTTCCGCTCCATCTCCTTTACCAATTGTGCCACCTCACTAGTTCTCCCCTCACGGCCAAGCAATTTGACAACAGCTGTTAGTGTGAGCAAGCCTGGCTCAAACCCACTGAACTTCCTCATCACCTTCCTATAGAATTCCAGCCCGTCTCCAGTTTTTCCGACCTTGGAGAAGCCAGAAATGATCACGCTGCAAACGCGATCGTCCACCTGACACCCCGCGGCAGTCATTACGTCGAACACCATGAGCGCGGTTTCCATGTTCCCGCGGGCGCACAGCATCGACAGGGCCAAACGATACGTGGACGGAGGAAACACGAGCCCGCACTCCTCTACACCGGCAGAGAGCATCTCCAGCGCGTGGCGAGCATCGCCGTGCTCCCCGCAGGCCCGGCGGAGCAGAGCGCCCCAGAAGCGGCGCGCGGAGGAGGAGGAGGCCGTACCGGCGAGCGCGAGGCAGCGGGCCGCGTCGCGGGGGCGTGAAGACGCGAGCAGCGCGGAGGCGGCGAGCATGTGGGTGCGCGCGGTGGGCCGCACGGAGTTCGCCAGCGCCTGCGCGGCGAGCGCGCCGACGAGCCGGTGCCTCCGGCGGCGGAGGAGCGCCGCCAGGAGGAGGTCCACACTGCGCGGCGCGACGGCGCGGCCGAGCTTGAGGAGCGAAGGGAGCGCGAGGTGCCGGGGTTCGCCGCCGGCGAGCGGCATGTCGGCGGGTGGCGCCGCCGCCGCCGCCGCGTGGGAAGCGCAACGTTCGAAAGAACAGAAGCTCTCTCTCTCTCTCTCTCTCTCTCTCTCTCTCTCTCTCTCTCTCTCGCCTTTCCCGAAGCAGATGGAGAAGGGCCGTTCGTGGGCCGGGCTGGATCTGAGCCCATATCCAGTTCAGATTCCGTGGGCCATAGCCGAGCTGGGTTTGGGCTAGGCCCACGAGATGACCCGTTTTAACCCAACAGATGGGCTTGGTGACTCCTCTGAAGTCCGAAGCGGAAGCGAAGCGAGAAGAGGAGAGAAGAAGATGCAGCAGGCGCAGGCGTCGCCGGTGGTGGCCGCTCCGGCGGCGGCGGCGGCGGCGGCGGGGAGCCAACCGCACGTGGGGGTGGCGGGCGACGCGCCGCCGAAGCAGGTAGCGCAGGCGATGGAGCGGCTGGGGCGGGCCGGGCGGCTCATCGCGGACATCCGGCTCGGCGCGGACCGGCTGCTCGAGGCGCTCTTCGTCGCCGGCGACGCGCCCCCGCACAGCGCCCCGCAGCACGTGGAGAAGACCGCCCTCGCCGTCGCCCAGGAGGAGGCCGCCATGCACCGCCACTTCGACGACCTCCGCGCGCTCGGGAGGTACCCCCGTCCCCACGCTCTTGGATCTTGTCCCAGATGTTCTTCGTCGATTCCTTAGTTTTTTTACTGTTGCTTCGCAAAATACTACTCCTAATTCCCTCCGAGGAGAAACGTTTCCCTCATAATTCCACTGTTGCAATCTCAAGAAGAAAATTTCGTTTTTGTCTTAAAACTTAGGGCATTATTAAGATGATAGAAATTGGTGCCTCCGATCGTGCAGATAAGTAGTTATATGTATGTCTGGAATATTGATTTAGGCCCCCTTTGATTCAAAGGAAATTTATAGGAATTTTAGAGGATTTTATTTCTATAGGAATTTTTTCTACGAAGCTCTTTGAATCAAAGGAATAAATCATATGAAATCCTATGAAATTCCTATGGAATGCCACTTTTCATACAAGTTTTGGAGGAATTTTAACATGAGGTAGAACCTCATGGAAAAAATCCTATGAGTCTTTATCTCTCCTTAAATTCCCGTGTTTTTCCTATGATTCAATTAAACGGTCATTCCTATGTTTTTTCTGTGTTGCAATCATCTGTTTTACACTTACATTCCTGTCAGAATCTTATGTTTTTCCTATTCCTTCGTTTTTGCATTCCTATGATTCAAAGGGACCCTTAACTTCTTTGGTTGTATGATTGGATTTTCGTACATTGATAATCTTACCGTGTTCTTCACAACATTAGTTTAGGCATGGCAGGAAATGTTGTTTCTCTATAATATGCTGTTTAAACATGGTGAATTACCATAAACCGATGCTGCACTCTTATTTGATGTCAGCTAATAACTTGTGCATTGCAAAACCCCCTTGACATTTGAATTGCTAAACCCTACTATATTTGCATGCTTAACTGCTCAAGTTTTATCTATTTGACTTTAATATCTACTAGAAGTTTTTTTTTAATATATTGGCGGGGTATTAGATTGGGATCCATTCCTGGAACTCACGTTCCTTGCCCTGTTATAGCATGATATTATAACCTTCGTTGAAAAGATTGAACTTGAACTAGTTTGTGTCACTCAAAGATGTTAAGGGTGTAGGTTAGGCTAGATGGTCACCCCTATAATGGGTCTGCTCGGTTGCCATTTTTGCCGCAGCTACTAGCCATGGCAGCAGCCGCAGCTGCAAAAATGGCAGCCAAGAAGGGCCAATACTGCCTTGGCAGAGCCGCATGTGTCAGGGACAACTGTGTACAGTTGACCAGTCATTTATGAAGAAAAAAATGTTTGGAAACAATCGGAATGTGTTTCACACCTGTCAGATTCCATCTGATGCATAAAATATCTAGCAATATAACCTTCCTGTTAAAAGATGATATTTGAGTCTTACTGTAACCCTGAAGCTTCTAGGCAAAAGTAAGGTAATATTTATAGGCAATGAAGTTGAGATATTAGACAGAATAGTTAGTTTTAGAAAATCCTGAAATTTATAAGGTTAAGCAATTTGACTTGTGAGGTGTTGATGTCATAAGGATATCAGGAGCAATCTTAAATAAAGTTAGGAATAATATTTGAACTTACTAGAGGTATGTGAACATGCTTGATTCAGTCAATTTTACTGGTGCTTTCTTTTCGCTCTTTCACAGTATTCTCATCCCAGTGTTTGGGTTAATTGTGCCTGTTGCTATACATGATGTTTTTTACTTTGTTATGAGCCATCAATCATTGTTTTATAACCTTTTTTATTTAAAATGCCACTATTTCTTTTTTATTTAAAATGCCACTATTTCTTCATCAGTGATTGGCTTAGCCAATTGAATACTGAAAGATCTATTGTATGTAATTTTAACCTAATAAATATCTTGTATCCATTGCTGTTAGGAAGGCAGTTGGAAGAGTCTGGAGTTCTAAATGGAGCCCTTAAAGCTAGAGGCAATTCATGGGGCTTGCATATGCCACTTGTTTGTCCAGATGGTGCTGTTGTAGCATATGCTTGGAAGCGTCAACTGGCAGGTCAAGCTGGTGCATCAGCTGTTGACAGAACTAGGTAACTTCATTACCTGTTGTATGTTTGCTGTACAATTTGCTTTGCTTATTTGCCTATTTATATCCTGTTGATGTATGACATTTTCATCAACCATGCATTGTAGAATGCAGTTTGTATGTTTATTCCATGTTGTTTCTTCTTTCTGTACATGATAATTTTCTTGGCCGATAAATTTTTACATCTTTGACCGCTGATCAATTCCACAATTCACCAGTTTAGCACATTACACATTACACTTGCATGACATTGATTTTATTTGCTGAGTTTGAGTGATTAGCTGTTTATTTATCCTTTTCCCTCTTTTATTTCTTATTTTGCACTTTGTTTCCTTAATCCTTCTAACATTATAATTGCATTCTTCCAGGGTGTAGAATGCTTCTGTAGGAATTGAATTATTATTTCTCTTGTTGTTTCCAGTGAATCCATATTTTATTTTGATTTACACAGAATGTGTTGAAATATTCCAACTCCATTCCTGTGTTTCTTTAGATGTAGATCATCCAGATAACTCAAGTTTATTACTACTGTTAGAAATTGGGTTTCTCTACTAAACTTAACAGCTCAACTAGTAGCCACATGCGATTACACCCAACCCATTTTGGGATACTACATACCTTTTATAAATTTTAAATATATGCCACTGCATAATGCAGAAATTATTTTGCTCATGATCAGGCAGGTGCTTTCTGGAGTTTTGACTATCCATTATTATGTGTTTATAATGTTCAGATGTATATCAATTTCAGGTTCATGCTAACATGTTGATGTTTTCAGGTTAGCTCTCAAGGCCTTCACTGACCAGAAAAGAAGGTTCTTTCCTCATCTAGATGATGAAGGGCTTAGCCATCTACATGATGGTGAAGCTGGTATTGCTAAGAAGCCAAGGCTGCCTGCAAGCAATGGGGAGCTAGAAGAAAAAACTTTATCCGAGGTACTAAAGAATCTAGAAAATGAAGTTCCCAACATGAAAATATTCACATACCGGCGTTTGGATTGGTCAAAAAGAGCTGCATCATTAGCATCTCTCATGAATGATGACTTTGTGGATCCAACTAAGGAACTGAACCTGCAAAACATGAGCAAATCAGGATCTGGTCATGATACTGCAATAGATCAGGTTGCAATAATCGAGCTGCTAGTTCCTTCTATATTTAGAGCTATAGTGTCACTGCATCCTGCAGGATCTACGGATCCTGATGCTGTGGCTTTCTTCTCTCCTACTGAGGTAATCATGTTTTCCAAAAGCTGGACTTCCAATAATGGGCACAGACGCACGATATTTTTTTTTAATGTTGACACTTAAAGTGGATTTTCTATTAGGGAGGAAGTTACCTGCATGCAAGAGGACTGTCAGTGCATCATGTTTTCAAGCATGTAACGGTAAATACTTCTTTTGTGTCCTTTTAATACTTGTTCCAAGTTCCAACGTAGCAGGCACAGCGAAACATGGTTTTAATGAATACATTGTTTTGATTATGTAGGAGCATGCTGATAAAGCATTGCAATACTTTGTCAGTGTTGAACCCAGTAAAGCATTGTCTCTATTGCTGGTAAGTTTCAATAAGCATTGGTAAATTGTGCAGTACAGTAATCCAGTCTTTCAAAAAGTTGATTACAATTGTTTGTACGGCATCATTATTTTACTTATTTTGGGCATTTTCCGCTGCAACAATATCAACTGTGTAATTCTAATTACTTAACATGTAACTTCTTGCAGCACTGGATTGCCAGTTATCAGACTCTATTTACAAAAGTTTGCAGGTAGACACCTCTTATATTTCTAACAGATAACAGATGTCCATTATATTATCACTGCAATTCTACATTCCGCTGTATAAGTAACACTCTGCGTTTACTTCACATGCAGTAAATGCCAGCGGCTTCTGCTGATGGACAAGTCCTTGGCTTTGCTTTTACCCCCAGTCCAGCGCCCATACCACCAGCCTTCTGGTGTTGGTTCTGATCCTCAGGATGCCTATCACATTGGGTGTTCTTCCTATGATGCCTGACTTCCAATGCATTTTAGCTAGGATGTTTCTGAGGATATCACCTGACAAACATGTAGGACGACCTAATATGTAAGGGCACAAGTGCTCTTGTCTTCCTTGGCGTTCCTGGAGTACATAGGAAGGGCGTGGCAGTGGCTGTGGCTTCATCTTTAGTAGTGGGCATTTCAGGAACAGATGTAAAACTTTGGACACATGTTTTGAGTTTTGTGCATTTCGATTTATCATTTGGGGCCTCTTTGGAATTTGGTAGATTAGCCATGCTAAGAGGCGGCTATCATATTGCCGATTCATAGACTTCAAATTTTTCATCCTACGCTTTACAGTAGTACAAGATATCATACATTAGGAGTTTATTTAAGTATCTGTCACCTTTAGAAGTTTATTTAAGCAGAAGTGAAAAGATGGGAGAGAAAGAGTTTGTGCAAGTACATATGTATTGATTTACCCCTTTTTTTTTTCCGACTCTCTGTAGAACATCTCTTTTCTGTAATTCCGCTACGAACAGGAGCTGCGTAGATGAATATATACATGTGCTGACTGCCCAGCTAATACTCAGCTAGTCAAGCGCTTCGATGATTAAACAAGAGAATGCAGTCGTAGTAACTACGAGTTCATATTGTAGCTGAAGTGGGGTTATTCGGTCTTTTCACTTCTTAAACTGGGTTGACAATTCAACTAACGCTTCACACTGTGACGGCTATGGTATTTTTTGGAAGAAAAAGGCTCGAACTTTGATGCTAAGCGAAGTTAAGAAATTCTGGTGGTATTTATTTTCCAAACCTGACATCCCACCTGTGCTATGAACCAAAATTTCATTTCCTAAAACACATCATGAGCACAAGACCCGCTCACCAGCTAAACACAAAATTGATTATAGTTAAGTGTACTCCAAAACATAAAACGCCCAGTAGTAAAGCATACTCTAACTGTCAGGCTCAAAGGCACATTGTGTTCACCCTAGCAAGTTTAAAGACATCATAATTTTCTCCGTCAATGTTCATCCTAGGAAATTGAACCAGGCAATTTGCAAATGCAGTCAAAACACTGGAACAATGAAACGACTTAACTGGTAATAGAAATATCTGTTCTATAAGTTACTGCTGAAATATCAGTAGCAACGTTTATTGCTTACAACTTATCGCAATGTATATACTAGAAAGAGCTAAACCAGGTGAGTGCATTTCCTGACTTAACCTAGATATACAATAACCAGTTTGTCAAGTATCTACAATATATATACATCTCAACGAAGTTCTCATGAAAGCCCTTTGCAACTACTCACTTCCAAGCTAGTGGTTTTACAAAAAGCTCTCTGCTGATCTTTCTGAACACCGCAAAACTCTACTATATATATACACTTCCACAGTACACACTGCTGACAAAACTATAAGACAGGCAGCAGGTGAAGTTAAGAGGTCTCCTGGAAAGATTGCGAGCGCGACATCGCTGCTGGATTCGCCTGCAGAGCACGAGCAGGACGAGAGTCTGATGTCTGGACCTTGCTCTCGCCTTTGGATTGGAATGGTTTGAAGATGCCAGGGTCGCCAGGTTTGATGCCGAGGGTGGCCCATATTGAACTCTTTGCTGCATCATCTGGATCATCGATACGGAGCGTCTTGGGAATCCATAATGATTTCTCCTCTTTTTCCTCTCTCAGTGGGTGAGAGTCTCTGGAATGTTTACCCAGAGGAGACCCATTGCCTGAACAGCTGCTGTTGCTTGATGATGATGGAGACATGCAGTCGTTAGTTCTGATCCACGGTATGTTCCATGTCGTGGCAGGCCAGCTCGATAAGCAACCCCAAAGTGCAGGTGGCACCAGAGGATATGGAAATGCTGGAGCAGGAAGCCTCGAGGGCGGCATCAAGGGGGAGTTCATCCATGGAGCTGGAATAGTGCTGCAGCTCTCAGATGGAGAAGCAGACTCGGACATACCTTTAGCTGGCACCATCATAGGAAGGTTGTTCCATCCTATGCCCCAAGGGTACATGTAAGGAGCTCCAAGGTAGTATTGTGGCATGGGGCTATTAACTCCATTACAGTAGACCGGTGCTCCATTCTTATCGACAGGTACTGCATTTTCAGGTAACATGTTGTATGATGTGATGGAAGAAGCACAAGAGTTATCTTCCTGATTTTCACTCGCTGGTACTGCTCCAGTGTTGGTAACATTCTGCTCCTTAATGCTCAGCACTGATGCCATTGATTCACAAAGTGGTACCTCAGGCCCAAATTTGAGAACCGCTTCATTTCTGCCAATTGGCTGTATAGGAGTTGAATGCGAAGATCCAAAAGCTTCAGGGTTCACTGACCTAGATATGTCCACTCTAGACCCCATCATGCAATCAGGGGCCATGAGTAAGTGACGGTAGTGCAACGATGAACTCTTACTTTTGCGCCTCCCAGCACCAACAGGTACATTTCTCATGGTTCCCCCGGCAGTCCAATACCTTTGGCAATTCTTACAGAAGTGCCTAGGTTGGTTAACATTGTAGTTGTTGTAATAGCAAAACTTTGTGTCCATACTGTTGCACCTAGGGCAAGGTAGGATCTTATCTGGCTTCTTAAGTACCTTGTCCTGGCCTGATTCATCATTTGCTGTCTTTTCATTTTCCTCCTTTGAGTCTGATGCTGCTTTTCCTTCGACATTATTCATCTGACCCTGATCTTCTTTCGAATTGTCCAAGGTAGATGTGCTGACTGGCTCTACACTATCTGTTGACTGCGATGCATCAACCCCCATTTCATCATCCTTCTCCTCTTGTGGCGCATCAGCAGTCACTTCATTATCCTTTTTCTCTTCTGGTGCATCGACCTTCATTTCATCATCTTCTTTCTCCTGTGGCACATCGACCTTCATTTCATTGTCATTGGTTTCTTCTATTTCCCTGTGCTGATCCTAAAAGATTGCCACAGAGGATATTAGCAAGGTACTTTAGTTCAAAGAAAGCTCTAGTATGAGACCCTTTTTAAGTTAGCAGGAAGTTTGGAAATTAAAAATTTTATGGGAGTATCTATCAGCAGGAAGAAATTGTATTTGTGCATAATTCATCAGCTCTATGGCATGGCAAAAGATTATATCATGCATGAACTTTTCAAAAATAAAAAGATATGTGGGAAATTTAAGGTAACTCAGATCAAATATAATCATCTTATTCAGCTAAATGTTTATTTCTTACAAAGAAGAGACATGTTATCTAACAGAAACTGTACCTCTTATATAGTCTTATGAGGCTAAATGTTGAAACTTTGGGAGCATTAAACTATCACATAGTTGGATGTCAAAGTCGTTGTGTAAAACTGTAAATTCAAAAGTTGGGATCCTAATTCTATCGGCTTTAGCCTTGTCCATGCATAGAGCATGCTGCACAGAGATATAATCTCAGATAACCCAACGACAACACCTAATCATCACTAAAATGTAAAATCGCATGATTTTCTTTTACTTTTACCATCTCATATTCCTTTTTGCTCACATAATTCACCACCTCATACAGCCTCAGGACAATCAGCTAGACGGCTACGCTTTCATTAAAAATCGTAACACAGATTAAATGCTGTGTTACGATTTTTAATGAAACCAGAACATCATATACGGTACTGGCTTGAAAGAAAGAAGAAAAAAAAAGTGACCACTCTTTCCGAAATAAAAGCGAAAAGGCAATGGTGTGGAAAGACAAGGACCACCACATGCTCAAAAGAACCTAGATTTTGCATGGATGTCCTACTTTGTACTCCTCAGCCATGACCACTTTCGAGGAGGCAAGGATTACAACACCGAGCCAATCAACTATGCTAATCGCTCTCTTATCTGCAGTTATCCCCAATCAAAATTAGCAACAACATAGAAACAGCTATTTTCAATCCTATTCAGCCTAAATCGAAGACAAGGACGGCACATGATGTGGGTGTAGATCACCCTAATTCGTGCTCTTATCCACACTGAAATCCAAACTGAACTTTTTTTTCCCTGCAGTACCTACTGATCAGGAAGTACACCCTAATTAGTAATTACGCAAAGTTTCATTATCTCTAAGAAATTATCCAAAGTAAGAATTCTCCGTGTCAATTTTTTTCAACTAAATTCCAAACCTTGATCGGATCAAGGAGCGCTTAATTTCACATAAACACATATAAAAAAATCAATTAAAAAAACAGTCGATCATATCAATTTGCTCCCTCCTCTTCTCCCCAACAACAACGAGAAGAAGCGACAAAATGCGTACGCGATCATCAAACAAATAGCTCACCTCATCCTGCGCTCTCTCAGCCTCCGCCGCCGCCGCCGCCTCAGCCAGCGGGATCACCCGCCCGAAGAGCCTTATACCCGGATCCTTGTCGCACATCCTCGATCCCAACCCGACAACGAACACCGCAACCTCCTCCTCAGCTGGCCGGAGCTGCGAGTGAAGGGGGGGAGGCGAGCAGAGCACACCTGCACACGCCGAGACGAAGACGAAGGCTAGAGAGAGAGAGAAGACGAGGGGGGCAAAGTGGATATAGCTTCTCGCTTAGCTAGTCTCCTCTACGAATGGGACGAAATGGGGAAAAATAAAAAGGGCACGAGAAATTTCGTTAGGGTGTGGGCGTGCTATATTAAAGGAGGTGTTTAGTTGTCTTGTACCCTCCCAAAAACCTGTATTTACATATACGCCCTCCACAAAAGCTAGACATTTTGCGGTGGACTAGGATGGACAAGTTCGACTCGTTAATCTTATCGAGCTAAGGGGTTGTTTAAATGAGACTAAAATTTCTAGCTACATGTCATATCGGATGTTTGGACACTAATTTAAAATATTAAACATAGACTAATAAAAAATTAATTTCATAAATGAGTGGTAATCCGTAAGACGAATTTTTTAAGCCTAATTAATCTATAATTAGAGCATGTTTACTGTAGCATCACATAGACTAATCGTGGGTTAGTTAGGTTCAATAGATTCGTCTCGTGAATTAGTCCAAGATTATAGATGGGTTTTATTAATTGTCTACGTTTAATATTTATAATAAGCATCAAAACATTCGATGGGACAAGGGACTAAAAATAAGTCTCTTGTCTCAAACACCATCTAAAAGTTGAGATCAGGTGAGCTCGCTCAGATATATCATTTAACTTATCTCTATAGTTATAAATTTCTATTTTGTCATATATTAACATTAAGGTAAACACTATCCCTCCGTCTTAAATGTAGCTATCTAGGATTGACTATTTAGGATTTTCAATCTTGACAGAAAGTACGTACGTATTCATAATCATCAGATGAGATAAGTTAGATGTATGTTAGAACAGATAGATTAACTAATAAATAACTTACCTAAAACAAAATGGTTTAAATGTTATTATAAGACTAAGCACTACTAACATACCTAAAAATATAAATATAGTGACAGCTCAGTTTAACTGGGAACAATATCCGTTCAAGCCAATCTAGGTAAAAGCATGGCACTAGCCGATCCGAGCCACGAGTTCTAAACTTTCCTTTCCCGCATTCCTACCCTAGATTGACAGGGGGACGGTTCTGTAAATACAGGTATCTCTCAGGGACGTGGACGCGAAACTGCGGCTCGATCAGAGGTCGACGGCGGAGGGAGCACCGGGGGAGGACAGCTGGCGTCCAGGTCAGCGGCGCGGGGGGCTCGTCAGCCACGAGTTTTCGTGGCTGGGAGGCGCCCCGCGGGGGGGGGGGGGTGTGACGTCAGCTCCGGCCGCGGGGCAAAAAGGGCGCGGCGAATCTTGGCGAAAAGCGGAGGGCGCGCCCCCGCCCACCGCTTTTTTCTATTCCGCCTCTCTTTTTCTCTCGCTTTTTCGGGGCCTTTTTTTTCTCGCTCTTTCCTTTTAAAAATTGGACGGGTACACTTGTGGAGGTTGGGCGTGCTTGTCAGTGGGACACGTCGCGGGGTGGTTGGGTTTTTGGGTAGCCGTTTCCACGTCCCACGCAGGACAGCTGGTGGGCCCCGGTTGCTGCCGATTGGCTGAGGAACATTGCGCTGTTTTTGGCTGAAGCATGGGAATACCGGGAAATTGGGGGAAATTTAGGACCAAAAATTAGTTTAAGTCACTCAATCCTAAAATATAATTATACATAGAATTTATTTATTTTTCTATAATATAAGCATTGTTCTTATAATCTAAATCAAAAGAAGTATATCTGCTCTCAACTGCTCGTAAACCATCCACACAAGTAAGCTAATGTGTAATTTATAATTAATTTTAGTTCAACTCAGGGGTGTTTGGTTCCACCAAACTTTTTTTTAAGTCCCTGTCACATCGAATGTTTGGCACTAATTAGAAATATTAAATATAAACTATTAATAAAACCTATCTCATATTTTGCACTATTTCGCGAGACGAATCTACTGAGCCGCTACAATAAACATTAGCTAATCGTGGCTTAATTAGGCTTAAAAAATTGTCTAATGAAATAGTCTTTATTTATGCAATTAGTTTTGTTATTTGTCTATATTTAATACTCCTAATTAACGTCCGATGTGACAAGGGACTAAAAAAAGTCCTTAGATCCAAACACCATCTCAATAAGCTAAATGATAATCCACGTCCATCCATACTCTCAATACTAAATTTCACAATGTTGTCGAATAAATGAGTAGGCATCCAAAGGTCTCTTAATCAGATTATCCACGCCACGTTTTGATAAAGCACATTTTTTTAAAGAAAATAAAAACTTTCTCTATCAGTATTTTGTTACGTTTATATGATACACTACATGCTCTGCATACAAAAACCACTTCCGCACAAATATTCGACGATATCAAAAAGAACAGTCCTACGTGTGATGCCAAAAACCAGCTGAGCCGCAGATCAAAATCCGTTAGCTCACGAGAAGGCCCTGTCGTCCTCGCAGGCCACGTGGCTAGAGATCTTTTCGCTGGAGACGATCCCCTCCACAAGTTTTGTTTCGAGTAAAAAGAATATAATAATTTTAAAAAAATAGGGGGGCTTCCAACATTTATTCGTGCCACTTGTTATAGTACTCACTTGGGTCTAAGCAAATGATGGATTTTTTGGTTGGTTGTCTGTGCGTTTGTGGGGGGCCCTGGGTTGCTCTCGTCCACGTGGTGTTGCGGATAAATGGTGGAGAGAAAAGGAAGTCCTTTTTGGTGGAATCAATGTGTCGAAATTTTGAAGTTTGAACTATCCGCTTCATCCTAAAAATATAGCTATATTCTTATTCAGTTTTTAAAAATTGTATTGGGGCGAGCTTTTTGGAGCCAAAACAAACTGAACCAATCTATTAAACAAAACAAGTTAAGTCATTATTGTATATTTAATTATGTTTTTCTGCAACTTTTGTATACAAAAGACAAAAGTTGCTTTAAAACCATAAATATATCCATTTTCAATTATAAAATAATCAGTATATAATTGATCATGCTCTAATGACTTATCTCATTTTGATACAGTAAGTTGGATCAACCCAACCCGGTGTCAAACAACTCACCTTAAAAATATACTCTGTATTTTCATAATTTAAGACTTTTGTCTAAATCCATTACCATCTATATGAATCTAGTTAACAATAAAAGTTTTGCATTATGATACGGAGATTACTATCTATCTCTCTATGTATTTATTCATTTGATTCAATCACAATCATTTTTCATCTAAATTCTCGTCCACTCTGTCATTCTAGCCTATCATAACCACCCCTAGGTTAGTATGATCATTTGTCTAATTTAAAAAAATATGGAAATATCATTTATTTTGCCTGTTACTTACTTTATTATAAAAAAACTTTAAGCATGACTTGTCATTTTTTATATTTGTACTAAATTTTTGAATAAGTCGAATGGTCAAATATTGCAAAAAAAAGTCAAACATCTTACGTTACGAAATGGAGGTAATATATGTATTTCTGGACGGAGAGAATATGTGTTTATTTGGGCAAAGGCGCAAGTAGATTGTTGGCACAAATAATTTTGGATTGTAAAATTAACTTTAAAGTTTGTTCGGACGTTTTATTATCATCTGTTTCTATCTTCCAATTACTACCTTTATCCCCCAAAAATTCCATTTCCAACTCCTATCGTTTGTTTCACAAAGATTAATTTTTATCAATTATTATGTTGGAGTTCGGCAAAATAGAAGATAGATGCATTTGGATTTGAAAAAAATTAGGAACAAATGCATTGTGTTTTTAAAAAAGCAAAGGACATTTTTTAATAGGTACATGTGAAATAAGTTAAAGTATTTGCGGATCCAGTAGTATGAATTTAGACCAATAAAGTACAAAAATCTTTTTTGTTAGTTCGTACCTGCGGCTTAGAACTCGCAGCCATAAAAATTCCTCCAGGTAGAAATAGTACGCAGGTTTTAGCGCCAGAAAAAATAAGGCCCCGTTTAGTTTGCAAAAAGTTTTTAAAAAACATCAAATCAATTTTTTTTGACTCGTATGGAGTATTAAACGTACTCTGATTACAAAATAAATTTCAGATTCTGCCTGAAAACCGCGAGACGGATCTTTTGAGTCTAATTAATCTGTCATTAGTACATGGTTACTGTAGCACTTAATAACTAATCACGTTCTAATTAAGCTTAAAAGATTCGTCTTACGATTTCTCGCATAACTGTGTAATTGGTTTTAATATTTATATATATTTAATATTTTATTTATATGACCAAAGATTCGATATAATGTTTTTAAAAAAGTTTTTGCCAGGCCTAAATAAATAATTTCACGACCGAGTCCAGGGGCAGCCAGACCTTTCCGGGGATCCTTTTCCAGTTTGAGGATCAGAAGGGACCCACCACCCAAAGCCTTTCAACGAGACGGCTTGCCGGCCGGCCAGCCAGCAATCCGGCAAGCATGTGGCCGCCGGGAAAGAAGAAAACCGCCGCGCCGGACGGACGTTACGTACATTTTGATGTTTATATCAGCAAAAAAAAACACATTAACTAACTATTAAAGTTTATTTTACTCTCTCGAAACTATTTTATTAGATCATCGAACTCCTAGACTATTTGTAAACTTCTTTTTCATCATAAACAATTAGAAATATTTCACTTTACTCCTTAATCACATGTATCTTTTTTTTGTTTCCTTTCGTATAAATGGTATTTTAAGTTTAAACTTTTAGAGCCACAGGCACCAGTATTGTCAAAGTTCTAAATTTATTTTTAAGTCCATTTCTTGAAATTTAAAATATAGGTATTTAAATTAGTATAGTTTAGACGTAAGTAGATGTATTTCAATTTTTTATATGACCAAGTTTCAGTATAAAATATGACTTGTATAGAGACAGAAAAAAGAGAAATATAGCTGGGAAGTAAGGTCAAACATTTTCAATATTTCTGGGTTTATAGTGGACCTAAAGATAGTTTAGAAGGTAAAATAGTTCGAGTAAGTAAAATAAACTTATTCTTTACACGTAAAATTTTTAAACGTATCCTTAGTGGATATAAACATAAATACCAGAAAATAAACTATAATAAAAATCTTCAAATCAACTTTAAATTTAATATTTTAAAAATGAAATTTCAAATTATTATAAACACTTATAAACACGAGTAGAAAATGATAAGGGTGTATTGGCACCACCACAGCCACTCGTCACCACGCCACGTCCTCAGTCCACGGCGAGTGCACAATACCACGGCGCGCGGCGGCCGGCCGGTGCAGCCTTTTTTCCTCCTCCCCGGATGGGAGCAAACGTGGCTACTTAGCATACGACTACACGAGTATACGCTACTACTCCTACACTGTACAGTACATGCTGTACTATCGGTAGTACTGGTGCGGGTGCTAGAAAAAGAGGATTTTGGGTACCTCGCAAGCTGCCAAAACCAGGATACCGCGCTCCCGCGAATTCCATACGGTAACCGCAAAAACCAGAATGAATTTGAATCCAAAAAATTTGAATTTAAACTCGCGCGGTTTTGCACGGTTACCACGCGGTTTCGCGGTAAGCACTTGATGAAACAGCGCATGAAAACCGCGGTAATCGTGGTTTCCCGCGCGATTTTTGTGGTCGAAACCGCGGTTACCGCGAGGAGACCGCGGGTGTGATTTCAAATAAAAAAACTTTAAAAAATCTAAAAAATACATAAAAACAGAAAAATATTTTGTGATTATATTCATGACATAGAAAAATAGGACATGTTATAGGGGAAACAAGAAATTTCCCACATGACCTTTTCTAAATTCTTGATATTGTAACACACAATCATACACCGTCATATCACCCTTTACCAAATAATTCACACCAATAACAAGTAACAACAGCTTTATTTTGATTGCTGCGTCACAAGTCATAACTATACCTACTACCAATTATTACTAATGTGCACGTATATTTTTTCTCCATACATATTTCCCATATATCCATCGTTGTATATTTGTATTTTAATATTATGTACTCTAGTGTCTAGTGTAAATTAATAATGACTTAGCAATAAAATATTCTTAACCATCTTCCGATGGAATATTATTTGCAATATGCTATTTTAATTTTGTATTCCGAAATTCTCGTTTATAATTTTTAATTCCACCGGAAATACATTTTTTCATGAATTTCTTTGACAAAATTACGATATATATCAATATATACAACATATATTTTGTTTAATTAAATTTTCTTAAATTTTTTAAATTTTTCTCAAATTTAAACTCAGTTATCGTGGTTTACCGAAACCGTGCCCCCTGCTGACCACGCGGTTACCTCCGTGTGAACCACGGGATCGTGAACACTGGTAAGGAGGGCCCACATGTAGGGGACTCGGAGAGTCGAAGGACGGGAGGAGGTGCTTTTGTATGCTCGCACCTGTCTTTTCGCTTTCTTTTATTAAATTTTAAAATTTAAATTTATGATTAATTTTAGATTCTTACTTAAATTTTATTTTTAGCATTAACTTTTATATTTTTAATCATATATATAAGTTTTATTTATAACTAATATTTTATTTAAAATATATCGTTTGACTTTTTTCTTAAAAAAACTAAACAATCAACTTTTTTTTTTTGAGAACATAAACAATCAACCTTAGTCCTCGCTTCGTGTTGTGCGTTGCGTCCAGCCTACGCGCCTGCCAGATGGCTCCGGCGGTGGGGCCAGCGGTTGCATGCAAGATTTCCTGTTCGTGGTTGGGACCTTCGAGTCATCTATCTGCAGCGCAACTGCGCAAGGTATATCGGATTGAGGGTGTGGTCTGCCTTAAAGAGCAAGTTCATCTAATAATTAATTTATATAATAGTTATCTATAAAGTATATACTATATTATTAATACCTAGGGCACGTGGCCGTGTTCGGTAATTGGCAGAGGATAGGTTAGTTATCCGGTATAGAAAAATTAGTAATAGATTAGTATATGATTAGTTAGTTATTAATTATAAAAAAATAAAGTAGATTAATATAATTTTTAAAACAACTTTCCTATAAAAATTTTCGTAAAAAATAAACCGTTTAGCAATTCGGAAAGTGTGCGCGCAGAAAATGAGGTGGATTAGATAACCAACCGGCGGTGCCGAACATAGCCCAAGTCATATCTATCATATACACATTATACCTTAAAGTCCAGTCCATACTGCAGCTGACTACAAACTACAAACTATAACTCGTTACTCTTCTTTCTACACTCTTATCTACTTAAAATATGTTTATAATTGTTTTATAGTCTACTATTATACCTGCTCTAATTTGCTTCCTGCAAAGGCATACATAATCGTACTATCTAAATAGGTACTATCTAAATACGCGTGCATTCTATGCTTTTGGGTCCGTTTAGTTAAAAAAAACTCACATCGAATCTATATTGCCCTATATTTCTCCTCCTTTCCTTTTGTGCTTCAATGGCAACACATTGAAGGAAACAATTGTTTGCTAATTATTGTTTGTTATAATTAGCAGTGAAGGGATACATTGTGAACTGTCTCGTGAAAGAGCAAGTAGCCTAGTAGTTGCAGTGATCTGAATAGCATCTAAGATCCTAGGTTTAAATCTTCATAGGAGCATAAATTTTAGATCAAGTATTTGAGTGACTAAGTCCCATACTTAGACTAAGTTCTTAAAATTTTCAAAATAAAAAAAATATTATAGATATTCGAGTGGATATAGAGAGGGGACAAAAATATTCTCCGATAAAAATCGTGAACTGTCTGAACTTATGGGCTATACAAGGTAGGGATTTTGGGCCACATGGAAGACCCATGAACTGGCGAACTGGTAAGGTGGATTTTGGGGCCACGGCGACTTTTTTTTTTCAATTCACAAAAACACGGTAGGAATTAGGCTTTTATTTTGGTTGGGCTGGGCTTGCAGGGGGTGATTTCTATTTGGACAGACTGCCAGTCGTCTATGTGGTGGAAAAAGGCAACAGTATATTTGCAAATAAACAATTCCATGAATAAAACTTTTGTATACGTGTTCTTAGCGATTTAAATGTTAAGGCTGAAAAAAATTCGATGAAAAAACTTAAAATCAACTTCAAATTTAAGTTTGAAAATTTAAACTTTTACTTATAAACATAAACATAGCAAGTAGAGAAAAAAGAGGTGAAAGACTGTCAAGCCATTATGTCTTTAATATGGTGTATTTAAGTAGCAGTTCAAGGGGTATGTTCAATTAGTCTACGTGCTTGTTTTTCGCCTATGCTTATACTTATATATAAGCCAAAATTTGAAATTTCTCTATTAAATTTGAAGTAGATTTTGGTTTTATTTCATCGTAATTTATTTTTCATCCTTGTGCTTTTAGATCTTTAAGAACATGTACATAAAAGTTTATGAAAGTTTTATTCATAAAATGTTCTTCGTTTGCAAATAGTTTTTTTTGCCTTTTTTCTAAAAAAATGAAATCGGAAGCAGAAGTGGTGGAGGCAGGTGGGCATGTACCCCATTCTCTTCTCGCGGTTGTGGCCAAAGATCAGCAGAGGTTGCGGGTGAACTCGAGAAGACGAAGGAGGAGGAGCAAACCCACCTCATCTCATCTATTCAACCAAACCAAAAACAGATCCAACTTATCCCTTTAAACAAACAAAAAAATAAGACAAACTCATCTTGCAATCTAGGGATAACTCTAACCCATCCCACATCGTCCACAAAACGAACACATTCCTAGTTTTTCCATATTTTTGTCAGCTAGCTTCTTGTTGGCCACCTTTTAGAATCTTAAGATTCCTAAACAAGACCAAAGTCATGTTTCACGCATGCAAATGAGAGCTCGTTGCCCCTCTTCTCAATCTTCTTGCCTCCACCCACCGTCATCCAGTTTGACTTGTTTAGCTCAACTAATTTGAGCACAACGAGCGTCGAATCGCTAGCCCTTTCCTCCACTTAGCAATTCATTGTTAGTCGCCTTCATCCTGCTTCAACCACCCAATTGCCAAATCAACAACCATGAACCCATATGGTACGTCCGATTTAGGCACTATAAAGATGATGACAAGCTTTCAATCTCTGGTAATGCTCATGAACCAGGGACATCGGACTTCACTCATCTACCACATTGATGCATTTGCTCATTTCTCCCCATCATCGCCGCTACTGCCATCACTATCGTTGTCGTGGTGCCTTTTTCACTAAACACTCTCTCCCCCACAACCGGTCCTGTCTTTCAGTAGCTGAAACATGGAATCTTGTAGCCCTTAGCTCACCACCGTTTTAGCCATTGATCTTATTGTTCTGATTCCGATGAACAACATAGTGACTCATCGATGACAGGAAAATTCATTATTCGCCATCAAATACACACATATGTCGATATTTCCCATATAATTCATGTAACTTTTGAAATTTGTAACTAGAAATATGAATTATTTTGTTTGGTGTCTCTCCATCTATTCAATCGCACTGTTTGTCGATGTTCGTCCTTAGCCATTGCGTCGCCAGGCACAACCACCGTCACTTAGTACTGCTGCCACAACAACAAACACTCCCCGCATGTGCTGGGAGAGCATGAGCAATAGGAGGACCATCATGTGCTAGGGGACGCCAGCAGCGACAAGTTTGACCTTGACCTTTGTTGCGCCTTCCTTAGCCACTATTCAACGTTATTGTCTTAGCCCACACAATACTCTCAATCAGATTCGGTTTACAAATCAAAATCACTTGAATTCAAGAAGAATGACAATGCTCAATCTAATTTTATTTTTTGGAGAAGAGTGTGTCAAGAGCTCCATGGAAGAAGTTTTAGAAACTAGCGCTTATGCAACTGTAATCCTTACATACACCAGACAATGCACAACCCCTTGAGGAGGCCCTCCACTACGACTCTCAACATCAATCCTTAGCTTCACCATGCGGCATTCAATCCCTTGTAAAATATGGTATACCAAACTTGGACTACTATAATATTATCAATATCCTCTAAAATTATGAACATGGTAACAAATAAAAATAATATGTGTAGATTGTGCCAATATTAAGATAAATCTTACATCCTACTCCATCTATTCTATGTGAATTTTTATGTTTTTTTAAAAATGTATCTAGATATTTTTTCTAGATATATTTTAAAAATATACAAATACTTACTACTCCGTCCCAAAAAAAGCATTTGTGGGTTTTTAATATCGAGCGTTTGACCATCTGTCTTATTTGAAAATTTTATTAAAAATTAAAAAAAATAGTCACACATAAAGTACTATTCATGTTTTATCATGTAGTAACAATAAAATATTAATTATAAAAAAATTTCAAATAAGACGAAGAATCAAAAATTCTAGAAAAAAACGCAGAAATTCGTTTATTTTGGGATGGAGGTTGTACATTTTAGAACGGAGGAACATATTTGATCAATTAATGATTTAGTTGTGGAAGAAAGAAAAAAATTCATTCGTGGTGCCTATTGCCAAAGACAGTCTGCCTAGTTAGAGCAGATACTAAGCCCGCTATAAGCATATTTAAAAAGATAAGAGGGGAGAGGGAAGATGTGGACTATTAATTTATAACCAGCTGTAGCACGGACTCCAAGACACAATATGCAGATGACATGTGAGACCATGTATTAATATTTTATAGGTAACTATTGTCTGAATTGGCTATTAAATTGACTATAGATAAATTAGAGCTAGTAGTTGGCTATACTATTGAACTTGCTCTTAGCTGGCTGCTTTTGAAATTTCAAACCACCATGTTAGGAGTTAATCAATCCAACATCATTATGCGGGTCCAAAACCGATGCGTTACTGATCTCAGCGGGGCCAAGAATAAAAAAAGGTTTAGGGGGTGTTTGTTTTGAGGGACTAAACTTTAGCCCTTAGTCACATCAGATGTTTGACACTTATTATTAATAGTAAACGTAGTCTATAAATAAAACCCATACATAATCTTGGACTAATTTGCGAGACGAATCTAATAAGCCTATTTAATCCATGATTAGCCTATGTAACACTACCGTAAACATTTACTAATTATGAATTAATTAGGCTCAAAAAATTCGTCTCGTGGATTAGCTCTTATTTATGAAATTAGTTTTTTGATTAGTCTATACTTAATACTAAATTAGTGTCAAACATCCGATGTGACATGAGGCTAAAAAGTTTAGCCCCATCTAAACAACCCTAAGTGTGTACTGGCGAAAGCATGTTGACTTAGGCGTGTCTTTGTAGTTGCACTGCCACCCATGGTACCAACTTGCCACAAACTTTGTTTGCCCTAATTTGGTACGAGCCGCAGCTAGATTAGACTAATTAAACTTGTTCAGAAAGCACATAATCAATTGTTAACCCTATCAATCTCTACCATTACTCATAAACTTTATGAACAGTGAACCCAGCGACACCAATACCTGCTAGCAAGGCTCCAGTGTCAGTGTCCAGCTCGGTAAGAAACGGTTCTCTTCTCGTAGTAAGATAAGATGAGAACACGCGACAGCCAACCGACCAGCTGATTAAGCTCCAAACATGAGACAAAAGATCCTCAAATTAATCGTGGGGGCAGGTGCAATTTGAGACTAACTCTGACAAATAATTGAACCTCTAATCACCTTACAGTTTCTGACTCGCGAGGGTTGGTTGTTTGAATATTTCGTAAAAAAGACAAAACGATATATTTGTAAATAAAAAATAATTTGTAAATAAAAATTTTATATACATATTATTAGCAATATAAAAGTCAAGAATAGAGAATAAATTTTAGTGAAAAAAAATCTTAAAATTAACTTTAAATTTAAAATCCAAAATTTAAATTTCAGCTTATAAGTATAAGCATAAACAAAAATATGGAGCGACGATCTGCGAGCCTGTTCGAACAGGGGGTGTGATCTGATTTGTTTAATTAGTCCAGCTGGGGCAAGATCCTATGATGGGTTTAGCAATTTTCAAACGCTTAAATAATGCAAGCAGGGTTGGTGATTAGCGGCTGAGAATCTCTTGCCGGATGGGAACAAAAAGTCCAACCCGACACCACGCAGGGCAACCGGGAAAGGACTGTGCGTTCGTTCGGCCACATTATTCTATCTCATTTTACAACAAGATGATTTCATCGACATATCAAATACAATACATCATCGATATCAGATCTAATATTAAAAACAAGATGATTATGATAAGTATCAAACATGATATTTTATCGGTATCAGATCTAATATCGCACTAGTATCAGATGATGTTAGTGCGGTAACATATGATACTCGGTTCTCGCTGTTTGGCGCCGCCGTTGACCGCCGCTGGCTGCTCCTGTCACCGTTGTCGTCGTCGCCGCAAGCAGCGAGTATATATCTCTATTCTCGGTTAATCGCGGACGACAGCAGCGAGCAACGCAGCACTGACGTTGTTGTCAACATATACGGTCGCAACGCCACTAGGTTAATCGCGGAGAGATCAGTTCGTGCGGCAAAAGAAAACAATTAACGTATTGGAATTTTGCAGCAATCTAGCTATTTCTAGTGAAAATCCTACAAATTTCCTGTGTTTCAAACAAACCATTAGATATGAAAAGATTACTCATATGAATCAGGCACCTGCTGCCGAAAGGCCTCCACCCAGGGATCCCGGCGGATGATGTATCTCAAGAATTGGCGCAAAAACTCTTCTTCCACTTCTTGGAGTAAAGATGCCTATTGTGCGAGAAAAGCCAAAGAATAAGGCCCTGCGACAACAACAATGACGATGGATTCAGATTCATTTAGAACGTATAGACTTTTAAAAGTACTTCCTACGTTTTGTAACACAATGTTTTAATTACGTTTAGATTTATCTATATATATTAACAATATACATATATTTTTATTAATTTATAAATAAATCTAGTTAATTCTAAAAATCATGTACCGAATATTTGACCTGTGCTGAGCACTGCCAACGACACTCCCCACATGTGTCGCACGCTTTACGGGGCACGCGTAGCGGCGTAGGCTTAGCTACGCACTCTTTTTTTTTTTCCTTCTTTTTTTCTCGTCTATAAAGTGGTTACTGTGCAGAGGTCAAGCCACACACACAGGTCGGGTCGGCACGGGCACGGCAGGAGGACGAAGAAGAAAAGGAGTAGCGACCGAAAGAAAGAAAACCAAAAGAGAGTATTGAAGCAGCGAGCGGCGAGGCGAGCGAGTCCCGGCAATGGCGATGGCGCAGCCCGGGCCGCAGCAACGGCGGCTCGGCCTTGGCGCCCTCCCCCTCGCGGCGGTGCTTCTCCTCCTGCTCTCCCTCTGCCTCCTCGCTCGCGCCGGCGCCGCCGTCGCCGCTACGGTCTCGGCTGAAGGTATGCCACCTCGCCCTCGTTGGCCGGCCGTCGTCTCCGTCTTTCTTTGGCTTATTTTCATGTGTCGCCGTGTTTTCTTGCAGCCAATCTCGAACGGAAAGAGGGAGCGATGATGGCGACTGCACCTGAGGAGGAGGACGCCGTGGTAGGACAGGTTCGCCTTCCTCTGCCTGATTGGTGATCGTGGCCGCCAATATAACTCCCCTGTCTTTTCGTCTTTTCTTTTGCTTATAAATTAAAATTAAAATTTTCAATTCTTAAATTTAAAGTGGATTTTATGAAATATTTTACTAAAGTTTATTTTACAAGCCTGGCTTCATAAAATTATATATATAAAAGTTTTATTTATAAATTATTTTTTATTTGAAAATATGCCGTGTGAATTTTTTATAAAAAAACCAAATATCACCACCTAATTTCTGACACTGTTATTCATCTTGTTCTTGATCGATATAATATTTGCGTGTGACAGGAGGCCGCGGCGGAGGGTGACCGGCCGGAGAGGATGGAGATGGAGACCATCGACGACTACGTCCCGTTCGGCGCCAACAACCGGCACAACCCGCATCCATGATCACATGCCGAATCTTTAGTACTGCTTCTGCTTGCCTTTTAGCCTACACGGTTAGTTGTTTGATCGATGCGAGATCATCCTGTACCTGTAACTGTGTTAATCTGTAGTCATGCAATTGTACTTCACCTAGGATGTCTGCTTCTCGTTTTCGTATTAGAAAGAGAGATCGAGACAAGCATCTCCAGTTTTGTCCGATCGAGTTCATGCAGCTCTGCAAGCTCTTGAAATGGAGGCAGCACACATTTGTCAACTCACAGGGAGAGCTCGGTTTTAGCGGTGAAAGGTTGTGCTGTCGACCCTAAATTTCACGTAACGGAATGCTGAAAAGCAACCATGTGGACAGGACGCAGCAATAACTAAGAACTGCACCTGAGAGATCTCTACTCACCAACACGATCAAATCCGGCACGATATATGTCGATAAACACTAATCTGCTAATAGCCTCCTCTTTTCATTTTTAGTTGTGCTTATAAGTTGAAATTCAAAATTTTAATTGAAGGAGGTTTTGGAGTTTTTTTCGTGGTGGTTTATTTTTTAGTCTTAACTTTTAAATAAATAAAAAACATATATTAAAGTTGTATTTAAATATTATTTTTAAATTTATAAATATACCGTTTGATTTTTGACAAAAAAATCACCCCTCAAAAATACATCGACTATTTAGGGACTGTTTGGTGCTACATAACTTTTTTTAGTCCCCGTTACATCGAATGTTTGGACATTAATTAAATTATTTAAATATAGACTATTAATAAAATCCACCTTATACTCCGGACTATTTCGCGAGACGAATCTATTGAGCCTAATTAGTTCATGATTAGCGAATATGATGCTACAGTAAATATTTACTAATCGTGAGTTAATTAGGCTTAAAAAATTTGTCTAATGAAATAACTTTTACTTATACAATTAGTTTTATTATCAGTTTATATTTAATACTTCTAATTAACGTCCAAACATCTAATGTGACAAGGAAAAAAAATCGAACCCCTTCGTTCAACACATCAATAAACAATAGCCCACCACCGCTCCACGACAGTTGTGCCTGCCAGCTGAACGTGCAATGGCCGATGGGGAGGGCTGGGGACTTGGGAATGGACACCGAGTTAGGAATGGCAATCCATATCAAAACCACGGTTTCTTTTGTAAAGTTTTTAATCGCTATATGCTACTTCCACCATCACAAAATATATAAAAAATATTTTTTTTTAAAAAAATACCATTAGGATGGCCTCCTGCGCATCTGCCACTCACAGAAAAGTTCGTTTTCAGCAAAAAAAAGAAGTGCTATTGTCGACCACAATTTCACACGATGGAATGCTGAGAAGCAACCACGAGGACAGGATTTAGCTTTAAGGAACAGAGATCTACTTACTCGCCAACACGATCAAATCCGGCGCGACTTCGATGAACACTAATACACTATCAATGACTCAAAATTCGTCAGCTTCAATCACAAACACGGCTCACCATGCCTCCTGCGTCCTGCGGAGCACGTGCTCGTCTCGTCGGCAAGGGAAAGGGGCGTCGATCGTCCATGGCAGCCACGGCAAAGGGTCGAAGAAGCGGCAAGGGGAGGGGAGCCGGGGAGGTGCTCAGGTGAGCTCGATCGGCGGCGGGGTGGCCCCGGGAGAGAACCACCTCGAGGGCAGGTGGCGCCCGTGAGGCCGTCGGCGGCGATGACGCCGGCCGGTGGCGCCGTGGGTGAGACTAGGGATTAGGGGAATGCTCGTCGGGTTAGGAATTGCAATCCATATCAAAACCATGATTTCTTGGTAAATTTTCAAATCCGTCCGTCCCAAGATATAATGAATTATGCGGTTTTCCTAAGCAAATAAAAAAATGGGCGAAAGAACAAACATATACCTTAAAAGGCTCAAACTACGATGGAGAGACATTTAACTTTTTGTCACTCTTACAAATGTTTATAATAAATTTATCACTGGACTTACATGTTATAGGCTCATGAGGGCCCACATGTCATAGAAAGCGAGTGACAAATCTATTTTGACCACTCGTAAGAGTGACAAAAAGTTAAATTTTTCTATAAAAATGTTATAAGCGTTAGTAGGTAGGGAATAAACTAATGTGGAGGTTTATGTGAAAAATAATCCAATACAATAGTTAGGTTCGTGTAAACGGTATCATATGATTCAGTTAAAACTAGTTATATTAAGACAAATAGAATGGACTAATTCCTCGTACTTTGGGACAAACGAGGGACCGAGTGTATATAAGCATCTCTAACCATTCATCTAAAATTGGTCTTCTATATCTTCATTTGGATGATCATCTAAACTAGTTTTATCCTTCATATATCTATGTACTCCACTACTCCACTAGATTATGACATCCTCTATATCTCTTTAGAGGATAAAGATAGATCATCCAAATATAAATGTTCTCTCATAATATGGATGACATCTAAAAATAGATGATAGGATGACCGTTCTGCTGGAACTTAATTTGTAGTCTTCATCCTCTATTTTTAAGATAGAGGATATGATAGATGAGCTGTTGAGGATGCTCTAGTTTCTACATCCAAAACAAAGGTTAATTTTGCAAAATGCTGTAAATATGTTTTAATGGGTCAGGCCCATTAATTCACTGGGTTTCCCAGTGCCCCTAAACCAGGAGGCATCGGACGGCTCAGGTCCTCCCATCCACCAGTGTGTCGTCTTCGTGGCCATTGCAAAACGTGCATGGATACATGCGAGAATGGAGGGTTTTGACTGGTAATACCTCCCTCTCATAATAACTTTATTTTTTGTTTTTTCTGTCGAACGTTCGTTTTATTTAAAAAAATTATAAAAAACTTAAAAAATTAGTCATACATAAAAAATACTATTCATATTTTATTATTTAGTAACAATAAAAATATTAATCGTAAAAAAATTTAAATAAGATGAAGAATCAAAACATTATATAAAAACTAAAAAATGAAATTATTATGGAACGAAGGAGGTAGCAGTGCATTAGTGCAATGTACCACTGTTTTTGGCCTGCGTCGTTTCCGTTTGCCTTCATCGTTTGGGTGTGGTGCAATAAGAGAAAAATAGTACCCTATTTTATATTATAAAAATTTAAATTTATCTAGATTTATTTATGTACTAGAAAAATTGCCCGTGCGTTGCAACGGGTAGAGATAATTTTAATTAGACATGATTAGGAATGATCTCATAGCTTAAATTGGAGTAGAGGTTTTATATGATTTGAATTTGATTTTATACTTTCTATTAAAAAACAATTCAAGAAAAATCAGTGGTATCATCTATTAAAAACAAATTAAAAGCTACAGTAAGACCGATTTCATGGTTGGGATAAGTAACCGGCACGGAAAACGTTATAGGGGATTAACATGTCATTAATTAATTATTATCTATAAAATTATAAAAATAGATTAATATAATATTTTAAAGCAACTTTTTTATAATTTTTTTACTAAAAATACAACGTTTATTGATTTGAGATATATGTCCACACGAATAAGTAGAAAATTTGGATGCAAACTGCATGCAGGTTACATGCATCTGTGGCCTGCGGCGAGGAGGCCTCGGTCTGGTTTGTCTGGGCCCACTCAATGCATGCACGATCAGGGTTCGAGAACCGCGCCCTCCGCCGAGGCACGGCTTCGGTAAGCCGCGGTAATCGAATTTAAATTCGAGAAGAATTTAAAAAAATTGAGAAAATTTAATGAAAAAAATATATGTTGTATATGTTGATATATAGTGTAATTTTGTCAAAGAAATTAATGAAAAAATGTATTCCCGGCGTAATTAAAAATCATAAACGAGTATTTCGGAAAACAAAATTAAAAAATAGCCTATTACAAGTAATATTTTATAGGAAGATGGTCAAGAATATATTGTGTTGAGTTATTATTAATTTACACTAGACACTTCGGTACATAACGTTGAAATACAAATATACAACGATGGATATATGAAAAATACATATAAAGAAAAATTATACGTGCATCTTAGTACATACATAATAGTTTTATTTGTAATAATATGAGTAGTTGGTATAGTTGTGACTGAAGTTGTCGTTACTTGTTATTGGAGTGAATTATTTGGTGAAGGGTGTACATACATAATAGTTTTATTTGTAATAATATGAGTAGTTGGTATAGTTGTGACTGTAGTTGTCGTTACTTGTTATTGGAGTGAATTATTTGGTGAAGGGTGATATGCCGGTGTATGTTTATATGTTGCAATATCAAGAATTTAGAAAATGTCATGTGAAATTTTCTTGTTTTCCCTATAACATGTCATATTGTCATAAATATAGTCACAAAATATTTTCCTATTTTTCATGTATTTTTTAGATTTTAATTTTTTTCTCATTTGACATCACATCCGCGGTCTCCTCGCGGTAACCGCGGTTTTGGCTAAAAAACCGCACGGTAAGCCGCGGTAACCGCTGTTCTCATGTGTTGTTCTAGCAAGTAGTTACCGCGGTTTTCGCGGCTTACCATGCGGCAACCGCGGCAAACCGCGCAGTAAGCCGCGAAAACCGCACGAGTTTAAATTCAAATTTTTTGGATTCAAATTCATCACGGTTTTTGCGGTTACCGTGCGGGATCTGTGGGAGCGCAGTGCCGCGGTTTTGGCGGCTTACACGGTAAGGGGAACCCTGTGCACGACATGCAGATCGGCAACACGCGAGCGGCAATGGCACGGGAGGAAGCACTTGCGCACCCGACGCTGGCAGGCGGGCCCGAGCTGGAGAGAACGTCCGCGCTCTGCTTTTCACGGACACACGGTGGAAGCTGGTTCGACGCATGCAGCTGAGGCGTGCGAGCGTAGCTGGCGTGTGGGCCAGCCAAGGCTCTGGGATCCACGACGGACCAAAACTTTTTGGCAGAATCGTTACCGCTTTTTATAATAGTATAGATTAATATGTATACTTTGTATATGTATCTATATTTCATTATTTCATTAGTGTACATAAATCAATGATCAGAAAATCTTATAATATAGAATGGATAAATAATAATTCATAAAAAAAAAATTTTTTTTTGGTAAAACCGTTTTGCCTTAGCAAACGTGGACTCCCGAGTCCCGACCTGTTCTAGTGTTCTCTCCGCTCCACCGTGCAGACTCCTCTCCCCCTCCATAAACCCTAATCCCAAAATCCCCAGGCGGCGGCGGCGGCGGCTAGGGGCGGTGGAAGGGGAGCTGCACGGGTGCTTCCCCTTCTTCGCGGCGGCACGAGCTCGATCCATCCGCGAGGCGGCGCCATGGCGGGGGAGGCTCCGCCGCCCGCCCCGCCGGAGATCCCCACGAGATGCCACCACTGCGCCGGGCCCCTCTCCAAGGACATGGTACGACGCTTTCGATCCCGCTCCCCCACTGTTCGTCTCCTCCACCCCCGGGATCTCGGCATGTTCGTTTCAAAGGATTTGCAAAGGAAAAGCGCAGGAATAGGGAATCCTTTGGAATGGGAATGTATATTGTAGCAACCTTCGTTTCAAAGGAATGCACCAAAGGAAAATTACACGAAAATTTCCTATCCTTATTCCTCTTTTGGGGGCAAAACATGGGAAAATAAGAATCCACTCCAATCTCATTTTCTCAATCCTTTGGTTGGCTTGCACAGCAACTATAAAGAATAAAAATAACTGCCAATAAGAAGATAAGAACATTATCCAACTAGTAAAAACAACTGCAAGGACATTATAATTTATGATAAGCACTTGCAAGGTTCTTTTCTTAAACCAACCATGTTCTAAGTTGATGTCGCTGACAAATAAACAAATTGAAAAGTGGTTGTAAACTAGCAATCTAGAACTAAGAAGAATCATATGATATGATCACTGGTAGGAACTAAGGACTAGCAATCTAGCCCTTGTGATGAACATGTGAGATTAAATTCAAGTAGGAACATGTAAAAGCTAACAAGACTTAGTTAACATAATGATATGGTTCAAGGATTATGAGTTCAGCACAGGCCACTTCACAGGTGAAGGCAGGTAGGGCAAGCACCATAACTTTCTTTTACAGAATAAGGGCTCCCAATCCCAAAACCTCAAGGCCTTTATAGTTCTAGCATTGATGTTCAGCTAGTCTCATGGAGTCATGGTAGTGACTAGATGGGTCTTTTCCAATCTATGAATTGCCGCTTCCTGCTCTTCCTGCAGCTGTGATTGAATGGTCTGTGGAGGACGAACAATATTAAGAATTAAGAAACATACCTTCCATAAGCATTTAAATAGGGAAGAAAGAATTGAATTAGCTTAGCACACAAGTACTAGCATACTGTGCATTTTCCATATGTATGGGTAGATTTCAATTTTCAAATCGACCACTCATTATAGTACAGTTTTGCCAATTGAGGCGCTACAGAAAAATTAATCTATCTTGCAAACCTCTTCCAATGCTATACCATAAGATGGCAAGCTGCATTTTCATGTAACATATAAATCAGCGATTCATGCTATCACCTTTTACAAAGGGAAAAATTGCTATAGAACAGACAATGTTTCCACTGCTGATCTGAGAAGACATGTCAAACCCTAGGAGAAGGGGAGGAGAGTAAACTAGGTCGAGAGGAGCAGAACCAACCGGAGGAAAGAGGCACCGGTGTGTTGCCTTTGCTGCATGCTCGATGGAGGAAGGAGGTGGCGCATTGCTGCTTGCTCTCGTGCGATGAAGTCGGTGCTGCTGCTGGTTGTGAGACGAGGAATGTGAGGAGGAAGCCAGCGCGAGTTACTTCCTGTGAGCGCAACTGATGAACAAGGCGGTATAGTTGGCTCTCGCGTGATGGAGGAAGAGACATTGCTGGGCCATCGCACAATGAGGAGGCAGCGCGAGGAGGACACAAAGATGTTGAGGCTGTGCTGTGTCCCATGGGAAAAAAGTAATCGACCGTGAGGCGATTCTTTTCTCCCCAGTGGGTTGAGGTGGATTGCGTGGAGGATTCCCCCCCACCCCAGCCCAGTCGAACATGCTTATGCACCGCGAAGGGAAATTAGGCCTGATCGGGATGGCACACAGGGATTTTGGCCTATCCCCCCTCCCCCCGAACCTGGCCTAAACGAACAAGGCCTTAACGGTAGGTGTGCGGGCATCGTGGGTGAGCCGTTGCCCTGTGTTTGTATGGGGTTTAGTTTTGTTAGTGTCCGGAATCGGGTCGTGGTGGCAGTGGTTGAGTTTGTTGGAACGAACATGAATCATGACTACTACTACTAGGTTATTTTTCCTCTTGTTGATTTGGCCTGCACCGCGACTGTTCATGCTGAGGACAACTATTTTTGGCTCTGGGGCAAGAGTTCTATTTCATGTTGAGTCATGCTAATTTATATGATTGAACCGTATACTGATTCATGGTCTTGAATTGCTTTTGAAGGAAACAAGCAGCTGGACGGTGCCTCCACTGGTTCGAGATAGCTTCTCTATGGTGTGTACCTTCATCTTCAATTGTGCTTTATACACAAATTACTCCTTTTGTGGTTGCACAACTTCATCGCATTTGCCTTTTTCTTTATCCGTTTTCTTGTATTAGGTTAACACTATTGTACATTCTGTTTTCTAGTTTGTAAATTCTTATCTGTATGTTGCTCAATGTTAATTAGATTTGTTTTATGACATATTTCTGATAGACTTTTACATACTGCTGAAGCTGTTCTACAAAATCTTTATTAGTAATATTTGTGTTGTGTTATGGCAGATTGGTTCTGCTATTGGTGGTACAGCTGGCGCATTTTATGGTTTCAACCACAGTAAGTTGCACGTTGCATTCAGTAATTGCGTGTTACTCTTACTCATGCACAAGTTGGTATGTGCAGTAAAATAGTTCATTTGGTTGTTAACATTACCTTTTGCTAAACTAGCTGCTAGTTCATATGCTGCAGTCATCTATCGGCCTATCGCCATTGCTTGCTTGATTAGTAGACTCTATGGAGTTCCAATAATCCCCATACTTATAACAGTCATTTGCCTTAGTCATTTCAAAGCTCAGAAACATATGTAGGTCTACATGTAGTCTTTTTGCTATGTCAAAATTTTTTTTTTGTTGTCCACTCAATGAGGGCTTGTTATTTTCCATGTAAAAATAATACATTAATACCTTGTATACTGTAGAACACCTTTTTCGTAGAACCTCTCTGTGTTCATGGCTATATAATTCCTTCTGTTTGAGGTTACAGCATGCAACCTTTTTGGCAAGTGCATTTTGAACGAAATAGATTTGACCACCTTTTCCCCTTCATTAGAAATTGGTATTTCCTATCAGTACTGATTTTGAACTTTTTTATGTAGCTATGCCTGTTGTTCGACGGTACATAAAAGGACCAATGTGGATACACTTTCTTGTTGGTGTAAGTAAAATTCTTTTTCAATACTCTTGTCGATCTATCGAGCATGAATTAGAGTGTTGCAGCTTTAATATGGTATGTAATATTGCCACTTTCTGAATATGTTTATATGCTCTAGATCGTCTCAGTGATAGCGTCCAAACTAGAATACAGTTTGATGCCTTCTTTTCTTGATACCTAGATGTTAAGTTATTTAGTTTCTAGGTAAATTATTTTAAGCACTATAGAGAAAGCATTTGAATTTCATGGCCTATCTCCTATAATTCAAAAACATCTCTTATGTTCTTTTACTTGAACTGGATCCTGGGTTTAAATTATTGAGTGTATACTGTATAAGCACAGTTGCACCCAAAGGGCAGTCTCAGGCAAATGTTGTGCAAATCTTTCGGTCGGTTGAACAAATGCAGTGCAGTTCCTAACTTTTCAGTTGATTAACTAATGGTGATAATTACTATGTTCATAACATTTAGTTGGCTGTCTCATGGTTTTTACTGATAGAAGTGTATAAATTGCATAGATGCTACCTTTTGAAGCGAACTGTGGATGATGATAACTCTGATCTGTTTTTTTTATTCATGCAGGCACCTCCAGTTATTGTCCTGTCTTCTGCATGCGCTGGGTTAGCGGGTCAGTCACTACTATTTTTTTTGTTTTGGTTTTGTTGGCTCTTTAACTATTTTCTGCTGTCTACAATTGTATTGTGGTCATTATATTAAGTTTCAAGCCAGTTATTTAAGTTTTTTCTGTAGAGTTTCCTGTTTGTCTTATTCCTTCTGATAACTAGTTGCTATTTTCTATAGAACTGTAGCCTTGTTACCTGCTCATCGTAGGAAGCAACTTGAAACTGCGAGCCTTATGAGTAATGTAGATATTGTGTTTTTAAGGATGCCATATGCTGATATGCACTCTTTAAAATATGTTGTATACTTGTGTGCTAGTACCGTTCCTGTTATTTAGATGTATCACGGTGCCAGGACTAAGTGCTTGTGCTGATAGATCTTATGAGCTCGTTGAAACATTGACTAGTCATCTGCCATCTGGTAACTGTGTATCCATGTTACTTCTCATTGATGAACCTAGCGAGTCAATAGGAGAGTCAAGGTTCATCCTGGAAATGTTTTATTCTCTGCCTCAAATCTTATCTTCTATTCAATGAGTCTCCACGGAATTGTTTGCTACAGATACATTTATTTGAGCCAAAAAAATTAATGCACAGCGATGACACTTATTACTTTAATAATAATAAACAGAACTATTCTTTGGAATATTCAGATGTAATCCGAAACATCATCAGAATTACTGATTTGTGCCATGTCGCTGTTCTCATTTACTATGCATGATGGATGATCAGAAGGTTGACATGCTTGTAGGTGGGACAATACCAGCGCTTGCACAGCTGGTTTCATCATCCTATCACTCCGCCACAGCGTCATCCTCTTTTGCCTGCACAACATCTCGCGATGATATGCACAAGGCCAGAAGTTCCTCGACATTCTGACCTGCAGACTTAAGTTGCAGCAAATTGTTAGCTGGAATCCTAACTATCCAAAACACCATATACTATAATAAATGTGCATGTGTACTTCTAATCTGTTTTATGAGGGATGCTTTTGTAAATGGTAAAAATTTACCCAGTATTATATATGTTCCACAGTTTTGCATATATCACCATGCACAGGCTGTTCATCGCCCATTCGTGCCTATCTTGGGGGTTCACTGGGTTATTTTTTTAAGGTGATGCAATAAGTCTGGAGTTTCGCGAATCTGCTTAAACTCCTGATAGCCATTTTCTTTTGCAATATATATGCACAAACATACCTTTTTGCTCTCTACTTGTGTAAATATTTACCATGTAGGAAGGATGTTGTTTTGATTGCCATCGAAGTGAAACTTTAATGGGTCTGTACAACTGCCCCTTTAACAAACTTTTAAAATGTGCATTTTGTATAAAAGTATTTATGTAAAAGTTTTTTATCTGATCTTCTGAAGTAAAGAGTTGTTTGGAAAGCCAAACACCGTATTTACCATAAAAAATAATTTGGGAATAAAACTTTTATTCATAAAATGCTGTAAAATAGTTTTTGGTGAAACTAATGTTGAAAAATAAATTTTGGTGAAAACTATAAAATCAACGGTTAAAATTAAAATTGACATATAAGCATAATCTGAACTGAAAAGAAAAGGGTGTAAGATTTTCTTTAATAAATCGTTTGTATCCTATGCTCCTATCTCAGTTTTCTTAAACACCGCAAATGTGACGAAATTTTTTTATTAAATAAATCTTTTTAGTAAGTAATTTTAATACTAAATCATTAGATAATTTTTTTTCAAAACTGAACAATTTGACCATGCCAGTGTTGGTAGCGTGGCAATACGACGCTGCCACGCAGCTTGGTTGGTATGGTATGGCGTGGCAAGACACTGCTGTCACGTCACCAACAATGGCGTGGCAAGCCATTTCGTCACGCTAATGTTGGTGGCGTGACTAAAAGGTTCATACGGTGAAAATATTTTCTCCAGAGGTTTAGTAATAAAATTATTTATTAAAAGAGTTTAAAAAATAAAAAAAATTTCAAATGTGACATGTGGTTTAAGACTTGGAATCTAATCCAGGATACCTTCCCCGTTGTGGCAGTGCATAATACTAGGTGACATGTCCAATGTTTGCATGCATTGAATCGTACAGTAGCCATCATACATTGAATTCTCGCGCTTCGTTTTGGATGCCGTTAATGATCTCTCTCTCTCTCTCATTCATTTCATGTGCAAAGGGGGCAGATGCCACTGATGATGCAGAAACAGTGGCGATCTCTGGCTGAACCCTTGTGGATTGGCACTGTGTGGACGTGCTTCTCTTGCAGCCTTGCGATGTGTACATGCGCATCTTGTGCCGGTTGGTGAGATGCATCTAGGCACCTGCGTCCGCCTGCCAAGATCTCGTCGAAAGTTCCACGATCCAGGGCATTCTTTTACACTGATTAGTACTGGTAAAAGAAAGCAGATAATATTTAACCTTCGTCAACAAAAGAACACCATACTTAGGATATTTACGGTCTAGAGACCATAAATGTTTATAAAATTAAATGAGTTAATTATATGAGACATATTTTCTCCACAAACCTAAGACATGATAAAATATAAGTAATATTAAATTTGTATGTCAATTAGTAGTATTTGTATTATAAGAATAGTATCTAGTACTAGTTTTTTTATGACATAGAGAATATAGAAATCATGTATGGTGTCTCATATTAGGAATGCTCATAGTGCTCTTTCGTACACTTATCTGGTGCTTTCGCGATGCTCGGAGATGTTTGGCAAGTTGTTTAACTGGGAGAGGAGTTAGATTGGGTATGGCACTGTAATTTTGCCATGTTTTTCTTTAGAGAAAATCTAAAAAATACCATTGACAAACGTCTAAGTCTAAGAAATGTCATTAACGAACACGAGTTATAAGAAATGTTATCGTACAAACGAATTTGTCTAAGAAATATCATTGCCGTTAGTTTTCCGTTTATTTTTTACCGTTAAATACACTGTTCATACTATATGACTTAACGAAAAAAGTTAACGGAACCTTAACAACGGTGGTATTTCTTGGACAAATTCGTTTGTATGATGGCATTTTGTAAAACTCACATTCATCGATGGCATTTCTTAGAATTAAGTTTTTGTCAATGACATTTGTTAGATTTTTCTTTTTTTAAAAAAACCAAGCGGGGTAGTATAATTCATATAGTTACCCTCTTAATAATAATTATTCACACCTCGTTGAAAATAAGTATTGATCTATCCAGCGGATGTTTGCAACACTATTACGAGCACAATGGTAGTAGCAAAATGTTATTGCTACCACGATGGTATTGCGGTGCTAAAATAGCATCAGGGACATTGTGAGTACTCTGTGCAAAATAGTGGGTACAATTGTGGCATAGCAATACAATAGACACCATTATTGGGTACACGTTATAAATACATATTTTATTTTTAGACGTGGCTCTATGACTAATAATTTATCTGCATTATGCGGTAAATTAAGCATCACTTTACAGTTTATAATTTGAGCGAGTAAATTGATCTTACACAAACTGATAATATATGCACAATTTTATATTTTGAGCACCCTTTTTATTTCACTATTGAAATTTAGTATCCGCTATACCAGGAGCTATCCTCTGTATGCTCTATCCATGGAAATCCACTACCACCTTGCTTGATAAATAGTACTCAATCCGTTCTTTAATAATAGATAACACGTTGATTTTTTGACACACGTTCGAACATGTCTCATTCAAAAAATTATGTAATTATCATATATTTTATAGCGATTGGATTTATTAGCATGTACTATCTTCCTCCCTAAGTGTTTGACGCCATTGATTTTTTATATACGTTTAACTATTTATCTTATTCAAAACATTTACATAATTATTAATTATTTTTATATCATTTCTTTTGTTGTTAAATATACTTATATATATATATAGCTTTACATATTTAAAAAAATTAAATAAGACGAATAGTCAAACACATATAAAAAAGTCAACGACGTCAAACATTTAGGGACAGAGGGTGTATATTTTAATTATAACTTACACTTTTGCATTTTTTTCAAAAAAATTAAATAAGATGAATGATCAAATGTATTTTAAAAATTCAAAAATGTCATATTAAAATAGGGGGCATACTTAATTACCTTGACTGGGGAATCACCAAAGGTGTTTTGATGGAATCTTGATAATCACAAATATTATAGACAATTTTATCATTCTTGAGAAAGCACGACACTATAATTTACGCTTGGTACTAAATTCTACAATAGAAAATTTAGTATCTTCTGGTATTTTATCAAAAAATAATAAAATTGCTCAAATATTATATACATAAGTGCACTTTCAATAAATAATTAGCTAAATTGGGCACATGCTGTTGTTTTATGTTTCTTGGGGTATGTGTTGAGAGAGCGTGCTGACAGCTATGTCAATGTGCATGTAGTATGTAGAGCAAATATTTCCGTCGCTCGGTTGGATACCCGCTTGTGGGTGGAATGTATGCGATCGTGTTCTTGGTGTAATCCGGGAAAAACCAAAAGGGAAAATATTCCTATCATTTGCCGCAGCACTACCGGCAGCACAACGCTGATGACTGCAAGTTGCATGGGGGGCGTTAGCTCTTTGTACTGATCGATCGTAGCCGAACTGCAATGCTGTAATCGCAGTTTCCAGTTGGCCGCCGCCCGGCCGGTCTTGCCGGTGTGGTGGCGCCTCACCGCGCTCCCCTGTCGCTTCTTCTGGGGATCAGTAAGCGATAATTCCATCGCGTGACGCGCAGGTGTTCTTGTTTATAAAATATTTATAAGTTAGCAATATAACAAGCTTTTGGTGTAAAATTTTTGGTATCTACTCAAGAATTATAAAATTACTCTTATAAATTAAATTTTATATTTGAAGTAATTTTAAGATTTTTATTAAGATTTATTTTTAGTATTTGTTTTTATATCGCTAAGAATACACGTATAAAAATTTTATTTATAAATTATTTTTTATTTATAAATACGATGTTTGACTTTCTCATAGAAAAGCATGAAAAATGACCCCGCGGGCGCTGACATGGATGATTATTTGGGTTTTTTATGAAAATAATTTATAAATAAAATTTTTATATATGTATTTCTAGTGATCTAAAGCCAATGCTGAAAAATAAATTTTTAATAAAAAAAATCCTAAAATCAACTTTAAATTTAAACTTAAAATTTAAATTTTAGGCTCACGAGCATAAGGGGAAAAAAAAGTTGAACTGACGCGAAGCGTGCTGCTTGGCCTCGCCGTACGTCGCCGTCGTCGACAGCCTGTGCTCTCTTGGCTCTGCCCGCTCGCCTCCTCCTACAAATCCCCCTCCCCCACCCCGACCTGGTCACTCACCACGCCAGCCACGCCACACCCAGCGCCTCCTCCCCATGGACAGGTACAGAGTCGCGCCGCGGCCTGTCTACCTCTCCTCCGCCGGTAGCGATGGCGCCGGCGCCCTTCCTCTACGGCCGCGCGGTCCTGCCGGGGTGTCGGGGCGCCGGGCCGGCGGCGCCGAGCTCGACATCTTCTCGGCCGAGCGCTACTTCAACGCGGACGACGTCGTCAAGAACAAGTGCGGGGATCCCGCCGTCGCCGCGGAGGAGGAGGAGGAGCGGCCGCAGGACGTGGCCAGCCAGAGCGGCCGCACCATGGCGTCGTCGGAGGCGAGCTGGAACAGCCGCTCCGGGCTGCTCTCCAGCCACGCCGCCCAGTTCGCCGCCGCTGTGGGTAAGGTGCAGAGCGGTGGTGGTGCCAGTGCCACCGCCGGCGCCAATGCCGTCCCTGCCGCAAGTGGTCACCGCGGCAAGAAGCCTGGCTCCGGCCAGCGAGGGGGGCTGTTCTCTCGGGATTGCCCCTGCGCCGGCAGGAAGGCGGTCACCGTCGACGTCGCCTCCGAGCCGAGGAGCCCGGTGACGCCGAGAACCCACGCGAGGTTTGACAACAGCCATGTCGTCGCGGACAGCACGATCTTTAAAGCGAAAGCGCCGCCGCCTCCATGCGAGGAGGAGCCCGTCAAGATGAAGATATCTCCGGGGAGCAGCGCGTTTCGTCCTCCTCTCGCTAACAATATCTTCTCGGCGGCGCCGAACAGGGGCTCCGGAGGGCCTCCGTTCTCCGCTTTCCCGGTGCCAGACATTGGCCGCGGCGTCGTGAGCTCCGGCGGCTTCACGTTCCCGGTGGCCGTCGGCGGGACGAAGGTGGTGAACAGCATTGTCTACGACCCGCCGCGCGAGTCCCTGGAGGTGTTCCGTCCCATCGACGAGGAGTCGGTGCTCGCCGACCCACCAGCCGATCACCTGGCGGCGGTGGGTCGAGGAGGAGGAGGAGGCCTCGCCGCCGGCTTGGCGCGCGCCCCGGGGGTGGCCGCGGTGACGGACGAGGAGGCGATGAGCGACGCAAGCTCGGACCTGTTCGACCTCGAGAGCTTCGCGGCGTCCTCGTCGTACCCGACCACGTACCGCGGGCGCGGCAGCCGGCGCAACTCGCGGGAGGACGACGACGACCTGCCGTACGGTGCCGCCGCCGTCGAGCCGGCCATGAGCGAGTGCATGTACGCGCCGAGCGAGGTAAGCGTGGTCTGGAGCGTCGCGACGGCGGAGGGCGGCGCCTTCGACGCGGCCAGCATGGCCAACTTCTCCAGCGCGGCGTCCGCATGCTGCGTCGAGGAGTTCAGCTTCGTCCCGGCCGCCGCCGCCGGCCAAGAAGGCTTCACCGCAGCCATGTCCCGCAGCGCCGGCCGCAAGAAAGGCGGCGGCGGAGGGTTCTTGAACAGCTGCCGGTGCGAGAAGGCAGTCAGCGTCGGGCCAACCCCCGTCCGGGTGGTCCGGCCGCCGGGGGCGGCCGGCCCGGAGGTGACCGTCAAGGCCAGCGGCGCGGCGGAACGGCTTCGCCACGGCGGCGTCCACATGCCGGTCAGGACGTGACGAGACGCCGGCCGGCGACGTACATGTGTTCAACGCTACGGCCTGCACTACGGTTTTAGTTTCGCTTTGTAATTCTGGGAGTAACTGTGACTTTATGTGTAAAAAAAAGTGAGTTTGTAATAAACGTTCATTTTATTATTGTAATAAATCAGTCTTTTCTTATATATAAGGATCGGTCGTATTTTCCACTACTACGGTTTGGTCCCCCTGAATATTTTTTCGTGTTATATCTATCGTCCCTTACAGTGCAATATATAAATGGAAGTTCATCGGTATACCAGATCAGATGTGTTCAATATATAAATGGAAGTACATCGGTATACCAGATCAGATGTGTTTAAAGTCATTAATATGTACTACGGTAGTGCTAAATTTATTCAGTCTAAAATAAAAAAAAGTATATTTAAGTTTTCTACAAAATAGAACTTAGGTAATAAAATATGTCCCAAAGTGCAATATAAAACAGTACTTTGTCCCTTTTTAATTATCATCATTGACTGACATTGTTGTAATTTGATTAAACTACAAAATATTTTTTCCCTATTGTTTGGACTTATAAACCGACCTTTTAAGCAAAAAAACATAAGCCTAAACAAACAATAAGATTTTTCATTGAGGTTTTTTTAGACCATAAGCTACTCTTACACTATTAAGCCCAAAAGCTAGGTTTGAGCAATTTTTTTTGGCTCGTATGGGGTAAAGATAGCACCATATCATTAAATTTGGAGCTTTTAAACACCATCTTATAAATCATATAAGCCAAAAAATCTACTGAAAAGCTTATGCAAATAAGCTTAAGCTGAAACAAAGAGGACCTTTAAATATTATATTATGATAAATAAAATTCAATATTTATGATTCTCTGGTAATATAACATCCATTTAGGCATTTAGAGAAAAATGTAAAAAAATGCGAATGGTTAAAATTTAAATATGAATGTGCTTGGTAACATGTATAAAGGAACCGCGGAAAATATATGTACGTGGTATTGAGTTACTGCTTATTAGAGTATTTGTTGATTAACATATGACATATTACCTCTCTCATTTTTTACTACTAACTCACTCCTCTCATTGAAAAAGAAAAAAAAGAATCTTAAGTGATTCTGCCTTAGTCTGTGATATTCCCTAGCCCTTGGATTATGAGATCACACTATATATTATTCGTGAAGACAATCTCGTTAGTCACCACAATTACATAAAGACAAGGAATGTCTTAATGGGATTAATTGCTTTCCTTTATTGTGCACCTTCCAGAGATAATTAAACTTATCTCTTTTAGGGCCTTTTGATGCACTTGATTTCATTCATTCATTCATCATGGAGACAATTAGTAGTCCAAAAAACGGATCAACACGATGTGATGTGTCGATGCCCATGTTGAGTGTGGGCGCAAGTACGCACGTTGACTGTTTAGCATGTAGTTATCTGAGAGTACGTGTACTTAACTCATACTACAAATTAAGACACCCCCGAATTATTAGTTCTTGCTTTGTTGGGACCATTTCGATCATATGCATGGCTACATATGTGGCTTAGGCTTTTTTAACGTTATTAGACGCCCGTCTTGGCTTACTCTAATTTGAAGAGTAGCTTATTTAAGATTCAAGTGTGTGTAGGATGGTTTTAACTTTCAGATTTATTCCTTTTAAGGTGAAATCCAGCCAAATAATCAGGGACGAAACTAGAACAAAATATAGATGGATATCGATCACTTGCTTTCCAGTGTTTTGAACCGAGTTTACTCTGCGGGGTTCCTAAGCTTGGATTGAAATGGTGTATATATGATAAAAAAAATACATAAATTCTAACTAAATAATTTTCTAAGCCAAATTTCTAGGAACCCCTCGTAACTCAGCTTCGCCGCTGTAAACAATTTGACCTAAAAAAAGCAGCGTGGTTTGAAATGAATAAAAACATAAACTAAAGCGACGAAATAGGTTCCACTTTGCTCCATAGCCACGTCTCCGAGTCTCCGACTCTTCCACGGGATGTTATATTTAGAAGTTGGAGTCCCGTCAAAAAGACCAACAATACAACCACGGAAGGCACATCATTCTCCATATCGTTTGTATGGGCAAGACAAGAGCTAGCTAGCATTTTGTGAAGAGTTGATGAAATTTTCCTCATGGATATCGGCATGGTTCCTTGTTTGAGCAAACATATATACGGATCATATGAACCCATACGTTCAAATTCATAACAGACCAAATAAACTAAATCCGAAAGCGAGTCTTCAGATGCGTCGTCATACGCTTACGCTTCCCAAATCAAGCAAGTGCAAGGTGCTACAGTGTGCTAGGTAGTGGTAATCAGGACACATGGATTCCAACAAAAGGATAAGCCGGCGACTGACAGCTGACGAGCGATCGACGACCAAGTGTGTCACACACGAGCTAGCTAAATACTCCCTCAGTTTTAAATTATGTAAGGCACATATAATTTTTAATATGTTCACCGAAACAAAATTTCGGTATTTTTTTCCTTTGTGATATATTAATTGGTAGTTACTGTAAAAATTATCGGTATATGAAAGTACTATAGAAATCATATGATATCATATGTTATTGGTATAATTAATCGTTAAAGTTTACACACATCTATTTTTTCTACAAAACTATAGACGCGCATCAGTCGCATATCCAAATCTTACCAAAATCTTAATCTTAATGTTACCTTATATTAATCTCTACTGTTATAACAAAACTGCCGTTTACTGTATTTGACTCAACTCAAAATTTATTTCTAAAATTTATTTAATTAAAATTAACTTGATCCGGTGAAATGCACGAGTATTTTTTTTTTCTATTATACATATATACTGGCTTCAGCTGTACATTTGTTAAACCAATTTCGGACAAAAAGTTGTAGCTTGCACGCACGCACACGGTGTGCGCTGCCTGGTATACGTACGTACGTGGCCGCGCGGCAGCCACAGGCAGCGTCGCCAGCAAAATCAGAATCCTGGCTGTTCCGAAGCGATCGTCGCTTGCCGCTGGATGCCGGCCTGCTTCGAAATAAGGCGGCAGGGGATGATGGGGCGACCATGTGGAACGCGTTGTGGGCGGGCGTGCGTGCGTCGCGCTAGCTAGCTAGCTGGATTAGTTTGGCCTCTCGCGACTCGTGAAGACGCCGTCCGCCCTCGCCGCCGGCGGCGGCCTACGTCCACCTGGGACTAGGGATACGAAAACGGTCGGAAACTGCATGTAAACATGCAAATCATTTTCACATTCATATCATCTAGGGATAGCTAAATTTATACAAAATGTTCAAAAACATGCATCCAACAGAATGATTATTTTGCCTTGCTCGGTATTCTGGTCGGTTAAAAATTTTCTCCGTTCCGCATCTATCCAGAGCGAGCGAGAGGCTCTCGCTCCCCCCCCCCCCCCCCCCCCCCACTCCCACGCGCGGCAGCTCCCTCCCGTGCTCCACCTTCCTCTCGCGCCCCGCGAGCTCCTAGGAAACCCTCCCCCAATCGCCCCTGCCCCCGTGAGATTCCGCCACCAAGCCCTCCCGTCGCCGCCGCCAACGCGAGCAGTCTTGCAGCCGCCGCCGACATCGAACCCTACCGCCCCCCACGCCCCTCCGCCGTCGAGGCAGAGAATGTTCAGGCCACCCCGTGCCAGGTCAATGGCGGATGGGGATACCAGCGTGTGGTCTGGATCTAGCAATTTCCCGGTCACCGACGAGTTGGAGGAATCGCAGTGCTGCACAGGTGACATCCTCGATGCATTTCTCTATAATTTATTTATTTCAGAGTTTGTATGTGCCATGGTTTAGTTCAGGGTGTTTGTGATCTATAGCCAATCAATTTTTTGATTACAGTGTGAAAACAAAGACAATTTAAGTTCAGTTAATTTGTGATCTATTTTCAGTGTGAAAACAGAGACAGATTAGTTCAGTTAGTTTGTGATCTATAGCCATGATTGCGGTGTAAAGACAGAGATAATTTAGTTCAGTTAATGTTTGTGATCTACAGCCAATCAATTTTGTGAAATGCAAACTGAACAAAATTGATTTGCTGCTATAACCAATCAATTTTGTGATCTTTATTAAGTTCAGACTGCACAATATAATGTCATATTAGCATTGCTAGCTCATCAAGACTGAAGAAGAAAATTAATACTACCTGTTCCACATCTGTATTATGTGGTAAAATTCTTATTGTAGCTACTACTCTTTATGCTGTTATTACTGACATGAATGTTTCATTGTGAGAAACATTGTAGGTTACCACTATAATAACCTTTTTTTGTTCCATATTTGATTTCTACCTCATGCAATTTGTTATCTATAGCCAAAATAATGTTCCATATTTAATTTCTGTTATATGTGGTACATCCACCAGGGTATTTTACTGACCTCCTAGCGAATGGTGTTGAGCAATCTCAAATTTCCAATGCTATCAATGCAACCACCAATGAAGTTCCTGCAATAGGGAAGATTTCTTAGGGTAGGGGACCTGCATTCAGTACAGAGGAGGATATCCTTCTTGTGTCAGCTTGGCTGAATGTGGGCATGGATCCTATTATCGGAGTTGAACAATCACAGGGCACAATGTGGGCACGAATTCATGAATATTTTCATGCAAACAAAGAGATCGAGTCAACGCGTAGTGAAAGCTCATTACTGAATCGTTGGTCGGCTATACAACATGATGTGAATGTATTCTGTGGATGTCTGTGTAGGATAGAACGTAGGCAAAGGAGTGGAACCAGAGAAACTGACAAGGTACTTACATTATTTTAATGGTGTATTCATTTCACACATTGTCCACTTATTGTTATTTCTGTTTTCTAACATGTAGATGGCATAGGCATGTGCATTGTTTAAGGCTGAAGACAAAAAACATAGGAAGTTTTCTGTGATGCATTGCTGGAATATCTTAAAGGACAAGCCCAAGTGGATGGACAAGCGGAAGAAAATTGCCGCAGCCAAAAAAACTAGCAACAAGAAACAGAAGACAGCAGCAAATTCAAGTCCTGCATCACTTCAACCTGCTGCCCCAGCTGATGGTGTTTGTGATGCTCAACCATCAGGAAGACCAGCTGGAAAGAAGAAGGAAAAACAGAAGCTAAGACATGGTAGAACCATCGAAACGGTGGACTATCTAATGGAAAAGAAGAAAGAAGCTAATATTGAGAGGGAGTTGAAGAAAGAAGAGAGGTGCCAGAAAGCCTTTACTCTACAGGAAGAACGGATCAAATTAGAAAGAGAAAAGTTTGAGTTCAAGAAGAAAGAAGCTGAGAAGGAAAGAAGGCCGAGAAGGAGGAAGAGGAGAGAATTCTTGGCTTGGATTTGAATACATTGAACTACCATCAGCAACAATATTATGAATGGCAGCAGAAGGAGATTTTTGCTCGACGTTGCAATATCTAGATGTGTCTACTTACTATTGTAGTTCAAATCTTATTTGCTACCGGGTTCAGTTATCAAGCTATTTAGTTCAGGTTTACTTATCAAACTATTTAAGTTCAGTCTTGTAATATGAAGTGTGGATCACTTTATCAACTTTAATTCACTGTTAACTGCTGATTTGGTGCTGGAATAAGCTACTGAATGTGCTGATCACGTATCGACAATTTCTGGACGGCAGCGATTTCTGGACGGTGGTTTTTGTTATTGTTAATCACCGTGGGCCCACAAGTGATGATGTGGAATAGATTTAAATATACAAAGTCCTGATTTTGGATAGGCTGTTGGATTATCCACCTGTTTACAAACCTTTCCACATTTTTACAGATCTCCATACTAGGTAAATTTATATATGGATATTGCTAATCTATTGGAGTTGCTCTAAGTCGGAAACGGTAAACCAGGAATGAAAATGGTAGTAGAAATATAGGTCCACTTAGTGATTAAATGTTTGAAAATTTTAATTCCATCAATCAAATCCGGTCACTGCTATTAGATGATAATTTGAAGGCGCGCATGCAAGTTAAAAATGACATGCACGTCCTCCCCCATACATTGCGCCCGTGTTTAACAGAAAAACAAAAAATCAAACGTTTGATCAATAGTAAAAGTGCAGAATTATTGGTATATCGGAAATAGAATTATTCGATCGAAAATATGTCGGTGACGGTCGAAAGGCTCCAAACCGGTAATTCATTTAAAAAAATAAATTACATGCATATTAAAGTGATAATAAGTCTGAGATTTCAATGATAATTAAGCGAGATCCATAAGCTATGATAAAACGAGATACACAAATAGAATATGACAGTACATAAGAGACACTAGATAATACTTATCCTTATCACCTCACGGGAGGAAAAATCATAGTTGAGCAGTTGGCTTTTGGGGTTTGGCATGGGACTTATGAAAAACAATATTTTTTCTATTCGTAAACAGTAATTACCGAAATAATATAGTTAGTAAAACCATTTCCAATATCGTTTTTATACTATTTATCGTTTCCATCGAACCATTTTTATTTCCTACATCGCAATTTTTTTAAAAAGATAGATGATAGATCGGGAATTTTCGTAACCATTTTCACCCCTACCTGAACCAAGAAGCCGAGCTGTTCGTGGGGTCTGGACGAGTGATGAGGTGATGAGAGCATGGGAGGAGGCAGGCAGATGATGGAATGATTGTTGTTTTGCTTGATTGTTGCAGTAATTCTGCACAGCTATGCATATAATACATAAACGGAAATCAGAGTTTGTTTGCTGCGTAGATGACAATTTCTGTGCATATCATGTCAGGGGTATGATCATCTCGTTCACAATTAGTGCGTGCCAATTGGAATGCTGATTCCCTTAGTGTCAAGTGTTTGGTACTCGCTCCGTCACAAAGACATAATAGAGGCAAAAGTTTCATGTCTGCTAATGAGTTTGGGCGCCAGCCCAGGATCGCAGTGCCGTGGATCTGCCCCTAAAAGAGATGAACCATGCTACACCTGCTTAAAATTCAAAGTGTACTTTTTAGCTGTGGTTTTTAAAATGAAAAAAAAATCTATTGTCCTTAAGAAAGTACTTACTAAAATTTTTATATTAATTTCTGATACCTATGTGTACCAGTATATAGTATATTGTAATTAGAGGTAGCTAGTCTGATTATCGAAGTTTTACATTAGAAAATATAATACATTTTGGTACCTTATCAAAAATAATAAAATTATCGGTTAGAAAAATAGTTAACATAACATGTGGGATACATGTAATATGGGTATCCGTAATCTGTATAGATATGTATAAGTTAGGGGCTACCAAATAGGAATGTAACATTATTTGTACCGGATCGGTTATGAGTATGGTAATATCCGGATTATAAGCCGAAAATACTGGATTCTATCCTATCTGGGTCGGGTGGATCTTGGTCTTATTAGATTAGGACTCTATCTGTAAAGCCCTATCCCCACTGTATAAGGGGGTACGGAGCACCGGACATCTACATACACACACTACCTACTACAATCGCCAAGCATGATTAGGATTTTATATTACATACCGAGATTCTGAATTTAGTTAAATCATGTGTCTACATATAAGCATCGTTCCCTGTGCCTTGTTAGCCTCCATATATATTACCGTTGATCCAGATCGTCGACATAACCTATATATGCAACTTACCTAGGACTTACTAGGATGCACACTAGCGTAGTGCAGCTAGAGCATAAAGACCACGTCGTGGGTTCGATCCCCCATCCGCACTCTTATTTTTATTTCGCTCTTGTGAGCACTAGTGTCAAATACATCCCAAATTGATGTCTCTTAACTTTATGTTTTCCCTTGATTTTTGCTGGCGTGACATATGATGGGTTGACCTATCAGTTTGCCATGAGATGTGTGTGACCACTTGGCACATGCTAAAAGAGTAGGTCCTGCATAGGTGCTAGGGGGCTCAAGCTCCCTACCTACAGGATCCCCATGAAAGACAAGAGGGAGGTTACGATGGGCCCGCATGTCAGCGTCCCATGAGATGTGTGGGACCTGTTAGCGCATGCGCGGGGATGGATCTAGTGTGGATGCTGGGAGGCTCAAGCCCCCCTACCTGTTGATCCCCATGGAAGATAAGAGCGAGGTTACGACAGACCCGCATGTCAATGTACCATGATATGTGTGGAATCTCTTGGCGTGTGCAGCGTGCTACTTCATAGCACTGGTGGCATGGGGAGATGACGACGACGACCACGACACGGGAATACTGGGTGAGGAATCTCTTATCTCACTCTTTAGGTGTTTATCACACACTCAAGTTCTATTTGGTGGACACTTCTCTCACTCTCTAGATGTTTATCATAAACACTCAAGTTCTCTCTAGTGGACACTTCTCTCACTCTCTAGGTATTTATCATAAACACTCAAGTTCTCTCTAGTGGACACACACTAGGAACGACAATTGGACCCACAGGTCTGAGGCTCTGATGGGTTTTGTACCTAGTGGGTATGAGTTTTAGATTTAATCCGTTGGTGTCCATAGAGGCCCTAAAAATCTAGCAACAACTTAAAATACTTGGCAGGGAGCATGTTTATTGTCCGGTATTATATAAGTCGGGAATGTGAGACTATTGTTGATGCATGATTAGTTGCTTGCATCAATATGATGATTGGATGAGTGGTCGTTAGGATTCGATGGACTTAGTTTTACTTGCTTGATATTGTACTTTTTTCATTTTTATTTTACTATATTAATCAATCAACTATGTTTATTTGCTTATTACCTATAATTAAATATTAAAAAACTTCAAATATACAGTATATACTCATTGGTCTCGATTAAGATTTTTTGTTTGAAATAGTTTCACCTGGTGGGTACCCATTAGGTTTCAGGTACCTAGCGGGTATAGCTACGAGTTTAGTTTTGCATCCACGAAGGTCAGTGGGTATAGGTTTAATTAGCTTACTATCACATGTTTTATGGCGGATAGGTTTTTACAAAACTTGGTCTAAACCTAACCATTGCCATCCCTAACACGCGCGCGCTAAACGGATCACAGGTCTCCATGTGGAGGAGCGGGTCAAGCCGTTCGACCTCCTGCAGTGCGAAGACGACGGAGAGCACACCGTGCAGAGTGCAAGGACGTCATCTCCGCTCTCACCGATCGAGGTCGGGGACCACGAATCCACAGTGCGTGCGTAGCGCTTCAGTCCAACCGCTAGCGTTGTGCCCGGCCGCGCGCAGTCCTACGACGCTTTCATGCAGTGCCTCCGGTGGAAGGGTGCACTCGACGTACGAGGCCAAGGAGGCGCTGAACGAGATGGTGCCGCGCGGCTTCCGCCCCACCGTCGCCACCTTCGTCTTAACCGCCGTGGGAGCTACTCCCAGAAGTAATGAGAAAAATCAAAAACAGTTCCTCGGATCAAACAAGTAGGCCCGTGGGCACTAGATCTGACAGATACTGCTTCCGTAGAGCATGTTCCCTCTCCACACATGTCTATTTTCACCACGATCCTCTTTGCTTATGCTTATAAGCCAAAATTTGAATTTTCGACCTTAAATTTAAAGTTCATTTCGAGGTTTCTTGATTGTATTTTATTTATCAACTTTTGCTTTTAAATAACTAGAAATGCACACTACTAGAAAAATGCTTTATCACAATGAAAAAAAATCGTAGCATCAATGCTAAAATCGTGGCAATAGGTACATGTTGCCACAATCTTAAAATCGTTGCTAGCCGTGGTAATAAATAGCGTAGTAATAGGTACATGTTACCATAAAATGAATGTGGAAAAAATATATTGCAACACCACTCCATATGTGGCACTAGTTCTACATAGTAAAATAAATATTTCAACATTATTTACTTTATTTATCATCCTAACTATTTTCCTTCAATAATGGATAGGATTCGAACCCAAGATCTCTCCCTCACACACGCTATCCTTTAGCAACTCACCTACGTATCAATCTTGTTTAAAAATATATATTATTGTATTTGAGCTTTCATATCTGAGATTTGAATCATGAATTTGAGTATTTAAAAGATTTCAAATGAAAATTTTAAATTGTAGAAATCTAAATTTCATACAAAATGTATCCTAATTTTTATCTATATGAAAAGAATAATTTAAAATATGAAATGATAAATTTTTTGTTGCAACGAATTTGTTAATTGTGGCCCTCGATGGGGTGCATGATGTCATTGAAGTAGAACGGGTTGATCGCGTCCATACTTGGAGAGCAAACAAATGAGCTCACCCTAAGGCACCGCTCCGATTGGTGGTTGATGTCGTCATTGGCTCAGTCACTACCTCATTGAGATCAATCTGCGGTCTAGGGCCTCCTTCTCCCTAGCGCCTACCCTATTGCTAGTGTTGGCACCTTTGCTTGGTTGTCAATGGTACTCTGTTGAACAAGTCAGGACAATGTCGATTTCTTCCCACCATGCTGTGCCTACATAGAGGATGGACCATTTTCACCACTTTTCAGTCGTTGTCCCAGATCTGTCATGGGCCAAATACCTTTGGAAACCTTGGGGCCATGGGTGTCAGGCTCTCTCATGCCTATGACATCTATATTATTTGTCTTGTAATTTATGTAATAATTAGCTATAGCTTTTGAAAAAGTAAAGATCGGAACAAATAAATTTCATTATTGGTCAATTCATGCAAGTTGACGTGAACATTTCATCGAATTATTCTCCGTAGTAATGCAACGTGTTATCCGTTCTGATTCCTTCCTATTTAGGTGGTGTTTAGATTTTGAAAATTTTTAGAAGTTTCACGTCAAATATATGATTGGATGTCAGAAGGGGTTTTCAGACACGAACGAAAAAACAAATTTCACAGCTAGTCTAGAAACCGTGAGACGAATCTTTTGAGCCTAATTAATCCGTCATTAGCACATATTAGTTACTGTAGCACGTATGGCTAATTAAAGGCTAATTAGGCTCAAAAGATTCGTCTCAAGATTTCTTCGATAGCTGTGCAATTAGTTTTTTGGTTCATCTATGTTTAATGCTTTATTTAGATGTCTAAAAAGTCGATGTGATGTTTTTGAAAAAAAAATTTGGAAACTAAACATGGCCTTATTATCACAAACCGAGTGATGGCCCAAACTTTTACTGTACATTTTCAATGATATCATGAACAGAAGATGTGATGAATTCCAATGATCGATATGAGGAAAAGGATGTTAATTATCCTCCAGTCCAGCTCGTAAACCGGTGTATTGGGTCCAAACATTCAGGCCTACCTGCTGAATATCCTTAACCCATTTGACCTGCTGCTCTCAAGTCTCAGCCAAACTAATGCTTAAGGCCAGTCTCGGTCCTTAGTTTCATTTCACAGTTACCAATAATATTACATTAGATTTTTAGTCTTAGTTTAGGGAATGAAACAGCTTATCTCAGTACCCAGTTTCATGTCACAGTTTCATGTGCTTGATAGAACATTAAATTACTGCATGATGCATTGATCAAATGTGCCATACAAATTATATAGTCATTTTCAACGCTATAGAAGTACTAGCATATATAAAGATGGTCTTGTTGGCCAAAGAAAAATATTGACCACACTATAAAAAAAAATATTGACCTTGTTGGTAACCCCTGATATATGAAAAGTAGAAGTAAAATAATTTAGTTTGGTTGATTAGCAATGAAACAAAAAAAATGGAAATATGCAGTGCCAAACTGTGAGATGTTGTTGTACATCGATATAACAAAATGTATGAGATTTCTGCATACTTTCATCAGTGATCAAGTCTATCTAAATTCAGCATAACAACGTTAAGACTATTTTCATGGGGAAGACTAAATGAAAATGCATCACTAAGTGAGTTACACACTTTTACACATACAATCAATCAGAACATGTTTACTCATAAAGCTGTTGAGGCGAAACAGAACAAATACGTGCAGTGGCATTTGATCGAACATAAAGAGGGCGTTATGAGCATAAAGGATAAAACATAAATGAAGAAGAAAGAAAATATACCATGAGGTGATGGTACCGGCGTCCTTGAACTCTCTGGTGGAGATTCCTGACGATCCATGGCAGCACGATTCCGCTGGGTCGATCCACTGTGGCCCTTTTTCACACCATCGCTAGAACCTCGACGCCCCGAACTCGCCTCCACAAATGGTGGCATGCCCTGGCCAGAGGCATTCGCTTGATTTCGTGGATCCATGAGGAAAGCAGAGAGATGGCAGCAGGAAAAAATATGTGGGAGCAGCACAACAACAGGCAGGAGAAATAGAAGTGAGTGCGGGAAGGGCAGGAGCATCGTACGTGCGGGAGAGAGGTAGCAGCGGAATTTTGGACGAGCGCCATGGCGGGGGAAGAGAGGAAGGCACACGGGATTGGAATTTTGGATTGCGGATGAAACAGACGACCTCAGTCCAGTTTCGTTTCGATTTCATCTCATTGGAAACACCACCAGGAGCGTTTCATTGGGATGAAACGGTTCTACTCTCTCTCTCCTATTAATTTTGTTGCCACGTCCTCAATTTATCTGATGTGGCATGCAATTAAATGCAAATGAAACCAGGACTGAGACTGGCCTTAGTCAATCGAGCCTGTCCATTTTGAGAGCTCCTTTACAACGAAAAAAAAATTTCTACAGTGGTTTAATAGAGCTTAGCTCAATTCATGTAAATTCCTTTAAAAAACTACCACATCTGTTCCAATATATATGTATTTATGCATGTTTCCCAAAACATATCTAGACCTATTTTTGAATGGAGGGAGTCCATTCAAGGGAAACCTGAAGATGTACATCAGTGACCAGCCATTTCCTTCCCTTTGGGCCTTTCTGGCACAGCACGAAACAAACAACCAGAAAACGTCCAAATGCTAAGCAAAAACTCGGATGTAATCAGTAATTTGAAGCCGTACAAATTTAAAAGTACAGGGCACATCAAATTATTTATTATGGAGGAATGCCAGAGGGTATCTATCAACCAGAATTTTTCTCATTTATACTTCAGGAGGATGTCAATGCATCAGAGGTGATGGTCCAAACTTTCCATCCTAAGTTAGCTAATACTGTATACTGTGACCTATGTGTAGTGGCTGAAAGTCTGAAACAAGCAAACAGTTCAGCTCATTTTAAGCTCAGTCGTTCTTCGGTATGCCACCGGCCTCTTCGTGCTTTGGGGATTCAGTTCCACTGTAGAAGGAAGCCTCACTTGAGGCGTCTGAATCTAAACCGTTAGCCGTCTCCTCAGCAGATACATGTGGATGGCCCTCAGGAAGGGTGGTTCCGTTTGAGATGCATAGAGAACCCATCTTGATGTCATCTGCCCTCATCCTTTCAGCATAGCTGTTGTATTCAAAGGTGGCTGGATTCCTTCCTCCGAAGGCCGAGTCGAGCTTATCCAGGTCGAAGACATCAGCCATAATCTTCTGGCTCTCTTTATCGCTGGAGTACACGAATTTCACCTTCTTGTAAGTCTCATGGTCCAAAAATGGCTTCACTATCTGGAAATAGCAACTAATGTTAAGCCGCTTGATCACACAACAAGAGTAACACATTAATAATAGATTGATTTTACGGCCCTCGCGAAGATACCACACTTATTAATGTTAATTTTCGGTACCTCTTAATACTCGACATTAGTGAGGTAACAAAGAATTACATTAGCAAATGCAGTAGTACCATAAAAATCCCATATGGTAAACATGGAAGAAAGAATACCAGCTCATAACTGAATTGAAGATATTTTAAGGTTTTTCTCACCTTCCAGAAGGATTCAAATATCCTAGGAGGATTGTAAAGGATTGCCAACCCAAGTCTCTCAGGGTAACAGTCCTGCAAGACATTTACAGTCTCTCGGGTCACCTTCAGCGGTGTGCTTCCCAGTGTCCAACTCTGGAAATCTGTCAGCCACACCATCTTCTCTTGATCTTCTGTCAGGTTCATAATTGCTTTCTCTAGACAGTAAACTAGATATTTGATCTGCCCCTTTCCTGAAGTAGTATTCTGTTGTGTTTCAAAGTTAAGCACACAAAATTAGCATATGCTATGCAGTCAAACAGCAAATTGTTGTGCAGTAGTTCTCACAAAATTCTGGTTCATAATCTTTAATGAGTTAGCAATGCAAAAAAAAAAAAAAAAAAAAAACATTGAGAAGCAATGAAAAAAGAATCTGGAAATGATAAAACTATAAGCAAAGTATGAAATATTTATTTTTGATTTTCCTAATGTTAATTGACTTTGAGCTTAAATTGTAAACATAGATGTATCCCTCTATAAATGACATGCTTGATCAGATTCAAAGTAGCAGCTATAACTATGGAGAATTATAAAAAAACGTTGATATCAAAGGAGGAACTTTGATATCGATATCTCTACTACTTAGAAGTGGAGTGGTCTGTCTGCTACTATAACTATGGAGAAGTAACAGCGATAACTATGAAGAAGTAACTATAAAAAACGATGGATATCGAAGGAGGAACATTGATATCGGTATCTCTACTACTCAAAGTGGGGTGGTCTATCGATTCCTCTCACCTTGTGGGAAAACCACCACCCACTCAAAACCCCAAAAAAACAAAAAAACAAGCGCTCTTTCATCCCCGACCCAAAAAACCAGAAAAAACAAGTGGTTAAAAAAACCCAGTTAGATTCTTTATACTTAATCTACATCCATTCCAGTGCACTGATGTTACTAGTTTTGAGGAACAAAGGCGAGCATCCTGGACTCGAAGCCAGGCCTGGTGAGTAGCACTGGCAGTTTTTCTACCACTGCACCACCACACACCCCATTCTCCTGGAGAAGTAATTGTGTCTTTAATTGGAACAAATAATCCCATTCTGATTTCAGAGCACATGTCTAGGTTGGCATGTGTACATCTAACACAGATCTATACAACGTAAACAGGGAGCAGAAGGTATGATATACAGTACGAAACAAGACAATTATGACATCAATTCCATTCTGATCGGAAATTTGTTCTACAGAATGTGAGCTAACCTCTAATCCTGGCCTCAGGACAAGAACAGTTCTTCCATGTTTGTCCTTGTAGTCAGCCCTATATATCTTTCCTGTCTCTGCTTCATGTGAAATATCATCCTGAAGGTTGAAAGAGAAAAAAAAACTTACAATTACGTTGTAAACATGGAAATGCAGTTACTTTCTATGTACTGAGTATGTTCTGCTTTAGCATCACAACTTTTTCAACCCAATGATTCGCTATGACACTATCCTCTGATTAGCACATTGCTGTCTAAATTAACACTGACAACACTTATTCCTCCTGTGCTAAGTTACTTTATATGCTAATTGAATAATATCTATGGCTCTCAGTATCACCAGTTTCTCAGTTATAAGTATATCTGTATTGCCACCCACAAAATGGATCCATCTTCAATTGATCATGAACAAAAGAATTGAGCAAATCAACTAATCAAGCATACCCAGTAAATCTTTTCTGGTTCATATGATGCCCGCCATTTTACAGCCGCCTTCATCATTTTACTTGCTTTCTGCACGTTCCAGTTTCTTGCTCGAAGAAATCTTGAGCATGAGGCATCAGAAAGGAAAGCTTGTATTTCTGCTGATGAGTGGTCACCAAGCTCTTTCCGCAATTCATTTATCTGTTCAGTAGACAGCACAGCAACTAAGCAAAATTAATTAAATAGTAGAACAGAAATATACAGTCAAGAGAGTTTTTTTTATTATTATTATTACCTTTTCTAGCTGCTCTTCTAGGGTCAGGTTCTTCTCTATTGTAGCACCATTGCTTGACTTGAACAGAAAGGACATTTTGGTAACTTGACAGAGAATGCTCCCCCAGCACCAGGTATGGAACTGAAAAGCCATAAATACCAGGAGACATCAGAAGAATAACACACATGCATGAACCTACTTTTCTGTTCAGCTTCTTTGTATGAAGGCAACCAACCAGCTCAACTATAAACAACAAAATAACAGCTTATTCAGGCAGTTCACCAGGTGCAATACAAAGAAAAGTGTGCATCTAACAAGATTCAGGTTAGGAAGGCAAGAAAGTAACAGCAAGTGCTACTTTTAACTCAGATCAGTACATGGTTAGCAGTTAACGCGCACAACCCATGCGTCGCTGGCAGAGCAGCACCCGAAATGAGAAGCATTTCATACAATTCAGAAGGCCGTCCAGCTGCACAGAACCCAATTTGCACCTCAGACTGATTGATTTCCTATGGACCATCCAAGAACATGGATATGGATCAAGCTAAGTTCTTGCAGACTCACATGGACTGGTGTGCAGTGCAGGCGCACTGAATCTCGCTGATAGTACACCAGAATTCGAACTCGAAAGCAGGAAAAGATTCACACGCAGAACAGATCCACCATCACGCATCAAAGAAGAACAACAGCGGCGAGCCCATGTGGGTTTCCAAAACCCGATCTTCCGCAGCCTAGATCGCAGAGATAACCAACCCGTGGTAGAACAAAACCAATTCGTGGTGAAAAACAAAACAAAACAAACAAACAGCAAAGAATCGCATGGGCAGCCAACAAACCAACCTGGACCGATGCACCCCCCAACAAGCGGAGGGGAGGGGGAGGCAGGCGCTCCGGGCCGACGCGGATCCAAGACCCACGGCCGCCTCACACTGAGGAGCTCTCAGGGGAGGGGGAGCAGGTGGGAGAGCTGACGCCGAGAGGGAGGAAAGAGGGAGCGGCGGCACAGTGGGTGGGGATGTGGTGTGGCCGGTGGGGTGGGGGTGTGGTGTGGTGTGGAGGTGGGTGCGCCGGCTGGCTGCAAAAGCCGGAGTCGCGTTCCGCGTCGTGTACGCAATACGACCTGCCGAAAACGCCGGTCCCACGGGGGGCAGCAGAGCCGAGAGTATGTCCCACAGCTTATTAAATTTATTCTTTTATATCATTATTTAAAAAATATTTACTTATATTCTCTCCGTTTCGTACTATAAGAGGTCATTATCTACGTAATTTTAGAAAATCTTATAACGTGAAATTGAGATAGCTATCCAACGTAACATTCATATTACATACTACATATCACACTCAACTATGTATTATTGGTATATACCGAATTCGATTACCGATATACCCTTAAGCATATTCATTTGGAGTAGAAGAGAGAAATGGATGATGGCTAAAAACAAAGTATTTGTTGAAGGAATTATTGGACCACATTTTTTTACCACATTTTTTATCCATTACCATTTAATTTATAGATAAAGTAGGAGATGTATGGACTGTTAGGCATAATATAATCTCAAATTTAGGCAGTATTAAATTTGGTATTGTCAACATTCAGTAAGGTTGACATAGTTGATGTTTTAGCAAATTATAATTTAGACCTCATATTCTTACAAAAGTTTCACATCACACCACTCAATAAATTTGAAAACAATACGCCGCTTGATGCCTAGGAACGTGGTCACAAAATATAAGGAGAAGTATGACATGTAGATATTGTTGTCTATTTGATACACACAAACCACTAAATAGACAGCTAGTATAATGATTTGTCTATTTGTTTGTCTGTAAAACATTTAATTTATCCTTTGACACATAAATCAAGGTAATCAATGGTGGTGCTAGTAAATAGATGAGACACAGTATACAACAGTGCTAGCGGTGTCGGTTTGGCATTGGAGCACATACCCCTGCCATCTCTTCGCGAAGAGGCGCCGTGGTCGTTTTTTTAATGGGTAGGGTTTTTATGCAAATTTCGTAATATATAGACGGTTTATAGATAGACGTTGTACGTGCCCTAAGAAATCAACTTATCAAGTAAGCTAAAAAAAATGTATGGTAGAGAAATAGATATTGCCTTTATTACATATTACACGATATTTTGACTTTTGTGAGTTTGATCAAGTTTTAAAAAACATAGCGATATTTTCAGCACATAACAAATATTATATCAAATATATATCGTGTGTTGGAATGTAACAAAACTAAATTATTATTATCGATGTTGCTATATTTTTTATAAATTTAAATGGTTTGAAAAATTAAAGTTAAACTAATTTATTTTATTTAAAAAAAGATAAAGCGATGTTCACTCCATCTTTTCGTTTAGGCCACCGCCAACAATTAGAGCATGCTATCTCTAAGCATTCTAAAAGAGAACTTCTCCAATGATCTAGCTCTTAACAAGTAGCTCATAATACAAATGACCTTACAAGTCATTATCACTTGACATTAAAATATGTGCAAGAGACTGTCTCTTAATTAAGAGATAGCTTTTATCTTTCTTTTATTAAAAAATTGTATAGTATATTTTATAGATAGCTTAGAGACATCCATTGGAGGTGGCCTTATGCTTATAGGGCCAAATTTGAATTTTTAATCTTAAATTTAAAGTTAAATTTAAGGTTTTTAACCGAAGTTTATTTCGGCATTAGTTTTTTATCGCTAAAAATACATATATAATTTCTTTGTTCATAAATTATTTTTCATTACTATTTTTCTCAATCTTTTAAATGGTGCATATTGTATAATTTTTATATAAAATCTCTCATATAACCTTTTTAACATAAGAATTTAAAATGCTAATGGTTAATTTAGTCGTTTATACCATTTATCATAAATTCAGATAATCATTCAATCTCATTTATGTCCAACACAGATTCAAAATCTTTGGTTACTAACTGACATGTCCATCCACGTAGCGGTATCACCGAGAATCCCGAATGGTGAAACACCATTCTAGACGTCGGACTGACTCTAGTGGGCAGTGGGCGCCGGCTTTGACTACGACGGACGGGAAGAGTGGAGCGAGTGGAGGTTTCGCCGAAGCACCTGATCCATGAGGGCGCGTTCGAAGTTGACGTGTCCACCCCGTCTAATCAGCGCATACCGAAACAAATTATTATCACATGATTAATTAAGCATTAACAACTTTCGTAAACTTGAAAAATGGGTTAATCTAATTTTTTAAACAACTTTCATATAAAAACTTTTTTAAAAAATATACCGTTTAACCACTTAAAAATATGCGCACGGAAAAAAAAAGAAAAGCACCGAAAAAGAGCAAACATTTTCATCCGTTGGTCGGTCGCGAACGCGCCCTGAATCCTGAAGCTCGTGCCCGTAGTGATTACTGTATGTTTTCTCGACGGTTTTTTTTTTGGTAAACGAAGGAGGGCGTTAGGTGTCACGTCGAGTCGTCGACGAAGATGGTAGAGGGAATCTCGGGAGTTGTCAACGAAATTTGTTAATGGTGTCGAATTGTCGATACAACATCATACAAGTTAATTACTAATGATGTGGATATTCGTAAGATATGCTCTCAGTGAGCTCATGCATGTTCAAACTTCAAATGTACTCGGCCATGGAGGCCATCGATATATCCTATTATATGTACCAATATAAAAGACTTATGATTTATGGGATAAATCCGATAGACATAAACGCTGAAACGAAACGAACGGCTTAAATCATATGTGGAATTTCTAGTTTTGCGCTTTGCTGATCCGCAGATCATGCAAATGAACGCCTCATTATGCGTGCATGCATGCATACTAATTGCCACGTATGCTGACTAACCGATCAAAACGGATTGGTAGCCATTAATCTATCCCGGCGCATGCACGCACAATTAGCAATCATATATGGATATTTTGGAATAAGTAATAAATTAAAGTCATAAAATAACCAATTAAATATTTTATATATACACATATATACATATCTATGTATGTATTCATACACACACATATATATCACCACGAACGGTGTTAATTAATCTAATATTTTAATAAAAAAATATTAATAAAAAAATAAACCAGATATTAATAAAAAATAGTATATATAATCTAAAATTTTAATATACGTACGGGTCGACAAATAGGGAATAATAAGAGCTATTTTGCACATGGTGATATTTGTAAAACTACCCTTATTATTTTTATATTCCAGTGCTCAATTTTAAATCCTCGTTTAATCGTTCATCTTTCCTATAGTCTCTATACTAATATTGGGTCAAATGCATAAATAAATCTTTTTAATGTACATATATCAACATGAATGGTCAACCATAGACCTCTAAATCAATGGCGTCAAATAAAAATAGATTGGGGATATTAATTAAATGATGTATCGTTTATATGTGTATATATATAATCTCTAATATTTATATATATGTTCGGGTTGATAATACTAAATAACGAGATATATTTTTACACGATGATATTTGTATTACTCACTCATGTTTCTATATATCTATATCAATACGAATGAATCAACGGTGTCAAATAAAAAAGAAACGAGTATAAAATAAATTTTATAATATATACCTACATATATTTTTTAAATTATGTGTTTAGATTGACTCATAGGTAATTGCGGAGGCTATTTTTTTGACACAGTAATATTTGCACCGCTCCGTCCGGTTTTTTAGGCGTCGTTAAATTTCAGGCCTATGGTCGACCATTTGTATGTTTCAAGTTTAATTGCAAATATACAATATCAAAAGTCATTCATAAAATAAATAAGCAACTTATTTGGGTCCAAATTAAATTATTTATTTAATATATGTGTGCATGTATCATCTAGACTACCCTACCCTATAGTGCATTAATGGGTGTGACTCATAACAAGACAAATCCAACGGTTCAAAATTGTCTATATCAATCGAAGTTCCACATCGACTCTACATCCATCACTGCCATGTATAGACAAAATCATTTTATATATTATAAACTTCCTATAAAATATAAATCTATACATTTTCCAAGTATATAGCTTATGTAATTATTCTATATATACATATACATATACATGTAATATATATGACTAATTGCATATATGATTTTTTTTTATTTCTGTTAGATCGTGATAAAAGAAAGTTGTTCAGTGGAATTGTACAAATTTGTCTAAATAATGCATTTTACATGAATTACAAGATAGATCTCAATTACACTGTATCAAGGACGGATGCGCATGTGTTCAAAAAGATTTCTATTTAATGTATCTTTAGTATAGACATGTCTTGAAGCATGGTTGATGGTACACACGTAACAATGACTATGGATAGATAAAATTATCCAATGTTTGAAACATAAACTTTATTTCAATACTTCAATTATTATTATTAAATATCACCATACGTTAGCACATGTATGTTAAATATATGACTTGAATCGAATTAAGTTGTAATTTGACCTATTTTGGGAAAAATAATTTAACTAATGAAATTAAATAATGTATGAATGAAAATAAAAATATTATGACATCATAGCGTTAGCACGGGTATATTGCTAGTAATAGGAAAGTAGCATTACAAAGAAGGAATAAAGTCTTTAGGAGATAGTAGTTGAAGCGCTAATCTTTTGGGCGGAAGGAGTAATTAACAACTCGTTTGGCATAGCTACTTGCCTGGAGCTAAGACTGTGCCAAACAATATAGATTATATTTTTTTTAGTAGAGTTAATAAACCACATGTTAACTAATAAAAATATTACTAGTCAAAGCTTAACTAGTAAAAATACTGACAATTATACTTTGAACAACCGAAAATAAAATACTCCCTTTGCGTTTTTGTCTGACACTAATAATTTTTTAATCCACATTTAACCATGTGTCTGATTTAAATATATAAAATCATAAACACTCTTAAAGTAAATTTCTTAATATAAAAAATCACAATAAAATAAACAACACTTATATGTTTTTAATAATACAAATGGTCAACGTGGATCTCAAAATTAAAAGTGTTAAATATTAGAAAAAGAAGAAGGGGTTAAGAGAAATGAAAGTGCTGGCATGTCTCTGTTTGGCTTAATTACGAGTGGTAATGGGTCCAATCATTTTGCCTACGAAATTTAAGGACCGGGTCTAAAACAAGTTAAAAATAAAATTATATAGAGTTTTAAACTAAATTTTTTTAAGAATTAAATAGGGTTACGAAAAAATCCACGGCCTTGACCCATTCCTGCCCCTCTAGGCCCAATGGCCATGCGCCCTAACTTTTCCTTTCTTCTCCCACCCTTCCCCTTCCTCTCCTCTCCGCGGCGACAACCCCGACGCCCGACGAACCCTCCCTCCTCTCGCTCCCCACTGCTTCCCCCTGCGCTGCCCGGCATCCGCCACGGCGATGGCGTCGGCGTCGTCGGCGGCGGCGACGAGGGAGGTCCTCATGCTGGAGGCCCCGCCGGCCCCCGACGCGAGGGCGTGGCGCGCGCCGCCGGACGCGGAGGCGGTGGACGCGCTGCCCTACATCGACGGAGACTACGGAGACGAGGCGGTGAAGCGCGAGGTGGACCGGATGGTGGAGGAGGAGATGCGGCGCGGCCGCCGCAAGCCCGCCGACTTCCTCCGCGACCTGCCCCCCGTCCCCGCCGTCGGATTCGAGGTAGATTCGCGACCTCCCCTTGTGGTCCTTTGTGGGGGCGTGTCGAGTTCAGCGTCGCATCGTTGCGTTTGAGCTATCTTTAGGCGGAAAAGAAAAGCCGTTCCTTTTTCTTTCGGATGTGATTCGCGTTAGGGTTCTTCTAGCTTCTAAGAATGAAACTGGTTAGAGTGGAGGACGGGGGTGTCTAGGGTTAGTAGCTGTGATTCTTGAAAGTGAGAGCGCATTGCTGAATGCAAGTGCATTAGCCTCCTTTAGAACTGTTTCTATATAGAACTGTATTTTGAAACGATGGTTTTAGGTGGGGAATTTTGGATATAGTAGAGCTAATTAACTGAAGTATGTGGCTGAATGTCAAATTTGATCCTGACCAGAATAAAATGTTAACTTTTTGACTAGATTCACCATGTAAACAGAAAAGCAACAAATTTTAGCTGCAATTATTTCACTTTTATTTTTCCCTTGGCAACATTTCTTTACCACCATGTCCCTACTGAATGGTTATTTGGAGTGATGTTAGAGAAATTTGTATACAATTTGGAGCACCATATCAAGAACTGAAACAGAAGCTTTTTTCCATGATCTGTGTGCATAGAGCCAAACTGACAGGCAATTTGAACCTGGCAATTAATAATATGACCTGAGGTAGCAAAAGTGCATGGACATTCTGCAAAGCATATTTATGTAAAAAAAAAACTAAATTGAAGGGGAAATCACTCATAGATGATTTGGTCAGAATAATTCTTGTGAGGTAAAGCAGTTTAGATGTTTGCTACATCCTATTAATTCTGCTCCAAAATATTTGTCTTAGAGCTCAGAGATCAAGGGATGGGAAGGGTTAATTCCTTTTTGTAAAAGGTTTTCTTCTTTGAATTATATAATAAGTGCTTATCTATGCAACACTTCTATCAACAACAAGTTAATACCTGGATCATTTTTGGTGATATGAACCGCCATTTAGTTCGTTGTAGACTTGTATCACTTGCCTATTGCAATTCTATGGAATATTTGAATTTTTTAAATAACTTTCCTTATGCCACATCATGTGAATATGTTTAGAAGTTTATGAGTATTTATTATCTGATACTTCTAAGAGTGATCCTGGTAATGTAAATTATGTCATGTTCTCATTTGGCATTTCTGTTTTAGAATCATCCTATGCTTGCTAAAGAGTATGAACGTGTTAGAGCTGGCAAACCTCCTGCTACCATAGAGATGTCTCGCTATGGTTTGGAGCCACCCCCACTGAACAAGAGGAATGATGTCGCTGCTTGGAGGCAGGCTCTACGAAATGCTCAGAGTCAACTGCATCATCAAATTATAAGGTGTGACTGATTACTGCCTATGGGTTGAAAATTGGCATTACTATAGTAAAAGCATTTATTTGCCGTTTTGTTCAGGCAAGTACTTAGTACTTGTTCATGTTACAGATATAGCTGTTGCAATCACTTAAGCTGCTATTGTCATTGTTGATGTGCTGTTGTTAGATTATTCACATAACTTCTCCACACAAAAAGGAATCTATTAAGGAAGACGCTAAAGCCACAGGGTACTGAACTAATGGAATTTTCTATTAAAGGTCATGCAGTAGGTTGTGCATTGCGCATTTGATTGTGGCATGATCAACCAGTGTCTTTCTGTGCCATGTCTTTTCCATCATTTTTTTCAGTACTTATTTTCCTTTCCATAATAGCTTTTAATTTTTGTGTGGTGTCAAAGACAGATTTTGAGTTCTAAATAAGGGATGGCTTCTTAATAAAGGCTTCTCCAGTCTATTACATAGCAGTAGCAGTATTATTTTGATACAAGAGCAGATTCTTTTCAACGCTGGTAGGCAGAAGACCTTTCCATTTGTTTTGCTAACATATGCCTCTTGTGGTATTCTACAAGTTGTTTGATCATGCTTTACTTAAACATGAGCTTTAACAATTTGTTTAACAAAATAACTCAATAATTTAATCATGATTGGCATGTGTAAAGCTTAAAATATGTTACTTTGGATGTGATATGCATTCTGCATAGGAGATATTGCTTTTTTTTTTTCTGGCCATGGTTTCTTATGACATATGTTCGATGATGTAAGACATACTTCCACTATATTATTTGTTTTTCAACGGAAGTTAGTATTGCAGGATAGAGAATCTGGAGCTTATGCTGAAGTATGGCGTTGAGCTTTATAAGCTTCAGAATAGACAAATGGAATCAGTTTTGTCTAGGTAAGCTATTTTGAAACAAGTCTATGATCCTTGAATTTGGAGATATATTGTGTTATTTTTCTTTTAAGATTTGTTCAGTACATCAGTTTGTTACTCTGGTCTAATGTTGATAATGCAGCTTAGATGTTTAAAATTATAGTGAAGCACATGTTTCATCCGTGTAAGTCATCATGTTGTTGGTCGCTGTAACAATATGGATGGTGCATTATTGCTATGCCTGACTGCATGGTATCTAAAATTTTGAATAGTATTTATCATTCTAGCAGCGTGTGATTAGTTGACCTTTATAGAATGCAAAAGATGGCTGTTGAATACAATGAGAAGATAGAAACTGTCAACCGAGAGAGGAAATTTCACCAGGTAATAAATGTACTCTTGTTCTTAATGTAAACCATGGTATATTTCACAGCCAGCTGATAGTCTCTGTTCTGATCAGCAAAACACTGGCGGTCAACTCCATTCCTTGACAACAGAATGGCAGGAGTTGTGTCAGAAAAATATAGCTATTCAAGCTGCATGTGTTGATCTGCAGAATCAGATTGATCAGCTTAAACTTGGAGCTAAAGAACTGTACTGCCTCCCCCTCCCTCCCTCCTTTCCGCTCCACATCCACATCTGCATGACTGACAGATTCCTTGACAGGGGAATGCCCATTGACGACAGCACCGGAACTAACCAGCAAACATCATCAACCATTTGAGGTACTTATTCTGTTCTTAAAGAAAATAGTATATAGATAGAAGCTACCCTCATCATGTTTACAAGTTTTTGCCACAGTACAGATACATAGGTAGCAATGGAGCTAGACAATTTCATGATATGAGAGCTGGAGGTTCCATCAGCCCTCTGTTTGTATGATCTGCAGTTGCCACATCCAGACAACAATCTAGGCAATTACCTTCACAACCCGCAGTCCCGCACTTGTGATTGTATTCTGTAACCCATTTTTCGAGGACTTGTGCATGTGGAGACCCGATAGAGAAACAGGTTATATTCATGATGAGTTTCTCTTAAGTGATCTAACCTGTTTTGAGAAGTAGAAGGCTCATCACCGAATTGTTCCTTAAAACTGCAAGTGTCTTTTGGTTATTTATGTCGGCATGGTTGTGTACCTTGTTCCTGGTAGTGCTGTTGTGCGCTGTGTACAATACAATTTTACTGAAGACGAATTCTACTAACAATGGAGGTTGATATGCAAATTATGCAGTATGTTAGTATGTCCAAACTTGCGAATAATGTGAGTAACCAACCAACCATGATAATTTAGATTAAATTATTGAAGTTAGCACAGCCTCCTGATAGGTCTTGTCCCTCTTGACCACCACCTGCTAATTGTTTGGCTTTACCATGGAAAAAATCAAACGGTATTTGCAAACAAAAATAATTTGTGCATAAAATTTTTATATATGTTGCGGAGGAAGCAGACTCCTACAACCTGGAAGCTCGGGCCCTCTATTTAAGATTTGTCCAGGAGCCAATGAGTCTAGGCGCAGTTGAGTACTATTAAACAAAGTCTAAGAAATGTCTTTATACAAATGAATATGTCTAAGAAATATTATTGTCGTTAGGTTTTTATTTATTTTTTCTTTTAAATACATTGTTCACATTATAGAACTTAATGGAGAAATGCGGATGGAATCCTAACGGTGATGAAATTTGTTAGATAAATTTGTTAGATAAATTTGTTTGTACGATGGTATTTCTTAGAACTCGCACTCGTTAATATTGATGATTTTAAGGATTGGCTTAGGGAAAACTCAGAAAGGAAATGTAGGGCAACTGAAAAAAATCAAAAAAAATGAATCTTGGACTAAGGCTCTGTTTAGTTTGTAAAAAGAATTTTTTTTGTTGTCACGTTAGATGTTTGATCGGCTATCGGAAGTAGTTTTCGGACATAAATAAAAAAATAAATTTCATAGCTCGGTTAGAAACCACGAGACAAATCTTTTGAGACTAATTAATCTGTTATTACCATATGTGGGTTATTGTAGCACTGTAACTAAGCATGGACTAATTAGACTCGTCTCATAATTTTTTTCCTAAATATGCAATTAGTTTTTTCATCTATGTTTAGAGGTCAAAAATTCGATGTGATGTTTTTAGAATTTTTTTTGAAACTAAGCATGGCCTAATAAGAGCCGTCTAAGTTAGCCCTCACCACGCTGTTCTCTTGTTAGTATAGCATTTCCATTTCTTGAAAACACGACTAGACTTTAACCAAGCAATATTTATGTATCTCTTTTAACTAAAAAAAAACCAAAATCATGTTTCTTTGAAAACAATTTATGAAATTCCGTCAAAAGCCCCGTGTCCAAAATTCGCAAAAAATCAAGTTGTGGCGCGCCACCTTCTTCCTGCTCCCGACACGACCACGCGCGACCGGAGCTACACTCCAAGCTCCCCACACTCGAACCCCACAAAAACAATTGGGTTAATTAGATACGTACCATACTAGTACGTATCTAAACTCCGAGCTAAACTCCAAGCTCCACTTGCCGTCCCGCATCTCGCCCAAACCACGCCGACGCGTCAACCATGGCCGCCGCCGCCTGCCACTACCCTGCGCGCCTTGTGGTCTCCTGCTCGAGCTCCTCCTTCTCCAAGCCCGCGCCACCGCGCCCGCTGCGCGTGGCCGTGGTAGGCGGCGGGCCGGCCGGGGCGTCGGCGGCCGAGGCGCTGGCGTCCGCGGGCGCGCAGGCGTTCCTCCTGGAGCGCAACCCGTCGGGCGCCAAGCCCTGCGGCGGCGCCATCCCGCTCTGCATGCTCGACGAGTTCGCCATCCCGAGGGACCTCGTCGACCGCCGCGTCACCCGCATGCGCGTCCTCTCGCCGTCCAACCTCGCCGCCGACTTCTCCCGCGCGCTGCCGCCGGGGGCGCACATCCCCATGCTCCGCCGCGAGGTGCTCGACTCCTTCCTCCGCCGCCGCGCCGCCGACGCCGGCGCCACCCTCGTCCCGGGCCTCGTCACCTCGCTCTCCCTCCCCGACGGCCCCACCGACCCGTACCTCGTCCACTACATCTCCTCCGACTCCGGCGGCCCGTCCCCCTCCCGGGGCGTCCTCGAGGTGGACGCCGTCGTCGGCGCGGACGGCGCGAACAGCCGTGTCGCCCGCGAGGTCGGCGCCGGCGACTACTCGACGGCCATCGCGTTCCAGGAGCGCATCCGCCTCCCCGACGAGACCATGGCGTACTACGACGACCTCGCCGAGATGTACGTCGGCGGCGACGTGTCCCCGGACTTCTACGGCTGGGTCTTCCCCAAGTGCGACCACGTCGCCGTCGGGACGGGCACCGTCGTCGCCAAGCCGGAGATCAAGAAGCTCCAGTCGGGCATCCGCGCGCGCGCGGGCGCCAAGATCGCGGGGGGCCGCGTGATCAAGGTGGAGGCGCACCCGATCCCGGAGCACCCGCGGCCGCGCCGCGTCGTGGGCCGCGTGGCGCTCGTCGGCGACGCGGCGGGCTACGTCACCCGGTGCTCCGGCGAGGGCATCTACTTCGCGGCCAAGTCCGGCCGCCTCTGCGGCCAGGCGATGGCCGGCGAGTGGAAGCTCGCCGGCGCGGTGACGGAGGCGGGGCTGCGGGCGGGGTACCTCCGGCGGTGGGACGACGAGTTCCGGCTGACGTTCCGGTTCCTGGACCTGCTGCAGCGCGTGTTCTACGGCGGCAACGCCGGGCGGGAGGCGCTGGTGGAGATGTGCGCCGACGAGTACGTGCAGCGGCGGACGTTCGAGAGCTACCTGCACAAGAGGATGGTGCCCGGCTCGCCGTGGGGGGACCTCCGGCTGCTGTGGCGCACGGCGGCCACCATGGTGCGCTGCGGCGTGCTCGGCAAGGAGGTCGAGCGACTCCGGCGTCTGGAGCAGCAAGCCCAGCTGCAGCTCCCCCATTGAACAGAGTATTTCTTCTCGAGCTGTACCAACTCTGCACTAATAAAAGATGCTGCTACTAGTGATAAGAATGTAATATTTTTTTGGAGATGTTTTAAGTAATCTGTGACATTTTCATTCAGGTTAACAGCAATTTCAGTTACCATTAATAAACATTGTGAATTCGGTGCGCAATTTGAATGAATATTTGAGAACAAACTGCATTTCTCAGGTATATCATATACAGTATGATATATGTCCAACAACCAATTAGAATTGTAATGATGGTAGAGAGTAACTATGTAACATAACAAACCAGCTCTCAGAAATGCCTAACGAAGAAATACAATACTTAACAGGTGAAATAATAATCCAAATCTCAAGATCAAAATGACCAGCTCATCCGTTCTTCCCAAAATGCAACTGCAACGTGCTCCAGATAAGTAGATAACTGTGGACATCCAATCAGGCCTGCAGTCCATTAAAGATGTCAATGTGGGGAATAATTTCAAACACTAAACCCTGCAGCCATATTTGTGGGGACTCTTAAGCTCCAAACCACGTCCACCACCTTCCAAACACCAATATTTTAACAAAGAAATGTGGTAATGGCTCATGGGGAATTACCTTGTTTGCAATGTTGTTGGAGAGCCAGTCAAGACCCTCGTACAACCCCTCTCCTGTTGTGGCACATGTACTCTGGATATACCTATACGATGGCAAAATCGAACAGGTTATTGCATGAAACGGTAGCATAATATTTTCAGAAAAGAAAAGGAAAGATAGCGAGCCAATTTTAACTGTTAAAGACTTAAGGTGATTCCAGTCGTCATGTAAGTAAGTAACAGAGAGCCACTTTTTTGTTTAAGCAAACTTCAGTAACTAGTCCCTATAGATCCAGGATGGTTCTTGGTGAAAACATGTAAATAGCATAAACCTCTATTAACGCAAAGGACACTTTGCATAAGATATGAAGATAACTAGTACATAACAGGTATTCACCGTCAATAACGATAAAAGGAGTTGGACAATAAAGCAGAGAAAGGCTAACCACTCTTAACAAATAAAGTTGCATAAAGCATAAAATTTTAAAAAATGAAAGAGTGTGGAAATAAGGTGACCAAGCAGACTACAGGACCATTAATATAAAAAATATAATAGATGTGGTGACAAGTTGACCATGTGATAAACAAGTGGAAACAAAAGCAACCATATTTTACCAGTGGCGTTGGCGCAGGGAATGGAGACCAAGCTTATCAGTGATCTCAGCAGCATTCATTGCATTAGGAAGATCTTGCTTGTTAGCAAAAACCAACAAGACCGCATCCCTCAACTCATCCTGCAAATGCCATGTGACTGAACACTTAAAATGCGTTACAAGTTTAAAGCAAGGGACTAAATCAATGGTGACTCCTATATGCATGTATCAGAATCCATAGTCAAGTGTATCTGAATCAGAACCAAGTAGCTTTAGACTCCTTAACCATATTGGAACTGATATACATGTAGATTTTGCATAGACACGACTGTAGCTCTGAAAAACATATCCCAGGTTTGTAATAGTGTGTTTCCAAGCCATGACATATGTTCATGATAAATTAAAATTCTGAGCAGATGGTTTAGTCATTTTAGCACAAAAGGATGTATAATAGCTCTGAGAACTCACACGACGATGTGCCAGAAATCAAGAATTGCACAAACATGGTTAAAAGTGCTAGGTAGCTTTTGAAATCTGAAACCACTAGAGATGGTATCAAGAACAAAATCAAACAAAACCAAAGGCATCTCCAACATACATTTCACACAACAGCACAAGGTTATACATTTCACAAACATAGCCAGAAATCCCAAACATAAAACATGATCCTCAACAGAACTTACCTCATTCAGCATCCTGTGGAGTTCATCCCTTGCCTCAACTACACGATCTCTGTCATTGCTATCAACAACAAATATAAGACCTTGGGTATTCTGGAAATAGTGCCTCCACAAAGGTCTGATCTGTAGTTTGGAAGACATAATGTTATGAACTTATGATAGAAAATAGTATCTGAAAGCTTTGTGACCACAGATTAGAGCGCAGTTCAAACATTCTATGTTGTCTGATGTGTTTAAAAACTGAAATCTTTCAATACAGCACACTGGAGTACTAGACAATCTAATCAAAAATAGCCTCTGAAGAGAAAAATCATTTTGGCTACAAAAACAAGAACTGTATTTTACCTTGTCTTGACCCCCAACATCCCAGACGGTGAAGCTAATGTTCTTGTATTCAACAGTCTCCACATTAAACCCTAGAGAAAACAAGGGAAGGCAGTAACTCGTTGTTAGCTTTGCTCTCCTTACAGGCATTATTGAAAAGATACACATGCATCTATTGTTATCTTGTTCATATGTCTAATATAATCAGATTGCAACGAAAAATAGATACGAACCATGCAAATAAAATGACCCAGTATTTAACTACAATGGTAAATTAAGATATGCACCAACAAAAGAAGTTCAAACCTTTTTATATAGTTTTAATTAGGGGCCAACGTACTAAGCACAATAGGAGTATACAAATGTATTCAATATATTATTGAATGTGCATCCATATCATTCAACATATATGCTTGAGTGACAAATCTAATTAAAATGTAGGTATAGAGCATGTACATACCTATTGTGGGGATAGTGGTCACAATCTCTCCGAGCTTGAGCTTGTAGAGGATCGTGGTTTTACCAGCCGCATCGAGACCGACCATGAGGATTCTCATCTCCTTCTTAGAGAAGAGGCGGCTGAAAAGCTTCGTGAACGTGAGACCCATTTTGCCTCAACTCTGCAGGACCTTAACAACCAAAATCAAATAATCAATATGGGTCATCAGACAACCAAATGCGACATTAGACAAGAAAAAACAGCAGATGCAGGCAAAATTCACCACATAATTTTCAGCGCAGAGGAGGAAAGATTACAACAAAATTGGTTTGCATAATACATTTTGTTATAGCACAATTCAGTCAAACGAACCAGATCCTGTGCAAACAAGTTAAGAAGGTAGAAGGATATGCATTAGGATGCAATAGGTGTTGACTCAAAAGGTATTTGAAAGGGTAATGCGATCGCATCAGCAACGCAAAGGAAACATCTACGGATCCCACGAGCAAAATTCTGCCAACATGTTGGCCGCGCGAAGGATCTACACGACACGACACCGTGGCAGTCCTCGAGAAAAGCACTGGATCAAACTGAACAATCTACAAATTTTAAAACTGCAGCATCTGAAACGGCTAGGCGATCACCTCAAGCAATGCAAACACCCGAAACGCCATCTACGGACTACCATTTCCACATCCCACGAACGAATTTCGCAGGCTTGGTAGCTCCCCCAACTCCCAAGGATCTACAACGCAACGGAACACACCGCCATTACCAGATCGCACCCCCAAAACGCACAGCAACCGACCAGGACCTGGCAAAAGTGCAAACCAATGCCACGAACCAACACGACACCGCGCGAGCACAGACTCGACGGCGCACAGATCTACGCCGCCACCCTACACAGATCCGCGCGGGCCCTCGCAGCACCATCGCCGGCGCTACCGCCAGCCAGCCAGCCGATCGAGAAAGGAACAAGGACTCGCCACCGCCTCCTCGTCGGAGACCGGAGGGGGAGAGAGAGGAAGGGGTGGGGAGCTAAGCGCACCAACCTTGTGGGAGGGGAGATCGTGGCGCCTCTCATCACGACGAGGCGAAGAAAAAGGAGACGACGAGCGGTGGTTGATCCGGAGGGGGGGGAGGTGCGATGCTTCGACCGGAGGGGGGGACGCCGCGGTGGGTGGACGCGGTCCAGGCGAGCCGGGTGCGCGGTGGCGGTGGGTCTAGTTCTAGGTAGGGTGCGGTGCACGTGGGATGGGTCCAGGAGAGCGGTGCTGCTCCACATTTGAAGCTTCAACGTGCAACCGACGCTTCTCCCAGTTCCTTTCTTTTTTTTTTTTAATGGTATACTAGGAGTAGATCTAATAAGAGTGAATTACCCTGAAATTTCACCGTATCATTTCTACGTCGGTTAGATTTGTTTGATTTATTATGTACTCTTAAGTTTTTATTTGAAAACCTTACGTAGCCATACCCCCAGGCGACTGTGATTTTGATCATTGGTTTGCGTAGAAATAACCTTATTGCTCGTAGAATATTGCTAGCACTCATTCGTTTCAATGTACTTGTGAAGAAAAATGTATGAATATAAATCATTAGTAAAGAACCAGCATAGTATTGTCTGTGTGTTGCAATAGAATTATAATTAAACAAAATTATCATTAACCCATTATTACCATAATATTCTATGTATACATTATCTTATTTGCTGCATATATTTATTATTGGCACGTGGACCCTTTTTCCATGGTCTTTTTCTTTTTAAAAACTTAGAGTTGGTCAGCATGGTTGACATGCCCTTCCAAGTAGCAAATTCACCGCTCACCACCATCACTACACTATTTTAAATGAGCTTATATATTATAGCAATATTTATTTTAAAGGGAGGCATCAAAGAAATACTAATAAATTACATAAATTTTTTTATCCCCCACTTTTGGGGATGAAACATAGGGGGGAAATATATTTCATTTCTCAATCCTCTAGTTAGCTTTCACAGCGACTATAGAGAAAGTTCCTATGTTTTCTTATATACCTCTGAAATTTTACCTAATCCCTTCTATGTCACTGAATTTTAAATTTTGCTTACTTCTTTATATACCCTAAAGTTTAATTTTGATCTCTTCTATGGCCCTCCCGTTGGGATATCCGCTAGTAGAAGATACGAGTCGATCAACGTTTAGTTGAGAGAACACATATGTCTATGATCCCTTCCACAGCTGCCGAAATATATCGATCTCGTAGTGGAGGGTAGAGTACTGAGATACGGAGGGGGGAGGGGCAAAGTCAAGCAAAGGGGAAAGTTGGAGCGGAGAGGTTAGTCGACCACTAATTTCTATAAAATTGATCATTTTACCTTTGTATGAACATATACATTTATGAATTATCTTATTAAAAATATAAAAGTTTATCACATGAGACTATTAATACTACCTCTGTTTCATAATGTAAGATTTTCTAGCGTATCCTAAATTCATATAGATATCAATGAATCTAGACATATATATAAAAATATACATTGGTTAATAGATGAATCTAAGCATAGCTAAAACTTCTTACATTATGAAATGGAGGGAGTAGTTGCTAAGTAAATCTGACCCACCAAATTATCTGACTAAATTTTGGAAAAAAAAAATCACCCAAGTAAAATGAGTCCACGTCACTCCCATACAAATTAGGCCTATAAGGCTATAAGGTGATTCGGCATGCAGCTTAATCTGTCCTACTTAACTGAAGTCAAACGTATTCGGGGTGCGAGTAAATTGGGCAACCAAATTTGCGTCAACAATTTCATCCCACGTAGCCCACTTCGTTCTTGCAAATGGGAGCACGAGAAGATTTGACCCACCTACTTGTCGTCAATAAATTCAGTTCAATTATAAATTTAGCCTACTTAGTTCTCACTAAGCTTTTTAGCCCATAACAAAATTTGGCCCACATGTAGCTCGGATTTGGGCCAGAAGTGAATTCGGTCGCCCTAATTGAATTGAGCCCATGAATTGAGCCCAATTAAATCACATCAACAATTTTGGACAAAATATGAATTCAGCCCATCTCTGATTTTGGCCCGTTAGTAAACTAGGCCTACTTTGATTTTGGATAAAATATGAATTCAGCCCATCGCTGATTTCGGCCTGTTAGTGAATTGGGCCTACTTTGATTTTGGACAAAATATGAATTTAGCCCATCGCTGATTTCGGCCTATCAAGTGCTCGTTGGTAGATTCGATCCAATTGCTTAGATTTGCCCCCACTTAAATTTCGTCACAGGTTGGCCCGTTGGGGGCATTCGAATAAGGCTATTAGTTGGACCATTTGCATTTACGGGCCTAGGATTTGTTGTTATGCCATGATTTCCGAGTCCATACGAGTGAATGAGTAAAACGGCCCATCAGTTGGAATGGGCCTGGAGCTGTGGGCTTCGTACCAGGCTTTCCATGGGCCACCATTAAGCCATCTTAATTTGGCCCATGTAGTGGTATGGGCCTCGTGTTGTGGGCTACTTGCCAGGCTATTCGCGGGCTACCATTTAGGCCATCACATTTTCTAGGCCCATTGTCAACTCATCTTAATTTGGCCCACGTACCGTTATGGGCTTAGGGTTGTGGGCTTCCTACCAAGCTTTTCATGGGCCACCATTTATGCCATCATATTTTCTGGGCCCATCTTCAACCCATCTTAATTTGGCGCACATATCGGTTTGGGCCTAGAGTTGGCCCTAAATATCCATTTGGCCAGCTTAATTCTAAGAGAGAATTTCCTGTATGCCACTAAAATTATACCATGTTCCTTCTATGCCATGTAAAAAATCGAACTTCCATCTGTGTCATTTACTTAATTTTTTCTTCCTTACGTGCCACTGTGGTTAAGTTTTCCATCCAACTCCGTTAACTTATTGTGCTTATGTTCTTTCTACGCCACTACATGCCAAATGACCCGAAACATAAAATTGAAAATTGGTATTTTTGAATAAAATTTGAAATTAAGACAGCAGAATTGAAAATTGACATTTTCGAATAAAATTTGAAAATTGATATTTTCGGATAAATTTGAAATGACCCGCAACATAGAATTGAAAATTTGAAAAATATCAATTTCCCTACTTAGAATTTTTCAGAGATTTTATGTCACTTTGTTTACTCGTTTAATTTTTTTCAGAGATTTAAAACCATTTTAGTTTTTGAAATTTTTCAAAAGGTTTTAAAAAGATACCCAGGCTGTGATAGTCAGATATTGAGGTCAAATATTGCTCTTTAGTACTCTTCAAAGTAGGGAAATTGATATTTTTCAAATTTTCAATTCTATGTTACGAGTCATTTCAAATTTATCTGAAAATATCAATTTTCAAATTTTATTTGAAAATATCAATTTTCAATTCTGTTGTCTTAATTTCAAATTTTATTCAAAAATATCAATTTTCAATGCTATGTTTCGGGTCATTTGGCATGTAGTGGCATAAAAGGAAAATAAGCAAAATAAGTTAATGGAGATGGATGAAAAAGTTAACGGCAATGGTACTAAGGAAAAAAAATTAAGTGAATAGCACAAAGAGAAGTTCGATTTTTTTGCATGGTATAGAAGGAACTAGGTATAATTTCAGTGGCATACAGAGAATTCTCTCTAATTCTAACCAACGTAATTGGCCTGCTAGCACATTTCCAATAAACGTATTAGAGCATTCCCAACCCATAACACTAGATGTAGTTTCCATAAACTCCACATCATCAAGAAACTGTAGTAGACCCTGCTCTTTCAATGCAAACACCACTATTCCATACTTCAATTTAATGCTACTTATCTCACATGATATCTTGAATGTTGTGTAGAAAACATGTCTCATGTAAGACATGGTTTCATTCTCTTTCCTTATTTATTTACTTGCCACATCATCTTTCATCCTAGATGACAACTTAATTAATGTTATGAACGTCATCCTAGTCATTGGGTTAGAAATTACCACGCCATTAACTATCGACAACCAATTCGATGCACTAGTAAATTTGGTCAACGAATTTATCCGACTAAATTATTGAAAAAAAATTCACCCCAGTAAAATGAGTCCACGTCACTCCCATACACTAATAGGTTTCTCATTGAATTAGGCCTACAGGCGATTCCGCCTGTGGCTTAATTGAAGTCAACTTATTTTGGTCTACGATTAAATTAGGCCACTAAATTCGCGTCAACAATTTCATCTCAAGGCCCACTTAATTTTTGCAAATGGGGAGCACGAGAAGATTTGGCCAACGTGTATGAATTATTTGGGATGTCAAAAACTACAAGGTACAAATTATTGAATATTCATTATAAATTTACAAAAATTGAAACGTAATTTCACTCAAACTTCAAAAATAAAATCAAACACAAGTAATTTTTGAACGATATTTAGTGAAAAAAGATACATTGTGAATGGATGAATAGATTAACGAGTGGCTTTTAAGTGGTGTAATTTTGACAAATACCTTCTATGTATAAATTTATTGTGATAGCGTTTTAATTTGACTTTATAACACAAATTTTTTATTTGCCCCCTTGAATAATTATCACGAGCCATTGACCTATTTCGCACATTCACCACATCTAACACCTCAATATTTTTGCTTATGTTTATACTCATAATCTAAAATTTAAATTTTCAAAAGTTTGATTTAGGTTTTTCACCGAAGTTTATTTTTTAGCCTTAGCTTTTATATCGCTAAAAATACATATTTAAAAGTTTTATTTATAAATTATTTTTCGTTTGCTAATATGCAATTCAAACAATCTCCTCTAAGTATTTAACACACTGCACACCAGATACATTTCGTTCCAACTATCTACTATCTAGAGCATCATGTTAGTAAACGCTGGACAAATCGTTGACACTGCACATGGGACAATATTGAATCAACAGATACCTAAAACTTGATAAAATGACTCAAATCTCCAACATCAATTCCCCACACCTCTCAAAACCTAGAAAAATAAATACAAAAGCTCTCCTAAATATCAGAAAATGAAAAATGGATACATTCATCTCTCCCTAAACTGCAGTTCACTCTTTCTTTCCATTTCACCTCCTATATTCCTACACCATGCTACCATGAAGCATAGGGGCAACCAAGAGACAAACGCAAGACCGTGATGTCCCATAAAACTGGAGAACATGAATCAAGCCTTCGGTTTGAGATTCCCTTCAACAACAGAATCAGCAACCAGGCCAATCTGTACAGGAAATATGCCATTGCAATCGCCAGGGTGCTCCACTGCATCTCATAGCTCTGTCTGTATGGTACACTCCTGACCTTTTTAACGACTTCTGTGATCACCGTATGCTTTTGAGATAATCATATGCTTGCATAGTTGCATTCCAATAAGTATGATCTTGTAGGGTTAATGCTTCTGCTAAAGCCATGTTGCCATGAAAGAAATGAATTTATTGCCTAGTTTGCTTCTAACGCCTCCTCAATCTCCAGCAAACCAACAGAACAAATGTGCTACTATTCAAACCCTAGAATTGGCCACAAGGCTGCAGAAATACTTAGGCATGTGAATGATGGCAATTGCCTCAATTGAATCAACTGACTGCATCCCAAAAAAAATTTTCATCACAGCAAAGCTAACATGCACGACAATGACACATTGCCAAGAAACTAGTACCATTCCTCTAGGAGCTCTAAGCCGTTTAAGAGAAGCCCACAAGAAATTGATCCTTGCTATCCTATTCCTCCAGGACCCAAAGAGGTCCCATTTCACCATCTATGAACCAAGTCCACATAAATTTTTCATCAATCCATCAGAGAAAGGAGGAGAATCCACTTTAGATCCTCTATGGAGATTGATCGAAATGTCATTCAAAGACACATGGATGAGAACTTAAACCCTACACATCTCCTTGCACTGCAGCAAGTCGTATAAGATACATATTGAACAAGGAAATTTCATCTCAGAACAAACGAAATAAGGGAATCAGAGAAGTTTATAGGATGGGGACCAGGACGACGAGGAGAATATGGTGGCAGGACCGGCGGTACGCGGTGGAGAGCCTGAGCTTCACGCAGTGCTTCGCCAAGGGGTTCGCCCACGCTCACCACCTGCTTGTGGTTTTGCCCACCCGGAAAGGAGCCGCCGCTGTGGCCATCGAAACGGTGGGTCGTTGCGAGGGCACGCACAGAGGAAAGATCAAGCTCTCCCACTGCACGGCAGTGAGCTGGCCGCCGACGGCAGGGACGGCGGCGGCGGCGGCGGCGGAGGTCGCTTCTATTGCTACCCGTTCCGTGCATGTGCGGTGTGCCTTATCTACGTACCCGTTCCGATCAACGGAATGATAGCTCGGATAAACTCTACTAGACAGAAAAATAAGTGGGTCTAATTTATTAACGAGAATGAAGTGGGTCAAATTTACGGCCCAGCCCATCTTATCACTGGGCTGAAATCCCTGATGTTAAATAAGTAGGCCAAATTCACTAATGGGTTGAATATGTTGTCAGGACATTAGTAAGCCAGATTCAATGGTGGACCAAATTCAGTAATGAAGTGGGCCCTTTCACTGGCCAGCCCAACTTATTCCTAGGCCGAAATCTCTGATGTCAAAAAAGTAGGCCAAATTTAACAGTGGGCTGAACTGGTTGTGAGGATATTAGTGCGCCAAATTCACTGGTTGGACAAATTCATGACCAGCCCAACTTAGTCTAGGGCCAAAATCTCTAGTCAAATAGGTAGGCCAAATGTACTAATGAGCTGAATTTGTTGTCAGGACATTAGAGGGTCAAATTCACTAACGGACCAAATTCAGTAATGAAGTGGGTCAATTCACTTGCCAGCCCAACTTATTATTGGGCCGAAATCTTTGTTGTCAGGACATTAGTGGGCCAAATTTATGGGAGGGACTTTGGTGGGCTGAATTTGATGAAGTTAATGTACATGGCCATATTCAGTAGTGGGCCGAATTCTCTAACTCAAATTAGGTGGGTCGAATTTAATCTTGGACTGAATTCGTTGACGAGAATTAGTCAGGCCGATTTTATTCATGGGCGAAATCGCTGACCGGATTAGGTGTGGCTTCATCTCTCTGGGCCGAATTCCGAATTAGGTAGTTGGGTATTTGGTGGGCCAAATTCATATACGAGCCGTATTTTTTGACGGCGATGGGCTGATTCGGTGATGGATGTTAGGTGGGCAAAAATTCATTGAAAGGCTGAGTTTTCTGGTTGGGAATTAGTGGGCTGAATTCATCTGTGGACCGAATTCATTGACGAGAATTAATCAGGCTAAATTTATTCATGGGCCAAATCGCTGACCGTATTAGGTTGGCTCTGTGACCGAGTTAGCTAATTTTTGAACGATATGTAGCGAGAAGAGATACATTGTGAATGGGTGAATAGATTAACGAGTAGCTTTTAAGTGGTGTAATTTTTAAAAATACCTTTGATATATATATATATATATATAACTTTAACACATAATAATTGTTTTATTTGCACCCTTGAATAATTATCACGAACCATTGATCTATTTAGCCATTCAACACGTCTAACACCCTAGTATTTTTACTTTTGTTTATACTTATAATCCAAATTTTATTTTAAGATTTTTCACCAAAGTTTATTTTCTTTCAGCCTTTGCTTTTATATCGCTAAGAATACATATTTAAAAGTTATATTAATAAATTATTTTTCATATTTAAAAGTTACATTAATAAATTATTTTTCGTTTGCTAATATGCTGTTCAACAATCTCCCCTGAGCATTTAACACACTGCACACCATCGTTACAACTACCTAGAGCATCATGTTACTAAACGCTGGACAAAACGTTGACACTGCACATGGGACAATATTGAATCAACAAATACCTAAAACTTGATAAAATGGCTCAAATCTCCAACATCAGTTCCCCCACCTCTCAAAACCAGGAAAAATAAATACAAAAGCTCCTAAATATCAGAAAATGAAAAATGGATACATTCATCTCTCCCTAAACTGCATTTCACCCTTTCCACTTCACCTCCTATATTCCTACAACATGCTACCATGAAACATAGGGGCGACGAAGAGACGAAAGCAAGATCGTGATGTTCCATAAAACTGGAGAACATGAATCAAGCTTTCCGATTGGGATTCCCATCAACAACAGAATCAGCAACCAGGCCAATCTGTACAGGAAATATGTCATTGCAGTCGCAAGGGTGCTCCACAGCATCTCATAGCTCTCTGTATGGTACACTCCATCTTTTTGACGAACTTCTGAGATCACCGTATGCTTTTTAGATAACCATAGGCTTGCATAGTTGCATTCCCATAAGTATGATCTTGTAGGGTTAACTCTTCTGCTAACGCTATCTAAAGCCATGTTGCCATTAAAGAAATAAATTTATTGCCTAGTTTGCTTCTAATGCCGCCCCAATCTCCAGCAAACCAACAGAAAAGATGTGGTACTATTCAAACCCTAGAATTGACCCCAATAAATGGGAAAACCAAACAAAATGCAACATGTAAAGAGGCCAACTTTTCCTTAGCTCATTTTCTCCTCATTTTCTTGCATGAGTTTCTCAAGTTCCTTCTGCCCAGTAGATATCAATGTCTTCACAGTGTCGAACGCAGTCAGTTTAATACTGCATGGATTGAAGTATACTGTGAGCAATTAGTAGTTCCGTGCCATTGAACATAATATTAGCTATAACTGTTGCCATGAATTTAAGATATATACGCACCTGCTATTCGGTAGATTTTTTAATGCATTTGGAACAAAACCCCTGTATAGTCCAATTAGACCATCACGCTCCACGATGCCTGCATTCAGAAGAGACAAATTTAAGAAATGTTTCATTTTAGCCCATAAAGGGCAAGATCAAGCTGCAATTGAGCATGTAGAATAGACATGTGAAAGAGTTAACTGAGAGCTGAAGTGAATGTTATGCAGTACGTAAAAGATGATGCTTATCCAAGAGTGAAAGGACTATCAATCAGCTACCTGGAATAGCATCCAAAACTGTGTTGTAGGGTGATCCCTTCATTTGCATCTGCCTTCTAACAGTGTCTAGAGGATAACACATCAAAGTTGCAAATGTTGCTGAAAGAAGAGCAGTTGCCAGAGATGTCTCCGGTCTGCTCTTATACTTCTCTGGTACAGATTTCTTCATTCTTACATACAGAAAAGAATAGAAGGTGCGGTAAATATCTACTTCGCAGAACATCTTCTGTATATTAATGTATGATGATGAAGTAGAGCGAATCTTACAAATCAAAAACACAGAAGTTCACAGCAATGTAAGGTGCAATTCCTATAAGAGATGGACCCAGGCCTCCATAGAAGGAGGCCAACCCTTCATCTCTCAGCATGTTCATAGCAACCTAAAAGTTAAGTCATCAGATTATATTAAATTCCAGAAGCAAAAATCATGCTTGTAAAACTAGTTACCTGAGACATAGTACTATGTCCAGCTTCAACTGCTAGCCTCAGCCGAAGAACATCCAGTGGGTATGTTACCTATCAGCAAGTAGCCAAGATATATAGAAGCTTCATAATGATCAGAGCACAAACAACAAATCAAACTAGATACAGGGACAACTGCTTAGGAGTAAATAAATAAATTACAAGTGTAGATGTCATGCCCGCACAAGCACCAGCAGCAAGTCTCCCAAACACCGTAAGCTCTCCGTCCTTTCTCCGGAGAAGTTTCTGAATGCAAAACAGGTACATGAAAGTTTCAGTGACAGGAACCCAAAACAGGGAATTGACTGGTGACAAAGAGTTGCTGTTATCACCTTGTAGACTTCATATGAAAACAGTTGCACCGCACTGTAAGGAACTATGCGAATAACCTGAAGTTTACAAAGAAAATAAGTTAGCACATGACCAAAAAGATAACACAAACCATGCATGAGCCACAATATGCACAATGGGGAATATCAAGCACCTGTGGAAGATTGCCCTTCCAGTAACCCTTCAAGCCCTCTTCCTTCCCTATCTCTGCTATAGCCTGCATAATTGTAGCTGTATCAGATTAGTTAAGTACCACATATGTCACGCTAAACAAAATCTATGAAAAAAGCAGAAGATAGATATGCTTCTCTTCTCCGTGTAACAGTAGAAATTGCAAGTTCATCTATCCAAGAGAAATTATACAAAACATTCATTTTTTATGTTGAAAAGAAAGTCAGTCCTCACATAGAAACAGCATATCAAAGAAGATTTGAATACCAGGCGATACTAGTCATTTGTGTCTAATTCATCAACACATGAAGCACCAGCATGGCAGCATCTGATATCATCTTAAAAACATCTAAACAAAAACATCGTGAAGCCATAAGTAAAACTTAATGACATGCCACTGCATATTTCTGAAAACCATTGTTACCCTCACTGCTGAACCACAGAAGAAGCACATTGAATTCAGGACACAGAGGGTGTGCTACATTAATACAATATACTATAAATTTATAAGGATAATGTTCTTTACAGAGCATTCAACAAAGTACATTGGAAGAAATTATGGTTTCCCCACACGTAGCAACAAAGAATTGGTAATAGTGAAACACATTATACCTCACTAGTTCTGTTCTGGAAGAAAGAAGGTTTCATTCCTCACTGAAGTCTTTTCATTTCATGTTTCCCAGAATTATTTTCAAACTCCTAAAACTTAATTTTCAGACTGCGTGTTAATTTCTTGTAAACTAAAGTTTCATGGTTACATATCACTTCACATACCGCCACAAGACCATACTACAGTATATTTGTAATAGACAGAAGTTCCATGAAACCACATTGTATGTTCAACACCACACACAGAGAACTCAGTTCATTCCAATCTATCCTGATGTGCCTGGAAGCCCCACTTCTACATTCAGGGAACTGTCATGAAATTAGTATATTAACAAACATAGTTAAAATAAACAGGGTCGGATCAGCTTCACGGCTACAGAAACCCAACAGCAACATGATTATATCCGGACCACCCAAAATTTCACAACAAATGAACTGAAGAGAATAGGTGAATTATTATACTCGTACTACTCAAAATTTCACAACAAAGCGAAGAGAAGAGGTGGTATGACATCAGTGTTACCTCGAGGAATCCGATCCCTTTCTTGGTGCTCTCCCCCACCACCCGCACGCTGTGCGTCTGCAAGGACAGCAGCGGAAACGCGGGCGGGGTCATATAACACCACTCCCCCAGCCAACCCCAGGCAGAGAGAACCGAGGGGGAAAATGCGCACCTGCATGAGGAGCTTGACGCGGTCGAGCGGCGCAGTGACCGTCTTGGCGACGGCCCCCGCGGCCGCCCCCGCCGCGAAGAGCGCGGCGCTGTTGGGCACCAGCGCCAGCAGCGCCAGCGGGTGCCGCAGCAGCACCCCCGCCGGCGGCAGCGCCACCTTCCTCCCCTTCCCCTCCTCCCCTCCCCCTCCCTCCCGAATGGTGAGCGCCGCGAACACGTGGCGTCCCGCGCCGAGCGCGAGCGCGTGCGCCGGCGACGGCGACGGCGGGGGCGGGGGCCGCCAGGACTCGCACGCCTCCACTCGCCGGTGCGCCATCATCGCTCTGTGCTGCCTTGGATCTGCGAGAGGCGGGGGGGGGGGGGGGGGGGAATTGGGCAGCAGCGAGACGGAGAGTGAAGAGGGAAGAGGGGATAAGGAAGGATGAATTTCCCTCTTATGTAGCCGCTCTCCCCCGCATTTTGTTTGTTAAACTCTCACGCCGGCCACGCGGCCGACCCGGCGCTCCCCTTCTCTTCTCTGCTCCTCTCTCTCTCTCTTGTTTGCAAGGTTTCCTTTCGTTTCCTTCTCCTTATAGGTTTGGGATTTCGGTTTTCTTTTTTCTTTTTCTCCTTGATGATGACTATGATGAAGCGTTGAGGCTGATGGGTTTGGGCCTGCTGTTCGGTTCAAAGGTTTTTTAAAGAAAAAATAAAAAAATCAAACTGTTTTCTCTAAAAATCCTATAAAATTTCTGTGATCCGAATAAACCATGCTTTGCTTTGATCGGTGCCAGTGACGTGTTCCTGCCACGAGCAATGCGCTTTTGGTTGCAATGCTGTGCAGCATTTAGTACAATGGTGATGGTGGATGATCGGATGGAAACCAAACATATGATGTGTTTGTGTGTTTGGTTATGATGTTTGATTACTGCTCTAGTTTTAATAAAAACGTATTACATTTAGGAGATGATTGTGGGGGTATTTTATGAAAATATTTATAAATAAAAAGTTATGACTAAAAATTTTATATACGTATTCATAGCGATAAAATCAATGCTGTAAAATAAACTTCAATGAAAAACATCAAAATTAACTCTAAATTTAATATAAAATTTTAAATTTTTGCTTATATGCATAAGCGAAAATGTGGTGTTATTTAAAAACGGAAGGAATATGATATTTAAAACTAAAATGTTACATTTATTGATGACTTGGGCAGATCTTTAAGGAGATAGTTGCTTAGACATGTGACCATGTTATGCCTAATGGTTTCGTATAAATTTTTGTTGCAATATCAAGGTTACAAGTAACCAGTGGTGTTCGTTATAAGCGATAGCATAAAACTGGTAGATGAATTGAGTCCAAGAGTTCTTGAAGTGGATTAATTGGTAGGGTTGAGTGGGATACATATCAAAAGGTTGGTATTATTTGTGGCACACGGATACCAAAAAAAATATTGTCGTACGTTTACTTTTTTTGGGGATTATTGAAATGTTCTTAAAGACAAAGGATTATTGAAAAAAGCTGAGTTCATTTGTAGTACTAGTTTAGGTAAAGTGCTTCTCTTTCCTTTTAATTATCTTCTTTAGGGCGTAACAAATTTGTTGGTCAGGTCGACGGAGGAGCTGACAAGCTAACTCGATATATCCATTTTCCGTGCCTAACCCAAACAAGTCTTCTAAATTTATTTTGAAGGCTTCCATGCAAAATTGAGAGAGAAAGAGAGAGTGAGTGATTTTGATATCGGTGCTTCGTGTAGGGAGGTTGGTACCATGGCGACTGCTGATTGGATTTGCGTTTAGGGCATACAGTAATGAAATTCATTGAGATATAGATAGAGACTGAGAGATGCTAGATCGAACTCAACAGCTCATGTATATTTGATCATCTATATGGCTATTTGGACGATTATATAAAAAAGATCCATCATCTATATGACCTTGCACTCCAAGAGATCAACAATAATACATCATCTTTATTTATTATATTAATATCTTGCAATCATTTACTTTCATGTGGATATTACTCTTGGATGTTGAAATATGTATGGAGGAGAGAACATCCAAATTGATATGATCTCTCTCCAATTTGCATGAACATATATTTTTATGTGATAGGATGCATGGTCTGCTGAAGCCTATTTTTCGTTTCATATCATCTATTTTTAATATAGATGATACATGCTGGATTTACTCCTAGGTGGACCTGAATGGTACTGTTGCTGTTAGCTCCTTCATCAGGTGGACCTGAATGGTACTGTTGCTGGTAGCTCCTTCATCAGTTGTTCACCCGTTTGTTTGAATTTCAAATAACTAGCTAAATATATATGTTTTGCTACCGATAAAAAGTGACTATGTAATATACTGCCTTGTAAGACTTTTTAGTCTTGTCTAAATTTATCAATTGATGAATGTATATAATTTATATATATGTTTTATATTGTGAAACGGAGGAAGTAGTTGTTATGAATTTGCTGCTATTATTTGAAAATAAGTTCTAAGAGGTTCTATTTTCCAAAATAAAAAATAAAAAAGGTTCACATAATAAAAAATTGGCAGATTCAGTGCCTTTTAAAGTAGTATAAAGACATAGAAAAGTGCTTGCATAGCAAAACTCTGCATGTCATACTTGTCAGTGGACCATCCGATTAAATGATGACATCAATTTCTCCACCTCCAAAGCCCCTCGAATATCAAATTTGGAGACCCCATCAGAGAAATTGATCATAGCCTGTGCCTTTAAAAACTAAAAATACTGGTATGAGTATACAGTATCAGTATAACAATATTCACAGCATCTTCCAATTACAGCCCACATTCCTCTGAATTCAAACGACCAAAAGAAAAAGAAGCAATGCAGGCGTAAACAAAAAAACCTTCCCATTTTTTTGGGGAGGTCCCCAAAGGAACATGAACAGCTTGTTTGTTTGTCCCAGAAATTCACGCCAAATGTTTGTTTGCACTCTGTCTACTGCGAGTAGGTAACTGCTCTATTTTATCAATAGAGTATCAGGAAAAGCTTCCTCAACTTCAGCCAAGTTATTACCGACTATTTCCGACTCAAGGGCATCGATCTCATACCGCACCTCCTCCATGTGTTCGTTTATGCTGGTCACTGCCGCTTGAACACCCTGTATGGCCTCCTTGAGAGCACCATCATACTCAGCATCTGCCTCTGCATCCTCGGTTCCAGCAGCCTCGGTTATCTCTTTGACATGCACGCAGACGTGTTGGGCCATATTGCTCGACCTACAATCCGCATGGTTCACCAGGCGTTCCGAAGGACGACCAGCTTTCTTCAATACCTGAATTCTTGCCGTCTGAAATAATCAGAGAAAAAAAATTAAAATCTTGATCAATGAATCAAGACATTTCCAAACACCAGAAGATAGATTGTGCATCAGATTATGAAACCAAAATGTGATTAGCCACGACAGCCAGAAACAAGCGTCTATCAGGCTCCTGAACTAGCTTTGAGTTTAGTTTTTGAGTAAATTTTGTAGAACAATAGTTTGGTCTAAGCTACGCAAAACGATAAGGGGTTTTGGCACGTGGCATATAAACCCAGGAATTATAGTCTAATAGTTTCACAAACCACACCATTAACCAATTTGACTTGCTATTTACAGCAAACTAAAAATGATTAATTTAGCTGTCTAAAACTTTTTACATGATGATCAAAGAATTCATAAATTTGTAGAACTTATAAATACAGTGAATCAAAGAACAATTGACTAACGGCATGTTTTAATGAGACGTTAGGACCATAATACCCAGGGTTATGTACCATGTGCCAAAATCTTTGTGGTTTTATGCAACAATGTCACGGCTGGTGATGGCCGAAGATTATATGGATGGGAAGGGTGGAGGCCACAGCCTCCATTGACGCTGTTGGCAAGGTATATTGATGGATTGATTAGAAGAAAGAAAAGATTTGTGCAAAGAGAGAGAGAGCAGGCAAGAGGAAGAAGAGATTGGAGGGAAGACAGACGTAGAAGAAGATAGCTTGGATTAATACTTTCCTTAATCGTTCCTGATCGAATTACAGCCCATTAAATAGATCGATTCTACTGCAAATTCTCCTTCCTAACAAACTAATCTCCTAACAACTAATCCTTCCTGGGTGCCTGCGGCTGTAACCTGCGCCCATATGGGATATTTCCCCACATGACAAACAAGGACCATAATACATGTGTTTCTGTGAAATTTAGTGAAATTTACTCTTAGTTTTTTTTTTAGAAAAATCAGGATTATGTCATGGGAACAGTATACTTAAGAGGCGATCAGTATTTTCCATCAAATCAGATCTGTTTCTCCCCCAAGTCGTCATCTTTCTCACCGAGCCATCATTGTCTCTTCTCCCTCTCCCTCGACTGCTCCCCTCCATTGCCCTCGCCACCAGAGGACCAATTGTGTACTCCCTCCCTCCCTTGACTCCTCAACCTGTCATCTCCAACGCACATGCCATGTTCCATCCTCTTCCTCCTTTCCTACACCAGATCTAGGGGCATTAGCAAGAGAGTGGATGCCAGTGGCACGTCGTCATAGAGAGAAATCCACAAGGCCAAAGGCAGCTGTGGCACTGAGGTCAGCGTTGTCATGGGTAAGAGCATTCTCAACAACTCATCTAAATTTTGTTCGTAAATCTACCATTTGGATGACCATCTAAAATAAATTCTCTCTTCATATCAGTTATCACTCTAACAGAACATCCATATTACATCATTCATATATATTTTATTATTATTTTGTCTCATGTTATTCTTGCTCTCTCTCCTCTTGAGATTAGATCTTGAGATATAGAGTGAAGGGAGAGAAACTCTAAGTATAGAGTTTCTCCTTTCAATATGGAGGATGCTCTATTTTTTAAGGATAGGATAGAGTATCTGCTGGAGCAGCTTTTTTTGCCCACATACTCTATTTTCAAGATGGATGATGGGATGAAGTATCTGCTAGAAATACTCTAAGGAGGGACGAGGTCTAGGGCACATGCCAGGAGGCAGAGGACAAACACCTCCACACCATCGGTGGCCTCCATGGATAGAGGACTCGAGTTTAGTGTTCAACAAGGAAGCATCGCACTAGTACAGCTTTGCCCCCCCCCCCCCCAACCAGTAGTGCATGTTTGATACCTTCAGTACCAGATCTGGTACCAATAAGTATATCAAACCTGCTGCCTAGGTTTTCCATTGCATGAATGGGATCCCACCCTGTAGTCATCCTCTCTCTTTTTAGTTTAATCTCTACTTTCTATAAAGTTAATGTCATTCTCTCTTCCCTTATGAAGCCACATCACCTCAATTGTTCTTGGCCTTAGGACGATACATCAAGGGTGTAAATTAAGCCACATCATCTTAATTGTTTTTAGCCTTAAGATGATACATCAAGGGTGTAAATTGCATCTCTTCACATCACCTCAACTGTTTTTAGCCTTTAGATGATTCATCAAGAGTGTAAATTAAATTTTTCCCCCCAAAAGGCACAGCATACAACCCAACCATTTATAACCTATGGATAATTGATAAAGACACAAAAATATATAAACACATGAAAAAAAATATAGTAGGTAAGAAAAAAAATTAGAATTCATGTCTACTATATTATCACATAGTTCTCCCGCAGCCTCCCGCAGCAACGCGTGGGGTATCTATCTAGTTTTATTAATTAGTAAGTTCAAGCACCCTAAGTAAACATAACTATGTTAGGGGAGAGCAGTAATAGAGTAATCAGTTTAGTTTTCAAGCAGGAATATTCCATTCTATTACAATTGATACTATCATGCACAAACAGATTAGTCAATGTGACTTTAACCTTCGAATGCATATCAATTACTGTTGCTGCTAAATCAGGTACAACACTCAAGTTTATCAATTAATTTGGTCTAGAGCATAAGTTTAACATCAAATCTGACAGTATTTTGAATTAAGGAATCAGGATGCATGCTATATTTGTTCTATGGAATAGATTGAGTTGGTATTTGTAAAACAGTCAGAATAAAACCATGAATATGCAAAGTTCTGTTCTTTGTGTGATTAATTGTTCTACGTACTCCTCCCATTCCAAATTGATCATCATATATGATATAAGGTCTAGGTACCAAGATGAAGAATATATTTAATCCGTATTTAAAGAACTGGAGGGTCACAAATCCCAACTTGTGTGCATGCATGCAAAATGGAAATTGCAAATCACATGAAAACACATTGGATGTATGCATGTAAGCATATAATATGCGTGTGAACCCAAGGGTTATTCGCATTACAATCAAGGCATAGTAGGCTCTCTTCTCTTATACTACAATCAAGGCATAGTAGGTAGCAAATAGTTTTGTTTTTGATGCAAAATAAACTTCCCATTGAAAAGAAAGCATAAGGTTGAATCGTGTCAAACTTCATAACAGCACAATGCGAGTCAAACTTCAAAGACAGGTTACCAGATGCAACTTCTCTCTCTCGTGTGCCTGCACATCTTTCAGTAAGTTGGCAACATCGCTACGACAAATTTCTGGCGTTGAGAGGAGGGCTACCATTTCAATAACCTACAGGAAACAATATTAATATGGAGCTTTGTATGATAAAAGGAGATGGGTCAAGTATAGCTAACTGCTAACTTGTTTTGAGCAATCATTGAACTCCGCTGTAACACTCCCACATAGTTGTTGAAAAGCTAATTCACTTCCATTAGCCATGTATGCAGAAAACCCTCTGCAAAAATTTCAAAATGAGAACAAAAAAGCATGATTGAAACTGTCAAATATGACGATGCTGTTTTAAATAGAAGATTTCCATTGCAGTATCCAATATAATTATTTTTGAGCATTGCTTTTTAGCACATAAAGATTGTATTCTTCTTAATTTACACTTCAACATGAAACAACTTTGCTGGCTTAATGTACTATCAGGTTTAACTTATATACCATGGTTTATCATTTTGTTAACATCTCTAATAGCTTATCATCTCTAGTTTAACTTACATATACCCAAAATGTCATGTTCTTTTTATAATCAACTTATCACCTCAACCCACATACTAGTATACTTTATCATTAAATCCACAATAACTTGCCTATTCTCGCCTACAAATATGTGCAATAAACGATAGCAGGGTCATGAGGAATTCCCCTGTGGTTTTAGATGCGGGCATGCATAGGAGCACCCAGCAGCGAGATATACCTTCGGAGCGTTGAGTACGCCTCGGCGCGGCGCTGCTGCACGGCGAGAAAACTACGGAGAACGGCGAAAACCCTCGCTGCGCTCCGCCTGTCGCCGCCGGCGGCGGCAACGGAGGCTGGGGCCTCCGCGTCCATGGCGTGCTCCTCACCAACAGCCGCCGTCGGAGCGCGCTCCGCCATGGGATCGCCGCTGCCGCTGGACGGCCGCCTTCGATCTCTCCTCTTGATCCCTCAGCCTCTCAACTTTAGGTCTCGCAAGGAGAGTGAGGTTTTTCCGTGTTCCGGCGTTTCGCCCTCCGCCCCTCCTCCCCTTTTCTTCCTTTTCTCTTCTTTTTTTCCGGCCTAATTCCGTGACCTAGGGGACAAATACGTTATCATCGCTCGTAAAAGTATCAAATAGTTAATTATTCATGACTAATGGGCCTAATGATCCGGGACTCGATGGATACATTGGTATTGATTTGTTTTGTCATCTGTATCCACTGACCCATGTGTAAAAAACACTCGTATGCGTAGCTTTGTTTGTTAATTTATCGAATTTATTGGTTTTGAATCATGATTATATGATATGTCCACTTTCTTTTAAATGTTAATGTTAAAATCTTTGTTATTTAACAAGATTTTGAAAGATGTTATAATCGTTTAATTATTATGTAAAATATAAGTGCTCTAGGTTAGTGATATTGATATGGGTATGGAGAAAATCTTGCACTTGCTAACGAGTAACGAGTATCGGTACTAGTAACATGCCCGTGCTAACGCTACGGTGTCATTTAGTAAATTCAAACGAATAAACAAAAAATGATACATGATATGATGATGAGACATATAATAAGACCCATTAAAATTCACACAAAAAATGATCTATACAAAGTGTTGTTGTATTGGTAGTAATTACAAAGCCACATGCGTAAAATGATATCACAACTTGTATATGCAAAAATCGTCTAAGTTGCTATGTGCTTTACGTATTCCAGTATAGATGTAGGAGTGATGTTGTGAGATTCATGTTTATATGACACGTCCTATGTATATGACAAGTCCACAATATAAGAAATTGGATATTCACTTAGTTTTTAATATTTTCAGTTAATACACAGCAGGAAGCGAGGCAAAAAAAGATAGTAGTAAATGATTGCTATAATATTATCGATATAGAAAATGATATGAATTTAATGCAAATTTGATTTGAAAAGGAAATATAACATGTAAGTTGGTCCAAATATACATACCAAATATAAGTATTCATCATAAAGTAGAAGAATAAATGGCTAGCCAACCTAGCATAATACATATGTAGTTCCTAACCACCAACATTTTTAGCAATAGCTAATATCCTGGTTTAGAATCACATGAACACCCGACATATATGCACAAACACTTCTTTTATTTGTATCTTTCCTCAGGGTGGCAGCACAATTTTGCTCTAGAAACAAGCGACCTGAGGGTTGGGAAGTAATAATCCTCTATATATACTGACCAGACGATTTGTATATTCTATTCATATGCTATTGTGATCTAAACAAGCATTGTTTAGTATCATTTCCTGATATAATTTTTGGTCCTACAATTCGGAGTAGATATGGTAGTCTAAACTCAACACCTCTCTGCAGTTGTCAGTAGTTTATTGTCAAGTTTTAGGACCTTATGATCAGTCAGTATCATTTCACTTTTTTTCAGGACATTATTGTCATGTTTCATGACATTAAACATCAACAACAAGGTTGTTAAAAATACAACGTATACTAAATTGAGAAAATACCCTCTAGGAAAAAAATGCATCATATACCCCCTAGTAAAAACAATGTAATCATTTGTAGGAAGTTAAAATATTTTCACCATGAATCCATCGATGCAGAATTCAAACGGATGAAATGTAGTCAGTATAAACTTATATTCAGAAAATGTGTTCAAGCAAAATTGAGTGATGTAAATGCAAATCCTTCAGCACCATAGAATCAGATATCTCTTTCAATGTTGAAGATATTACACGTTAAAGATATTGCTGCATAGTGAATCACATAAAAGATACTGTAGGAAAATTTTAATCTTCCTTGTCATTCCAAACTATACACCATGGATCAGACTTATATGATGACCAACATTCAAAATATTGAGTACATCAACAGGGTGGGTCGTCACTTAAGCACCCAACTGCACGTCCTACTCCTTTGCACCACGGCAGGTATACTAAATCAAACTAACACACAGTGAAAGCTCATTGTCAAGTTTATTCTAACCCAGTGATAAGAGTTTTGGGTAATCAAAAGGAGGCTCACAAAGTTTATTCAAACATCTAACAATATAATTTAGTAGTTGCCAAACACTTCCATGCACAGTGGCATATGGAATTGCGAGCACAAAGTGACTGAATATCAGCATGTATTCACCAAGTATATAGCATGGGCAAAGAAAAATAAGAAACTTAATATTCTTCAAGTTCTAAAGACATAAGCTTAGAATAACTGTCCTTAAATAACACGAGATGTATATGTAGGCAAAAAATTGACCAACATCAAGTGAGGGTAAAATCATCAAGATACTAACAATTGACCAGCAATTACCAGGTGGAAGTATTTAAAATCATGAAGATATCAGCGAGCAATTATGCCTAATCTAGCTTTTATCCATGAACTTTGCATACTCCAAGTTGAATCAAACTGACAGGGCTTAATCAAAAAAATGTATCATCTTTATTATGCAAAATGTCATTACAAAGTGTATCGGCTCAATAATTTAAAACTCATGAACCTAGAAACACTCAATCACGCATCAAATTTACAGAGTGAAACAAAATGTTATAAGTTCTTGCCAAAACATCCAGAAAAAACATTTTTTTGGTCATGCCATGCTTACATTTAAAGTAATACCAAACTGAGATTACTAAAGACCCAAAACCACCCTCGCAGATTCATCATGTTTCTTCAGGCATAACTGAAAGCAAACTACGTAGCTATATCAAGGACTTTTCTCTCTAAAATAAAAAAACTAACAAAGAATTATAGATTTCACACTAACTAAAAGCAAATTATGTAGCTGAATCAAGGACTTTTACTACACCAAAAACCATTTCTTTTTGGTGGATGTATATCTTTTTTTTTGAAAACATATATTTTCAGACTGTTGTGGCAGAGCTAAATAAGTGTGAGCTGTGGTAGACTGTTGCCTTCTCCTGGAGCTTGAACTATATGCACTTGTCTAGGTTAAGTGCTGAAAAGCAAGGCAAAAACTGTTAGGAGGAAGAAAATGCGGAACACCAGGCAACGCTTTACAAACAGCCTGTTCCCAATGGTGCAAGGATAAAATATAAATCTGGTGACCAGAGAAAAAGAGGTTGGGAATTTATGTTCTCAAATTACTTGCTAAATAAAAGTATAGAGTAATGGGTGGCAAAACTATAACAGAATAGATATAGGATTTTAAGGCAAAGAAACCAGGAAACGTTGTGAGAAATGAATTGGAAATATTTGTTTTTAAAATTTAGTTTTTCTTACAATATAAACAAAGATAACATTTTACGTGCACATTACATTAAAAATGGACTCAATCGTTTCTTATAACATGTAGTAGCATTAAAATTGTACTAATAATTGACCAGCAATTACCAGGTGGAAGTATTTAAAATTATGAAGATATTAGCGAGCAATTATGCCTAATCTAGCTTTTATCCATGAACTTTGCATACTCTAAGTTGAATCAAACTGACAGGGCTTAATCCAGAAAATGCTATCATCTTTATTATGCAAAATGTCATTACGAAGTGTATCGGCTCAATAATTTAAAACTCATGACCCTGGAAACACTCAATCACACATCAAATTTACAGAGTGAAACAAAATGTTGTAAGTTCTTGCGAAAACATCCAGAAAAACCATTTTTTTGGTCATGTCATGCTTCGGATGAAGACCACTGTTTCAAATAGAGCAAATTCAGTCCAAGTTAGAAAACGAATTATTTGGTGCTTGGCTGGTATAAACTCTATAACAATGTTTAGCTATGCACCTATTATATTTTCTTCTGAATTTATTCATATCAGCTAGAGCGACAAACAAAAAAGTTTAGCCTTGTCCATTTAATGCCCTTTAGGCAGATTACCGGTTGAACAGAGATTGTATCTAAACAATCATCGTGTACTTTTAATTCACTTAATATGATCGGTTCAAGTAAATAAATGAGTGCAATGTAAATATAAATTAGTAAAGTATTGGGGAGGAACTTTAAGAATCATCATGTACTTAAAAAAAGAAATAAAACAGAAAAACTATTCACACCTTAGCTTCTAATCTGGCGAAGAAGAATGCTTGTTGTCTTTATGTCATGGTGAATGACTGCTCTCTACATCCACATGGCAAATGACCTGTGTTTATTCAAGAATCTAAGACTCACGATCTTTGATTCCTGCAAGATGCAATATAAGTATATGGCTGTTAAATTTTCAGTAAAATCTACAGGATTATATGCAGGAAAATAAAGGAAGCCTATAAACCTAGGTATAGCTAGACATGTAAGGTGCGTAAAGTTCAATATGCAGATCCCTAGCTAGTTGTATCAACTCAATTAATTAGAAGTTTTTCTAAACACAGATATGAGAGGGAAATGACCATCTCTGAGTTTTTATTGCCACCATTTGTTTATACGTTCAGATGTTGTACTGCATTTTCCTTAACAATCCAAATATCAGTTTTGCTCACATAGCTTTCGGTGTTATAATTGATGACTGCTTGCCCAGAAAGAACAATACTGCATGTATTTAGCATACTGATCGCATAGCTGAGAAAATCAGCCAGGCGTCAACATTGAAAACTCACAGCCAATAATTTACATGAGATGTTCTCTATTAGAAAATAAATATACTTTCACATTATAGTGAATGCCAAAAATATAAACAATTAACCCAATTAAATACCTCTCACATTCAATCGTTAAGGGGAATTACATCGGTTTGTGCAGGCCCTCCCAAATTGGCATTCATTGAGCAGTATGCCAGCGAGAAAACTTACGCACGTACATGCATACCTGCCTCTTGCCAGTGCAGATCGACGAGGTGAAGGTTGGTGAGGGTCGGCGGCGGCGGCGTGGAGAGGCAGGGGCAATGTGTTTTTGGTAAAGACGACACAGATCGGTGAAGATGACGCAGTGTGGAGAGCCTCTTGCAGCGCAGACCCGACGAAGTCGGCGATGAAGATGGCGGCGGGCTCGGCGAAGGAGGCGACGGCGGAGCGGTGGAGTAGGCGAAGGAGACGACGGCTAGGGTTGAAGGCGATCTAGGCCGTCCTATCCAACCCGGCGAACGGGGGACGGAGGCCGCGGCGACGACGAAGGAGGCGGCACCGGCGAAGAAAGCGGCGGCGGAGGCGGCGCACCCGGCGATGGAAGCGGCGACGGGCTCGGCGAAGGAGGAGGCGGCAGAGTGGTGGAGGAGGCGGCAGCACGTGGTAGGTGGCGGCTAGGGTTTGAGATGTTTGGGACGGTGAAAAGATGCGAGGAGGCGGCTGGAGGAGAGGGTGGCGATGGTTTCGGGTGATCGGGATGAGGAGGCTGATCTGAGCCAGTATAGATCAATTCAGTCCGTTTTGGATGCGTCATGTGATGATGAGTAAATTCAATTTGTGCACTGTAGGATAGATTATCATTAAATTTATAATATCATGTCTATTCTCGCCTATAAATATGTGTAATAAACGATAGCAGGGTCATGAGGAATTCCCCTGTGGTTTTAGATGCGGGCCTGCACAGGAACACCTAGCAGCGAGATATACCTTCGGAGCGTTGAGTACGCCTCGGCGCGGCGCTGCTGTACGGCGAGAAAACTACGGAGAACGGCGAAAACTCTCGCTGCGCTCCGCCCGTCGCCGACGGCGGCCACAGAGGCTGGGGCCTCCGTGTCCATGGCGTGCTCCTCACCGACAGCCGCCGTCGGAGCGCGCTCCGCCATGGGATCGTCGCTTCCGCTGAACGGCCGCCTCCGATCTCTCCTCTTGACCCCTCAGCCTCTAGGTCTCGCAAGGAGAGTGAGGTTTTTCCGTGTTCCGGTGTTTCACTCTCCGCCCCTCCTCACCTTTTCTTCCTTTTCTCTTCTTTTTTTTCGGCCTAATTCCGTGACCTAGGGTACAAATACGTTATTATCGCTCACAAAAGTGTCAAATAGTTAATTATTCATGACGAATGGGCCTAATGATCCGGGACTCGATGGATACATTGGTATTGATTTGTTTTGTCATATGTATCTACTGACCCATGTGTAAAAAACACTCATATGTGTAGCTTTGTTTGTTAATTTATCGAATTTATTGGTTTTGAATCATGATTATATGATATATCCACTTTCTTTTAAATGTTAATGTTAAAATCTTTGTTATTTAACAAGATTTTGATAGATGTTATAATCATTTAATTATTATGTAAAATATAAGTGCTCTATGTTAGTGTTATTGATATGGGTATGAAGAAAATCTTGCACTTGCTAATGAGTAACGAGGATCGGTATTAGAATAAGAAGTTTTAGTCATCATATATATGGGTATAAGGTAACAAAACAAACCATTGGCATCTCCAAGTTCGACTCTATGTTTAGGCTACTTTAAAAAAAAGCTCGACATCCACGAGGATCGTTAAGGGCAGCTTTAGTGTTTGTTCGCCAGCATGAAGCTAAAGTCTGTCACGTTCTAATAGTGCTAATTTATTATTTTCTCTCCATTGTATAAGCACCATTCGACGGGAATCACGAGGAATAAAGAAGTTCATTTCACTGATTCACCCCTCTAATCTCTCCTCGCGGGCATGTAGACCAGGAGTAGACAAATAATTTTCTAACCCTTAGTTTAGGTGCTAAATCTAGCAACAGTGCCAAAACGTTTCTAACTTAGCACCACCCCTCCAACAGAAAATTTAACTTTTTGCCACTTTTACGAGTGGTTAAAACAGATTTGTTACTCGCTGTGTATGACATGTGGCTCCTCATGAGTCTGTGACATGTGGGTCCAGTAATAAATCTGTTATAAGCATTCGTAAGGGTGGCAAAAGATTAAATGCCCTCCCCATCCAACGTATTGCACCTAAGTTGGTTCTCCCTCTCCTCATAGCACCCTCTTAGAACTAAACGCTGGAGCTGCCCTAAAAGTTCTAAGTCGAGCTCTGGTTGTCTGACCAAATCGAACTCAAGCATTGCCTTGAGCTTGTGAGCCTGCCCCGGTGAGCCTAGGCTTTTGTTGATAAATGATAAAAAATTATTCAATTTTTTATAGCTATTTAATTATATATAAGATAGAATTAACTACTATAACATAAAAAAATTACTATAAAGATATGTGACGATGAAGGTCTATATAAATCTTTTTAAAAAATAGAAAGTATGCTCCAGAAAAAGAGGAAAAAAACTAAGAATGAGCTGAGAAGTACACAGCTCGATGAGTCTCGTCTTCTAGCATTTATTTGTTTTTGATAAATGGAAAAGGGAGAGGCGAGGTTGTGATATCTCTTTCTATGAAAACAATAAAAAGTAATATGTACATAGTAATTAACCCATAAAACAAATGATCGATGTTATAACAACATTAGATTTTCTATTTAAAATTTGAAGTGAGGATATAAAGTTATTTCAAGACGAAAAAGGTATAAATTTTACTGCAAGCTTGATCTCATGCCTGTCCATACTAACGCATAAGAAATAATCCCTCTATCCCTAAAATATTTGACGTTGTTGACTTTTTACACATGTTTAACTGTTCGTTTTATTCAAATTTTTTTGTAAAATATATAAAGCTATATATATCATAAAAGTATATTTAAGAATAAATAAAATGATATAAAATAATTAATAATTATATAAATTTTTTGAATAAAATAAATAGTCAAACATGTATAAAAAAGTCAACAACATAAAACACTTTGTAAAGTCAAAAGGTGGAGGGACGAATTAGTTCGAGCTCGATGAAATATGAGGCAAATTCGAGGATCAATATTATTAGTAGTTTCGTAAAGCCTGAAGAATTTAGAAGAGGGATAAATTTGTTCGAGAAAAAAGGAATAAGATGCGCGTGCGAGGATCAAAATAGTCCGTAGGATAAATTTTGCTCCAGGAATTACTCGAGGACCGAGAATAGAATGTATGTTTCATGTGTGACGAGAAACAGTCACTTCGAGTTGCAGAGCAAAATTGCTTCACTTACTCGTGAAATCTCTCACAAGCAGCATCATGAGTTGGTATTCCTTGATACATTAGCCGCGAGTGCAATGAAAAACGGCTCTTCGAGCAACCTTCCAGCAACAACAATGGCGCTTACCTTCCTTTGATTCCTGCCAAACTGAAACACCACCATCCATCACCGCTTCACTCTTGGCCGAGGAACCGAACAGATTACTTCGTGCACCGTTTGGCTGACTGACCATCCCTGGCTAAGAAAGATGGGATATGCATATGCTGTCGTAGATTATCCGGCAAAACAGCATGAGGGCAAATATATAATGGAACTATATGGCAAGACCATGCCCTGTGAACCAGCTGACTGGTTAAATAATTGAACATGATACAGTGGCATGGATGAAATATGACTAGAATCACAAGGGAAATAAAAGGCCACATCTAAATGAATGCATTATGATGCATCCGTGCAAGAATGAAGAAATTTCCATTTGCTTGCAACAGCAATGTGATGCTTAGCAGTCAAAAGGTTTGCCTCGCAAAAAAATGCAAAGAATGAAGCATATTGTTGGATTGAACTTCAAACTGAATCACATCTAGAAAGATTCGTAATGAAAGCACTGTGCGACAGATGCACTAATATGAAAAGGTCTTAAAGAAATAAGCAAAAAGAAGACCGAAAGGCCTGCTAATCAGGGGTTTAATGGTAAAAACATTAACTGATGTTATAACAAAATACAGATGCAACACAAAAGGGCAGCATATATGGGAACACAACCATCTGCCATAGCACAGTATTGCAATTTATGGAGGAAAGTTCGAATGGCAGTAGCTGCTTTTAGAAAGTAATAAAAATGTAATATATTCTTACAGTAAGGACTACCTATAACAGAATTATTCCATAATGCAGTAACAATAATGACAAACTGGGCGAAAAAATAACAAGGGTAATCTACATAAAGAAAAATGATCCACTGTTTGTTCAGAAACAGGTCTGCATGGTACTAGCATACAGATTAGGATAAAACTATGTTTGAAGAAATATGTAAAAATGGTATAAAAAAAGTTCCGTACATAAAACAAGTGAAAAAGCTTCATCGGCTCACAGGTCAATTTAAATCATTAAAAAGGTAACCTGACCTTATGCTGAAAAACTGCACTCATTAGCTAAAATGATGTAGAAAAGGTCCATGGTTCTTTAAATCCACACAAGGTCTTTTACAATAAAGTCACAAGCCACCTGATGGCCATTCGAAAATCTAAATAGTCGTACATACTGCTTACTTTTAAAAGATAGGATTGAGCAAACAAAGTTCTTATGAAAACTTTGACCACTAGAGTAATTGATTTGCCAGAAACAGCTTAAAACAGCAAGTTTATAAGTGCGAAGCAGGAACACGTAGAATCATCTGGCCACAGTAAAATAGCTATAAGCATCCTGTAAAATAGCAAGGTGAATAAAAATAAGTGAAATGGGTCTGCAAAAAGTTATAATTTGCATGTACAAAAAATATATATTTGATAATGGCATACTTGTACTTGGGGATTGACTAGCAGTTTAAGAAAAAACAATGTGGGTTTTGGAGAAACTAATACTACCTCCATTCCAAAAATATAATCATTTCTAGAATCCAAATATTTTTCCACAATATAAGCAGTTCTAGCACTATTCACACTAGTATTTGTCCCATCAATCATGTTTCATTTAAATGTCTTCCAATCCTACCCCCAACTCCCCCCCCCCCCCCCCCCCCCCCCCCCCCGCGTCTCCCTAACCATCCCTCCTTTATTGAGGGGCACCAAAGTCTGTTCTCCCCTACCATAATCTCCGCTAAAGAACTCAGTGTTTATATTTAGGAACGGAGGGGGTATGTTACAACCTGTAACCTGAACCAGTGCACTGCAGATGCATGAGAAATAAGGTTAAGAACAAACCGAATCACATGAGAATGGTAAGGCTTTTCATGACATGTTTGTGAATAATTGTGAATGATTACAGATACTACATGCAACTTTTTCTGGGGGATACTTTTGGCAAATCCAAGAGGCATAGATGATAAAGAAACAAAACAGAAATCAAGCATCATTTAACTACAAAAGAAACAAAGACAGGTATGTGACTTCACCTCTAGTACAAGTGATCTATGCATATCTCCTACTATTATTTAGGAGTATGTTAATTTCTTTTAATTATTCAAATACAAAGCTTCCCAAACTTTGCACAGCTATGGCTAATACAGTATATGCAATAGAACTATCGGAAATGGTTCCACTAACACTACCATAAGGTATTGACTCCCAAAGTTTTTTCTATTGCAGAATTCAGATCTCTATGGTAACATTGTGGAATGAAAGAAAAATAACAAAAGATGGCATTGTATACTAACTTTCAGTGCATGCAAAGAAAAAGGCCTCTACCTAAATAGCAACATCATAAAGAGTATCTTCGCTCATGCAAAAGCAAACTGAGTTTAAAGCAGCAGCAAAGAAGAGATAAATAATACCATGACTCATAAGGGGAAAGCTATTTCTTTACCAATGTAAAATGCAAGATCAATTTCTTGGCACAAAACATATATAAAGTTATATGTATCTTCCTACGATTGGGGCACAATCACCTACCAGATCTTACCTAATGACCCATGTAATTTCTTCCTGGGCCTCCTGGTGGAGTACCGCCATACCCACCACCACCCCCATAGCCGCCCAAATAACCTCCAGGCAGACCACTACCACCAAGTGCTGCAGAAGCCCCTGGGTTAGTCAACCCTGAACCATTTGCGCCAACTCCCAGAATGTTGTTCAGACCCAACCCTCCACCCTGGGAGGCAAGTAGAGCGGTCAAAGCCTGCCCCAGAGCAGGATTCACCCCTGGGCCACCAGCTACACCTCCTGGCAATGAAGCCAAACTGGACACTGGAGGAGTCATCACATGGCCACCAACAGCAGCACCAGGCAAAGAATGACTATGAGCTCCATAACCAGCAGCTCCTTTCCTCCCACCTGAAGTGCCAGCACCATACAAGCCTCCAAGTCCTCCACCTTTGTTGGGCTTCGGTCCATCAATCGCCTTCTGGCAGTGCAGCACAACCCCCTCAAATTGCTTGTGTGGCTCCTGAAGCGCTTTCTTGGCACCCTCAAGGGTCTTGTACACAAATAGAGCAAAGCCCTTCGGCTTCCCGGTGGCCTTATCGAGTCCAAGAGGGCCCTCCTCAATCTCACCATACTTTGAAAAGAACAGCAGCAGTTTCTGCGGGTCTATATCTGCACCCACATTGCTGACAAAAATCTTCCGCTGCGTGTACTCAGACACTGGCGGCAGTACCAATTGTGCTGGAGCTGCGGTTGGTGCAGGGATATTGGGCATGCCACCAGGTGGGACAGGACCAACAGAGGCAAGCTGGCAGGCCGTGGTGCGGTTGCCGATCTTCTTCTGGGGCTCACGGAGGGCAGCACGGGCGCCGGACCGGCGGCTGAAGAGGATGAAACCGTAGCCCTTGCACTTGCCCGTGGCACGGTCCGTGACGACCCTGAGGTCCTCAATCTCGCCGTAGGGGCTGAACGCCTCGGTGAGGGTCTCCGAGGTGGCGTCCCAGCCGAGGCCGTGGACGAAGATCTTCCGCTGCGCCGGGTCGGCGTCGGCGGCGCGGCGGATGGCCGTGAGCACGTCCTCGTGGGCCACGGCGGCGTCGCGGAGCAGCTCGACGAGCTGGTCCTTGGGGAACGAGTCCAGCAGCCCGTGGATCGAGGCGGCGTCGCTCTCCAGCTCCTCCTCCTCGTCCACCTCCACCTCCTCTTCCACCTCCACCTCTTCCACCTCCTCCTCCCCCTCCTCGCCGCCAGCCTCCTGGGAGGGCATCATCCCCTCGCCGGCTTGGCCGAGCGGCTGCGACGAGAGGGCCGGGTCCTCGCCTAGGGCTTCGGGCTGGGAGGACGGCTCCTCAATCTCGGCGACCGCGGCGGCGGCCGCCGCGGCCGCGGCTGCTGCGGCCCTGGCGGCGGCGGACCTAGCGGCGGCGGGGGATTTGGAATCGAGCTTCCGCTTCTTCCCCATGGCGACGGCGGGGCGGGGGAGGAGGAGGGGCTAGGGTTTCGACGGCTGTTCGGAGGAGGGGAAAGGCTCTGGAGTCTACGGAGGAGTCGTGACGCCACGCGATCGGGTGGCCCTAGTTAACGTCGACGGATCGTTGGATATTTGGATCATACCCAGACCCGGTTACCCACGCACGTTTTTGTTGCGCTTGCCGAGTGGGGCATGTCACGTACTACTATTTCTAAGTTTGGGATAAAAAAAACTAAATATGATCCACTTAGCTTTAAAAAAAATATGGTATTGTGTAACTGTGATATTCCTAAATATTAATTTTGGTCAGTTAAATTTGAACTTTTGGTACATTGGTTTTATCAGCTGTGACTAATAATAAGGCGATTTTTGGTGTTTTTCTTCCTCGTGGATTATTTAGTGACAATCAATAATAATAATGTAAATGTGAAAATTTTACTCATAAATTGTTTTCGTTGAGTCCTATGTTACTATCCAACTGGCTTTAAAAAGAATATGATATTGTATAACTATGATATTTCTAAATGTTAATCTTGGTCGGTTAAATTTGAACTTTTGGTACGCTGGTTTTATCAACTGCGACTAATAATAAGACGATTTTTGGTGTCTTTTTTTCTCATGGATTATTTAGTGATAATAAAAAATAATGTAAATGTGAAAAATTTACTCATAAATTGTTTTTGGTTGAGTCATCTATCTTTCATAATTCGTGGCTCAACCAATCAAATTCTTGGCTGCCATAAATTTGATCGTGTTTGGTACTCGATCAAATTATTAATAGCTACAAGTCACATGTTATATTAGACAACAGAAGAGAAGTTAACCGCTAAGTGTTCAATCATCATGGGTAAAAATTTAACAATAGGATACATGCAAGTTTGAAATCGATGCATCTCTTTAATTCTTGTCTAATTCCGTGTATGTTATCTTCCTAAGTTTTTGTTGAAGTATTTTAATTGGTCATGGCCTTATGCATCTTGATGCATTTTACTTATCATCTCATAACTTACATGTGACCGAAATGGAGAAATAAAGCACGAAAGTTGTCCAAACAAATCCATGTTGTGAAACATTAACACTAACACGTGTACAACACTAGGCGAAACTAATTTCAATAAATGTCCAATCAAGTAAGAAAATTGCGTAAAGATTAAACAATTATGTCAAAGATCAACGATAATATAGTTGTAGCTTTGCAATATTGTTACTCCATTGGTCTCAAAACCCCTCCTCATCCCAAAGACTAATAACCATAGTAGGTACTTATTTGTGTATTCTAGTAGTCCTTGGTATCTCTCTTGTCCCCACAATATATTGGTGATAATCAATATCTCTAACTCCACAATAGAGAGGGAGTTGGAATAGGAAATATGGTAGCTTGGTTGAGCACCAACCCAAATCACTTGACCTCATTCCTTCCCGATTGTTGGCGTTCGCACCGACACTACTAGCTTACTTGCCCTTCCCATAGTGACCATTGCAGAGTCAATTGGCGAGCCACTATCGTGCCAGTTACTCCATCCGCATTAGGGCTGGATAACGAGCCGGCTTGGCTCGGCTTGGTCCAGCTCGTTAAGATAACGAGCTGGCTCGGCTCGGCTCGGCTCGGCTCGTTATCGTAACGAGCTAAAAACCCAGCTCGGCTCGGCTCGTTATAAAGCTCGAGCTGACTCGTTAGGCTCGTGAGCATGCATAAAAAGTTAACCTAAATAATTTTTTAATAGGTTATACAAGCAAACTTTTATTTCAAACATGCAAATCATATGAAATTATATTTAAATATTAAAGTTTAAACCAACAAATCATATGGTGAACCTGTGAAGTACTGAACACATACATTCTAGGGTGAAATCAATGAACGCCGGTGAATCTTGTGTCTTTGGTCTAGCTCGTTAGGCTCGCGAGCAGCTCACGAGCCAGCTCGAGCTGGCTCGTTATCTCTAACGAGCTAAAATGCTAGCTCGGCTCGTTAGAAAAATAAAACGAGGGGAGTTTGTCACGCGTCGAGCGAGCTAACGAGCCACGAGCTTTCTGTCCACCCCTAATCCGTATCAAGCTCCCTAAACTAGTATTGATATACACGATCTCAATGATCACCTCCCAATGCCGACATCAATCTCTACCACCCCACCACCGCACCCTGGCACATTGATGAAGCACGTGCAATCCATTGCCTCAAACAAGGGTCATTCAACCTAGATCAAAGGACCCTCATGGTCGGTCCACATCCACAGAGTATATGCCTAAGAGGTGACGACGCTAGGGTCTAGGGCCCTTGCATGGAGGCGTTGTAAGAACTACGACGGCTACAACTAGGCACAAAGAGGTAGATGTCAGCACCTCGCAGCTGAAGGGGTCATCAACTGCGACCGAGCGACCTCTAGTGTCGATGGCGTCCCAAGCCACATCCAGGTTCAACGGTGGCCCCGATGACCTACCCGTTGGTGTTGACCTAAAAATGAGAGATGAGCTCACCCTATTTGATGCAATGCACACAAGGTATCAATGAACACAAGGTATTCCCTCCATTTTATATTATAAGACTTTTTGGGTTTATTTAGATTCATCCATACATCAATGTATATGTTTTATATATGTGTCTAGATTCATTAGTATATATACGAATCTAGGCAATGCAAGAAAGTCTTATATTGTAGAACGAAGGGAATAAATGTGATGAATCCTTATGTAGATTTTGTCTATTTTGTGTGGATGTTTGTAAATAAATCTAGTGTATATTTATAATTTGTGTGTGACGAAAACATCACTCCTATGGATATACACTAGAATCTTCATGATGTTGTGCAAGGTCCAATTACTCGAGCTCATGCGTGGTGATTGAATTTACATGTGAGCTCGTTCTTAAGCGCTACATCATGTAATTTTGAGAATAGATCTATACCTAATGATTTTATTTGTAAACAACGTCGTTGTTCATCGGTTTGAGTCTTCAACTTCAAGAGATTAATCATCCATCTGCAATTGAGTTGCAGTATTTCAAGTTACTGCTTGTGTTGTTCGATTCATAAGTAGGAATTAGACTTTTTGGCGATGTAAATTGGTAGCACACGGTTGATAACCAGAGGAGAAGTGGTGAGGTGATTGCAGGATTCAAGTTGTGTAGATCGAAAGCGGGACCGGCATATGTCTCTTCTCCGCCCAAATCGAGAGTTATCAAATCCTGACGAAAGATCACACCATTGGCATCAGTGTGGATGCCTGTGGCGTATAATTATGTAACATCGCTTAGAAGGCGTATCCTTCTCCACTCCCATGGGAAGTGTTGATGGAGAAGTTCTCCAAGTTAACCACAGTGCAAAGAAGAAATGGGCTAGGCCAGCCAACTACTCAGTACACAAGAATGAGGTTTTGGTCATGGCATGGCAGAGTCTTGATCGAGTTGTAGGCAAGGATCAAAGCATGAAGACCTATTGGAAGCTCATTGTGGGGTCACTTCCATCAAAATGTGCAGAGACCATCAAATAGATCAATCATTTAGTGTTGTAACCAATGGACCGGTCGTATTGAGAATATTGAATGTGTAACAAGTTAGGATCAAGTAAATAAGTGTTGAACATATCTTATTATGAAATGTTGCATCAGGAGATACAAAGCGGAGGGAGCTGAAGAACTGGGCTTTTGAGATGATTCACTGCTGGTCATTGCTTAAACAACAATAAGAAGTGGATAAACAATAACAATTATCACAATCCGCTTAAGATGTGAAAACGGAGTTATCGGACAAGTATATGGTGAAATAGAGGTGAATAGATCATTGGGAATGAGTTGATTCCAAGACGGTAAAAAATAACAGTAGAGATATTGGATACTCCATAAGAAACCATTGGAGTGCAGATAACCAAAAACTAATCCAGGCAGGCAGAGTAGCAGTGTTCCAAGCTTCATTTAACACGTTACATGCTGGGGTACACCAGTCACCAGCAACGATTTCAAACGGTGAAAAGGCTGGAAGCTAAGAACAGTAGTTCGTCTAACATGTCAGTTTGGGGATCTAGCCTCAAAAGCTTCATTGGTCATAGTCTGAGGCACCAAAAAAGGAGTAATCTGGATTGTCTGATGAGCCAAGCAGAGGGATGTACTCTGATCCTCTCACATGAACACTGAAGCAAGCTGCAAAAATCAAAATACATAAACACTGTAAAAGTCTAGAAACAAGAAACGGAATCCAACAAAACATTATCTCAGACAACAGCATGTGTCAAAAGGCAATACAATAGTAACCAACTGCATATGCATGAAAAGAAAAAAAAACGCTAGCACATAAGTGTTGAATTTTAATCTTTGCCATCCTTTTCTTAAAAGAGTGGAACCCAATTCATATAGATATACTGCAAGAGTTCATGGGCCATTTGTATTATCAAGATTATGAATTTTGACCATACTTAAACAAGGTAGAACAATCACTATAGTCCAACTGGTAATCCATGTGCCAAATCAACTACTCAACTACAGTTTTACATTGGACTCTTCTATGTGTACCACAGGCTGCAATCATTCACGGTATTAAGAAATGACTGTCAAGAGTCACATTATTTTGATTAGCACATGCTACCAAAAAAAATAATCTTAAAACCACCTTAGTAAGCTAGTTTCAAGTAGTGGCATCCTTAAAAAACAACAGATTCAACGAAGTGTCAGAGTTATGATGTTCTCCGTGTATAGAGAACAGTTATACCATAAAGAACACTAAATATTGGATAAAGGAACACATATCAAACAAATGTGGGTTATTTAAGAATGGGCAAAACATAATGACAACTTATCATATACTAGAAACCACATCTTTGGTTGGTACAAAGATTATTAACAGCCATTTGCTAGTATATATACGCATTAGTAATTAAGATACCTCTGAACTAAGGAACAAAAGACTGTTAAATACTAATCTATATAACATGTTAAAGAGCACTGGTCTGTATAACATATCTCTATATAGTTACACTTAAGGAAAAAGTAATATGTTTCATCTTTTACTGAAGTCGTGACAGTTATTTTCAAATAGAGGTTGTGAATGAGGAATCTGGGTACAAAAGATTTGATACCATTCTCAATTTTTACTACGCTCTGCAACATAGTCTCCATTTTCTTCTTCATCTCACTATTGTCATCCATTAGAGGCACCACAAGGGTAAGCTCCCTGTATATATCACGTACAAATGCACAGATGCTTTTGGCATATTCAATCTCTCCATCAGATATACGGCCAATTGCAAGCCTCATTAGCTCGCCTGACAGATCGGCAACCTAACATATTGACAGCACAGAAATACCCTGAATAACTTCAAGAAAACAATAAGAAAATGATATTTAGCAGAACTAAAATTTGCTTTTAAGTGCATTTACCCCTAAAAGATAGTCAAGTACATTTATCTGTAAGGGCTCAACAGATTTATCACCCAGCTCTAGCAAAGAATCATTGATTTCAGCAAGACTTAATAAAGTGCCAGTCTTGCAAAATCTACAGAATGTTGCAGCTTCAACATATTCTTGTACCTGAAATAGTCATGGCAAACAAATTGGAACAGTTACAAACCTAGAATAGATGTAAAGGAACAACATTGATACTAACACCAAAGGTATAGGCCCTTCTGAGCTTCCAGAAGTCAGTCCCTTGCAGTTCTTTTACTAACTTTCCAATGTACTGGTTAACCACAACAGCGAGATCATTTTCTGCTTTCGAAAGAATCTCTTCCTTGTTACTCTTACTGATCCTGAAACAAATCAGTTCAGTTCAGTTCATAAATGAAGTGTAAAAGCAAATAAAACTGCAAAGTTTGAGATTTCATATACTTTAGTAGCTGAATTGACAATAACAGGAAGTATGTCAATTTGGTTATTAACTATGAAATGGTGATGAAATATACTTTGAGATGAGTATGTATAGTTCTCCAATGTTGTCTGATGAATGGACTGTTTTGACACTAAATGATAACTTGCATGTGAGTGGCTCCAAGTCTCAGACGACTTTGAAGGTTCATCATTTGCATATACAACTTTGATCAATCCCCGTAGGCTGAGACTACCAATAACTTCTCACAGCATGCACAAGATGGAAATAAGTTCATCTAAACTCCTGTTTCTGACCACCTTTGATTTGGAGAAATAAATACTCTCCCCGTTTCACAATGTAAGACTCTATCCTTGCATAGATTCATATGGATTGTAATGAATCTAGACATATATCCAGACTATATACATCGATCAATGGATGAATTTAGACAAGGCTAAAAAGTCTTACAATATAAACTGAGGAGTACATCATTTACATGACCTGATTGTCTGTACAGTGAGATCTACTGGGTTATCCTTTGCAAAGCCAGAATGGTGTGCTTACACTAAGAATGTACTAGAACTTTACTGGTTCATAGACATTCAACAAAAAATTTATTATCACATCACATACTAATTCAGAAAAAACTAAGATAACGACTGGCTCAAGGGGCTCTAAGAATCACAATCTCTGCCAAGAAAATATGCATGGGCAATTCTCTTCATTTATTTGAATGAAACGTTGTGATGCCACTAGCACAATTGTTTGATTGCCAAATTACCTGTGGACCTGAAAGATGACCTTTTTGCTGTTCATTGTCACATCCCGACTTGCTTTCACAAGCCTCTCCCTTTTGTCATTCTACAGTGACATGGAAAAGTGATGAAACAATAAAATATTGCTAACTTTTTACATGAGTAACAAAGACACAAACTGCTACTGTCATAACTGCTTTCAGCATCTTAAAGGAGAAAAAAAAATGGTCTACTGCAGACTTAGAGTAGCAATGCCGACTGTATGATACAGTAAACCAAGATTTAAACATATCTTAAAGCAGAGCTAGAAGATACTCCTAGCATCTTCTAGGCTTGCCTAAATTAATCAATTGATGAATACATATAATTTATATATATGTCTAGATTCATTAGCATCCATATGAATCTAGGCAAGGCTAGAAAGTCCTACATTGTGAAACGGATGGGGTAGTTCAAGCAGCCTTGAGGCATGATACAAATTTGCCATAAGTTTACAGGCAATCACATGAACTGATACACCTGTATAATGATAAAGCCCCTACAAAGTAGAACTCGTTGGTCTGAAAAATCTAACTTCATACTCCTATTTCATACCATCCTGGTCAAGGCCTTACATTGCCTGCCAAAGTACATTTTGCGTTGTGTGGGATTTAGTTACATATATAGATCCACCGTAGAAATAGAATTCAGGTGAACTCAATAACTAGGAACTGAGTACCGGTCCTATACAAATAACTTTTGCAGCGTCACACCCTGTGAGGTTAATAATCTCTTCCTAAACTACCCTAACCAGCGCTCCAGAGTCCAGAGTGATCCACAAGGCCGTCTCATCGGTAAACCAATCAGCAGCAGCAGAACTCCGCAGGAGTGGCCGCATAGGCTCTACGGGAATTTCTCCGAGCACCTGGCACGCACAATGGCACCCAGATCACACGGCACACGCACCAGTTTACAAAACCCAAGCCTCCTACTCCACGATAGCTTCCTCTCTGAGCGCATCGATGCGGGGGGAAGGAAATAGCCCTAGAAGTGAATGCGTCGCCGCACGCCAAGCGGATGGACGGACGTTGCGGCGTTCGACAGTCGATGCGCGTACGTACGTACGTACCAGAGTGTTGAGGTACTCGGCGTGCCTAGCGAACTCCGCCTTCATCGCAGAGCACCCCACCGAGGCCGAATGCGCCGCCGCCGCCGCGTCCGTGGCCATCGTCCTGGACCTCTTGGGCACCGATCCAGCGGAAGAGGAGGCTGCATAGAGGAAGCCAGGAAGGGGGGGGGGGGGTGAGCAGAGGGTGTGAGACCAGTGACCACGAAGGCGAGACGCGAGGCGAAGGGGAGGGGAGTGGAACGTGGCGTACGAGGAGAGGGGTTGGAGCGGAGGAGGGTCTTGCTGCCGGGGAGGGAGTGGGGCGGCGCCGCCATGGAGGTGGGAAGAAGGGGAGGAGAGGAGGCGGTGGTGAGGCCGCGCCCGCGCAGGCAGACGAGGCAGCGGTGGCAGCCGCGCAGGGGCAACATCTGTCAGGCGGTGGGCCCTCCCCCAGTCTCGCCACTTCGCTTCACGGTTTTCCTTTGCGTCTTGCCTTTTGATGAGTAGTCCTCCGCGCTACGAGCTGCGTAAAAATAATCGAGATCGAAACTGAAATAATCGATACCAAAATTTCGGTTGGCATTTTTCGCTGACAGATGTTAATTCAGTTAATTCGGTCATCATCTTTGATGATTAAATGAAATGACTAGATTAATCGAAATTAGAAAAAAATAACATACAGGTGTTTTAATCTTGGTGATTTAGAGTATAGGGTTAATTAGATCTATACCATCATAAATATGTCAGTTTAAAAAAATACCATTATAAATTATAAATATGACATTACAATTCTTTCTTTCTCATAAACATACCATCTTATATGTTTTAAGATCATTTGGCCCCACCATCGGACTAATATTTCTCCCTATCACCTAAAATACCCTTACTCCATCTCTTCTTCTCTATCGACGGTGCGCTCACCCTGGAACTCGGCAATGGCACGGATGAGCGCCGCGGACTCATCGCGTACGACGAGCAACATCTCGGCATGGGGCCTGCTGAACGTGTACAACCTCCTGTGGTTGAACGAATGCATAGCTTAATGGCAAACATGTGCAGCTGGATGTGCATCAGCCTGCTGTGCTCCTTTGCCAGCGCCGCCAGCTCGCAGTCGTTGCCTCCGCCGTTGCTGCGTCGGTCGCTCGCGACCGTCGCCCGCGGCCATTGCCTCCACCGTCGGCGCGCGCTAGCCCGCAGCCATCGCCGCTCTGTCACTCGCGGTCGTCGCCTTCGCCGTTTGTCGTGGTCATCGCCTCCTACGTCGCTGCGTCGGCCCCCGCAGACATCGCCTCCGCCGTTGCTGCGCCAGTCATTCGTCGCCGTCGCAGTGCCAACCCTCTCTGTCGTCCCCGCGCTGGTTGCCAGTGGTCGTCGCCTCCACCGTCGACACGCACCAGCGCCACCAGCCCGCAGCCGTCACCGCGCTGGCACTCGCGGCCATCGTCGTACTACCATTCGCGGCCGTCGCCTTCACCGTCGCCACGCCCGTCCGCCGTCGCCGCGCCGGCCACCCGCGGTCGTCTTCTCCGTCGTTGCCGTGGCGGTCACCGCGTCGGTCGCCCCGCAGCAGTCGACTCCGTCTAGTGCCAAGGCGGCCAAATGTTCTCAAGCACTGAGTAATAGGGATATTTTGGTCAATACGAAAATACATTGCTCTTAAGACGTACAGAATGGCATGTTTGTGATAGAGAAAAAATGTAATAGTATATTTACAATTTATTGAATTGTAATGGTATTTTTTTAAACTGACATATTTATAATGGCAAGAATCTAATTAACCCTAGAGTATAAGTTGGAAGCAAGAAATATTATAATTGATACTATCTTGGTAAATTATTGCCCTATTTGCTCTTATTATGTATTGTTTAATTTATAAAAATGTCATAAAAGAGGAAAATTGCTGCTAAAACTTTATTGTAATTTTCTTTTTTTTTTGTCTTCTCAATTTGTCACACATTTCAGTCATGACCGAAGACCAAACCAAACTAACTGGAACTGAATTACTCATAATTTTTTGCAGCATGATTGGTCTTTAATTATATATAACTAACTTTTCTTAAACCAAATGTCCAACCCTACCCAACAGGGTGTCAATAATTGTGAACTTTTGCTTTTTTTAACAAATAACAAATGTTTTTTTTATAAAATAGATTAAAAGTCTGCCTCTATCCCAACACTGATATACCAAGACATTACAAATAACATATACCGTTTTGTTTCCATTAAATTCAGAGAAATAAAATTTATGTTTTATATAATCAATCAATTATTTTGGCTTTATCGATTTACCGTGGTTTTCGTGAAATACAGATGTATCATTCGTTAGCAGTTTTTAAACCATGTTAAAAGTACCATAATCTTAACCATATCAAACAAAAAAAATAAAAGGTTATTGGTGCAAGACTAATTAAACATTAGGTAGGGTAAATCTAAAAATAGTTTATCTGATATCTTAAATGTATATAAAGGTATTTAAATAAACGTGCTTAACAACTGAAAAAATGTGCTTACCATTATTCGAGAGACTAGTCCATCTTGACATGTTTGAAACTAATGCTCCTAGCCCATGTTCTTATCGCATGAAGGATTATCAATATTTACGGACACATTTTTTAAGCTTCTAAATTATGTGTTTCATAAATTTTGCATATAGATAATGCACATCTGGCATTTATAAAAGTAATATTTATAAAGTTTTTTTACTTTGTAATAGTTAATTCTATCGCTTATATAATCATATAACTATTAAAAACTCAAATAATTATTTAACCATTCGATCTCACATGTCTCAGATATTACCTAAGTTCTAATACCGACTATACAACCATACAAATTCTTCATCCATTCTATAATAAAATCAAACTTATTATAGGACAAAGAGAGTACCGCCTAGATACAACTGAAACAAAAGCCAAATAAGTTCCGTAGAAAATAAGCAGAAAGATGATGGATAGCCAAAACAGGTTATGATGGACATTGTGGTACCACTTGTTAGACGGCCACGTAGGCTATGTCTACAGATGGTAAGGAACACGTTGATGGATCAAATATTTCTTGTCCAGCACAACTTCCTCGCCCTCCTATGCCATTGTCTAGACCTCCTCAATCACCTTCTTTGGTTAATGTTCCACAGTTGCAACCTAATTCAAGCCATAGCTTGCCCAACCCCCACATCCTCATCTCTTACATTGAGTTCTGCATATGATTCCTACTGTGCATCCGCCACCGTTAGTGCCAAGTTAGCCACAGGTAGTTAGGATGCTAGATTCAATGGGTCCCATATCAACCAATATACCTCCACATCCACTAGGTCAAAACCTCTTCATGGCTGGTTCAGTTTGAATTTATCAGACTGAGGCTGTTGCTGCATGTTCATATGCTACCCTGTTGCCTTGCTCACTCTGATCCCACAAAAATATATTGTTTGGGACATTAACATCAAACTTATAGTACTTGAAATCATTATTGGTGAATCTGTACCTTTTCACCACTGAAATTAGTATAGTTGCATGTTTTGTGCATCAGATTATTATGAAGGGAGATAGTATTATTTTTGTGTGTGTTTTCTATGACTTTTTGTTCGTCCATTTCTTTGTAGTTTGTTATTGTTCTTCAGAAGTTGGCTTGGTGGATTTACAAACTATAAGTGAGTTGTCAATGCCAACATAATTATGTAGGTTTTGATGTGTAAGATCAATGTTGTGCTTATTATTCCTTGTTTTTCTCCCTACCCATGGGTTCATCCGTAGCTGATATTTTTATAGTTGTCTACTTTGGATCTGATTCGGCAAATGTTCACCATGTTTGATAGCAGAATGAAATGGTGGGCAATTATACTTAACCATGATTTCTCTCATTTGCTCACATCGCTGGTGCAACTTCACCCAACTTTGTGTAGGTCGAATTGTTTCATCAGGTAGCAAAATGCAATTGGCAGCGATAGCTGGGGCTACAATGAGCCAAATATTCCATGCAATTAGAGATGCTTAACGATTGGCATAGTCTACGTGGTTTTGGAACATCTCGGAATGAGCTCTTGAAGTAGTTGAATGATCAACTGCAGTTGTAATGTGCTGCCCTTTTTTAGCAATTAACTTTTGAACCTACGCTTGATCTATTGTCTTATTTAAAACTTTTATATAAATATGTAAAATTATAAATCATGATTAAAGTGTTTTTGGTAATAATTTAATTCACAAAAAATAATTAATAATTATGTACTATTTGAACCTCTTAGTCGCTTTGTTACTATTGCTCGATCTAGTGAATGACATCCCGTTTGGTACGATTATTCGAGTTGCTGATTTCTTATAATGGGTGTCCCGATATTGGTGTTGGACTTTTAACTTTTTGCCACCTTTAGCCGAAGCGGTTAATCCCTCCCATAATACTTGCGAGAGGAAAGTGGTAAATCCATTGCCGCTCATAGGTAGAAGTGGCAAAATCTAAATTTTTCCCACTTTGTGAACGTCTCACCGTTAATGCACACAGCCTATATTTTACAAGCTTTTAAGATTACTCTTTGATGATCTTCTTTTCTGGAACTAATAACTCTGTGATGATCCTTATGCAAGTAATGCAACTCATCCAGCATCAAGCTTAGATGCTCCGAGAATAAATGAAATAAAAACGTCGTTTGTCGGCCTCTCTTTTTTTTTTGGTGTGTTTTTCACTTTTATACGCATGTCTCCCCTGGTTGTAGTCTTGCATTGATACGGCAATTCCATGGATATGGTCATGTTTGCTCGTAACAAAAGTTACATACCGGCAATTCTTTTCAACTATTTAAGCTTAATTAGTTATCGGTTTTTGTTCGCATACTTTTCAAATTGCTAAACATTACATTTTGTGAAAAAAATATATATAGAAGTTGTTTAGATAAATAAATAATTTCATTTTAATTTTTTATAATTAATACTTAATTAATTACATGCTAACCATGCTTATCTTTTTGCGTGGGACTAATAAGCTGGAACTTACAGCTGAAAAGAACACGCCCATTGACTGATTTTTCATTCAGAGGCATAGGAGGTTATACTTTTTGTATAATTCAAAAATTAGTGTCTGTAAGTATATTTTGATGCGTGCTCAAGTACTGTAAAACTTATACAGATACGATACGTAAACTGAACTTACATATAATTTGATAACCGAATTAGTACAAGTAATGTTTGACTTGATAAACCGGTCGTGGATATGAAGGAGCACAATGGTCGAGGCAATCTTATAATAAAATATAGAATGGACATGTTGATTACAGACAATTGAACGCAACATTTGTCGGCATAACAAAGGATTGTGATTACAATTGTATGATTGTATAAGTGATAAACGAAGAAAACATTGATGATTTGCTTCATTCGGTGCTCTATAAACTTATAAATTATGATAGACGGGTGGTGCATACTGGTTAGTGTTTACATTGTTCTTCCATCAGCCTAAAAGAAACGATTTTTGTTCTATATTCAACATTTAACCATTCATCTTATTTAAAAATTTATTAAAATATTTTAAAAAATTAGTCACATGTAGAGAACTATTTATGTTCTATCATCTAACAAAATAAAAATATTAATCATAATCTTTTTAAAATAAAACGAAAAGTCAAACCTTATATCTAATAACTAAAATATTGTTTATTATGACGTGAGGGAGTAGGGCGGATTTTAACTGGACCGGCGTTCTTTTTTAACTGGACCCAAAAACAGCGTGGCAGGCGTTTTTTTTTTCACGACCCGCTGGCGTCCCCACCCGTCAGTGAGCACCCATCCAGCCGGTTTTCCCGGCGCGTGTTTGGGGCCCACGAGTCAGCGAGCGCGCCGCCCGGGGCCCGGGTCAGACTCATCCGCCCTTTCCGCCACCCCCTCCCCCCCCTCTCTCTCTCTCCTCCGCCACCCCCCTTCCCCTATCTCTCTCTCTCTTACCTCACGCGCTCCACGCACGCAGAGACGCGCACGCCACCCTGTCGCGCTCTCTCTCTCTCTCACTCTCGCTCTCCCCGTTCCGCCTCCTCACCCAAAACCCTAGTTACCCTCGCGCTCGCAAAACCCTAACCCACCAAAGTCACCACCCCTCCCCGGCGGCGGCAGCGGCGGGCCCTTGCGGCTGCATCCTCTACCAGATAAGCGCTCTTAGCTGTCACCCGAAGCTTGCTACTCCGTGCTCTGCGTGTCGGAAGTGCGGCGGCGGCGGCGGGTGGTGGTGGTGGTGGTGGGTGGAGGGGTGTAGAGGGGGTGGGGTCTGGGCGGTTTTGTGGCGGGGGCGGCTTCGGGTGTCGGGCGATGGAGGAGCCTAATGTGGGTGGAGGGGCCGCGGCGGTGCCTGAGGGGGCGGATCCGGCTGGCGGCGGCGGCGGCGGGCCGGGCGCCCCGGCGTCTCCTTGGAGGAAGACCACGCCGCCGCCTGTGGCGGGGGAGGCGGTGGTCATGGGGGCCAAGTCGTGGCCCGCGCTGGAGGAGGCTAGGCAGAAGGTTGCCGCGGAGGCCGCGACGAGGTCCTGGGCGGGCAATGCTGGCGGCGGCGAAGCGGCGAAGGGGGCGCAGGTGCAGCAGCCGTCCCCTCCCCCGCCACAGCCGCAGGTATAGTCTGATGCTTGTGGCCATATGCTTGTTATGGTTATTCCTTTCTATATATGCCTTAGTTAGTTCTGATGGAAATTTTGGTGTATAAGTAGTAGGAAAATTTGCTTACTTTGGTATATGTTTATGTTATTGGTCTCTCGGCACGAATAGCTTGGGTCTGGGTATGCATTGGTCTACTGGTGAGTAGTGAAGTAAAGCCTTGCTCTTTTAGGAGCAAAGTAGGTTGGGTTCAACTTTCTGGAGTGTGTCCAACTATCCATGTTACTTTTTTTTTCTTGGCAAGACCGCTTATCCGCCTCTGTCCGAAGTAGGCACGCTTACACTTTGCATTACGATGTAAGTATGCTATTTGTGTTCGAAGTAATACTCTCAAGTTTTTTACCATGCCTTGATAGCCAGGTGATTGATGGATTGTAGCGGTTATGCCTTTTTTCAACCTATTATTGGAGTTCCTTTCCTTACAAGTTGTGCTCCGATTGGATCCTTGTATGATTCTGTTGACTGTATCTGTAGCCATCATGTATTGTTGTTCGGCTGCAATCAATGCTATCTGGACAGTTCTTAAATCTTAACTGAACATGCTTTTCGTAGCCATCTTCTTTGTAAGTCTTCCGGGATGGTTACCTAACTGAGCCTGATGGAAGCACTTTCTTGTGTGCTATGGCAATGCAACTATGTAGTAAACTTATGTATCATCGTGGGGAATAAATATAAGTTCTTTTACATTCATGGCAATTTTGTAAAGATCATGATATTCGTTCATAATAGTTAAGATGCATGAGTGGGTTATCCTATAAAATTGCTTTGTCCTAAGGCTCACTCTGTAGGATACTAGGATCATAATATTAGACGAGCCCACCCTGTTTTGATCAGGAAAACATCATTCTTATCTGGTTTGGTTTCTTGCCTTCCCTGTAAATCAAATAATAATGGTTAATAAAAGGTGTTTTGTGTTTCACATGCAGACTAAGGACAATTGTATACTTTTCATAAAATGGATTAAACTTTAAAGTTAGTAAAAAAGGAATTTATTTTAATGTCTTACGCGCTGAATATACATTATCTTGTCAGTACTCTACGCAAGAAAAATATTTGCTGATCAATAAGCATTCTTCCTGTTCTGATTTAGTCTGATGCAAAGGGGAAACATTTGTTTGCAGGCATCTAATCGCACACACAAGTTTGATGGCCATGGAAATCCCAACAAGAATAATCAAGCATACCATAAAAATGGCCCAAAGAGACGTCCTCCTGCTGCAAATGGGCCTCCATCTTATCCTGCGGCGATGCCATATCACCAACATCCAGGGCAACCTTTTTACTACCCTGTTATCCCCAGTCCAATGATAGTACATGAATATCCTTACCCACCTTTTGCTGTTCCGGTTCCAAGTCATGACCCGCATGCTGGAAAATCTGGATATGAGAACTCTATGCCTCCTTTTGCTCCACTAGATCAAGCTGGTGGTAATGAAGGTAACAGGCCAGTGCCTCCACAACCGAGGGGAGACCTTCATGCTTGGCGGCCTCCTGTTGGTACCCATGGCGCAAGACCCCATTCTGGTCTTGAAGGCCGTGGCCATTTTAATCACAATTGGCAAAACCCTCAGATGTTCGGTACTAGGGAAAACACAAGTGTACCACAAGGTGTTGGGCCAAGAGCTTTTATGAGACCAATGGGACATCTGCCTCACCCTGTTGGATACATAAATGGTCCACCATACCCTGGTAATGCTATGCTCACTGTAGTGGCATCTGCTTTCATGCTTGGTATATTGAAGATTTTGTTACACTAATATTCAGAATCCTTTGACTCAGGGCCTATGCCTCCCGTGTATTATTACATGCCTGCTGTACCCATGGAGCCAATGAGAGGTCCACCCCGTTTTACCCCAAATCAACCACCTTCTCATCCTGTTTTATCTCCTGAAGCAGCTGATTTAAGAGCTAAAATACTAGCTCAAGTGGAGTACTATTTTAGGTAAATTCTTATTTTTTCTGTTGAGTTGGGCATTTATCTTTTCCCCAAAGAAGCATGATGATCAATAACTAGAAAACAGGCATTCGAGCTTTAACAATAGCTGATAAAGTTGTCATGCAATTTTGAGAAAGCAGTGATAGGTAACTTCTGTTGTCTATTGACCTTGGAATATATGGTCTACAGTTGGATTTTGTCATTTCATTGTTGTTATAATACCTTATATATGCAAGCACTGACATTATGCATTACTAAAACTATTTTGTATGTATATGATGCACTGATGCATCATGGTCACCATATGCTCTTTATCATTTGTGGCATAAGGTCTTTTATTTACCCATTATGATCCTTTTCAGTGATAGTAATCTGGATCATGATAATTTCCTTAAATCCTTAATGGATGAACATGGCTGGGTTCCAATTTCCAAAGTTGCAGACTTCAATAGGGTATGTTTTCATGCAGACTTTGATTTTTCTCAGTACTTAAACTTTTGCTGTCTTGCCATTATGCCATTAAACAACCCTGCTTGTTTGGCTTGTTTTGCAGCTTAAGAAAATTATTAAGGATATATATATATATATCTGACTATGTTTTGCTTGGTTCATTTGCAGCTTAAGAAAATGGCTACTGATATACAACTGATTGTAGAAGCATTGGCAATCTCAACTCTTTTAGAAGTTCAGGTTGTCATGTTTGTTGCAACTATTCTTGCTTAAATCCCTTTGTGTTTAATTTCTTGTTTATGTTAAACCTTCTGTCCTTCTGTATGCTCTCAGGATGGTAATATAAGGCGGCGTTCTAACTGGTCGAAGTGGGTTTCCTTGTCTGGGACATCTCTTCAGAGTCCATCATCGACCAGTATGGATAACACTACTGGTGAATGTAATACTGGTCCCTTCTCAAATAAGGATTATTATTCTGAAGATGAAAAGAAGCATCCTCATCCTGGCAGCACAGATTGTGTTGGTATGGAGACAAATGTTTCTGATGAGCCATCACAGGATACACTCACTAGTTCAGTCACATCACTGAATAAGGGCTTATCAAACATTAGTATTGATAATAAGCCTAAGAACATTTCTGCATGCTCTGTGAACTCACAAAAACATGAAGCTGCTTTTAGGACTGGTGATGTTAAAGTTCATAAAGTAAACACAAACATAAAAGTGCCTGATTCTCAGAGTGAAAGAGGTTTCTGCAATGATTTGCCAAGTGACTCTCCTAGATTCAGCGGCGATCAAAGCACATTCTTGCTTGACGAGGAATTAGAATTGGAACATGCAGAGTTTTCACAAGATATCTATTCACATAAAAGGTGAATTTGGACTAGTGTATAATTTGTTACTTTATTTCATGCACTATAATTTGTTGCTTTATTACTTGTTGTGCAATTTGTATGTTATAGTGTTGTTATTGTGATTCGTGAATAAGGTAATTTTGGTTGTAATTTAGGCTTGCTGCTCTTGTGGAAGTGGTTATTTAATGTATTCATGCATACTCTTTTGATGTAGGAAAGATGTAGCCAGGCCACTTACGTGAGATGTGTGCTATACTGATACACCCTCTGTTTCTTTCAATACCTCCGTTTCCATCAGTTAACGTCATATTCTGTCATGAAACTGGATATGTCCATCTGTTCACATTTTGGAGTGTTAGGCACATTGTATTCTCATAACTTCAAACATTGATTATTTTCATGTAATACCACATCTTTTATGTACCACACTGCAGATTCGAGAAATGGTGTGCATATAATTGATTCACCTTATTTTTGTTTAAGCAGGGTTGATGATGAGGAAGACGATTTTTATGTTGACGACCAAGATGTGAACAGACTAATAATCGTTACACAGGTTACATTTCTAGTATTTTGTACACCTAACTGCTTTGTGTGTAGGGACATGCCTAACCCTAACCCTAAGTGAATTCTATGCTTTATAGGGACATGCCTTTTTATTTGATGATTTTTTGCTTGATTGAGATACATCTGAGTGTCCTGCATTATTCCCTTATTTAACATTTTGTCTATAATGATTTGTTTTTTCTCATTTCTAAATGACGCGTTAATGAACATCTAATAACTGTCCAATTATTATCATTTGTCTGGCAAATTTCACAGCAAGTTATATTGTATGCTAGGACCATCTTAAGCAAGTTTTATTTTGGTAATATTGCAATAAGTCAATTATCTGCAATACAGGATGGCAAAACTTGCTCAAGTGTACCTCAAGCATTTTCAAAAGAGGAAGTTTCAAGAATCAACGAGGGCTTATATTACTATGAGGTAATGTTTTACTACTTTGTTGCTTGGGTACTGCCGTTCACTCCAGTGCACGAATTTATTTTAACAATTACATGCTCAATTTTATGCAAGTAAATAGTTATATTTAGGGCATGCAATTCAATCTAGTATCCTGTTTTACCAGGAAGTATCCATACAATTCCTGTCCTGCTCAATTTAATACAATTGTTCAGGCTCTTTTCCAGTTTGCTGTTTTGAGACTATCATCCTTTATTTTTCTCAAGAATTGCTATATTTGATACTTGATACATGTTAGCTTTTGAGTTATAATATAATGTTAGAAGTTAGAAATGCCCAAGTTGCACTTATCTGTCAATGTATACCGCTGGATTTTTTAATGTGTGTCTAATCATTTCTTTGAAATTTTGAGTCGTCTTAACTAAATTTAGTGTTGGAAACAAGCTCTGAGACAAGGGTTATCTTGGAGCTAAATCGAATTGAAGTCAAAGCAGCTTGATCTTGACCTGAGCTATTCTTGCCTTTCTCTGTCCCAAAGCTCCTTCTGGATTTATGCTCCCCTATCAAATTACATTAGCTTTTCTCATACTAATATATGTTATTTATTCTTGTTTTAGAATCACGCTTATAATCAAAGAAGTTTCCACGCTGGCACCATAGACATTGATTCTAAACCAGCTGGTGGTCCAAAAGGGAACCCGACTAACATTGGAACTAATGGAATTGAAGAATCTGGACAACCTATCCCACGAAGGCGGCATAGCAGAGGCAATAGAAAAGCACAGTCCTCGCATAAGCAGAGGTTCTTTCCCGGTAACTTTGCAAATAACCCTAACAACCGATCTCACTATGGCGGTGTATCAGAGAGCCCCCCAAGCAATTCAATTGGATATTTCTATGGATCTACTCCAGAAAACCACAGGTTAGGTTAATAATTTAATTGAGGTTTTCTTTCTGTAAAACCATACTTTATCTCTTTTATATTATAAGAGTTGATTACTCATGCTTTGTGAGTGGTCATACACCCGCACCATTATTAGCAAGGGATTTTAAAACTGAGTAAATGATTTGGATGCCATTTAAGTTACAGGTAACCTTAACATAAGTTTATACATTTGCATGGACAAATCCATCTCTGCCAACTTGTTCTCTTTATTGAAGATGGATAGGCATCTACTGTAATCACGAATGCCTCTTCTATTTTAGCAAAGCTATTGAAGTTATCTAACTAACTGTCATTGTTTAGCTATAGAAGTTCAAGGTTGAGCTCATCTCCTCATGGAGTCCCTACTGGTAGTTCACCTGTTGGTTCTGTGCCCAAATCTTTCCCACCATTTCAGCATCCAAGTCATCAGCTTTTAGAGAAAAATAAATTCCAGCAGCAAAGGTAAGCTGTCAATTATAGATCTCAATTCAGTTGCAGCTCTTTGCAGAATTAATTCCTTTGCAAGTGTTTATACTACAATCCATTCTTTCTTTCATCATAAATTGGTGTTTTTTTATTTTTTCTTCTTTATGTGAAGGTACAATAAGTTCAAAAATCGATGCCTCACTGAACGCAAGAAGTTAGGAATTGGTTGCAGTGAGGTGCATCTTCTTCGCACATCTCTTACTATGGCATTGTCCTAACTAGAAATATATAAATCTGACCATGCTCATTTGTTATATATTATCGTATTACTCTCTTCGAATCATTTCCTCATATATGAAATCATCTGGTTTTACTATTGTTTTGGCAACTACTGATTATATTTTGCATGAACACTTGTTCTATTTATTGATTATATACTGATCCTCTTTTATGCATTCCGATGGAATGCAGGAAATGAATTCACTATATCGTTTTTGGTCGTATTATCTGAGAGATAATTTTAATGAGGACATGTACAAACATTTTAAGAAGTTTGCGCTAGATGATGCGGCAGCAAATTATAGATATGGACTTGAATGTCTCTTCAGATTTTATAGGTATGGAGCAGAAAATCTCAATTTCTTCTACTTACATCCCTCAACATAGCAGCAATGATCACCAGTTAGTTGTATTTACAGTTATGGTTTGGAGAAAAACTTCCAACGCAATGTGTATGAAGATTTCGAGCAGCTGACACTTGAATTCCATCACAAGGGTGATATTTATGGACTTGAAAAATACTGGTAATTTTCCTTTTTCCACTTATACTTACTGTCCCCTAGTAATTTAATTTTCCTGCTACTGGCCTTGATGAAATATTTAGCATGAATTTATTTACACCTGAACAAACAGTATGCAACTCTGCTGTATTTCCAATTTCAAATACATGTAACTTTGTGCAGTAGATTAATGGCATGGAAAATTTTATTTACTCAGTCCTGCCACAAATATCGTCAAGTTGAGAAACACCATGTGGTGTCACTAACACATCGCTTCCATTCTCCCACATGTGGACTACTCCATGTCTCCATCCATCCAAAATATAATCATTTCTAGGATTCAAAATTTGCACCACAATATAAACATTTCTGGGGCATTGATGGAATGCCCAGTAGTTCATACATTTCTGCCAGTCAGGTGCCTGGGAAGGGAATCTAAGCCATTCAAAGTTCAAAAAATAACCAGAGGTGACTAAAACGGAACCTTTTGCTTAAACCTTAGTAATTGCTAACCAACCTAGAAATGCTTATACTCCCTCCGTATTTTAATAGATGACGCTATTGATTTTTTATCACATATTTCACTATTTATCTTATTCAAAAAATTTGTGCAAATATACGAAAATTTAAGCTAAATGAAAATATGTTTAGGAATAAATCCAATCACAACAAAATAGTTGATAATTAATGGTCAAACATGTGGCAAAAAATCAATAGCGTCATATATATTAAAATACAGTTTTTTGGAACGCATGAAGTAATTTTTCTTTTGATATAGCGCACACTTGTTGCATGAAAGCTGGTTCAGACCCTGGAAAGGGTAATTGAAAATGAATCTTAAAATTTTGCTGGACTTGTGGAAGGCCCTAGCAGTTGCCACGTTTTGAATTTGTGATATTATATTGCTGATAGATCTACTTTTTGCTAATTGAACCAGGGCTTTCCACTATTTCCGAAATAAAGATAGCAGCCCCATTAGCAAGCATCCAGAGTTGGAGAGGCTCCTAAAGGAGGAATTCCGAACCATCGAGGACTTCAAGGCACGGAGGGCGCCGGACAAAGAAGCCGGCAACAGTAACAGCAACACGGCTCCTGCAGCCGCAGGCCTTAACAAGGCTGATGCCAAGTAGGCCCTAGCATGGCATGAAATTTTGGTGGTCATCCCACAGAAAGGAGAAAGTAGCGACCGTTTTTGTTTGGTGAAAAACTAAGGATTTGAGTAGACACCTGTGCAGATTTTGTTCTCCCCTGCCGACGATGCTTGTGTGGCCGTCCAGGAAATTTTCCCTCTTGCATTTTTTGCCATTACCTTCCTGGCGCCAGTGGGATTTGTACATAAAGATAATAATTACCTGTTGATTAAAATGGACAAATAATATAGCCTGGAGTTAAAAAAGACATGGCACTGTCGTCCTGTCTTTGGTTTACCCGTTTACTACCCAGTATTTCCTTATGGCAGGCGAGCTTTTGCTTGCGAAGTTTCTTCACATGGTCCGGAGGCCGGAAACGAGGTCCCTGGTCATTCTGGAAGAGCGCTATCTTTTTCTTATGCTTATAAGCCATGATTTAAAATTTAACTTTAAATTTCTTTTTTTTGGTTTTTATGGTAATTTGTTTTTCTGCGGTGGCTTTTAGATCGTTTAAACACATGTATAAAAGCTGTCATAAAATATTTTTTGGAAGCAACTATGCCGCTTGGATCGTCTCTTTCTCCGGTACTCTGGTGGCAATGTCTTTTATCTTTGTCGCCTGCCGCGTGTTATTTGTCAGCACATTCTCGTTACTGGAATCCAGCGTACTGGCACGCCTCGCCGAGGTTCCCTGCACGTCAGGTCCTCTATACAGTTGCAGTAAATCGTTCGGTAAATATAGATGCTAATTGCTAAGCCATGTGCAACACGCTGCCATTTTCGTTTGCAACCCTACACAATGGACGCAGGACCAAAAGACACCATAGTGGACCACTTGTTATGGAAGCTGGATCAAAAAAATCTTCCTTAGATTTATCAGATGACGGCACAAGAAACATGCACCCGATCTTTTCGTTTCTGCTTATACTTATAAACTAAAATTTAATTTTTTATCATAAATTTAGAGCTGACGTTTGAGTTTTTTCACTGAAGTTTATTTTTTAGCCTTGACTTTTAGTCTTTTAGATCATCAAGAATATATATATATATATATATATATATATAAAAGTTTTATTTATAAATTATTTCTTCTTTTGCAAATATGCTGTAACAATCAGGGTCATGATATTTGCTACTGGAGTTCACCCGCATCATACGGATTCGGGGTTCTGATTATGTACGCTATTTCCAACATTATCGCCACCCAATGATTACATCGTGATACACCCTTTAATTATAGATAAAGTAGTAGTTAAATCTAAGAGTTCAATCTTACAACACAAAGATAAACTTTATAATCTACAATATCTCTTGTATGCCATTTCACATTACCATTTTTCTATATAAAGGCTCTATTTTTGCATTGTGCCAGTCTCACATTTCGTATTTTGCACAGAAACAGAGAGGTGGCCTTGATGCATTGTACATTTAATTAAGAAATTCTATATTGCAAATTTTGCCGCTTGCTGTTTTTTTCACTCTCCACTTACACTAGAAAGACGGTTGGTCGCTCTCTAGAACCTGTCCATTAATTCGTCGGATTATTATTAACTTAGAGATGGGTCCTATCCCATCCGATTCATTTGAACTAACTACTACCGTAGTAGCACTGTAGTTCAGGAATTATTTGATGATAGCAGACACCTCTCCATAATAATTTTAGTTAGAATAGTAATTTAAGTTGTCGTTCACCTAAAACATCAGCATAGTTTGTGCTGCGAGTGAGGTTGGAATCGACAGCTCACTCATGGATTGTGACGACAAGCCCCAGCTAGATCGGATGATTTTCCAGCTCACTTTGGGAGCTCAAATGATCAATGTTAAATCTCTGCAAGGCCCTAAGTTGGCATTTGTAAAAAAGGGGGAAAATAATACTAAAAAGAGAATATTTTTGCAGTGATACATGGCCGGATACATGCTGATGTAGAGTTTGGATTGATTTGCATCAAACTATATTTTTTATAATAACTGTTATATGAGCACCTACGAAGAAGCCTGATTGGCATATTCTGGAGAGATTGACGAAGTCACCAATTCGCTCCACCAAGAAGTCAAACTCAGGATCTCAAGTGCTACTAAGTCATTTGTAACCATTAGGCTACGTGTACTTTCGCATTTGACCTCTATCTCTGATTGTGTACACAATCTTAACTATTATTAGTGTAAATTGTACAATGGTAGTGGGAATATTTTTCAAGATAAACGGAATGTGCTTCAATATGTAACGGGACAAACATATATTCATCAGACCTCAAAGATTACTCCCTCCGATATCATTAAGTTTTAGCACACTTTTGATCATTTATTTTTTTATGTAAATTTAAGGAAAATGTAAGCTTAAGATATATTTAGTAATAAATACAATCACAATAAAATAATAATACTTATATATATTTTTAAATAAAATAAATGGTCAAACATGTACCAAAAAGTCAACAATATCATTATTCCATCTATTCTAAAATATAAGACGCAGTACCATTAATATAAAGACCACAAAAGAGTTATAACCATCTACTCGTTTAGATTACGTGGAGTTATACATGCATGCAATGTAGTTCGGCGTTTTGGTGCTATATTTTACCCAATTACTATCACTGTTATATTGTATAGCATAATTTATTACTAATAAAACTGTTGGAAATAAAGTTTTTATAATCACATATGTTTTTTTGTTACGGGCAAATGCATCTTTTTCATTGACTTAACCATCAACTATCGGTTCATCGGCGATAGTGGCATTATGGAGCGGACAAATTTAAGATAATGGAATAAAAAGAAGAATCAATTTCGAGTGACATATAACAAACCAATCAATTTACAATGACGTATAGAGAATTATATGTAGATTTAACTGAATACATTTCTACACTGCAATAGCGATTTTTTTTAGGAACGCAATAGCGAGGCTAGTGATTGGTGTGAAGATGTTCCCTCCTACCAACTCTTGCTTTTAAAGAGAGAACGATCCCACCTACTCATGTTGGTTATATGGTGGATGTATACCTTATTTAATAGCCAAATCCAAAGCTCATAATGCTAGAAACAGATTTGCACATATATAATTGTGTCGCCCAAGCAGACATTATAAGCAACATAAAGTAAAAGGGAAAAAAAAACATACCAGGGATCATTTGGATTCACAAAGAAGATATAAGTAGTAGTAACCATTAACATTCTCCTTAGCTAAGATTGCGGAAACTAAGTATCGACCGTGTAACATGTACAATGGGTGTGAGAAAAATGTTTGATAAATTTCTCATAATTGTGATAGACACAATAATCACCCTCTATTCTAAAATATGAGTTAATTGCGCTAACAATATGTGATTCATATCATGCATTTAGCACGATTAATTCCGTATTCAAAAATATTTTCATACGATGTTATATATATATATATATACATACTATAAAAATAATAATTAAAGAGAAAGATTGGAAACCGTGTAGAAAGAAGCGAAGGGCGTAGCTAGGATTACCTCCAGATTACCAGAAATGTCCATGCTCTAGTAATGCCACTCCTGGCTTGAAACGCCAAGCAGAGGTTGTTGGGACACCATGAAATTTACTCCAAAAGGGCGCAAAATCATCACATAAATTTGGCGAGGGCTGCCGCCCGCACCGCCGCCGTCCCTTTCGCCGCCCGTCGCTCTCCATCGCCGACCGCCGGACGCGCGCGCGACGACACGCCGTGCCGCTTTGTCTAAAAGGAAAAAAAAGAGAGTGATGTTTTGATTGTTTAATTACTTATAAATTCAAATTAAAATTTTAGGAATTTAATTTTAAAGTTAAATTTTTTATAGTTTATTTTATAACTTTGTTATGAATCAGTGTGAGCAGATATATATAAAAGTTTACGTATAAAATAGTTTTTGTTTGCAAATAAATTGTTTCGTTTTATCTTTCTTTCAAAAATAATAGAGGCCTACCCTTATACCCTTATCTAGTTAGTGTGTGTGTGGTGTTATTATTATCTCCTCCCGCTCCCGATCGCTCGCGCCATTTTCTAGCCAAAGGCAAAGCAAGTAAGCCACGCCCCAGCTCGCCGCGCGCCATGGAGGTCGGTGGCGTGCTCGTGTCGCTGCTCCTCGCGGCGTTCTCCCTCCCGTGCCTCCTCCTCCTCCTCGTGCTCGCCGAGGCCGGCGTCCGCCTCGCCTCCCTCGCGCTGCAGGGCGGCCGCTACTCGTGGCCCACCCGCTCCGACTTCCTCGGCTACCGCATCGCGCGGGGCGGGCGGCACTCCTCCGCCGCCGCCGCCGCCATCGGCGGCCGCTTCTCCTACCCCATCTCCGGCGGAGGTGGCGGCGGGGGCGGGCTCGGGATGGAGGAGGAGACGCTGCCGGCGGCGTGCTGCGACCGGCTGGCGGTGGCGGTGTACCGGCGCGGGAGGGACGCGCCGCCCGTGGACTGCGTGTTCTGCCTGTCGCGCGTCGACGACGGCGAGGAGGTCCGCCAGCTCCGCTGCCGCCACGTCTTCCACCGCGCCTGCCTCGACGCCTGGCTCGTCCGGCCGCGCGCCACCTGCCCGCTCTGCCGCGACTGCCTCCTCCCCTCCGAGCCCCCGCGCTCCTTCCCGCTCGACTACTACGACGACGACGACGACGTCCACTTCGGCTTCAACGACTTCTCCATCACCTCCTCCACCACCACCTCCCCCGCCGCCGCCGCCGCCGCCTACCCCCACGGCGTCGCGCTCTGGCCAATGTAACAATCTAGCTTACCAACCCCAACCTCACGGCTCCTGCTCCGCTCGCTCCATTGCTGCCACGCGCGAAGCAGAGTGCTCCTCTGTTTTTCCACCTCCTTTTTTTTAAAATTTAAAATTTACTCTTTTTGCATAGTTTTTTAGTAATTAATTACCGATTAATTTCGGACTGATTGCCTGATTATTAGTGGTAACACACGATGTGGCTGCAGTGCTGTCTTGCTCCCGGTAAATATTGCGACGGATAACGATGGCTCACCTGCCATTTTCTACAAATATTTCTCAGATCTCTCGTTACCAACTCTGTCCTAATCGTTCGTACAATCCGCTCCTTTCGTCTACATGGCTATGCATTCATCACGAGAAAGCGCTGCATCCCGCGTGTTGCAATATATTTATACCGTTTCCGAAAATCCTAAATGGAAGTATTAGTGTGTTATCCACTGATCAACAATAGTTCAGCTACAGTCGTGGAGGCAGTTTTTTAAGCATATTTCCCCCTTTGCTTGCGTGTCATCTAAATAATCATAAAAAATATGAAAAATTTGATAAGATTGATTAATATGAGTTACTCCCTCCAGTCACATTTGTTTAACATTTCGGACAGGAAGTTTACCTTATTTTCTTTGCAATTTACTTGTCCTAAACGTCAATTAAATCTGTCCGGAGGGAGTATATCACTACACAAACATACAAGTTTAAATTCAACTTCTACATGTGATAACGAATATAAAAAATAATATACGTATACTAGTTTCAATTAATTATTAATATAACAAAAATAACTTAAAACAGTTTCCTCTACAGTCGTTTGTGATAGAATTTTTTATTATTAATTGCACATCTTTAATAATACTTTTAGAATAAATCCTCCACAAATTTATTTCTAAGAAATGTAACATAACACCACCGCCGCGCCAACCCGTCTGATATGGCGAGGACATCACGTCATTTCGTAGCTAGCCAGTTATTTATTTTTTGAAAATAAGTGCCTGTTTGGATAGAGAGATTTTTTTTCTTTTAACACATCGGATATTTGGACGTTAATTAGAAGTAATAAATATAGATTGATAACAAAACTATTTGTATAAATAAAGACTATTTCATTAGACAATTTTTAAAGCCTAATTAATCCACGATTAACAAATGTTTACTGTATCATCATAGTCGCTAATCATAGATTAATTATACTCAATAGATTCGTCTCGCGAAATAGTCTAGAGTATGAGGGTGAGTTTTATTACTAGTCTATATTTAATACTCCTAATTAATGTCTAAACATTCGATGTGATAGAGACTTAAAAAAAAAGTTAGAGGGTCAGGGGAACAAAAAGGTCTAAGTTAGTGCTTTGTACTTTTTAATCATTTATTAAAAAACTGTAATTAGTAAAAAAATTCTTTATACCAAGTATGTCGTTGCATGTATTTTGTTAGCAACTCTTTTCCTTTACACGAAAGATATACACATTGTCGCACACATTATTTTACACATACACTATGAACGTATGTAATACACTACAAGGAATTATACACTACTACGTCCCAACACCCACATCCACGTTCACATCCATGCCACGCTCAAAAGAGATGGAGGTTGCCAACAAATCCTTAGAGCATACTTACGCGTGTATAATATTTGTAAGCAGTTGCTAATATTAAAATTTAAATTTCCGTGATGGATTTGGTTACGGAAAGACGCAATTAGCAGATGAAAATCTTATCCAAAAGAGACCGGATTCAAGAAGGAATCGTGAAGACCAAAGCTTGACGGCGTAAATTTATCTATTAATTAGAGTTAGTTAGGATTTTTATTTTATCTCTAAGGGAGTTAGAATCCGATCGAGACTTATTTGTTTTCTTTTATCTATTAGAAATTGTGTTAGAGATAGAGTTTGTTATTTCTTTTTATCTATTAGAAGTCGTATGTCGTGTCTACCATGGACTAGCGTCTACCCGAGGATATAAATATGTATGCCAGGGGTTATGGTAAATTATCTACATCAATCAATAGATCAACTATTCTCGATGCATCGCCACCCTCCTAACCGAGGTTTCAACTCCGGCGGAACTTGGCACCTGGCGCGGGGCTGCATTGCTTCGATCTCCGACGGATGGGTAAGTCCTACGTTCCACCGGACCAAGGTAATCATATCGGCTAAATTAGGACTGTCTCGGTTCGGCCCGATATTCTAATCTGGTGATGCGATTGCCAGTTATCGTATCAGTTTCAGCTTGAGTTACTTCTGTATCTTAAGTTGATCTGGTCGACCACTTTGGGTAATTTACGTCAATTTGATATTTGCTGTTTGACATATTCAATCTAACTGCTGTTTCGGTCAGATCCGATATAGTAGATTGTGTTTATCAGATGGTTTGTATCAGATTGATGTATCTTGCTCATAGTTTTATCGGAGTACCAGCCGATTAGTTATCAATCATCGGCTCATCGGCTTGATAACGATCTAGATCTGTTTAGTATCTATCCCGACATTGCTAGGCATAATCTTTGAACTGTCTTAGTTGGGTCCGATCTTTCAAGATTATTCTTAGCAATCTGGGCTAGATATTTTATAGATCTTAATCGTTTGTCAGTTGTCTATAGCTGATGGTATTTGCCGATCTACATGTTCATTATATTTACATCAATAGAGTAGCCGATTGTTTTACTGCATTATTTTTATACCAATCGGTTTGATTTAGTTAGATCAGCAGTTATTTATGTTGCATCAGCTTATGAGGATTATATGCAAATTGGTTTTAGCCGATCGTAACACGATTCGTTTATTCTAAGTAATTCGTTGGTTTATTTATTAGTCTTATCGATCTTCATGTTTCTATAATTACATCGTGCTCGACTGCATGCTGTCTTGGTTATGTCCGATCTATGTATGTTTGGTTCGATCTGGTTATAGGAGCTCGTGCGATCGACTAAGATTAATAAGTAACTTGGCGTGTTACGTTGGTCTAATATTTAACTTAAATCTGTTTCTATCAAGTTTCTAGCCGATCCAAGCTTTTTACAGCCGATCGTTCATCCTTTCGGCTAAACACTGCTACATCAATACCCGATTGGCTAGATTCTTGGGTACCTATCGACTTGATAGCCGATCGGCTTATTTCACTATTTATCTTGTCAGTTGCAGGATCAAACTGACTGGCACGCCTGTGCACCTTCTAAGAATTTAGGTCTTATATTGGAGCTGTCTAAGATCGACTCCCAGGCCTTCGTGTGTGACGTCAGATCATTTTCGATGTCAACAACAATACAGTTCAAGCCTTTTGGTTTATGAAAGCAGGCACCAGTGACTCTTTTATCCCATCTTTTCGCTTTTATTTGAACTTATAAACCAAAATTTAAATTTTTAAATTTAAATCTAGAGTTTGTTTGTCATAGTTTATTTTTTATTCTTGGTTATCATTAAGAATACATATATAAAATTTTATTCACAAATTATTATTTATTTTTAAATATATCATTTGATATTTTTTTGTTAAAAAACGAAAAGACGACCCATTATATGATTAGAGAGTAGCGGAGCAGTCACATAGCCGAGCCGACGGTTCGACACCGCCAATACGAACCACATACAATCCTAGCCAACCCCAACACTACGGAGCGACTGCCGCAACCGCAAACCTAATCCGTGGCGTGGTGCTAACAAGCTTGACAACGCCAACGAGCAGTGCTATGCGTACGACTGTTCATACGTACGATTACGGCAAAATCATGGGCGACGGCAAATCCTCCTGGAGCAGCCAAACGCGGGGCGACGGGCGGCTGAAATCCGTACGATTTCGTTCGTACGCAACAGCAGTTTCGAACGCGAACTTGCCCAGCAGGCAGCCGCGCGCAGCACGTACGTGACACGACGCGCGCGTGCCGTGCCGCCGGCCGCCTCGATCCCTCCCGGCGCCGGGGACACCGAGACGCCGGGGGGATCGAGAGCGGCCGCGCGTGAGGGATCGTGGGAGGGATGGTTGGCTGGCCACCAGAATGTGTCAGCATTCAAGGGCGCTTTTGCGACGCGGGGCCGTTGCCGTTGGCGTTGGCGTTGGCGTGCGCCTACAGTAGCACGCGCGCTGCGCGCAGATGGGGCGTTCTGCTTCTCGGTCGGCCGGCGGCCAGGCGAGATGTTGCCCACGCCCACGGCGTTTGGTAGGGGGCGATCAGGCGATGTACCCTACTTAAAGTTAAGTGTCTGCGCTGTACGTGGTGTGTTGGGTGTGTCTGTAACAGCTGAATGATCGAGAATCCTCTCTTGGAAGGAGACGTCATAGCCGACAGTTTTTAGGGTCCGCCTAAAAGTCAGTTGACTGAAATTTTTAAAGATTTCTGTCGATTCTACCAAACCTATATAAACTATGGTTGCACTTTATTTATACTAAAGTTGTACATTGATTAGGCTAAAGTTGCTTATTTTTATATTGTGCAACTATAGGTTATTGTTTGTGCAATTTTAGTATATACATTTTACAACTATAGTATGATACACAGTTAAAGAAAAATAAATCAAATAACTAATAAAAATAGAAAAAATAGATCAAAATGAAGAACTATTGGGGCAGAACGCAAAATTTAGCGGACGGTGTAGGTTAAGGGGCCAGGACCGTAACAGATTCAGGCTTGATTAGCAACACGCCAAAGTCTGTTGCGAGCATAGATCGTGAGACTCAGATCAAACAGCCAGAGTGATCGACTGACAAAACATAAATTTTCAGTCGTCTGCATAATATCAAAAGCGTGTATTTCACTTTCGATTGCAGCCAAAATTTTTCTATAAACAAATGCACATTATCTATTACAACCCCTGCCCCGGCCTCCTCTCTCTGCCAATCAACCTAACGACAAATCACTGGGAATCGATGAATTACATGCTAACAACACCGAGGTGGATGAGATCGACGGCGCACTGGAAAATCGCCGAACCGTCTTTCCTGCTTGCAATAGTGCAATACCGTCCCCACGACGATCTCTGACAGAGACAAAAACAATGCTACAGGTGCAACGAGTTAGCGGGCTGGGCAAAAATATGACCCGTTACCGGAAAATTGCCAGCCTGATCGATCCGAGCCTGTTTCGTACACCAATCTTGGAGCGAATCCACTAGCCAATAAATCGACTGACAGTGTCAAGAAATTTCAGACACCTGAGAAATAGCAAAACCGCAGTTTTTATACAAGCAGATGAACGGATACACCCTCGTCTTTTTTCTTCCATTTATATTTATACTTATAAGCAGTATTTGAATTTTTAATTTTTAATTTCAAGTTGATTTTAGTGTTTATAATCATATTTTATTTTTTTACATTGATTTTTTAGATGTAAAAAAAACAGTATATGAAAAATAAATTGTTTTTTATCTGTACCCTTTTCTTTATACACAAGCAAACAATTACCTCAGGAACAACCAGCCTAATAATTTGATTTTTTTGGAAGGGTACAACTCAAAAAGCACACGAACACACCCCACACTCACACCACAACACACACGTGCACACCCCTACCACACGCTTAGGATTTTAGAGCGCGCACGCGTGTGAGCCCACCTTCAATGAGTATCTATAAGCTATCTATAAGATATACTATATATTTTTTAATAGAAGAGAGATAAAATCTATCTCTTAATCAAGAGATAGTCTCTTGCACATATTTCAATATCAAGTAAGAATAAATTGTGGGGTCATTTCTATTATAAGTTATTTGCTAAGAGCTAGAACATCGAAGAAGTTGTCTTTTAGACATCTTCATTGTTGGAGGTGGCCTGAGGGGAAAATTCCCGGGTGACACGCGTGAGTTGCGATCCAGGGATCGAACTCACATAGGCCGCTCGTGTGCCCGCGCGGTTAGCCACTCGAGCAACGGTCGGTTTTCGCGATAGTTTGGCTGTACCTCATCACAATGAAAAAGGTAACCGTGTCAGGGTTTCAATTATCGTTTCATAAGCCATGCATCAACCGCAATACAATTATTGGCGGTATAATCGCGCAAAAATTACACTAATACAAATTCAAATTTTTAAATAAAATCATCACAACTTTACGAGTCAAACCATAGGTAGGAAGCTATTATTGTGCGAAAGGTAACTATTATCGTCGTGGTTTTGGTGAAAACGATAATCGAGCCATTTGAGACAATAATCACAGTGGGTTTGCAATATCGACAATCATGATTTTGTGTGAAAAACACACGATATTTCACGATTATCGTGATATATCACCATAAATTTATTTATTTATTTATTTATTTTTTAAAAAATTCAAATTCTCAAGATATTATTGAATCAAACCGCGGTTATTGTTATCGACGTATCATCGTACTCCCTCCGACCTCCATCTCTAAATAAGGTAAACTTTTGATAATCTATATCTAGCGTTTGTTCATCAGTCTAATTTAATATTTTTCAAGAAATTGAAAAAAAAATAGTCACACCCAAAATACTATTAATGATTTATCATCTAATAAAACAAAAATGTTAAGCGTAAATTTTTTTAATAAGACGAAGATTCAAATATTGTAGGTAAAAAAATAAAAGATTGGTTTGTTTTATCGTAATTTTTTGAATAAGACAAAGATTCAAATATTTTAGGTAAAAAGTAAAAGATTAGTTTATTTTGAGACGGAGAGAATACCTGTGACAATAATCGAGATAGGTGAAAACCCTGAACGGAGTACGCTAGCGAGTTAGATCGTCGGATTGTGCCTACATTTGGGACAAGATCGTTGCTATTTTCGTACCTGTGGGTGGATGAGTGGATCCATTCGGGCTCACATCAGTGTCTCTCACTGAATAGTTAGAGAAAGAGATGATTAGCTACTTACTCCTTCGCCTCACGTTATAAAACGTTTTTAAGTTTTTTAATAGCAACGCTCTTTTAAGTTGAACTAAATTTATAGACAAATGTAACATTATCTACCATGCTAAATTATTTTCATTAGATTTAACGCTTAATAATTCATATGTTTCGATAGCTTATTTGTTTTGTGTTATAAAATTGCTATATTTTCTATAAATACGATCAGATTTAAACTCCTCTAGAAAAAATAATAAAATAAATACAAAACAAAGGGAAATAAATAGCATATCGAAACCGGCTCGATGCAATGATACATCATCAATACATTCCATGTCAAAATCCCCGGTGTTTTGCATTGGAAGATGCCGTCTCCGTCGACTATTATTAGTTGTCCCCATCCCTGCTTTCAAGGCCATGACAAACCAACAATCATGAATGTTCTATGCACTACCTCGCTAATTACTCTGCCTCCGACATGTTAATTCACATCGAAGATGCGGATGAGTCTCTTTCCCCCCTAAACAAACCTAAAATAACCACGGTTATATTTTTGGAAGTCAAGCTCATGTGAAAGTCGTCAAGTGACTCACTCTATATTTCAGGACGTCTAGTTGTCTCGTGTGTAACCTTTTGTAGTTTATATTTTAATTTTTTATAAAATTTTGTTGTAGATTATTTTAATTGATTTTGCAATTTGTCAAACAAACAAATTTTACCATTTTAGTGCACAATGACTTGTTGGCCGCCGAAAAGAAAATATATTTTCTTCAACCCTGATGGAAATGTCTTGTACTAATCATCATCACTCTCCTTATTCCTCGAAAGCAACTTTTGTAAATGAAATTAAATGGGTTTATCGATTAACAACTAAGTTTCAATTTGAAGAGGCAATTATTTATTCTAAAATACCCCATCACATCCTGATATTAATGACATTTAACGTACCCGCAAAAATAGAATGAACCTCACGTATCCTATTATGACTTAAATTATATACACACGATATAATAGAGTTATTTTTCTCACAAAAACAGTCATAAACATAACCCATAGATTTAGATGGTCCTTACAATACATCCACTTACTCTTGCCCGGTTCGTCTCATGACACTAGCAAGACCTATATGTATGGTTCACAAATCAGTGCTCCATCAAAAAAATATGAATTTCACCGGAGATGATAAATTGCATTAGGGCAGGGGAAAAATTCAGAAAGCCGTTAGAAAAGCTGTTCAAACTTTTGGGCTCATCCACACATGATTCCATCTCATCAGTGCGTGTGTTCAGCCGTCCGTAGCTGCTCATTGTCTTTCGCCGTCGTCCATCGTACTCATCAGATGGATGGCGATGTGAGTAAAGAATGACGGTGAACGGAGGAGGAGTAGGTCATGTGCGTCGACGTCGGCTTACTTGTCAGCGCCGAGAGGTTGTTTGGATTGATGCCAATTTTTGTCCTACCAAAATATTTCTAAGTTTTGATACTACTAAATTTGGCCTTGTATAATTCGTATTAGCGTGGATAAAAGTTGGTAGCAATCTAAATATACATGTGATACTATTCAAGTTACCAAAAATTTTGGTAGGCCAAAAAAAATTGCTTCAATCCAAGCAAGCGCCGAGCTCATGATTCCGCAGCAGTGCGTTGTCACCATTTTTGTCTGTCGAAAGACAAAGTCAGGAGTAAGTAGTAAAATCATATGGATTTGCATACATGGACAGATACAACATGTGGCTAGAGTCTCAAATCCCTACTACTTACGCCCCATAACTTTGCTCTTCCACTTATAAGCTAAAATTTAAATTTTAATCTTATATTTATAGCTGATTTTGAGATTTTTTTTGCCAAAGTTTATTTTTCAACATTCGATTTTAGATAGCTAAGAATATGTATATAAAATTTTTATTATATTATTTTTTTACAAATACATAGTTTACACTCCTTACTCTAGGCACATGGAACTCTTTTTGAGCGCCCGCAAAAAAATTAACCATAGATATATAAGAGAAATTAGAGTTTCAAATATTGAAGAAGTAGCTTTCAACCTTACTGTTATTTCTAGCTAGATATCTGATATTTGGATAGAAAGAATATCGGCGCTCTTGTCAGGGTAAAAAGAAAACATGTGTGAGGCATTCCACAAACGAGGACGAGGGGTGTTATGGCAACGACATATTGAATGACAAAAAATAAGTTATAAATAAAACTTCTATATGTAATGATATAGAAGCAAATACTAAAAAAATAAACTTCGATAAAAAAATCTTAAAATCAATTTAGATAGGAAAAAAATAGGGTGCGATAGCTTGAACAACATGATGGCCTTTTTCTTCTTCTTTGGCTGCGTTCGGCTATGGGTATAAGTTAACTAAGCCCCTCTTGTTTTTCGCACGCACGCTTTTTGAACTGCTAAATGGTGCATTTTTTATAAAAGAAATTCTATAAAAAAGTTGTTTTAAAAATCATATTAATCTATTTTATATTTTTTATAATTAATAGTTAATGAATTATATAATAATCAATTACTACATTACTGTGCCAGGGATAAATAAACTAATACTCTGTCTGCCGAACGCAGCCTTCCTCGTCTTCCAGAGAAACCGTGTACCCAATCGGGCCATACAGCCATGGTCTCCTGCCCTGCCTATTCCGGTGCGCGGTGCCGCCGCTGGTAAAGCAAAGCCGGCCAGGCCACCGAGGCACCGAGCCGAGCGTGTTGCATCCGTATCCACCCATCCACAGCTGCATCCCCATCCGCACGTCACGGCTCGCGGCGCTCACCAAGCCAACCCGATCGCGTGCGTGAGCCGGGCCCCTGCTTGAGCCGCGGAATCACAGGCCCAGGCCCGCGAGCCGTCCATGCTACGGCTGTCTCACCATTTCGTTTTTTTTTTCCTTACGCTGGTAACCAAGTTGATGATAAAGTTTTCTTATCGCAGTGCCGTTTATTTTTTTCTTTAAAAGAAAAAAACAATAACCCCTAAAATTACGAGAAGTATAGCCGATAAGAAGCTAGTTTATCCAAACTATTATCTGAAACTTATGACGGTGATTTTTAAAACTTAAGCAAAAAATCTAGACGGTTTTTGAAGAAATAAATATTTTTTAAAAAGAATCTACCCCTCGTGCCGCGGTATCCGACTCACGCTTTTGTTGTCATGACCTACATGCAATCTGTCTGGTAGAAGAATTTTATGTTTAATCTGTATGTAACAAATACAAAAATATAAATTATTATGTATTAAATATGCTATAGATAATTTGATTTTGGCAGACAAAAACTCATTAGACTATATACAATGCCTTTGACATGTTTGCCCCAACGTACTTAGGCCTATTTGATTCAAAGAAAATTCATAAAAATTTTAGAGAATTTTATTTCTATAAAAAATTTTCTACAAAGCCCTTTGAATAAAAGGAATAGACCCTATAAAATTCATATAAAATGACTCTTCTCATACAAGTTTTGAAGGAAATTTAGTAAGAGGTAGAAACTCATGGAAAAAATCCTTTAAGTCTTTATCTCTTCTCAAATTCCTGTGTTTTTCCTATGGTCCAATCAAACAACCATTTCTACGTTTTTCGTGTGTTTTGCAATCATCTGTTTTACACTTACATTCCTATCAGAATCCTATATTTTTTCTATTTCTTTTTTTTATTAATGTGATTCAAATGTACCCTTAATGGTGTCCTCGTTCTTAGATGGACGTGATGGAAAAAAGTGAAATGGACACTAGCAATGACATCTATATAGGTCATGCTCTAAGCCATTACTCGCTACATATCACTTCAACGTATTTTAATATAGGTAGAGCAGAAAATAGAGACCCTAATTAATTAATTTTTGGTAAGTGCGATTTTGTCAAAAATGCCTGAATTTGAAAATGAAGAGAGTTTTACTTTTCCTTCTAATCACCCATCATTCAAATTTTTCTTCACCTTACTCTTAATCACCCTCTCACTTTCAACAACTTTTTACCCAAAGACATCTATGTGATTTCTTCTTCCCTAGTAATTTGCCTTTTTAATTCTAAAATTGTAGTTATTTTGTGACATAGAAAGTAAAAAATAATTCCTTTGATCAATGATGTTAATAATGCTAAGATATTAAGCTAGTTTTAAACATAGCCTCGTTTTGTGGAGCGGAAGGTCCTAAAAAGTGTTTTTTTAAAGAAAACTATTTTGCATGTACATAGGGGGTTGGATGAATATTGCTAAAATCTGGATTTTATTTTCTATTACACATTTGCATGTGCAAAGAGACATTCGAAATCTACTCAACTAATTTTTTACTACTACTTGACAGTACAGTTTAACGTACATATGTGGAATTTCAGTGCAGATAAGAACTAAAAAGTGGTACGTAGTCCCTGTAATTACTGTATAACATTGACAATCGAAGACATTTAGCTAGTACAAAGTATTGTGCCCATCTTTTGGCTTATTCAAGCAATAAGTCAAACATTATATTTAAAAATAAAAAATAATTTATAAATAAAAATGTTATATAATTGTTTTTAGCTATCCAAAAGTAAAACCTCAAAAATAAACTACGATGAAAAAACTCTAAATCTAACTCTAAATTTATGTTTAAAATTTTAAATTTTGGCTTATGAGTATAAGCATAAGTGAGAAAAAAATTGAGGGTGTCTGTTTTGAAGAGCATATGGAGCTTTCTATATGGAGGTTATTTTTTAAAATCAAATAGATAAAATTTTTCCTTTTAATAATTAATATTGAATTAAGCATATATTAATCATGTTTCTCGTTTATACGTATGTCCTCTGTTTTATATTATAGAGTGTTTTAACATTTTAAAGTTAAGTTTATAGAAAAAATAGCAATATCTATAACAATAAATTAGTATTATTAAATAAAACCAGGACATATTTCATATTATTTTCATGTTATGTTAAAAATATTGCAATTTTTTTCTATAAACCTACTTAATCTGAAAGAAAATTGAATTTGAAAAAAAATCTTATAATACGAAACAGAGGGAGAAAAAATGTTAATGCCGCTAAGATATCGAATCAGTGTGCAGAAATTAACTTGTCCAAATTGGTCGGTAGATCCTACTTGGGTTCAATTCCCGGCAGCGCAGGTGATTAGATACATGTGTTGCACTACGAAGGCTCTCGTGCACATAAGTTGGTGACAAAATATTGCTCTTTTATGTTTTAGACTTTTATTATCACACATATGCGTGTGACATGTCACGTGTGGTCTTTGTGCCAGATGCCGTTCACGGATTCACCCGGGATAGCAAAAGAGCAAATACCGCCCAGTATGCAGCAAAAGAGCAAATTTTCCTTGTAAAGAAAAGGAACCCTATTAGTCCAGTGAACGAAATAAATCCTGTGCTTTTGTATAATTTTGGATGGCATTGCCGATCGTCTTTCCATTTATACTTATAACCCAATATTACTATATAAAACTTAAATTTAGAGTTAATTTTCTTGGCTCTCTTCCTCTTAGTTTACTTTTAGTGCGATAACGGCCTGGGTAAAAAGGAGACGTCCTGAATGGTTTCTTTCGAGAGGTGAGGCGTTGGCTAGCTCGATGCCCGACGAAACTTTTTTATTTTGTAAACTATTTTAATAAGTAATTTTATTACTAAACCTTGAAAAAAATATTTTCATCGTACAGACCTATCACGTGGAGTGTTTGGCGCGGTAGGCTTGTCATGTCAATTTCACTGGCATGACAAGATAACGCTGCCATGCCAGTATCGATGGTGTGACAAACCTGCCATGCCAGACAACTTATATGACAGCGTTGTTTATCACGCCATTAATACTAGCGTGACCAAACAGTTTATAAGATAAAAATATTTTTCTTCAAGGTTTAGTACAAATTTATTTATTAAAATTATTTTGAAAAAAGTAAAAATGTCACGTCCGACCCCGCTCAACGAGCAGAGGAGGGTGTCGGGACAGCTTACCGCCATACGCCTATCACTACATGTCCCAAATGAGGGAGGCACGAACGACTAATCATCATTATGGCTGGTGGCAAACTGATACCACGCAAGGTAATGTTTTAAAATAAATTATGATAAAAATATATAAAATTTACTTGAAAATTCAAAACTTTATCTTCTGAAAGTACGAGTAAAAACAATACTACCTCCGTCCCGAAATAATTATTTTTCGTTTTTCCGTGTCCAACGTTTGACCATTCGTCTTATTTGAATAATTTGTATAAAAACTTAAAAGAATTAGTCACGCATAAACTATTATTCATGTTTTATTATCTAGTAAGAAAAAATATTAATCATAAAATTTTTTTAAATAAGACGAATGGTCAAACGTTAGACAAGAAAAAACGAAAAATGATCTTATTACGTGAATGATGGACGATCGTTCCAAAGTCGTACTGTTTGAATTTGTATGGTTGAACGGCACCGGCACCCGGATAATTGATGCCGCACGTAACGTAGACCGTACATCAGCCGAAAAACCACCATCCCTTTTTGTTGGTACGCGCCCGCGCCGCGGCCGTCCGTCAATGGGTTAGCCTGCAGCTGGAGCTGCACGCCTGCACGGTTGCAAAATTAACCTGTCCCCAGCTGCACGCCCGTAGCATGGGCTACAGTAATATATTAATATGCATATGCTATATTTTAAAATTTAATGTTACAGCATTTGCTACAGTAATAAAATATTTTCTATGATATGTAAGAACTGTTTATATTATTGATTTACTGTTACCCTCAAATACTAAGACCATATTTAGATAAAAAAATCCTGAGACTACTTAAAAAAGTCCCTTCCCTAAAAAATAAGTAGTCTCTTGGAAGGGATTTTTAGGGAATTTTTCTCCCTCTTTCCACGTGTTGCCCCTCTTCTCTCCCCTCTGCCGATGCCTACCCAGCGCTCCACCCGCCGATGTCGTCCGCCCGCCGCTGTCCCGGCCAACGTCCCGCCCATCGGCGTCGTCTGCCCACCCGTCGTCCCCGCCCGCCGGCGCCGGCCCCGCCCACCACACGTCGTCCCTGCCCGCTCGCCTACCCACCGGCGCCGCCCCCGCCGATGCGCGTTGTCCCTGTCCGCCGGTGCTGTCCCCGCCCGTCCGCCCGCCGTCCAGCGCCATCCCTGTCGGAAGCGTGCCGCCCCCGCCCACCCGTCCCCTCATCTCCCCACTCCATTGGTGGTAGCCGATCCCGTCGGTGGAAGTTGGAGGAGGTAGCATTTGAGGAGTACTATAGTATTCTTACTTTATAACAAGATACTTTAGTCTCTCTTCCCAAATAAAAAGGACTACAGAAAAGTTCTAGAGACTGCTAGTAAACACCAGGAACTACTAAAAATCACTAAATCCAAATAGGCCCTAATATCCCTCTGTATTACGTACGGCGATCCGGACCTGGACGGCCACGCCTGCACTGACCTGTCCCCGGCCGACAAGGCAAAATTGACGCCGAATCGGCAACTTTTCAACGAGAAAACCAGCAGCTGGCGCGGCCCGTTTTCCTGGGTGCCACTGCCCCACCGGCACGCAGGTTTCCCTCCCAAAACCAAAACCCACACCCACACCCACACCCATACCCCGCGCGCGCCGCCACCCGCTTGACCTGACAAACCAACCAAGCCGGCGCCCATTCATGGCGGCGGCGGAGAAAACCACACGCCCGCCCACCGGACTCGCGGCCGATATATAGCCCCACCCACCCGCCGGAGCCATATCCATCCAAATCCCTAGCCACCGCCATTTGTTAGTCCCCATCATCATCAGCAGCAGGTGAGGCTGGAGCGAATCCCCCAACGGGAGGGAGGCGATTCTGTGTGCCGTTTTTGAGTGCTGCTGGTTTCCATGGCGTCGATCGTGCTGCTGCTGTCGGAGCTGCTCGGCGGGGAGAGCACCAGCGTAATGGCGGCCGACTGGTACATGCGCGGCCACAGCCTCCGGGAGTTCCGGCCCGTGGCCGTGGCTGCCAAGGCCGGCGAGCGGCCGGCGGCCGAGACGAGGAGGTGCGAGGCGGAGGAGCAGACGAAGAGCAAGCCCAAGGAGGAGTCGTTCGAGGATCTCGGCGCCATGTCCAGGATCGCCGTGGATGTCATGTGGCCTTAAGAGCGCCGGTCGCCCCTTCGCCGGAGAAAGGGGGAAAAAAAATCTATTCTTGCGTTCCTCTCTTCGGGTTCTTACTGAACGAGGCATATGTGTTGTATCTCCTGTTCTTTTCAAATCAGATATGTAAATATACGAGGTGATTCTTGGATGTCTTCCATGTATTTTTGGTCCCCATCGAGTTTCTACTCAACAAAAAATCGTTTCTTTCGCTACTTATTCTCATGTTTTATTTCTTCTCATTTTACCTTGGAACTTTCACAATTTGATCACCAAAATGCACTTGCTTCTTCACACGATGCAGTTTCTGAGTTCCAGATTGTTTTACTGAACATTTGCAGATCTCATGACCTTTTTATTTCTTTCGATTACACGCACTTGCACACCGCACGCACAGATCGCATGATCTTTTTATTCCAAACTTAACAGCATTTGTATAGAATCGATCGTGGTATGAGTCGAACAACATGTTGTTCTCTGAAGAATAGCAAGAGCAGATAGGTGTATGCTACACCAGAAGAGTCCCGGTCATCACGGTGATAGCTTCGCCCTGAATTCGCACTCTCCTATTCTCGCCGTCCAGCTCCAAGTACAGTGTTCCACTCCTTGGCGAAGCCTGCAGATCATGGGCAGTTTCAGACTCATCGTTTTAGCAACAACTTCGAATTTTACAAGTTAATTTTAAAGTTGATTCTCAGTATGTGTTCTTAGAACGATATGAACACGAATGTGAAAGTTTTTATACTTTTACTTACAAGCATGCCTTTCCATTATTATAAGCGAAATGATGAGCAAAACGATGAGACAGTTTGAAGCTACGAAGCTACTATCTTTTTCGGATAAGTATATTGTCGGCTATAAGTAAATATTTACGTGTAAGGATCATACCTGAAACGCCGTCAGTTTTTGTTTCCCCAGCTTTCCACCCCAGTAGGGTGCCAGAACACAGTGTGCGCTTCCACAGACAGGGTCCTGTAAAAAAAATTACAGAGATGCTTGCCAGGTCATTACCAGCAGTTTCTGAATAATCAAGGGATGATACATGCAATCGTTATCCAACTATTTAAATGGATAATATCAAGCTATAGTTTCTGGAGCTGGCTTAAGTATTCATGATAAATAAATTATAGTAGTTTCAGATATTCAGCAAAGAAGAGGTCAAATTCACATGTTGACTCCTTGATAATCAAATGGTACAGCATATTCTAATTCATATTCTGTTGTATTCTAATTCCTTGATGAGATTATGTCAGTTATCATTGCATCAATGTCAGTTAATCTCAGGATGGTGCATCGAGTGAGATAAGAAGATTCTAAAGTATACAAAAACCAGAACTGTCGAGACTTCAAGTAGAAACACCATATTATATACAGTAAGTATTTACAGTAATCATATACTATCATGTATGATGTATCAAAAGATGACTCTAATGGAAGAAAATATCTTGTGATTATTTAGCAATTTAAATTGAGACAAGCAAGATTGACAACATCCTGAGTAGAGAATACCTCTGTGTACCCATGAATACTAAAATATGTACTACCATATATAATAAGTATAAGAGAAACAAATTATTAGCAATTAAAAATAATTTGTAAGCACATTCTTTGTATGTGTGTTCTTAGGGTCTAAAATAAATGTTGTGAAGTAAACTAAGATGAAAAAAAAAATCTCAAAATCAACTCCAAAATTATGTTTTAAAATTCAAATCTCTGTGTACCATGAATACTAAAATGGCCAATGCTTAGTTACAAGCCTCAATCTCTACATAAACAACTTGGGTGGAAAGAATAATGCATCACCTCATCTATCCCAAATTTTGGGCAGAAGAAACGTGAAAAGAAGTCATATTCAGATCCAGCAGGTCCTGGTCCCGTAACAATAACTCCTCTTCCATCACATTTTTTAATTTCATCAATGTTAGGGATAATATCCGCAACCTCTTTTCCTGAAGAAAGCTCCACCTGAAAGAATCCATGCCAAAATCTCTTAGTTCAACAACATTCTTGTTCAGTTTAGAGAAATAATCGTAACAGTAGCATTGCCATGGTTCTTCACCTACATTTTGATATTTGAACAAGGATGTTACTCTCTTCATTCTCTAATAATCGCCAATGTTGACTCTGCTGTTTAATTGTGGACAGATAGTAATATCTACATTATTCAACCTTGCAGGTTGAAAATCACACTGTAAGACTCATTCTGTATTACTTTCATAACAGAGAATTCCAAGGATTTACAAATCTATTACTAAAAGTAGTGATCAAAGTGTGTATAATTCAATTAACGTTGTCGATTATTAAAAAAAAATAAGATGCGGCAATATCCAAATGTAGCTATGAAGGCAACATTTGGAGTGCCATGTATGAAATTTTGGATATGGGATGAGAGGAAGTACAATGAGGTCACCGGCGGTTGATGATTTCCAAACACTGACGACCTGTGCGCCATTCAGAGTCTCCGGAATCGAGAGCTTCTCCGCGGAGTTGTACTCCACGAGATCAACCACGGGGAAATCTAGCTCGATGAACAGCTTATTCTCACCCGAGACGCCGGCGTTCGCCGGAGCAGGAACCTTCTTGGCGGTCAGGACGCCGGACCTGGTCACGAACTCGACCATGGCGTGGTGCTTCGCGAGGACGGCGGTGAAGAGGAAGTGGGCGGAGGCCAGCGTCGCGTGGCCGCAGAGATCCACCTGAAGACGACGGCGATGCGTGTGAGAATCGAGCGATTTATGATGGAGACGGGTGGGTGGGGAGGGGGGAAGCGAACCTCGGCGACTGGGGTGAACCAGCGGAGGCGGAACCGCGGGCCGGCGTCTCCGGCGGCGGCGGAGGAGGGCGGCCGTTCGCGGACGAGGAAGGCGGTCTCGGAGAGGTTGAACTCGGCGGCGACGGACTGCATCCACCCCTCGTCGGCATCCTCCTCCTCCTCCCGCTCCAGGTCCAGGAGGCACACGGCGGCGGGGTTCCCCTTGAACGGCTCCGCCGCGAACGCGTCCACCTGCGACGGCCCGCCTCGTCAGCATCATAGTCAACAAACAGAAGAGCGGGAGGGAGGGTAGGGTAGTGTCGCTGACTACTAACCACGGCGTATCGGATGGCGCTCTTTACCATTTCCGCCGACCAGATGCTCTGTCTGCGACGGCGACGACGGTGGCGGCGGCGGCGGCTGCCCCGAATTCGCGCGCGTGTCGAGGCGAATGCGCAGCCGGGCCGTCGTGCTGCTGCAGGTGAAGCCTATGGTCGTCACTCATCAGCAGTGACGACATGGAGATTGGCGGTTTCTTCCTCGTGGTCTCGTGGACACTTGTCAACCACTTTGTCTTCAAATACACTGCTCCTTCAGACATGCTGAAATATCCCGGAAGTTTTTATTTACACTTAAGCTATTTGGTCTGATCCAATTTAGCTCGTATCGGATCATACCGTAAACCCAAAACATTAGTTGCGTTTGTTTCAAATAGGTCGTAATTGTATACCGTAGGATCTAACTCTAGCCCACTAATAAGTTGATATCGCAGGGTTGTATCTGTTACCGATATAAAAGCCCCACGTGACCTAGCTCTTGATCTCACGCAGACGCCACCGCAGCTGTTCTCACGCACGCGCCGCCGCCGTTCTTTGCACGTCGCCGACGATGCTCCATCTCCGGCCTGAGGATCCATCCATGGCTCCCAGCGATGCTCCGCCGCCACCGTTCTCACGCGCACACATCGCCGCGGCCGTCATCATTCCGTGCATGTCGCCAGTGAAGCTCCGCCTCCAGCACTTGGTCGACGACGCTCCATCCCTGGCCCCCGCCAACACTCGATCCCCAGCAACCCTCTCCACCGCCGCGACTTCTCCAGCCACAACCCGTGGTGAGAGATTTTCCGTGTGGCGATTTCACCGCTGCCTACACTTTCTCTACATGCTGAAATGTACGGGAAGTTTTTATTTACACTTCACACCTAACTGTATGCCCGTAATATGCTATCTCGAATGTAAACATTTTTAGTCTGTTTTGCAAAGACTAAAGAAATACCAAAGATTTTCTTTTAGTCTCTTCATTTAGTCTCTTCAGTGGTTAATTTTTGAATTTTAAACTGATTAGATTATTTTGTAAACATCTGATTGACTCTTGAATTATTGGAACAATTGAAATAATGAAAATTAGAATAGAAATACTTATATTATGATACAAAGTTTAAATCATATAAATATTTATATTTTGGAATCAACGAATGAAGTAAATAATTACAAAATATCATAAAATTTGATAAGGTACTCTCTCTATTCTAATTCTAAAGTATAATCATATTTAGGATTTAAATCTTGCACCAAAATATTAAGGCATCTATCTTATGCTTCTGCTTATAAGTCAAAATTTGAATTTTTAACCTTCAATTTGGAGTTAATTTTGGATGTTTTTTTCTAGTTTATTTTTTCTCCTTGGCTTTTAGGTTGCTAAGAATACATGCATAAAACTTCTATTCACAAATTATTTTTATTTGCACATATGTCATTTGGTTTTTCATTAAAAAGACAAACAATAACCCCTAAACATTTCTAACACTATTGAGAATATTACTCGTCCCACCAATAACCTTCTTTTCTAAATTCTTCATACCTAGGATTAGCAATGGGGTAGGCCCTAGCCGGGTTGGGCAGAATGCCCCCGCCCCCGAATTTCTCTCCTCGCCCCCAGCCCTGCAGACCATGTCGGGGAAAATCATCCCCCAACCCTGAACTAGTAGGGTACCCGGTGGGTGAGCGAGGACCTACATCCTCGAAGAGCTCAAGCAATTGACGGTGACGTGTCGAGCGACGATGGGTGTGTTGATCGGCTTCGTCAACCAATGGATGGCAGCGCTGACCGATTTTATCAGGTGGTGGCGGATGGCAGCGTCGAGAGTAGCATTGACCCGTGATGGCTGCTGACGGCATGCAACAATGCCTATGAAGGGGTGTATGCATGTATGGGGAAAGATTTTTAGGGTAGGGTAGGATTTTACGTGGTTGTCTACACTAAAAGACCTAATAGGCTAACTGGGCCTTAACTTTAAGACTTTAGACTAGCTTTTGACTATTTCTTAGGTAACGATGTATATTATGGGTACCTGTGGGTGACATGTTGGCCCCACTCCCGGAAAATGCCTAGGCCTCAACCCTACTCACCCGTTGAACAAAAACACCACCCAGCCCCAAACCGGAGGGGTAGGTCCCTGGGGGCCAGCCCCACGAGGGGAATTGTCACCCCTATTCATACCATCCTCCCATCCATTCTTAAGAGTATCATAGTATTTTCTTCTCAACCTTAAATCTCTTTTAAACAATTTAGAATATTTACATTTTAGGATGGAGATAGTAGACTATAATGATACAATACATTCTACAAAAAAAAACAAGTTTAAATTCAATCTACACATCAATAAATAAAAACAACATTTTATTTGTGAGCCATGTTCGCTGTTTGGTTTTATTATTTTTTGTTTCTGTAGTTGTAGATCGAAATTAACCTTGCACGTTTGTGTAAACATCTAAAATCATCCTAACCAATGCAATCAATCTTTTAAAAAAAATCTGAAACTATTTATGGCGCATGCATGTAATAGATGCTATTGCACCTAGGTGCCAAAAAAAAAAATCTGTCCCTGACTTGTAGTCAACCTGAAAAATGGGGTGGCTCCCATGACAAACCAAGAGCCGCATTCATCATCACGCCTTCTTTTTTCTTGACCAGCTACAATGAGTCAAGGGCAATTTGGTAATCGAGTTAGAAGTAGAACTGAAGCCAATGCAGATAAGCATGTTAAACGGCAGGTTGATTTGTAACACGAACAATTGTCCTGGAACTGGAAGTAGCACGGCTCGACTGACATCTTTACACTGACACTCGAGCAGTTGGGTATTCTTTATTTCACTACGGGAAAGCATGGATGCTCCATGGGCAAACAAAAGATGTCCAAATTTTCATTACTTAGATCAGATTTTTTTTTTGTTTGTCCAAAATTTCATTACTTAGATCAGATTTGATCCAATATCACCTCGGCACCAGAAACCTTGAAGTCAGAAGGCGCTTTCTCAACATTGAAAGCCTTGATCTTCCCATCGTCAACAAATGCTGACCACCTAATACGGACAGGAAAATCTCAAATAAGGAAAATCTCTCCATCAACCAGTCATAATTCAAATTCATTATCGCTTAAGTGGGAGATATAAAAGTTACATTCTCAAATAAAGTCTACCACAGCATGAGCTGTCCATGGAGATTATCAAGTGGCATTTCAAGCTTAGCCAAATGCATGCAGTGTGTTATTAAATTAACTAGTATTTACTGCAAATGAAAGGGAAACACACAAATAGGTTGAAGTTGAACAATGACTCAATGTTCAATGATATTCAACTTTGCTGAAGCAAACATGCAGTACATACACCTGATGAACTACAATTATGTTCCAAATATGCAACTGAGCTCTGCTGTTTGGAATTCAAACATACCTATAGATAGTTGTGCAGCTAACAAGGGCATGCTATAGTGCCACACTTAGGAAGTGGTTTGCATTCACTTCTTGGAGTATTTCAAGAGGTATTAGCCTCAGCGAAGAAATTTTTGTCACAAAAACAGCACAATACATTGGAAACCAAAGGAATAAGACTCATACTTAATCATGTGTAGGCATGTGCATGCAGCTTCAAATAATTGATTTTTTACGGTCATGACTCATGGAAGGTTAACAGAAAGGAACAGGCTCAAATATGATAGCGAATGCGATGCAAGGTAAGCTACCGCAGGGAAAAGGACTATGTAAGTTTGTATTCTTTCACCAATGACATGAGGTCCATCTTGAGGTATGTTGTTTTTATAGTACCTAACTATGTACTCTCTCTGTCCCAAAAAAAACCAATTCTCTGGTTTCCGTGTCCAACGTTTGACCGTCCGTCTTATTTGAAAATTTTTCAGGAAATTAGAAAAAAATTAGTCACACGTAAAGTACTATTCATGATTTATCATCTAATAAAAACAAAAATATCAATCGCAAAAAAAAATTTGAATAAGACAAAGAGTCAAAAATTATCGGTGAAAAGTGAAAAAATGATTTATTTTGGGACGCAGGGAGTAAGTAATAAGCTTAGTTCAACAATTTAAATAAACAAAGCAAAAGATAACTGAATAGCGGTGTTTTATGTTCAATTGTAATTGTACAAAACAGGTAGCAGTTTGAACTTTTAAGGACATCAACCAAGTTAACAAAAGTAGAACTCATTGACCTGTGGGAGCGGCGACCAAGCAAAGCAGCAGAGAGGTCTACTTCCAAATCCAAGCTTTTGTGAAAGCTCCCATCAAAATCACCATAGAATTCAATCTGGAATCAATATTACAAAAGCACAAAAGATTAAAATATGAACATTGTGTAATCATGAGCAAGTTTGACATGAACTTATGGGCCTAAACATTCACATATAATAGACATCCAAGATGGTAAAAGATTATGCTACACTGGTCCTTATTATTTTAAAGTATGGAATATATAGTTATGATACACTTGAACAATGTTTCTGATTCTTCTTATTTTAAACAATTAGATTAAACAAAGCAGAACAAAAACATAAAGAAATTTAGGTCGACATCAGGGGAAACATGAAATTAACTTTACAATTTACTATTTTACAGATTATATGATGAAATAAGCACATTACTGGTAGACACGTGCAGCTTTCAATCAACACGAATTACTGAGGCAGGGGGAAATACAATGGAATTCAACATTCACCATTTATATTGTGGATAATATCCACCAATCACGAAGGTGGATGTTAATATACCATGCATGTTTTATGTCTAATGCATTCCTTATTATTTAAAATATAGAATGGTAACTCACAGCATCTTTTGCCTGTAGCTTTTCTGCCCATCCATTCAGTACATATGGGTCATTTACAGAGACACAAATAACAGAGTCAACCCCTTTTGCTTTCAACTTATCAATGTTATTTTTGTAGCTAGGAACATGTGCCTGTGAACAGACTCCGGTGTATGCACCCTGAAATATGTGGTAAAGATAACAGTCAACTATGGGATAAGGTAAAGAGAATTGGTCCATGATATAATAGTTTTGGATGAATGATGAGAAAATTAGCCAATAAACAAATATTATCAAGCGTGAAGCCTCATGAATACTTAAAGACGAGTCAGAGATCAAGTAGGAATTTCAATGGTAATGCCTTATTGGCAGACACTGAAAACAGAAGTCTGTGGGTATGGAACATGAATTTATGTTATTATAATCAGAACTACATTACCCTCACTAAATTGTTTGATTAGCTGCTGCAGACTGCTGGTCATCCAGAGAAGAGAGAAGAAACAACAAGTTCTATAGACAGACAAGGGATTAAGGCCATGGGTAGTAGTATCATTTCAGTGGTGGGTGTTACAATTACCTGGCATCCAAATTTCTTCACTCCAATGCAAAAGAACCACTCAAGTTTGGCATTTCCTATTTCATATCCCTCCAATGTTCGAATTTATCTTGAAAGTTGAAGAAGTAGTTGATGCCCAACCTACCTACACAATCACCACAACTACAAGACGACGTGGTCTGATCTTTTCGCTTATGCTTATGCTTACAAGCCAAAATTTAAATTTTAAAACTCAAATTTAGGGTTTTTTCATTTTAGTTTATTTTTCAGCCTTTGTTCCTAGATCACCGAGAAGACGTATATAAAAGTTTCACCCATAAAGTATTTTTCAGTAGTTAATAAGTGGTTTCGCTTATGCTTCTAAACAGCTAAAAGATGGGGCTGAGCCTACAAGAAACGAATCTACAATCCCCAATGCGCATCAGGACGAGTGCCAACGAGCGCAACGTATCCACACAAAACGCAACACACATCTCAACTGGCGCACGAGATTGCCATAATAATGCTCATGAGCAGCAGCGAAAGATTCTGGAGAGAATGAGAAGGGAAGGGATGGAGGGGGCTTTACAGGCAAGCCGAAGATGACCACTTTCTTCCCCTGCAAAAACAAAAACAAACACGAGGAGAGAGCTCATCAGAACAGAACTGGCGTGCAGCGCAGCAGCGGCGGCGGCGGCGGCGGCGGCGGCGGCGGCTGCGGCGGTAGGTAGGGCGGCGGCGTACATGGAAGATGTCCTTGAGAGGGGTGGTGGAGAACTTGGTGGCGACGCCCTCGTCCCAGGAGCGCGCCCTCTGCAGGGACACGCCGGGAGCCGCCGAGACGATGTCGGAGCCCACCGACGCGGCGAGGCCCCTGGAGGCCACAGCAGCCCACCGCGGGGCCCCTCCCGTCGCCCTCCTCACCAGCGCCGACGCCATCGCCTCCTCCTCCCGCTTTGCTCGGGGGGATGGGATCAGGTTTGCTGCTGCCGCTTTTTGGGAGAGCGAGCGTGCGCTGCCTGTTTGTTGGGGGTTGGGTTATCAAAAATAAAAATAGGTTAAATTTACAGAAAATTTGTTAGTACTAAACTTTGTTTCTTTATTATATCGGATGTTTGTATATTTATTATAAATAGTAAACGTAGACTATTAATAAAACTCATCTATAATCTTAGACTAAATCACGAGACAAATATATTGAGTCTAATTAATCTATGATCAGCCTATGTGGTGCTACTATAAACATGCGCTAATTACGGATTAATTAGACTTAAAAAATTTGTCACGTGAATTAGCTCTCAATTACGTAATTAATTTTATAAGTAGTCTACGTTTAATATTTATAATAAGTGTTAAAAACATCCGATGTGACATGGACTAGAAGAATTTTAGCCTCGTCTAAACACCTCAGGTGGGTATCAGGGTATAACAGATATATAACAGATAAAATAGATGTCAGGGTAGGTACACGGAGACCTAATGAAGTCATCCGTCCAATGGAGCACGATTATCATACAACTATCGTGTTTTTTTATGGTTTTGCGCTATGATAATCACAGTTATCATGGTTTCGCGGCAGTGTCGGAGATAGTTTGGTCAACCCTAGGCATTCCTATTATAATAGACAAAACATGTGAAATTTAAAGAAAGCTTGTCAATAATTTGAATTTTGGTTTGACTTTCTAAATTGGTCGACATAGCTTTCTAGTGGCTCTTGTCTTTTCGTTTCTTCTTATACTTATAGCCAAAATTTAAATTTTCAATCTTAAATTTAAAGTTGATTTTGGGGTTTTTTACTGAAGTTTATTTTCTAACATTGACTTTTAAATCGCTAAGAATACTTATATAAAAGTTTTATTCATATATTATTTTTCGTTGGCAAATATATCGTTTGGCTTTTTTTTATAAAAAAAACAGTCAAAAAGAGTGAGTGTGCTAGTTATAAGCATATCACAGGATTGAATGGTTGGGGCAGGTGAGAAGTGGGGAGAGAGGTTAAGTAGGATACCAAATAGCAGTCAGTTACACACGAGCTAAAAAAAGGGCTTATCACTGATGTATGTGATATATCAATATATACAAAGAGAAATGAATGTTTGAAGATATAATAATAAAATATATCACTCTTTTGTTTTGTCAACAACTAAGTATTCTCAACCTCATCTTTTTGCCTCTACTTATGCTTATAAGCCAACATTTAAATTTTTAACTTTAAATTTAAAGTTAATTTTGGTGATTTTTCATCGTAATTTATATTTTAGACTTGGCTTTTAGATAACTAAGAATATGTATATAAAATTTTTACTCATAAATTATTTTTGTTTGTAAATGTGTTATTCAGCTTTACAATCACCTCCTATATGTTCTATCTATACAAGTACTTAGGATGATTTGACATATGCATATAGCACTGGGCTATACTATAGTGCCATAATTCTTGTCATTCTGGATAATGGTAAATATTAACACCTTTTAAAATATTTAATTTAAGAACACTAAGAGAACATGTACCTGAGTCATTAAGAGTATTTTAATAAAAACATAATATTTATTATATATATGTATATAAACTTGAAATTAAAGATATATTTAGAAGACCCGGTCGTTGTCCACAATAACTGGATAATATCCTGAGGGAGTATTAAACTTGCTCCCACTAGCTAGAAGATAGGGCTATTCGACCTTTTCAAATTCTCACTGACTAGATTATAGGCACCATGGAATTTATGCCATACATTATAAACACATAACTCAAAGCACTCAATCCTGCATAAAAGAAAAATCGAGTTCACCATGTGAGTTCCCCGCTGAGACGTACTCCTTGTCACCTATTTGTAAGCGACCAAAGATATATCATAGCGAACCCATGTAATATTGCTCATATTGACACACCTATATTGTTCAAAACTCAGAATATAGCACAAGTTAACTCACAAGCACATTAAAGTACATTTGTCTTAACATTTGAATTACTAAGCATGGATAAAATATGCACCAAATGCATATTATATTAGAGAATTCATAAGATCATCATACATAACAAAATATAGTGGTGAAAGCCAATAACCTGCATGGCAACCGACCAGGACAAGGGCAAAAGAGTCAAGATATTCACTAGAGACAGTCAGACACTATAGTTAGCTGAAGAAGAATATTTCTAGAAAAAAATACAACTTAAGTATTTTCGGTACGGTCTCACGGAACCAGTAATAATTTAAGGGTTTTAGTTTTTGCAGTTAAATAAATTATCTTTGACAATTTGGCTCATCTCACGATCACCGGCTCCCCAACCCCAAACGTGGCTCGAGATAACCGATAAGTAGCCGTCCTCGCTAAGACTCTCTGAAATTTTATGCTAGCGATAATGGAAAGGGAGCTGAAGCTTTTTAAAATTTGTTCTGACCCCCTACGGCGTTGGCTGGATCCACCAATATTTGTACAAGACTAATATAACGTGAACGTGATACAAATCCAAATGTATGCACTCTGAAAAATATATACTCCCATCCTTCCTTTTTTACCTTAAGGTACCAGTATCTCGTCTTTTATACTTCAAGATATCAGTACCTCACCGTAGTACCAGATCATTTCTTTCTTTTTTACCTTAAGGTACCAGTATCTCGTCTTTTATACCTCAAGATATCAGTACCTCACCGTAGTACCAGATCATTTCTGATCGTTAGATCCAATACACATTCTACTTAACAAGATCCAATGATGAGAAACGATTTGCTACCTCAAGGTACAAAAGAAACGATGGAAGTAAAACTCTAAAATATACGCTTATGCCTCTTCTAGTGAATTGTGCCCTTTTATAAATGGACTAAGGTTAAAACAAAATGGATGGAGTAGGTATTAAGGTTGAAACAAGATAGTGGCCTTTTATAAAGGGATTAAGGTTGAAACAATGAGTACTGTGTGATTGATTGAGATGAAAAAGTATATAAATAAATTAAATAGTAAAATGTTATGATTGGTTAAGAGAAGGTAGATATAGTTATATTTTGAGATGAATTTAAATCATATAAATAGATATATGTTAAGACGAAGTGAGTACACTCCAAAGCGATCAACTCTTTAACATTTTACAACTCACGAATCACTAGGGAAACCAACACAAACACGTACGGAAAACGGGATACTCTTTCAAAACTGGCAAGTATTTAAGCAAAATTATCTTTTACACACTTCAAAACTGACAAATAATAATGTTTCTTATCACCACAACAGAGTGAAGCAAAAACATGTAATAAAGCATATGATACTTGATACCCTTTGGTACCACCATACAATAGCGATAATCTATAGCTTCTCCATATGAGACACATCCCGATCTGAAGATGGCTTTGCCACGACAGACAGCAAGACACATAAACTGCGTGTGGTAACGCGCTATAACTGCATGCGGACTGCACGGCCTTCAAAGCAAAATGCCGTTTCAGTCTTTCAGAAATTCATGGAGCTCAACTTAGGAAACACCTTCCTTCAGGTCTCTGAAATAAAGGACAAAAACAGTTTAGAAGGTCATACTTGTTTTTACCTTTGTCGGAACAGCGGCTATTAACAGACCTACAGGATCCATGATGAGGAACATAGCTGAAAGCTGACGAAAATCCAAGAGGTATGTTGTAAAACAAGGCAACAATTCTCATCAATATTGACATGGTTTGCACTTCATACTGACCTTTTAATAATCTTAAAAGGAGCAGAGCACAGTTGCAATTGCTCATTCTAGTCATAAATATTTGATGATTATGAACATTTGGTCAAACCTTTCCATCTTTAACCATAGATAACCTCTCAAATACTTAGTTAAAGGATGGTACGCATATATTTGGCTTGAAAAGTACCATCATATAATTATTATATTTACAAACTTGTCCTAATATAAATTTGATGGTCAAAGTTGCGATAATTTGATCGCATCTTTTCTTCTTGTTCTAAAGTCAAATTTTTATGACCAATAATGCATCAAATAAGTAGAACTAGATTAATCTTTTTATTCCTATTTCAACGACAGGGATCCTATTAAATTACTTGTAATAGTTTTAATATGTGGTAAAAAAAGTGTTAGACTGTTGCCTCGTACAAGATAGAAGTATTTAAGGGCGAAAATTGTAGCATCTCATTACTCCATAGGTTCAATTTGTTGCCACAGAAATCCACAAAATACATCCAACAGTGAGCATAACATACATAAGGATTTCCACCACAAAGAAACCGTAAAAAATGAACAAAAGAAAAGGAAAAAGAACAAGGCAAACCTGCTATGTCCAAGAAGGCAAGAATAATCTAAGTTGCTATCCATTAAACTTTATCAGCATTGTCAGGCTCATCTGGTTCATGTCGCTTCTGATAATGGAAATAAATAAATTGAAGAATAATCTGTGATATATGGTTAAGGGAACCTTACAAAAGGAACACCTAATTCTAAAATATTTCTCAAATCTCTAAATTAGACCTTACAGAAAGGAACATCCAAAGTAGAATAACGTGGTTCCCTAAATGCACAGGAAGCAACATATCAATTCAATAGGTGCATGTATGTTGGAGAGAGATGCAAATGAGTTTAAATCTTTGAGAAAAATAATATTTGATTATCATATTTGACTATTGCATTGTACGATAGTATTTATTTAAATTCAAAGGATCAGTCATTTTATCTTGAAAAATTGTTAAGCATCAGACAAACCCTTATCAGTTACATATGAGTTCAGATCTAGGATGTGGATAAATTCCTTCCTTTGGGTTTCAGTGAAAGAACATAAAGCAAGTAGGAAGTATTGGCGCTAAAAGTAGAAAGCTTGCGAAAGGATACAAAAGTATCAAGCAAAACACATCCTCCAGCATCTACAAGCCACGGTAGATTCGGCTTAAGTTTTGACCAATCCAAGCTTTTCACGAGTATGCTGCATTGGAAAACAAGCATGAGAACAGTAACCTCGTAAAAGTATGTGCACCTGATGTATGATTTGTAGACAATTAAACAGGTCATAAAAATCTAGATAAAGTTAACATCATACATTACCTTCCAACATATGTCACATTTCCCACTAAAGCAAAAGTAAACATTAGTGGATTGAGCCCCTGAACGAAATTAGAAATCAAAAGGAGTTAGACATAGAAGGAAAATAATTACAGATAAACCAACATAGAAGTAGTTGGTTCAGTAGATGCAACAAAAATGATCTATTTGTCTTAACCAAATATAAAAACAAATCATAAATGGAATCTGTCTCCTCAGTAAAAACGGCGAAGAACTTGCCTCAGCATTCCCTCTTTTCATCTGCAAAGTAGATATGTGTCAGAATATCATTAAAATTGTACTGTTCATTGCCTAGAAAATATCATATTCCCTCGTTTCATTTTGTAAGACTTTTTGGCTAGACTTAAATTCATTTATTGCTAGATTCATTAGCATCCATTGTGAAATGGAGGTAGTACATTTCAAGATCAACCAAAATAACTGTATAATTTAGTATCAGATAGTATTTTCTGTGGGAAAAAATAAAGCAATTATAGAACTATGAGTTTCACTATGTAAGGGTAGATACGTCTTCAAATGTAAGTTTTACCAGTTGCCACCCCCAAAGTTGACAAGAACACATTCTCCCTATGCTAAATATAAAAGACAAAAAAAATGTTGGACTTTCTGAAGTATTACATTTAACAAGATCTGGGGAAGTCGTCCACCCATATAGATCACCGCCATTGCCCAACCAAGGATGTTTCCGATTCCACTTCCACTGGCATCTCTGAGAGAAGAATCTGCATGGTCATCCTGTAAAAGAAGATTATAATGTATCAACCACTGCTGCAATTATGAAATTTTGAACTAAACTAGATGTACTGTTGGAGCTTACCGCCAACAGTAAAAGCCTTCTCCCAACAGGTATGACAACACCGTTTGGCACCTCTTGATGGGTTGTTCCAACCAAAAAGTGCAAAAGACTCATACCCAAGAGAAGGGCCATCCACGGTACCTTAATTCAATTTGCAAATGTCTTAGCAATTCAAGCCTCATGAAATAATGAAGGTATTACAGGATTTAGCTTACCACTGAGAGAGAATTCTTTGTTAAAGGAGATGGTGCATATTGAGCTGGGGTAAACTCACTGACCAAAGATTCCTTATGGTCATCTGTTTCTGGTGGAGAATTTGTTGGATGATGATTAGCTGACCATGTGCCTGCCATTGGCACTGGGCTGCTTGATAGAGATCTTGCTGACCTGCAAAACAAAACAAGCACCTCAATGCTTCTGAATTTATACATTTTTGGACAAATGCTTGACCAGAAAGTTATTGTCCTATCAATAGCCAATAAGTACCATATGGATGAAACAATTATCCAAGCATATGAAGGATGGTAACTTTTTTCAAGGATGGAATATCAGGAAACATTATGATTCAAGAAATTACGTGTAGTAATAGTCTATTCCAAGGCTGCTTGGGCCATGCCGATGTCGTATTATTTCTGTATTAACTGTAATTGGAGAGCTTGAAACAGGGACGGTTGCACCTGAGTGGCTATTGTTTCTGATTTCCCCAATAACCTTGGGTGCCAAAAGCTTTTCTCTCAATGAAGCATCAGCGCGTTGATGCCTCTGAGGCTGCAAATAACAGAATATACATAATTTGAAGAGATGAAAGAAGTTAAAGCTGTCTGACACGGCCAAATCAACCTTAACAGTTTTAAGGAGATTCATCAAGGATAATACAATGGTACAGAAACAGCATATGACTAAAACGACTAAGCAATTAAGGGAGCAATGTATTTCATGGTTTTCCAAGAAAAGGAAAATGAAAATGCACTTTACAAACACAAGGCAGTAGTACAATTAGTATATGATGGTTGAAGTGGCAGTACTGTTAACAAGGCATTGCAGTTAAAATGTCCATGCAAAAGCGGCTGAGAACATAATAATATGCAATATGCAATATTTGATGTAGTCACCTTGCTAGTTGACCTGGCTTTCTTTGCTTTAAGACGGTGATATATGTGGCTATAGTATATAGTTTGTCCAGTGAGAATCACAGTCGTGATGGTGTATAGCTGCATTCCGAAAGGCAAGTTTTTGGTGTCAACAACCACAACAAGAAATGAAACAGCAGAGATCCAGAAACCTGGTTCGGTGTCTTACCAGAGCCATGTAAAATTGTGTTGGCAGCTGAAAAATATACAGAAATAATTAGAATATTAGATTAGGATGATTTGAAGAAATGTTCTAATATAACCTTAGGAGAAATTTTTATCACATGAAATACATTTTTTTAGCATATCACACGATAAGCAAACAAAATAAGATTTATCTGCCATAGATGTCATCCATAGATTTATGATATATCTGGTACTCCTTTTCTGGACTAGAATTGGACACTTGTGTAAATGGTCATTTTCAATAGGGTTTAATTACGCCTCATCTACTTATATTCAAAAACTATACAACTCGAGTATACTAAGGCCACGTTCGTTCTTTGGGGTGATAAGTTAACTTACCCGGCACGAAAAACGTAATAATATAGATTAGTACATGATTAATTAATTATTATTTATTAAATATTAAAAAATATATAAATTAGATTAATATGATTTATTAAAACAACTTTCCTATATTTTTCTGCAAAAAATACACCGTTTAGCAGTTTGGGAAACGTGCGTGTTGGAAAACGAGAGAGCTAAGTTAACTTAGCCATGCGGCCGAACGCTGCCTAATTCAGTATGTCTAACAGTGTATCTGTGTCGAAGGAGATCATGGTGTCAGAAAATGAATGAATTGTTTTTGCATGTTTAGTAATGATACCAACTCATTATACTGTCGAAATGAAATAATAAATATTATAAAAGACGTTCATCAATCAGAGCAAAAGCGAGTGGTCTTAGCATCTTAACATGGTAAGCTACTGTTGTAGATGATTAAGAAGCTGTGGAAATAATCTTACAGTCTCGGGTTCCAAGAAGCAGCCAATAAGGTTAAACAAGTCCCTGCATGATGGCACAAGACAAGAGAACATCAAGCACTGAATTCCACATAAAACCGTCAACTACAGCTATGGTATTATAGTATAAAGTTGTAAACCTCCGAGAAACATGAGAAACGTGATGAGATGGCTCACCCAACAATCCATGTCATCAGAAAAGCAAGGGAAAGGCCTTCTGTTGACTTCTGCTTGTAATTCGTTATGATCTGTGGCACCTCGGCAACACCCCAGCTGATGACGCTTAACAGACCAAGTGTCAGCGCCATGCCATCCCTCGTGCTACAAAGGCAGTACTTCAGGTAGGCTTGAGCCCATTCTGCACAATGCCCTGCCGACGGGCAGCTAGGACGATGTGCTGCACTGAAGATGCCCATCTGTGCTCCGAACCTGAAGCAAGATTTCAAGGATGAAAAATGCCAAAGCTTGTACAGCCACTTTGATGTTTCCCACACTCACACCCACACTCTAACTACTTGCTTATATAAAGAGCTATCATGTTGACATCTGAAAAAAAAAACAACTTTAAGTTTTTCTTTCGCCGCTAAAGAAATATATCGTTGTTTTCCAGAAAAAGACGAATTTCTGGGTTATGTCCAAATTAGAAATTCGTTTTATCAGACGGAGGGAGTGCTAAACTTATCAGAAAGGACAGAAAGGATCGGCTCTTCATACTTCCGAAAAGACAGAAAGCTGACATAAATTACTGGCCATCACACAGATTAAAAAAGTGCAATGATAGGCAATCACTAGTCATCAGAGACAGAGAGTATTACCAGCCAACAACCATAAAAACAGGCAAAAATATAGGAACCGTAAACACAGACAAAAGTAAAGGAAAAAAACGACCAAATCATTAGTCATTAGCTATAGAAAAGTGGGAAAGTAAAAGTAGAGAAGAGGATATTCTCATAGTATTTATCAGAAAGCGTGAAGTAGCCTGAAACGAACAAGAAAAACTATCAGCCGTAAATTAAGTAAATTTTCGAGCTTGTTTCCCGGCACAAAACATGGAGCACAAAGGCAGAATTAATTAGCGCACAAATCTAAAGCAGAATTTGGAGATCTTGTTGACAGGGACTTGGGATGTGTTTAGTGGTCTAGAGATTCTGGACTATTCTTCTCCACTCTGTCCATACAAACCAACCCGAGCCGAACGGCATAACAAAAACCTAAAGAATTTTTTTTGTGTGTGTGCGCGGCGCGCGCGCGCGCGCATGGCTTCCGTGCTCTCCTAGTCCTTCCTCCCCTGAATCTACCCCGCTTTTCTCTCCACCATTGTTGCAGCAGGAAGCCTAAACATGGCAATTGCTCCGCCCATACTACGATGGAGGCATCAAACAACCGAGAGTCCGAGACACATCGAGAAATAACACCACAACATCATGTATTAATCCAGTAATCGCCACGAACCATTGCTTCAAAAACGAAGGGGATAAATCGTCGAACACAAGACGCGCATGAACATGAAAAAATAAGGGGAGGCCGTGTAATGGCAAATGCGTCGCCGGCAAGAACAGCACGAACAACAGACCTACCAATCCCGCCTTCGCCGCCAAGAACGTACCCCCCCCCTCCCCCCTCCCTCCCGGGAAACCAAACAAAACAAACGCGGACCAGAAAACCTTCCGGCGAACGCCGACGAGGAGAAGGTAGGAGGAGGGGAGACCGAGTTCGTACCGGAGGCGCTGCCTCTCGTTCTCTTCCCCCTCCTGCTCGTCACTCTCTCCGAAAGACGACGGCGAGGTGGCAAGAGCCGAGACGAAGCCGAGAGACCCCTAGGTCTCGATCCCTCCTCCCTCCGCTCCAACGCTCGCCGCGAATTTATCGCCGTCGCCTCGGCGTGCGGTGTGACGTGTGGTGTGGTGTGGCGCCCCGCGCGGTCGTCCCGTGCCGCTGCGTGCGTCGCCGAGGCGAGTGCCACGTAGTCACGTACGACGTACCGCAGGTTTACGGTGTAGTAGTAGTAGTAGCGGTGGTGGTGGTGGACTCGGTGTTGGTGTATTGGACGGGCGGGAGGGCGGGACGTGACGCGGCTGGACACGTGGGCGGGCTCCCCACGTTTCGCAGGCGCTCCGACAGAGATATATACGGTATACTCCGTCCGTGTCCGTCTTTAAAAAAATTGTCTAGATTCGTGAACAGTCCAGATTCATTGTATAATGAAAAATCACATCTTTTTATTGAGGGCTTTTTTTTTTTATGAAACGAGTAGCCGACTGCTATGTCTAGAATTATCATATTATTTATTATAATCAATTTAATAATCCACACAGTTAGTGGTAGATATACGTTAGACTATTAATATCCAGACCGATCACGTTCAGTCACATAATATGTTATATCCGGTTACAAATTTAAAGTCCGCTTCTATGCTATTTCATACTATTTCATCCAACACGTTAGCAATTTGAGATAAATTTTATAGTCTAGTTATGCCATTTTAATTATACATGCTCTAGATGAGCTGAAAGTGAAACGGCTCGGCGAGAGTAAGGTCAATAGTAGAATTAATTATACTATTTTAAAAGTAATATATCGTCTATAGCTAGTGTAACAACAAAGCCGTATAATAATTAAGATCCTACTTATCGAATATGTGGGCCTGAGGATATCCCCTGCGCACGGTTGGCGCGCGACCACTGTGGGTCTAACACCGAACCCCAAAAAGGAGGGGGCAAGGGGGTCGGCCCCCGACAGAACCGTATGCCCCCAAGGTCGGCCTGAAAGGAAGGCCACAAGCAAGAGCAGCAGGTCGGGGCACCCCGACCCCCTAGGATGGGTGGAGTGCGGCCGACGGGCTCACTCCGCGTCAGGCGTGGCCTCAACACCTCATAACCACATTCGTTGCGAAAGAGGGGTGCTTGGCACGTCACGTCCACGTGCTAGCACCGCATTTCCTAACAGCACAGCAACATCCCTGTCACTTCAAGGATGGTATGTCCCCCACCGTCGTCGTCGTATTAAATGCGATGGACGGCTGCAGGAAGGCAGAGGGGCTACCCGGCTCAAGTTAGCAAGTTCTAAGGAGTGCCCCCTCTCACACCTATCTGCTGAGAGACTGGAGTGGAGGGAGAGGATGTGGCTGTCGTGCCTCACCCTCCTTGATAGATAGGACCGAGGGGAAGGATATGGCTGCCACACCTCACCCATTCCCTGACAGACGAGACTGAATGAAGGAAGGGCGGCGTAAGCAAGGCGCTGCCGCGTATCCTAGGGAGAACGAGGGCCTACTTGCGGGCCAAATGATTACCTATGTAGCTGCTGTGGATAGGGGTTGTAGCCGTTGTGGTGTCCCCTTGCTAACTTAGAAAGAGACTCGACGGGAAAAAAAGAAAGCTTGTAACACATTCACTCTTATATGACTCAAACAACAAGAGTGGGATATTACGCCACATGACGGACTGAACCTGTATAACTCTCCTTTGTCTTCCTAGAAGCCAGTCAGTGAAGAGCCGATTCTCGCATTCACTCTCATATTCGCATTGAGGCTTTCGGGCCCCAACTCTTCACCCTTGGGCCGAACTCATAAAAGGGTCCCACGGAACCCCGCTTGAAGAGCTCACGCTCCGACAGCTAGCGCGCGATGTAGTTAATTTCTTTACATCTAAGGTGCAAAAACATATTCATATTTGTTTTTGCTCTCACCTGATAGAAAACGTAGATACGATTAAATCTCATATGAATGATGCAACTATATAAAGTATGTGCTTTTTGTTGGATGGGAGAAAAAATGAAGATGTTTCTACATCTTAGATGTGAAAAAATTAACTACACCTGATATTATGATATTGCCAACCTCTCTCTCACACGAATCACTAGAGTCTGTGCTCCTATAGCTCGATTTTCTAGCTCTTATATTTTTTTTCATCCAATATACATAAATATAGTAGGCTAATTCTTATAGCCTAAATATATTATCTTAATATCCTTGCTAGCTGGAACCAGCTCGTTCCCGCTGTTATGCCTAACGAACAATGGGGCTTGTGGACGACTCCATCAAATCGAATGAAGCCCTCTGCGGTTTTCGAGCGGCTAATTTGACACATGAGCTAGTACGAGTTGGTTGGTTGCCTGACGAGCTAAACTTTGACTCATTGTTATATCTGTTCTAAAATAAATTATTTTTATCACTATCATTTATCTAAAATATAATAATTTCTCTATTATCTTATTATCCTAATCAATTATACATTCTCTATCTAATTGTATCATATACCTTGTATTTTTTACCAACATTATCTCTCTCATCCTCTCTTCTCAAGTACAAAAAATGTTTTCTTAGGTCATGTTCGGCGAAAGGGCGAGTAACCCGCATAAAAAACATAGCAATAAATTAGTACATGATTAATTAATTATTAATTATAAAAATTGAAAAATAGATTAATATGATTTTTTAATACAAATTTTCTATAGAAAATTTTCTAAAAAACACATTGTTTAACGGTTCAAGAAGTGTGCGTAGAAAAAGAAGAAATCTTACTCGACTAGCTCACCAAACGAACACAACCTTAATACCCCTAATTATCTTTACAAGTTATGAAATTATTTGTCCTAGTCCTAGGCTGTAACAGTGGCCACCAGTTAAATCAAAGCACTTAAAATGAGAAAAGTTATTAGTATAAGATTAACTGAGTATTAATTTTTGTAAACTTAAAAATAAATTAATCTGATTTTTAGAGACTTTTATATAGTTTTATTATAAGAAGTGTCCTATCTAGGTGTAGTAGTTTGGAAACTTGCACGCGAATAAAGATACAAAATTTTCGCACTGCTGTCACTTGCGAACGCAGCCCTACTCGGGTGGCAGCTCGCCAGCCTCCCCTCGAAATGACGGTTCGGTAGGAACAGCCAGGGGAGCGTGATGTGTCACCCTTGGCCGCCGCATGAAGCAGCGGCGATGTCGTGTCGCGGCGTCCCAGCTGAGAGGAAACGACGAGCGAACAGCCGACAGAATTCCAGCCAGAATTCAACCCGTACACCGTTATGGAGTCATTATGGGCTATACTTACGTGCTACTGTCTTTGGGTCCCGAAATAAGAGTTTTGACTCTTCGTTTTATTTAAATTTTTTTATTAATATTTTTATGATAAAACATGAATAGTACTTTATGCGTAACTAATTTTTTTAAGTTCTTTTTACAAATTTTTTAAATAAGACGAATGATTAAATGTTGGACACAGAAAAACAAAAAATGATGTTATTATGGGACGGAGGTAGTATTCTCTCCATCCTAAAATATATTATAGAAATTAAAACATTGTTATTATTTATACTACTAAATAATTATCGGAGCATTCGCTTCATGTAAAATTGTCCTCGCTTTATACACAACTTCTATTTTATTTCTATTAATTTTTATTTATCGAGGGATAACATAATCTTCTATTGTTAATCTTAATCTATACTTAAAAATCTAAAAACATATATATTGGAGTACTCGTCTACTCCTACAAAATTATTTTTTCACTTATATTTATGCTTTAAACAAAAATTTAAATTTAATGTTGATTTTGAGTTTTCCTTTATCATAGTTTATTTTCTAACATTTAGATTTAGATCGCTACGAATATGTATATATATAAAAGTTTTAACAATGTACTATTTTTTATATGTAAAAACCAGTTTGCTTATGCTTAATATGAGCCGAAATACGAGGCCATCCAAGCAACACTGCGCAGTACAGGCCAGTATAAGTTGATTTGTCTGCTCTTGCTGTAGATAGAGCAGCAGGGAGCAGCAATCCAATCAGCTCTAGGCTTCTCACGCCACTGGAAACTCTGTCGTTCCTATCTGAAACAGATAATTCTCATCGAAAACTAACTAGCTTGCTCTCACATTTTCAGATCTTTTCCCCACCAACCAGGATAAGTTCAGTACGTTATCGCAATCATACGAGATAGACACGAACATTGCTGCTCTTGATGCCCATATCGCAATTTCAGATCTAATTCAACGCAGGAAAGTGAGAAAAAATTACTAGCTCCACAAATTTAAGCATCCACATACCAACTGCTGTTTGCACCAGAAAAAAAAAAGTACTCCAGGATGTCAAATGACCTGACAAATTAATACAATCATGATGATAAATGCCATCCAAGTAATTAGCAGCACATGGCATAAAAATGATTCCCCAGATGATAATGATGCACAATTAGACATTACCTGAGCTGTCCGGTTCTTGTTTTTTACTTCGCATAAACCTAATAATCGATCGTTCTCGTGGGGTTCAAGTTCAGTTCGTCCACCAAGGTAGGCCCAATTACCCAACATGATTGATCCACATGAAAATGATACCAAAACTAATTTTCTGAAAAAAATTTCATGCGCTGGCTGTCTACGTATGCCATCACCAACATCATCTTTTCTCCAAACCATCACTTATATACATGCAGTTTCGTCAGTAGTGGGGAAGGCCACTTTAATCCTATGGCTTTAGAGCATCAACTCATCTAAATTCGGTCATCCATATCTTTATTTAAATGATTATCTAAACTAGTTTTATCCTTTATATCTCTTTGTACTCTGCTAGATCATCCATATATAACATGCTCTATACCTTTTTAGAGGATAGCGAGGGATCATCTCAATATAAAATTTCAATCTTCTAATATGGATGACATATACTCTTCATCCTCTATTTTCAGAATAGAGGATAGAATAGATGAGCTGTTGGGGATGCTCTTAAACCCATTTGATAATGACAATAATGAGGAGAAATCATATGTATCACTGCAGAAGATAATGAAAAAAAACCCGTAAAGATATATCAGAGAGGAAAAAAGAGAGGTTGATGAATCATCAGAGCATATCCATTCGCATCGCGAAGAGTCGAAAGGATGATGCCCCGTTGGGATCTGGGCTGTAGCAGCATGTATCCCCACGAGCAGCAGCTATCTGAGGAATTTTTTTTATTTTTTAAACCTTTTAATAAATAATTTTACTATTAAATCTCTAGCGAAAATATTTTTATCATACGAATCTTTTGACCACGTCACCGATAATGACACCAATATTAGCGTGACGAAACGGCTTGCCACGTCATTGTCGGTGGTGTGATAGCATTGTCTTGCCACGCCGACCAGACTACGTGACAGCGTTGTCTTGCCACGTCATCAACACTGGCGTGGCAAAAGGTTTAGTTTTGGAAAAATTTTCCTTGGTAGTTTAGTAATAAAATTACTTGCTAAAAATGTTTATTTAATAAAAAATTTCCTACCTGAGGCCTGTCGTACATTCTCATAAAAACATTTTGAACTATATTATTCAGGTCACTTGTTTTTCACAGTTAATTAAGTTGCTTTTAAAAATATTAAATTTATTTATGTATTTAAGTTGGAAATTTATAGTAGGGATGATCGTTTGGTTTTTTCATGGAAAAATGCTAAATGTATACTTGCAAACGAACAAAATTGAGAATAAAATTTTGCATATATGTTCTTAACCATTAAATTTTAAGACTGAAAAATAAATTACGATGAAAAAACTCCAAGATCAACTCGAAATTAGTTTGAAATTTTAAACTTTTTTATAGCTAGAAGCGAAAAGACTTATGTCAAACAGCCAGCTTAGCTTGCCACAGCTGTTTTTTGGCCACTTTCTTCTTTTTTTTGCCTGAATTCATGGGCAAGAATATGCGAGGATAAGAAACTCAGATGCCATGGTGTAAAGCTGGATTAGGGTAGACATAACGTACGCTGGTTGGTTGCGATTTCATCCCCGAATTGTCGGGGCCCTGCTTGGATCGACCTTTCCGATAATGCCATGTTCTGATGCTAGCTCAGCTCGCTCGATCGCCGCTTCCCAGCTGCAAGCTGCAGCATGATTTTGTTTGTTGTGTTTTGATTGGCATGTTATGTACTCCGTATATATCAGGCAGAGAAGCTAAATTATTGATCAAGGTGTTATATATATATATATAATATCTCTATCCTACTACCAAGTGTAGCAACTCCCTTCACGTGTAAGCTGCAGAAACACCTCTATACATATTTTTTCTCTCTTCCAACAGAAAGTACAAACTCTATACATGTAGTTGTATCATTCACTTTAGATTTAATAGTGCATATACTTTCTGTTGGGTGGAAACAGAAACAGTTATGAAAATATTTTTCACCATGGACGTGCAGGGAGTAGCTACACCTAGTGGTAGGATCTAATTTTCATAGGAAGCCTCTATCCTGCTACCAGGTGTAGCTACTCCCTTCACGTCTAAGGTGCAGAAACATATTTATACATATTTTTTCTCTAAAGTACAAACTCTATACATGTAGTTGTATCATTCATATGAGATTTAATAGTGTCTATACTTTCTGTTGGATGGAAGCAGAAACAGTTATAAAAATATTTTTAATCATATATATGCAGGGAGTAGCTACACCTGGTAGTAGGATTTAATTTTCATATATATATATATATATATATAAATTAGATCCTATTATTAAATATAGCTACTCTCTTCACCTCTATATATTCGTTAGTATCGGAGTACATATTTATAGCCAAAGTTACATCGTATTATCTATTTAATCTAAGCTAATGCGAATGAAAAGATTAACCATTCTCGTCGCGCCACGCTATCATGAAATATAGACGGCCCATTTCTCTTCCGGTCAATTTTAGCCGTTGAATCACTCAATCAGTGAAACTACTTTGCCAGCCATCAAGAATATTACGCGTTTTGCCTCTTATCACCGCACGGAGCATACTCAATAGGTGTCTAAATTTGTACATTATCTTTTCGCTTATACTTATGCTTCTAAGCTAAAAATTAAATTTTGAACCTTAAATTTAAAGTTGTTTTTGATATTTTCTTATCAAAGTTTATTTTTCAGCCTTGTTTTTTTATCATGAATAACACATATATAGAAGTTTTACTCATAAATTATTTTTTATTTACAAATATATCGTCATGAAAACGTCAAACAATCATCCCCTTGATTTCTAAAACTAGATTTTGGAAATTAGGCTACAAAACATATCTCTAATAAGTTTTCAAGTATACGTATAACATTTATGCATTACTAAAATCAACTCTTTCTTATTATATTTGGGATAGACATGTCCTAATATAAGTTATTAGTTTTAGTCTTCTTTTGGAGGAGGATTTAATTTTTATGTCCAATATTTTTTAACCCAATACAGAATTTTGAGAATCAAAGCATTAGCTCTCTCGGATATACTCTTAGACTCAGGGAAGGGGAAATTTGGGTATTTTCTATTGTCAGAAGTGAGCATTGTTAGAATACTCATGAATGACTTTCGCTGAAATGTCATTCTCAATCTGTGAACGTTGAAATGTCATCCTTCATCCTCTTCTCTAACATTAGATGCTAAAGGGGCTGTTTGGGGAGCTTCTCCCAGCTGCAGCTTTTTCCAGAAGTTGCTTCTGCCAGAAGCTGTCCCAAACGGTCTACAACTTCTGAGAATCTATAGTTATAGATTTTGGAAAATGAACTAAGAATCTAGAATTTGGAGAAGCTGGGTTTAGAAGCTTTTCCAGATTCTCAGAAGCTGACTACCAAGCTGCTTCTCAAAATCTAAAGTTCCGCAAATAGACCTTTTATTTGTCTTTTCTTCAATTACAGGGTGAATCGATTGAAACACAGTGTGGCAGTTTTTGAGTGGTCCGTGGACCACCCTCCATTTTGACCTAAATGAACACCCTTATATATAATAATTCATATTTTACCTTATATTCTTATGTAACTTAAGAATTTTAGTGGATTTATGATGTGATGAGATATTTTTCCATATTTATGTTATGATTTAAGCAAACTTTCTATACGTATATTGCATTCATAATAATATGACGTTTTGGAGCATTGTATAGGACTGACCAATGAAAAATTCCTGAAGCCAATACCCCTAAGGGCTTCTTCGGATCATATGAATTTCATAGGAAAAAATTCAATTTCTTCAAAATTTCTCCAAACCAAAGAGGCCCTAAGTTGTGTTGATTCAGTATAGGAATGGATATGGATGACCCACGGGTAAATTTGTGGCAACCTCTAGTAACTAAATAAACTAAGTTTAATTTTTTTAGCTCATTGGGCCACTTGTCGTTTGGTTGGGCTATCCAGACACGCCATTTGGTTGGGCCGTTGTCAGCCTTTTATCCCTTACAGACACGTTTATTTCGGATGGGCCGTTATCGGATCAGGCCCAACTGAAGTCCTGTACCGCTCTGGGCCGGGTGCTAAAGCTTACCGACACGGCGTGAGGGAGCAGCCCGAATCGATCGCCGCCGCCGCGGCTCCCCCCCACTGCCAGCGCGCGTCGCCGCCCCGCCTCCTGCCACCGCTCCCCCGCCCCACGCGCTCCACCGCCGCTCCGCCCCCCCCCCCCCCGCCCAGGCCCCCGCGTGCGGAAGTCGCGGAGGAGCTCCTCGGGGGAGCGCGTGTTGGCGGTGCCGGGGCGCACCACCACCGCCGCCGCAGCGGCGCCAGCCCCCGCCGCCCTCGCCCACCGGCGGAGGTTCCGCTAGGGTTTAGGCGAGCGGGGGTGAGAGGTGGGCCGTCCACTGCCGGTAACGCGTCTGGAGCTTGGCCACCTCTCGGCAAGGCCGGCACGCCGCGGCTGCCGCTCCGCCACCACCCGAGGAGTTCCTCTCTGACGTGACGACTGGATCCCGCAGGTTCCTTACTAAACCATTTTTTTTCTTACTGGGTGGTTCACGTTGTTATAAAGAATTTCAGGGAAGAATCTAATTGATTTCCTGTATTTCTCTGGTTGATGTTTTTCATTTTTCGTGTTCATGCGTATCCACATATTTGTAATTCTGTAGAAGTGTACAATGTGCATAAATCTCACATTCTGATTCTCCCAAATCTGAAATTGTATACGCACATCATCTTCATTCCCAAAATTTGTAAGATTTTTTATGCTATTCCCTTCTTACTACAGCTACATGTATTCCTTCGAAACACAATAAGGGAAATGGTTTTCAGTATACCAGCAAACCAACCAAGGATTCGGTTGCTTAATGTTATTCCATTAAGAGTATTTTACTCCATTACCATTTGCAGTTAGAAACTCTAACCAAACGCCACCTTAATTTTAGATCTTGCTCCAGTTTTGCATCTTATTTGATCTATACAGTGTTGTACTATGAGGACGAGGAGCATAGTAGATGTGTACATTAGTGCACTATCTTTTTGGGTTTGAAAGTAAATCACTTTCCCTGAAAAAAATGTTTTCATATCCTTCCTTTGCATTGAAGACCTTGTTTCAATTAGTTATTTTTCGCAAGCTCACTTGTCTGGTACAAACATCCTGTAATGCTATTATCTGCTGTAAATATGATATATTTTACCATTCTTTTATGTACTGAAACCTGAAAGTTTCTAGCCAAGGTTTCTGAGATCAGTTGTATTATTCGAAGGAGGGATAACAATGTTTGCATTCTTGCAGTTGGCTAAATATCATTTCAGAATGGACTCACGATCACCGAAAATTCCAAGGAGAAGTCCTGATTCCAAGGATCAGGACTCCGATAGGAACAGGGGAGATGAAAAGAATGATTGGGACTCATCAAGAACATATGGCTCTGAGACTGATTGCAAGGATGAAATATCCGACAACAATAAGAGGAAGGGTTCTGCCATGGGTGATAATATTGTTGACAGCAGCAGATCAGTGGATAGAAGTCATGAAACTGAATTGCATGTGTTAAGAGATGATAGGCAGGATAAAACGGTAGAGATAAAAGATATTTTGCATGATGGAGTTGAAAAAAGTGACTATGCTCAACGCCAACTAGACTTGGAAAGTGAAAGAAGGAATAGTACAGGAGATAAATCAAGAGTGGATGTTCACAGAGATGACAAATTAGACAGCGGGAAGGACAGAAACTGGACCGACAAAACACGGGAGCCTGAAGGATCTAAGGACTATTTAAGGAATCGTCAGTGGCAAGATTCCAAGGAGGCAAATGACTCTGAATGGAAGAATGCGCAGGAAAGACTAGATGGTGGGAGTTTCCATGGGCGAGCTGGTTACCGGCGAGATTCTAGGGGTAGATCTGAAAGTATTAGAGGTTCTTCAACCTATGGAGGTCGGTATGACAGTTCTGATTCAATAGAGATCCGACCAAATAACAATCTTGATTTTGGACGAGAGGGCTCTGTTTCTGGAAGAAGATCTGACGTGGGAGCTCATCGGGATGTAACACCTGGAACAAATGGTGATAAATGTGCCAATCCTGAAGCAGACCAAAGTGGTAGCAGCAACATGATGTCTCAATATCCTCAACAAGGTTCTAAAGGTGATAGACCCTCCAGAGGAGGAAGGGGTAGACCAAATGGCAGGGATTCTCAAAGAGTTGGAGTCACATTACCAATTATGCCCCCTCCTTTTGGTCCTCTTGGTCTTCCACCAGGACCAATGCAACATATTGGGCCAAATATTCCCCACTCTCCAGGCCCTCTTTTACCTGGTGTTTTTGTGCCGCCATTCCCTGGGCCTCTTGTGTGGCCTGGGGCACGAGGTGTTGATGTGAATATGCTTTCTGTTCCACCCAACCTTCCCATCCCCCCTCAAGTTGCTGCTGAACATAGATTCACTCCAAGTATGGGACCTGGACCTGGTCATAATATTCATCTAAACCAAATCGGCTCCGGAATAGGTGCTCCAACAAATGTGTCTGGATTGAGTTTTCATCAATTGGGCACTCAAAGTCGTGAAATGGCACATGACAAACTGCCTGCTGGTGGTGGTTGGACACCACATAGAAACAGTGGACCAACCAGAAAAGCTCCTTCAAGAGGTGAACAGAATGATTATTCACAGAACTTTGTGGACACTGGCATGCGGCCTCAAAATTTCATTAGAGAACTGGATCTTACAAGCGTAGCAGAGGACTATCCAAAATTGAGAGAACTCATACAGAGGAAAGATGAAATTGTTGCCAAGTCTGCTTCACCACCAATGTATTATAAGTGTGATCTGAGGCAACATGTTCTTTCTCCAGAATTTTTTGGTACGAAGTTTGATGTTATTCTTGTGGATCCTCCATGGGAGGAGTATGTTCACCGGGCACCAGGAATCACAGATCACATAGAGTATTGGAATGCTGAGGAGATTATGAATTTAAAGATTGAGGTTGCTCTCTTTGTTTAGTTGTTTCATCTTTTGTTTTTGGATTTGACGTCTTCTTTTGGTGTTCAATTTATGCACAAAATTAATGTTCTCTTGTGCATTTTATGAACATACAGGCTATAGCTGATACTCCCTCCTTTGTCTTCCTTTGGGTTGGTGATGGTGTAGGTCTTGAGCAGGGCCGTCAATGTTTAAAGAAGGTGAGATGGACTTTGATAATTGTGCAATTATTCTTTGTAGTGATAGTCATTTTTTTGTCTGTGTCATGCTATCCAGGCTTCTGTCGTTCTGTACAAAAATGATAGGCATGTTACATTTCATTTGTTTGCTTGTGTTGCTTCTGGATAGTTCGATGTCAAACTCTCACTTTTCTTTGAATACCCCTTAATTCAAGAGCTGTAAATGATTTCACCTAAAATTAAGTAAAAATTCAACTCATGGATGAAATGGAACCTGACTGAAGCTCATCTTTATCCAGTGGGGATTTCGTAGATGTGAGGATGTTTGCTGGGTGAAAACCAACAAAAAAAATGCAACACCCAGTCTGCGGCATGATTCTCATACAATACTGCAACACTCAAAGGTAGTGTTATGCTTGACTTTAATACTTCATGATCCAGAACATCTATCTTCTGTTTTTACCCTGTTTTTTTCCTCTGTCTTTCTTGTGAAGTTTCACTCTTTTCCTTATGTAGGAGCATTGCTTGATGGGTATAAAAGGAACAGTGCGACGTAGCACTGATGGACATGTCATCCATGCGAATATTGACACAGATATTATAATAGCTGAAGAACCAACTGATGGTATTGCTTCTTATGTTCTGTTTTAGAGATGCTTGTTATTCTTCATATATGCTTTGTGTACTAAAATTGCTTTGTGACTGAAGACTTAGATTTAGTCTATGCCATTATTCTTTGAGAATGTCAGTTTGCACCTTTATGAATAGTTATGTTCGTCACTTCATATGTAATTCTTATATCTACTGTTTGTTATGCATGATTTTGTTGCCCCCCAAAATACCCCTTAGCAGATGAACCTCTCTCTTGTTGGTTATGCTAGCCATTCATTTGTATATGTACAGAACAGTTTATGAATGTCCTTAATAGTTTTCAAGAATGCAGCTTGGGAAGAAATATAGAATTCTCTTCATTTCTTATTTTAAAGCATAGCCATTTTGAATAGTGCATATTCCTAAGCATACTATTTATTTGAGTATGGTTAACAACAAATGAAATATTTGTATACTGACGCCTCAAATTGTTTGCCTTATCATGCAGGCTCAACTAAAAAGCCTGAAGACATGTACAGGATAATTGAGCATTTTGCTCTTGGAAAGAGGCGCCTTGAACTCTTTGGAGAGGATCATAACATTCGTCCAGGTTGGCTTACTCTTGGGAAAGGTTTGTCGTATTCCAACTTCAACAAAGAGGTAAAAAAAACTGAAAGACCCAACTTTATGCACATGTGCCTGAGCAATGAGTTCCATGAGTTTCTCATATAATGATCTTTTTTGACATTCTTTCTTACAGTCATATGTTAAGAACTTCGCGGACAAGGATGGGAAAGTATGGCAGGGAGGTGGTGGACGAAATCCTCCTCCTGAGGCTCCTCATCTGGTTGTGACAACACCTGAGATTGAGGGTCTCAGGCCAAAGTCACCCCCACAGAAGAACTAAGGGCAGCAGCCAATGGGCACTAACAAGCAACCCGGTAGAAAATCCCCAAGATCAGTTACCGTGATTGGTTCATATTTGAGAGGCTAATTTTTCAAGTACCTGTACCTTTAATACCTGGCATTGCCACTCCAGTCTAGCAGAAAGAATGCTTTATTGTAGTAGTGCTCGAACAGGATGGTTCAGCTTCCAGCAATTTGGCAACTCTATTTCAGAGAATCATTCAGTATTTGTCTTGTTGATACATTGATCTGATATAAAAGTCACTTTGACAATTTGGCGGCTTGTTTTTGTCTGCCGATGCTATTTACCATGATCGTTTTATTTGCTGCTGGAAGGATGCTGGCTGCACCTGTGGTCTTTTTGGCCAGAGAAGCAGGCGAAGAAACTTGAAGTTGTCCGTACCATTTTCTAGTAGATTTAAATTTCTGGTAAATTTATGTTTTTCCCATTATTTAACATGGTTGCCGCGCCCGACAGTTATCATGGTACACGGTATGAACATTAACAGAAATTTATTTTAAACCTATGGTTGCCGCACAGTGGCGATAGACCTGGTTATAGCGGTAAGGGAAACTATAGGTCCCACAAATCTATAACACATTTTTCCATATGTTTTCGTAAGAAATTGTTTTTGGATGCCATACATACGTATTAATTCATCTCAGGTGTTGTCACAACCAGATGAGGGTACCTAATCCTAAAATAAATTTATTTCTGAGTAATTATTGCATTGAAGTTTGCAAAAGTAAAGCCGATTTACTAGATATAAGCTTATATTATAGATTGACTATAAGGTTCGCTATAATTTTCATCTCCTATATTTTTCTCAAACAGTTGGGTTTAATGCATTTTTCTTGAAGCATGTGTACAGTTATTTCTTGCATGAGAGCCAACCTCACCTCCTTTTCATTCTCTTTTCTCTACATCAACTTATAGTCTACATTACTCTTAAAAATTGATAAGTAAGGAATAATTTCATTGAGATTTGATAAAATAAAAAAATGTTAAAGTCTTTTTTATATTGGTTCATGTGTGATGCGTGGAAAACAAAGTTATTTCCATACATAAGGATGGAGTAGACCAATTTCTAACATTCGCTTGGCGAGAGGAAAAAGAGCTTGGCTCGCATGGGAAAAAATGGGCCATTGGGCCGAGGCCCACTGTACCCACGGGCCCAAAGAGAAGTACACCGAGCCCAAACGAGAGGCCCACGAGCAAGCCGTGCGCCGGAAGAAAGAAGCTGTGCGGAGCCGCACCAAACCAAAAGCCGTCTTCTCTCTTCGCCGTCGCAGCCGCAGCCTCGCCGCCTCTCTCGACTCTCCTCGCCGCGAAGCCCCCACCTCGACGCCATGGAGCGGCTGCAGCGGATCTTCGGGGCGTCGGGGATGGGGCAGCCACCGACGGACTCGCCGCTGCTCGACTCCTCCGAGCAGGTCTACATCTCCTCGCTCGCGCTCCTCAAGATGCTCAAGCACGGTACAGCCAGTCGCTCTCTCCTCCTCCTCTCCTCCCCCGAGGCCTAGGGGAATTAGGGTTAGGGTTCGGCGGTTTCTACCTACCCCGTCGCTCACTCGAGGGAGGGGCTTCTTCGCGCAGGGCGGGCCGGCGTGCCGATGGAGGTCATGGGGCTGATGCTCGGGGAGTTCGTCGACGACTATACCGTCCGGGTGGTCGATGTGTTCGCCATGCCGCAGAGCGGGACGGGGGTCAGCGTCGAGGCCGTCGACCACGTCTTCCAGACCAACATGCTCGACATGCTCAAGCAGACCGGGAGGTAGGCCCCCCGGCTCCGCTGCCGATCTAGGAAAAGGCGGATCTGTCGAATGCCTGCACTTCTCTCTTTGTTCAGATTTGGTGTGTTAATCTGCGCAGGATTGGCCCCTCTTTCAGGCCACTTAGACCTGCTCTAGTGATCCGTATACACAAGTACATCATACATTGTTTGCTGTGGTACTATTTTCCCTTTAGAAAAAATGGTCATTTTAGAACACGTCTCACATGATTTATACTTGCTCAGAGACTCAGAGTAGAGTAACATTAGTCTGCTTTGTTGATTGTGTACTTGTTTTCCATATAACAACTAGCTATCTCTTTCTGTACCTTTGTTGGGCCTTGTGCAGTCATCAGAACGGCAGAACCCAGCTCATAGATTACACGCTTGAATTTGGAAGCCAATAATATAATTCAGTGGTAGTAAAGACTGTGGTCCTATAGCTCTACAATTTAATTGTGTGTTTTTGCTCTTTGTTGCATCCAAAGATCCATCTGAAGAGAATCAATGGCCGAATACAATCCTTCTGAAGGAATCTAGTTTTGTAGATTCCTAATATGTTCCTATGATGTGTAATGATGTATGTTTAGCTTTTTTTAACAACTGTTCTGTTAACTAGGCCTGACCGTTCAATAAACGTAGGAATTTTCCAAGTAAATCCTTTGAATAGTTGACAAGTTTTCCACTAGAGCAAACTTGGATAATTTGTGGAAAGTTTGAGAATATAAATAATGATCAAATTGATGCTGGAGATAAGGCCTTTGTTTCTATTTCTAAACAAGGCACCGACTTTCTGTTCATTAGCAGCTAAACTATCAGTTGTGTTATGTAATACATCGGTAACAATGGTATCCTCAGGTTGTATGACTTTGTAGAACTGACCCATTGGTTCACCTTTTTGTTGTTGTTGATACCATATTCTTGTACGTGCATCATAGTTCTATGGTTAGTAGTATAATATATCTAGCAAATAAGTAAGTTGGGGACAAAAGTAACATAACAGCAGTAGTAATTACCAGCTTCAGACCTCTAAAATTTACACGTAAGATACAATTCCCATGGCACTAATTAGTCATTGCATATACACATCATGTCTTGGTTTTATCAATTCACAAATATATGGCCTGAACTTTTTTGTAGTCCTGAAATATGCTTCTGTCATTTACTAACTGAACCTACTGATTGGCTGACTTGTTTACGTATTTAAGATCAAGTGTGTTCGTCTGCTTTATGAATTATGACAAACAGACACCCATGCAGGGGAGTCATTGTTAGTCAATCTTGCTGTGTACTGTTAGTATTAGGATAACTATTTTGACTGGAGTCTAGAGAGAGTTTGCATCACGTCTGTTTATGTTGGCCAGGACACGTACATACAAGTACATGAGTCGGTCTTTGTTTTTGGTACATTCTGGGCATGGGCTTGTGTGGCAAAACAATTGTATTAGCCTGGTGGTGCTGTGTACATAAGTGAAACTGTGTAATCAGTTTTTGCGTAGTTCAGGAGAGATGAAAAACACGGTAATAGTTGTTTCTTACCAACAAATTTCTTGTGTTCTCTTTGTTCCATGAGATAATGTGCGTGGATTGTTTATCAATCCTGGTGAAATCCCAACAGTCATGTGGGATTCAATGTTCCATGCGCAAATCATTTCTAGTTACTGTTCATGCCATCTGCACCTAGTTTCATCAGAAAATATTCCATGGACAAGTGAAAATTGCATCGGCCTAACATATATGTATTGTTGATAGACTGTTTTGATATGTTTCTCTATCGGGCCTTGAACAGCTTACACATCTTATGTCCTAAACTTCTAATGTGTGTAGTAAGTAAAATAGTAGAACTGTAGATCTGGTTTTGGTTACTGGAGTACTGGGCCTACTTGTTCTTTGTGCTAGTGGAATATTTTAGAAACTGCTTTCAAAGGCAGATACATTCTAAATGAAATACTTTCCAGAATTGTTATGCGTTTCTACAATCTGTTATTCCCCATTTCCAGAAAATTGTCTGCATAGCAATAGTTTAATACCAGCCATAGTTTTAAATCTGTTTCCTTTTATTGACATCTTCTGTCTGATGATCTAGTATATTTAACATAATTTTGTTGGCACCTGTGTTACCTTTGCAGGCCAGAAATGGTGGTAGGCTGGTATCACTCCCATCCTGGATTTGGTTGTTGGCTTTCAGGTGTTGATATCAACACTCAACAGGTGCTTGTTTATTCTACCTTTTATAAGATCTGTTAAAAGGAGAACTTCTTCTCATGTTTGACAAATAGAGATAATCACGTGTCCAAACAAGTTGCACTGTATGCAGCATGTCAATTCAATGATGGCATACATTTTGTTTCTTTTATGTTGCCATATGTTTCTTGTGCTATTCCACTGTCATTAAGTAGCTATATGCCTATATCCGTGGTAACTAGACCTGCAAGGATTGGACCTCCCTTTTGGCATTAATTGACCATGTTTTGAATCTGCATAGATCTTCCATTCACTAGCATGTTGAAAGTAATATTAGTGTCTAACAGCTTTAATTGAACTTTGCAGAGTTTTGAAGCTTTAAATCCCAGGGCTGTCGCAGTTGTGATAGACCCGATACAGAGTGTAAAGGGGAAGGTGGTCATCGATGCGTTTCGTCTCATTAATCCTCAGACCATGATGCTTGGCCAGGAACCACGACAGACAACATCAAATGTTGGACACCTAAACAAACCATCTATTCAGGTAAAGTTCTCGTTAATAATATGGAGCCAATGAACTTTTGCTCTATCCATTTTCTATATTTGATTCAAACTTGTTTGTGTTGTAAGGCTCTTATTCACGGGCTGAACAGACATTACTACTCCATTGCAATCAATTACCGCAAAAATGAACTGGAGGAGAAAATGCTGCTTAACTTACACAAAAAGAAATGGACTGATGGGTTGATTTTGAAGAGGTTTGACACTCATTCGAAAACCAACGAGCAGACTGTTCAGGTGTGTGGTATTCTACTTTCAACCTTATCATAGTTGATCCTTAAGAAGACCCATTTAATTCACGTTGCAAACTGTCGTGCTTGTTGGCTACTTATATGTGTGTTCTCGCGTGCAGGAAATGCTGAACCTAGCCATCAAATACAACAAGGCAGTGCAGGAGGAGGATGAGCTGCCTCCTGAGAAACTAGCGATTGCCAATGTGGGACGGCAGGATGCCAAGAAGCACTTGGAAGAGCATGTCTCAAATTTGATGTCGTCAAACATAGTTCAGACCCTAGGGACCATGCTCGACACGGTTGTGTTCTAGTCTCGTGCTACTGTGTGTCAACACTATACAGACCCACCCAAATTATTATTTACGCCTGCCGTAATGCCGTAACTTTTGGTGCCAGGTGCATTTGGATTCTAACAGTTCGACTTGATGAATTTGTTTTTTCAGCACCGACTTGTGCACGCTGTAGTGTTAATGATTTCGCTCATTTTTAAGTCACTGTATCATTCTCTTATTCCAAACGGGGCATCATACTATTTTTTTCTTAACCCTTATCTTTGTTTAATAATATAGAAATATTTATATTTTTGTTTGTTTTTACAATAAATGGAAGATGCACAAGCGTGCTCATGACTCATGAGTGCGTCCCTAATGACCCTAACTCATGCTCAAAGAAAACGAAAGCAACAAATCATAACATATATACTCCATACTTAAATGAATTTTAAACATAAGTTTGACCATTTGTCTTATTGAAACAAATTAAAGATATTATTTATTTTGTTGTGACTTGTTTTATTTTTATTAGTACTTTAAGCAATATATATATGCTATTTTTTTTCAATAAGATGAATGGTTAAGCTGATTAAACTTTAAAAGTTAAAATGACGTACATTAAAACATGAATGGAGCGAGTATCTTCAATGGTAAATCTAATATATTATATGTGTTTAAGATGTCTGAGCTTAGAGGTTCCACTTATTTCGCTCCAGCCCAAGCCTTCTGACGGACGTTCGATTCGTCGAAATCGACCATTATACTAATACAAATAAATTTTAAATTTGAATCATAACTCAACAGCAAACACCAAAAATGACCTGATGCGATCGACAGACGTATAGGCCATCGTTAATTGCAAGCCTAATTCGGTTTTTACCTTGGTAGAAAAAATACCCTAGCTAGCGAAACCTAAAAATGCTTGGTTGCGCCTGTAGAGAAAAGGATCTAGAACTGAAGCCTTCGAAGAAGGGAGAGTTGGTTTAGCTAGAGGTAGGTGTTCACTGTTCACTAGATTCATGGAACGACCTTTTTCTCAAATTGATTCAGAAATGAATGATGAGTTATTTAAGTTCATGCTGAAACCACCATTATCGATGGGCTATTAGCCCAGGGCTAAGATTATTAAGTGGGTTTCAAGTGTGCAAAACTGTTGTGCTCAACATGATAATAAATGCATCAGATCAGTAAGATTTCATCTAAAGCATTGTGCATTCAGACTACACGGACCAACCACAATGCTGAAAATTGATAATAACTATAATCAACAAACATTACTTATGTGCTATCTCCATTCTAAAATTAAGTATTTTTAGGTTGTTCAGTATAGGTTAAGGTTAAGAAAAAATATTATGATATTCCTTAATAAATGAGAAATAGATAATAGTAGAGGATAGATGAGAATAAAGTATAAAGAGTTTAGGATATGTTTTAATTGATGTGATAAGTAGTACCGTAAATATTAATAGAAATGATTATATCTTACTTAAAAATTCAAATCATAATATAAATATTTATATTTTAAAATGAATGGATCATGTTTATAGGGTGGTGTGGTTGCTGCCTAGAGCATTTTGCTTACGTGCTCAGAAAATGCCTAAGGATTCCAAGGCATCCCCAGCCATAAGCTGTTAGTCAACTCGCCCGGAGTCAAGGCTTGGTCAAGCTAAACACCCTCTCGGTCACCTGGTAGTTGACTTGAAAACCTATTAAACAGGCGCACCCGTTCTTCATCTCCTCCACGAGCAAAAACGGGATTCTCTAACTTTGTTCGTAAAAGTTAGAGATAAATAGTACCGTGATTTTAAGATATTTTTAACTATCCGATTTACAACGAAACGTTCACGATTAATAACCCGACAAGACTTATTTTATTACATGTTTCTGTCATTTTTGTGAACTAAGCCATAAAACCCGGATTGTTCCACGAGACCGAGAGCTTCTTGTTTCTGGTTTCACTTTCGCCGCAGCCGCCGCCGCCTTTGTCATGGGTCGCGACGCCGCAGCTCGCCGCCGTGACGCCCAGGGCCGGCGCCACCACCCTTACCGCACCTCGGAGTCCGGCGTTGACCGGACGCCCCCTCACGTGGCACGCTTGGGAGGAGACCATGGCGTGTGGGACGTTCTCCCAGTCCCACGCGACGTGGCTCCTGCGGCGGCGGTGGCGGAGGCTGGCGGCGACGCGGACGCCAAGGTGTCGTGCCTGCCGCTCGCGAGGGAGGTCGGCTGCCGGGCGGCTGCGCCCGGCGAGGGGCGCAACTTCGTCGTCTCGCCGCCGTCCTTCCTCGCGGCGCTCGCGCTGGTGGCCGCCGGCGCGCGGGGCGAGACGCAGCGCGAGGTCCTGGACTTCCTGGGGTCGTCGTCGCTCGACGAGCTCCACGGCGCGCCGGCGGCGCGGCTGGTCGCGAGGCTCCGCCGCATCCCGCAGACGTCCTTCGCCTGCGGCGTCTGGGTGGACCGCGGATGGGCGCTGACGCCGGAGTTCACGGACGCCGCCGCGTCGCGCTACGCCGCCGTCGCCGAGCTCGCCGACTTCGTCTCCCAGCCCGAGCAGGCGCGGCAGCGAGTCAACGCCTTCGTGTCCGACGCGACGAGGGAGCTCATCCGCGAGGTCCTCCCTCCCGGCTCCGTCGACTCCACCACGGTGGTCGTCCTCGCCAACGCGGTCTATTTCAAGGGGACGTGGTCGCTGCCGTTCGACCCGTCGGCGACCTTCCACGCGCCGTTCCACCTCCTCGACGGCACCGCCGTGCGTGCGCCGTTCATGACGACGAGGATCCCGTTCGACCGGCACGTCGCCGCCTTCCCCGGCTTCACGGCGCTCAAGCTCCCGTACAAGAACGACGGCGGCGACGGCGTGCCCCAAGCCGCGTTCTACATGCTCCTGCTCCTCCCCGATAGCAGCGGCGCCCTCAAGCTCACCGATCTCTACGACATGGCCGTGACCACGCCGGAGTTCATCAAGAAGCACACGCCGACGGCGAAGGTTCCGGTAGGGCGCTTCATGGTCCCCACGTTCAAGTTCTCGTTCAGGTTCGAGGCATCGCCGGACATGATGAAGCTGGGCGTGACCAGAGCCTTCGTCGACGGCGACTTCTCCGGCATGGTGACCAGTGGGAAGGGGCTCTACATCAGCGGGGTGTACCACGAGGCCACCATCGAGGTGGACGAGCTCGGCACCGTGGCTGCCGCATCCACCGCCGTGGTCATCAGCCAGCAAGCGAGCGCACGGCCGCCGATGGACTTCGTCGCCGACCGGCCGTTCTTGTTTGCCGTCGTCGAGGAGATCACTGGCGCCGTGCTGTTTCTTGGGCATGTGATGAACCCTCTTGCTGTGTGAATGAATCCCAGATTCCCAGTGAATCAAAGTAGAAAGAACATACAAGTTGGAATTTGGGAACTGACAAGGTGATAAATCGAAACGAGTTGTAATTCTGCATTTGAATTGAATAACTCAAATTTATAAGTAATTCATGAAACATTTGTGCAATAATCATGTGATCTAGACAATTCAAAACTGGAGGAAATATGAACACAATTTCTCTCGTTCGAAACAGGACTTAGGTTGGTTTAACATTAGAAGACTATAGACCACATTCTTTTAGCCAGATTATTTCTAGACATTTACACTTAGCCTTTCTAAACTATTAAATGGTATATTTTTTAAAACAATTCTACATAAACATATATTCCATTTTCTAAAGCAGATTTTTAACTTTGTTGTATTTAATTCTATCATTTATACTGTTAAATAGCTATAAAAAATTATATAAACCTTCATCTTTTATCAATCATCTACAGAAAGAACACAGCCTATGGGCCATCATATTAGGAGACAATATTATACAAGAGGCAGGATATGAGAGAAACTAAGGCAATGGACAATAAAAGTAAGGGTAAGTAATGACGCAATACATACCAGAGGAAAGCTTTTCTTGTGTTCTTTACTTTTGTCATCACATCTCAATATATGAAAAACTGTTAACACGTAACAATGGTGATACAGTCCAATGATACAGCTACAAGAGCAAACTGTGTGATTTGCTCATTTGTCGAAAAATTATCTTTACACCAACTACATGGAACCAACCTCGTGGTACTACCGTGAAAGCACAACCAAAGAAAATGTCAAACACTGGCAACAAAAACCATAAATTTGTCAGAACTCAGATGGAGATGTTTCATCCGTATTCCATTCAAGGCTTATCCATTGTCTGGGTTGGAGGTGGCACAGTGGGAGCCAAAGAGGAGCCGCTATCTGTTCTCTCACGGATCTCCCTGTACTCTTGACATATAGCACACAAGTGACAGAATAAGTGTGTCGTTAAGTCACCACATGGTGCTTCCTGCAAAAAGAAAATTTGTGGGATGAACATGTTAGAACCAGTTAATTAGACTTGCTATGACTCAACAACCACATAGCCCTAGTGACGTATACTATCAAATTTAGCCAACTGCATACAGATCCCTTTATCCCAGCTCTTGCTCTTGTAAGCTTTCAAACCATACAGTTCCTGATGCATGTCACTAAACACAAATTCCTATGCTTTATTGATTATTTACGAGCAATGAATCTACCACTCAAAAGATCGTAGTCATGTGGAAGCCTAGTTTGACTCCTATTGAGACTGTAAGACTAACAATTTCATCATTGCATCAGGTTCTGAGTCAAATTATACACAAGATACTGAACCGAGCAAGCAAATGTGCTGTTTCAATTGACAGCAAACGGCTTCATTCACTAACTTTACTGCTTGTAATTAAAAAAATATTTTGGTGGACATGACACCATAGCAGAGCTCAAAATGTTAGGCTGCTAGCAACAGTGGAAGGATCACCTTATATGCAGTCCTCGCATGTCTGAGGTAGATTTTAGTTTCAACAGCATTTTCACCATAAATCCTATTGATTAAATTGTGCAGTAGGAAATATAATGCATTTATAATAAATTAATAATATATCATGAGAAGCTGTCTCTACTAAATCAAAAACCCTTAACCAGTAACACCCAAGAAACGTTAAAAAATAGAGAAGATTAAAGATTAATAAATCAACAGAGCAAGTTTAAACCTCGTACCGGGAGATTGTACTTTGTTCTTAGTGCTTGTCGATATCCACAAGCATAACAAGCAACGGCAGACCCTGGAACTGCTAATACAAGGCCCCCAGTGAACACACAGCAGAGACTTGTAAGAAGGCCCCAAAGCATACAATGTGTAGTGCATGATCCAGCAAGAGTTCCAGATCCCAAAAACTGAGCATTCCTTCCAAAAAGGAAGCAGGGGCAAATTGCACCAATACAACCTACAAAAATCATAAATTAATAATAGGTTTCCTGTTTATTCAAAGTGAAGTGACTTTTTTCAGCAGGCTGCACTTCATATTTTCTGATAAAACTATCATATTGAATTGATTATACATCTTATGATAACCCTGAATGTGCTAATAAGTACATCAATACTGCAATAGGTCACTCAAGACTGAAGTATTATGAAGCAGAAGTACTAGGCGGTTAGGTGATGCAACAGCTACTTTACATAGCAGGCCTCATGTGGCTGAAAAACCACTTTGGCAATTTGACCATCAAAAAATTTTTTTTTTCCTATCCAACCCTTTTATTTCTTACATGCCATGCTTTGTAGTATGATAAACCCAATAGTAGTAAAAAAAATGATATTAACTAAGCAGCTAGGTATAGTGTAATGTTTATTTTCTTATGTATATATCCTGTCATGCAACCAAATAGCACCTTTCATCTTTCCTTCTGAAATCAAGGATTCACGGGTCAGAAAGTATCATACAGCTCTGTGGATCATCAAAACAAGCACAGATGCCTGAAGACCATTGTGTAGGATCCCGGCTTAACTTGTGGCGCGTAGCATCATTCTCCTCCGCAGGAAGGCTGTCCTCCTCAGTATCCAGGCCATACAAAGGTACATACTGAGGCGGAACATAGCTCCCTTTTCCGGCCATTCCTGCGGCAGAATCGGAAGGCTGTTCAGACACAGAAGCATTGTAATGAGCAGTATTAGCATTACTGGATTGAATTTCTACCGTGCCCAATTATGATTGATGGCATAACAATAACGATGGTGGAGATGGGGTGATCTATTGCGCTACTTCGAATGGAATCCTCCCTTACTAAGCATAAGCGAAAACGTGGCTGAGAGAACGCAATGAGCAATCCCCTTCACTAGTGGTTGAGTCATGATCAGAAATATTGCAATTTTGGGAGTCATGATACGAAATCAAGCCCGGCCGTATGGATCTCCGTCTCGGCCACTACGGCAAGCAAGCTAGAGAGGCGGCGAGGAGGAGGCGAGGGAGGGCTACGAGAGGGAAGGATAGATACCTTCGATTCGACTCCGCCGCGACCCGAGGCGGAGGCTGATGGAAGGAACGAGGCCGCGGCCGCGTCGCCTCTCCCTCAACCTCAAAACCTGCTCGCCGCGCCGGCCGTGCGCCGCGCGAGGACGCGGCCCGCGCAGGGGAGAGGGCGGGGGCGGAGAGGAGAGGAGAGGAGGGCGTCCACCCCGTGCCTCCCGGGATGCCGTGGTCGCCGGGCACACGCGCGCGCGACGAGGCGAGACGCGGGGGGGAGAAGGCCGAGCGGCGCCTCGCTGCCTCCGCCGGAAACGGAGAGGAAAAAGGAAGGTGACGGACGGAGACCAAGCCACACAAGGGGCGTACTTGCGAGACGCGTAATAGGTGGGAGTATTACGACATAAATATTTATTATTTAAATAAGATCTAATTAAATTTTGGAAATTTTGATAAATAATTATGTTATAATGGATTTATAAAATCTAATGAGTTTATGATATTACGATAATAATACTTAAGGAGAATTTATATGTATTATTTGTCTTGTGTGCTTAAACTAATCATTTAAGATTATTGATGATCACAATATTAGATGATTGACTAAATTTTGTCCTAACCGATAAATATTTTTGATCGGAGTGAGTACTTGTCATTTGAGCATTTTCTTACTCACGGCTAAAAAACTTTATTTTTCTACACGAACTACAAAAAATAGATGAGCACACGTAGTAGTAGTTTTCAAGTACAGAGCACTAATAAAAGTTGGAATTTCTAACTTTTCTTTTTATTTTATGTGATTGAAAATTCTAATTTTCTATGACCACTAAATCCATTTCCCTCTAGACGTACGACGTACTGTAAGTGCATACAAAATTCCAAATCATTCGGTTGAAAACGAATGGAGCAAAAAAAAAACATATATATGTCTACGTACGTATATTTCATTTTCTTTTAAATAAAGGATTCCCTACAAAATTTTCGATGTCAAATATGCAAATGTTTCTCGCTGCAGCAAACCCACGATAGATTAAAAAAGGATATTTCCAACCCTAGTGTTTGGTCTATAGCGGATGATAAGCCGTAGAACGACTAATAGCTTAGAAGCTAACGCTGAAAACTAAAACATGATCTAGATATTAACTCTAAAATTAAGTTTTAAATTTTAAATTTTAGTAACAGGTCATAAGCTACTACCTATGTTTTAAAATATAAGCATTGAATATTGTTTATTATAGATTAAGGATATATCTTAAGATATCATTTTAGTCACTTCGGTGATCAATTTTTTTAATTGATTATATTCTCTTTCTAGATATACGATCGGCTCTGGGATTATAGTATGATTGAAATCATATGAATCAGTTAAGAAATACTTATATTACGGTAAAATTTTGAATCCTAAAAATATTTATATTTTGAAACGAAGTAAGTACATGCTAGCTCAAAAGCATTGGGCATTTGGGCTCATGTGATGGCAAGTCTTGCTAAGCTTAATCCAATCCAAACACTACTCATCAGCAAAAATTTGAATTCTAAAATTTACTTTTAGACTTAATTTTATGGTTTTTCATCATAGTTTATTTTACAATATTTATTTTAAATCCTCTAGACATGTATATAGAAGTGTTAACCATAAATTAGTTTATGTTTGTAATTATTTTTTTCTTTTAAAAAGTAAAACAATGGGAGCCACACACATTTATAGATAATGTCTGACTAAGTAATTGCAAACCGAGTCCACGCTTCACCATCTTCCGACCATATCTTATTTCTTTGTAGAGCCTCATTGTTTCGCTGAGATTAACCATAAGAGAAACGACATATTAAAAATAAAAAATAATTTATGGGCAAACTATAATTAAAAACCATCTAAAATTAACTTTAAATTTAAATTTTAGCTTATAATCACGAGCATATGCAAATATCTTACCTTCAAAAAAACAATGTACTTTACACTCCAGGAACGAAGAAATATCTCAAATAAACCACAGAAATCGATCTTAGAAGGTTAGGGGCGAGATTAACTCGGGAGTTGATGTCAGACTTTACAGATTTGAGAACATTATCACTGAACCGAAAATAATGTGGCTACTAGCAACGCCTACACCCAACCAGATGAGTCCACTTCCCTCCAAGCTCGGGGAGACTATATGAGAATTGTTAATAAAAATACATTTGAGTATGATTTCTCAGCCCATCCCCAGTTCCCATTTTGCAAGATGTCCTTTGTTGTTCACTTGCTTGACCTTCAAATTAATCAAGCCCAAACAAGAAACAACCATCAACAGCCCTGCAAATAATCTTACTGGCCACAACGCAATTTTCCATCCATTGATGGAACGAACTTAATGTTTAATGTCTAACTCATGGTATCTAAGATGTCATTGGACTAGAAGATTGCAGCAAACAATCATTACCTTTACAGAGTGTACATGATAACATCCTACGCTGAAGCTAGCAAGGGCACAAGGAGATCCCTAAACCCAAAACACTTACAAAAGATAGAAACAAAAGGATTCCCATCTCAGGACTGAGAAATGGTGATCCCTGGCGACACTGGCTCATGACCATGGACTCGGATGCGGTAAATGCATGTTAGCGCAGAGCTTCCATGGTTTGAAGTGAAATCTAGTCGGACCATGTTGATGATGCCTACATCTGGTGCTGTAACATCAAATGTTTGGATGTTCTTCTTGTCTAGATCATACGTGAATTCAGTCAAGACAGGCATCTTTGCACTTGCAGCATGACCTGAATGAGCCTCATTAGGTGTCCCTTGATACCATCCAGACACCCGGCAGTCCTTTGGTGCAGTGGACATATCATATGCTACATCCTGCATGACATGCAACCCAAGTAACTAAATCAAGTGAATTTATTAGGAAATCCCTTCTAGACAACTGTATGAGACTTCAATGGGAGCATATTCAGATAAAAGATTTCCATTGGTTCAAGCCAGGCATATGAAAAGAAGTGATCAACCAGATTGGTCATTCATAAAAAGATGAGTTTCTTTGAAGTTACTTCATAAGATGCTGCGGAAAGTTTTAGAAACAAACTACAAAAAGAAAAAGTAAGTTCAATCCTGAGGTTGTTTACTAAAGAAATATTCAAAATTTGTTAGAAAGAGTACTTATTCATGAGCAAGGGAAGCCTATCATTGGCCACTGGAAGAGACATGACACACACCAGATCACAATACACTCGACCCCCATTTAACATAGATGTTCAGTGTGTGTCTTGTTCAATGACCAGCAAACATACAACAAAGAGAACGTTCATACAAGCAGCAGCATTGTTGTCATATGATTCCTATTCGGTGGGTACTCTATGTATATGATTAAGATGAGTCAATGACCATAAAGCATGGATATATGGAACAATAACTAGTTGCAGACAAAACATAAAAGCTTTATAATGCTAATAAAGATAAATGAGCAAGTAATCTTCTATAATGGTTTACTCACGGAGTGCCTTTCTTAATTCTTAAATTGGAGTCACCTTCGCTACACTACAATGAGCTCAAATGCTACAAGCTTATTCATAAGCCTTTCCTAACAAACGTCTCGTTCTACTCATCGTCATCCCTTCAGGTAAACCTAACTTAGTTTTCGACCGACATCGAGTCACAGAATTTGGATGGCCACTACAAAAAGAATAACCATCGAACATGCAAGGAAGCAAATTTGCTATAGTTCTGTAAGCAGGTTTTCAAGAAAGTTACCTTTGAAACATGTTCTAGTGTAATTGCATCAGGGATTATTCCCTTCCTCAGCTTGATCTCCACGAACCCGCTGCTTCCCTGCAAAGGAAAACATTGCCCAGGCTCTCCAAAGCTTGGCTGAAGCATCTTCTGCTGTGGGTTAGCACTATCTCCACCTAGAATTGTAGAAAGGAAACCACCACGTTTCCCAGAATCATAGGCCTCGGAATGACGGACAACCTTTCCCCCGGCCGACGCCACGGCGTAGTCTACCCTACCAATCCCATCGGCCGCATGCTTCTCAATCTCCCTCATGGCGATCTCCCTGGCCAATGCGCGAATTTGATCAAGGTCAACCTCAGTACCGGAACCCGAACCCAGGGTCTCCTTGACCTCGTTCCAGAACTTCTCAAACTCGTCCTTCCGGAGGAACTCCATCCGCTTGAGCCCGGCGAGTGCGTCGTCCAGCTCGTCGGTCCTGGCGTCGAGCCGCTTAAGGTGCCCCTCGAGCTCCAGCCTCTTCTCCTCCAGCAGCGCGGCGAGCTCCACACGGGCGGTGCCGACCTGACCGTCGATCTTGCGGTCGACGGCCTCAATCTGCACCTGCAGCATCCGGAAGGCGCGGGAGAGGGAGGCCTCGACGTCGGCGACGCGGGCGTCGTAGTCGGCCAGCGCGGCCCGGTCGACCGGCTGCGGCGGGGACGGGTGCGCCCAGCGCCAGGCGAGGTCGCCGACGTAGAGCAGCACGGCGAGGAGGACCGCGTTCTTGGCGGCGACGCTGAGCGCCGTCTGCCACCTCGGCCGGGACGACGACGTGTGCCCCTTCTTCCGGCGCAGCGGCTGCGCCACACCCGCCCCCGCGGCCGCCGGCAGACGGCTAGGGCCGGAGGAGGAGTCGAGCGGCGGGGTGGCCGGGTGCGGGCGCTGCTCGAGCAGGAGGACCGGGCGCTTCCGCAGCGCGGCCGCCGCGGCGGCGGCGGGGCGGGAGGCGCTGGGGCTAGGGTCCAGCGACGTGAGCGGCGAGGCCGCGGCGGCGGCGGCGGCGAGGGAGGGAGACGCCATGGGATCCGCGCGGCCGGCAGCGGAGAGGCGGTTGGGCTCCCGGCGAATCGGTGGGGAATTTTTTTGGGGCGAATTCGAAATCGAAATCGAATGGAGCGGGCGCGGAAGAGGAGAAGGCGCAGGAAGAAGTTGGAGGGGAGGGGAGGGGACGCTAGTTCTGGCGCGTGATGGGGTCGCTGACATGTGGGGCCCGGGTTTTGTGCTGCCATCGCATTCACATGTGCACATGAGCAGGTGCTGGATGGGAGGATGAGGTGGAAGTTGCAAACAAGATTAATTTATGGAGTAGTTGTTATTTTTTTCACCGATGAATTTTGTAGAGGAGATTTTGGTGAATTTGCTTGCATATGCCTATGATTTTTTAGGGTGATTTGCTCTGGAACAAGTGGTATAAAAGGTGATTATTTGGTTTTTTCATGATAAAAGTCAAATGATATATTTATAAATGAAAAATAATTTATGAATAGAAGTTTATATATGTGTTCGTAAAGATCTAAAGGTAAGTCTGGAAAATAAACTACCATATCTTTTTGCTTTTGCCTATGTTTATAAGCCAAAATTTACATTTTCAACATTAGATTTAGAGTAAATTTTGATGTTTTCTTATTATAGATTATTTTTCAATTTTGACTTTTAATCAATATGAACACATCTATAATGTATTTTCCTCTAAAAGTTTTATCCGTCAATTATTTTTTATTTATAAATATGTCGTTTGGTTTTTTTTCTTTTAAAAGCCAAGAGATAACCCCTAAGTCTCTAAGCAATTCTCCCAAGCTACTATCTAAGCTCAAATGATGATGAGGTGGATTAATAGAAAACAAACAAAGTGAAATTATTTATATTGGAGGATATATGCTAGAGGTAATGTATATATCATCTCCTAGTCAATGAGTAGATTATATTGATAAATTTAGAGACGGGTGCTACCGCTTCATAAAAGAGATAATCTAAAAAATGTTATTGGCAAACATCTAAGTCTAAAAAAAATACCATTGACGAAAATTCTAAGAAATATCATCGTACAAACGAATTTGTCTAAGAGATGTCATCGCCGTTAGAGTTTCTATCCATTACTGTCGTTAAATACATTGTTCGTACTATATCACTTAACGGAACAATGTTGTCGGAACCCTAACGACGATAATATTTTTTAGATAAATTTGTTTGTATGATATTATTTTATAGAATTTATACTCGTCAATGATATTTCTTAGAATTAAGTGTTTGTCAATATCATGTGTTAGATTTTCTCAACTAAAACTTGATCTCATGGGACCGAAGTTAGACCGTCCAAATTTAGCTGATAAATACGTAATAGTCTCTTCATTCTAGACTAGATATAAGCATCTATTGGTTTTTAGCAAATACTAACGTTGGATCAAATGATTTATTTTCAGTCATTGGTTGCCAAATTTTGAATCGATTAGGTTTTGGCTTAGCGACCAATGAAAGGATTACAATTACTGTAACTAGCAAAGAAATGTTTATATATTGTAGTATATGATTTGAATTTTAGTATTGCTGAGGCTGAAAAAAAAAATCTGTTTGTGTTTCTTCGTGGGCCCATACAAGGCAAGCTTCTGCGATACTGACCTTCAGGTTGTAACGTTTTGGGCTATATCTCTTGCTGGGCTTTCTCAGGTGATCATCCTTCGTCGTCGTCGCCGGCGGCGGCCGCCGCCATCCTTCACGGCGGAGGCATGGCCGTTGGCTGCACAAACACGTCAGCCGTTAAGTTGTCGAGATCGCGAGATGACTTGGCGGCGAGGGAGAAGAATGATTCGAGGCGTCGCCGCAGCTACATCCACAACACAAGCAACATTTTTACGAAACTTTTCCTTTTTGAGAGAGAGAGAGACTTGTTGTATTTTCTGTCAGGCTTTTGGGACCAACAAGGTTCTTGGCCCAATCACGGCCTTTTCGAGCCCAAGCATGGAACTGAAGAAGGAAAGAAAGGAATAAAAGGTCAAACCATGGATCCATATGATCCTCTATTACATCTTTCTTTGCTTATATACTTTTACTTATAAACTAAAATTTGTATTATTTTAAAATTTAAAATTTAGAGTTGATTTAGAGATTTTTTTATCGAAGTTTATTTTTCAGTATTGGCTTCAGGTCACTAAAAATATATATACAAAAGTTTTATTCATATTTTTTTAAAATATGTTGTTTGGATTATTTGGAAAAAGCCAGGTGATGCTTTGGATCATGGATGAAGTCAACTAATGAACCGGATGAATAGTGTTTTCTCTCTCTCGTCGGCGTAAGGTATGTAATCTGGCGCGAAAAACGTAGTAATAGATTGACACATAATTAATTATTAAAAATGAAAAAAGATTAATATAATTTTTAAACAATTTTTCTATAATTTTTTTAAAAAACACAATATTGAGCCGTTCAGAAAACGTACTTACGGAAAAAGTACGGAAAAAGAATGAATGGTTAGGTATTCCATCACCCGAACGCAACCCGAGACTGATAGCTGTGAGCCTGTGATGGACGTCACCATCTCCATCGTATACATCCGATCTGATAAAATCACCTCCAATCTCGGCAAGAAGTTCGTCAGACTGGAGCCAAAGTCATGGATGAATTAAACTCAACTGGAAATGGCATCACATAGTTTAATCCTTGATTGATCTTGTCAGCCTGTAACCGTACATATAAGCATTCTAACAGCTTATCTATCACATCTTCTGTTCTGAAAATAGAGGATGAAGACTATAAATTAAGCTCCGACAGAACGGTTATCAGATCATCTATTTTTAGATGTCATCTATATTAGGAAAGAGAACATTCATGTTTGGATGATCTCCTCCAAATAGATATAAAAGATGTTATATATAGATGATCTGTTAAAGTACAAAGAGATACGAATGATAAAACTGTTTTAGATGATCATCTAAATAAAAATATGGATAATCAAATTTAAATGAGCTATTAGGGATACTCTTACTACTACTAATCTATACTACAAACTGTACACACCATCTGCTCTCCTTTTTCTCGTGTAACCAGACAATGCCAAACTTAAATGACAACGTATAACTATGCCGCCCCACACCATCTTCAAGAAGAAAACTGTGCTAATAAAGTTTTTATTGTCTACTCGGTCTATCGATTGGATCAATTTCTAAGACTCATAAAATAATCAATAATATATTATAACTTAATTTCTCGTTGCAAAGTATAGGTAACTTACTATCAATCTATCATCACATAACACGTATGTAGTGCCAGAGATAGTTGGCATTAAAGAATTAAATGATTATCTATAAGAAAATTGTGATAGTTGTCTATAGTATATATAAATGGATGAATTTAACTAATACAAAGTAAAATTGTTATCCTAGTAAGTTCATATAAGGAATTTTTAATTAAAAAATATATATGGCTTATGATCTAGCTAAGCCTACTCTTGAAAATCCAAAATCCCACATTGAAAAAACAGGACCACAAATTTATTTTGGCTTATATTAATCATAAGCGAAAACGGCCTATTAATAATTAAAAAGAAATATATGGGTAAAACTTACATAAGTGTTTCTACCGATATAAAAACAAAATCCAAAAATAAATTATAATAAAAACCCTCGAAACTAACTTTAAAATTTAGTTTATAAATATATGCATATGCAGTAACGAAGAAAAGATATACATTACTCATATACAATAAGATAATCCACTGCAACTTGTGTGAACCGAGGGACGAACCACGAAATGTGCAACTGTACACACAATTGTGCCTGTGCGTGCACAACTTGTTTGTGTACTCTCTCCTCGTCTTAGAATAAGACAACTTTATGTTTTCATATATAATGTTTAACTTTTTGTCTTATTTAAAAAACTATAATTAATATGTTTATTTTTATTATATGATAAAATATAAATAATATTTTACGTATGACTATTTTTTAAAAAAAATTAAAAGTTTAAATAAGATGGACGATCAAGCGCTCTTCATTATTTCTTTTTTATTTCTTTTTAGGTCAGAGGGAGTATGCAGGAGCGACCACTAGCTCCAAGAGAATCAATCAGGCAACGCATGTCGACTTACGTACCGGACATGGCCAAGATGGCGAGCAATCTCGCAGGCAGGAAAATGTCGCGGTTTTTTGTAGTAGGCGGTTTCACTGACTCGCTTTTACGGGTCAAAACTGATTGTTACGGACACCCGTTTCGTGCGCGATCGATCGATGGTACATACGTGCCGACGTGCCGTGGCGTTTGACAAAATAAATAGGCGCTACGGGGCCATCGAAAAAACGCGTAATTAGTCGATGAACACCGTAAGATCATAAATTTACTGCAGGACATCGCAAAAGTTAAGTGTGGTAATTAGCTATAGGGCACTTCAGCCAATTTTTAATTATTCGGAGTCAAAAATCTAAAAATAACGAGATTGCCCTTGGTGGCCAACCCGTTATGCGCCCTTATCGCCGCTGGATTGCCACTGTCGCCACCTGTTCACTTGCCCCTGTAGGCTAGGGTTCGGGTGTGATGTGGCGCCGAGACCAACTGGGTCTGGTTTGACTGGACCCGGTCGACATAATGGGTTTGCCGCCGAGGGTAATCTCGTCTTTTCAGAATTTTTGACTCGAAAAATAATAAAAAATTGGCCGGAGTGCCCTATAGCTAATTACCACACTTTTATGCTGCCCTTGCAGTAAATTCGTGATCCTATGGTATCTACCGGCTAATTACATGTTTTTTCAATGCCCTGTAGCAAATTTTGCCAAAACAGGCATATAGATAAATAACTCGTCTCCCTTTTGGGCGGCGTTAAATGCAGGCATTCATGTTTCGATTGCTAAGCTGTTCCGTTTGAGGAATTAACCCAATCTAGCCACTGGGAATGGGTTAATTGACTGATCAGTTGACATTGATCAAAACAATCGAACCAAAGCGGACAAGCTTGTCCTTCCAATTTAGCGTACCAAACATGCCCCACTGATATACTGCTCGGGTCTATTTGACATAAGTTTAGCTTGAGGCTTGCTGTAGAGTGGAGCCGTAGAGCAGTTCGAACCTCGCTCTACTCATTCTAATTCATTTTTTCAATCAATCCTGCCAACTCTCTCATTTCTTTTTTTGGTGGAGCTAAACCCGGGAGTACTATTAAACATGCCTAGGCTCTTCGATATTATTTTTCCAAATTAATTTGATTGGTGTCTTTCATCAATAGTGATGTGAGTGAAATTCGATCAATTGGTTAGTTGCAGATTTTGGAGATTTTGTTTCCTAATTTAAGAAATTCAATGACTACGTACAATTACATGCCACTAGATAAACAACCATTATATAACTTCTCATGAACTCTAAATAAACGTTTTATCTTTATCTTTATATTCGTTTTAACCATATGCTACTCCCTCCATACTTTTTTTATATGACGCCGTTGACTTTTAAATGTACGTTTGACCATTCGTCTCGTTCAAAATTTATATCTAAATATGTAAAATTATAAAGCATACTTAAAGTTTCTATAATAATAAATCATATTATAAAAAAATAATTAATAATTATATATTTTTTTGAATAAGACGAAAGGTCAAACGTGGGTCTAAAAGTCAACTGTGTCATATAAAAAAAATATGGAGGTAGTATGATTTTATAATCCACAGTCACCCGACCTTCCATTATCTTTCTAAAAAAAAGCATGCCACCACCGATCGATACATAATAATTAACCCAAAATCAAACCCTGGACACACATATGGACAGCTAGCGTGTGATCACTGCATCATATATCTCCAGGCCCCTGATGATGACCATGAGACAGAAGAGCATAGGATACCTGACAATCCCACGCACACGCTAGCTAACGCTAACAATGCAAGCAGCTTGCTTATATATATAATTAACATAGCTTGCCTGCGGGAGCAAGACAGACAAGCTGAACAAAAACCGGAAAACACGTACAGTTTGGCTTGTCTAATTTGGCAGCTAAGTGCCCCCCGCACGCGTCGTCGTAGACGTACCCACTCGTCGCTAGCCGTGGTCCTTGGTGAGGACACACACCATGATCATGTTTTATGGATGTTCCAATGAATATAACTTCTCACGGAATTTTTGAAAAGCTCAAAGCTTTTTAAATAACATTCAGCTTCTGAAAATTAAAATTCATAGTCATAGAACTAAAAAAATTAAGAATAGAAGTCAATTGGTAAAAAAAACTTATTTTTTTTCAGATTTTAGGAAGCCGACTTCTTAGCCGTTGGGTTTTATTATCTTAAGCTATTTCAAACAAGACTTATATGGACCTATTTACTTTGTTCAATAATTAAAAAAATATAAAATCAGATAAAAATGTTTCATGGTACTGTGAATCTAGACACGCTAGGTTTATTAATTTTAGATTGAATGGAATATCTATATTGCGTCTGCATGCGCAGCAAACACGCTATTAGAGCATCCCAACAGCTAATCTAAATTTAGTCATCCATATCTTTATTTGGATAATCATCTAAAACACTTTTATCTTTCATATCTGTTTGTATTTCAGCAGATCATCTGTATATATGACATCTTTCATATCTATTTATTTGGAGGATTGAAGAGAGAACATTTAAATATAGAGTTTCTCTCTTCTAATATGGATGACATCCAAAAATAGATAATGGGATAGATGTTCTGCTAGAGCTCAACTTTTACTCTTCATCCTCTATTTTTAGGATATTTTTAGGATGGAGCATAGGACGAATGAGCGGTTAGAGATGCTCTTATATAGAATAGTAGTATTTCTTCCCTGCTCATCTCAATGAGATCGATGACCACTACTACACTATATACGCTACCGTTGGCACATAATCCTCGCGTGCGCGCGTTCCAAAGGTAGCGTAGCGTATAGCGCGCGGCGGATGTGGAGGACACAATCATTGGCCCCGTCGACTCGTAAACCGGTCAGCACCACCAACTAGCTAGCTCATGATAGCCACACCTAGGAGAGGGAGTGCTCATCGTCCATCAAACAACAAATACAATTGCGCACGCGTGTGCGGGGTGTGGAAAATATCGAACGGAAGAGAAATCTATGATCTGTTGTGATTTATTGTATTCTATTATATATTACACTGATCCTCGTGGGTATATTTATAGGGTACATAGGAGATAGAAACTTGAAGTACAAGATAAATATTCTATCGTATCTCTCTAGGATTTTATCTTTATCTTTAGAGTTTATATTGGACTCTGTTATCTCTAACCGTATGTATCCATATCTCTAACATTCCCCCTCAGTCGTAACGGGAGCAAAGCGAACGATTACAACTGGATTTGAAATCTTATGTTTCACCATCTTCTTTTTTTTTGTTTCTCCATCATCGATTGCATCTCTAATGGATAGTCCTCCACTTTGGTGACTGCGTCTCCTTCTGTATCGTCTTAGTCCTCCACCTTGATTGACTGCATCCTCGCATCCCCTTCTATGTCGTTTCTCGTCTCTCTCCTCTATTCTCTCCCATAGTCACAGCGGGAGTGTCATAGAAGATAGCGAGGACACGTACGCTTTTGACTGGAGTTGTCGAGGATGACTTGTTGTAATGTCGAGGTAGTCGATCATGTGGTAGTCATGGTCGTTGTAGACATGGTAGTTGATGTAGTCGCATATAGCCGAAGGCGAAAAAAATTAGAGACAAAGCTGCGATTATAGATGAGGCACCTTGCAGATGTCAGAGGATGTCGTTGGAAGCGTCTTTGCATATGTCAGAGGATGCCCTTAGATCATCTTGTAGATGTCAGAGAACGCTGTTGACGTCGGGTCATCAATTTTTGGTTGTACTCTGTATGTCGTGTAGGTCACCACCGTAATGATGCCATGTTGATGCAGTCTTTACCCGTCGTTGATGACGCGGTCGGTGCCATCGTCGACGAAGCATCTTGCAGAGATTCCTATCAGCGGACGCGAGATGAATGTCCATCGTTGTGGACGAAGCGGCTTGTAGAGTTGTTGCCATGTTGATGTAGACCATCGGCGGTGTTACTTCAATGAATATTGTTGGCGGACGTGGAGGCTTGGTGAAGACATTGGCCACTTGATGTTGTGCTTGCTTGTTAGTTAATCGAAGTCGTCGCTCCTCTGCTTCTGCCACTATAATTTAAGAGGTTTTGTAGCCAGAAGAACTAATCTAATCTAATCTATAGACGATATATAGTAGCTAAAAAGAAATTGATCTAATACTAATTATTGGAGAAAATCTAATCTATGAATAATATGTAGAGGCTAGGTAGCTACTTGAAAAAGAAATACATGCACAGCATCGTGTTTCTGTGCTAAAAATTGAAGATCCCCGCCTTGCCGTTAAACGGTGATTAGTGGCATTGTCATGGCTGCCACCGCCCATGGCACTTGACGATCTCGACGCTGAAGGCGCGAATTGCTGCACCGAGCGAGGTCTGGAGATCTTGTCGTCGTTGGTTTGCGAGGTTGGATGGGACAAACTAGTTTTTTTATCGAGTCTGATACCTCTGATAGCATGTGAAAAATATTGGATAGGAGAGAAAATATATGATATGTTCTATTGTGTTGTATATTACACTGATCCTTGTGGGTTTATTTATAGGGAGAAACTTAGAGTACAAGATAAATATTCTATCGTATCTCTCTAAGATTTTATCTTTATCTCTAGACTTTATATTGGAATCGGTTATCTCTAAACGTATGCATCCATATCTCTAACACGGGAGGCTACGTGCCACCGCTGGATCGACAGGCAAGCTATAAATATATTTTAAAAAGGTAAGAGGGGAGAGAGAAGAGATGTGGGCTATTAATTTATAGACAGCTGCACACGGGCTCCAAGACAAAATATATGTATGACATGTGGGACAATATATTGATGTTTTGTAGGTAATTATTGTATGAGTTGGCTATTAGATTGACTATAGATGAATTGGAGCTAGCAATTGGCTATAATATTGAACTTGCTCTAAGAGCAGGTACAATAGCAGACTATAGGCTAGCTATAAGCATATTTTAAAGAGATAAAAGGGAAGAGAGAAGAGATGTGGACTACTAATTTGTAGCCAGCTATCCACAGACTCTAAGACAGAGTGTGTATATGACATGTGGGACCATATACTAATGTTTTGTAGATAACTATTGTATGAATTGACTATTAGATTGACTATATATGAATTGGAGCTAGTAGTTGGCTATACTATTGAACTTGCTCTAAGAGCAGGTACAATAATAGACTATAAGCCAGCTATAAATATATTTTAAGGAGATAAGAGAGAAGAGGAGTGAGCTACTATTTTATAGCCAGCTGTAGCATGGACTCTAATACACAATGTATGTATGACATGTGGGATATGGTGATATATGTTTTATAAGTAGCTATTGTATAAGTTAACTATTAGATTAGCTATAGATAAATTGAAGCCAGTAGTTAGTTATAGAACTTGCGCTAACGGCACCTGCCATGAAACCGGCCCCGAAACCAATTATCGTAAAACCAAATGCGAAATTATACGATGAAAAGTTTTGAGACCAACGATGATACCAGGATACGATATTTGTTAATGAGATAGTCTTTGGGATGCTTGTTACGCACGCTTCTAGTAACTTCTCTCTTGATCTAGCGTATTACATCGTATTTAGGTATCCGCGCTAGACCCCGTACCTATGCTAAAACTGTCGTGCGGTTACAATCGGTGTGTCTCTTTGTTTAAGAGAGAACATAGGCTATAATTTGGCTATATTACTATCTTCAAGTCCTATACTATAACTAAGTATATGTACACATACTTGACACAGACTTTAACAAGATCTGTTAGATAAACAGCCTCGTTATTTCACGTCTATATATTTATTATAAACAAAATAACTTAGCGATTAGAAAATAATTTATGCGTAAAACTTTTATATATAACTACTTTGTGATCGACTTAAAAATAAATCTTAAAAACTAAATTATGATGTTAAACCCAAAATTAAATCTAAAGTTAAAATTTTAGTGTACAGTACTTTATACTTATAATGGAAGGCTAATCAACTAAACAGAATGACACTAGGAGTGCATGCCACTTATGGCCTCTGCACAAACACTAGAGCATATCTACATGTGCATATGTGCGCACCAGAAGTCATGCACTTCCTCCCTTATATAGTTTAACACCACTACTCGTATTACCTCCCGCCATAAATATTTGATAGTTCATAAGATTTGATTATTTTTTAAAAAATTTAACTTTATATTAGAATAAATATATAAAATCACATTATGATAGTATATTTCAAGTCAAATATGTGTATATCATTGCTTTTTAAATAAGAGTGATTTTATGGTGTTTGCGAGGTGCGTAAAGGTACGAAGAGGTGGTGTAACATCAGTCTGATATGTGAATGACAAGGTATGAAAAAAATAAAATTGTAACTGATGGTAGTGATGTAGTTATAAATGTATTTTAGTGACCATTGTGTTTTGTGTGAATACCTTCCATGCTAAAAAGGCATCGAGAAGTGTTGTGTGCTTCCAATCGATAGGAGGCAGGATTGGGTGTGCATCGGATGGGGAGATCGATCTAGAGGACAATGCTCATTAGACACGAAGATTTTCGTTATAAATCTTGTCTTGGTCGAGATTTAGACACGGAGACCTTCGTTTTGTTTCGTATGCAAATCTTCGTCTAGACAACGTTCATTTGGCGCCGATTTATATTGGTACGTAAATCTTCTGTTGTTGTATATCGTTGTTTTTCTCCCCACGCAAATCATTCATCATGAAATGTTCTCAGTTGATGTGGTTTTTTTCTTAATACCGTGCCCTACAAATCTGCGAAATGCCACGTAAACCATGCCACACTTTAAAAAGATAACTTCATGCATACGTGGTCGATCGGTACCATGTAAATCAGTATCAACTACGATCTTTGGTCTCACTTACACAGTACCAACATGGTATCTTTTTATTTTTTAGATTTTATTGTCTATGCATAGAAATATCATTGTACTCTTGGTATCGAAATACACCTTTAATACCTTTGTGTATTGACTTTGGTCCTGCATTGTCGTATGTTTACTCTTTTTGAAATGAAAACACCAGAAAAGACCTCTTTAAATAAATATTTGGGAAATTATTGACACTCAAATTTTACACTTTTAATTAAATAATATCCTAAACGCAAAATACTAATGGCAAAAAGGTATAATTTACAACACGATGTACTAGCGTAAGCCAGACGGTCAATAGTCTTCTCCATCGAGCACAAAACCATCTCTTTTGATCTGGAAAAGCAATCTTTTTTCCCCTATAGCAAACTACTCTCTCTACTCGTCGGTCTGAACAAGCAAACTTTACAGACCCAGCTGCACTATAATCCGTCAAGCAATAAGACAGCCGCAGAATAGTTTTAGAGAGCTGCCCACCGTGACCGGCTAGCTAGTACTTAATTAGCTAGTTTAAGTTTAACCTTGCAATTAGCACATAGTATATAATCATGATTCATTCGCATGAATCATCATATCGATAGCTACATTACATATCTATATATACCTAGCTAGGTCATCTGGTGAAAAGTGTACCATTGCTTCATATTTTTCAAGGTAGGTTAGGTACTTGTGCATGCCGTTGTTGTTGGGTGCATGCTTTATTAAGAGCAAAGCTAATAATATAACTAGCTGGTCGGTTATAAGACACCTTACAATCTTTTCTGAGTTAGTTATTAATTCTTTATAATTAATACATGACTCGTTTGTTTCTCTTATAGAGTTTTTTTTTATTCTTGTGTCCGAACCGGATGTAAGCTTACATCTCGTTTTTCCTTTCTCTCTTCCATCTCAGTATTTAGCCGAATTAGTCTGCCTACTATACTTGCTCTACACTAAATCTATATATAAAAATATAATTAATGATGTGCTTGATCACTTGGTAATTCCTTGCCGCCATGGCAGGGTGACAGGAGTGTTTGTCTTTTTTTTAATATGTATATACATGTGTAGCCACCAAACATATATATATATATATATGCATGAATATAGTCTTTCATTTGGTGAATTAACGGTCAATATATTCTCCTGCATGCGTGTCAATTAGGATTTATTCTTGCTTTGCTAGCTGGTGATGAAAATAATCAATGGCAACTGGGGCATGGGACTTTTGTCAGCCGTCTTGATCGCAACTGGCGCCATGATCGAGATGTTCAACCGGTTTGACGATTTGACGACGAACAAAGGGAGCACCGACATGTATGATGGACAGCGCTTGTTATTATTGTGGTTTTGGATGGATTTTCATAATGATAATCATGGTTTTTTATGATAATCATGATTTTTGTGGATGGTTTTTTACAATGATAATCATGGTTTTCATGATAATTATGATTTTCGTGGATGTGTGGTATTGCCAGTTTTGGAAACCCTAATGATGCATTGATGCATGACAGCATGAAGGCCAGGAGCATAGGAGTGTATATATATGTGCAGGAGCAAGACTAAAATTGTTTATGGCGACACGGAACAATTATCAAGCAAGTTTTCATTTTAACAAGTGGAAACAAAAAAATTAATGATTTCATCTGCTTTGTTGCTCCTGTAAATCGACTGTCTGTCCTATTTTGTCTTTGACACATGTTCTGCAAATTATGCAACACTGCTACTCGCAGTGTAAGTTAGTAGGGCATGATTTTGTCCATCAGAGTTGAAATACTTGTGGTCACAAATATTATCCATGCATTTGGATGCTCTTCTAATAAAAAATTAATTGTTGTTTTTCTAAAAAAAATTATATAATAGTTGTTTGTCTCCATCCTTCTAACTGTACATTAGAAGTGAAATCGTGTAATAAAGAATATAATGATTTAGCGTATTCGTCTTTAAAAGCGAAAAACGAATTTGATCCAAAACATACCCCAAATACCTTAATAATCTTTGTGTCCCCACTATTGAAAATGCAACATATCACCCACCGTGGTAATTACGCTAAACTGTAAAAAAGACAAACAAATCTTATCCAAAATTCAAACTATTATTGGTTTAGTTCGGTAGTTTCATCACGCAGCTACTTACATGCTAGGAGGCAACAAAAATATTAATCAATTTGATAGGATTATCATGCAGCTACATACCCGGGCGATAAACGGTTATACCATGAACCCTGATCCCGACAACCACATTATACATAAAGCTAACTAAATTCTACCTCCAATATAAAAAGAGCTAAGAACTGATTCTACTCAGTACCGAGTCCCAACAGACATTTATCGTGTCATTGTTATCATCGTCACCGATACGTAGATCTCACTTTTCTATTATCACTAAGAGCAGTGTTATACGTATGATAATCGTACGTACGATGAAACGACAATATTTGAAGTAGCAGCGAGGCGGCAAAGAAACACGACGACAGCGGAAGCAGCGGCTCAAATCGTCCACTACTCATACGATTTTATTGTACGTACAACAATTTTCTTATCACTAATATGTAGGTCTCACTCTTCTAATGTCACTAAGGTCAATCTCAATACATATTTCATGGGACGTCATACACATTAAATAGGGTACCACAACAGTAAAATTGTTGACTTGGCAGGGTCATTAAATAAGAGAGTTTTATGAGATAGGAGAGGAGTTTCATCCATATAAAACTCATCTGGCTCGGTTAACTAATTTACAGTCTTGATAACTATATCATAAAACTATACATTGAGACTGACCTAATGTCACTAATATAGTCCGGACAGGTGGTGGCGTCCATGCGGACAAGGACGGACGCCTACACTGCACAGAGAACGGGGAAACGACGAGCCCCATCCCCAACCAGTAGCCCACCACATTCCACATTCCCCTCCTGACAAATCGACATTCTCTGTTGCAGATTTGTTCGCTTGCCACGAGGATCTTTGCATCCCCTCAACCACTCCAACCATCCAAACCCCAACGACACCGTGTGCGTGCCGCCTTTTTTATTCTGCACTATTAAAAAAAATTAAACAGTAATAAGATATAGGGAAAGAGACAGCAGGTAAGCCATCTTAGCATTCTTCCTCTTGCTTGCCTGCTTGCTGCTAATTAATTTAGCTTTGTTTTTTTTTCTACTAGCTTGCGTTTTCTTTTCTCTTCTTGAGAAGACAAATTTTCTTCTTTTAGGAGACCAAGCAAAAGCATAATCATAATAGGGGTGGTGGCACTCTTTTCTCTTTGTGTATCCAAATTTTGCATTTTGTTTTTGGACTTTTTATCTGTGTTTATCTCTCTAGGATTTGGAGTTTATTTTTTATATTTCTCTCTCTAGAGTTTATTTAATCTTTCTCTCTCTCTCTCTGAAAATTGCAGCCACCAACTTTAGCTTTGATGATCCATGCATGCCTTTACCTTTCTTCTTGGCCTCCTCTTTTCTCTTTATTCTCTGCCTAGTTGCTAGCTGCTGCTGCTTTACATTTGCCTCCAAAGATCCAAGCTTTCTTCCTTGCCGTTGGCCATTGCACCACCATTGACGCCATTGCATTGCACCAAGGAGAGCTTGAGCTTGCTCGCAGCTGGCTCCCATGAGGGAGTTCTCGTACGAGGAGGTGGAGGCGGCGACCGGGGGCTTCGCGGCCAAGAACCTCGTCGGGAAGGGCAGCCATGGCAGCGTGTACATGGCCAGGCTCCGGTACGGCGCCGGCGGCGGCGGCGGGAGGAGGAGGGTGAAGGGTGTCGTTGCTATCAAGAAGGCGTCGCACGCGCAGGGGGAGGCGAAGCTCGCGAACGAGATCGCGGTGCTCGCGGCGGCGGGGGGCATGGATGGAGTGGTCAACCTCGTCGGCGTGGTGGTGGCGCCGGCGGGCGCCGGGGGGAGGAAGGGGGAGAGGATGCTTGTGATGGAGTACATGGCCAACGGCTCGCTGCACGACCTGCTGCACCGGTCGCCGAAGCCCCCGCCGTGGCCGCGGCGCGTGGAGATCGCGCTCGACGTGGCGGAGGCCGTGCGCGCGCTGCACGCCGGCGAGCCCCGCGTGATCCACCGGGACGTCAAGTCGGCTAACATCCTCCTGGGGCGCGACGGCCGCGCCCGCCTCGCAGACTTCAGCCTCGCGGTCAAGGTACCGGCCGCCGACGACGACGACGACTCCCGCGCTCCCGACGACGCGGCGGGGCCGGCGCCGGCGGGCACGATCGGGTACCTGGACCCGTGCTACACGGAGCCCGGCCGCCTCGGCCCGGAGAGCGACGTGTTCAGCTTCGGCGTCGTCCTCCTCGAGCTCGTCAGCGGCCGCAAGGTGATGGACGTGAACGCCTCCCCATCCTCCATCGTCGCCTGGGCGGTGCCGCTGGTCGCCGCCGGCATGGCGCGCCAGGTGCTCGACGGGAGGATCGCCGCCCCACGCTGCCCCAAGGCGGAGCGCGCGGTGGCCCGCGTGCTCGCCGTGGCCGCGCGCTGCGTGTCGGAGTTCGTGGAACGCCGGCCGGCGATGGCCGACGTGGTCGCCGAGCTGCACGGCGCCCTCGAGAGCGCCGGCTGGCCGCGCCGCCGCCGCGCCCACGGCCTGGCCGGGACGCTGTACAGGCGCGTCGTGTCGTGGGGCGCGTCGCACCTGCACGTGAGGAGGAGCAAGATCGAGTGCACCGAGCACTCCGGATCAGAGGGGAGCTGTGCACAGCCTGACCACCCATGCTCAAATCCTCTTGCATCATGTTCGAACGAGAACATATTGGAGTAATTTTATGTCTTTTATAAAGTAGTAGAAGACCATGTTTTGTACCGTAAAATTTGGTAACTTCAGTTATTTTGTATATTAAGATATCTAAATTTTAAGCGTAAATTTTGGTATCTGAATGTACTTTGTCAAAAATAACAAAATTGTCAACATATTAACGTAACTATAAGTTGGTGGATTTTGAATCACGATCTCTTTCTTTTTTTTCCTTACCAATGGTAGAAGTATGTTCATTTTAAAGACGAAAGTTAACCCTCGGGAAAATGATAGGGATTTCTTGGATCTGGACCGTCCAGAAGTGTCATTCCTTCCAACTATTTTTTAGTTCTCTCTATATAATACTCCCTCCGTTTCATAAGATGTTTGACTTTTTTACTTGTAATTTTTAACTATTTGTCTTATTAAACAAATATAAAAATATCATTTATTGTGACTTACTTTATTATCAAAAGAACTTTAAACACGACTTGTCATTTTTTATATTTGTACTCAATTTTTGAATAAACCAGGTTAAACAACTTTTTTTTGTTCTCTCTATATAATATGAATTTTGTTACCATAAGAATTGTAAGATTAATCTATGCCGGTTTTCTTGGGTACATTTATCTTCTTCCTCGAGCAAACATGTGTCGCTTTCGACGGTTGGGGTGTAAATGGGGGAGTAAATACCTCATGTCTGAATTTTTCAGGCCACAAAGCCTCATGATTTTGACTTTCTCTAAACTCATGTTGATCCATTCCACTGTCTTTGTTTCTATCTTCCACGTAAGACCGAAGAGCCCTAACCAAACTACCAAATTAAAGTAGGTGCTACATGATATGGTATCTTGTAGACTATATATGCATACTACATAGATTCCAATTAGCTAGCTAGGGCAGGTTAGATAGAAACAGGGGTGAAACTAGGCTTGTTTGTCGGGTCAGACGATCACGACGAAATTTCTAAAATCTCTACTAAAATACTATTTAATCTATGTTTTTCTATGCTATGCAATGTAGATGACTTGGACGATATTTTTAGTTGGCTTCACCTATGGCAGGGCCGTCCAGTAGGGTGTGCAAGATAGTCGATCGCACAGGGCCCCCAAATTTTTGGGCCCCCGCCTGAAATTTTATTATTTTTTAAACATTTTTAAGAAATAATTTTGTTATTAGACCTCTGGAAAAAATATTTCCATCGCATGAACCTTTTGGCCACGCCATCAATATTGGTTGAAAACAAGAACTCAGGAAAAATATGACTTTTCTTTTGTTTATAAAACAAGAACTCGGGAGTGCTTTTATTTCCTCAATTTTTTCAATTCCTCGTCAGCCATAATGTATTCTAGAAACATGAAGTATCATTCAGGTGCTGAAAAACATAAGATACAAAGGCCGGATTTATCAACTCAATATTAATTATGTGGATATAATTGAAGATTTCATTTAATAGATCAATGATACTTTTCAGTAGAAGATGATGTCAGTAGTACCATTTTTTTTCTTGTAGCATTAATATTTGTATAAAATAACACATGAAAGTTATATAGTTAATTGAAAGTATGCTTTGTTTATACTAGTTATATGAAATTTTCAAAATTTAGGATCCTAATTAGTATTTCGTAGAGGGGCCTAAATTTTTGGAGACGGTCCTGGCGTGTGGATAAGAAGCTGGGCTGTGAGAGATACAAAACACACACACGGGTAGCTCATGGAATTCAGGTAAACCAAGGCTGGCACATGCAGCATGGGAGCTACAGTTGAACAGTGGTAGATGGATTCTTTGCTTTAGCCATGAGATGACCATTATGCTGGAAACCCTGGAAGGCTGGAGCAACTGCATCCATGCACACTGTGTGAATTAAAGCTGCACCGGTTGATGCAGTTCTTGATCTGAATATCTGATATGGAGTGGCATGAAGAGAGGGGGGAAAAGATGGAGATGTCTGAACTTAATCTAGGTTGATGTGCTGGCAGTGTCAAAGCTGTAAAAGTTTTTGATCAATTGTGTCATTCTTTTCTCTCTTTTTTTTTCTGAAAAAGGGTCATCATGTAATGATATGCTAATGGCCTAATGGGCATCTACTTTTTGCTAAGATGCTTTCTTTCTCTTGTTTCACTTTTCTTCTGCAGAGAGGAAGGATAGATGCCACCTTTCATAGTGAGGAATAATCTGAAGGACAAATTCCACCTGTTGAAATGGTGTTTGGTTATATATGAAGGTTTCAGTAATGGTCTGAAATTGACAAAAAAAACTGTACAAGAATATATTATCATTTATCACACATGTTGAAATAGTGTTGATTGCATAGGTAGTTTCCAGTGATGGTCTTTGACATTGACAAAATTGTGTAACAAAATTATTGCACTCGTTGATTCTTGAGAAACGCGAGGATCGGTGTTTTATGTGTTTTGGTGAATGAACACTAACATTACAAACTAAAAGATAATTTTTGGAAGGCGAAAGTAAATTACGGAAAATGGATGATAGAACTTAGTATGAAGTAATATGAAGTTATGAACTATGAACCCTCTTGCAAAGGAGTGAACAAACTTCTTTCTCCCTTTTATCTCAGAATTAAAAAAAAGGTTTGGTACGATGGAAGCCAGAACTTTCCGTGAATTTATATCTTACCTGATTTGAATAATAATCTAGCCCTTATTTCCTTTGATTTGTGTAGGTTTAAAGGAATGGGAAACGTTTGACCATTGAAAAGTTCTCTGTTTTGTTGAAAAAGCAACAGGGCTCAGAACCACACAGAACATTCAGTTTGACAGGACAGAACTGCAATTTTTGACGGATTCCTCTTTGAAATCATCCTCTTTTTGAGATTTCTCCCCCGTTTTCTGGACAAAAATATTCTACAATAATCCTATTTTGGTAGATCGAGGGAAAAAGCTGAAACTGTCGTTTTCCACCGTATGTTCTCACAAAACAAGGAAACCAATAGTGGATTTCTTAAGGTGGTGTTTAGTTGCCAAAATTTTTTGACAAAACATCACATCGAACGTTTAACCGGATGTCGGAAAGGGTTTTCGGACACGGATGAAAAAATGAATTTCATAGCTAGCCTAGAAACCGCGAGACGAATCTTTTGAGGCTAATTAATCCGTCATTAGCACATATTGTTTACTGTAGCACTTATGGCTAATTATGGACTAATTAGACTCAAAAGATTAATCTCAAGATTTCTTCCATAACTATGTAATTAGGTTTTTGGTTCATCTATGTTTAATTCTTTATTTAGGTATCCAAAAATTCGATGTGATGTTTTTGGAAAAAAATTGTGGAAACTAAATAAGGCCTAAGTTGCCTTTCCTTTTTGAATTTAATACAAACGACGGGAGTTTTATATTTCAAAGTCTGCAACAGGGACATGGCCGTACTAAATTTGCGTCGATGAACCTTTCAAAAAGTAAAAGGCAAAAAACGGGGAGAAAGAGAGGAAGATAAAGGGCAAACTCACACTTTCGACCTGGTATTCAATCATAAGACCTGTAGTGAGCTTTTGAAACAAAAACAAATTTACTAATACCGTTTCCGTTTTCAAATATACGACGACGTTGATTTCGAAACGTGATGTTCGATCATTGTCTTATTAAAAATATTAATGCAAATACATAGAAATATAACTCATGCTTAAATTACCTTTCATGGTAAAATAAGTCACAATAAAGTAAATAGTGCTCATATTGTTATTTGGATAAGGCGGTTGGTTGAACACAGAATCCAAAAATCAACATCGACATACATTTAAAAGAAAGGTAGTATGGTTTAATATCAGCAATAGTACAGTATGCAGATCGTTCTTGTCGCATAACACGTGTCCTGCACTGAAAAATTGTCAGCATAGAAAAACAAAATGTAATACCGTAGGTCCTAAAGCTCCATACCATGCGCTACAAGACCGTATAAATATGGAAGGTAAAAACATCGTTGTATCAAGATAACAGAAATGTTGTACAACTGCAAACAAATCCAAACGAAATTACCAAACGTTCCTGAGAAGAAAACAAACAACAATCATGTCCATTCCCATAGCCAAATGCTGTCAGTTTTCAAAGCTACACTGGTTACTACCACCAGGAGAGTACTAGATGGCATCTCACTTGGCCATCATCACCTTCACAAACTCTTCATAATTGATCTGGCCATCACCGTCGACATCAGCCTCACGGATCATCTCGTCCACCTCCTCGTCTGTAAGCTTCTCACCGAGGTTGGTCATGACATGACGGAGCTCAGCCGCTGAGATGAAGCCATTCTGGTCCTTGTCAAATACACGGAAGGCTTCCTTAAGCTCCTCCTCAGAATCAGTGTCCTTCATCTTGCGTGCCATCAGGTTGAGGAACTCAGGAAAGTCAATTGTTCCATTTCCATCAGCATCCACCTCATTGATCATGTCCTGAAGCTCAGCCTCGGTGGGGTTCTGCCCTAACGAGCGCATCACAGTCCCAAGCTCCTTGGTGGTGATGCAGCCTGTTCAGAAGGCAGCAGTTAGACCGTTATTCAGTTACTTAGATCGACAAATTCCAGATCATTAAAGGAAATATGGGCAGGAAATAAGAGCAGCCATAAATACAGTTCAAACAATGTACCACCAGGGCAATTCGATAAATAATTAATATACAGTGGCAAAAAAATCATAACCCCCCCCCCCCCAAAAAAAACACACACACACACACGATTTTTTGGCCAGTATCCATGGTAAGCATGGCAGATAATTACTTTCCTAAAGAACTTTTGAAAAAAAATAAACAAAATAATATTCCGATCAACTCTAGATCTGCACATTATTCCAGCATGACGTAGCTGGTACTCATACAATTGAACCAAGCTTTTTAGATAGCACAGAAGTGTATCTGGGAAATTAAATATGGGAAATATGAAGTTGAACAAACATTAAGAATTTAGGGTTTGACAAGGAAGTGTCTTATAGTTAATGCTACGTTATACTACATGCATCCTGCTATCCTGCCGATTGAGGGATAATCTTTGGAACAAGCATGCATCATGAAGTGCCATATACACACCTGATTGTAGTACAATATGAGTTTGTCTTAATACCTAACTACCTGTATAAAACAAGGAAGTATTGCCTTCTTGGGTTATCCAGACAAATGAACTATAATTTTCATTCATCGAATCAGTTTCAGCTCCGATTATGCAAAAAGCACAAAACAAAGTAATGGTTGGGGCCACAATTATTCTCACATCATCCCTTATGCACGGAGGTACTTAAGAAAAGAAGAGTAACACATGTGCTACATTAAACTAGGATTAACTCAAGAACACAAACAGTATCCTAGGGCTTAACTTTTCTATTTACCAAAAATAGATTAGGTAAACATTAGATCAACTTGATAGGCATGCTCCAAAAAAATGAAGGCAAGTAATTTCCTGATCCATTGTGTTGAAAACATATTATAACATACAGTTGTGTTTGCATGCACTTCTTAAAAACCTAAACCAACTTCAATTTTTCAAGAGTATTGCAATTTAAGATATGGTTTAATGTCATAAAACTAAAGAGTGTAGTGTCATGCTTCCAGAATTATTTGTGCATTTTAAAAGAAGTATCGGTGGGGATTTAAAATATTCATGTCTTCACATGACTTCTCACAGTAAGAAGAAGTAAAGAACACAATATACTAGAACACCATAATCAGCCTTTATGGTACAAAGCATGATTAGCATGTTTAATACAATTGTTGGTACAAGGTCATCTTGCCCTATTCGCCCGAAGATGGTTAAATATGTTCAAGGGACGTATTGAGACAATATGTCTCAGGAGCGTGATTAAGGTAATATGCCTCGAGAGCATGTTGAGACAATATGTTTCGAGGGCATGTTGAGACAATATGCCTCAGGAACGTGTCGGGGCAATACGCCTCGGATATGTGTTGGAGCATGGGAGCTGCATAAGTGTCTGTATGCCCGAAGAACAGGACCGCCCAAAGGAGACTTGAGCAAGACAGGACGAAGCTTGTTGGCTACGACTCATAGGTATATTCCTACGAGATGCTTCGGGACTAGCACTCAAGTGCTAAGGACAGTTGGCAAAGTAGTCCCAAAGAGCTAGAGACATTACGCTAGTACCCTTGTGCTCTATTAGTAACCACTCATGGGTATTCTAGTAATTATATAACAGGAGTCCGGGGCTATAAAAGCCCATACCCCTACCTTGTAAAATCCAAGGTTAATCAAATGTACAGTGCCGAGGTATTTGAGTATTGTCTCCGTTTGAGTTTTTTCCGTATGTGCAACTAGTATTCGACTTTGTCACATATATTTGTGTTCATGACGTAAAGTCACAACAACAATATTAGAGAAGTATCGGCACTTGTACAATTTAAAGCAACACAGATGCCATCTGCAACCACTTTTAAGAATCTAATTTTTTGGTAAAATCATTGTGAACATACAAGTCATTAACCACAACCTTTACTCTACTTTGCATAATTCCAACCTTTGATGGGAGCATGGGAAATATAAGAATCTGCAACAAGCAACTAAGTTTTGTATGTTACCTGTTTCACACATCGCATGCACTCTCTATGGCTCTATGCTATCATCGAATTCCACTGATGAGACCAATAGCAAAATTTTCACTGATGAGACCAATAGCACACTAACAGAAAATGAATACAAGCTTGCATATGACTCTTAGAATGTGGATACAATTCAACATGCCATCAATCCGTGGGCACACGGGCGTCTATGCCCATTATAGGCATGGCAGCACCAGCTTATCGCGCAGTTCATTCGACGTCTTTTTCTAATAGTACTGTGGAATTTAAAATGAGAATTTCCGATTTCGCAAGATCATTCTGATGAACGAATACTCATGGAGCTATCTTCCACGCAATCTCTTGCCATCCTCGAGATGCGCTCAGCCAACAAACAACGTGAAGGCAGGCGCTCGTTTACGCGGAGATCACCACCGCAGCAACTCCAATACTAGCACGGCGCGAGATCTACATCTCGAAACCCCTCAACACCCTTACACCCCACAAAGTCACCCCACCCGCGCGTCGATCCTCCTGCACAACGGCGACCAGATCTTTCGCCGCGCCCGCATGCACGCCCGTGACCCAACCCGGCTCCACCGCACCGCGTCACGGCGCCCACACGCCCGCCCGCCCGCGCACACAGCTAGATCACGCAGAGCATAGAGCCAGAGAGCGAGAACAAAACGGGAAGGTACACATATAAAAGGGAGGGAGGGAGAGCGAGTCGGGGGGAGGAGGGAGGGATCAGACCGTCGCCGTCCTTGTCGAAGAGGCTGAAGGCCTCCTTGAACTCAGCGATCTGGTCGTCGGTGAGCTGGTCCGCCATGGCCGACGAGGGATCTGGCTAGGGAGGGGGTGGGGGATGGAGAGGCAGAGCGCGAGTGGAGGAGAAAGGTAAGGGAAGCAGGGGAGCGCGACGTGGAAGGAAAATTTATGGAAAACGGGCCGGGAAGGTAAGACCGGACATGTGGGCAAATTGCTACGCGCACTCTCCCTGGCTTTCATGAATCTTTTTTTGACTCGTTACTCCCTCCGTTTCATAACGTAAGATGTTTGACTTTTTTATTTGCAATATTTGATCATTTGTCTTATTCAAAAAATTATTAAAATATCATTTATTTTGCTTATGGCTTACTTCATTATTAAAAGAACTTTAAGCACGACTTGTCATTTTTTATATTTATACTAAATTTTTAAATAAGACGAACGGTCAAACATTGTAATCAAAAAAGTCAAACATCTTACATTATGAAATGGAGATAGTACATTCTAGAATAAATTTGTACTGATTTTATTTTGGTTTTTTAATGGTAACAAATTGTTTTTGAATTTGTAAAGTTTCTTGTATAAAAATAGAAGTTTAAATATGGACATGCATAACTTGACATTTCCTCTTAATAGTAACATGTACGTGCACCGCAGCAGAGTAGACAAACTAATCCCCAAGTGATGGGTTAAGGGATGGAGGGGGCTTGGGATGGTTTGGGTCGAAGGAGGGATGGATATTGGATAAACACATATTCAGGAGTTGGGCCGAGAGAGTAGGTTGAGAATATTAGATCTCATGGTTATATTATAATTTGAAGAATATGTCGGACGTGATAATGTGTAAAGGTGCAATGGGACATGCTACGCGTGTAAGGGGAAGAGGTAACGAAATGACTGTCGACCGCACTATTTAGCGGGTGGTGGATAAGGACTTTTTTTTTATTTCTCGTCACATCGGATATTTGACGTTAATTAGGAGTATTAAATATAAATAGATAACAAAACTAATTGTATAAATAAAGGCTATTCTATTATACAAATTTTTTAAGCCTAATTAATCCATGATTAGAAAATGTTTACGGTAGCATCACATTCGCTAATCATGGACTAATTAGGCTCAATAAATTCGTCTCGCGAAATAGTCCAGAGTATAGGGGTGGGTTTTATTAATACTATATTTAATACTTCTAATTAGTATCAAACATTCGATATGACAGGGACTTAAAAAAATCCATGGGAAACAAATATGCACTTAGTGTGGTAGAGAAATAAAACCAAATAATTTCAAATCAATATGATTTGACAACCACCTTCAAGACTACCTCGCTAATGTTCGACATTGTGAATCAAATACCAGTCAAAGTGAAACATTATAAACGTGGATAATCAACTATAACTTTATCAAATCTTTAAACCTAATAGGGTTATTGTATTACCATGGGTCCATGGTGCTCTCCGTGGCAAGCGTACGCATATACATCTCTTGTTTTTATAAACATTTGAGAAATTATTAATGGACAAATTTTTAACAATTCAACCATTTTTTTCTAAAATCATCCTCATTATTTCACTTTTGGTTATAATTATAACCAAAAAATTAATTTTTTACCTTATATTTGGAGTTGATTTTGAGTTAATTTCAAAGTTTTTTCATCGGAGTTTATTTTTCAGCCTTTAATTTTAGATCTCTAAAACACATATATACTCCCTCTGGGTTTTTTGTTTGACGCCGTTAATTTTTTAATTTACGTTTAACTCTTTGTCTTATTAAAAATTTTATCCAAATATAAAAAATTATAAATCATACTTAAAATTACTTTAGTAATTAATCAAATCATAATAAAATAGTCAATAATTACCTAATTTTTTAATAAGATGAAGGGTCAATAGTAGAACAGCGTTAAAAAATCAAAGGGGTATTTTTTTATTAACAGATTATTGTTTATTTATAAATAATTTGTTTGACTTTTTAACGATGGGTGCCAAATATTTATGATTAGAGACAGTGTAGTGCTAGAAATCCTGCCCTGTCCTATCTACGCATTAGTTTTCGTTAATATGGAGAAGGCTTGCGTATATTCGGCACTCTACGGGCTAAGCGCCTACGGCCATCAAAACAATCAAAACCAGCTCTTGGACATACTCAAGGACAGTGTACATAAAAACTCTTTACAGCTGATGGAATTTCAGTGCTGAATGGCAGCCAAGAGATATGGCAGTATTGAACCACATCATCCAATATACAAAATGCGGTATTCTGTGCAAGTCCAAGATCATCATTCCAAACCGAAGTATTTTATTGGTCTGAAAAATCGAAGTACTTTTGCAGTGCATAAGAATGGTTTGTGGCGTACAGAAAATACTGTGCCAAAAAGAGTATTGGCTTCTCAGACGTCAGGTCTCCGTAGAATGGTTAGTGTGCTAAGTGATGCATCAGTGCTTCGTGCTGCTTCTAGCATAAAACGGCCTGAAAGTGCTCACGAGACCTATGACTGTGAAAACATTCAGTATGAAGAATACCAAGTGGTCGCCTGCAAAAACAGGTAGCAGATGTCAACAAAATTAGAGTTTCACATCGAATCAAGGAAATACTTTATATAGTCGAAGTTCAACACGCTTACACATCTACATTTAGGCTTCGATCTTTCTGAACTCACATATAAGCTTTATTGGAATTAAGGTGTGGATCAAAAGAGATCCGAAGGTAGGGATTAATAGTGATCCTGAAATCAGCATATCACTGGCTTTTCTAGTCTACCATGTTGTATATTAACTATCACAAATGAAAATTGCGAAAGCTAGAACGCTGAGACATCTCAGCTCTGAATTTTTAAGAATCTATTGTATTTACAATCATACTTCAAAATAAAGATAAGAACTTCAGCGGTAGTCACCCTCTGGACTGTCTATCCACATTTTTTTACACACACAATATCTAATAACTCTCAAGTCTCAAGCCAGACAAGAAACTTTAAATTTCTCTATTTCAATCATTCAATTAAAATGTTTTCATGGCATTAAGAGGAACAAAAAAAATTAAAAAACTAATTTTAGATAACCTAGGTTATTATATATGTATCATGTTCACAGTTATTATCTGTTCTTAAGGTGTTGATATTGCGTGTGTTGCTTGCAGACACTTCGAATTGCATTCTTTCTTTTGTGGTATAATAACTTCCTAATTAATGACATGATAGATGGCCCTCCTATATATTATTAAAAAATATATTCTGATGAAATGTCAATTGCAATGGTGTTAACAAGGATAGGAGATACACTCTCCGTTTCATATGGTAAGACTTTTTGGTCTTGCCTAGGTTAATTGATTGATCAATGTATATAGTTTATACATATATATGAATATAAGCAAAATTATGAAACATAGGGAGTAACAAATTTGTATTTTCATATTAATCCACTAGCAAAATAACATGCATGTAATACCTGGAAGAAATGAAGCTGTCTGACGCCTTTGAGCCCATGAAAATCTAAGGAAACAGAGTTATTAGCATGGCATTGTGCTATTTCTCCTTGAAAGAAAACTCAATATTTATAATTAAAAAGCTGGCACCCGCATGTTGCAAAATGGAAATTCTAGTCGTATATCTTGATGGACTAATGCTATTAACAATATGTGGTGTGGTGATGCAAAAGTATTGAGTGCTGAGCTGCTGAACAACTCAATAAGCGAACTAGACTAAGGCATGTTTAATTTTCGTTTTCATTGAACTAAAAATAAACTATCCAAGCAACAGAGATGGCTTTGTCCAAGAAAATAGGGATATTCCTTATTTTCTCTGAAAATTTCACGTGGTTCAAGGAATGGATAAAATTTCAGTGTCATATGAGGAAATTATCCTAGAAATATTAGATGAATGAAGAGCAGCTCTCGAACCATTTAAGGGGAAGTTGTACTTGTACTGAACTATTTCATCTTCGCTTTGAGAGTGCAAAAGCATGTAAAAAGATGGATCACAAATACTTACATAACTCCTGCAATAGCTGGAGCTATTGCTTTACAAATGGACATCAGAGTTACAGCAATGCTGTTGGCTGAAGCTCTAAAGTCCTGAGCCTGTTATATTCCATGGTTAGAAAACACAACTAGAAACTAGAAATTATTAATTTTCATGAACAAAAACAGAAGATGTTTTTATACAACTACCCGGTACACATTATTAGGAACTTGAACTTACCACAGCATCATTCATTAAGATGTTAAATACAGTGATAGTTGTTACCTGAAAACATTTAGAAGAACATGAGTTGAATTCTGCAGAAACTAATAATGGATGTGCAGAGAGTTGATATATCTATAAGCATGATAGGCTTAGGAATTATTATGCTACGATAAACAGAACCACATTTGAAATAATTTATATATATATAAAAGGAAAATTAAAGACTTCTGCACTCACAGCGAAAGCATTCTTCAGAAAAGATGCACAGTTTACTATCAAGTGAAGAACGAACCCTGATAATCCAGCCATAAATGGATAGCTAGATAGAAGTGGTATAGTCAAGATCTGCAATTCGGAATTATCTAATGAGTTGAACAGTTCCAATAGAGCTGAGTGATCTAACAAGAATTAGATAATCTTACCGCCACTATACGGACTAACGTGATGGGTTCTACAGATTTTGCCACTGATGGGTAGACCAATATTTGGTATACCAGGAGGAAGAGACCTGCGAACAATTAAAGTCAGTATTCATTTGAGTTTCAAGCAAGTTCATCACACAATTCAGATTAAGATTTGGTTCTAGCAAGAACTAGTCCTTCAAAGTGAGCAAGTACCATTGATCACATAAAACTAGACCTATCGACAAGACAAAACTTTTATATCCATATTATATACTTATATGGTGAAGTTACACTACCATATACATTAGACATAGTATGTGGGTCTAGTGCTTTCCTTAGACTATCTCATCAAAATATCCACAATGTTCAAAATTTCAAAACTCGATGAACAATCTTATAAGTATGCCTGTAAATTGAAACTAGTGGGAACTTTCCTGTTGTGCTCACTGTACCTGAGAATGCAAGGACACTACCCACATCTTGGGAAGAAAAGCTTAATCCACCATACTTCCTGTCACTGACAGCCCACAGAGAAAATACCTGCAAATTTTATCTTCCCAAATGAAATCCAGTAATAACAAGAAAATGGAGGGGCGGTGCAAAAAAATGATAAGAAAAATAAAATGCATGAAATGATAAATTTTACCTCAGCATAAGCCACATCCTGAAGAGAAAATATACAATATACAGTGATAGCAGACATCAATGGCCAATTTGTGAATAAATTTAGACATCCACCGCTATTTTCTTCAGCAGTTGGACCAGAAAGGCATTCTTCTACAGCAATTGAATCATTTAGAACCATATCCTTAGTGTGCTTATGCAAAGTTTCCTGTAACATGACACATAAATGCTAAATTTAGATAAGTATATGGTTTTTGTGCAAAATTTTCTGGGGGCACACATGAATACTAATGCTGCAACTGACTAACAGATTCTAAATGACTTATGGATTATGATGAAGAACTACGTAATGATTCCAGCCTCAAAATGGGATTTTACTAGAGTTATCATGTAACATACCCAAGCCCGTAAACCCGAGAACTAAATTTAACTTAAATGCATCATGTGGTTGGGAGTGATTTTAATTGTTTTTGGATCTTAATCATCTCATCATCACATGCAATAATAGACCTAGAGTCACAAAAATAATTAATTTGGTATTTATGTGCATCCAAAAATTCTACAAAAATTCTGAAAAATACCTTGACATGTCAGAAATCAACCCTCAAAGTTTCAAAATTTTTCATTAAGGTTTGCTATCTCTTTGATTTATTTTAATCTCTCCAAAAACCTGAAAAACTCTTAGTAGATTCAAACTTGCTCTCTTCGAAAAATTTGTTTAAAAACCTCTTTTAAAAGTTTTGTTTCAGCCAAAGTCTTCTACTAACTTTCTTCTAACACCAAGAGGAGTGGCACACGCTGGATCGCTATCTAACCATTTCTTCTCATCCTCCAAAAATCCTTTGCAGCCAACTCTACTTGACTTAGCCTCCAAGCCAGATTTCAAATTTCTTTCAATGACAAGAGGGCTCCACACCCCTAGGACCCATATGGCAGCCTCCCACTCTCTCCTCACAGCCTCCACCGCCCCCCATGGCCAATGGAAGCCCAAGAAATCTCATCATAGCACCAGCCACCTTCTCTCCCTCTCTCAGTCTTTGTAAGCATTTCGTCGAACACCTGGCGGGCGTCTTCCTTGAAGTGGAGAAAACAGCACCCCTAGCTTCCCACCATGCCATGTCGGGCCTTCTCCACGAAGCTAAGATGTTAGCCGATGTTGTTGATGGGTCTAGACACTGTGTCTCCATACCCATCGTCCACCTCGCGCCATTCTCCCCAATCACCACCCGGGTACGACTCCATTGAAGGTAGACGAGGCCGTTCCGACCAAATCACCGTGCCTAGACCAAATCTCCTCCTCCACTACTCTTCCACGGCACGCTGCACACGTCCTGACGCGCCCAGCCGCCCTGTTCCATCGTCGCACGGCTCGAGAACGCAAGGACAGAGCTTAGGCCATGGACCGAGCTCACGGGCACCGCGTCCAAACTCCACCTTTAAACCAGCCCTCGCGCCAGCAGGCTCTCCTACCTCGCCTCTTCACGTTCCAAGCGAACTCCGGGAAGGAAACCCCTTGGGATGGCCGGAACGCGAGCGCCCATGTCGGCGCCGGCGAGCCCACGTCGCCATTAATCTCTCCTAGGTGAGTCTCACGAGAAACCGTCCGCGTCATCCTTCTTAGCATCCCTCAGTGAACCCATTTTACCCTTGTGCTTAGACGAAACATCACGCCGAGCTCATCCGTGCCTCTTTTGCCCAAGAAGCAATCTATCAAATACGTGGTGGGCGTCACCGACCTCGCCGCCGGCCAACGTCTTCACCGCTCCCGTGGACATCGTTTCATCCGTTTCTTCGCTTGGTGAGCACCCTAGTACCTTGAGACATCTCTGGCACTAACTATTTTGCACTAACCGAGCCCTTACATGCACTAACCAAGCCACTACAAGCACATGCATGGCCATACCAAGACATACCACTGTTGTTGCTCGTGTTCCATGGGCTACGGACCACCATTTCCCTCACCACCACCACTCACGGATGCGCAAGGACTCCCTCTACTTTTTCTCTTTTGCGCTCGAATCGATTCAGGCCACCGATCGTCGCCGGCGAGCTGAAAATCCAACTCACCCATGGCTGCCCCTTATTTGAGCCGACGAGGGACCTCCTTCGGAGAATTCGACTAAAGCTAGGGTCCTATCCGAAAACTGCGTAGACACATATTACTGTAGCAAGGGAGTGCGGGTTGATTTCCTATCTTACGAGGGTCTTTCTGCAAAACGCCCCTCACTTCAAAAAACGCCATTCACTGACATGTGGGCCCGGCTGAAATTAAATTTTGAAAACTGATTTCTATTTTTTTTTAAGCTGAGAATGAGCAGAACTTCAAAGTTTTGTAGAAAATTCATTTTAACTCCGAAAATTGTGAAACCAGTTTTGTTAGATCCGTGGAACTATGAACTATTTTAGAAAAATATAAAACTTGGTACTTTTTTACAAACTTTTCCTTTATTTTTGTTTTGCCCTAAATGTCTCCTAGAGCTTGTTAAATCCATAACAAATTGAAAATAACTCTAAAAATTGTGAAACCACTTCTGTTAATTTTCTAAAATCATGCTCTGTAACTTTGTGAAAGTAATTTTCTTCACTTCTGTACAAAAATGTTGCTTAATAAAACTTAGCCCTTTTTAAACCTTTTTAATTATTAAATGCATATCTCTGTAAAACAAAGTGATAAAATAAAAATTTCTTCACTAGAGGCCACCTGAGACCAGCACACACTCACTGCATAAGTCTCATGCATTTTCATGCATTTTTGGTTTTTATGCATTTTTGTATTTATCGTATACGCGTATTTTGAATAGAGGAAGAATACGTCGAAGAAGAAGAGGGTGAGTTTGTTGAAGACCAGGTTCAGGTGTTTGCGGACGAAGGCAAGTCAGCCCCTCCTTTGACCACTTTGATCCTATGTTTTATTGGGCTAAATGATTCTATTGCAAACATGCATACGTTAGCTAGTATTAATTTTAGTAAAAGAAATTATATAAATGTGGGAATGGTAGATATGACCAAATTGCGGCATAACCTACCTTGAAATATTGAATCCTTGCTGGTTGTAACCATAGGGTGCTCTTGGATACAATTATTGTGTTATTTGGGATTATGCTATGCTTATATTGCCGCTATATGCTTATATATTCGGTTAACGCCTTACAAACTACTCTTTTTGATAAATGTTATATGTGAAAAAGGTTATTTTGATGCTGCTGGACAGAATTTTAATGTGTGAGTATTGTGAATAGAAAATGGAGAAAACTTGTTTTTAGACTTGGGCGGCGAGTGGTGTACATATGGTAGTAGATGTGCACCGATAGGGGGAGCGTTCGCCCGGGTCGATTAAGGACCTCACTCTATGTCACCAACTAATAAAAACAGTACAAACCACATGTGCTAAGTATGGGCTGGCCTTAACCTATTAAGTTGTTTAGAGTTTAGCCTTGCATCTTGGTAGGCCGAAGAGTATGAGTTACCGGGTTTTGGTAACTTATCGGAACTTCCTATGGCTTGTGATTTGTTGAGATTGGTTAATGACATGTGGTATGTGATGATTTGAGCGGGCAGTCTGTCCAATACAACGGTGCCGTGCCTCGTGAGGGATTCCGGGTAGGGTTCCTTACGGCGCTAGGTTAAAGCGTGGGCCCGCTACCTAGTGGCGCTACTTTGCTAGTAGCGTGGGTAAAACACACATCGTGCTGGTGCAAGGCTAAACAATAAACAATGTAACGGTTTTGTTATGACCTCTAGATCACACTCAATGTGTAGAATGTAGTGATACCGACGGGTATCGGACAAACTAGAGCGAACCATATCGGTGGGCTTAAAAGTTGTACAAACTCTGCAGAGTCTAAAACTAATCGATTAGCCGTGCTCACGGTCATGAGCGGCATGGTGAAGTGTCATGAGTATAGTTTGTGATTTTGATAAACTCTTTGTGAACTTGAAAAATGGTTGGAATGTTTTGTTGGTGAACTTGGGTAAAGTTCGGTGAATGGTGATGATATGATGGTAAGTGGTGATGATCTACCTTGAGGGGTAGATGCGTGTTATTTATTCATTTACATTACAAGTTTTACTAACTCTATACTATTGTTAAAAAAAATTCCGTTGAGAAAATGTTGTGAACTAAAACTGGCATTTATGCAAATTAACCTATACACAGCTTATCCTTGAATAAGGCCAACATGTAGCATGCTAGGGTTGTCACCGACTTGCCAGTACATTAATTTGATTAATGTACTGATTTCTTGCTTTCTTTTACTTGTTTTTGGTTCAGACCCTGCTGCAGGTATTGACTGTTTGGATGAGGAGTTTGATGCAGCTTGTGATTTCCAGGATGGTTCTAACTAGGGATTTACCCTAGCCGGTTTGCCTATGGGCTTTTGGGTAGCACGCTTACCGTATGAACCAATATGTATGGCTTGTCGCCAAGTACTACTTAGAACTTATTAAGACTATTTATGCGTTATGCTTAGAACCACTTATAATTCGGATATCGTGCTTGAGATGAGTTATGTAAGACTATGTTGCATTCCTGGGCAACTAGTCCCACATGAGGATGGGTTTGAAATGGTTGAGATAACCGGGGAATATGCCTTTGTTGAGATCGAGTCTCTGGGGTACGCTTTTGGTTGCCACCATCGAGTGGTTGACGGGCGTATGACGTAGATGACTGGCGTGGCTATTCCAATGGTTATGTCTTCTATTTCATATCCGATGGCTTAGAGCCTTTGTAGTGCCCTCTTCAAGCCATGTTGGGGTCTGCGATGAGGTTGGGTGGTTACCGTAATTATTTGGGTTTAATTTGAGACTCCATCCATCCAGATATTTCGCGCTGACATGTCTCGGAGCATCGCACCACCTAGGCTTTGGGACGTCCTCACATATCAATTAGTATTACCTTGTACACTTTTTATTATATGCCTTAGAATTTTCTAGAAAAAATGAAGACATATTATTATCTAGAGAAAATGCAGGATAAAGCATACCATTCTATCAAGATAGAAAATAAGCAAGGATCAATGTATGACGAATGCACAGACAAAAAAAAAACTGGATCAAAATGTATAATTTAAATCCTACAAAGCTGATTTGTTGTTGAACTGCGTTTTAGGTCAACATGCTCACAGAGTATTGATAATTTGACAGACAAAAGTAATGCACTGTACTACTGGTTCAGTAGAATAATGTTTAAACTATATGTATTATCCAATAATAAAAAAAGAGTGTGGAAGATATACTATATCCAATGACCAAAAATACCCTTAGTATCTTTTGTCAGTTTTATAGATGCAATACAATGGCATCTGACTGATTAAGGAAATCAATCAAGTATTCCAGCATGCGACTTGACATAGAGAAAACGTGCAAGTACAGTAAATATTGAATGAAATTAGTTATTGTTATAAAAAATGATATTTGCTTAATAAAAATGGAGCAATGTAGGGATATAGGAAATAAACAAACTCACCGGGAGCCAGAAGGAAGCAATTAGAGCAATTATGGCAAGGAGTGAAATGCATAAGCAGGGAAGAAAATATGGAAACCTAAAAACATTGCATGTTAAAAATTAGTAGTGTAACAGAAGCAACCAATACAAAATAGATCTACAAAGAAGATGCTACCTCCCAAATATAGACTTCTCAGAGAATATGCTTGGATATTTATCTGCAGGCTGGTATAATAGAAGCAGAAGAAAAATTAGCATACAAGGTTTAGCATTCCCTCCGTTCTATATTATAAGACTTTCTGGTCTTGCCGATTCAATTATGTGCTAATGAATCTAGACACATATATATTGATACATGGATGAATCTATGCAAACCCAAAAAGTCTTATAATATGGAACAGATGGAATACTTTTTAGTAGAATTGTATGCCACCATAATAAAAACTATGAAACTACAGAGTTGTATGCCAACATAAAGAAAATGAAACTATTATACTTTACCCTCAGTGCAGCAATAGAACTATTTGAGTTATGACAAGTGCAATCATGATTGTATATGACAAGGGAACTCAAAACTTCATAAATAGCGCATTAAAGCCTTTTACTTTGTGAAATATGCAACTAGGGTTATTAGGGCCAGTAAATATCTTGACAAACTAATTACACAGATTTGGTTTCTTCAAATACTAAAATGAACTATTACCTGTGCAAGATAACCACCAATAGCTGGTCCCACAATAAGGCCTATGCCACGTGAGGAAGAAACCTGATGGATTAGCCAGCAATGGCAATCAGTGAACATTACATTGGGGCCTATCAAAGTTGGGAGACATCGAAGAAAAACATTCCGAAATAGTAATGGTCAACGATCTTACAAGGGATAGTGCAAGGTGGCTGTGTTCTTTTCGGCATGCTTCTGTAGCATAAGCCTGGAACACGGAAGTTAGTAAATATTGCTACAAGAACATGTATTGTAAATATTGCTACAAGAACATGGCTGAAAGTTTTAATAGCCAAAAGTGAAGCATTCTCATGTGTGCTTAGGTACCTTAATTGGACCAAGTATACCACACATCAACCCAAGAAGGCCTCTTGAGGTTAATGCCATCCAATAACTCGAGCTGAGTCCAAAGAGTGTATTGAAGATTATTCTGCAACAGATGAGAAAACATGCTCAAATTATCTGTGCCTTAGCAGAAATAGAGCCAACAAAAAGCTTATAGATAAGAGAGTATTGGATTCTCCATTTTATTTTAAAGAAGATCCTTACATTGAGATAAGGGTAGTCACAATTACTGGCTTCCTCCCGTGCTTATCAGCCACCATACCCCATATCACAGAGGAGAGTGTTCTTCCAAACATATATGACGCACCTTCATTAACAGCACCATAAGTTCACCCTGTTAGATAAGGCTGCTTTGCTTAGGCATATCCCCCACAGCATATGTCCTTACAAGCTACATTAAGTACTTAGTCAGATTGACACAAAAGAGGAAAAATGTTTCAAAGAAAACTCACCAACAAAACCAGCATAAAATCCAATATCTTCTTCTTCTTTAGCAATATGCAGGTCCCTTATCTACAAACAAAAACTACAATGTTGATAAAAGGGAATCAATTCAGGAAAATATTCAGCATTTACAATTCTGCCTTATGCTCAAAAGTTATGTTTCCAACAAACCTATACCTAATTATGAAACAGTTTCCATAGAACATTTCGGAGACATGTATTATTTAAGGAGAAAATGTTTAACCGATCACTGTAATGGAAGATATTAGATTGTGGCTCGTTTGGTGCCATAAAAAATGGAGGTGATATGTGTCCATATTTATAGTGTTTACTATTTGGCTCTTTCTTTGTTCAATAATCAATATATGAAATAAATACAATGTGACACCTTAGAGTACATATCAATAGAATAGAATATGGTTTAGTTTTTACAAACTACAGATCTAGCACAGCTGTTAAGTCCAAATGTAAAATCGATAATGATGATAGTAAGTAGTAAATCTCTTTTATGAAACATAATGTAATCATATTATCCCTATTGTTAATGCAGTTCTCTTGTCTGCTCGAGAAAAAAAAAACATTCTACACCTCTAAAGAGGAAAATAAGTAAAATTTCTCACCATAAAGTACAAGAACGGAAACAGAGACTGTATCGGCAGGGCTGCAGAGAGCAAGAGAGAAGAGGGAGAAATACTATTAGGTTCTAATCAACAAAAAAAATTATACTACAAGATATAAGATCAAAAAAAATCTGTGGTTAGTCTTTTTAAATAGAAAATCAGCTTCCTGGCCTAACAAAATGGGCATTCTCATCAGGTGGGCAACGGGAAAAACCATTTGAGTGAGCATCAATGTCACGTTAGAGAAATGCATGCCCAGTACTAATCGAATCTCCATAACCGAACTACTAGTGCCGAGTGCCAACACCATCATCTACTGATACATTCCTTTCTATAAACAAAAAAAGGCCGGATCATAGTCTAATAATTTCCAAAACAAAAACGAGACGGCTCAATAGAGAAAAAATACTTCGAGGAGGAGGAGGAGCGATCACGCACTGGAGGAGACGGTGACGAGCCAGATGAGGGAGAGCTCCGTGTAGGGGACCCCCTCCCTCCCCTCGTTCCTCCTGTCCACCCTGCAGCCGGGGCAGCTGGGGTGGAAGAAGGGGAGCGCCGCCCTCCCCAACAGCGGCGCGGCGGCCTCCCCGCTGCCGCTGCCGTCGCCGCCGCCGCCGCCACCTCGGCCCATCATCGCTGGCCCTCACCTCTCGCCTCCACAGCAGCACGGCTAGAAGCGCCGGAAGCTAGGCCCCCCGGGAAGCTTGGGGTAGCGGCGGGCGGGCGGGCGGGCGAAGGAGGGGGTGAGGAGGACGCGACGCGACGCGACTCACGATCGATCATTCAAGGCGGAGTAAAGAGGAAGCAAGTACGGCTTTGGCTTTTGGCATTGGCATCCCATTCCCGCCGCTACCGCGAATTGTTTTCCTTTCCGTCTTCTCCTTTGCATCGTCTCGCGTCGCCTCAGCTAGGCCAGTCTGCGCGTATAGTTTCACTTAACAGTTATCGAGACCGAAAACCGAAAACTAAATAACTGACTCAATGATAAAACTTTCTGGATTAATGATTCTGTTAAAAGCGATGTCACACCCTATTTAACATGCATGACATCTTCATAAAACATACATTAGGACTAACCTTAGACCGTGTTCTTGTGAGACAACTCACTCTTTTATATAAGGATTAGCATATGATTATTAATTATTATCTATAAAAATATAAAAATATATTAATATGATTTTTTAATTTTTTTGTAAAATACATCCTGCTTAACCGTTTAGGAAACATACGTGTGAAAAAAAAAATTTAGATTAGTTAACCCGAATAAAGAATATGCCTTTATGTGATATACGTACAGCACCATGCTACGCACTGCCACGTGTACGTGGTGGGTTTCGGACTTTTGGGTGTAATGGCGGAAAAAACACTGTACCCTCAAGTTTTTTTAAAAAAGGAAACGTTCAGGGTCGTTAGTTTCGGGGCCGCGTTGGGCTTACGTGTTTTTAACGTAAGTTATCCGACATAAAAAAATATAATAAATTAGTACATAATTAATTAATTGTTAAATGTAATAAAGTTAAATAAATTAATATAATACTTTAAAACAACTTCTCTATAAAAAATTTAAAAAAATATATATTTATAAATTTAAAAAGCGTAGGTACGAACAAGAGAATTTTCTTACCGTCGCTGCCGAACCTGGCCCGTTATTGTTGATGTAAGCTTATTTCCGTGGTGTGGTTTCAGGACGGATGGATTGGATTACTTAGGCCTGTTTGTTTCAAGTTTGGAAGCTGAATTATTAAGTTAGATTATTATAAACTGGATTACAATAAGATAAAGGAGAATAAGCTATAATTTATTTGTTTATCAGATTATTGGATAGACTAGATTACTGGTTTGTATGGCTAAAGTCTGGAATGCCCGGAGTAAACGGTGATAAGATTCGTAATTACTTCGAAATGTCAAAGGACATTGAGTCTTTAGCCAATCAATAATCTCAAAAAAGCACCTATGAAGGTGCTTATTAGATTATAGTAATCTAGCTTATAGATTATAGTAAATTGTCACAATAATTCATCTGTTTGTTTTAAATTATTCTTAATAATCCAAATTATAATAATCTTGAGCGAAAACAACGTAACCTTATTGGGGAGGAATATTTCTATCGAATTTAGGTCCAACTCACCTTACTGGGGAGGAATATTTCTATAGAATTTAGGTCCAACTCACCTAATGTGGATCGATTAAATCCACATAGACTGCACACACGCCATCAAGTAGCTCGGAGTTGCCATCCAACCCTATCTTGAAATTGTCGCCACCAAGGCCGTGTTTGTTTGGGGTGAGAAGGATGGTTAGTTATCCGACGTGAAAAACGTAGTGATAGATTAGTACATGATTAATTAGTTATTAATTATTAAAAATATAAAATAGATTAATATGACTTTTAAAACAACTTTTCTATAAAAAAATTATAAAAAATATACCATTTATTACTTCGGAAAGCGTGAGCGCGGAAAACAAGGGGCTAAGATAAGTTAGCCCCTATCCGAACGCAGCCCAAGTCTTTCTAAGGGCAAACTTTTGGTTCATGTGTTTAACGTTTGACCATCCGTCTTGTTTAAAAAATTTTAAAAAAGTTTTAATAAAACTAGTCAGACGTAAAGTATTATTTATAATTTATCATCTAATAAAAATAAAAATATTAATCATAAAAAAATTTAAATAAAATGAAGAGTCAAACATCGTATATAAAAGCTAAAGATTTATTTTTTCGATGGAGGAAGTAGTACTCAATACACCATCACTGTCACCTCCGACGTCCATATCCGTGAGCTACTCGTTGCCTCGCTGCTTATGGAATGGTCATTTCATTTTTGGTTTGGTATAAATGATTATTACGGTGGGTTGGGATGGGACGGACGGAGCCTTAATGTTAGAGCAAGTTCACTACCATAGTTAACTTAGTAGATCTAATTTATCTATAGTCAATCTAATAGTCAATTTATATAATAGCTATCTATAAAACATATACTACTATGTCTCACATATCGTGCACACTGTGTCTTGAAATTCGTATTGCAGATGACTAATTTGTAGTCCACTTCTCTTCTCTTCTCTTATCTTCTTAAAATATATTTATAGCTAAGTCATAGTATAGTCTGTTATTGTACCTGCTATTAGAGCAAATTCAATATATAGCCAATTGCTAGCTATAAATTCTCTATAGCCAACTTAATAATCAATTCATGCTATAGTCATATAGTATACAATTAATATCTGATCACACATGTCATACATACATGTGTATTGGAGTCTATGCTGCAGCTGGCTATAAATCTGTAGTCTGTCGCTCTTCTCTTATCTCTTTTATCATCTTAAAATACACTTACCTAGCTTATAATCTGTTATTATACCTGCTCTTAGCCCCGTTTGCGCCGATGGAGTGCTTGAGCTCGGTGTCAGGTGACACATGTACGAGGAGCACCTCTAGGGGAAGGAATAGATCATAGACTAGGATCGGGTTAGTTGTGGATGAGGTTGGGGTAAATTATTTGGCGCACAAAACATAGTAATAAATTAATATACAATTAACTATTAATTATAAAAAATATAAATAGATTAGTATGATATTTTAAAATAATTTTTCTATAAATTTTTTTAAAAAAATACACTGTTTAACGATTCAGAAAGCGTGCGTGTGGAAAATGAGTGAATCTAGATATATTAGCACAGTCCCAATGAAGAAACTAATATGGTTGCTATAGTATAAAAAATCATCCATATAAACTATTTTCTACAGGTTTCTTTGATTAATAATGATTTTCTCTTTCACTCTCCTAACTCTATATATTCTATCAATTATGAGCATGACACATGTCTTATAGAAACTAGTGGTTTATCCCCAATGATGAATTTATGGTTTTTTATGCATTCGGTGAAGAGAAGACTTGGTTTCTTCGTGAGAAAACCATTTCTAAGCTTTTCCCTCTCTTTCTTCGTTAATGATATTGTCATATCATCATTTTGCTTATATGGCGAGCTATAGAAACCATCATTAATACATCGTTAGGACTGTCCTTAGCTGGGGTGACGAACGCAGCCTAGAAAGTGATGTATCACCTGCTTATTTATTGGGCCTATTTATTAAGAAGTGATGTATCACCTATTTATTGGGCCTATTTATTAAGAAGTGATGTTGAAAGTTTAATTGTTGATTACTTTCATACATCGTTATTTAAATAAAGAAAATTTAATGTGCTTATTTTTTTACAATATATATTTATATGTTTATAAAATTAAGTGTTTTTACCGCCCAAGAACTTTTATTTAAATTGTCAGCCAGGGATGAAACATATATTTATACTTTTAGAAAATTCAAAGTATTCCAAATATTTGTTTTGTGAGGAGATATAATTTTTTCCTTGTTATAATAACATGGCCGGAGGCACGACCAAGCTAAACCAGACATCGGCAGCAGGTGAGGCGCAGCTCTGACGGATCGCGGGTGCAGAAATCTCAAAATTAACTTAAATTTAATATGAATATTTAAATTTTGACTTACGCAGCATAAGCGAAGCTTAAAGACGAGACTCTTTATTATTCAAAACAATTATTTTTACCCACCCCATATACAAATCAACCCAAAATCGCATAGATTAAAATACCCTTTACTTTTTTAAAATCGTAATACATTTGTACTTTCCTTTTTAAAATTCCAATACATTTTTTTATTTTACTAATCTTTAATACCATAATTGTTCTGAAATAAAGTTTTTTAAACGAATTAGGAAGCTAAATGAAGTCTTTTTAAAAGGCGTAGGTAGTTTAAACATATTTTTCCGTTACTTGTTTGCTTTTTGCCTGTGTTGGCTCCTTGTTTGCGGCGAAATTTTTTTTCCTCCACACGTCTGAGCTTGAGAATACATTAATTATTTCTCATAGGCCGAACAATTTGTTAAAGGGTTTAGATCAGTTTTTTCACGGCTCGACGAAGCCTACCGAGCGGCTTGCGAGCCGGCTCAGGCTCGGCTTAATTTGCAAACAAGCTATGGAGGTAGCTTGGGTTTGACTTGGTTAATTTTCGAGCCGAGCCGAGCCGAGCTCATGAGCCCGAGCTTTTTGTCCACCCCTACCACTACTTGCCAGCAACTAAAACTACTTTCGCATTAATAACGAGTATTTTAGTATTTTCTTCGTCCTATTATTCTTGCATTGAGATTATTGAAATATCTTCTTTTTGGTATAGAAGGAATATGATAAAGGAAAACTTGCCAAGTTTCTAAAATTCCAAAAACAACCTTTTCATTAACATTTTATACCTACCAATGATTATTTGTTTTTTGATAGCTATCTAATGATGTAGACGATGTAGACGATGAAATTAGAACTACAAAATTAAAAATCTATTTTATAAATACAAGAAGATAAAATTATATATATTTTTAATAAAAACACCGTTTAATTATTTAAAAAGGGTGCACGTGAAATCTAAGAATAGTCTAGGCTAAGAGCAGGTACAATAGCAGACTATAAGCCAACTATAAGCATATTTTAAAGAGATAAAAGGGAGTGAGAAGATAAGTGGACTATTAATTTGTAGCTAGCGGCAGTACGTGCTCCATTACACAGTGCGTTAATGATATATAAGACCATGTATTAATACGTTATAGATAACTATTATATAAATTAGCTATTAAATTGACTATAAATAAATTAGAGCCGATAGTTGGCTATACTATTTAACTTGCTCTAAGAACGCAGCATGCCATCAGTGTTGTCCAAGTGCCAAACTGCCCTGCACCACGGCCTGCTTCTCCGGGCCGGCCTGAATCTCACTCTAGCGTGGTCACAAGCCCAGGATCCCCTCCCCACCCCGATCGGCTAAAACCCTCGACCTCCTCGCGCTCCGCGCCGCGGTGGCCTCATCCACTGCCTCCTTCCTACCGACGCGGCTACGCCTAAACCCCCAGCTCCCCCTCTCCTCCCGTTCTCCCCTTCTCCCTCACCACAACCGCAGCAGCAGCAGCGAGAGGCCACGCGCCGCCGAAGCGCGCCGCCGTTATGGGGGCAGCACTCCTCCGGCCGTCGCCTACGCCGCCGCGCCTGCGCCACCTCCTCCGCCGCCTCCTCTCCACCGCCGCCGGGCCCTCCCGCCTGCTCCCGCTCCCCGCCGCCTCCGCGCGCCTCCTCGTCAGGCCGAGGTAAAAACCCTTCGCTCCCGACGTGTGCGGCTTTCGGGTTTTGGAGGGCGGGTTCTCTCGTTGGGGTGGTTGTTCTGGGGGTGCTGATTCTGGCGGCGTCGGTTGTTTTATTTTTTTTGGGGGTGCTCTGGCTCTCTAGGGTTGCGGCAGCGGCGGCCGTTGCTCCTCCTCCTCCTCTGCGGCGGAATGGGGTTGCGGTGAGGGCTTTCATGGCCTCCACGGCGGCGTCCGAGGCGATGCAGGAGAAGAGGGTGGCTGGGGAGTACACCGCTGCAAACGTCCAGGTGATTCTCTTTAGGGCCTCGTGCATTTCTCCTGCACAATGGGGGCTTCTGTGGGCTAAGAGATACTTAGAGGTTCAACGAGTTGGTGCATTTTCCCAGAACTTTAAGTGAAATGATTGTGCATAGCATATACAGAGATGTTCACAGAGGTGGGTGGGAGTGAAGGGTGTGCAAGTCCAAGCACACCTGTTTCATTCTGCAGCTTTGTAAGCGGCAGTTAAATTAATTGTCCAATTACCCTGGCAAGCATATACATGTTTTATCATCACATTTTCAATGCAGATATCTAGGTTTATTTGCATTTTTTTACGAATCAATTTGGTGTACTAAAATACTCATAGTTTAACAGGAACATTCCTTGTCTAGATGTTTGTTAATTGTTAGAGCAAATCGACAGAATTTACGCATTTACTTAATATGATGAATCCTTGAATAGATGGTTTTTCTTATGGAGTGTTCTATTTTTTTATGTTCAACTCTTATGACACCAGATTATCTGACTTTATGAGTTGTTTACCATTACATGCATGGAATATGTACGTTTATATGTCATGCAAATGGTTCTATCTTCTTTAGCACATATTGTGGATTCCATATTTCCATGGTGGTTCATGGAGCATAAGTTTGGTTTCCCTGGAGCAATATATACATTTATATGTGATGCAAATGGTTCATGGAGCATAGGGGGGTGGGGTGGGTTATGATTGTTACTGTTGTTTAAGTTTGCTATTATAACTTGGAATTAGTCCCTACCCCCCTGCATTTTGTTTAGAAAATGCACTTTACATTCAGTTTTCAAAGGACTCCTGATTTTTTTTATTGTACACTGTCTTCTGACTTGAGAAGCCAACAATAAATGAGTGGTCCAACAACCTTGTTAGTCATTGTACTTATGAACTAAGATTAATATTTAAATTTAATTATCTATTTGAAAGAAAATATTTCTTTGCAAAGAGAATAAACAAAGGGAAACAATTTGTATACCTACGCAGCTTTCGTCAAGACTTCTCCTATTCCTATGTGACACCATCATCTTTTCAATTAGGGGCTGTGCTTTTTAGGTTTATTTTGGTTGCATACTAAACTTTTATATTTTGTAGGTCTTAGAAGCATTAGATGGAGTTCGCACAAGGCCTGGTATGTACATTGGAAGCACAGGATCACGTGGATTGCATCATCTGGTATACTGAATGCAAAAGATCACTCTTCTATTTTTGGTCATACAAAGCATTCCATATTGTTCTTTTCTGATCATTGTTCTGATTGGTGTATCTCAGGTTTATGAAATATTGGATAATGCTGTGGATGAAGCTCAAGCAGGCTATGCCAATAAGATTAATGTTATCCTTCATGATGACAATTCAGTTAGTGTAACAGACAATGGTCGTGGGGTATGCAGTTCCTAAAATCTTATGAAGAAGTACTTCCTGTATGTCCAATGCATTTTTGTGGAAGTTTCGACAAACTTGTGTTACATGATAAACTTCATGTTTCATGCTATGGTATTTATGTTACTGTTGTAGTGAATAATCTAACTTATTGGAAATTAAGAAAAACTGAAAAAAATATGGAGGAATCATTTCACAATATATCATAGTTGCATGAAAGGTTAAATTTGTGCTGTTAACATATTCTGATGGTACCAAGCAGTGGATTACAATTATTCCTTTTTCATAATGTCTTTTCATAACTTAAATGGGCAACATCAACATTCATGTGAACGAAAGAAGGACCTTGAGTATATTTGTTTCACATAGGTACATTTTACAAAATAATATATCTAATTACTAATAACATTAGCGCACATAGATCTAGCAATATAGCAAAGCTATAAAATTATCATCTGCTTGATGGGTTTGATCAGTCGGCTTTTCTATGCCACAAGTTTGTTACTTACTAAAATTTTGACAATTTAGTCCTTTTTGAAAACTTATTTTACAAATAGACCCCTAGAAAAACTTATTCTAGTAATAAACCTTTTCACAGTGTCAACGTTACTGGCTCCGAGGTTGAATAGGAGGGCATCAACAATGTTGGCACCGCCCTACTGCCACGTTCACGGAAGCGGTCAATGCGGTTGTTGACATGGCTGGAGGACGACGCCAATGTCGTCTGACGTCGCAGGGATGGTGCCAGCGTCATTGTAGGCGCGCCGGCTCCCCACCCCCACCCCGACCCCTATTTCTCCATTCTCTTATGAGTTCATACTGTTTATGCTCTCACCCTCTCTTTCCTCCCTTACCTTCCCCCCTCAAATCCTCTCCATTTGGACGCCTTCTCTACAGGATTTTTTGGTGGAATTGAAGAGGAAGGTAAACTCCACCAAAAAAAGGGGAACGGTGGAGTTTACCTTCCTCTTCGATTCCATCAAAAAATCCTACAGAAAACACTTGCAAATGGAGAGGATTTGAGGGGAAAGGTGAAGGAGGAAAGGGCGGGAGGAGAGAACTGGAGAAAGAACTGAGAGAAGAAGGGTTGGGGTGGGGGGCCGGCGCGCCTAAGTCCCCCCAGAGGACGGCACCAATGATGCTGGCGCCGTCCTTCGGCCACATCAGCAACCACATTGACCCCAGTTGCATACGTGGCAGGAGGGCGGTGCCAACATCGTTGGCGCCCTCCTATTCAACTGCGGCACCAATTACATTGGCGCCATGAAAAGTCCATTCCTAGATTAAGTTTTACTAGGGGTCTATTAAGTTTTCAAAAAGGACCAAAATGTCAAAATTCCGGTTGTTATTTATCAGCTGCTACATGGCTGTTGCATATTAGTCATCACCTGGTGGATGGTCTAGCCACTGTTATTGGTTACTTTCATTGTGGTTCGTAGGTGTTTACATTTGTAATCATATATTATCATTGCATATATATATATATATATATATATATATCTGTATGATAAAGCCCTACCAGTTTATCCCTCAATAGTACATAGGACCCGACTGCTGGGTTAGCTTTGATGTTTCATATGGTTGTCCACTTCTTCTGAATCAAACAATCGATAGTTCTAAATCCGGTTTAGTTTCCATGGTCCTTTGAGGGGATCAGGAGAGTTCATAATAAGCTAATTCGCTACGAAGGCTGCAAAAAAGAGGTGGGGAAGGTGGGCATGTTGACATGTTTTTTAACATTATGTAGCTTCAGTCCATTTTGTGTAGTTTCGTTGATTGAATAACTATGCTATTTGTTTGGAATTTATATTTTGAACTTGATTGCTTCCTGGAAGTTGCATATCACACTTTTGAGTAGTCAATGTGCAACTTCTTTAACTGGTTACTCTTTGTGGATATCTATCCATTGTTTTATTGACGTACTGTTTAAACCTATGCATACTGCACAGATCCCTACAGATATACACCCCCAGACGAAGAAATCTTGCGTGGAAACTGTCCTAACGGTACTGTTCTTTTTTTTTTTTGTTCTACTCCCTTTTGATCCTAGGAACAGTATTATATTGTTTATCTATTTTTCAACCATCTTTGTCCCAAATCAATGAATCCATTTGACACTTCACTTTGAAGGAAGCATGAAATATGACTTGCTATTTCATGGTTATTTAGGTGGAGTCCAAACATTGATACTAAGACCTGTTTCTGTTAACAATGTGCTGTTGCCATGTGCATGTCCAGATTTTTTAAAAGCACGAGTTGGGATGTTCTTTTGTTACCTTGTAAGATGTCACTGATGATATTTCCGTGCAGACCTGTTAATTCCCTACCTCTAAAAAATAAATATGTGTGACATTGTTTATCCATTTGGCAACCCTAAGTAATAATACCTAGTGTTCAACACGTTGGATGACAATTTTCTAAATATTTTTTAACCATGCAGTTAATGCACGCTGGTGGTAAATTTGGAGGCTCAAAGAGTGGCTACAGTGTTTCTGGAGGATTGCATGGTGTTGGCCTATCAGTTGTTAATGCTTTGTCAGAGGTTCTTGCTTTCACCTTTATTTACTTATTATTCTAAAAATTCTTCATAAAATGAAAAAGTATCTTTACAAAAGTTGCTTAAGAGAACCTTCCAACCTTCCAGTTTTGGGACAAAAACAATAAATAATACTCCCATGCCTTTTTTTTCCCAAAAAAATTGGGACTTTACCATGAGCTTACATTGATGATTTGTTTTCGATGTTACTTGTGCTTGCTTGTAATTGTCATGATATCATAATGTCAGGCACTGGAAGTTACTGTTTGGCGTGACGGAAAAGAATACCGTCAAAATTATTCACGTGGAAAGGCAATCACAACGCTAACTAGTAGGATATTGTCTGATGAATCAAGTTCTCGTCAAGGCACGTGCATCAGATTTTGGCCTGATAAGCATAGTATGCTTCTATTCTTACAGATTTTTGTAGTGGTATAATTACTGTTATGTACCCCAGTGTGTAATTATTGTTCTTGATGTAGTTTTTACCACCACAATTGACTTTGACTTCAATATGATATCTGGTCGCATCCGGGAACTTGCCTTTCTAAATCCTGAGGTATAAATTGCATTGTTTTATATTCCTTGTTTTGCTTCGAAGATATCACTGAACAATCATTAAATTTTATAATTTGTTTATCGGCCAGCTAATTCTTGAATCATGATTGCTCTGTCAGAATATTTGATATTTTAAATGTTATTTTTAGCCTCTGTTCTACCCTTGGCTAAAAACCAGATTAAGCACTTGGGAGCTAGGATTCCCATGTCCACACTGCCAGGGAGGCAGTGACACAAATTATGTTTAATTCTGTGTTTCATTATCAATAAAAAAATAAATAGAAGGTACTATCTTGTAATTGTTGGGAAGTGATCATTTTCCATTTTATTCACAATCAAAATGATCATGCTATATGTAGTTTGTTCTTCTCTCCATTGACTTAATGTCAACACATACTTATCTGATATATGGGAGTCCACAACACTGATATTGATCATAAAACTATCAAGCCAAGTTAACCAACATATTTAAAACATTGCTATGATGGAAACTCTTAGTTAAGATTTGACCGAGAACCTCTCACTTTGAATTGTTCCTTTTCATATATTGGTGCTGTCCTGCTGTTACGACCACCTTAATCTAACTTCAATGTTTACTTGTATTTTTTTCTCTGTAAAATCTTTATACATCCATTTAAAATTCTGGAAAGCTACCACCTGGCAGTTTGGTTTCAACATCCTTATGTCTCTTTTTTAATGTTAATTTGTATACACAACATATCTCAGCTGTAAATATTTGATATTCTTAAAGTATACTGCTGGTTGATTTGATATTGTTCTCTCAATGCCAGCTGACAATAACATTGACAAAGGAAGGACAGGACTCACAGGTTCAACACAATGAATACTGTTATGCTGGCGGTCTGGTTGAGTATGTTAAATGGTTGAATACTGACAAGGTCTGACCTGTACTATTGGAAGCATGTTCATTCAGCTCCATTTCAGCTATTTTCTTTTTCAACATAGAAAATGGTTCATATCTCCTACATGAATGGGCTTATTTGATCGTTTTGAATTGACTTATTTGATCTTTCTGAACCAACCAATGAAAATATTAGGTTTAGCTTTACTTCTTTCTTTTCTTTGTTTCAACAAGTAACTAAAATAGAGCAATACACATTCTAGTTAACAGTGATGTTGGGAAACATTTACTGATGCAAATGGATTATTGACCTGCAGGTACCCATCGATCCACACTATCTTATTTGGTTTACAATTTTTTTACCCAATAAAAAGTGCACTTTTAGTTGAATGGTGTGGCGATGTGGTTTAATGGGTGCCCATGACTGGGGAACCTTGCATGCCTAACCAACACCTGTCATACTGATGCTAATCTAGAAATGAAATGCAGAATGTATGCTATGTTTGCTTGTTTCTTTGGACAAAGTTCACAGTTGAATTAGATTGTATGCTTATAGGCTGACTCTAATGCTTGCTGTTTATGTTTACGAGACTAGCTAAATGGCTATGCTTTGCTGCGGATTAAAATAAATTATATATGTGCTATTATTGGTGGGAGCAAATTAGATGTATTTGCATAATAAACTTGTAGTAGTAGTTTTTTGTAATATTAAAGTACATGAAAGAGTAGTTAGTAAAAAGCATAAAGGACTAAAGGATTAGTTGGTAAAATAAAATACTTCACTCTACGGAGTTGGTGGGGGTGGGTGGCAGATTCATTGCCACCACCTCTTCTTTGGTTACTAGCAGTGTGCCCATGTGTTGCAACGGGATGAGTTAACGAATCCATTCATGATCGATTCTGTCCTAATTTTTCTTATCCTATTTTTTTCTTCCGATGGGGCTCTTTTTATTAATGTTCATAGCCCCATCAGCTCTGGACTTATAGAGTAAATCGGAGGTTACTTGGTTTTTGCCAAAGAAAACTCTAATATAGAAAAGGTTCGGCATACTACTCCCTCTGGTTTGAAAATAATTTTGTTTTGGAAGGACATGGTCTCAAAAAACAACTTTGACCACTATTTTCGTTGCAATATATATAGAAATAATAAAAAAAATATAAGATAGTGTTGATCTGTATATATGGTCTCCATATTTTGAAACAAAATATTTTAAATTTTTTTCATAGTAAAAGTTCAAAAAACATGACCAGTTTGTGCAAAACGACATATATTATAGAACCATAGGTGTATTTGTGTCACTCACCTCCAAACTGTTGTTTGCTCTCACAATAGCAGTTTGACCATCTACAAATAAAAACGAAAAGCACTACATTAATGTTTTTACTATATTCATGCAAAGGTGGTGGTGAGTAGTAGAGTTTGTACTTTTGGGTGGACACCCTCAGAGTTATAGGTTTTGTACTGTAGAATAAAAATAGAAGGGGATGTTAGGCGTGGGATAGTCTTTTCTGAATTAGGTATATGTAGAGCTTTTTTTTTTTAGAAAATTGTGGCAGACTCATCCACCACCTTTGGGTTCTTTTGTATAGTAGAGATATTTTCCTATCATGTGAATTTCTTTATTATTCCTTTGAAGAAATTCTCATCAATCTACCTAAAAAATTCTAGAGCAATAGAATACATATTAATATTATGTACCGCATAGTCCACACCTGCATCTATCAATGTATGATGCATTTATAATGTTATCCAGCAGCTACCCTAATACTTTTGTTTGGTCATGTTTTCTTTCCTAGAAACCCCTTCATGATCCAATTGCATTCAGAAGAGAAATGGATGGAATAACGCTTGATGTTTCCCTTCAATGGTAAAATGTACTTCCTTGGCTGGACTTTTTGGGAAAAAAAGATAACAAGTCTTAATATCATGTTCCTTCATGATCTGTTTGGCCATGTTCTAGCTGGTAGCAGTAGTTTATCTGTAATTTGGTTGAACATATTGATACTTTGTTGGCTGTCTTGTCTATTTTATAAACCAGATCCTTGATTGAAAGTTGTTTACTGTGTTTTCTACTGTAGTACCTCTAGAGGCTCTAAAAGGAATGACCTTAGAACGCCTGAATTTATTGACAATTTCTGAATGATCACAAGTTATGATAGACTACTCACTTGCTATTTTTTAAAAAGAAATTTAGTGGGATGGAGTCATTAGCCTAAACCTATCTTTCGAACAAATTTTATGTGCTAAAGATAACTTAAAAGTATTATTTTTGTCCATTTTCCTGTTACCTTGCATTTTTTTATGTTATTATTCCCTTCCGTGCTGTAAACTAGTGTTTATTTATCAACTCTGTAGAGTTTATTGAATTTTATCAAGACATTGAAGGGCTATAAATGCATTGGCACATAAAGCTAAAAGTTTTTTAATAAGCAAAATCAATATGCACTTTATAAGTTAATTGATACCCTGCAAATTATTGTGTGGAAGTTCCACTCGGTCCAAACTGTTGAAATTTCACCCAGCATCTAGCAAGTGGAAATAAATGATAATCATCATTCTACATACAAAGAGGCAAAGAACGTTTACAAATGATGGTTGTAGTACCTTTAGTTATTACCATACAAGTTTAGGCTTTGTAAATTTCATAAAGGATGGCCCACGGTCCATATCCAAAGGGCATGTGATGTTGTATTTCAGTTCTGTTTTATTCGCTTTCCACTTCTATCTTCCTTCTAGATCTCATTGAATAGCAACTAGGTTAGAAAATTTGTGCCTTATTCTGAAACAGAAAATGTCACCATTTACAGGTGCTCTGATTCATACTCTGATACAGTCCTAGGATATGCAAACAGTATCCGTACTATTGATGGTGGTACTCATATTGATGGGCTGAAGGCTTCGTTGACAAGAACAATTAATAACCTTGCAAAGAAGTCGAAGGCTATTAAGGTGATTCGTTACATACTATTACTTTTGTCCTGTCCTACTCACTTGCATTGTCGAATGCTTAAAGTAAGGACTTTGGAAACTATATTTTGGAAAATTCTATTATTTTGCATATTGAATACTTTTCATCTGGTCAAATGGAATCTTGAATTAATATACCTTTTTTTTTGTAGGATAAAGATATTAGCTTGAGTGGGGAGCATGTAAGAGAAGGAATGACCTGCATTATTTCAGTTAAGGTCCCTAATCCAGAGTTTGAAGGACAGACAAAGGTAACCACTTACTGACACAGAAAATTGTGCAGAAGGACGCAGTACCTTTTGTCTGTTGGTCCTGATGATTTGTCAAATTTTGTTTCTTTCGTCTTTTTACAGACGAGGTTGGGAAATCCAGAAGTCCGAAGAATAGTTGAACAATCTGTTCAAGAAAATTTAACCGAGTACTTAGAGTTACATCCAGATGTTTTGGATTTGATTCTGTCAAAGTCGCTTAATGCTCTCAAGGTACATAATCCGTAATAAATAATAACTCAAATGGTTTATCATGCTTCCTTTTGAACAGTCAAGATCGAGTCTGCCATATGTACTTTGATAAGACTCTGATTGACAGTGTAGGATAGGACATTTCTTATTCTATTTTCTCTTCCCAGGAGTTCATAAATTGTAACTCTAATTCAATACATGGCATATGCTTCTGTTGCAGGCTGCATTGGCAGCTAAGCGAGCTAGAGAATTAGTGAGGACAAAAAGTGTATTGAAATCTTCATCACTTCCTGGGAAATTAGCTGACTGTGCATCTACTAATCCTGAAGAATCTGGTGAGTTCCCCTTGTAACATGAAATCCTTTCATCATAAGTGGCTCAAGTTCATTTGAATTTTATGAATACTGTCTTGGCTGGCTCTTATGATTTGACTGCTATATACCTGGTGCTCCACTCTTTCTTTTAAATATATACCTGACAAATGTAGTGCATATTTTTGTTTAAATTGTCGTGTATGCTAGTATCTCACCTTTTTCTACACTTCAACCTTTGCTTATCACACATGAATTCAGAAATCTTCATAGTTGAAGGTGATTCAGCTGGGGGTAGCGCAAAACAAGGACGTGATAGGAAATTTCAGGTATACCATTTTCTTTGCCAGCCTAGTGATGCTAATGTGCATCGAATGATTCTGCACTAGAGAATTGCAATATTCATGATATAGCCAAGAGTAGGTCTTTATAGTTATCTAGGCTGTGTCGTTTGACTCTCTCAGATGGAATAAGTTTCGCTCCAATAATTCTATTTTGCATAACTATCGGTATTACTGATCATCTGTTACATTGATCATTGCTCATCTATTGGTGGTTTTTGCCCGCCCTTCCATAGTGCCTAGAATATACATGCATTCTTCTTAAAAGAATAATCTCTCATTCCATCAATTTATGCTTTTGAACTCTAAAGATGTTAAGAGGCTTAGAGCATGTCTTATACTAGCCCTGCCGTCAAGTATATATATATTTATGGTAATTCATCCTTCTATTCATAAGTAGTTATGCTTAATGTTGGAATAAACAAAATATTATTAACGACCATACAATTTTTTATGAACAGACAATATATTATTTACTCATTATTTTATTACACAATTGAAAGCTGCCTGGTTGTAAGGTAATCTTTGTGCGTTCTTTTTTCTGCTAACATAACGTGCATGAAACTAGGGAGACCACCGTGCGCCCTCACCCTCCTGTCATCATTCTTTTGTATACAAAACAATCCATTTCTAGGTTCAGGTTCAACATGGATACCTGCCCTAGGAGCTAAGGTCCTGTTTAGCTGAGCTATAGCACCAGTTTTGGATGCTAGAAGCTGGCTTAGGGGGAAACTAGACTCCACAAAAATTTGGGATTTGGTCTGCTTAAATTTGAACTCTCCAAAGTCAATTCCTTTAATCATTTTTCCTGTCAGCTCCTCCCTCAATCCCATTCCTTGCCACCTCACCTTATGATAGCCTCCAATGGCCCTCTGCTGACCCCATCTCCACCATGGTTAGACAATGCCATGAGCGAGCATCTTGCGACATTACTTCTCCAACTCATCCTTTTGCAGCTGTGGGTGCCGGTAAGGTCTGAATGCCACTAGTGCTGCCCATTCAAGTGGATGCAAGTCACGTGGAGGTTGTAATCCGGCTGGCTTGGCGAAGATGTCCTCAAATTCTGCCAGCAGACAAAGCAGAGCAACATGGAATGCACGGTTCGGTTGTCTGCCATGCCGTGCACAGGTTGTTGGAGTCCCAAAGGACTGGCCCCAAAGTGCATAGCTGCTGAGCCCCCAGGACGATGTCTACCGCTCATAGGTCAAGGGTGAAGCAGTCCATGACTCCACATTGAACACCTTGCCCTCAATGTACAGTCGCGCCACATGGCCAGACCAGTTCCAAGCCAAGTGTGCACAAAATTGTGTGTAGAGACTGAGTTGACGAGCGTTGCCACCTGCTCCCTGGTGATCCACACCCGTAGGCGCATGGTGCGAGCACCACCCATGCCGTAGAGTGTGTGGAGAGTAATGCATGGGTCTGGCTCTTCCGCCGCTTCCATGCCCTTGTTCGTGTCCTCTTGCTGAATCACCGTACTTGTTGTAGAAAAGGCGAGCACATTTGTGCCCACGGACAAACTTCTCGTTGCAATTGTAGCACAACCCCTGCTTGTGCCATTCCTCCAGGTGCGCTCCTGGTGTCATGCCTGGTGTTGCTGCCATGGTCGGTATGGCCACCATGCCAGCTCCGCCCCGGGTTAATGGTTTGTTGAATGTGCACCACCCCGCCCACTTGCTTCACTGTGTCCTTCTCATAGGCCTGTGCCAGGCTCACGGCTTCCTGCAAGTCATCTAATTTCTGGAGCTCCACATCAACACGGATGTATTCCTGCAAGCCAGCTTTAAACAGCTGCTCCTGTTGTCATTCAAACAGCGGGTCTGTCTGCATCAATCCCTTGAGCTCGCTCAATGGATTGCTGTGAATTGGTGGCCCAAGACGGAAGTGTCATAGCTCCTTGAAGGTATCCCAGTCCAGCACTACTCTGTTCTGTTTATAATGAAAGTACCGCTCTTGTGCTGCTCCGGTCAAGCGGTAGTTTGCCAGCCAGACAGTCTGTCATCCATGCGCTGATTGCGAAAGAATTGCTCGCAGTGATTCAACCACGAGAGTGTTTTCCTTGCTGTCGAGTTTGGGAACTCGAGCTTGTAGCACATAACGCCACTTCCCCCAGCGGGGTCAGGCGGGTGCCTATTGCCCTGTTGCTGCTGTGGGTTCACTGGATGCACTAGAAACCCTCGTAAGCGTGGCACCCCCTTGTCACACCAGGTTGAACTGGGGTTCATGCTTCCCTGGAGCTGCTTGAGCTTGTGACCCTTGTGGTGGCTACTACTAACATGTGGCTTAGGTCGGTGACGTTGCTCTTGGATGCGAGTGAAGTGATGCTAGTGATCAATGTTGTGATGTCCTGTTGAAGTTGGGTCATCACGTCGGTAGGTGTGGTGGCCATAGTAGCGGCGGCGGCTACCGCTGCCGAGCTCTCGTTATTGGCTGCTGTCACCATATGCTCTGATACCAAGTCTGACCATGATATCCACAATCTCCTGTCCCCTTATATTCTTCCATGCAAGTGACTGGATCCATTCCCCTTTCCTCTTGGTTTGTGCACACCTTGATCGATGGTGGTGCAGGCGGGCAGAAGTGTTCCATGAACACCTGTTGCCTGACACCTGATCAGAGCTGAGCTGTTTAAGCTACCTGGAGCCCTGGACCGAGCTTTGATCTCTTTCATTTTGGGGTGTACACTTGCTTCAATTTCTAGGCTGTTGCGATGAACCGAACCATTTGGCTGGGGAGCCCTGGCTCAGGCTTAGAAGCTGGAAATTGGATCTTGGTCAAATAAAATAGTATTTGTGCTGCTTTTATCAAATGGATGCTCTCTTATCAGTCCATCAAAATCAGTATTCCTTCCTGTTCAAATAAGTGAATCAGTATTCCTCCAATTCTTCTCGGTTCAAAGCTGCTGCTATCTAGTTTTAAACAGCAGAATCTTAGATATGGATTTAGTTTGTCGCTAATAATCTCAGTTCTTCGTGCGTAGTTCTCCGGCTGGAGTTAGCACATAATTAAGTTACCAAGAATCTAAGTAAACACCCTGCATAGTTGTCCAGCATGAGTTGGCACATAATTGTCAAGAGCACGTGCAGTCTTTTTGAGCTGTTATTGTGCATTGTGAGATGAGAGCTCATATGTAGTCATAATTTATTTCTATATCAAGCATGTTCAGACTTGCATGCCATATTTACGTCATTCACTTAGATCTAATTACCTTCAAAAATGGATGCAGGCTATTTTGCCTCTAAGAGGCAAAATTCTTAATATTGAAAGGAAAGATGAGGCAGCCTTGTACAAAAGTGAAGAGATCCAAAATCTAATTGTTGCTCTTGGGTTAGGAGTAAAGGTGCATTCTTTTTTTTTATCTAAACTTCTACTATTCCCTCCATATTTTAATAGATGAAGCTGTTGACTTTTGCCACACGTTTGACCATTCACCTTATTCGAAAAACATATGTAATTATCAATTATTTTATTGTGATTGGATTTATTAATAAATGTATCTTAATTAGAACTTACATTTTCGCATATTTGCACAATTTTTTGAATAAGAACTTAAGAAGAATTGTCAAACGTGTACCCAAAAGTCAATGTCACCATCTATTAAAATATGGAGGGGTTATTATTGTTTTCTTCTCTAATATTTTCTTTTAGGGCGAGGATTTTAACAAGGAAGCTCTTCGGTATCATAAGATAGTTATACTCACTGATGCTGATGTAGATGGTGCACATATCCGGACTCTTCTCCTTACTTTCTTCTTTAGATATCAGGTACCTCTACCCTCTTTTTGGTATTGATCAAACCTGAGTTATGGCTCATCTGTTACAATTCAAATACAATCTTCTATGAGTTTCCCTGTGTATTTTGACTCTTGTACAACTAAGGCTTGACAATGGATTGAGTCGTGGTTTGGATACAATCAGTTTCAATTGGTGGGAGGTTAGCTGTTTATAACAATCTCAGTTTGGATGGGGTTAGTTATGAGCCTTGTCATGTTACCATTTTCTTTACAAGACTATGTTAACAGTTCAACTACCCTATGTTATGTTCTCTAAGTGCCAACGGTCCATACATAAGATGGCAAATGCTTATACTGTTAACAATAAAAAGCATATCTCCCATTCTCATACTACTATTTTTGCAGAAAGCACTATTTGATGAAGGTTGCATTTATGTTGGTGTGCCTCCTCTTTACAAGGTTTGGTTGTGATTGCAGCACTAGTCCTTCAAATTTGGACTGAAGATCTGGCCTTAAGTTAGTTGTTGATCTTTATCTTCTGGTGTTAGGTTGAACGTGGGAAACAAGTGCATTACTGCTATGATGATGCCGATCTTAAAGAGCTAGTTAACACCTTCCCAACGAATGCTTCTTATCATATCCAAAGGTTTAAAGGTACAGACTTTTAAGCCAATCAATTAATGAGTACCAATGAACTTTGAAAAAAATCTGACAACACATCGAAGTCGTGTCTTATACGTTCGGGTATTTGTTATCCCCAAGACTATTTGTTCATGCTGTTTTATAAGCCATTGTGTTGAGCCATCTCAATTGGCTATATTTTGCCAACTTTATATTTTGTTCTTTTGAATTATCCAGTGAAGAACTCATGTGACCATAAGACCTGGCAATATATCACTTTGCTTAGGTTGAAATGTTATACTGTAGAGTTTTCTGACAATTCTTAAGTTCTCTGTATGGTTATTTTCTTATCTATTTTCTGTGATTTTCTGATTTAATGCAGTATCCATATTTGATTGGTATCCTTCTTAACACTTTATTAAAATGCACTTTGATCTTTCCTACCTCCATCTCCAGTCAATACTAATCCTACCATCTACCCCATGCATGCCTTTGTGCACAAACATTTCTAGAAAATGCATAAATGCCATTATTACTGCTGAAAGCCCCTTGTTCATGTACTCTGCCTGATCTCCACTTCTACCGTTCTAATTTTCCTTCTATCAATGTATCTTATGCAATGTGAACCTTTTTCATCTGCATAACTACCTTTATGGTTCTTGTACATTTTGCATTTCATAACTCTCTCTAAAAATCTACTTTATACTGCCATACATCCTATGTAATGTGTAATTGAAATGTACACTGAGCCAACAACATGCATGTACTGCTACATTGACTCCTGTGCTTAACTGCTAAAGTTCATAACGGAGCTGCTGTTTGTGCTCAGTTTTTGTGTCGTGAACTGATACAGGCATGTGAAATTGTTACTCCTTCTGTTCTGCATTATAAGACTTTCTGGTCTTCTCTAGATTTATAAGGATACCAATGAATCTGGATAGATATATAAAACATATGAATTGATCCATAAATGAATCTAAACAAAAGTAGAAAGTCTTATAATATAAAATGGAGGGAGTACTAAATACTTCCTCTGTCCCACAATACTTAACTTAGACATCTTTCTAAGTTGTTTATCATATACTAAGGTTTGAGAAGAAAACTCTATAATATCCCTTATTACATATTTGTATGGTTATGAGTTATGATTTAGTTAGGGGTATAATAGGGATAAATTTGAATGAGATGTGATTGATGAGACAAGTAGTAACTCTAGGATGACAACTATTTTGGATAAATGTTGAATTCTGGAAAGACAAGTATTTGGGAACGGAGGTAGTATAGTTTGTACAATCTTGTATACTAAGCACCTTTTTTTTTTGTTACATATCCATAGATTCATCCAATTGTCTTGTTTCAACAGTAGATATTATTTACCTTGCGTCCTCTCTGGTGTCTAAATAGGTCTGGGTGAGATGATGCCGGCACAATTATGGGAGACAACAATGGACCCTGAGAGGAGGCTGTTGAAGCAGCTAAAGGTTGAAGATGCAGCTGAGGCCAACGTCGTGTTCTCATCTCTTATGGGTACCCGGGTAAGCAACTAAAGAAGTTTACTAAATTCAAAATGATATCGACTTATTATACTCTCGCTTTAGCATCAAAACCTTTTTTTCTCAGGTTGATGTTAGGAAACAACTAATCCAGAATGCTGCAAGCATGGTCAACCTAGAGCACCTTGATATTTGAGTGCATTCGCAAAGGCCGACAGTCACTGTATGTTATAGGAGATTACCTGCTGTTCCAATCCCCTCCGACAGGAATCAAGCGTAGCAAACTCCAATTCCTTGCCAACATTGTTTTGGCGCTAGTTTAGCAGTAAATGTAGGCTAGGGAAGTAAAAGAAATGATGTTATGGGGGTAAATTCCTTGCCAGGGCAGCTGTCTATCCCCTACCACATTACAATCACTGCCTAATCCATTTTGGCCATCGATGCAGTGTAATACGTAATCCCCTGACACTTGAAATTGCTACTCCAATTTTTATATGACGTCGTTAATTAACTTTTGAACTGTTTGTTTTATTCAAAATTTTTATCCAAATATGTAAAATATAATCCCTACTTAAAGTAACTATAATAATAAATCATATTATAACAACATAATTAATAATTATATAATTTTTTTAATAAGATGAATGGCTAAACATTGATCTAAAAGTTAATCATATCCTATAAAAATCAATATAATTAATAATTATATAAATTTTTAAATAAGATAAATAGTTTATCTAAAAGTAAAAAAAGTAAAAGTCAATCGTATCGTATAAAAAAAATAAAGAATATGGAGAGTACTAGTGTAAGAATACGTTTAAAGGTAAAACCCAGTATTACTTTTCTCTTATTCACGTACTTTTATAAACGTACATATAAAGATAGGATTGGGTATTTTTTTTATTACTATAACATATATTTTTATTCTTTTTCTTTCATTTTAATCTATCTCATGCAACAAAATTTCTTAAATAAATATGAAAAGTCGATTCTAAACTATTGGCATGCATTTTATTTACTCAGGTAGCAACATAGAGAGTCAACTAACATTAGCGTTGTACATGTTGTAAGGATTAGTTAGTGATGTTTCTTTCTTGCGCCTGTAATTTTGTTTACATTTTGCAGCTAAGTTTCTAGACAGCTTCCTTTGCCAAAGGAAAAGAAGTCCGTCTCGTGGGATGAGCTACCGCGGCCAGCTCTCGCGTCAACGCGTGGTTCTTTGCATGCTTGCTTCCTTGCGTTACCCGTTTCTGCATTTCCGCTTGTGCGCTGCTGCGTGTGCTCGCTCCTCGTTGAATTTGAATGCAAGTGCTTGGAGTTGGAAACACGGAGGCTTCTCTGCAGCTAAGTCGGCAACAATTTGCTCAAGCAAAATGAGATCAAATCAGATAGGTCATTAGCACATGATTTACTTCAAACTTGAAAAGATAATTTGTGGTTTGAAAGTAAATTTTCTTTAGGAAATATTCGCAAAAACATAATTACTCGATCGTGCGTTTGACTATGTTTCACGTGAACAAATTGATTCAGCCCATTTTAGCTCCAAAGAACTTGCCCAGTTGCCTGAGGTCTTTCTTACAGTTCGGTTGGAAGTTGAACAAGGTAATTAATTTTGATTTCTACGGAACATAATTACTATATGAAATTTTCCTGTAAAGTTTTCATTACAGCAGCATTGTGAGCCTGTGCAAATTTTACGTCACATTCAACTGTTCTTTTAGTTATACTAAGGATAGCTAGTTAGACCGTACCACTGACTTTCTAGTTTTATCTAAATTCATCCATCGATAAATGTATATAATTTATATATATGTCTGAATTCATTAGCATCTATATAAATTTAGACAAAACTATAAAGTCTTACATTATGAAATGGAGCGAGTAGTATAAAATCAGGGGGTGAATCTAGACTAGCAAATCGCTAGTGTATCTTTATTACACCATGAGTCGATATCACGTATAAACAACCTATGGATAATAATAAATTGATTAAATTTTATAGAACACATCGTAGTATTATAGTTCGAGTTGCATAAAACCATACTATTTTTTACATTTAGCACATAACCCTGGATATTATAGTGCTAATGTTTCACAAAATCACACTGCTAAATAATTTAACTTAATAATTTAATGCAATGTAAAATAATTAAATTAGGTGACTACGACATTTATATGATGGATTATACAAATACATAAATTTTAGATATAAGCTAAGGATTCATATGTATAAAAGATCAAAGAAAAAGAGATTGACGATGTGGTTTTGTGCAATTATAAAACCATATACTTCTGGTTACGTGCAATATGTCAAAACACGTATAGTTTGGTACAATTCAAACCAAAATATATGGTGTTTTGTGAAGCGTACTCTAAAGTTTATATGTAAAATCATAGGACGTCACTGTTGCCCCATGACACTGGTATCACTTGATTCGCCCATGTAGAAAAACATTGACAAGTACATTTTTCTTTTCAAAAATTCGAGTCAACCAGTCTTAGAAATTACTTGAATATCTTTTTGAATGGTGCTAGATAGAGGTTCTTTTCAAGATCAATATCCCAATTTCCAAACTTTAGTTTGTTCAAAATCACAAAACGTGAAAAAAAAAGTGCACCACTAGATTTATGACAAGTACTAAATTTCCACTTTACATCTTCTAATCACAACTCACAACTCACAAGGACATAACTTTTCTGGAAAATACCACTGATACACTTTCTTGATCAATGCAAGGAATCTGAACTCAATCCTTGAAAAGTTCTCTTCGAGATTCCATCTGTGAGCCGATCATCAGTCTCTGTCCATGTTTCCAACAACCCCTTTGAATCACATGAATGAAAAAAACAAATGAATAGGAAAAACACATGATTCTAACATAAATGTATGTGTAAAACAGAAGATTACAAAATACAGGAAAATAATAAGAATGACCGTTTGATTGGACCACAGAAAAAACACAGAATTTGAGGAAAGATAAAGACTCAAAAGTATTTTTTTCCATGACCGTGCTACCTCTTGTTATATTTCGCCCAAAACTTGTATGGGAAAAAACATTCCATAGAATTTCATAGGATTTGATAGGGTTCATTCCTTTGATTCAAAGGGCTTCGTAGAAAAAAAATTCTATAGGAATGAAATCCTCTAAAATTTCTATAAATTTTCTTTGAATGAAAGAGGGTCTAACTGAATTACTACTGAACATCTTCGCATGATGACAAACACATATTGTCGTACGCTTGTATGTATACATGCATGCGGTTCCGTTGCGAACATTGCCGTGATGACGGGAAGGTTCATGGCCACTCTGCCCACTCTCTCAGATAGCCAACAATCAGGTGCAAGGTACGTAATGTGAGAGGTTTGCGCTTGCACGTGCCTTCACGCTACTACAACTTTGCATGGATATGAACACAGCTGCAAAGACGTCCAGATGCACGCAATCTTATATGTAGGCTGGTAACATCGACTTGGATGAGTTGGATCACTGAATTTCGTGCTAAAATACGTCCAACGATGAATCAACGAAATTCGACATCCAATTAAAACCCTAGTCAAGATACATGAATACCTGAATTTCGTTGAGCAGTGCAAATCTTGTTTAAAGTCGCCTATAGTTATACATTCAAACAGGGCACTTGATAATTTGATATAGGCAATCTGGTCATATGGTTCTTTTTCTCTGAGTAAGCACATGGATATAAAGGGCATTTAACTTTTTGTCACTATTAGAAATGATACCTAATATATTTATCACCCACTGTCTATGACATATGGGCCCTCGTGTGTCTATGACATGTGGACCCAATAGTAAATATATTAGCACAATTTCTAAGAGTGGCAAAAAGTTAATTATTCCGGATATAAAATGCAATTAAGATCGATCACAGCGATGCCTTTGTTAGATATGGTGTTTTATACCCCGTTGGTCAAATATTTGATGCTTAAGATCTTATTAGAATGAAATTTGGTTAAACTTTTAAAACTTTGACAAATAATAATTCTTTTTCCAAGAGGAAGTACACTTTCCGGTCACTAAACTTGGAGTGAGGTGTTACTTAGGTCCATTAATTTGTAAAATATACATTTTGGGCCCGTAATTTTAGTTCAATGTATCACCTAAGATCCATAGCTCTTTTGACATATCTCTGAAGCAGATATGATTGTCGATGAGAACTATCATATTGCATTAATTTAGCCCCTTCAATACATTCTTCCGACTACTTCCAATTCTGAATCTCTGATTAGGGAGCTACTCCATCTTTTCATAACATAAAACTTTCTAGCATTGTCTAGATTCATATAGATGCTAATGAATCTAGGTATATATATATATAAATTATATACCACCATCGATTCATGAATTTAAAAAAGACTAAAAGGTCTTATATTATGAAACAAATATAGTAGATGGTTGTCTCTCTGGCTCTCTGCAGTGCACCGAAGCAAGGTACGCTGGTGGAAATCGGGCGAGGGTTAAAACTCGCGAAGTAATTGCTAGTTGCAAGCCACACACTAATAGAGATAATTAATTCAAGGCCATAGATGCAATACCTAGAGCAAATTTTATTTGGAGCTGGTGGCGGCTCTGCATGTTTTGGCCATAGACTATGCCGCCTCCCTAAATGACCCAAGACCCGAAGTTGCACCTCGACCTCGACCTCTCTGATCGGATTTTTTTCTTACGCTTCTGCTTATACTTATAATCTAAAATTTAAATTTTTAATTTAAATTTAGAGTTGATTTTGTTTTTTTATAGTCTAGTTTATTTTTTTAGTTTTGGCTTTTAGATTGCTAAAAACATGTATATAAAAATTTTATTCACAGATTGTTAATTTTTTTTGCAAATATGATACTTGACTTTTCCTAAAAAAAACCAAACAATTACCCATAGATCGTTGGTCATACTATAGGGAAACGGCTAAATGCAAAGTCTTTACCCTCCTAAATAACCACGTCAGCTCCTGCGACCTAGCAAAGACATTTTGGACCTTCAGTGAGTATATTGAACCAAAATTATAGATCCGGTCTAAGTAACAATCCCGTCCAAGTTTAGAGACCGACCCCTATATTTTACTCTTTTCAAGTGCTTAGTTATGCGTATATCTGTTTTGGAAGTACTATAATAAATTACTATATTTTCTAACTTTTATGTGCTATAAAATTATTATAATATAAAACATATTACTCTCTCTTTCATATTGTAAATATTTTTAGTTTTACCTAGATTTATTCATTATTCGATATATTATATATATATATATGTCTAAATGTATAAATATCCATATAAATATAGACAAACTAGAAATTTCAAAATAGAGAGAGTATTAAAATTTAAAATTTTGGTCAAATCATGTCTTAGGCAGCATTCATTTTGCCAGATTATTAGTCAATTTTTGCGTGTATGGTTATAGAAGTTGATCATCTCACATTATAAAGAAGATTATCAACTATTCCGTAATTACTAACTCTATTTTATATTATAAGACTTTCTAACCTTATATATATATATATATTCATCAGCATCTATATGAATTTAGCCAATGCTAAAAAATTTTACATTATGAAATGAACGGAGCAGTAGTTAATCTCATACCATTAAATATCTATCATAAAATTAAATAATCTTTTATCTTCATCTAACAAAATAATGCAACTTATTTATTCTTGAAGACTTTGTGCCAAGTAATCGCTTCAGTACGCGCCCACGTGTCTTTTCACGGATGGAAAGCTCTAGTAGCTAGGTTCATTGTATCTAGCCACTTTTGCACTTTGACATGCTTGGAGCTATATTCGTTCATTCTTTGCAGTTCTCCAAACCTTAAGGCGCTGTCCTGTAATTCTCGCTATGAGTCTAGATGTCTTAATAGATAATTGGAGGCTTTAGTATCTTTGTTTGTTAAAAAAGAAAAGAAGACATGCCTCGGGCTATATTTATCCATTCTATTAATAAAATCATATTTTTGGCCTTAAAATGTAGTAACTGTCCTTAAATATAAAAGATTATGAGAATGAATTTGGATCAATTTTTGTTCCGAATTATCCTAGAATCTCTTACATTGAGGAATAAGAAATTTTGGCAGAATATATTTTATACTATCTCTATTTTATATTGTAAGATTTGTCTAAATTCATTTATCGAGGAATGTATATAATTTATATATGTGTCTAGATTTATTGGCAGCCATGTGAATCTAGGCAATATTTTAAAAAAATCTTATATTGTGAAATGGAGAGAGTATGTTAGAAGGCTCTAGGTTGGACTCACATCTTCTCAAACTACTTGTTGGCTGTACACGGTACAGAGCTTAGTTTTTACCAGTTTCACATTGGCACAAACAATCACGGTAGAATTCTCACCGGGCGATAGCGTACTTTACAGAGAAAGGAACCCTGCTGTTACTCCTGCCATTCAATTCACTTATCATTATGACTTTCACCATGTGTGAGATACAGAGCTTAACTTTTTCTTAAACTTCTCTAATAATTTTGCAACAAAATATTTCAGTTAAGAATACAACATTATAAAAATATTTTCAAGACAAATCTAATAGGATAATTTTTTATATAGCGAATATGAACATATACTACCACAATAATACACAAAGTTTACCACAATAATACACAAAGTTTAGGATATACACAAGCAGTGACGGATCTTACCAACGAGATTATATGGGTCTAAGCAAGTTAGATATAGTTTAACCTTTTTTATTGATCTTGGCTATTAAAATTTTAGATGATCTTATGAAGCTTTAATGGACTTTAACTAGATAGCGACGGCTCAAGCTCTCGCGGTCTCTGTGCTAGATCCACCCATCAACACAAGAGGAACTCTAACAAACTCCGTAAGTTATGTCACAATCCGCACATGGGAAGCGGTCCCGTTTACATTTCTGAGGTCTGACTGCTTCAAAGAAAGGTTTTTACAGCCAAGTTGTTGTAGACACACCGAAGAGCCAAGCTGGTTCCAAGAAAACCACAGCTTAATTACGTATTTGGATCTCGTTGGAAGCGTATAAATTTTTTGCATACTTAAATATGTTATTTCAAAACTTCGTGATTATAATTTTACCCAAAGGTGGAAGCTTGTGAAACTTACAATCATAAAAAAGGGTGCAATACACCAATATGTTAAGGAGTGTAAACATGAAACATTACCTTCTTTCAGTAGTATCCATTTTGGAGCATGGATATATTCACTCTGCTTTTTTTTTTTATTCAGCACTATTGACTTACGAGTCTATATTTGACCATTCATTTTATTTAAAAAATTTACGTAATTATTAATTATTTTAATATGATATGATTTATTACTAAAGATACTTTAAACATAGCTTATAATTTACATATTTAAAAAAAGATAAATGGTGAGTCAGTGTTTTAAATAAAGAAAATGGAGGGAGTATATGTTTTACCAGCACCGCATTTGACTGGCCCAAATAATATATGTGAAGTGCATATTTTGACATTTATGTTGAGGTTGAGAGGGAGGGAAGAGGACAAAATAAGGTAAGCCATTAAGCCCATCATAAATTCAAACGAGTGATATTTTAGCCAATTCTTTACGAACATTTCACCATAATTAGGATTACACATGATACTTCCTTCAACAACGCGCCTAATGTAATTATTTAAAATATAATTCTCCTACTAAACTTCCTGTAAAAAGAAAAGTTTCCGTTCAACCTTTAAAATAAAATTTAATCAAGAAAATTCGTAAACATATTACTAGCAACATGTCAAACTAAACAAGCTAGGCAATACGTACCACCTATTACAACATTATCGGAATCTTTAGTCCATTGCATGATTTGAGTTTACATTGGCATATGTATTGAAAAGTGTAAATGAACAATAGTGACAAATATATTTTAAAAAAATATATTACACTCTCTCTAGTCAAATTTTGTTGACGTTGAGAGAACTGGGTTTGGTTCTCGTCAAATATTTTTTTGATAGAGAGAGTGATGCTAGCTATACAACCAAGCTAACCATTTGGTCGTGCGTAAGCTTTCTTGCAAACTTGCATATTTAGTTACAAATTATCAGAGTATCTAGATATGATATTCCATATGAGCAAAAAAAAAAGTAGACTATAAATAATACATACCTAATGTTACGTGGAAGCCAACCACCAAATATAGATAAAAAATAGAAGATAATCTGAATAAGAAAGATTATCTACAATATGATACAAGTAAGATTAAGAGTTTCCTGCCCATATGTGGTAATTAAGTCTCGAGTTCTACTTAGAGTAGGAATTGTCCACGATACAATACAAGGACTCCCAAGAGGAGAGGACACGAATCAAAATTTAGACAATACGACCCAACATCAAGCAAAGTCACCGGGGATGTAACATTAGTCTTCGATTACCGCTTATGCCTTCTCGACAAAATTAGTTGGTAGGCCAAGTAGACATCTAGATTAAACTTTTAAAAACTTAATTTAGTCTTCTAGATTTTTCTACATTTTTTTTTCTAAAATTTGATCAAACTTTAAAAAAACTTGACTTAAAAACATCTCGTAGTAGGGGGTAATTTTCAAATTGAATTTGGGTTTTTTTATCAATATCTATCTTTCTATACTGACTTTTAAAACAGTTAATAACACAAATACAAGGTTATATTCAAAAAATTATTTTTGGTTGCTTTATTCATTTCTTCGACAGCTGATATCCTAAACATTGGTGAACTTAGCTTTTTTTTTTTCAAATCTTCTCAGCCATTTTATCATTGCAGGTGGGAGTTGTTTCCTTTTTCAGAAAAAAAAAACCTTCGAACACCGGTGACTTTAGCATGCTACAAAAAAAAATTTCTACCCATCTAAATTATACCGGTAATCCTCGCAAAAAAGATTAAATTATACTGGTAATGCACGTCAGTCAAAACGAGCGCGTGCTCTCCGGGCCCACCTGCTCGCCCACCACCTGGCCCCACCCCCCTTCGTTCCAGAATCTATTTCAGCCAATCGGCTCGCAGCTTCTCCGCCTCGCCGAGCCGAGCACAAGCGTCCGCGCCTCGCCGGAGACATGGGGCCGCCGCCACCGGCGCATCCCAAGACCACTACTAAGAAGGACCACGTCCGCCTCAACAACCCCTTCCAGAAGGCCGTGCCGTCGGCCTCCCTCCGGCACAGCGACGCCGCGCCGCCCCTGTCCTTCGCGCCGGCCTCCAAGCTCGCCCGCGGCGCCCACGACTTCCCCGTCGGCACCCACTTCCGTCTCCGGTGGGACCCGTCCCTGGGAGGGGTGGTGTCACTGGCGCGCGTCCCTTCCTCCGGCGATCCTAGTTCGCGCCGTGGAGGCCGTGGCGGCGGCGTGGCGATGTGGGAGACCGTCCCGGGCGTCGCGTTCGTCTCCGCGGCGTCCGTCGACACCGAGGCCGACGAGTGCCGCGGCTCGTTCGCGCTCCGCGACGGCCGCGCCCGCCTCGTCCCCGATCGCCAGCGGGTCGACAGGATCAGCGCCCTCTACCGCTGCGACGTCGAGGCCGGCGCCGACCTCCTCCGCGGCGCCGCGTTCCAAGAGTCCGAGCGGGCCCGGTTCCCGGTGGTGGTGATCACCGGCCTCGTGTCCGCCCGTAAGGCGAGCCCCTCGCCGTCGTGCTTCTGCGGTAGGCGTCGCGCCGCCCGCCGCCGCGCCACCGGGCGGCCGGTGCTCTCGGCGCGGTACTGGCTCCTCCTCGAGGAGAAGAGCGACACGCAGGTTGCGTTCAGCGTCAAGCTCGGCGACTACCAATGGAGCTGCGACCACGACGCCCACCCACCGAGACCTCCTCTCTCGCCGTCGCCGTCGCCGTCATCCCCCTCTCCAAAATCCCTCCGCTCCGGCAGCAGCCTGCGCCTCCGCCTAGCCGCGCGCCTGCAGCGCAGCAGCAGCAAGAAGAAGAAGAAGATCTCCGTCCGGGAGGACCTCGTGGCGCTCCTGCCAGCGCAGGCGGCGCCGGCGGCGGAGGAGGAGTTCAACCGGGTGTTCGTGACGTTGGCGAGCGCGCGCGACGAGCGGTTCTACGGGTTCGGCGAGCAGTTCAGCCGCGTGGAGTTCAAGGGGCGGCGGGTCCCGGTGCTCGTCCAGGAGCAGGGCATCGGCAGGGGCGACCAGCCCATCACCTTCGCTGCCAACCTCGTCAGCTACAGGTCAAAGTCAAACCCGGCTACCATTTTCTTCACCGCTCATTTTAATTTTTTCTTTTACTTTGTTATTGTTATAAATATTTAATGTTTAGAACAAGAGGAGATGAGTTTGGTATTATTAATTAAGAGGGGTGTGTTTTAAACCGCTAGCCCACCAACTTATGGTGCTACGTTGCTAATCGGTAAGACTCAAGTCATTTTCATAGTTCCTTCTACAGTAAATCTAGCATACATCATTTTTCTGTTTTGAATAAGAATTTGAGAATTATTTATGGTTTAAAAACTTGATTAAATCTTGTTCTAAATGTCTCAACTATTTACGAGCGGACTGAGTTTTTTTTCTCGATTTACCAAAATCTAGGAAAATTACATTCCTGTTCTTGTACTTCTCAAAAGGAGCTCAAGAGCTTCTTTGAAACACATGATTTTCCCCTCCCAATTCCCGTGGAAATGAACCGTTTCTGTAAAAATCCACTGACCCGATCATGTTCCTTTATGTCATGTTCATATACGGCTGCTTCCAGAATTTTTGTTGAACCCTACCAAACTTTGAATTCAGACAAGAAAGAAATTGTCAAAGTTCGATCTCACCGTTCAGTACACGGTCCGTTCAATCACATGCTCGGTTTTCTTCGAGTATTGGTAAGCAATAGAAACAAGAAAGTGAGAATCCTCAAGCCCTCATTGTCAGTTTGCCATCCAAGTGCCAGGACCTGACCTGACCTGAACTGTCTCTGAACTTATCTAGGGGCTCCATCATCGTTTCGCAGTTATAACTGCTTATAAGCCAAGATTTAAACTTTAAAACTTAATTTTGAACTTGATTTTATGGTTTTTTTTATCATGGTTTGTTTTACACATTTCGTCTTTGAGTCGTTATGGACACATATATAAAAGTTTTACCTGTAAATTATTTTTCGGTTACAAAAACACTTTTTTGATTATTCCTCTAAAAAACGAAACATGGGAGCCTAGGAGTAGTTATCCAGGCGTTGCCATTTGCAGCTTCTCCCGGAGACCACATATGGATGAGCTCGAAGAGTGAAACAATTTAAGGTAGAAAACGACGTCGTTGCATTGATTGAAAAATCATCAACATTCTAGGAACCGTGAGGCCTGAAGATGAGAACTCTCAGCTCTGAAACCACAGCGACAGCGACTGGCTGTGGTGTCTTTCTTGCTTATTTGTACTGGCTTGTGCGTGTGAGCTTCGAATTCCTGTGCAGATCGTACATCTCTCTCTAGCTTGGAGGAATTATCATGTCAGGGTTTTGTTGATTTGTGAGCATTGATCCATGAATTCGAGGGGTTTTCTTCTCTGCTTTTGGATCAAGTTCGGATGAGATGAATTTTTAGTGTATGTTTGTTCATGGTGGTTTGTTTTGTCATGTACAGGTCCGGAGGAAACTGGAGCACTACGTATGCTCCCTCTCCGTTCTACATGACCTCAAAGATGAGATCCTTGTACCTCGAGGGATACGATTACTCCATTTTTGACCTGACAAAACCTGACAGAGTACAGATTCAGGTAGCCCTTCCATTATTCCCGAACGCATTTCTGGATTCTGAAATTTCTGATTAATCAGTGTGGGTATGATTAACTACTACCTCACCTCTCTGTTCCAAATATAACCATTTCTAGCTATGAACCGGAAAAAAATGCTTATATTTTTTGAGGGAGGTAGTAGTTGAGCTTTTTTTAACAAAAGTTCCTTACCACATTCTTATCATATTTTTCAGTGAAAAAATATAGTACATTGAGGTATAGTGTACCTTGAGGTACTAAAATTTTATACTATAAATTTTGATATCTTGAGATACTTTTTAAGAACGGTAAAAAAACCCGTAATAACTAGCTCGCTAAACAAAACCAAAAACTTCATGTTCAAGAATTTACATTCATCCATTCATTCTGCATTTCAAATTAGCCAAGTGTGTCATCCAGCTTACTGATGAGCAATAAGATTCATGGCTGAATTTGGGCAGGTGTATGGAAGTTCAGTCCAGGGAAGGATCCTGCACGGCGAGTCACCGACGGAGCTGATCACGAGCTACACGGAGTCGACGGGGAGGCCGCCGGTTCTTCCCCGGTGGATCACGTCCGGCGCGGTGGTCGGGATGCAGGGTGGCACGGACGCCGTCCGCCGCGTGTGGAACCAGCTGCAAGATCACGACGTCCCGATCTCTGCATTCTGGCTGCAGGTCTGAACTTACCTTTCTCCCTGAAACTGTTTCTTTGAGCAATTTTATAGTTGTTTGAGAAGGTACTTTTTAGTATAATAGGTACCAGGATGTATCAAATTTTACACTAAAATTTTAGTACATCTCAGTACCTACTCTATAACCATAAAATTACTCTTTTTTTTTCATTCTGTTTGAACCAAATAGTCACATTCCTGCGCAATTGCGTAGGAATAATCATGAAATTCTTTGTGCATCCTGCTTAAACGACAGTACATCCCTTCGAGTTCCCCTATAAACAAAAGCTGAGAAGCAGTTCTTCCACGATGCTGTCGATGCAGGACTGGGTTGGGCAGCGGAGGACATCCATCGGGTCTCAGCTCTGGTGGAACTGGGAGGTTGACGACGACCACTACGCCGGATGGAAGGATCTGACACGCGATCTCCGCCGCCGCGGCGTCAGGACCATGACCTACTGCAACCCTTGCCTCGTTCCGGTGCGTTCGCCGATCACTCTTTGAGCTCCACATGCACCGGCGATCATGGCGAGCGATGCATGCATATATTCCGAATAAGCTTGGAGAAGGTAAACAATGGCGCATGCATGCGTTGCGTTTGCAGATGGATCAGAAGGCGAACGCGAAGAGGCACCTGTTCGAGGAGGCCAAGAAGCTGGGCATCCTGGTCAGGGACGCCGCCGGCGAGCCGTACATGATACCCAACACGGCGTTCGACGTCGCCATGCTGGACTTCACCAACCCGGAGGCCCGCGCCTGGTTCAAGGAGATCCTGGCCGGGATGGCCGGCGGCGGCGCCGCCGGCTGGATGGCGGACTTCGGCGAGGGCCTGCCGCTGGACGCGCGGCTGCACTCCGGGGAGGACCCCGTCGCGGCGCACAACCGGTACCCGGAGCTGTGGGCGCGCGTCAACCGCGAGTTCGCCGACGAGTGGAGGTCCGGCATGCACCGCCGCCGCGGCGGCGCGGGCGACGCCGACGAGCAGGAGGAGGACGAAGGGCTGGTGTTCTTCGTGCGGGCGGGGTTCAGGGAGAGCTCGCGGTGGGCGATGCTGTTCTGGGAGGGGGACCAGATGGTGAGCTGGCAGGCCAACGACGGCATCAAGAGCAGCGTCGTCGGCCTCCTCAGCGGCGGCCTCTCCGGCTTCCCGCTCAACCACAGCGACGCCGGCGGCTACTGCACCGTCGACCTGCCGCTCCTCCGCTACCGCCGCAGCGAGGAGCTCCTCCTCCGCTGGATGGAGCTCAGCGCCTTCACCGTCGTCTTCCGCACCCACGAGGTACACACACATATACCACCCAATCCACTCCGCATATCAGATCGGCCGCCACCATTACTACCGCCATTACCGGTGAAAACGACCATGAGCTTAGCTGATTCGAATTCGATCGAGCTTCTTGCTAACACGATGATATTAATATATCCATTGATTGGCATGCAGGGAAACAAGCCAGGATCAAACTGCCAATTCTACTCCAATAGCCGCACGCTCGCGCATTTCGCGCGCTGCGCAAAGATCTACAAGGCCTGGGAGTTCTACCGGATCCAGCTCGTCGAGGTACTGACATGTCATTTTCTTAAGTACTTCTTACGCACATGTACTTCTTACGCACATGGTGCGTAAAAGTTATTAGAAAAAGGTACTGCCCCTTTTTATTTAAAGCTATATAATTATTGATTATTTTTATTTATTTGTATCTTAAGCATGATTTATAATTTTTTTTATATTTAAAAAAGAAATTAAATAAGCCAAACAGCTAAACATATTTTCAAAAATTAACGATATCAGACAAAGAGTACATGCATCAATCACCTGCACCAAATCTCCTAAATTGTGCAGATGGAATGATAAAAAAAATCCCTATTGTTTGCACCATGTTTACATGTTGCTTACTCTATATTTTAATACATAACATTTTTATGGTTAGAAACAAAGTTTAATAATTCGTCTTATTCAAAAAAGTAACGAGAAACATCATTTATTTTTCGACTTACTTTATCCCTACAAATACTTTAAGCATAATATATATTTTTAGATATTTACACGATTTTATAAACAAAATAAATAGTCAAACATCAAGTCTAAAGTCATCCTCGTTAACGGAGTATATATACATATCATGGTGTACTAATTATTTGTTGGTGGTCGGTTTCACCGCAGGAGGCGGCGAAGAAGGGCCTCCCGGTAGCGCGGCACCTCTTCCTCCACTACCCGGAGGACCGGCGCGTGCAGAAGATGGCGCACCAGCAGTTCCTGGTCGGGACAGAGCTGCTGGTGGTGCCGGTCTTGGACAAGGGGAGGAGCACGGTGGCCGCCTACTTCCCCGCCGCGTCGGACGGCGCCGCGTGGCGGCACGTCTGGACCGGCGACGAGCTCGGTGGCGGAGGTTGCAGGAGCTGCGGCGGCGGCAGCGGTGCGGGGGAGGAGGGGGTGGTGCGCGGATTCGAGGCCGAGGTCGAGGCCCGGATAGGCTTCCCGGCCGTGTTTGTGAGGGTTGGGTCGCCCGTTGGAGAGAGATTTATGAGTAATTTGAGAGATCTCAAGGTGCTGTGACTTGAAAAAAAACCACCAATTGTTTATACAATGAAAAATAGAAATTTAATTTGAGTTTTTTTTTAAAAAAATGAGGTTGTTATGATCCACATCGCGTGGAAACTTGCAAGTCTTGAATCAGAACGCTCTAATTGTTTGACTCTGATTTGGCACTTAAAGTGGATAGGTCCAGTGGCAAAATGAGCATAATACATCCACAAGTTTTAAGAAGAATTCCTTCCATTGAACTCCATTGGGCTATAGGATATTTGGATCCAATCGTATTAATCGATGTATGATTGTATCTCTCACAGCATTTGGTTAATTTATATCCAGATTCAAGAATATCTTACTTTGATTTGTATTCATTATAAAATATGAACATTAGTGTATAAGGGGAAGCCACCATTCATTTGGAGCAACTTTAGTTGTTACTCCCTCCGTTCCACGTTATAATACTTTCTAGGTTTGTCTAGATTTATTTATGTACTAATGTATATGTTTATATATATATATATATTCATTAACGCATAAATAAATCTAGGTAAGATCAGAATGTCTTATAATATAGAACGGAGGGAGTACTCCAAAATATCGAGCCTTTGGGTTTGCCAATCACAACATGAATCGATATACCACAAGCTTACATTAATTTCTGAAATTTGATGTGCCATTACTTCAAATCTTTATGTAACAGGGACATCCGACATTAAGCGTAGAAGTAAATGACATATAAGCATTACTAGCACCATTGAGCATATTTAACTTTTTTTCCAAATACAATATCTAAAGCGTTCATGCAAGATTTGGATCCTACGAGAGAATGTTCAAAGGTAGAGCCTAGTACTCATGACTCTTACCTCGTCCATATTATCAATACTAACTCATTTTATAAACGTAGGTACAAAATAGAGTCAGGTATGATTTCTTTATTAATATAACAAAATATTTTTTATAACTCTTCTTTCCTTTTAATCTATCTCATGCAAAAAAAATTCCTTAAATAGCTGATAAGAGTCGACTCTAAGCCGTTATCATGCATAACAACCGTTTTCCTCTCTCCTTCGCTCTTTTTTCTCCATGTTAGCAAATTTGCATACGTGACGTTTAAGAGAGTCAGCTAGTCAGCTAATAAACATCGTTGTTCGTGCCCTGATGTTAGTTTGATGCAAATCCAAGGGTCTAAAAATTCTATGGTACTGTTCATCAGAGAAAATCAATGTAGATTTAGTGTAGCATGGAATTATGGAAACCGCAGCGGTTTTTCATAGCCTTTCATTGGGAAAATAAATGGCTGAGATTACATGCAGTTGTAGTTGGGATTGTGCGGGATCTCAATTCGATCACCATGCAATCATCTAAACCGCAGCGGTTTTGCTGGTGACATGCATAAAATGAGAGGAAACCCACCTCCCTTACATATGCAAATTAAACACAGCTGAGATTGTTTCATTTGAACATTTTAATCTAGTGTATATATCATTCATTTCTCTACACCATTTTTTGTCATGCAATCTAGGCTAATCCAATGATACTAATAGACATACATGGTGAAGAGACACATGTTTGGGATGAGAGTAGCACACATATCAAACAAGAACAATATGAGATCCAAGAGGAGAAAAAGGAAAAGGAGAAGAAAAACCTAATTAATTTAATTAGATTGATCATGTCCTAATGAAGAAGATGGTGAGCTCCGGCCCGGTGGCGGACCCCTCCGGGTTGTGCATGTAGTACGTCTCGGCGTCCTTGGACCCCACCACGCGGTCGAAGTGCGCGCGCATGTACGTCACCTCGCCGTCCGCCGGCGCCGGGTCGCCGGCGGCGGGGAGCACGCCGGCACCCATGGACGTGGCGTACAGCAGCCGCATCACCCGCTCGTCCGCCTCCGTCGCCTCCCGCCGCGCCGCGTAACCCACGCTCTCGCCGTTCACCTCGGCCGACCAGACCGGCTCGTCCAGCAGCCGCCGCGGCAGCGGATCCCCGGCCGCCGGGTGCGGGTGCGGGTGCGGCGGCGGGGGCTGCTGCTTGTCGCACTCGAGCGTGACGCGCACCATGCCCGCGGCGCTCACGTCCTGGATGAACTTGGAGGTGGGGACGCCGATCTCCAGCAGCAGCGCCGGGGGGCTGCCGGGGCTGTCGTGGAAGGCGATGGTGATGCGCGCGCGGCGGTGGCCGTAGAGCGTCCCCGTGGTGCGGGTGGAGCCGTGGAAGTGGTTCCTGACGGCGCCGCCCGCGCCGCCGTGGTGGAGGCCCGGGAGGTGCGGCAGCGAGGGGAGCCCCCGGCAGGACGGCGCCGGGAGGATCGGGAACGACCGGAACGCGGCGCGCACCGACCGCACGAACCGCGCGGGCCGCGACCGGTGCTTGCTGGAGTCCTGGTGGCTCGGCTGCTTCTGCGACGCCGTCGGGGGCGGGAGCGGCGGCGGCAGCGGGGTGGAGGGGCCGTGCAGGAACGGCGGGACGTCCGGGAGCGGGGTGGTCGGCGCGGGCCGCGGGCTCGGGGTGGACGCGGCGCCGAGGAAGGCGGTCTCGGTGGCGGCGGGTCGGCGGGGAGGCTGTGTCATGTGGTGGTCGGTCGTCGACGCTTCCTCCAGGGCAGCGCACGCGGCGCCGGCGGCGAGATCTGGTCTTGGAAGGGAATGGCGCGGCGCCGGCGTCGGCGGCGGTGGGCATGCAGGAGAGGAAAGCGACGTGCGGCTGAGGAGGCGACGCCTTAACTGGAGAGGAAACAGCACCGGCGCGCGTGCGTGCGCGCGTGCGTAGGTTTGGGCGGCTACTAATGGCCTTGCACGAAACTAGGAGGCCGGCGAGTGTTAGTTTTGACGTCAGTTTCGAACTGAAAAAACTGAAAACGATGAAAGAAAGCTAGCAAGCAGCTGTGGTTTCGGTTATGCTTATATTTACATACCAGAATTTAATTTTAAAGTTAATTTTAAAGTTTTTTTATTTTACAACATTTGATTTTAAATCACTATAATTTTAAAGTTAATTTTGTGTTTTTCTCTAGTTTATTTTACAACATTTGATTTTAAATCACTATAATTTTAAAGTTAATTTTGTATTTTTTCATAGTTTATTTTACAATATTTGATTTTAAATCATTATAAACACATAAAAAATTATCCATATCTTTTTTTGTTGCTAAGAAACCCTACAAATAAATATAAGCATAAGCAAAACGACATGACTATATAGCTAAAGTAGCGTCAATGTGACGCTACAAATTTAATTATGTTCACTTCTGTTTTACAAATATGAGCAAGTGAGACATGGTTACACTATATAATGTCGTCTTGCACACATGGCCATTATTGTGATCTTAGTTCATGAACTATGAAGTAAAGTGACGAACAATGGATTGAAAATAAGCTGTGACAAAGCACTTTCTCATCCATCACCATCGTATGGCGTCTTCCTGCTGGCCGCCATAATTACAACCAATTTATAGCAAAATGGAGAGATGCACCGTATACACAATTTGATATGTGAGTTTAAATCAAGTTACACAACAATTTCTGCAGTTTTTAGTACTATAAAGATAAAGTACGTTAAAAATGCTCATGAAATGAAGAAAACAGTTGATATTTATAGTGTAGTGAAGATGTAATTAATAGCGATGGTTAGTCTTTTTTTTGTTTGACATATAGTGATGGTTAGTGTTGTAATATCAAGGTTCCCAATTGCTAAAACATGAATAAAAAACAATTAGGAGAGTGGAGGGTAAAACATGTTGCATAGCACGATTACGCTATATATGATAAGTGGGTGAAAAAAAACTACAAAGAACAAAAGAAATTGATTTCAATCAGATAACTCATTATCAAGAGTAAAAACTATAATAATATTTATTAGTAATTAATTATTCAAAAGAGAGGAAGGGGCGTTCGATAACATCAGCAAGGTCTGTCGAGTGTCATACCTTGCCACCATGGTCCTCGGCCGCTGATAAGGGGAATAGGTAGGAACACAACTTTTTCTGTCTATTCTAATAGAATATGAATTCAACCATGGAATATTCAAATACCACCGTAATATTCCTTATAATGTAATATCTGTTGTAGGTGGAAATGCTGGGATTTTATAGCATTTGAAATACATAAGAGGGTATAATGGTAACTTAGTTAATATCTTTGCATACTTCATGAGTTGATTGCTTGTTCCCAGATGTCTTGGAGGTATATTAATTCATCTTCAATAGCGTAGATGGTACATTTTGTTTTGTCATGGGTCGAATTCACCCTTTGAGAGATAACTTGCCCGTGTACAATTCATTTTGTCTTCGAACATACTTTGTCATGGTAAAGTTTATATTGGCTTCCTATTTGTCTTTCAAGGATGAAGTTCATCTTGACTACCTACATATCTTACATTCCATGAAATGATTAGGGACCCCTAAAACCATCTTTATTGCCTATGTGCAACATGCACCTTTCAATCACACCTAGCATATTACTCGTATCTGAGTTTTGGTTGGATAGGGGACAAGGTAAACCCTGCACCAATAACCATTTCTTTTAATTCAGGAAAAAAAATAATGTGCTCTCCCTCCACTCATTTTATAACTAACAGCTAACTTAAACTTTCACCAACATGACTTCAAGCAAATTTATGATTAGCTTTTCAGTCAGGGAAGAACAAAAAGATGACAATGCTCATATAAAAAGAAAAGATGACAATGCTCATATAAAAAGAAAAGATGACAATGCTCATATAAAAAGAAGGTGTCTTATTAGTAAAAAGTAAATTAAGTATTAGCATCGTAAATTTAAAAAATAGATTAATATGGTTTTTAAAGTAACGGAACTTTTTTTGCAAAAATCATGGGAAAAGAGGAGAGCTTCCCCCTTTTCCTTCATCACAAAAGCAGCTTTAGGCAGTTGCCCATCGGCAATTTGATCGTCGATCCACAATAACACTTGTTTGTACAATGTAAACCAAAGAGTAACTTTCACAAAACTATAGGTACTTTCATCAAACTATCAAAAACTACATATTTAAGGATATGCATCATAACTATAAGTTTAGCACTAAATTTTAAAACAAAACAATAGATTTAAGGTATTATATATAGAACTATAGATTTAAAATATCACACTACTGTTTTTTAGTTACACAGTTGTAATTTTGTGATAAAATTAATGTTAAATATGTAACTTTTTGATAGAATATCTTATTTCTATAATTTTGTAAAGAAATCGGTGCTTAATCTATACTTTTGTGATGCACACTCTTAATTGGTAGTTTTGTGATGGTTTGGTCCAAATATATATTGTTTTGTGAAATTTACTTTAAAAAACAATCAGGCTACTCGCTGACATAGAGTGCGGCATCAAAAATAAATTGGAAAAATAAAACACAGTTAAATCATAGTTGAAATATTCAAGTGCGTGTGAAACATTGTGTTATAGCCATTGAAACGTCAACAAAATTTCATAAAATCAAATATAAAAAAATACTAAAACACAATTAAATCACACTAGAAATATTTATTGTTTGCACACGAAACATCGAGTTTAGACTCCTAAAACACCAAAAATTAATCTCAAGCATACCTAATCCGACCTTCTTCCTTCCCAAACCGTGTGATGAACTTGACTCTGTGGTAGATCGGTGCAACTATCGAGGAAGTGAGGGAACATGCCATTTATGCTAGCGCAAAAAGGCCTACGATGGTTGAATTCTCCTGCGTTGCCTCCGTCCCATCCCACTGCATGTAAAAGCCAATTATACTGTATGCGTACGAATGAAATAGTGTATCTATTGATTAGATAAAGAGAATCAAATGAGTGACACTATAGCCGTTGATCAATTAGATAATTAGATTGTACTTAAATCGAATGGTTAAGTCGTATACATAGCATTTTCCCGTTGCCTCATGATTGCCATCCATACCCATTTTCAAATATATTATCCAAAGTGATGAGTACTAACAAATGAGTATGCATAATCTAATGGGTAAGAAAATGAACATTTCTAGGTCCCACTTGTAAAAATAAACCAAAATTTATATAAAGTTGCTCTTTCGCATAACAAATCACTCCTTCAAATTTTAGTCAATTTTAACACACTTTTGTTATATGAGCACGAGTTTCAAATTTTAGATCCGAGTTTATATCTACTAAATATGTATAAATAAAACAAGTAAAAATGAATAATACACCTATCTATACCGAAAATTCAAATGAGTAATTATTATTTACTCATATCCTATCCAAAATCCAAATGGTCTGTCTATGGATACGGAGATGAGCAATGAAATACATAGTGGTAGCCTCACACTTCTGTTAGAGCTGTTCTTGCCTTATAAAGTTCACTGCTGAGTGTATCTCTTACCTGTAAAGAGCACACTTTGAAAAAAAATTAAGCAAATATCTGGTCGATATATTGTTGCATGGAAATGATGAGGTGTTGAGATAGCATGCTTCACATTATCACATTGACACGTTTCAATAGACAATTGTTAATACAAACTAAGCTCAAAAGTATTATTAAACTTTGCAAAAGTGATGTGAGGTTTTAATTTAATCTAAATGCATATTTACCTTGCTGTACCGTCGAATCTTCTAAATTTTCGTGTTACCAATTTTAGACGGTCTTAGATATGGTTAGTTTGCAGCATTACCAAATTTTACTATTGTTTTGTATAAAAAGAAACTTTTAGAAATACTAAATTTTGGTAGGGTAGGAGTGGCACTTTTCGTTTGTGCTTATACGTATAAGCGAAAATTTAAATCTTCAATGTAAATTTGGAGTTATTTATCATAGTTTCTTTTTCAAACTATGCATTTGTATAGCTAAGAATATATATATATATATATATATATATATATATATATATATATACCATTTGATTTTTTCTATGAAAACAGAAACATATGACCCGTATGTTTATTTTGCTACCATATTAAAATTCGGTAAAATCCAAGTTAACCTGCCCTAGTTTCAGACTACGATGATATGATCTGAACGCGCGTAGAAAGCTGATGCGAAGAGAGCCTAGAAAGTTCCACACCGGAGGAGGAGGAGAGTCCAAAGCTCCAAGCCTCCAACCACCCTCCACCGTCAACGATTTCCTTCCGCCGCCGCCTCGCAAAACACGCCACGCCTATCTCACCCTCTCTCTCCTCCCCCCGACCTCCGTCCGCCGCCGCCGCCAACTCCCACCCGGGCCTCCGCTCCTTTGGCCGGAGCGGCCGAGAGAGGCGTTCGAGTAGACGGGAACCCGCGGGGGAAGAGGAGGCGGCGACCGCGCGGGGAGAGAGAGGGAGGGGGGTGCCTCCGTGTCCAGCCAACCCGGAGGGGAGGGGAGGGGAGGGGAGGGGAGGAGAGGAGCGATGCAGGGCGGCGTCTCCGGATTCCGTAAGCCCCGCCCCTCTCCCTATCTCCTCGGATTCCACGGAATCGACCGGAATTGGGCGCCTTTTCGTTAGTGTTCTGACTGCCACCGCCCCCCCATGCCGTTTGTTTGTTTCGCTTGCAGAGAACGCGCCGGTGACGCGGGCCGTCGTCCTCGCCAGCGGCCTCCTCTCCGTCGTCTTCAGCGCCCAGCGCCGCGCACGCGCCCTCGGTCTCTCCTACCAGGTCAGCACAGCCATCCCCGGTCGACGCCGGATCTCGATAGGTTTCGTGCCAGGGTTCCGTGAGCGTTCGTGCTCTACCCGCGAGTGACCCACTTTTTCATTAATTGTGGTGTGCCCTGATTCATGAATCCACCATCGCCGAATAGTAGGTGTTGATGTGCCTGATTCCGTTCTTTTTAATAGGGAAACAATGGATGCAATTTGCAATAATGTTATTCCAACTGATGTCAGATTGCAGATTTTGATTTAATCTGGAGTTTGACTATTGCTCATTATCTGGTGCTTATTGATGGCCGGTAGTTGTGGGTAGACATGGTTCAGCTGTTAGGGATGATGTTCTGTTCGGTGGTATGGCTCTGGGCAACTTAAAAATGGAAGCAAAATATATAGATCGACTTAGGACTCAATCTAGGAAGTATCTGTAGACAGCCCTGTTGTGCCCCAAAATAAGAAAAAGAACATCTTCTGACCAACTAGCACGCATAGATGTTTCATCACTGTTGTAATTGATATTATGACGTAGATAGAATATCATATGTTTTTTTGGACATTTTTGAACAGTACACTACAAGTTAAAATTTTACTTACCAATAGGTAGGACACGATTTTATGCTGATAAGTTGGCAAACATGGCATTTGGGTTGCACCATGCCATTTATATGTTTAACCATTTATGTGCACTGTACACTGTAGACCTTATAGTTACAGTGATGGTTAACTCCGGATAGTAGCTAATATGTATTTCTCATGTGTCTGTTAGCTGCACCACTGTTAAATTATTCTTGTGATTACCTATCCTTTGCTACCTGCTTCTTTAATGCAAAACTCATGTTGCGCTGCATCTGTGCTATGATAGGTTTTTTTTTTAAAATTTTATGTATAAATCAATAATTTCTGTTATTTCAGGGGATTGTCAAAAACTTCCGTCTGTGGAGGATATTTACTTCTGGGTTTGCCTTTCAGTCAACACCGGAGCTACTGTTTGGAATGTACCTTCTCTATTATTTCCGTGTTTTCGAGAGGCAGATAGGCTCTAACAAATACTCGGTAGGTACCTCAGTCTTGTAGTTCTCTCTGCTGTGAAATGATGATTGATAAACAACAGTAATAGTATGGTAGAAAGAATACTATCAATTCTTTACTGGGAAATGAAGATTGATAAACATTATCTGTTATATGAGGAGTAAGTTGCATCTGAACCTGCACAGAACTTGAGAACTTAATCATCTAGCACCCTGAACTTTAAAGTTGCTCATTGTTGTTTCATATAATTACCCCACGAACCTTGGTGCAATGCTTCTGAAGTGTAAATATGTCAGTCATGAACATAAGCATGGAATCAACTCAGTTTTAGGCCCATATAAATTTATAATGCATTTATGCAGGATTATATTAGTTTTGTAACTTGCATTGAAATAAGAACAGATAGTTGTTCAAACAACTTACTAGTAAGAGATCATGATATAATTGATTTTGAAATATATTTTGCAGGTCTTTAGTTTATTTACTATCGCAGTGTCATTGCTTCTTGAGATCCTATCGTTGGTTCTCCTAAAAGGTATGTTAATGAGACAAATTTCTGACTAGCATCGTCTGGTGAATTGTAAGAAAATCAGTTATTTTTAATTTTTTTTCCTAAAGTAGTTCTGAATGGTGCTTGTATACCTAACATACTTTCCATTTTCCTGCTTTCTGCAACTGTTATAATTTGGATTTTCGGGAAACTGTTGGTTGTGTTGCCTAGATAAGAATGCCAATATATAGACCTTAAAACAATATAGTTGAGAGCCTAGCTGAGTAGTTTGTAGGCTGATTTTTGATAAATACCAGCACCCCAACCGATGAACTAGAAAGCAATGCACCATTTGGTGCAAATCACAAGCAAGTACATATTTATTGGTTCAATACATTGTGAATTCAAGTTAGATAGTTGCTACCTAGAGAGCTTCATTATATGTCATCACATACTAAGACTGTTGTTCCAAAACATTGTTTCTAGTCATATTATGCTATAGATTAGAACTCTTGATTTATTGTTCTTCACCATTTTATAATGGTCGATGAAATATTAAGCTCAATTCTGATGTTAGTTTCCTTCTCTTTGTTATGATTATTTTTCATGAGCTTAGCTGTTGAATTATGAGCATTGTTTTCTTGAGTGTTTGTAATTTATTGAACGTGCATTTTGTCATGGTTTTGTGCCTAAACATTGAATTTTCTGTATGTCATCATTGAGATTCTTTTGATGTTCCTTTTTCTTCAGATACAAACTACCTCAGCACTCTTGCATCTGGACCTTATGGCCTTATATTTGCCTCATTCATTCCATTCTTTCTTGACATTCCGGTCACATCACGGTTTCGTATTTTTGGTGTTAACTTCACTGATAAATCATTCATATACCTAGCTGGTCTGCAGGTTAGTTGTTTTTCAGAAATGGATCTTTATCTATCATTTACACCTATACATTTCATTGTCACAACTTTCCTATTACTCTTGGCAGCTGCTTTTATCTTCTGGGAAGCGTTCCCTTATTCCTGGCATTTGTGGTCTGATCGCTGGTTCTCTCTATCGTCTCAATGTGCTTGGCATCCGCAGGATAAAGGTTATGTAACTTCTCTCATTCATATTATATTATTTTTTCTTGTTACATTAGTACCACTAAAATTATCTTCTGTTATGTTTTACCTTATTGGGTTTTTCTGGTAATGTCTGGTTGCTTGAAATAATATGTAAATGTCATATTAGAACTATTGTAGTCACAAGTCAGTCATGGTATCAGAAGTGTTCTTTTTAAATCTCAGTGCTGCCAGTGCAATATGATATGGAATCAATTGAACCAAGTAATATTGGGCTGGAGTTAGTCATTACCTGCTCCACCTATGATTGTTAAATATCAGATAATCTTTTCAAAAGAAAGAATAGCACGCACCTGATAGGTTTAAAGCCTGTATTGGCCGATGCTGGCAGAATTAAAGTGAAATGTGATATGGAATCAATTGGACCAAATAATATCAGGCTGGAGTTAGAATATGAGCTTTATTATTATTACTATTATTATTATTTCGTTGAATTTAGACTTATTTTTACCAAAGCCTCAAAACATGCATATTTTCCTGTCTGCTCTTCTAACTGTTCATGCTTGTTGTACAGATGCCACAGATTATTGCATCATTTTTTGCAAGGTTTTTTGCACCTTCTTCGGGAGGTTCATCTCGGTCCTCCAGGAGTCTGGTTGGAAACTTGACTTCTCATACAGGGCGTGCTATACAGGTTAGCTTTTGATAAGCTAATTTTGGAGTTTGATTTTTTGTGCATTTGATCCCTGGATAAATATATCTTTTCATCTGGACTCGTTTTTCACATTCTTAGCTGCCATATGTGCATGTTTTCGAGGTTGTTTGGTTAGTGCCTAACAATGCCACAACTCATCTTAGGAAAGTGTGGTTTGCCACACTTTTTGTGGCTAACAAATTGTTGGCCACAATTGTGGCAAAGTGAGGCAACATTTTAAGTCTATGATATATGGGCTAAGATGCTAGAAGAAGTGTGGCAAGCCACAATCGAAGTAATGAAACAAAGACATGACTAACTTGGTGTGGCAGCCTAAAGTGTGGCGTGGCATATTGGGGCATCCAACCAAACAGCCCCTGATCAATGACCACTTTCACTTTGATAAGAGAAAAATGACTACTTCACTGGGAAATTATGATGTTTTGTGAGCCTTCCATCTATGTGGTTAAAAATCCGTAATAACTGAAGTGAACATGGATAGATCAAATACTCATACTATTATATGTAATCATCAATAAGATTAAGACAAGTCCAGTTACGAACACAAAATTCTCAGTATGACTGACGATCATCCTTGGTCCACATTGTTCTTAAAGTTCGTACTTAAGTTACAGGCCTCATTTTGATGTGTTTTGATGTTTCGTATATGTTACTGTTGTTATGGAAGCCCAAAGCCCATTGATTTTGGCTAAGGATCCTCTGCCCAAATGGCAGTGCCCGTCACAGGCACTGATGTGTGGGTCCCATATGCGCCAATTGATTTTATAGTTTATATAACTTACAAGGCATGAGACCTCTATCAATGCTGACTTTCTAAGCGCTTCCCTGAAGAAACCAATGACTGTATGCTTACATCTTGATTCTTGTCTATTTGATATAGAACAATCCACTTTCTGGATTCGCTCCCGTCGGGGAGCCCCCTGAATCTTCAATCGCTATGCTGGTTTCGATGGGCTTTGATGGAAATGCTGCAAGACAGGCGCTAATGCGAGCTAGAAATGACATCAATGCGGCGACGAACATCCTCCTTGAAGCACAGACTCGTTGATCCAACTTAATGCGACTTCCCTGAAAAACATCGCGGGAAAAATTGGTGATATTTATAAGATGAGGAGGCAACATGCTGCCATCCCCGTGCATTGGGCAGCAGACTGGCGGTGAATGGCGCTCTGTTAATTTAATCACTTGCCGCTGCTATCATCATTTGATGAGAAGTTCAACTCGGCTCTTACTAGCTGTCAGCTTAGCAAACATTTTCTGTAGTTAACGGGTTATCATGTCAATATTTAAATATCTCACCTTACAATGTATAATTCCAATTTCGGTTTGTAGGAAAGATACGGAGTAGATGATATATAAACATTGGAATCATAGTGTAAAATTCTTCAGAAATCTGTGCCTTGGATTAGTTCTAGTACCAATTCATCAACGCACAAATCAGTTTCAGTTCATGCTAGTTTCACCGTTTTACCCACCATTTTCTTTCCCCGTATACACGGAGGGATATCTAGCTATTCTTCCAATGGAAGGCACTGGGGAGTGTGCCGTTCAATGCGCTCCACTGCTGACGTACAATTTACTAACAATTCATTTTTATGGGTAAATTTTTATATAATTATAACTATATTATCAAAATGATTAGTTTTCTGTAATCTCGGCTTAACATTTAATAATATGTGTAGTATGATAAAGCGTAGTATGATTTTATCATAAACCTATAACTTTATTCGTTAAAAAGTGTTGGGCCTATATACCATACATACAATTGGTCAAAGTTACAATTTTATGAAAAGAAACATTTGTTACTATTTTAGTTTTGCTAAAATAACTATGTTTTTTTTGCAATTTATTCTTCATTTATACATGCACATTTTATTTTTCACCACAGCAATTACACAGAATCACATCACAAAAAACATCGAATATAATGTGAGTTTTATTAATTTTTTAATGAAGCTAATAATATCTACAACTCCCTCTGAAGCTAATAATATCTACTACTCCCACTGCCCTAATACATGAGTGCATTTATAGTACCGTAGAGTTAAATTAGTTACAAAACAGAAAATGATTTAAATGTCCTTTTATTAAATAATGAGATTATATGAGGTGAAGAGTAGGTAGAAATAAAGTAGATAGAAATTTGAATATGAAGTGATTTATGAGACCACTAATCTGTAAACTCATTTTTTTGAATAAATTTGAAAATCAGAGATATACTGCACTTATTATGTGACACGAAACAAATAAAAGGTTGTTTAGTTCCCAAAAATTTTTACACAAAAATATCACATCAAATCTTTGGAGATCTTAATAAAGTATTAAATATAGCTAAAATGAAAAACTAATTGTATATTTATGTAAGAAATCGTGAGACAAATCTTTTGAGCCTAATTAGTACGTGATTAGTCATAAGTGCTACAGTAACTCATGTGTTCTAATGACGAATTAATTAGGCTCAAAAGATTCGTCTCGCGGTTTACATGCCAGCCGTGAAATTCATTTTTTCATTCATGTCCGAAAACCCCTTCCGACATCTGGTCAAATGATATCTAAAAATTTTCTTTCATCAACCAAACACCCCCTAAACTGGAGTTTCTTTTTGTTTTTTTTGTTTTTTTGTTTTTTTTTTTTGACAAAAACTGGAGTTTCGTTAGCAAACGCTCCTCCGTTGTGCGTCCTCTGACGCCTTATCCCCCTCAAAACCCCTCCTCCCCACTTCTTCCGTCTCCGCCATTTCCCTTCGAATTATGGCCGCCGCCGCCGCCGCCGCCACTCCCCCTCCCTCCGGCAGCCAGGACCACATGAACGCCCTCCGCTCCACCGCCCTGCGCCGCTCCACCCTGCACTGGGATGATGCCGCCGCCTTCTTCGCCCCGTCCTTCCGCTCCCGAAGCTGCCGCCGGCGCGTGCCCGCTCCCGCTCCCGCCGCGGCGGCAGCGTCGGCGCCCTCCAGGTCCCCCGCTAGGGCTAAGGCCAGGGCCAGGGCACGGGCGAAGCTCCTGGCGGACGCCGGTACGGGGGACCCCTGGCTGGCATCCCTCTCGCTGCTCCCCGTCGACGATGGGGCCGCCGCCGCGGCCTCCTCCGGCTGGGCGATTGGGATCGATCCCGACACGGGCGGCGCGATCGCCGTCCTCTCGCCCGACGGGTCCTCGCAGGTATGGCCGGCCGCAGGGCGGGCGTGTTGCTCCAGTAGGGCTCGCATTTCTGTGTGCTTGAGCGATGGCGTCCATATCTTGCAGGTTTTTGATAACCCGTTCGTGCACATAGTGGTGTCGGAGGTCATCCGGAAGCGCCTGGACACCAAATCCATCATCGAGCTGCTCCGTGGCCTCGAAGCGCCTCCTGGTATGCATTCTTGGTGCTGCTGGTTTGCTTCGCGCAGGGGATAGAGCCATTATGATCGCTCATATTGACAATTAACTCATTATTGTCATTTATAATTACCACATTCTTCTTTTAGATATGCATTATGTGGACAACACCATTGTTTCTAATCATGAGATTGTCGTCGGTTTTGGCTTTCTTGCAGGAACTACGGCATATATTGAGAAGTCAAGCCCATTTCCAACTGATGGAAAACTGGTACTCTGTTCTTTCCTCACATTTAATCCATTTAATAGATCATTCAAAATAATGCCCCGTGCATTGATTATTGGAGAAATTGTGCGAATGGCTATCCTGTCCTGTGTATTCTTTTACTGACGATGTATATACAATTGCATTGGCTGAAAATCTATCAAATAGAATAGAAATAATTTGTCCTTCACAGTTTGAGATATCATCTTCCTGAAGCTAGAGTTACACTAAAGCAATCATACTGATATGAAATTAGTTCATACTTTGAATATGTTCACACCATGTTGTGCAATGTGAATTTTAGCAATAATTTTCTGTTCTTTTGGTGATATTTTTTGGTCGTCATATAGGGATGGTGGAGTACAGGTTTTTCGTATGGCCTGTGGATTGCTGCTCTAGTTTCATCTGGTTTTTCGGTTGTTCCAGTTGCATCACAGACCTGGAAGGCTTATTTTGGGCTAACACGAAGTGGATCACCTAAGGTTTGTCAATCTGTCATATAGAAGTATGGAACATAAAGTTGCTTTATGACTCTTTGGTTGTACAAGCTCTATTAGAGCTGGTTATCTGTTAATCTGGAGGTATCAGATAGATTTTGCAAAATATATAACAAGGCATCCAAATTAGTTACATAACAAAGGCCCCGTTCAGCTAGCTAGTTAACTTATCCATGTTCCCTTGTTTTCTACGCGCACGCTTCCTGAACTACTAAACGGTGTATTTTTTGCAAAAATTTTCCATAGGAAAGTTGTTTTAAAAAATCATATTAATCTATTTTATATTTCTTTATATTAATAATTAATTACTCATGTACTAATTTATTACCATGTTTTCCGCGTCGGATAACTTACCATATCTCTCCCACCGCCGAACGTGGCCAAAGGTGTAACTACAATTAGCACACTGTACAACATAGACATAATGAGGCCAATATGGAGATGTGGGTGGGAGATGGCTTAGTGCTGAAGTACATGATAGAGGTTCGGTTTAATGGAGTTTAACAAGAACATGGGACACGATTGAGGTCTCACTCCATTACTAGGGCTATGAGGATAACACGTGTCTGTCTGTCTTCCTGTTTTTCTATATGGGCACCATGGCAGGGCTGAAGTTTCTGTTTCTTTTTTCTCCCTGTAGTGTAAACAAGGGAATTTCTATACAGTTATTGGTAGTGCAGTAGCGCATGGTCACAAATTAGGCATTCAGTCCACTTTTAGAGTTCAGTACTTTGTCATTTTTAGAAGAGCACTGAAACATGCCCTATACGCAAGTTCATCTAATAAATATCTGAAAACCAACTCCTTCATATCTCAATAAGATATCTGCTGTTTGCTTTTGATCTATGTCCTACCAATTCCTGATCTAACGAAATTTCATTGTCAATAAATAAATACGGTCAGTGTTAGCTACTTAACTAGAATATTAACTTATTCTAATTTTCTAATATGTAGCCCTTTACTCCTTACCCGCTTTTATGACTTATAACAGGATGATAGCAGGCAAGCTGCTTCAATCTTGTTCCCAGACAAGGCTCTCTCCCTGAATAGGAAGAAACATCATGGTACATATCTTACTACTGTGACACCGTTACTACCTACGTCACGCACATTTGGTCTTAAGCACACCTCCTAATATGAATGATCTTTTCATTGCAACAAGATGATTTTTCAGTTCACTGTATCTATTTATAACGAATAGATCATTATCTCGTCTTGTTTTGTTTCCGCTAGTTCAGCTGAACATTTGAATGAAACTTTGACTGATACACATGAATAAACAAGCGATTTATATGTCAGAGACAATATAACGCACAACATCAAAGCAAATTCAAACGGCCTATGCTTCACACTCTTAGCGTGCACTGTGTATTATACTATTATCGGGTACTTTGCATCAAATTGGCAGGTTCTTTTACTTGTCTGTGTTAGAATTTGTGACCTACATGGATGAGTTAAATAAGTTATGTGTAGCATAGTTAGCTTTAATCCATTTTCCTTTTTCTTTGAATGAAAGCTTTAATCCATTTTCAAGCGCCCATGAGAGTGGATGATATATATTCCTTCTATAATTCAACGTTATGACGCTTAATGCAGGGAGAGCAGAGGCTCTTTTGTTAGCGGCCTACGGAAAAGGTCTTGTTCTGCCATCAGGAGTGTTTAGTAAAACATGACGGCGACTCTTATATAGGGAGCTTGACTGACTGATTTTATTCGATGGACTGGTGCAAATATTTTTTGCCTTATGGGCTCCATTAAGTACATAATTGAAGTAAACCCTGAGGCTGAGTGCACCAGTCAGTTCCAACTTTCAGGAACTCATTAGCGATGTACCATTGTGTTTACCTAGCTAGTGTAAATGAGATCTGCAATTTTAAACGTTTGATTTGAAATTGTAAGGGCACCGATGATTACCCTTTTCTTTTTCTTTTGGATGATTGAGAAATATTGAGATTGTAGCTCTCGTTCTAATTTTATGATTATTTCTGTATATGCGCCGACTGTCAATTGTATCATCTTCATCCATTCCGTTGTATTTATGACATCATCGGTTATTGCACCCGAAATATACCGCCCCATTCTTTCTAAATATTTTCCAGCTGTTCAAGTGCATTATCGAGCAAGTCGTGTAAAAACGTCATATTCTCTATCCAGAAATATAAGAACATCTTAGACCGTGTTCGGCCACCCAATAAGGGACTGTTTAGATTCAGAGATTTTTTAAGTATTTTATCACATCGGATGTTTGGACGTTAATTATGAGTATTAAATATAAACCGATAACAAAACTAATTGCATAAATAAATGCTACTATCTCCGTTACCTCCGTTTCATCTTCGTTACCTCCGTTTCATAATATAAGACGTTCTAGCATATCCTAAATCCATATACATATAGATATCAATGAATCTAGATATATATATATATAAACAATATACATTGGTTAATAGATGAATCTAAGCATGTTAAAATGTCTTACATTATGAAACGGAGGGAGTATTTTATTAGACAATTTTTTAAGCCTAATTAAGCCACGATTAGCAAATGTTTGCTGCAGCATCATATTCACTAATTATGGACTAATTAGGCTCAATAGATTCGTCTCGCGAAATAGTCCAGAATATGAGGTGAGTTTTATTAATAATCTACATTTAATACTTCTAATTAGTATCCAAATATTCGATGTGACGGAGACTTAAAAAAAGTCTTGGGGATCCAAACACCCCCTAAGTTATCTAATCTTCCTCGTTTTCTGAGCGCATCTTTCGAATGGTTAAAAGGTACATGTTTTATGAAAATTTTCAATAGAAAAGTTGTTTTAAAAAATCATATTAATCTATTTTATATTTTTAATAATTAATTAAGCATGTACTAATCTATTACTACGTTTTTTGCGCCGGATAACTAAATCCTTCCCCCCTCCTACCGAACACAGCCTTAGTCCAAGAATATGAAGACATTTTTTTACTTATTTCTCATCTAATTTTGCCGTGTACTTTTCCATCTCAAATTCACTCGTTTAATTTTGCCGTGTACTTTTCCATCTCAAATTCTCAACCACAAAAAGCCCAAATGTTCTTATATTCTTGGACAGAGGTTGTAGCAGAAAATAATACACTATTTTTTTCTTGATTTCTGCTAACTAGGTCTTAAGAGACCTTTGGCTATATATCATATTGAGTTTCATGTGCCAACTGAAACATCAAGCTGAAGTTCTTCAACAATCCACCATTCCTCCATTTATTTATAGTACAGATTGTATGTTCTACAGCCATCTTTACTGGCCGGTTATTCATCGTACAAATTCCAATGTACCTCACAGTTTGGAGACGTTGGCGGTAACCTTGCCGGTCAGAGCGATAGCCGCCTTGGACCCAGACTGGCGCCCCAGATGGTTACAGATGAACTCACCGGCGGCCATCACCTTGCCCAGGTCGACGTTGGTCTCAATCCCCAGTCCGTTCAGCATGTACACGACGTCCTCCGTCGCCACATTCCCGGAGGCACCCTTGGCGTATGGGCAGCCTCCGAGGCCCGCTACCGAGGAGTCCACGACGCTGACACCCATCTGATTGGAAGCAAACAGTAACCGTTGGTATGAAAGCAGAACACATGATCAACTGCATATATGCTTTTTTTTTTTCTTGTTGCAAAGTTCATGACCGTTTCGGTCTGAGTAATGATTTTCTTAGTATCTGGATCATTACCTGGAGAGAGATGAGGATATTTGAAAGCGATTGGCCGTAGGTGTCATGGAAATGGACAGCAAGCTTCTCCTTGGGAACGACGGCCATAACAGCCTCAAGCATTGGAACAACGGTGCCTGGATAGACGGAAGAAGCGAAGTGTTAAAAACCCTCAAAAGGCTAGTATGGTATCATGGGGCTGGAGTAATAAATCCGAAGCTAGTAAATAAAAACTATTATGTGAAAAAAGGAAGCCAATGGCATTCATATAAATTACATGGTTTGCAATGATTTTTTTTTCCTTTTATGTGATGTTTTTGTAAGAGTTGACAAGAACTGAGAAATTATTTTATCATGATGCATTAAGAACAAATATTTTTTGTTTAAGAAATGCCATGAACTAATGTCTGGCAGCAGCTGAATTAGCCCAGATAATAAAGAACAAACAAAAGTGGAAATTAGGCAATATGAACATCACCTGGGGTACCAACGCCTATTGTATCACCAAGTGAAACCTCATAGCACCCCATGTCATAAAGCTCTTTGGCCACATGAGCTACGTTTGACAGTGGCACGTACCCTTCTACTGGGCATCCAACCACACAAGAAACATACCTATATTCTTGTCAAGTAAAGGAACAAGATATCAATATGTTGCACCAAAACCATTATTGAAGACAATGATAAGTTCAGTAACTGATTATATTCACATCTCTCTTCTAAGTTCTAACCAAATGATAGTTGTATTAATCAGTTTTGTGCACGTCATTGGGCCAACCCAAGTAGGTGAAGGCTTTCCAGTTTATGTTTGACCCTTGTTTAGTATTTACTATATATTATGTAATGAGCTGCTAATTAACACATAATATTTTGTATAAGTTATTTATACAGGTTTATCCTGGAATAGAACTCTGGCAAACTGGACTACCAGTCAGAAAAAGATAAATATACACTAGACTAGCTAGTGAACCGATGCCAGATACAACAGGTAGACTGGTTGGTAATCTAACAGAATAAATCAAATCTAAATTACTTGCTCATCATTATTCCACACACACACACACACCCAAGAATTGCAAATGTAAAAATTAAACTTGAAATACAATGTAACATAACTCACCCTCTCATGGGGATTTTTTGCTCTTTTGCTGCAAGAGCAACATCATTATAGCGAGCAAGGCTTTCTTTGATCGTGCAGTTTATGTTTGACTTGGAAAATGCTTCAGAAGCTGATGCAAATACTGCAACTTCCTTAGCACCTGCTGCAATAGCTCCCTCAAATCCCTGATTACCAATGGTCAGAATAAATGTTTAATGAGGCAAACAGAGCTATGGACTCCAAGGTTATCTGAATCAAAATATGTTACCTTAAGATTTGGGGTCAATACAGGAAGGCACACACCTTCAATATTCCGGACTACTTCCATCACATCCTTGGCATCAGCTAACTACAATTGCAAACAACAAACTATGAGCAACAAAATGGTGAATATTTGGTGGGTAAATAAACTGACGACTAAACGGAAGAAAAACTAAATTATAGAAAAATAATGGTAAGCACAAGAGGTAGAAAGGAGGCAATATACACATACAACCAGACTGTTTGGAAACAAAAGGGCGATGAATCAAGTTTAGCAAAGTATTATTGAGACTCCTAACTTTTTCAGTTTTGCTTGTCAGTCCATTATAAATTAACCTTGACTGGACCTTGGAGTAGTAAAACACTGCTTAGGTCTGTGTATCATATTTCTAGGTTAAATATGCAGTCTGTGACTCTGTGTGCCATTTTTGCTACATCTCATCTATTTATTTAGTTACTTCTAAAAGTATGCATGTGTCCCCTTATATTGTAAGTGTATTACTCAAATAACCATTCTAAGCACATAATGTCGCCAACTTCCTTAGGCTTTTAATAAAAGAAACAACAGAATTTTATACTCCCTCCATATTTTAATAGATGACGCCGTTGACCTTTTGTCATGCGTTCGACCATCCGTCTTATTCAAAAATAATGTGCAAATATGTAAAAATTTAAGTTATAATTAAAACACATTTGGTAATAAATCCAGCCACAGCAAAATAAATGATAATTACTAAGCTTTTTAAATAAGACGAATGGTTAAATTGTGCAATAAAATCAACGGCGTCATCTATTAAAATACAGAGGTAGTACTTTGGAAGGAACGTATGACATTAGTTATTCTAATGCTACAAGCAACTGCATCATACATCTGGGCATAAGCAGATCATGTTAAGGAAATAACCATACGTAAAACTATGGCTGTTCCGTGATTCAGAAGTGCATTGTATTTGTAGCATAGATAGCACAACTTCTCTTAAAATTATAAAACAGTAAGGTCCTTCAAAAAAATCATGGATCAAATAAACATTATAGAGAACACAAATGGGGGGATTGTGATATTTGAGACTACCAAGATAGGTGTAAGAAGCAAATGCTAAATGCTCTTATTAAAAAAGTTACCTGTGGTACCCATTTTGGAGAGACAAAACTTGTTGCCTCAACTACTGATAATCCAGAGGATGCCAGTCTGTGTATGAGCTCAATCTTTACATGTGTCGGCACTATGTTTTTTTCATTCTGTAACCCATCTCGTGGGCCAACTTCCACAATTTTTACATTCCTTGGAAGATCCTGTACAATCTGGTAAACATGTTGTCTCCAGTCAATAAATTCAGAGGAAAATAATTACTCTATAACAAGAAGAGGTTGCACTTTTCCTTTCAAAAAAAAAAAAGTTGCACTTATTGTTAGGCTGAACATATGCCTACCCACCTTGTTACCAATTCCTGTATTCCGTTGGCCGGAAGAGTACGAAAAATATCTGTAGTTCTGCTGATTCCGTGAAAAACCATTTGCATAGATAACTTGGCGGTTCTCCCCAGATAATAACTTGGACCGATGTGGTGCTGGATGCCTTTGATAAATTAGTCTTGTGCAGGGATACTCTTCCCTATCATCACAAACACGAAATTTAGCTCATAGGAGGAAAAAAAAACCGAAATAAAGGGCACAATTTTGATGTGAGAACCTCACTGTGACTCTGTGAGTGAATGATGGTCATGGAAGCTAGAATCTCGATCATCATTTTTAGGCGAAACATTTTTAATCAGAGCGCATTAGCCTATTCAGATAAGGTGTGAGCACAACAGAATCAGAAGATTAAGAACGCCGAGGGAGACTCACGACGCAGCATCGCCCGAAGAAGAGCACGGCATCGGCCGCGGCCGCGGCGCACCGGCCGCGGGACGCCCACTCTCGGGGCCGGGCCGCTCGTCGCCGCCACTGGGGGAACCCGGCGACCGCTCCAGGTCCAGGGCCGGCATCCCAGAGCCCCGCAGGACGGACCCCGCCGCCGCGGAAGACAGCGCGCGCGGCGAAGCGGGCGAAGACGGCGACGCGAGCCTCGACCAGACCCTGGACGCGGCCGGCATCATTTTCGCAGCAGCCGCGGAGGCACGGATCAGCGCGGCATCCTCGACCGGAGGGAGAGAGGAGGAGGGGCTTCTAGAAGCTTCCGTGCAGCGGAAGGGAGGAGACGCGAGTTCGGTGGCGTCTGGACACTGCTCGCTTCTTCGGTCAGCTCTGACGTGGAATCCGAATCTAAAATCTTAGTAATTCAACATAGTTTAATTAATTTGAATCAAATTTAAATACATAATTCTATTGACTCTACCTGGTTAAATTTTTTAAACTTTGGCTAGCATTAGCCGTCATCAAAATAATTATGGTTTGAAAACATAAAAGTAACAAGGGTAGGGCGGTTGATTGTATGCCTTTTTCATGACCCAAAATTAAATAGCATATTTGCAAACAAATAACTTATAAATAAAACTTTTATATATATATATATATATATTCCTAGCGATATAAAAGATAAGACTATAAAATAAACCTCGATGGAAAAAAAACTTTTATATACTTATTTTAGTGATATCAACTCTAAATTTAAAAATTTAAGATTAAAAAAATCAAATATTGTCTGATAAGTATAAGGGGTGGTAGATTTTTTTCTTTAAAATTGATTTTACAATATTATAATGTTATTAGGTTTATCGTTATATGCTAAGGACAAAAACAATGGTCATGATCGCACATAAACAAACGAATAAATTGAATCTAAATAGCTCGTTTTCGGAAGTTTAAGAATTAAGGTACTTTCACTTTGGATTGGTTCTAGTTAAAACTGTTTTGAGTTTAACCCAGTGTAAAAAATATATAATAATATTTTTAACGCAAATTAAATATGCTACAAAACTATACTCAATGTTGATTTTAACAAAAACTAATTTGGTGTTGTAAATATCAATATATATATATTTTTAATAAATTTGATCAAACCTGAAATGGTTTAACTTAGAACAAACTTAAAAGAACTTTCAGTATGAAACAAAGGGATAGTACTATTCCAAGCGGCCAATGGAAGAACTTCACAAAATTTACACATTTTCCTCATACCAATGCCTTACGCTCCCCAAAACAGAAGAAAATATGTAGATCGGGATTTCGCTGTTGATTGGCAGCCATTACAATTGTCAGAACAGATCGATTAAGAATGTACTATTAAGCATCAGCGAGCATTCTATGCAGCAATTTTGTATCAGCTCCACGGTTCAACTCCAAACTCATTTGATATTCAATTCTTCCTTTCGTTCGTGCAATGATTTAGACAGCACTCTGAATTGGCAGATTTGTATCTTTCCTATGCAGTATGTACCAACAAATTCTGCAAAGAATTCGTAGAACAATGGATGCACACGTGCAGTAATCACACAGCGATTCATATGGTGTGATGTTTCCAAAATTCCAACTGCCAAGGACATTTGCTTCGCTCGCTCAAAATATTTTACCAGTAAGATGGTACTTTATACCAATGATGGACATCAACTTGGTCAAGACAGATGGAAAAACGGAATTCACAAGGTAAAATAAGGGTTCGGGGTTCCCCTTGCTGTAATATTTTCTGCCTTTCATAGTGTGACTTCTCCACAATATCTCGAGTAGAAAACAAAGTCCTGTCCAAAAAAAAATTCTACTCAGGACTAGTCAACATCTGGTACCAACAAATAGATCACAGTAAATCATATGTAGCCAGGTTTTTTCAATCTCAATTGTTCTGAAAGAATCTGCTACGTGAGGGCGTGAGGCAGTACAAATGTATAATATATCGTAAAAGCCAATCAATGAGAGCATGAGATAGCCTAAGGCCGCGTTCGTCGGTGACATGATAAGATAACTTATCCGACGCGGAAAACGTAGCAATAGATTAGTACATAATTAATTAATTATTAATTATTAAAAAATATGAAAGACTAATATAATTTTTTAAAACAACTTTCCTATAGAAAATTTTTGCAAAAGATACACCGTTTAGCAGTTTAGTAAGCGTGCGCGCGGAAAACGAGAGGGATAAGAAAAGTTGTGCAGCTCCCGAACACGGCCTAAGTAGTTACTGGAATTGGCAGTCCTACTCAATGGAATTGCCAATTACTACTAGTAGTATGTATATGGTTTCCGTGTGGATTGTGGAGAAAGGAAAAGGATAAAATTCCAATTTTCAAAAGAACAATGCATTGAACAAGGATGACATTTGAGAAAACCAAACAACCAAGCCGCCAGTACATAATAAGATCTTTTAAAAGAATATATGCATTACTTTACATATGCATATTTTAGCAGCATAAACCTATGCATTGTTCATTTGGTCATGGAATTGTAATTGAGAAAATTCCAAAACAGCTGACAGAACAATTGAAGGATTGAAGGCTCTACTGGCACTGTTGTAATGTTCAAATATCTATGCATCTCCTGGCTTTTACTATTCAATTTTTTTCATAGCTTCCTGGTAATTATTTTGTCCATCGCAGGTTTATGCTCCTCAATTAACAGGTGCTAAGGAGAAAAGTTGTTTCAACACTTTCTATGCCACAAACTCAGTCGATTACAGGTTTATATGTAACAGAGCAAACATAGTTAAGTTGCACAAAGTTTCACTTGGAAGGTTTGATATGTTTCATATGCAATGAGGTATTATGAGTACTGCAACTCCATGTGCAAAGAATGTTTTATTTTCAATTCCAATAACCAATGAATTAAACTTGTGTAAACAGTACAAGTTCACATGAATATATCTTACCTCTGCAAGGATGCATTTACTCTGCAGAATCAGAGTCGTCATCAGCATATTTCGGAGCTGAGTTTCTAGGAAGGAACTCTTCATTTGGACAAATATATGTGAACAACTGCGTAAAAGGAACAATTAGATGTCAGGTTGGGACTGATGCTTTCCTGTACTCCGTGTAATTTTACCATCTCAACATAGTATGCATCTATAGCCAAATGTAATAATTGAACTGAACAGTCAACATCTAAAGCTATCTCAAACACAGCTTACAAAAGATATAACGGATGTGCACCAGGCTGCCACCAGGGATGCACAGATGCATCATGTATGTTACTCCTAAGTTTGTTTAATGTTAACATGGTAAAAAATCATCCCATATTGGCAGGAAGCCAGGAACAGGCATAACTTCCACAACTAACCAGACTTTCTGGCTTACTTTCTGATGTGGGCACTGGGCAGTACAAATTTGAGAGAAAGTGTACCTTTTTTGTTGATTCAAGTATACTCCTGTAGTCCAGATTTTCATCGGGTATGGGGCATGACAATGCAGTACCAGATGCTCCCTGAAAGTGGAAGATATGAAAGCAGGTATTTGGGTTACAAAAAAATAAATATGCACAGCTGAACAGCAAATGCTTTTACCAATGCTGAAACTACCATGCATGAAATTTATGCACCTGTATAATCTCTTGGACATATACACAGCTCCAGAGTAGTGTTGGCTTCACACACTCATTCTTTTCACTGGTTGTTTCCAAATGACCTTCCAAATCATCTGAAGCGTTAACTGTGAAAAGAACATCTATTGCTTTGTTGATGCAATTCTTTCCAGTTAAGGCATCAGTACATGGAGTAGACAGATATGCCATAAACCTACAACCGATATTAGCTTGTAAGGGTCTAAGGGAAGCGCCCACTAACACTATACAATAATAGCTTTAAATGATTGATTCCTGCGTGGAAGGTAGTGAGAATACCCTAACACTGCTATGTAATAATAGCACGAACAACTTATCTCTAAAAAAGACTTACATTCCAGGAGGGCATACTGCTAAATTGCTGCTCAATTGAAGCACCCGGACAGCTGTAACCTGCTCCTGTTCTAGTGCTAAAATGAAGGAAACAGATCATGTCAAAGATGAGAAGCAAAATCATCACCTTTGGCTACATAAAGAATGCTAAGCACAAACACAGGGAGAAATGGCTGTTCTTACACTTTGGGGGGAAAACAACCAGAACATTTGATGAATCTTGTTTCACAGAGCTGCTGATTATGCATATTCCCCTAGCAACTTTTCCTGGTGAGTTTGATACTGGAGTATTGCATGGCACACCCAAGGAAGGAATTTCATATGATGGATCAAGTACCAACTGCTGGCACATGATATCCTGACCAGATGCTAATCTGATGCCTACATAATGCTTTTTTTCCTGGTCAACAATACAATGATTATGAGATATTCATGGGGAAATAATCATATAATTAGTAGTGTAATTGTACAAGTAAAGCATGCAACATGCCCATGGGTAAAGGGACAAGGAAAATAATCAATGATATTGTGATGTTAGTGAATCAGTGATTAGTTTGGACATGGCAATTAAAAAAACAAATAAACAAAATACATAAGAGAAACAAGAACTTATAACGAATCTGCCATACGATTGATTTGTTCAGACAAAACTAATAGAATGAATATGTCTGACTGAGATTAAATGGATGCACCTCATCAACAAGGAGTGCTGTGGCTGGCATTCGCAACACCTGAATGACAAGAGCAAGAAATTTGAGAGGGTAAGTATTAAAAAGGTCATACAAGGCAACAAATTATGGTATGGTTAGCCTTCAGAAAAAAAAAAGTGCAAGTCATTCAAGTAGGGAGATGCTAGAACATTACCCTAGCACATTATTCTCATAGAATAATAGGGTCGCAATCAGATTACAAGAAACATCACACAGAGCGTAGGCCCTAGGGGCATACAGCTACATAATTACTCCACCCATCTTTTTTAGTTGTTGTTTACGACAACAACAAAGTCTCCAATGGATATGTTTGATTATTACTTTTCTAGTTACATATCCAAAAATCACTTCCTCCGTCTCCTATTATAAGTCACTTTGGTTTGCCCTAAGTCAAACCTCTTTAGGTTTGACCAAATTTACAAATAAATATAGCAACATTTCCAACACAAAAATAAATATACCATAAAAATATTCAATGGTGAATTTAATGAAACTAATTTAGTGTTGTGGATGATAATATATTTTTCTATAAATTTGGCCAAACTTAAAGATATTTAACTTAGGACAAACCCAAAATAACTCATAATATGAAATAGAGGGAGTAAGAAGTACACGAAAGTGTTTCTCATGACAAATCCACTAATGTTATTTCAACATATCAAATCTTTATTTATTTATTTTCATGTGCTCCCTCCGTTCCAAAATGTAACCATTTCAAGGATTTGAATCTTGTACCACAATATAAGAATTACTGGAACAATTCACAGCGATACTTGTTTAATTAATCACTTCACATTCAAAATTCTTCCCATTTTATCCCCACCTACCCGCTCATTCATACTCATCCTCATTTATTGAGGGGCACCATAGTCTTTTTTTTTCTTAACCTTAATCCATGTTAAATAACCTAGAAATGCTTATATTTTGGAACAGTGTATATAAGAGAGCTAAGATTTTGAGGCCTGACTTCACACATTTTAAATCGTCATCTATTGGAGAATAATCAAATAATAACAAGCAGAATCCGCATGAGAAAAATCAAAGCCAGATGTATTTCAAGAATATCATCTTACATATAGGGCACCTTTAACAGCAGCGCAGCGACAGAAAGCTTGAGGCAGCTCACCATGCCCATACATAGGATAAATGAAAGCTCCTTCAGCATTAGCAAACCTGCTACAGATAAAATTAGATGTAAAATGCTAGGGCTAGAGCCAGGACCTTATTTTAAATGTCTTTCTAAAGTATACAAGAAAAGGTTCAAGCAAGCTAAGTGACCTCCCGATGGACGAGGAGTAAAGAGCAATGGTCTTGACTCCTTCTCTCGTTGTTAACAACCTCTCACAAGAGTCTGCACCATCCTGATCATAATCCGCCATTGCAATCGCATACAAGACAACCCTGAAAACAAGGCACAGAAGCTAATCTTAGACACCAATGCTAAAAATAGAGTACACAACCAGTTCAGGGCGGCCTCCTTACGCTCTCATTTTGGGCGAAAGATGCTGCTTCTTGAGGAATTCGATGAAGGGGAGGTCCAGGTCCTCATCGGGCAGCTTACCAGAAGCCTCGCCTTCCCCAGCTGCATCGCCCGCAGCTAAGGCGGCAATGTGAGCCTGTACAAGCTTGAAGAACCTGAAGAGCAGGTTCTTCTCCTTGAGCTGGAGGCTTGTGTCCTTGAAGATGGCCTGCCTCGAGTCCGGCACCGGGTAGAGGCCACCTTCCCAGTAGAGCAGGGTGCCCCCCTCCACGCTCTTGAACTCCACATGGTGGCTCCCCCCTGACCTGAGGAGCAGGTCCACGGCCTCGTCGGCGCAGTACAGAACCCTGGGACCCACCAGGTCGGCGGTGAAGCGCCGGGACGGCTCCGGCACCGCCCCCGAGGTCTCGACCTCCGAGTACAAGCTGCGGCCGCGGAGATCGACGGCGGCGTACGGAGTAACGGAGGAGGTTTCATTGGGTGCGGAGGAGGGCGGGGAGGGAGCGGGATCGGGAGAGGAGGAGGAGGAAGAGGAGGTGGAGAGGAAGGAGGGGAGGGACGGGAGCGGGAGCGGGAGGGAGGAGAAGAGGGAGCCGTAGAAGGGGTTGGGGTCGACGTGGAGCACGGTCTTCCCGGCGGCCGCGCAGGCGGCGGCGAGGACGGACTCCGGGAGGCCGGTGCCGCACAGCACCACGTCGAACGAGGCGGGATCGATGGTGGGGTATTCCTGCGGCGAGCATCCGCCGCCGGTGCCGGCGGGCGCGTCCGCCATGGCCACCCGCCAAAAGGAGGGACACCTCGGATCCGACTGAAAAGGAGCAGCTCGAGCAGCTCGCCGCCGGCTTGTGGTGCAGGCGCCGACGCCGCAGGAGAAAAGGGGGGCGTCGCCGGCGGCCTTGTCCAATGGACTCGCTTTGGAAGGGAAGGGAATGGGCTGAATATGGTTCGGCCCACACAATTCTCTGCATATTATTGATTCCCACTTCTTATGATGCTCTTCTTATCTTGAAATTTTAATTTGCTCAGTGGGTATTTACATATCACTTGGTACAGTAATCACTAGCACAGTTTGTGTTATCTGTAACGTCTTCACTCTCATATGTAATGGCTCGGGAAGTCGATATTAAGAATTAATCACTGATGTGGCTCATCATCTATAACAGCTCGAAAGGATGAGATATCGTTGATAGGAAAACCAAAGCAATAGAGAGAAAGTCGGCCTAGCCCTTATGCTCGCTATCATCAATGTCCAAATGCCCTTCACCTCTGGATTTGCGATCCTAAGGCTAGCCTGGTGACGAATCTGTGCTCATGGGCCAACGTTGGATCAGCGGTCCCGAGCCCCGCTGAAGGAGCTGTGTCATGAGAAGGAGAGGTCAGAGGAGCTGCAGCAAGGAGGATGGTTGCCACCGTCGGGGAAGGAGCTGACCTATTGGCACCAAATCCATCATTTTTTACCCAAATATTTTAAAAATTATTTATATTCAAAGTTCTAAAAAAATTTAACTCAAATCTTATCTAAAAAGACAACTACCATATAACAAGGGTACCAAAGTTGTTGCTATAACACTAAACCAATACAAACCCACGCACAGATGCTCCGTGACAGAGCAAGCTAGAAGATTCATGTGGTAGGATGAGTAACCATATGAAAGCTCGATCTAGGAACAAATGTGTGTACTCTCTCCATTCTTCGCAATCAGCTAGATGACTCAGAGTCCTCCATAGGGCGATCATCCCTGTAAACTCTTGGCTTATTTGGATGTGTCTTACACACCGCTACCATCCCCTCCACCACAGAGTCAACAATAATATGGCCAAAGAATTCAACCTCCTTGAGCCTCGGGAGTTTATCAATGCCAACGATTCCATCTATAGGCTCTTTGAGAAAGGCCAACGTGAGCCTCTCAAGCTCGGGGGCACCTCCTTGGAAGCTGAGCTTGCTAAGGTTGGGCAAGTTGTCCAAGATCAGCTGCTTGAGCCTGCGGAATAGGTTTTCTCTGATGTAGAGCTCTCTCCCCATGTATGACTGATGGTATAGCTTGAGAGAAAGAAGGCTAGGAAGCCTCCCTAGCTGCTCCATGACCATCTCCCCATCATACAGGAAATTCTCTCGGAGCGAAAGGTCAACCAAGTTGCTAAGATGTGAGATCCATGGTGGTAGAGCACTTAGCATGCCCCATAGGTAGAACTTCTCAAGGAAGATGGGTGGCGAGCTCAGCTCCATGAAGTCCTCGAGGCCAGTGTCACCATTACGCCAATGGATGATGGAAAGGTGGCGTAGTGAGTTGCTTAACTTACTCAATGAGCTAGCAAACCAGTGCCATTTGTTACCTCCGTAGTCGGAGTTGAAAGCGCATAGCTTGGTCAGCCATGGTAGCTCACACAACTCATGCATCACAAGGAAGCTCGATGCGACATCGACATGGGCAATTGTCTGAAGGGACCTCATCCTTCGTAGACCGCTGGGCAGAGTCATGGCTTCTAACGGTTCAAAGATCTTCACGCGACGAGTTCTTGTGTAGTGCCTATACCTGCCAGCAAGAAGATGCTTTAGGTTTTCAAGCCGGGTGATGGCCTCCGGGATCACCCTAATGTGAGTTTCCCTTATGTCTAGCGTCATCAGTTCTTCCAGCCTCCCTACTGATTTCGGCAGCCATGAAACACCGGTGTCTCTAAGGCTCAGGTATCTCAAAAGGGGCAACCTGTAGATGTCTTGCAGATCTTGCTCGCTCAGCCAACGACAGCCTTCGAGGTCCAGCACCCTTAGGAGCTTCAAGCGTGCGAAGCTAATCGCCGGCAATGGTTTGACAGTGCATTGAAGCATCAGCAAAGAACGAGCAAACGACAAGTTTATGCCCCACTCTTCCTTGTAGTTACCCTGTCGCAGCTGCCTCTTCCTCCTCGATGGCTTCTCATCGTTGGAATGCTCCTGCACCTTGTCACCGCCATGGGGTTTCTGGCCGGTGCCATGGACCGAAAACCGTCGGATCTTGTCATGCCCAACTGTTGATGCCACCATCAGGTTGTCCTCATGCTGCCGGTTGTTCCCAAAGAAGGAGATGAAGTTCTCCTGGATGCACTTGGCCGTGACCACCTCCAGCATTATGTCATGGACCTTGCAGCACCTGACCACGCCGCTGCTAGCAACTCGAGTGGGTGTGACAATGCTTCTACTGACAAACTCATCAAGGTACTTCTCTGCAGCCTCTTCTGGATTCCATTCACGTGTGCCACCGATGAAGCCCTCAGCCGCCCATCGCCTCACTAGGGGCCCTCTCTTGATCTCGTAGCCCTCACGGAAAATGCTCAGATACAAGAAGCATGCCTTCAAATGGTAGGGCAGATCATGGTAACCCAGAGAGAGTATCCTCCTCATCCCTTTGAGATCAGCATTTGTTTCTAGCCCATAGCCCAATCTGGCATAGATCTTGCTCCATTCTGTCGGTGTCATGTTCTCCTTTCGAGTTAGCATTCCTCCAATGCTGACAATGGCTAGTGGCAAGCCACTGCATTTGTTCAAGATATCCTCGGAGATCTTCTCCAAGCTTTTGTACTGTGGAGGGCACTCGTCTGACTGAAACACTCTGTTGAAAAATAGCTTTCTGGATTGCTGAATAGGTAAGGGCTCCATTTCATGAACATGGTCGGTGAGGCTAGAGCAGCAATTTTCAGCAACATGTCGATCCCGTGTAGTAATAAGTATTCTACTTTGCTTGTCATTATCAGGAAAAGCCACCTTCAGATTTGCCCAATCCGCTAGATTCCATAGGTCATCCAAAACAATGAAGTACCTGTACATGAAAAGGGGACTGTTTGTCAAATATTACAAGGAAGAGTGGGGCATAAACTTTGTTTGTTACAAAAAAAGGGAACTGTTTGTCAAATATGCATGATTTGTCTTCCTTTTCATGATTTCTCTTGGCATGCTTTTTTGGAAAGTACAGATTTTGTTCGTTACAAAAAATACACTTTTTAAGCAAAAGCAGAAGGTCAACCTTATTTCATTAATTGGTAGCGTCATATATATAGTGAGGATTTTACCTCACTAAACAAGGCATAAATTAAAGGGGTCCCCTTGATGTCATTCTCACTGGACAAGTCATAAATACTATTCACTTTTTAACTTTGACAACTCGGTCATTTTTTAATAAAAAGAAAGCAAATTTGAGATGGTTTCCATGTTCTATGATCAAAAATTCAAAATTGCACAAAACCCAACATACATATCATGATTTCTTATTGTTCTAAAGTTTCACAATACTATACCCTATATTTTTTTAGATAATGAATACTCTACCCTATATAAATAACGCATTTACTTAAAAGTTAATACATAGAGAGTGTGTGTGAAATAAGGTTTGTTGGTTGAAATTTTCAATACTTTGGAAAATATTGTTCTAGATATGCTAAAATTAATTGATATTTTAAATGAGTCCAGGGTTTTAAGAAACACTTAGAGTATAAAATCTATTTCAAATACTTGTCACCGTGTATTATTCACCTTATAACTTTGACCACTCGTCCTTTTTTTCCTGAAGTTCAATATGTATTTAAGTTAGCCATATTAGTGATATGTATTGTGCATTGATATAAATATATAGCTTTCACTAATTATAAATTGAACATTTAGAAGTTATTAATGGTCAAAATTTAAAACACCCTTGATCAAAGTGACAAGTATTTGAAATTCCGGTTGCATTGGTGCCCCAAGATATAATTGCCAAAAATGATATATTGAACCCTACCCATAGAACATCTAATAGCTTCTCATACCACAATATCCAGTTGCAAAATACAACAACCTTATTTAGATGGGGCTAAAAAGTTTAGTCCCATGTCATATCGGATGTTTAAACACTAATTTAAAGTATTAAACATAGATTAATAAAAAAACTAATTTCATAAATGAGTGATAATCCGCGAGACGAATTTTTTAAGCCAAATTAATCCATAATTAGAGCATGTTTACTGTAGCATCACATAAGCTAATCATGGATTAATTAGACTCAATAGATTTGTCTCGCGAATTAGTCCAAGATTATGGATAGATTTTATTAATAGTCTATATTTACTATTTATAATAAGCGTCCAAACATTCGATGGGACAAAGGACTAAAAATAAGTCCATTGTCCCAAACACCACCTTACTACTCCCTCCGTTTCATAATGTAAGATGTTTGACTTTTCTGGTCGTAATATTTGACTATCTATCTTATTTAAAAATTATAGAAATATCATTTATTTTGCTTATGTCTTACTTTATTATCAAAAAAAACTTTAAGCATGATTTGTCATTTTTTGTATTTGTACTAAACTTTTAATAAAACGAACAGTCAAACGTTGCAATAAAAAAGTCAAACGTTGCAATAAAATGAAGACAGTAGTATCTTTATAAAACAAAGCTAAGTACCTTTTGCCGTCCAATTGAAAACTGCATTGCGTGATGAGCTGTGGTATGTCCCAGGTTTCGACTCCTCTGAGCGGGTCATGGTCGCCGGCGCCGCCGGCTGTTTCTTGGCCGCATTTCCGTGGATCTCTCATCATCAATGGCGTCTGGACGAGCTGCTTCAGCAACGATTCCAGCAGCGCGCGGAGGTCGCAGTTCCGGGACACCGTCACGAACGCCCGGTGCTGGATCCCCTGCACCGTCGGGCTGTTGTACACCGTCGCCGCCAGCGTCGTCTTGCCCAGGCCGCCGAAGCCGACGATGGAGACCACCTTCCGGCGGGCCGGGTGGCCGCCGCCGTCCTCCAGCAGACTGAGGATGGCCTTCGTCTTGCTGCGGACGCCCACGAGGCGGGACTCGTCGATGTTGAGCGCCGGCAACCGGCGGTCGAGGTCGTCGTCGTAGCGCCAGCGGCCGGGGGAGGAGTCGACGGCGCAGGAGCCAACGGTCTTGGGAATGGGCGGCGCCGGCGCCGGCGCCTCCAGCCTGTACCTCAGCCTCCGCTCGCTCACCTTGAGCGCGCGGGCCTTGAGGATCTGGACCTCCACGGCCAGCTTGTGCATCGCCCGCAGCGTCTCCAGCGGCCGGATCACCGTCCTCCGCAGCCAGCCGGCGACGAGGCCCTCGTCGCGGAAATGGCGGCCGCGGCGGCTGTGGCGCCAGAATCCGTCGATGCAGTCCTCGGCGTCGTACGCCACCTCCCTCACTTGCTTCATCCACGTCCTCGTCTACCTCACAACAAGCACAGTGACGACTCCGTCATCAGCAAGCTGACCATGCAAGAAACACACGTGATGAATCGAGCCACCGGCCTGCGTGCAGGTGCAGCTCGCCTAGCTCTCACCACCTGCTCGGTCTGGTCGTAGCCGTCGCCGGCGGCGGCGAGGTCACGGAGGCAGGCGTTCATGCTCTCGAGGTCGTCCTTCAGCTCCTGGATCTCGTGGCGGACGCCGCTGAGGAGGACGTACTTGTCGGAGAGGAAGCCACCGAGCTTGCGCAGGAGGATCCCCACCACGCCCTCGGTGGAGCTCACCACGGCGGCCTCCATGGCTGCGGAGACGGGAGACCTCGCCGGTGGAATCCTCTCTGTGAACCGCGCATATATATATATACACACACCGCAGGATAGTTATGCATGGTCCTGCCGATCAATGGATCATGTGCATTTTCTAGTGACAGAAAAATAAGCTGAGAAATTTTGTTGATTTTTGGCTAGTTATGCTCAGTTTTTCTACTTTTTACAAAAATTTTTTCCAAAAGTTTTCATATAGAAGTGTGACATCTTTTTTTTCTAAAATAGGTTTTTAACTTATAGAGTTAATTTCATCATTTATAATATCAAATAGTTTTTAAATTTTTCATCATTTATATCAAATAGTTAATTTCATCGTTTATAATATCTTCTGAGCCTACTTAGTTCATGATTAGTCATAAGTGCTACGGTAACCCAAATAGGGATGACCGTGGTCATTCCGCAAGTATTTTAGGGTTAACTCTAGTTTAACTAAATAAACTAAATTTTATTTTATGGTGAAACTTAGTAAATTTGTTGAACTAGAGCTGGTCCTAAACTATCCACGTGTCAACCCATGCTCATCTTTAAACCATATTTACTAATGACGGATTAATTAGGCTCAAAAGATTCGTCTCGTGGTTTTCAGGCGAGCTACGAAATTTGTGTTTCATTCGTACCCGAAAACCCCTCCTAACATCCGGTCAAACGTCCGACGTGACACCCAAAAAATTTCTTTTCGTGAACTAAACTGGGCCTAAACCTACTCCCACATTGCTACTGTACAAAATGACAAATCCAAAACAATTAGATTCGATATAATTAATAATGGATCATGGCAAATTGAAGTCAAGACAGTCTTGATTGCTTTTCATACCAGAAAACCGGTGTCCGGTGACTACTACGTACATATATATATGTGGGCAGTTGGCCACCAAGTCTAAGGTCAAGTATGCTATTTCACACCACACCAAGCCTGAGTTCAGAGTGTTTTCACTCAATTTTCTCTTTATCTATAGATTAGAAAGATAACATTACTTTTTTTTGGTTCAAACGGTTGAATTGGGGTTCGCCGATTTGGTCCTTCGATCTTTTTTTAAGTGTAACAAAAGTAGGAGAACTACCAGAATGTATTAGCAAAAGTTCAAAAAAGAAAGAGTACATGAGAGAGGACAACGAGAATAGAAGAGAGATCGACATAGCTGAATGAGAGGGGCACCTAACCTCAAGCACAGAGAAGACAGCATCCCCCAAACCGGCAACAAGACGAACATGAGGGAGCCCTTCTAGACAACGTCTCCGAGGAGGTAACAGCGTCAATGATGCTGTCAATGCCTATCACGAGCACCAAAACTCGGGTTTCACCGGAAGGGAAGTCGAAAAATACTACGACGATGCCCCCAAGGAGGACTCCAACCTCGTAGGTGTTGGCATCGCTGGTATTGGCCAGAGACCGAGAGGTTTTCACCGAGATCAGCTTCCACGGGATCGGTCTAACTTACTCGCGTGCGCGTGCTCAGGCGCGCGATTATATATATATATATAAAGCCTCTATCCTACTGCCAGATGTAATTACTCCCTTCACGTCTAAAGTGCAGAAGCATCTCTATACATATTTCTTCTCTTTTCTAATAGAAAGTATAAACTCTATACATGTAGTTATATCATTCACATGAGATTTAATAATGTCGATACTTTCTGTTGGATGGGAACAGAAACAGTTATGAAAATATTTTTCATCATAAACGTGTAGGGAGTAGCTACACCTGGTAGTAAGATCTAATTTTCCTATAGGAAATCTCTATCCTACTACCAGATGTAGGAAATCTCTATCCTACTACCAGATGTAGCTACTCCCTTCGCGTCTAAGGTGCAGAAACACCTCTATACATATTTGCGTGCTACAAGATTTTGATACAAAGAATCTAGTAAGCCATATAAATCAAAATTTAGAGATGATTTAATATGTTTTTGAACCCCGACTCATGGAGCAGCCCGTGAGTTGCAACTCACCATAGCTAAACTCTCTCTCTATATATATATTATATGTATAAAACTCTTTATATCAAAATCTACATACATATATATAACTATTATATATACATAAAATATTATAGATATAAACTTAATATAGAAATTTTATACACATAAAGTAAAAAAAATAACTATTTTTTTGGAAGTGTTCGTGCGTCTTCTTCACCGCGCGCGAAATAGACTTTTCGACTTCGACGACCTACCCCCATGGTGACCCTCATAACACAGCCCAGTAAAAGGAGGGAGACATTATCCTCGTCCAACACACCATCTGACTTCTGACTTCGTACGCTACCCCCAAACACATGACTACAAGGCAACTATGAGTGTTAAGGGTATGTACAATGGTATAGACAACTGTTGCTATTTGATATACACAGACAGCGAAACAGTTAAGTTATACAATAGATTTTGCATGTATAATATTCAGTACACTATTTTTTTTATGTCTTTATTTGTTACAAGCAATCAATGCATGACGTTTTTCTTTGAAAAATATTACATACAACTTAGGAGCACGTGCCTAAACAATAGACGAACGAAGAGACGGCATTCATGTTTTTTTTCTTGAGTTAACGATGTGAATATATATAAATATCTCACTGTTGTCCATGTCCTAAGATGAAAAAAGAAAGCACCAGGCCACCACCATCGAGGCAAGGCAAAAAAAACTAAGGGCCTCTTCAGTTTGGATGAATTTTACGAAAATTTTGAAGGAATTAAACTGTTTTCTCTGAAATTCCTGTAAAATTCTTGTGATCCGAATAAACCCTAATCTTGCCATCCTTGACAGAGTAGTTTCGACTTAGCTCATCTCTCCATCAAATTACATTTTCTTCAAGGGCAGTGAATGGTACCTATAGCCAACACCAGTTTGACAATTACAATTATCCCCACACAGGGCCACCTTCATTGTTCTCTCTCTCTGGTTCTGTGACATCGGCCATTTTGAGTGGGATCAGTATAAAATCCTAGCTTAATTTAGGTGTAGTGTCTTATGTGTCACAGAGCCTCTAGTAGTCCTACTACATTGTCTTTTGCACACAAGGGAATCCGATCGAAGAATCAATCATGCCAGATATAATGAATGTCTGGCAAAGTCATTAAGTCAACACACGCTTGATTGCCTTTCATACCAGAAGACCAACAGTTTGTCAATTCGTGTCCTGATGACAATATGGCTATTGTATTCAGAGCTTGAAACAAATATGATTTTGACCCGCGCGACCGCATTTTGCCCTGTTTAGTTCCTAAAACATCACATCGAATCTTTGGACATCTAAATAGAGCGGTAAACATAGATTAAACAAAAAACTAATTGCACAGTTATATAAGAAATCGTTTGACAAATCTTTTGAGTCTAGTTAGTCCATAATTAGTCCTAAATGCTACAGTAACCCATATGCGCTAATGCCAGATTAATTAAGCTCAAAAGATTCGTCTTGTGGTTTCTATGCGAGCCGTAAAATTTATTTTTTTCATTCGTATTCGAAAAACTGGACTGACATCCGATCAAACGTTTATCATACACCCAAAAATTTTCGTTTCTCCGATTAAACACCTAATAAAAGGTCGTGGGAAGGGCGAGCGATGCCCTGTGCCACGTACGCTATTTCACTGTTCCTGGAACAGTAACTTTCTCTGTGATTTTTTTTCCTATGCGAGCGATTGTTTTTCTTATGCACCGATGCTTTGCGCGTTGGTCTGCTGTGCTATGGGTCCGGCCTTTGTGGGTCCCACTTTTCAGCGATTTGTTTTGCTAGCCACTTCTGTTTGTCCTGCCTTATACTTGCGACGTGCGCTGCAGGCTGCGGCGGGGCGGGCGCGGTCGCTGCGTTCGGGGGGACGTGGCCGGTGCGGGGTACGGTCGGTGGCGGTCGGTCCGGTCGCCGTTAGTTGACATCAGATTCGACGGCGGCGCGCGACGGGCGGCGTTTTTGGGCGAAACCCAGTACGGCGGAGTTAAATTTAGACCCCGTTTAGGCTTAGATGGCAAAAGTTTTAGAAGAAATGTCACATCAAACATTTGACCGGATGTCGAAAAAAGTTTTTGGACATGAATGAAAAAACGAATTTCACAACTCGGTTGGAAACCGCGAGTCAAATTTTTTGAACCTAATTAAGCCATCATTAGCACATGTTGGTTACTGTATCACTTATGGCTAATCATTGAGTAATTAGGCTCAAAAGATTTATCTCAAGATTTCTCCCATAACTGTATAATTAGTTTTTTGTTTCTTATATGTTTAATGCTCTATTTAAATGTCCAAAAAATTGATGTGATATTTTTGGAGAAACTTTTTGGGAACTAAACAAGGCCTTAGTCCTAAAAAGTTTTGGGGAGAGGTCACATCAGCACGTACGGGTCACACATTTAAAGTATTAATCGTAGTTTAATTATAAAATAAATTTTAGATTCTACCTAAAAATCGTGAGACAAATATTTTGAGTCTAAGTAATCCATCGTTAATACATATTGGTTACTGTAGTACTTATGACTAATCATGTACTAATTATGCTCAAAAGATTCGTCTCACATTTTTTCTATAACTGTAGAATTAGTTTTATTTTTCATCTATATTTAATGCTTTAGTTCGATGTCCAGAGATTTGATGTGATGTTGGAAAATTTTTTGGGACACTAAACAGGCTTTATTTTTTGTGGGTAGTGTCCGTCATAGTGGCTTGTCAGTCCTGGCGCACCCGACCAAATCAATACAAACTTTTGTTTAATTAAATTTAATAATTAAACAATTTTATAAATTTAGTGATAATCAACATGTGATTTTATAAGAATTTTATTCTTCTGTCTGAGTGTGGTATGATGTGCTATTTTGACTAAAAAAATTAGTTCAGCAATTAAAATTAAATATAAGAAAAAATTGCTACTCTTCCAAAATTGAGCATTTTATTTATTTGAATTCAATTTCTTCATAATTACAATTTGAATTACCACACCTACCTTGTGCCTTTTATTCTATATATCCACATTTTAATCCAGCTTTACTGCTCCACGCGGAAGTTCTCTTCTTCAACGTAACCCCACATGTCAGAGTAATTAAAACAAACAAACAACAAAGGCGAGGTCATGGGCCGCTCAACTACTACAAAATCTTTGGGCCCAAACGGCGGGAAGCCGCAGCGGAGGCTGCTGCTGCCTGGTTTTGCAGGGAGAGTTTAGTACCACCTCGCCTATTCAGCTCGGAGAGGCGGTCGCGTGTGCTATAAAATGAGGCGCAGGGCTCCTTTCCAAATTATACCTTTCTCGGCCTTTTGGCTAAGATCAAGTGTAGTATCTGTTCTTATCAGTTTAATATCTGATATGTGGGCTATGTGCCCACTTCGATATTAAATTTATTTTTTGTGGGGGAGGGTCCGTCACAGTGGCTTGCCACTGGGGCTCTCGCGTGTCGCCCAGGCGTTGCACTACAGCCTGGGCCTGGCGCACCCCAACCAAATAAATACAAACTCTTGCTTAATTGAGTTTAGTAATAGAATAATTTTATAAACTTGTCATTAAATTTAGTAATAAAGCAACTAATAAAATTCAGTGGTTTACTGTCGCAAATATATGATGTGCTAATTTCGTTCAGTAATTAAAATTAAATATAAGAAAAATTTGCTACTCTTCCAAAATTCATATGCTTCTGAAAAACGATCGTGTATGTTTCTAAACTAAAGTTGGTGCATATAGGTCAGGTACTGCCAGAGGGAATGACTGAAAGATTTTCATGCACATTGTTTCTTCAAAATAAAATAAGCTTTTCATGAAAGCAGAAAAACAAAATTGACTATTTGTCTGATCGACAATGTATTCCAAGGGTTGTAGACCTATGTTGTCAGTGATAAGAGACATCTGCATATTATCTCTGATACGTCAGCAAAAAGCTAGTAGGAAGGCTGAAATAACTAATGTCATTGGACTCTTACTGCCGGTAATAGGGGCACCAGATAAACGGAGCAAAGCTTCCAATTCCTATGTAAAAAAGAAGCACGAGCAATTGAGATTTTAGCATAATTTCATGCATCATTGACATCTTGAACCAAACTTCTTCATTGCCTAATTAATGAGTACTTCAAGACTTGAACTAGATGGTGCTAAGTCATACTTACAAATTGCATTTCTACTGAGCTGCTGGCCTACACCTTCAGTGAAAGAATCTACGACGACATCGCATTGAACCCATCTCTTCATACTCTGATTTTGTGATGCACATTGATTCAAATTCAGGCCTGTGTGCCAAAAGAGATCCACCTCTCCACGCACCAAGAATTGGGCTAGACAAAGCAACAGAACGTTAATGGTGACTATACATGTTCAACTTTGCATGAATGCAAGAGATAGTGTTACATACTCCTCCTGAGCAATTATCCTCACTTGGTAGTCATCAGGCACAAGAGGACGAAGCTCCTTTTCCCTGTCAATAGCAACTATATAAATCCCACACCCCTAGGGATGGTGTTTCAGATGTTAAAAAAATAATAAAAGATCATCTTACAGTCTTTCAGTGAATTGAGGGAATAATGTGCTTCCTCCTGTGAGGATAATGCTGGAGAATGGAAACAACCCAATAATTAGCACCATGGACATACTCAAATGTCAAGATATGTTCAGAATTCAGACAATAAATAAATGATACCTCTCAAAAAGCACAGGTTGAAGATATGGGTGGGAAGCTTGTATAGCGCGGACTATGCACTCAGCAAGCCCAGCTTGATTCATACCTATGAAATGCACAGTATTGATTAACACAGCATGACAGCAATAATGAACAGCTCAAACCTCAAAGTGCACATGACATTTAATAGAGATGCTAACCCAGATCAATTGGATGGAAAAGCATCTCTGGCACTAGGAACCTCTCATTGGTCAAGACAAATTCCTGAGTAGTGGAGAACACTGTTAGATGATACCACATAATATTGAGCATGTAACTATAGAACAAGGTGTTACATTTTGACTTAGTTCAGGCTTTTTCTTATCCTCAAACCTGCTCCTATCGCTGTCAGAACTATCTTTTCTAACTGATTCTCCATTAGTAGGCAGAGAGCAGTATCTGCGTGCCTCATCCAAGTCCTTGACAAACCCTTTCTTGTATGTTATACCATCAGGGAGAATGTAGGAGCATCTAAAAGGGTTATCCTTGGATGATAACCTGCAAAATAATTGTATAGCATGTTTGTAAGAGATGTCTAACTAAAACATGAATTAAAAAGGTAGTTGACAAATTACCATGATATGGTTGAATATATTGCTTAGCAAGGGTTCGGTGGAACAGACTATACTAGGAAAGACCACAAAAATATTGGATTGTGAAACATGGATGGATAAAAATCTCAACTGCATTCAAAACATGGACCAAATAATTATTTAATGAAAAAAAATATTAACATGTCAATCAGTGATTGTGCTGTCTTAGAAGTGCAATTCAAAGTTTCAAAATCTAGCTGCTTCTAATAAAGGGTATATCTACCCTTCACACATATACAAAACACACAGAACCTTTGTAGACTACAGCACTAAGATCCGAATATGCCAAGTTATCCGCACCTCATTAAGCTGGTTACACAAGCAACTCACTAAGAATTTAAAAGATGCAAATCCTTAGCAGGATTTTCTGCGTGAAGGACCATCTGACCTTGAAGGTGAACTTGAAATCAGGTTAAACCTGAACCCTAAACAATAAGCAAGAATGTATCCATATACATGGGATGGGATGAGGATGGAAGCAAACCTGGCGAGACGAAGATCACCAGGGACATCAAGGGATACAAAGCATAACTTTTCCTTTGCATCATCAATAAGGAGTGTTTCATCCATGACATTAAGGGAGCGATATGAAACTAGCTCTTTGAGATAGTTTGTGAGGGCCTTTCCACCAAGGTCCATGCGCCGCACAGCATAATTCAGCGTAAAGTTTTGAAGCACAGGAGATGCATGAGTGAAAGAGAAGCCACAGTCAACAACAAGGCTGCATTGAGCACGAAAGAGGAATGGCTGGCGGCTGGCCTCATAGAGGTGAACAAGGGAAGGAGCATCTGCAACACAAAGAGATTTGAAACCAAGCTCCTCAAACACAAGCTCATCAGTGGCATGTTGCAGTGCTGGAGGGTTGAACTGTGGTTCCACCAGTAGCAATGATGAGTTGGTTGGATCCACCTGAAGCAGGTTGCGTAGAACCCGCTCCCACACCTCCCGTTGCACTTCTGTATTGATCAGATAGCCACGATCAATAGGACGCCTCAATGTCATGCCAGTAACATCAACATCTGGTGCCTGCAGCTGGTCAGCAACTAGCCATTTCTTCGAACCAGGGGGCTTGGCCATACAGTTGGGGACAACAGCAATCGGATTCATGTCGCCACCAAATCCAGCCTTCAGAAGACCACCCCCATTGTCTAGAACCACAACACCTGATCCGCCTGTCATTATATGCCGCTCGCCTGTGCTCCTACTCCAGGTCTCTAACCTGACCTTGGTCAAATAAAAATCCAACTGGTATACTTGATATAAGAGAGCTCCTACACAAACAAATCACATAGGAAATGGTAAGTTGCTAAAGTTGAAAACACTCTCCACATGTAAATATCAACTGAATTAAGCTGTACATATAAAATAGCTCAATACAAGCATGAAAGAACACTATATAGCTAAGCTATTTATAATTATATACAACATCTATATCTTGACCAATCAACGCAACCTATCATCCATAAAAGAACTCAGTTTCATACGAACAAACTGGTTGCGCAGCAAATATGGAAAAAAGAGAAAATCAATAGCTCAGTAAAAATTTGAAGCTAACCTGTTGAATGCCGATCCTGCACAGCCGGTTACTCCAGGGCAGCCATCCTACTGTCGGCTCGCCGGTCCACCGCTGCCGGCAGCTGCGGCCTTGGTCTAGGGTTTGGGTAGGGGGCGCACAGGCTGCTGAGGGAGGAGGGGACTGGCGGGGGAGGAGGGGACTCACGGAGACGAGGCCGGCGACCCTGCGCTCGCTCGACGCCGGCGACACCACAGGGACGGGAGGCGAGGCGGGCTGCTGCCTTCTGCGATTGAGAGAAAGGGGGCAGGGAGGAGGAAGGCGCGAGGGGAGGAAGAGAGCGGCGCAGTATGCTCGACGCCGCCGGCAGCCGCAGACGGTGCGCTCGACGCCGGCGAGAGAGCCGCCGCCGTCGCCACGAGCCGTCGCACGCTGAGAACACCAGGCGCGTGCTGCGAGCAAAAACAGAAAAGAGAGAGAGAACGAGAGAAAGATAGAGAGGCGAGGGTAGTTTAGGAAGAAAAAGTTATAAATTAGACAAAAGAATTTTTAGGATTATAAATTAAACAAGTAAAATGGCAAAGTAACAAAGTGTACAACCATATGACTAGTATTCTAGTGAAGCACATTTCAATTATGATATTTCAGTGAATCTTCTCTTTTTTGGAGGGGCGGATATGCAATTTTCTCCAAACACATATTGGATAGAAGTTTGATGCAAGCAACACAGTTCCAACAACACCCGTACTACCTTTGAAACTTGGACCTCGGAATGCAATCCTCAGCCTTCAAATTATCACGGCATCAACATCTGGTCCAGCGAACTTCGTATATAACCTAGTAAATGCTCAGTAACACTAACGGTTCAACGACTCTATGCACGATAGAATCGTTCCGATATGAGAGGAAAGTGCGGTATCAGGAAAGCAAAGAGAGAAGTATATCTCTGGCTACCTCGAGTAGAACGGGGACGGTTCGAGGCGTGCTCAGCGGTTACTCTCACATAAGGCGGCAGACGGGCAATCGACAGAGCTAGTTGCAAGCCAATTTTGAAGAAGAAAGAGTGACAGCATACACACGAACGGTGGGGAGGAGAGGGAGCGTCGGCATGCTTTCGGGAGTTCTGAGCTAGAGGCGGCGGCGGCTTGGCATGCAGGTTAGGGAGAAATGAACCAAAGAAGGAGTGCGGGGAGGGAGGTGTGGGTTCGCGTCACGGTGAAAACACTATCTGGCTACATAGAGATCCACAATTTCCGCAACAAGAAGCAATCATGGCCATTTTCTTTTGCACAGACGGTCGTGATTTGGCATGATGCCAGCTACACCATAACAAGTGGTCTCGTACCACATTAAAGAGAGGTCACCATAGAGGATGGAGGAAGAAAGGAGAAAATTAGGTGGTGTTTAGTTGCCAAATTTTTTTGGCAAAAATATCACATCGAACGTTTGACCGGATATCAGAAGGGGTTTTTGGACACGAATGAAAAAACGAATTTCACGGCTAGCCTAGAAACTTTTGAGCCTAATTAATCCCGTCATTAGCACATGTTGGTTACTGTAGCACTTATGGCTAATCATGGGCTAATTAGGCTCAAAAGATTCGTCTCAAGATTTCTTTCATAACTGTGCAATTAGTTTTTTGGTTTATCTATGTTTAATGCTTTATTTACGTGTCCAAAAATTCAGTGTGATGTTTTTGGAAAAAAATTTGGAAACTACTACTATTATAACATCCTTAAACACAGGCTTTCGCTACCATTCTGAATTTTGACTTCGTTATATTTTCGCTTCTCAATCAGTTTCTACATGTTATAATAACATCAAGGACGAAAATATCCTTACACTTTTCTTCTTCGGCGGCGGCCACCGTGGTACACTCTCGTCGGTTCCGGTGGGTGATTCATGGCGATGGCGATGGCGCCAGCGGGAGTCGGAGCAAACGATGCCGACGTGTACGAGGCACTGGAGGGCGTACCCCACCAGCCATAGGCGGAGCGGCGTGACGGGGCTCTCCTCCATGGAGGCCACAAGCACGGCCGCGGCGACGGCGATGTTCCATGCGATGTCGAGCGCGACGACGGGGCGGGAGTGTGCCCAGTTCGCGTGCCTCCTCTCCAGATGCGTCGTCGTCTCCCGCACCAGCATCGACGGGTCGCGTCGCCTTGCCGCGCAGCCAATGAGCGCCGCGAGCCGGCTCAGCCTCGCCGCGGATGGCGGCGGAGGTGACGGGCTTCGCGACCGACAAACCGAAGCAGCGGCCGCCTCGCCTCCTTTCCAGCTGCATCTCGACGCCTAGTACACTCGCCAACGGTGGTGGAGGTGGAGGACGATGATGAGGAGAGGGGCATCGTTGCCCTGGCTGGCAGTGCGTCCATGGCCGCAGCCGCCGCCGCCGGCAAGCACAGAGGACGGTGCTAGGCTACTCATCGCCCGGTCATGGACACCGGCTTTGTCTCCGTGCCGGTCGTACTCGCTCATCGAAACAGCGATGAAAGCACTGCGTAACAGAAAAGGAATGCCATGCAAATATATTTGCCATGCGTTAAGATTTATAGACATTTGAGCAAATTTTTTGCCACTATTAGAAATAACACATAACGTATTTGTCCTCCACAGTTAGAAATAATTTTTTACCACTCTTAAAAATAAGAAATAACATATTTATCACCTACGGTTAAAAATAATTTTTTGCCACTCTTAGAAATGACACATAACATATTTACCACCTGCTGTCTATGACACGCGGACTCACGTATCTATGAAGACTCAGTGGCAAATATGTTACCGATATTTTTAAGAGTGCCAAAAAATTAATTATTCCGACTTCAGAAGAACCAACATAGGATTTCACATTCACAAGCTGTATGACATAGCCCACGGTTCGTTGAAGTTACATGATGATCAGCAGTAAGTACTATTATCACACTAGCAGCAACAACATGAACAAGGGTATAGTGCCTTTTCACCGTTGTTAGGAACAAAGCTCCAGCCTTGCAAACCGATAGGTGGAGATATGTATGTTTACTGCTTTTCTTATTGAAGACAAACTACATAACTACAGCTCGATGCGGCAAGGGCTCACTGGCTGCTCGACTCATCATGCTCTTGTTGCATCTGGTTCAGCACAAAAGCCCCTTCAAGGTTCTTGTGGACCTCAGCTTTGAATTTCTCCTCCTTCGTTCCTCTCTTCAGTTTCATCAGAATGTCGAACTTTGCAAAGTCTTCAACAACCTGATAACCATACAACAAGTGAACTGTAAGCTCACTGTTACTGAATTACATAGATAATCTTTCAGTGTATGAATTTGCAATAGCTGACCTCTGCCTTTGCACGAACAATCTCAAGAAGTTCATATGGAAACAGGGAGTTGGACTTCTCCTGGATTGATTTCACAGCATGGTTTGCAGCATCTTTGACTACAGGATCATGTACTGGAACATCACGCCACCCAGGCTCATGCTCCCCTGAAATTTCATTGAGTTCAATATCAGGTATAGAAGTTATAAGCAATATCTCATATGCAGCACAAACGTATGATCCAACTTTTGACATCCATGTCAGTACTTGGTAAGTGAAGATCTATCACATTCTAATTAGGCACTTTGTATCATCTGAGTTTCAAATTTATCTACATATTTCACTCAAAGAAGGGGAACACAATGAAATGACCTAGGAGGATGAATGGTGATATGGTGTGCCTCAGACAGACTCCACCCCTCGGAAAAATTATGGAATGCAAGCTCTTATGAACACATGTACCAAAAAGGGAGGAATCTCTTTTGCTTTAACCTTTGTTGCACAGGTTTTAAATTCATACTAGCTTAGGACTATTATTTATGAGCTAACATAAATATATGGTCACATGCAAAAACTTCTAGGGCCTCATCTTTTCGCTTTTGCTTATACTTATAAGCCAAAGTTTGAATTTTCAACCTTGAATTGGAGTTGATTTTAGGGCTTTTCCATCATAGATTATTTTTCAGCCTTTGCTTTTAAATCGATAAGAACACGTATATAAAAGTTTTATTCACAAATTATTTTTCATTTGCAAATAATATGCCGTTATGCATTTGGCTTTATCCACCAAAAAAACAAACGATGGGCCTGTTGAAGTTCAAAAAATACAATTAGTGTGAGAATCCTCACGTACTGTCCCTAGCTGGCATGATGATCTGTCGTGTTTGGTTTGGAATCCAGAATGCAGCCATATATATATGTAATGCTAACAGTGAGATTATGCCCAGTCCAACATAGCACACTTAAATGTTAAACATTATCTAAGCTGTCACGTAATAGAACTAGCCATACAAGCAATAAAAACAGACTAGACATTACACTGTTTATGAAATTTTACAATCATTCAAACAAAACTACATAAGTTCCTCTAAAACATACCGCCCAACAATATATTAGGTAATAATGCAAGAGTGGAGCATAAAAGTGGCATTATGATGCAAAATACAGTGATGTGTAGTGATAAAAAAACATAGTAGTCACATCATCATCCCAGTTGGGTGTGGAATCAATTGGATGAGAGTCGTGTGACAGTTTGTTCATGCAGACCAGATGGTAAAGAGGAAGAGCATACATGCTGCCATGATTTAGCAGGCTGCAGCCTGTCAGAGCAGCATAGCAGACTAAAGATAGAGATCAAGCAGCTGCATGGCATACCATCCAAATTCAGTACAAAAAGGTATTCGGGAGGATGAAAAGTAACCTCCAAAGTCCACGTTATCTCCGAAATGCTGGAGATTCCTTAAGCAGGAAATTGAGAGTCCAGTCATCATAGTTCACCGCCAGTGGATGATCTCAACTCTATACCATCGTCCATCGGTTTCCAACAATACTATCCCATCGAGTTACTACGCATTTCTACAGACACCTCGTCACCATACCCCATGCCCCAATCCCCTCCCATTGCACAGTCACAAGCTAGTGCGCGAGCAAGCCCGCTACATCTCAAACAAGCACAGATTAGAGGGAGGCGTAACCTTTCTTGGCCCCGAGGTCGGCGTTGGTGAAGGTGGTGGCATCCCCGGCGTGGCGAAACTCCTGGAGCTCCTTGAAGTCGAGCCACGGCTTGATCCAGACCTTGGCCTCGTAGACCTTCTTCTTCCCCGCCTCGAGGGCCTCGAACGTGAGGTGGTGCAGCGTGCCGGCCACCACCTGCTCCTTGGCCTCCACCACACGCACGAACTCCAGCAGCGCGTTCTGCAATCACCCCCACACACAGAAAACCAACGCGCAAGTTACTACCCACAAATCACAGACCTGCCCCCCACTCCCGAAGGAGAGGAAATCGGGAGGAGAGTAAGGAAACGGGGGAACGGGGCGCCGCGCTTGAGAGAGAGAGAGAGAGAGAGCCTTGACCTCGCGCTTGTTGTGCTCGACGACGGCGAAGCGGGCGAGGGCGTCGGTCTCGGCGCTGTTGGCAGCGCCGGGGACGTCGTGCGGCCCGCCGAGGACGTGGCCGGCCATGGCTCCGACGACGGGCGACGCGGAGCCGAGGAGGAGGAGGAGGCCGGCGGCGAAGGAGACGGCGACGAGGAGGAGGAGGAGGAGCGGGGCGGAGGAGGGGGACGGCCGATTTGCAGCAACGCGCATCCCAAACTTCCCTTGTCGCGGTTTCGCTTTGCTTCGTGCGGGGGGGTTTTGCGAGACGAACCGTGACGACGACGGGTCCGACGGTTGTTGGGTGCAGCAGAGTTGAGAGCGTTGCGTGGCGGGACGCGTGCAGGCTACGCGGCGTTAGCTTGGACGGTGGCGTGGGGCCCACGGTACATGGGCCGAAACTGGATCGGCGGCCTACGTGTGCGGCCCATATGTGTTGGCCAGAACGGGAATGAGGCCTACGTGCTGTCCATAAATATTGGGCTGAAATGGGTAGACGGCCTACGTGCGGCCCATGATAATTGGGCCTGAACAAGATCGTGAATCTACATGATGACCATTCGTTGTTGGGCTCGAACGGCCCAGATTATCTGGTTTTTGTTGCTACTTCTACTAGTTGCTGCCGCTTCGAACTTTCGATGGTGCTTGTGCTTATTCAAATCAACCGCTGATTACACTGATACTCCTACATTAGCCATGCGTATCATCATCATACGCACATCGTTTAACAAAAGGAAAGGAAGAAGCATGTGTACTTTTATCTGAAAAGGAAGCCGAGAACAGAAAAAACAACGGGAGCCATGTGTGATGTGTCCATCATTGCTCAGTCATATATACCGTCGTCATCGACCATCATCTACGTACCGCCACCCTCCCTCGATCTCCAAAAGTTCACGTGGCACGTCGATGATTATCCCGACAGGCACTGACACTGCGTCTGGGCTCATCCAACTATTCAACTCCAGATCTCTGCACCCTAATCACCCAATCCGCCAATGGCACAAAGCACCGGGGGCTGCAGCAAACAGCCTCGTGCTAATTCCAAGATGTTTAGGTCGATCTAACCTCCATCGATCTCCATGTCGCCAAGACAGCACGGCGTAGTACGTATTTCTGCGTTATATATTATAAGATTTTTTATCTTTATCTAAATTCATTCACGTATGAATCTATATATTTTATGTATCTATCTTAAATTCATTATCACATAAAAAATCTACGTAAGATCGAAAAGTCTTTGTAATTTTAAACGGATGGAATAATACACTTTCAATTGGTAATCTAGATCGACTGATCGATCGATCGATCCCCTGCCCTGCCTAATCCAATATTCCCACATGCATAATGATGCATTCGCTTTACGTCGACCCAATCACAGGACAATCCATGTATGCTCTGTCAACCATAAGTAGTACTACCTGCCTGCGCCCTACTGAACACCACCAAGCAATCGTCGTGCCCCCACCTGAATCAGCTCATTGCTGGAGCACATTAATCGATCTCTGTTTAAATAGGGCAAAAATTTCGTATTACGAACGAATGTTTGTTAATACTAAAGCTTGGCCAGAATGTTAAAAAGACTTATTGTACTTTTTTAGAAGTCCCCCTTGCACGTCTAAACAAGAGTGACGTGATCGTCATCGATAGTTAACCTTATCGCCGTTTTCCCGGCCACGCTCGCCTTGTTCTCTCGCTTGTTTTACTCACCAATCCTACGTGCAGCTTAACTAATGACTAATTAACCTGTACATCGGATTCCTTGCTGCTCCACGTAGGACGGACGGTCTTGTCATGCAAACTGCAAAGCTAGCTTGGCAGGCAGCGTGCAGAGATCCATGGAGCCCAACCATATTCTGCTAATCTCTCTCACACACAGACACTACAGCCAGTATAGTGCTGCTGCATCCTGCACATGTGTTCACCTCTCCTCATGTGGCCATGATCTCTCCCCCTCCCCCGTCTCTGCCATGGCCTCCAATCAGCCCACAGTCCAGTCGCGTACGGAACCCCAGGGGTAATTGTTTCTGGCTTTTTTAAAAAAAAAAACAAAAAATTAAACGACATATTTATAGATAAAGATGATTTATAAATAAAACTTTGATACACATGTTTTTAGGGGTGATATAAGAATCAAGGCTAGAAATATACGATGAAAAAAATTCTCAAAATCAAACTTTAAAATTTAAATTATAGTTTAGGCAAAAACAAAAGGACGGGACTGCCATCGTGAGCAGCTTAGCACCGCCAGTTAATCATGGAGGCGACAGCAGGTAAGGCAGCCGGTGCCGGATGGCTCCACGAGGGTACTTGTAGATAATTATACTTAGTACCTAATCCGGGGGTCTAAATAGTCGTCCTAGCTAGCTGCAATCAGTCTCTGGAATCTTGACCAGTTGCACGTACCTTTGCCCTATGTATTAGCACGACGGGTTAATTAACACTGCACTGTACTGTACTGCGACGCCGTCTCTGATCTGAGAATACACTATTACGGTCCAAGTTGTGTTCAAACCAAGCAATCTCTGAACTTTTTAAGGAACAAGCTAGCTATCTATACTTGCTAGTGTGTACAGTACGTGGTGTGAGCTATTATATGGATGGATTGATATTTGGGTGGAGAACTGGAGATCCAGCTTGGTTAGCTGACTAATTATTAATGGCAACTGCTGTCTGGTGAGACTGGAAGTAATGATATATATATGTATGATATCATACAATGTACTCCTTAACTACAGCTTAGGAGGAGAATAGTTTGAAGCGTAGGCCATAAGTCCTGGTCGAGCGAGCTGGACTAGCTTGACGTACGCCTTGGCCTTAATTCCAAGTACTGATTCACTCCTGTGCTTTTGATCTCGCGCCTAAGCGAACTCGTGCATGTACAGAGTGTACCATGTTAATGGAAGGCTTAATTACGAGGAGCATATTCTTATCCTCTCCTGGGTGGGGTGTGAGAGACTCTGTAACGTGCTTGTGCAAATATAGCTAATAGTGAAAAGGACTAGTCTTTTGTAGGCTCCATGTTAAGTACTACTACATCTATCTCTAAATATTTTTTTATATCCTTGACTTTTTTATATATATTTGATCATTTATTTTATTTAAAAAATCAAAATCATTAATTATTTTTATATCATTTCATTTATTGTTATGAATATTTTTATGCATATATAGAGCTTTACATATTTTATAATAAAAATTAAATAAGACGAATGGTCAAATGTGTATAAAAAAGTCAACGGCGTCAAATATTTAGGGACGGAAAGAGTATTATTTTTGTTTTGATCGTCCTTAGATTTATATATTTGTTAATAAATCTAGGTTATATATATATAAATATTAAACCATATTAAATCTAGATATGATAAAAACATCATAAAACATGGAATGGAAAGATGGTTAGTATCTAATTTGCTTCGGGATCGAGAGGTAAATATATATCGGAACTGTAATGAAATGAAGAGAGCACTCACTTGGTTACTCTGCTTTAAATCAAGTTTAGGCTAACCTCTGTTGCAAAAAAAAAGTTTAGGCTAACCTGGATGGTCGACCAGTAATGTATTGGTGCGGTCGATCTCGAAACTTTTTTATTAAATAAACCTTTTTAGCAAGTAATTTTATTACTAAATCACCAGATAATTTTTTTAAAACAAAACCTTTTCGCCATGCCATGGCAAAACAATGCTGGCACGTAGCTTGGTCGGCGTGACATGGCAGTGGCATGACAAGACAATGTGGCAGCCATTTCGCTACGCTAATATTGACGGCTTGGCTAAAAGGTTCACGTGGTGAAAATATTTTTCCCGTAGGCTTAGTAATAAAATTATTTGTTAGAAAGGTTTAAAAAATAAAAAAAAATTGATCAATCTCACAGAAATATCTTCATGGATGCTTGTGTGGTGGGGATACCTGTATCGAGCATCATCGATTAGTCTAGTAATCTATAACTTTAAGGGTTTATTTACAAAAGCAATTTTTATCATCTTTGATAAGGTACAAGGAGATATCACTGTTTTCTATATAAGATTTGATATTTCTCGATACCTTAGATACTAGAAGGTAGTAAATTTTATATAAAAAATAGTGGTACCTCATGGTACATTCTTAAGGATGGGAAAAATGCTCTACTCACAAAGGTTTCTTAGAGCAATTTAATCCAATGGAAACATTTCCTTTAGAGCATTTTCCTATCTTTATGGGTGGTACCGTGAGGTATCATTATTTTCTAGGTAAAATTTGGTACCTTCTAGTATCTAAGATACCAAAAGGTACTAAATTTTATATAAAAAAGTGGTATATCTTCTCAAAGATGAAGGTACTAAATTTTATATAAAAAAGTGTATATTTTCTTAAGGATGGTAAAATTTCTCTTTCCTTTATGATCCTTTTGACCCAAGGAATAGCTATTAAATAGTATTTTTTTTTCTTCAGATTGGCTCAAAACATAATGATGTTGAAGAAAATTTTAACATTAGCTCCAATATCTTGGAAAGAAAAACCTATTATCTCTTTTGATTCCTACGTATTATTTCTGGAACTCATCCAAACGGTCATTCTAGTTTATTTTCTGTATTTTTAAATCCATAAGATTTGATGAGTTATGACACTATAAATTTTTCAGTAGTTCTGGCTTGATTATTTGCTTTCATGTGGAGTCACGGTAATGTGTTCCAAGTTCTAACCGTTTGCTAAAGTTGAAAGTTTGAACTATTGCGGTTCAAAGTTCAACTTTGCAGATTCGAATGGCAAGAGAGTGTTGCCGAGCACTTTCAGGTTATCATTTGGCTTTCGGTTATAATCTAAAATTTAAATTTCTAATCTTAAATTTAAACTTGATTCTAAGTTTTTTTATCAAAGTATATTTTCTAGCATTGACTTATAGATCGTTATAAATACGTATATAAAAGCTTTATTCGTAAATTATTTTCTATTTTTCATCTAAACACCCTACGGATAGTCTTTTGTGCGGCTATAAATAGTGTCGGATCCAGAAAAAATATTAGTATAGGCTGGACGAAAGAGAACTGCTCCCAGCCCTTCATTCTCTTCGATAATACCAGAGATTTTGTTGTAGAGGCTAAGGGAGACTTCACTGGCGTAGATTGGGTAGAAGGACCGTAGCCCCGGTGATAGAGCCGCACCTGGCTACAAGGTTGAAGCATATGATGCTACAGCCTATACACGACAGAACGATCAAATCTGCCCAGTTGTTAATCCCTATATGAAGAAAGCACCAGGTTACACGCCAAGCAAACCGGAGTGGTGAGCCCCCTCGCAGTCGCAGGACTGGTGAGCCCCCCCTGGTGGCGCCAATCCTGGCCACCTTTCGCCACCGAACCCGGCAATCATCCGTATGAATGCCCGGCCTCCCTCCTGTTCCTGCAGCCCCACACTCCAATCAAAAGCGCTCGCCACATTACACGTACTACAAGCCGTAGTGGCACCCCCTCCTCCGTGCGTAAAACCACGCTCGGTCACCAGTCACCACCATGATCTTTATCGTTAAGGTCCGCTCTAAACAGCTAAACCGGCTTAGCTACTCCTCAATTTTCGTTAACATATGCTTTTAATTTGTTAATCGGTATATTTTAAAAAAGAGAAGATACCGTACGAACGGTATAGTTAATGTAACATTTATCCGACATCGCGTGGATGAAATCTCACACCTCCGCACCAACACGTCATGCACGTCTCCTCCACGCCATGCACATCTCCACGCCTCTCATACGCGTCTACTACACGACGAGCGCACCTCCTCGGCGCCTCGGCGCCGACGCGTCGCGCACGCCTTCGCGTCGACGTCACGCGCACCGCCTCCGCACCGTGGCGTCGCACACAATTCACACCGCCACACTTCCTCGCTCCACCGATCCTCACATCACTGCCTAGCCGCTGGTTCTAAGTGGTATCATATGGTATCAACATGTATCAGATGGCCTCCCGCCTCCATCGCCTCCGCTCTCAGATAGTCTCACATATGATACCAGATAATACCAACTGATATCATAGCGCCACACAAGAAGCTTAAAAAGATGCACGTATCACATGGTACTAGGGCCGAGTTCGTTTGCCCAAGTTAAGTTAACTTATCCTATTTTTTTCACGCGCACGCTTCCCGAACTGCTAAATGGTATAATATTTGTAAAAATTTTCTATATGAAAGTTGTTTTAAAAAAATCATATTAATCTATTATATATTTTTTAATAATTAATAATTAATTAATCATGTACTAATCTTTACTACGTTTTTCGTGCCAGGTAAGTTAACTTACATACCCCTTGCAACGAACGTGGCCTAGATGGTACTAGATGATAGCGGATGATACCAATTGACATCATAGAGCCGCACAATGAGGGCAACTTAAAGGATGCAGATGAAAGTTGGTGTCTGGTGTGCCGGGCAGTACGAAGGAGCGACGCCGACGTGCCTGATAGCATGGAGTGTTGCTGGCGTGGAGGAGACGACACCGACGAGCAATGCGGAGGGGCACGGAGGAAACGACGCCGATGAGCAGGGCAATATGGAGGAGTGGCATGAGTGCGAATAAGCAGCGTCGGCACGCCAATACGGGGAGACGACCCAGCGAGCAAGTGTCGCGGAGAGGAGGCGCTCGCGGGCGAGCCATGGAGAAAATGATGCCGGCGGATGAAAAAATAATAGATGGATAAGTGACTCCCGTTCTTACTTGATCTCATTGTCTAGCTTTTCCGTAAAATAAAACATTCTATATAAAAACCGATTTAGAAATTAAACTAAATTTAATTCTCATTGTTTAATTAATTATCGACTGATCACATCTCTCATCTAGGCTCACAAAACACGGTCTTAGCAGAGGAAATATATAACTATTTAGCGTCTTTAGATTTGACATTTAATCTATATGTTTACGAAAGTATATAAATGTGATCATGTAGCAGTGGCATAGCAGAGTAACAGTGCAAGACAAGCACAGCGCCGCGACGAAACGAGACCAGACCACGCGCGCGCTACCCTCCGGCCACGTCTCCACCTCCTCCCAGAGAAAGAAACAAACGCCCCGCGCGAACACGGGCGCTGATACGCTACAGCGAGAAATTGAAACCACTTTTCCGCCGCGTGCGCGTACGTGATGCGGGAGGAAGGGGCTCGCGGCCCCCGTGATTTCCTGCGGTTTTACGGCCGCCTCGCCGCGCCGCGCCGCGTTGCGAAAGGCGAAAGAAAACGCCGCGACGCACAGGCGCCTCGCCTCGGGTCGGGGGTACCAGGGGCGTTGCACTTGCACGCGGCGGCCGCGCGAGGGGATGTCGGTGTCGCCGCGGGTGGTGGCGAGAAACGGTAAAGATTGAAAAAAACAAAAAGAAACCGGCCACCCCACCCGCGGAGATAGACGACGACGGTATATAGGCGAGGCGACGATACCGGAGGCAGGCAGGGGTCAAACGCTGCAAACGGCGCGGATCCTCCTCCTCGTGGACGGTCGTTCGCCTGGGCTGCGGACCTGCGGTGCGTTCAGGGACAATGCAATGCAAGGGGGAGTTTTGTACAGGGAAACACAGTGACTGTGAACTTAAAAAAAGAGGCCACCTACCTAACTCACCCCTCTTTGGAGCACATGCCCCCCTACCCCACATGCGGCGTATCATTCGTCCATCCATGTGTACTTCCGTCCAACATTCCGATGAGAAATCCGGCGACCAGATCACCCTCATCCGCTGCGCTACACGATCGGACGGTCCAGGACTCCTCCAGGCCGCCACGGCAGCGTACGTGCATGCACAGGTGCAAGCAAGTCCCGGCGCTGGTCTTCGCCTGTGCCCGATATGGACAAATCGTATGGCGCCCCAGGCTCGGCTCGCTCTGGTGGTCTGCTCTAGCTTCCAACCGAACCCATAAACAAAGCGCCCAACTTGGGAGGGGCCGCACAGCTAGCGAGGACGGCGATGTGGTGGCCTCGCTAGCACTAGCTACTAGCTGGCTGGCAACTGCAGTGACTGAGTGACCCCCCGACGACGATCTTTCGCCGGCAGCTGCTCCGCCTATAAATCCCCAGCTCCCAGCCGCCCCCATCCGATACCGTCGTCTCAAACACAACACGACCCAAACCGGCCAAATCACACTTCACACACTGTTTCTTCTATCTCTCTCGCTCGTGTGCTGCTCTGAGAGTCTGAGTTGTTGAAGCACGGTTGAGATGGAGAGGGAGCTGGGGTGGCGGTGGAGAGCGGCGGCGGCGTGGTGGTTCGCGGTGGCCGTCGGGTGCAGCCTGGTGGGGAGCGGCAGCGCTGGGCTGCTGGAGAGCAACCCAGGGCTGGCGTACAACTTCTACCAGAAGTCGTGCCCCAACGTGGACTCCATCGTCCGCAGCGTCACCTGGGCGCAGGTCGCCGCCAACCCGGCGCTCCCCGGCCGCCTCCTCCGCCTCCACTTCCATGACTGCTTCGTCCAGGTCAGTCACTACTCACTAGTATCAAAATAGCCAAGCTCTGGATTTTCCTTCTCTCCCATTTCGCTCTGTCGGCGGCGTAGCCGTAGCCAGCCAGCCATGGTCGGTTGCTCTTTAGCCTCTCACTGTCTGCATCATGCGAGGAATTAACTGCGAGCCACCATTTCGAGCTAGCTACTGGTCTGCAGGCCTTCACTGGTCCTGCATTCTCGCATGGCGGTCGATTGGGGCGACGGCTCAAATCGATTGCGGTGAGGCTGAACCGGGTTTTTTTTTACCGCGGTGGGTGGATCGGTTGCAGTAACCAGCCAGCCGAGTAGATATTCGCTCGCTTTTCGCCTGTGCCTGTACATATACGTAAGCATTACGTTACCTTTTCCCCGCGAGCCGGTTGCGACGCGCCAAAGCAACGGGACAAACGCGAGAAAAATGGCGAGGCTACTGGTACAGAGGGGAGCACGGCGAATCTTGTCGTATTTTTTTTCTTCCCGTGTGCGGTAGCGCGCGCGCGCGGCCCGTGCGTCGCCGTGCGGCTCACATGCGGAGCTGAGCCGAGACGAGAACCGAGGCCCATCCCGCCGGCCCGACTCCGACGCATTGCGCGCGACAGCTATCAAAGCTGCCGCGCCGGTACGGCGGCCATGCATGCATGGAGGCCACCGCCACCCGCGAGTTTTATTCTCTTTTTCTTTTTTTTTTCAAACCCTGCAGCTCTGTTCGTGTCGCTGCTGCTCGCCGCGTGTTCGTCATGGCGCTGTCTGATGGTTTACCCTTTTGCGTGCAGGGGTGCGACGCGTCGATCCTGCTGGACAACGCGCAGAGCGAGAAGACGGCGGGGCCGAACCTATCGGTGGGGGGATACGAGGTGATCGACGCCATCAAGGCGCAGCTGGAGCAGGCGTGCCCCGGGGTGGTGTCGTGCGCGGACATCGTGGCGCTCGCGGCGCGCGACGCCGTGTCGTACCAGTTCAAGGCGTCGCTGTGGCAGGTGGAGACGGGCCGGCGGGACGGGCCCGTGTCGCTGGCGACCAACACCGGCACGCTGCCGTCGCCGTTCGCCGGGTTCAACGTCCTGCTCCAGAGCTTCGCCAACCGGGGGCTCAACCTGACCGACCTCGTCGCGCTCTCCGGCGCGCACACCATCGGCAAGGCCAGCTGCTCCAGCGTCACGCCGCGGCTGTACCAGGGGAACGCCACCAGCCTCGACCCGCTGCTGGACTCCGCCTACGCCAGGAGGCTCATGTCGTCGTGCCCCAACCCGTCGCCGTCGTCCTCCACCATCGACCTCGACGCCACCACGCCGCTCAAGTTCGACAGCAGCTACTACACCAACCTGCAGAACAAGCAGGGCGCGCTCGCCTCCGACGCCGCGCTCACCCAGAACGCCGCCGCGGCGCAGATGGTGGCCGACCTCACCAACCCGATCAAGTTCTACGCCGCGTTCTCCATGTCCATGAAGAAGATGGGCCGCATCGACGTGCTCACCGGCAGCAAGGGCCAGATCAGGAAGCAGTGCCGCGCCGTCAACACCTCCTGATCACCATACAGACGACATATTCTCTTCTTGCTTTCTTGAATCCCTTTTCTTCTTCTTCTTCTTCTTCTTCTTCTCCTCTCGTTTCATCGGCGCTGATCAAAATATATTGTGCGCCATGATTAATTTAAGGTCCCGATGCTCTATTAATTTGTTAAGTGCTCGATTTGATCGTTCAAGGTGTAACATTTGTTCATCTTGGCCTTCGTCGCCAATCTAATCGAAAAGTGAAAGAAGGCAGCTCGTTCTTTCTTCTGCTGCTTCCAAAACAAACAAAAAAAAATACAGCATACTTCTCTTATCTTGCACCCTCTCCAACTGTTCTTTCTTTAATACAGCTAAGGGCGATGGTGACGCGAGCATAACAAGAACATCTCTCTGCGATCCAGGATTAGTTTACCTGATTCCCTGTGACCACCAGCGATCTTCAGGATGTGTGAGCATTGGTGCGCCACTAGCCCCGGCGCTAATCCCGTCACTAATTGTCCTACTCTGATCCCCACCACGTTCTGCCTCTGAAAATCTGAACACCATTGGCACGATCGATAAGGCCATGGTGCTCTCCCTCCGTTCTCTGTCCTATCACGCTTGCCACGAGTTGTGTGTTCTCCCGCCATGCGTTTGCATTTGAACGCAAGAATGACACTTGATTAGGGCAAGCAACCAAAGAAAGTTTGATTTGACGACACTGAATGTGCTATCTTTGCACTAGTCTGCAGAAAGGGGACAACAGTGTCGGTATGAAGCATTGCCCAAAAATCGCGGCTTTGATGAAGTGCATCATTCTTGTACACTCATGATGAACAGTGGAAGACACAGCTTTCTGACAGTTCTGATGAGCACTCATTGACAGTTTTTTTCTGTACTACTATATGGGCGTCTGTTTCAAAAGGAGAGATTCCATGAAAAACAACCAGTACGTCCACTTTTCTGCCAAAACAAAAAACAAAACCGCTTCTCACAAAATCTGTGATAAAACTCGTGTGAAATTTGAAGTTTTGAATGGGCACGGATCTCGAGGAATGCTGAACTGCTGAGGCAAAAAAGGAAAAGAAAACGAAAAAAAGGGTAAGAAAAGATAAAGGGCGCCGTTGGCGGCGGGTTATGCAGGTCCACGACGGCGAGGACTACTGAAAACAACAACAGTAGCCGCCTATGATTATTCTCCATCCCCATCTCGAAACAAAAGAGAAAGGGCTCACCAGCTTTCCCGCCTGTCTCCTGGCAACTCAGGCAGCACAGGACAGAGATTCGTCCCCTATTCTCTTCTCAAGGCCACGTCCATTGGAACAGTACTACCTACTATACTTTTCAAACTAAAATAATTTTTTGCTACGGTTATCTATAAATAAAATATTTTTTTGCTACGGTTGTTTTAAGGTTTTTCTTTCATACTGAAAAGGTAAAATACACTATAAAAAAAACCTTAAATCAACTTTAAATCTAAAATTTAAAAAATTTAAAGTTTATCTTATAAGGATAAACAGAAACAGAAATATAAAGTTATTTTTGAGCAATCATTGCATCGTGGTTCATAAATGGGGAGAACATATATTAATACTCTGTAGAGTATAGTAAGTAATTGCATTGAAATTTGATAAAGTCATGGATATGCTAGTTTCTTTGTATTGTTATGTGTGTGATGGGTGAAAAGTGAAGTTATTTGGGATAATGTGATTAGGTTTAAGAAGTTTAAACAAATATCTTATAATTGGGATTTTGTAAGTATTATGTTCTCAATGACTTAAAAGTTCAATGTAAAAAATATATATTAAATAAACTTCAAAACTATTTTAAAGATAGAACTTAATTTCAAATGTTAGCCACATGTATAATCCCTCGAGTTCAATAATTCTTATCGTTTTGGACAATGACACGATCTTCTAAATCTATCTTTGCCTATGATTTTATATTAAAATATATACGTAAAATAATAAATGTTTGTTTTATTAAAATACTCTTTATGATACGTTTATTCAAATTGTTCAGTACTTTAAACTAAAAATTTTAAAATTATTAATAGTTAAAGTTTAAAAGTTTTACTGTACTCTTATTTAAAATCATAATTCTATTACGAAACTGTGGATGGATGGTTTAGGCCAATAGATAGTATCATCGGCCTACGAGTAATTGGCCGACAGCTCGAGATGATCATTTTGCTACGAGTTCTTCTCTTATTTGTTTGATATATATATTTCGCTGTACGCCATGGGTGACGGGCCGGGTGGGTCCCGTTCTCCGCGTCCGATCTGGTGAGCATGCAAGCGGCCATGCATGTTGCTTGATGCCGATCGATCGATGTGTGTGCAGGACAGCGATCGCCCGTGACTCGAGAACATGCATGGTACGAGACCTTGCCTGGGCCTGGTCGCGTGTAGAGATTAGGTTATGGCAAGTGAGGCGGCCAGTGCGCACATCCCATGTTCGCTTGTTGGATTTCCTACTCATTTATACTAATATAAAAAAAAAAGAGTTGTAACTTTTTATGGTCACAACAACAAATGTACATAGGATTTACTCGATCCATTTCCTACCGTTAGATACACATATCCAATGGTTCAGAATGATCTAAAATAGCTCTCTCCGGGCTCCTAAACATGGAGGGCACGACATCGGCGTGTTGTTGTAGCAACCCCTGGTGTGATGTCCCTGCTCAACACCAAGGTGCTACAGAGCTTCACGTCAATGGGGTCGGGGGTCAGACCATCGGAGCTCAATACGGTCAGGTGCGTGTTTTACGGTATGGTACTTACGTCCGTATCACCCCATCCTGCCCTCCACCATCAAAATGCTCTCCTGTAGGATTGTGAATGCTCTTGCCACATGTGAACTTAAGTTCTCTGGTTTGTCTGTTCTCTGGTTTATCTGATCCAAGTCTGAGGTTAATTTGATAATTTTTGTAGCGACAATTTGCATGTTCAGATTCGGTGAGCAGGAAAACAAGCTGTTTTCAAGTAAACATTAGGCAATTACTGTGTTATATTCTACTCATTATTGTCATTTGTCCCATACTTCTAAACAGAATCTTTGCAATTTTAAGAGGAGAGATCTGACTTCTAAAGGACCATTTTTTTCATTGCATTGTTTTTTTTGTTTAACTGTGTTTATTAATAGAGTAGGTGCTGAGTGATCCGGTTCAGCATGCAGTGAATGATGAAATCCATGGGTACGAAAGCAACACTGATCAATCATTTTTTATGATATTTCACTAAAGGATAAGTATTGTTTGATGAGTTTACACCGATAAATTTTCTATGAGTAAAGCTATAGAAGATCCAAAGTCTTCCCCAACATATTTAGAATCAAGGAAGGCAGTGGGAGGTCAAGAGCTGACTCCCAATAGGCTGCGCAAAGCTAAATCAGGAGGCCTGGATAGTTGGTGATGCTCTGAGGCCCACCAGCATAATTTTACTTGATTATGGTCTGTCCACGGTCATTAGATTGATAAAATATTCAGAACACGTAAGTGTATGTGTTATTTGTGTTTCTTATATTTCCGTGCAGCCCGATCAACTGTATTCACTGAATTTCTGCTGCACAACTTTATTTCCTTGAGAATGAAATGTGCAGAATAGAGAGCGTGAATGTAAGAAAGCTTTCCTTTAGATATTTAGATGTACTCTATGTTTTTGTGGTCATATAAAGGTCCAGTTCTTTTGTTTGATTATTAACCTTATAGTTGCTTATGTAACATAGAAATTATGTATAGATGAAACTCCTTGAATAAAATATACACAAGAAAGTTTCTTATATCCATGTCCATTTCGTTCTGTTAGCATTTTTGTGGAATGCAAGTGCTATTTTGAATCCAATTTCAAACATGTTGTGCTGATGAGTGCTCATTACATATTTATTATTTAAATTAGCAAAATGCCTATGCAGCAAAGTGTCTACATATCGCAACGCCTGAGAAGATCGCATAATTGTTTTTCCACATATGGCACCTTAGCCTATGTTTCTCTCTGTTTTTGTCACATGATTCTTGCAAAGGAATCATCTTTCCTGTATGAATTACTAAACTATGTCCCGATGTCTATGTAGTTCACATAAATTAGTAGTTTGCAAATGCATTTTATCTGGTTCTTGTATGAGTGAAATTATGGACTGCAAATTATTAGTGCATATCATTGCTGCAAAATCTTGGGTGATGAAATTTGAAAGCTTTTTTGTTTTCTTAGCTGTCATAAATAGTTATTTTGAAAATTTGGCAGTATTTACTATTGTCTGAACCTTTGATAGCGTCTGTTTTATGACATGATTTTAATTTTTTTCTTGCCAGTGGCTGCTTTTCTATTTCATAGTATTTGTTAATGCAAAGCAATGTATCCTTTACAAGTGTTTGCGAGGGAATAATAATGAAATTTTGATACGGCTCAATCTAATCCTATGATAAACAGGGAGAACCTAATTTTTTGAAATATTTAATCCCATGCTCTTTTTTTACCAAATTATGAAATTGTATGTCACCATTGCTATTCTCTATTTTCATAGTTAGTATGAAGGAAGACTTATGTGACATTAAATTTAACATTTATATGTTGTGTGATATGTGTTGTAGGAGCACATAATAAATTGTTTGTGTTCCTGGTAAAAAAAATTGTTTGTGTTTATATGTTTACCATGACAGACCTATAGTGCCAAAACGTGTCTTGTACGTGCAATTACTAGTATACCACTGCACATGAGACAAGATAATGCACGCTGCGTTCGTGCTGTTGTGCACTGTGACACTGTCCATCTTCTTTTTTTTTAATCTCTAGGTCATCTTTTAGTTGGCAGATTGAAAAAATCAAACGATATATCTGTAAATAAAAGTAATATATGAATAAAACTTTTTTATACGTGTTTATGCTGATTAAAAGCAAAAATTGAAAAACAAAATACGATGAAAAACTTTAAAATCAATTTCAAATTTAAAGTTAAAAATATAAATTTAGCTTATAAACATAATAAAAACTAAAAGATGGAGTACACTTACGTCTATTGCTTGTCCGTCATTAGCTAGCTAGCTATATGCCGGCCATAACTTTAAGTTGCGTTTTTTCGGTTATCATCTGATGTACGTACGTCCACATCAGGGATAACAGACTCATCGCCGTGATAGCGTGACCAGGGAGTTAATTAGGCCGGTAGGGGTGAACCTAATTAAGCTGCTGCTGCTGCAACCCACAAGCCTCGCTGTTACGCGATCGATCGAATCGAGGCCGTCGCTTTCGACAGGTTGGACGCCACATCGTTTCGCCAGTTCCCCGACCCCGACCCCGACCCCGACCCGAGCGTGCATATGCATGGACAGTACCCGCGCCGCGCGTCGCTCTCAGGCGGAGATGGAGAGGGGGCACATGGCGTGGTCGCTGTTCGCGGAGGCGCCTCAGGCTCACTTGCCAACCTGTGGCTGCGAGCTGTGGCCGGGTGAAAGTTGTTACGGCTATTTGTCGTTTGCTGATCACTTCGTGTTATTCTCTATTTTTATATTATAATATTTTATAGTCTGTCTAAATTTACATGTATACTAATAATAAATATAACATATATACAAAACATATACATTTATATTTATATATAGATAAATTTAGAAAACCAAAAAATTTTATAATATAAAACTATGAAAGTATATATAGAATTTGATTTCTTTTCCTAGGTTCTTTGGGCATCATACTCACCGGTAAATTGATAAATATGACTGATCTAAGATTGAACCGATTAGAAGAAGATATATTAATACCCGTTTTCAAATCCGATTGAAAAAAAAAGAGAGATACGGGCTAAATACACGACAAGTCATATATCATCCCACAATATTCTTCTCTAGTTTCGCATTTTAAAAGGAAAAAAAACAAGATAGGATAGGGAATATAGTGATCTTGGTCCTACCGTCCGATTTCACCCCTAGCCGTTGCCATGGTTTATGATTCATGAGATGATGGGAAGTGTGTACAGTATTCCATCTAGTTTTTTTATTTAACGCGTTTAACTTTTCGATCCACATTTGTCATCCATCTTATCCGATTAATTTATGCAAAATTACAAATCATGTTTAAAATTCCTTTAATAATAAATTAAATCTGAACTAAATAATAACTAAATAATTAATAAGTATATATTTTTAAATAATAAAAATAATCAAACGTAAACTAAGTCAGTGACATTAAATAATAAAACAACGTATGGATTACATGCCAATGACCGGGCCCAGGCGTTTTCGTTTCGTTTCATTCTAGTGATATTCCGGGGGAGGTTGGGCACTTGGGCCAACGGAGTTGCACGACATGGGACGGGAAGCAGTGGGCCAAAGTGACTAAATTAAACCAAGGATGCTTCAATCCTACAAATCCTTGACTTTGCCTTGCACCATCAACCAAAGTTGCCTTTTTCCATGCATCTTGAATGCGATTAGGTGCCGACACGCTGCTGCTCTAGGCCTCTTTCTAGCTCTACATGCCGGTCAGGTCAGGTGTGTGTGGGGTAAGGTCAGGTCAGATCCAAAACAACCCAGCCGTAGCTGCCTCAGCCAGCCACCGGGTGCGTTTGGTTGGTGGTAAAGATGGAATGGGATATAACTATCTATATTTTTAGAAATATAATGATCTAGTTTTATGTTTGGTTAGATGGATGGGATGATGGATGGATGAGGATGGATGGGATGGATATATTGAATTACTAATAAATAATAATATAAATTAATCATCATAGATTTTATCGTAATTAATATAAATTATCAATTAAATATATCTATCATCATTAATTAACACTAATTTAAACTTGGTAGTTACTAATTAATGTCAAAACAAGCTAATTATCATTAAACAATCACTAATGATCATGTTTCGTGAAGGTGGATGAGCTGATCCGGCCAATTTGACCGGATATATCCATCCAGCATTTTCGTGAAATATTCCCTTTCTAGACCATCATATCTAGTTTTGCCCACAAATCAGATACATCAAAAACCTGAACGGTCATCTCCCATCTAGACATATCCTACCAACTAAACACATAAGCACCTGAGCAAGGGTGCTTGGGCCGGGCTCATCTACGGTACCTGCAGCTCACCGGGCCTAACCTAACCTCACCGTGAATTGCCTCCCCCACAACTAGCATGGGTATATATGTATAAAGTTATGTGTACAATGCATACGTATAAATTTCTACTTTTACATGATTTTTTTTGGATGGGCTAACACACTACTCCCTCCATTTATAAGATATTTGACATTTTTGCTTGCTGTTTGACTATTTGTCTTATTCAAAAAATTATGAAAATATTATTTATTTTGCTTGTGACTTACTTTATTATCAAAAGAACTTTAAACACGACTTGTTATTTTTTATATTTGTATTAAATTTTTAAATAAGACGAATGATCAAACGTTATAACTAAAAAAATCAAACATTTTACATTATGAAACAGGGAGAATACTTATTAGGCTGAATGCATCAGACCTCCCTTAGGCGGTTAGGCCTTGTTCAGTTAATATCTTCCATAGGAGTATTGAGGGCGATTTATTCCATACATATTGGACTTGTTTGACAACTTCTGAGAATGAGATTGGGAGTTCAGAGGAGGGGAATTAATGGAGGGGTTGGTCATGGAAGTAAATTAGTATCAAGTTGTACTCAATTTGATTTGTTTGCTATTGATACTATGAATGTTAAAATTTTCTTCCTAAGTTGATGTTTATTTTTTAAAATTATAGCCGCACTCAACAAAAAACTGTACATGTCAGTTATAATTGTGAAAATTGAAATAGAATTAACAAATTACTCAATTATGATATCAAGATGGGTATAATTTTATATTTATTAATAGCAATATGTGGGGGCTTCCATAGCTTTCCACATATGAACATATATGTACATGCCCGATGCATCAATGTTGCAAATGTGTGTTAGTAGAAATTAACCGAGCATGATCGCTGGAGTAGTAGTCCTCGGATCTACTCTACTGTTGAGAGTAAGAGAAATGTTTAACCTGTCTGATAAATGTGGCTGCTAGATAAGAGTTTTTTTACTGTCTTTTAAAAAGTATCTCAAAATATCATATTTTTCAGTGAAAAATATTAATATCTTGCTATATCCTAAGATATCAGAATTTTGCACTAAAATTTTTATTGCACGAATATATTTATTAAGAATGGTTAAAAACTCACGTTAGATAAACTATCTGATTATCTCCATGGAGGTCATTTCTCCCGCATTTGGTTCCAGGTTCGTTTTATCTAATCTAATCCAATCCAGCTCATGCATGTCTTCGATGCCTCCGTTCTAGCTGGATTAATCAACTGCACCGCTGTACGTAGCGCCATGGAGATGGACTGGCCGGAGAGGAGAGCGGAGGAGCGCAATGCACAAGCGAGCTAAGCGAAGCCAAATTTAGGCCGGCGAGCGTACAGGCCAAGATCTATATATGCGTCAATGGCGTCGTCCCTACTGGAGCGGGTGCAAAAAATAGGCAGCTGTTGCGATCGACTTCCTCGAGTTGTCTCTTTCTTCTCCTTCCCCGGCAGGGCAAGGCAAGGCCACGCCGCGCGCGGAGGGAAGGGGAAGATTAGAAGGCGCGCGCGGGGAGGACGACGTACCGCCACCCAAGGCTTTGCTGGCTGGCTAACCATAGCTGATTGAATTTTAGCGGGTCAAACTTATCTCGAGGAGTGGAGGCGGCGGCGGCGGTGGTGGGTGGTGGTGGTGGTGGCGATCTAGCGGACCGGAGGCCGGCCGGCGGGGTGGTCGCCGGCGAACCACGTTTACCCCTCTGTAGCCTGCCTTTGGTCTGTCGTCGTCTCGATCTCCCGTATTGGTGGTTCACTGCAATGCCTTCGCCTGCAGCCCGTGCCCTCGCAGCGGAGTCTTCTTCTTCGTCGTCGTCGTCGTCGTCGCTGCACGGCTGTGGCGGGTGCTACTGACTCTTGGATGTAGCTTGCCCGCCGTCGTCGAAATGTTGCTGTAAGAAGCCGAGCTCACCAGCGAAGGTATGTATATGCGTGGCGCGATCGATCGCCATTGCTGTTGCATGCATGCATACTTGCATTGCACCCGATGAGTGATTTGCTTGCGTGCATGGCGGCGACCCGTCGAGCAGCCGGCCCTCGATCGCCTCCGGTTACTGCCTCACCGCCGACGCGGGAGGTTGCGTCTCTTCGTCCGCCGGGATGGCAATCGCGGTCGGTCACTGCCACGAGCTGAGGCCCCCGGGCGTCGTCCGTGGCCGGTTCTGCCGCCTCCGCTCCGTCGCCCAGCTGGACCGACCGCTGCTCGACCATGACCTGGACCGTCGAGAGCGCAGCAGGTTCGCCGGTTTGTCGCCGCGGCGGAGCCTCTCCTCGCCTTGCTTCACCACCGTCCCTCCCGCGGCCGACCGCGCCAAGTCCGCCGCCGACGATGGGAAGGTGCCGCGCGTGGAGATCGTCGCGGGCGGCCGCGCCCCCGGTGTGCACGAGCTCATCATGGAGGCCGCGGGTGCGATCGCGACGGGGACGCGGCTCGTGCCAGCGCAGAGCGGCATCGGGGGCGCGCTGCTGCTCGAGGACGACCGCTCCGGCGAGCACTTGGCGGTGATCAAGCTACTCGACGACGCGCCCTCGCCGTCCCACGGTGGTGGCGGCTACGCGAGCAAGGCCGTGCTGCGGGAGGTGGCCGCCTTCCTCCTCGACCACGATGGCTTCGCCCGCGTGGAGCCGACCGCCATGATCAAGATATCGCGCCCCTCCGTGCCGACAACGACGGCCTCGATCCAGCGATTCGCGGCACACGAGTACGACGCCGGCGAGCTTGGCCCGTCGCGGTTCTCCGTGGCGTCCGTGCACCACGTCGGCATCCTCGACGTCCGCCTCCTCAACATCGACCGCCACGCGGGCAACATCCTCGTCAAGAAGCCGCTGGAGAGCGAGTCCGCCGGCAGCAGCAACGGCAACACGTCGACGCCGCTGGACCTCGTGCCGATCGACCACGGGCTCTGCCTCCCGGAGCAGCTCGACGACCCGTACTTCGAGTGGCTGCACTGGCCGCAGTCGTCGCTGCCATTCTCCGGCGTCGAGCTGGAGTACGTCGCGTCGCTGGACCCATTCAGGGACGCCGCCATGCTCCGCGCGGAGCTGCCGGCGCTGACGGAGGCGGCCACCCGGATCCTCACTCTCTGCACCATCTTCCTCCAGCGCGCGGCCGCCGCGGGGCTCTGCCTCGCCGACATCGGCGACATGATGACCCGCGAGTTCTCGGCGATGGAGGAGGGACTCAGCGCGCTCGAATCCCTCTGCAAGAACGCCTACGACGCCTCCGCCTCCACATCCCCTCGCAAGCATCCCTACGACGACTCCGACGACGACGAGAGCACCCAGTTCGGCATGGACGACGTGCCCGCCGCGGCCACCGCCGCCGGGCTGGCGCACTTCCTCCTCGGCGGAAGCGGCATCGCGAAGAGCGTGAGCTTCTCGGCGGCGGAGCAGGGCGCCTCCGGGCGCGGCGGCGCGCGCAAGCGCATATCGTTCGAAGAGCTTACCGGCGAGGAGTGGGCGGCGTTCCTGGATCGGTTCGAGCAGCTGCTGCCGGCGGCGCTCGAGGCCAAGAAACGCGCCGGGCTGAAGCTCACCTGCAGGCTGGGAACCTCCGTCTGAGATCGAATCTTGCCTCACCATACCGTACTCCATCCATGTCGGATTCGTCGTCGACGGAGCTAGAGAAGAAGATGCACACATGTCCGAGAAATCCTGAAAGCCTAGCTCGTTGTACGTGGTAGGCAAGGGCGATCGAGGCCAATCCCGCCATTGTCGTGCGAGAGCTTGAACCCTAAAAATTTCATGCTATAGGGGAGCGCAGGAGCAGCTCTGGAAATGGTACCATGTTCCAAGGAAGCTGACTAGCAGTGCCAACGATCCAATATATGCATCGAGCGAGCAACAAATTAACAAAACGTTGCTCCATTGTTGTATTATGATACTATTATCTCCGGCCCCTGCGTGCGTGCTGCAGTACGTGCACTCCATGGATCGATCGATGCATCGTTGCACATACAACTTGAGAGGGGTGGTTATCTACGCTTCACGAACGTACGCTTTCAGGATCTGCACATCCCCTTTTCACCTTTATATATACTATCCGATCGTAACGAATGAGTGAACAAAAAGCTCATGGCAACTTACTTTCTCTGCTTCATCGGCACGACCGGCGGGGAGCTCGCCGCGCCACCGCCGCCCAGGGACCCGTGCCCTATCCCGCCGCCCGCGGATGTACCATCTAGAACACCCGGAAATGCCGACGTCGGCTTCCCAGGATGAGAGTGAGCCTCGCACCATTAGCTGCTCTTGCGGGACTCCACGAGGTAGCTAATTAATCGATCCATGCATGCATGCAGCCACTAACTCAACGCATGCATGCATTGAGTTAATCGATTCATGCGTGTATGCTTAATGCAAAACCATCACATTTTCAATCTACTACATGTATGCTCAATTGCTCATGCTAACACACAACCCCTCGATATCTGGCCGAAGCGCTTCATGCCCGGCGGCGCCGCCGCAAGGGTCGACCCGCTTGGCAACTACTTCGAGCTCATCCCCTTCGGCGCTGGCAAGCTTGCCGGCATAGTTTTCGTCCAGTACTTCCTCAGCACGCTGCTCCACTCCTTCGATTGGAGGCTCTCCGACGGCGAGGAGAAGCTCGATATGTCCGAGACGGTCGGCCTCACGCTGCCCAAGGCCGTCCCGCTCTGCGCCATCGTCACGCCGCGCATCGTGCCGGCCGCCCGGCGACGCTGTGTATGCATCCATATGTGTCGGCCCGTACGCCGCTCACTCGCCACCCGCGGCCGGCGGCGATCTGACGTTGTACGTAAATATTTTTGTTGGATCATTTCGAAAGCAAAACGAGACCTCAAATATTGCAGGCAAATACGCCTTAATTTCTTTTCTTCTCTGGCTTTTCATCATCATATCATAATTTAACGTGTTTCGTCGTTGCATAATTTCGGTTCTTCAGGGAGGCTTGGACGGAACGCGTGTCGCGCACAGGACGCCGCGTCCCAAAAAATTTAGCAGACCTAGGCACCATCGAACGAGCCAAAATAGCGCGTCGTGAATGCGTCCTCCACCTGCGGCCCAGCCCACCGACGGCCGCCGTTCGCGCCCCAGCCTCTCGCCGCTGCCTGTGCCCCAACCGCCCGGGAGCTAGAAGCACAGGACAGAGGAGAGAAGAGAGAGAGGAGAGGGGAGGAAGAGAGAAGGAAGAGAATTGAGAAAGGAGCAAAAAATAAAACCTAACATGTGGGCCACTCTAAGCCACATCAGCAAAATCGGGGAAAATAAGTCAATACTGCTGAAGGATGTTTTTTAAATGGTTCATATAAGTTCAGGGATTCAAATTTCTGATATTGAGCTTAAGAGACCTTAGACAGACTCAGCGTTAAGTTAAAGGACCTGTTGTGAACTTATTCCGAATAAAGCACATCACCAATCCCTAAAGCCCAGCCCATTAAGCAAAACCCACACCACACGCGCTCACTCGCTTCCTTCTCCTTCCCCTATTCCCGGAAAGAAATTTGGTAGGACTTAGGTCCTACGCTCCTCTGAAGGACGTTGTCACATGTAGGGACACGTGTGCTGTCACAAGCATACGGAAACGCAAAGCATGTCATTGAAACCACTACAACACCTCAGCTTCTTGGTGTTAATATTTTGAAAATCAAGATTTAAATGTATCGACGTATCAAGACTGATGATTGAATATTTCGCCATTACTTACAAGGCTTTGAGTTTCCACTACTTTCTCACAAAAATATGAGTATCAAAATCAACGTTGCAAGTTTTGTTGTCTGGTTATTTCAACTTACTATATATGGATATTAAGATCTTATTTTTTTCGTCTTTATTCACTTGTCACCGTTGACCATTACTATTTTAACTTTGACCATTAATAGCACTTAAGCGATTAGGGGATGACCAGTAAAAGTTATATTATTGTATATTTATACATCATACATCATCAATATAACATATTTTTCAATATGCACAATATTTTTCTAAAAAAAATAAATGGTCAAAGTTACCAAATACCAAAATGACAGTAACCGATGTCAATTATTTGAAACCAAACGGAGTATCTTCTAATCTGGTGAAAATTTTGTACTGAGTACTCAAGCTGGTTCTTTTCACTCTTAGAGCTTGTCTTCCGTATTATGAAACTTTTTGGATTTAACTAGATTCATCCATATATCAATACATATATTTTTTTATATGTCTAAATTCATCAGCATATATATAAATATCGTTAAAGATAGAAAATCTTATAATATAAAATAAATGGAATATCTTAAATCTCAATTTTTCTATTCACCGTACGAGCTCACTATACGTATCCTGCAGAAATGCAGAAAGTACCGGACTGCATGCAGAACTATCGCAAATTAATTCTCAAGCCGCCGCAACCACGACTTAGGCCTTCCTAAAATTTTTTTCCAAAAACATCGCATTAAATTTTTAGACATCTAAATAAAACATTAAACATAGATGAACCAAAAAACTAATTGCACAGTTATAGAAGAGATCTTGAGACGAATTTTTTGAGCTTAATTAATCTATATTAGTCATAAGTGCTACAGTAACCAACATATGCTAATGATGGATTAATTAGGCTCAAAAGATTTGTCTCGCGGTTTCTAGGCTAGTCATGAAATTCGTTTTTTCATTCGTATCCTAAAACCCCAACCCAACATCCGGTCAAACGTTTGATATGATATTTTTGCCAAAAAATTTTGGCAACTAAACACCACCTTACAGCGTCTTCGAGTAATACAATCTGAGAGAACGGAGGCAGGTTTGCTTTGAGAATGTGACAGGACACGTGTCGTACGGGAGACAGCATCCTTCAGAGGAGCGTAGGACCTCAGTCCTACCAAATTTTTTTCCCCTATTGCCCTCGCCTCCCCTTCCACCGCCGTGATCTCGCCGCCGCGGCCGCACCACCGCCGGGCGCCGCTCGCTGTCCCTGAGGGCCATCAGCCGCGCTCTCGGACTACCCTGCTTTGTCCAATACTAGTGTGCCGCCCTCCGTCCACTGCATCCGCGGCGCCGCCCTTGCGGGCGGGGAAAAATCAGATCGCGATGCCTGCCTCGGCGCCTCCTCCGGCCGAGCCGCCACCACCGCCCCAGACCCAACCGGATTCTACGGCGCACACGGTCTGCATCGAATCCCTCGCGGTTGTCATGCTGCTTTCGGACGGCCCCGTGCGCTCGTTTTTGTTTGCCACCGAATTCTGACGTGGTTGGTTGTGGACGATGGTCCAGGAGGACGGGGAGGTGGAGGCGGGTGCCACGCCAACGAGAACTTCGGCGATGGGGACGGTGAGCTGGGGCACCGCCACCCTCGTCGGTGTATTCGCCGGGCTGCTCTACGGCGGGAGCAAGGAGGCCAACGCCTCCGTCGTAAGTTTGCCACTCTATTCTAGCCTCCTTTCCCATTCCCTATCATCGGCGCTGTATGATAAATTGAGCGAAAATAAATGGTTTAATAAAATGGATGGTCACCACATGGAAGAGGTGAGATGTGCTTACATCGATAGTTTATTGATCTACCTAAATTGTAGAGATAGAGAAAAATCGAGAAATTACCGCAGATGTAGGGTTTCCTTTTTGATGAAACAAGCTACCGGTCTATAGAATCAAGTGTGCATTAAGGTTCTCTATTTGGATTCCAGAATTTTGATTAGGACACTTAACCTTGTCTCTATTTTGAGGAGAACATTTATATCTTTTTTTTCTGAACAGTAAGATTTTTTTACACTAAATAAAATGCCTTCTGTTACATCATTTTTGGGCTATATTTTACAGAGCAAAGATGCTGAAGTGATGTTGAAGATGGGAAGCACCACAGACAAGCGTGAGCAGTATAGATTGATGAGAGATGCAATGGAGAAAAGATTCATCCGGGTAGCCAAAGGATCACTAATTGGTGGTGTTCGCCTTGGGATGTTTACCGCAACCTTCTTTGGCATACAGAACCTTCTTATTGAGAACCGTGGGGTGCATGATGCATTTAATATTGCTGGAGCTGGCTCGGCTACCGCAGCTGCATTTGGGCTTATATGTACGTATCTCTTCATATGGAGTGTTCTATAATTTTGTTAAGGTGATATTAATTTTGTTCAGGCAAGGGCTTTTGACTATAGTTAGTTCTAAAACGTTGAATAGTCTGAAGTGAGAGAAATATGTTTGTGATACCATGGAGCCTGAATTGCATCCAATTACTGATTGCATGTTGTACTAAATAGAATAAGCAATAGCACCAGTCATATTTTGAAAGAAAAATGACATGTCTTTGAAGAAAATGAGGAATCATGTACCGATAATAATGTGTTGTAAGTACTATTGTTTTGGGGAAAGTTCTCTGTTGTTGCCATCTACTAGAGATTCTGAAGGATAAGAGATTATATTACTTGGCTTCACCTGTAAGATTTGCTGCCTTCAAAGGCCTTTTTACCGCTGTGAGCTTCTACCTCCTAGACATGTATCTGAAAATCTGGTGGTGGAATAGACTTGCTAAGATATATAGTCCTACATGATTTTTGTGTCACCATGATATCTTAAAAGGAGGTTCCTTGAATTTCTAATCTTGTTGTCTTTCGCTTCGGTGATACTAATTTTGATGTTCAACCTGTGTGTTCAGAAATTATTACTACCTGTCAGGGCTAAGTGCGGTTTCTCATTGCCATGTGATATGATGAGATAAATCATTGTTTTGTATTATTGTTTGTATTTAGTTTTGATTCTGCTGTGCAAATAATTGTTCTTAACTTCATTAACTAAGGTAGCCCTCAGCATCCTAGTTCACCTCAACTGATGGAAGTTCATCTTCAGTGCCAGGTTCACTGATTTGGCGTGCAAGGAATGTATTGGTTGGATCTGCTCTGGGTGCTGGAGTCTGCTTTCCCCTTGGTATTACTTTCTATACACCAATACAAAAGTTGTTTTTTTGCTCACTCGAACATGCACACCACATGATTGATTATGGTCCTTGATACACGAAAGAATTGATAAGTATGTTGACTAAAAGTACTGGATTGAATCCTACAAACTCAATCTATGCATTAACAGCTTTGAGGCTACATCTAATTGCAGCCCTCCTGGGCTTGGTTGCATTTCATGTTGGGCCGGATGCACTTCCAAATTGTTCTTTTTTTTTTCAGTTTGTGTATACTAATGTGGGAGTTGGGCATTACCTTGTTGTAAAATCATGAATCATGGCAACAGTATCAATGCGGTTTATTTGGGATTTGATACTTGGGACACAATGTGTTATAGGAAGTGCATTCACAAGAACCATTTGCATAAAAAGCTACTTATGGTAAGCATGCGAACTACCACCAGCACACTGTCATCAATTGCAAAGCCAACTTGTGCTCACACGATGATTGTGTTGTGGTGACTCATTCTAGCATGCTGGTAGCTTGATTTTTTTTATTCAATAAGTCAGCCTAAGGAAATTCTTTTACAGGTTGGATACAGTTGAAGCTGGCAGAGAAGGCCAATCTTGAGATGGCAAAATCAAAATCAGCAGATTTGGTGGGGGAACAAAGTAATCAAAGCGGTGTTGGTGCCGCTATAGAACGACTTGAGGGCAGTCTACAAAAGTAAAAATATTGGACCATTGAAGGACCTTTTTCATATAACGTGTGTACGTTCCTCTGAAGACCGTAGGAGGAACCTGCTTCATGAGCATAACAATTTTTTCTTCTTTAAATGCACCTCAAGTGGTAATGTTTTCAAACTTTGAAAGTAGTAACCGCAAGGGCCACGCGGAGCTTACATTGTGAAAATGCAGTTTTGATGTAAAATGGTATCCGTTGGATCTCATGTCTGTGCGTAAGGTTCAAGTGCCTATTTGTGTGTCGTCTGTGCCATTATGGGTGGTGCTGATTGCTGAAGTTACCCTCTGCAATCCTTCAGGTCACGATTACCATTTGTACTCCAGAGTTTTTCACGGAGATTAAGAAGAGGCAAAAAGCTTCGTTTGCCCTTTATTAATTATCGCAGTTGGTGGGGTGTGGAGTTGTGAAGATCATGGCCGTAGGGTTCCTCTTGAAATACGAATAGCTGTATTTTAGATCAAACGTTGAGCATTAGGCTATATTTTAGGGTGAATGGCCAAACTCTAATACATGCAGCGTGCACAAAACTTTATATGCAACTTATTTAATTCTATGGGCATTATTTTAGTTATTACACTACGAATGTCCTGAGATTCCAAAATTAAAGAAACACTAAATTGTTTAAGTTTCATATTATCTTGAATATGGGCATGTCTGTATTGGAAAACATGATTGCAAAATCAGTATCCCAAAATTCAAAATAGGATGCAGTTGACTTTTCAATTTACGTTTGACAATTTATCTTATTTAAAAAATTACATAAGTTCTATTTGTTATGTTATGATTTATTTTATAATTAAGTAACTTTAAGCACAACATATAAGTTTGTATATTTAAATAATCCGAATATGAGTAGTCGAACATTAAAAATTCCTCGAGGAAGTACTAAAGTTGAGTCAAGGTCGCTCATATTTGCTATTTGTCCCAAAAACATCTTAGAGCATGTATACTGTATAATTCATCGAGGGTTACTGGATGTGGGGTCCACGTCACTTAAAACACCCAAGGGAAGCCGCTGCAATGTGTGAAACACGTGTAACATATACTAGTATCATTGTGAGGTCCACCTGTCATGAACTCTCTCTCTCTAACTTGCTGGGACCCGAGAAAATTCTCTCTTCACAACAACCTGTAATACACTTTCTTTTCAACTTGTACAATTTCTCCTTGTTTGAGATCCCGTACTTTCGCATCTCCAAGAGCCAAAATTTCTTGCTGGGTGCATGGATTAAGATTGTCAAGGAAATTACCATCTTCTAGCTATAAAATTGTCAAACAATACTCCCTCTGATAAAGAAAGGCAACCCCCTAGATTTCTAAAGCAGAGACATAGAGCTAAGGATAGAATGAAAGATTAAAATGCCCCTTATCAATAAAGAAATTAGTATTGGTAGCTCAGAGGTAAGGGATAACGAGAGACCACAAGAGGAATCTACTTCCATGAGCACTACAATTCTATTTTCTTTAATGTACCGCTCGTTGTAATGTTGTCAAACTTTGAAAAGTAGCGATGGCAAGGGCCATGCGGAGCCTATATTGTGGAAAATGCAATTCTAATGTAAAATTGTATCCGTTGGATCTAATGTCTATGCATAAAAGGCTCACGCGTCCATTTGTGCATTGTTTGTGTCACTACGGCTTGTGCCGAAGTTGCCTTCTGCAACTGCAATCCTTCATCTCGTGATTACTATCTTGTATTCTCTTGTTCATAAAATATAACACTTTATGGAGTTTTTCATGGAGATGGAGAGGTAAGAGACTAGATTAGCCTTTATTCATTATCCCAGTTGGGTGAGGTTGTGGAGATAAGGGGTATTTTTGGCATTGTATCACTACAAACACATCTTGGTACTCTAGTATATTTAGAGCAAAATTTAAACACATGACTGTATTTTAGGACGTATGGAGTATAGTTTCAGTCTAAAGATGCCAATGGGTATATACCCACTGGTTATGACTATCCTAAACTCACCTCCATGAAATCAAAATCCACTCACTAGAGTATTCATTTAGTGTGTATATTTTTTTTCCCATAACCATATCCACATGGGTAAAATATACCATGATAACCCACACTCAATTATCACCCACAAGTTTAATAAAAATAACGGTACATGATAATAAAAAAGATATGACTTGCAATAACAATAAAGCATAAGCATAACCAAAATTTTCACCACATAATAAAACACTATATAAACTAGCAGTACATCATCATAACATTACAACATAGATGTTAATTTAGTACTTCTACATTCCTAACAGAGTAATAGGGTAATCATCATGGCATTACACATAACACCACTTATACTCTATCTTAGCTACAACCAATGAGTACAACAAAACTAGGTGATCAATAGTTTAGGTGGACTATTTTTTTGGTTGGGTCTAGTTTAAATGGACCAATAATAGAATTTATATTTATTTATTTATTAGGGATACCCATTTGGTATAAGTATCGATATTATGTACTCATGCCTAGACCCAACATTCTATTGGGTATAAAATCTTTCCATTAGTATATCCTTGGATATAAAACTTAGCTCATTTATTCACCCTAAAGGGGTAAATACCGACAAGTTTTCAGGTCATGGATCTCCATGGCTATCTTTGCTTCAGTCGGACTTTTCAATCTTGTGATTCCTTCGATGGCCACCTCTAATAAGTGATCGATGCAGCATACACAAAACTTGGGTGCATATTGTCTTGAAATACGGGGCATGTTTGTATACAGCGACCCAGCATTCAGAGAACTACAGAAATATCGATTCTCATATATTCAGAATAAAAGGAGCACCAAATTATTTAGGTTTTAAATTTCAGTCATTGCAACCAGTTTGCTATCGGAAACATGATTGTAGAATCACTGGATTAGTATCCAAACTCGCATACTAAAATTGAGCCAAGATCACTTGTATTTTCTCTTGTTCCAGAAACATCTTCCTAATTCGTTGTGGACTTCTGTCGGCCATCTGGAATAGCGAAAAGGACAATTGGCTTGGAAGACCGGATAAATGGAGCATCACACCTGTAATACCCTTTCCTTTCGAGCTGTATAATTTCTCCTTGTTTGAGATTCCGCATGTTGGCGTCTCCAAGAGCCAAAAATTCTTGCCGGGTGCATGGATTAAGATTGTCAAGGAAGTCCTCATCTTCTTCCAGCTGCAATAATGCCAGAGTAAGAATTTAAATACTAGTAGATGATGCTACTCAATCATGCACTAAAACATCAATGGATTTATTGAAGCGATAACTGAGGTGACATCATTCCGTATGTAAAGAATGTAACAAAGAAACCAAATCTCTTTTAGATCGTGCTCCAAGAACAGGAAGTATAATATATTGACCACTTCCTCCATAAGCCTAGCTTATATGATACTGTGATACAGTGTTGGGTTTCAGAGTTCATCTATTGAGGAAACCTAAGGTACACCGTGTAACTTAATAACAGACTAAATATCGTTTTTGTTCTACCTACATACTTAGCTTATTACTCCCTCAGGCCAAAAATATTTGTCAATTTGGATAAGATTTGGTCAAAGTAATAAAATTCCAACAAGCAATTTTATGTTAAATTAAATTTATAAAACCTAAAATGTTTATGATATTATGATCGTATTTTTCAAGGAGAATCTATGTATATTATTTGTTTTGTATTTAAACTAAGCATTTAAGAAACAATCTCTTGTCAGAATTTTAGAAGTTTAACCAAATCTTGTCCTAAACAACAAATATTTTTGATCGGAGGGGGCAAGTGAAAAGACATTAATCTATATTCCTTTAAAAGAATGTAGTGGTGGCGGCAGTGAATCTGCCACCCCACCTACCCCTATTGTAAAGTTTACAAATTTTCTGAACTTATTAATATTAAGAAACAACCAAATCTAAATAGATAGCTAGATATAAAATCAAATTAAGGTGAATACTCCATATAAAAAAGATGTATAACACATTTAATGGAAAATATATTTTTATTTATTTTAGGCAATATTAATATATTTTCTTTTATCCATAGCAAAGCATAGGCATTCAGCTAGTATTACAAAATTATAACAATTGCAATAGATTAACAATTGTGCGGTCTAAAGAACTCTGTTGCCTATGGTGTTGTGCCCCTGTACACTACTAGCCTACTCAAAAGGACCTTCAATATAAAGTTTTACCTTTTTCTTCTTAATTAGGTAGTCAAACTCTACCAAAGAGAGGGATACGAGATCTTCGATATCTGGCAGCCATGTTAGCTTTAACTTAGTCATCTTCACCGAACCCTCAAGATGGAGTACACCAAGTAATTCAGTTATAATTCCATTCTCTGTTTTGATTTCTTTAATGATAGCATTTCCCCAGTCCATCAGAGTGACTTCCTCACCGATGCTGATTACTGATGCATCAGTACGCTCTAACCAAATTTTGTTTGTGAAGGTTGTAGACTTCTTCCCAGCACCTTCATATTTCTTGTGCCTGGGTAAGATTCGGATGAATGGTTTGTCCGGACCATTAGTAAGAGTCAAAAGCACACGCTGGTCTTTTAGAACAGCAGTATGCCTTCCACACACTGGATCAATTATCTTTTTGTTGATTGTCCAGAGTTTATCCCACTCCATAAGATTTAGATTTTTAGAAGCACCCTTGAAACATAGAAAAATCAAGGACAGCATTAATATAGTTATGAAATGAAATCATAAACAGTAAGTCATTAGAAGATTACCTGCTCAAGTATAAATTGTACCAAAGCTTCAACCTTCAAGCCACGACGTACTATGCCTTGTACTGTGGGGAAGCGTGGATCAGTCCAGTCCTCTACCTTTTTGTTTTGTACAAACCAGAGAAGCTTGCGTTTGCTAAGAACAGTGTAGACCATATTCAACCTGCTGAACTCGTAGATTTCTACCCTCCTTAACCCCATTTCTTGAAGGATACGGTAGTACTGTGCATTACGATCATGGTATTCACTTGAGCGAAGAGCATGAGTCACACCTTCCAATGCATCGACAAATGGACAAGCAAAGTCATAAGTTGGATAGGCCTTGTATTTTGAGCCAACACGATGATGAGGATCAGTGTTGCAACGGAAGTATACAGGATCTCGAAGTGATTTGTTAGGGTCCTGCATGTCAAGTTTACCCCTTACACAGCACTGCATACCCCTTTCAGTTCCATTGATCATCTCTCTCCACAATGATAAGTTATCCTCAACAGTATTGTTTCTACATTTAGATTCCACACCATCCATTCTCTCAGTCCTCATTTGCTCCTTTGGTGTATCATCAACATAAGCCTTTCCTTGCTTAATCAAATTTTCAGCCATTTCCATTAACTGTGGAAAATAGTCTGATGTGTAAGTGACTATATCATATTTTATTCCCAGTGTTTCTATATCTTTCAGGACATTCTCGACAAATTCATTGCTTTCTTTTGAAGGATTTGTGTCATCAAATCGAACTATCAGGCGCGCTTTATATCTCTCAGCAAAGTACTTGTTCAGAAGTCCAGCTTTTGCATGACCAATGTGAAGATATCCACTAGGCTCTGGAGCAAAACGAACACAAACCTCCCCAACTTTTGCGCCTGGGAGATCTACTTCAGGGCCTAAGGTGTTCTGCTTTGAATCAGGCACCTTCTCTTTCAGGCTTGGTGCAGGAGACTTTCCTATCCCACGCTTTCCAACATAAGCAGATACAACTTCCTCTAGTGTGTTTGAATAGTCTGATATGCTGTTGAACCAGCGAACAAGGTTTTCATATTTCTTGGACTTCCTTAGACTTTCCCATCGTTGGCCTGTCCCTAGAGAAAGGGGTGCAAGTCCAAAGTAAGCAACATATACATCTAGAAAAATAAACTACAATTGATAAAAGCCACCAATAAATTACCTGCAAGATTTGACCATACTACAATGTCAGCAATTGACAAACCATAACTAACCAAAAAGGTTCGAGATGCTAGGAAGCCATCTAGAAATGAACAGGCGGCTTCAAATTCAGAGCCTGAAAGAATGACTGGGGCATAGTCGAGCCATTGGTCAACCTAAAGATGCATAATAATAGCACATGTGATTATTCAGACAATCAACAAAATCACTAACGCAACTATAGCAATAATTAACAAGAACATACATATGCTGCTTGAATAGCATCCTGGCCATAGAAGCTGGAAGCAGATGCAACACGAGCAATGTAACGAAGAATTGTGTTAACACCATGGATAAAATCTCTACACAAAATCATGAAAGGTTCGGTCAGAGTTATAAACTAAAAATAAAATACTGCAAATGAAAGGATAAAGACTAATAGGAGGGCAACAATTCATCAAAAAGAAATTTTGGTGATTCATGAATAATAGAATGAGATACGGAAAAAATTGCTTGAGGTAGCCTTGTCAAACCCTACTATGGAATACAAGGAAATCTTATGCACTGAACTTGCTGTTACAACCACAATTATGCAGGCATGATGATAAAGCAAATTCTCATAGTGTAGGCCTTAAAAGAAGGAGAAGTAGCAGTTGATCTGAGAGAGAAACAACATAGTGATAGGTAACCACTTACCCAGAAGCAAGATGAAGCGTGGGCGCTGAACCTGAGCTAACATTTGGATCGATGGAGAGAGAAACACCTGCAACCTTAGCAGCACAGAGGATGGAAAGTGGTGGACTATCCTGAGGGAATGCTAGTTTTGCCTCCATTCAGCCCGTTTGCAAGTTGTCTCAAAGAGAGGGAATCTGCCAGTTGAAGGTAAAAAGAAATGTAGTAAGCTCTACAATTTACCTCAACTATATAAATGACATAAACCAGATTGCACTGTACACTCATTGAGTCCTTGTACAAGTTTCTAACAGACATTAAAAGATCTAGACTTGCTATTTCAAAATGAATCAACAGCCACTCAAAAGTATGTCCTATCAACAAGCTGCGCATTTGATAAGAACGCGGACAGTTGACTGATAGCGGGCATACTTTGGGATCATGACACAGTCCTGAAATTATTATGACATGGGCAGTAGCTGTTACATATTGCCTAAGACACAATGATAACATCGGCGCATAAATGACATGGGATTAAGCAAATATCCTAAAAAAAATTCGAGTTGTAGGATCAAACGGTGAGCAAAACGAAACAAGCCAACAGAATGCTCACTCCACTTCCCCCGTAGACCAGAGCCGACACGGAAGGGAAGCTAATAAGGAAAGATCCCACCCCCATCACGCCGCAGCATAAACCTGAGCGCGTGATCGCCGAGAGAGCCCCCCGACGCCGCGCCGCCGGCCGGGCGAGGACCGAAACCACGCCCGCCGTCCAAATCTCGCACGCAACCAACAAACGGACGGAGAAAGAAGAGCGCATCCCGTAGCTAATAAAGGAAGGGTTAGAGGCAGAGAGCGACGGCGTCCGCTTACCGGGGATGCCGCGGCGGGAAGGAGGGAGCCGCGACCCACGGCGGCGGCGGCAGCGGCGAGATCGGTCTCGGCGAAGGAAGAGAGGAGAGGCCCTACCAGGGCAGGGCTTTTGCTTGCGCTAGTAGTAGCGGGGTAAAGGGCTAGAGCAGGTCCAACAGCGGGCTACAAGAGCTAAGTTCAGTGGTACAGCTAACTACTAACTTTAATTTATCTATAGTCAATACATGTTTCCATATGTCATACGTTTTAAATCTCGTGTGCAGCTGACTACAAATTAGTAGCCCATCTCTCTTCTCTCCCTCTTCTTATCTCTTTAAAATATGCTTATAACTGGCTTATAGCTTTATATTGTACCTGCTCTAAGCTGGCTGTAAACATATAATGAGAGAGAAGAACAGTGAGGTAGTCAGCTACAGCACGGACTCTAAGACGTATTGTATGTATGACATGTGGAATTTGTTGCTTATTAGGTCCCCTTTGATTTAAAGAAAATTCATAGGAATTCTAGGGGATTTTATTCTTATAGGAATTTTTCCTACAAATCCCTTTAAATCAAAGGAATGAATCCTATAAAATTCCTATGGAATGTCTCTTCCTATGCAAGTTTTGAAGAAAATTTAACAAGAGGTTGAACCTCTTGGAAAAATTCCTTTGAATCTTTATCTCTTCTCAAATTGTTTTGCAATCATCTGTTTTACACTTATATTCCTATTAGAATTCTATGTTTTTCTTATTCTTCCGTTTTTTCATTCCTGTGATTCAAAGGGACTCTTATTGTATGAATTGGTTACTAGATTGACTACAATTAATTATTAGATTGGCTATAGATTAATTGAAACTAGTACTAGTTGGCTATAGTATTGAACTTGCTCCGCCGCCTCCGCGCAAAATCGTCTCGTCGCAAAACATCAGTCAGTCGCCGCCACGTCTTGGTCCAATTCCGCAAGCCAGCTGATCATGGTTTCCAACTTTCAATTTAAAAGACACTGTACCCTCGTATTTTCGATGCTCAGTTTTGTTGGTCAAAATTTAAATTTTCAACATTACATAATTTAAAATTTATTTTAAGATTTTTTATCATAATTTATTTTCTAGCTTTGATTTTTAGATCGCTAAAAACATATGTCTAAAAATTCTATTCGTATACCATTTTCATTTACAAATATATTATTTCACTTATTCCACGAATAAGCGAAAGATGGGCACCGCATCTTCTGTTTGCTTACTTTCTTTCTTTTTCTCACCAATAATTGAGAGAAATTACATATATCGATATACCGTTCCAGAACGATATAGAATTGAGTTTCCTTACTTTTATTTTAAGGGAGACTACAGCATGGGATACCGTGCGCGCACAGGATAAATTAGTGAAACTAAAAAACGCACATCCCGCGCATGTCTCCTCCTGGCTGCATATCCCCGTTCAAGCTGGCTGGTGGGAGTGATGGGTAGTACTGGGGCTAATGTCAGTGTGACAGCTAGTAGTAGCTTTTTGGCTTTTGTCTGCTGTTGCAGTAGCTGCGTGTGAAAAGGAGGAGAGTGAGAGCAGCAGCAAACTAGGAATATTTTCTACTCTCTTTGCCAGATCTCACTGCTGCTCACACGGATTTCACCCAAATTTTCTACTCGTTACTTCACCGCCAGACCATATGGAACAACATATAAAAACATGTTATACTTTTTACATTGGATGATACCATATGAAACAAGTGTTGATATCATTAGTATCACAAGGTATCAGATAATACTAGATGACAATTGATGGTATCATCGAGTATAAATTTTACATCATTAGGTACTTAGTGTTATCACATGATACCGCAAGGTATCACATGATTCAAGTATGTATCAACAAGTTATAATTTTTAAACTGAATGATGCCATATGGAACAAGTGTTGATATCACTTAGTATTGCTAGGTATCATCCAGATATCATACAGTATAAAATTTGGTATCAGTAGATACTTGTGATATCACATCGTACCAGAAGGTACCACCTAATTTCAGCATGTAGACATATGTTATAATTATTACACTGAATGATACTGTATCGATACTTGTTCATACCACTTGGTATCAACAAGTATCAGATGATACCGGATGATAACTGATGGTATCAACCACTGCTATCGATGACGACCCCACCGCCTCGTACTACTCCTCCTCCGGCGGCCATGGCGTTCGGCCAGGACAGGCCACCACGCCTCGCCGCTGTCGTAGTACACTCTGTAGTAACCAGCAGCTATTCGTGATTAACTAGAGTCTCTTCCATCTTGTCACCTATCATTTGCTAGCTATCTCTCTCATGTGCCTCGATTTCAACACCTTAAAATAAACAGCGTGGCAGGTCACCATTGACCGAGACTTAAAAAAAAAGAAAAAACTTCATTAACTGTCCCGTCTAAACGGAACCCCGTTCCGTAGCTTGTCTCACCAAGAACAGAGATGAGCTACAGAATCCGTATACTGTTCCAACACAGTATGGGCTTGATTGGTTTGATACTTCATTATCAGTTTATACCGCTCCAACATTATACCGTCAATTTTCTTTTATCTCATTACATGAAAACACATCCTCAAATGCACCCCCTAACATTCACTTACTCGCAATATTCTCAGTAAAAACACATCCAAGGTGTGGTACCAAAAAATTATTAAACCCTAATAGACAAAATCATACACCAACGACTCCACTGTTGCAACAAACATGCAACCCTTTTTAAGACCAGATACATTATCAGAATCACGTTAGCAACAAAACGAAGAGGTGCATCACATCTTACATACACTAGGGCTCACAACGCAAGCATTATCATTGCAACAAAAAGGGAAAAAAAAAAAGAGCAACCATTTCATACAAGTTATCAGGAGAAGAAATCGGGCACCAAATTTGGAAAAGCCCATGCCAAAACAGTACCAGCGTGTATTCGATATTTGCATTGCCTTTCCAGCTCGATGTTCTACAACCAGGCCAACTAATGAGTGGTAGCTACTCCTTAAGTACTACAAGCATTTCGTGTTGTCTGACCTATCGCCAACTTACATGGAGATTTTATCTAGCTGTAATACTATATCAAATTTGATCTTTTGAGCTCCGACACAACACCACCATCTTCTTGGCTTTTCTCATTGTACAGCACCTGTGAAAAAGAACACCGTCAAATGAGACCTGGTCTTTCAATTTCCTTTACTCATTCTAGAAACTTTACCTTGTCAATGATGCCATAATCCACAGCTTCACTGGGACTGAAATATTTCGGCCGTTTGATGTCCTGCGCAATCTCTGCGGCCGATTTGCCAATATGCCTTGATAGCAGCTTAATCTGACATAAAAGCGAATTCAAATACTGTAGCATAGCAATGGCCCACCGAAGAGAAGACCACCTGCCCCTTCATACAAGTTTATCTACATGGGCAACTAGTGCAAAATATGAAACCAAGTTTATCTAGCATGGAGAAAATAATGCATGGAATCCTTACATCGCAGTCCATCAAAGGCTATATCAAATCTAATACGATGCAACTAAGTTTTCGTCAACATCAGGTCCAAGAAGAAGCTTGTAGCCCTACGAGATATTGTTTTCAGACAAATTGCAAGAAACCACTCTTGAGGCGCGAAGGAATTGTTTTTTATCGTTTTTCAAGGCATACAAATGTGTATCAAGCACTATGACAGAAAGAGCTAAGATACTTCCAAATCACTGTATCTAACTAATTTTCAGCGGGGCTCTGGCAGCGATTATTTGAGGACATGAATGATTGTACACTTTTATTCGCTCAATAAAGGAAGGAGGCCAACCTGATAATTCAGGTAAACTAAGAACTCTGCTTCTTCTTCTTGTGATGTGGCAATGTTTGCAATTGAAAGAAGGACATTCAGACCTAGAAGACTTACAAATACACGATAATTGGGAGGATGATTCTTCTTACCACATCTTCTACTTGCCAAAGAATGAGGGAAATTAGGAGTTGAAATACACAAATAGTTTTATGCAGCAGTAACGAACTAGAGAAATTGTTAGTGACTGGTACAGGTAAAAAAATAATAGTGATGCTTTTGGATTGAATTCAAGCTGACATTATAGTTTCTTTCTTCCCAAATGGATAGGGAACAGATTAAAATTAACTTTCTTGAGAAAAAAAGGTACCATTTCTATCTTCACATTTCGGATTTCCTTTCTTGCTATGTCAACATCTGTCGCCTGTCCTTGAAAGCGACCAATCGGCTGCACATCAAAAGGTCAGAAAAGATAATCTATACTCATATTTTCTAAAAAGTAAATACTAGTGATACTGTACAGTTTTGTATGTCTATAAAAGTAGTATGTGAAAGCAAGCACCACAATCCAAGAGCAAAAATGTAACACGCTCGGCTATAAGTTATCTATTAGTGGTGCGTGGTACGGTTGTCCAAGATAGAAATTAAATTATTGTCTCTAATTCTCAATTAATTGAAGAAGAAATAACCTGCTTTATCATTATCGTCGATGATGGAAGTGCAGCACGGTTACCTTTGGCACCAGCAGCCAAGAGTAAAGCAGCTTCTCCCCATGCATTGCCAACACACAGGGTGAAAATTGGAACTTTCACATACCTGTATTTGGTGAAGACATAAGACAGAATTCCAGAAACATGGTCGTTATTGCTAGGATGCATGAGCATATTCAGCAAAAACTAAGAACGTGACATTGACAGATGGTTTTTTAGATGAGATTAAGAGCATGGCTTGGTAATGGCTATAGCAACTGCAATCCTACAGGGCATCCAAAAGACCAGTAGCCCTAGAAGAGCTAGTAGAAGATTTTACAGTATTTCAAAGCAGGTAGTCCGATATCCATATGTCAACACAAATTGAGAAAAAGAGTAATTGTAGTTGGTCAAGTATTGTATTATTTAATCAATAACAGAGTTCCAAGTGGATCAATGGGGAAGATGCAGGTAGGGTGGAAACAGTTATGTGGTGTCTGTGGCTCATTTAGGGGAGAGATTATTGTGGCATCCTGCTGCTCAGCAGGGAGCATCAGGGACATCTTGTTCCTCTCTTCTGGGTCACATTCACATATGGCCTCTAGCACAGTGCATACTATTATCAACCCTACTGAAACAGGAGCACAAGGGGGGACGATATAGGTATATATCGTATACTTTTTCCACCATATAGTGCATAAACACTGAATTTGTGGATCTGATTAATGCTACAAAAAGTATAGACCAAATTGATTTAAACTTCCTATACAGTAAAAGTGTGCCGTTTAGTAGTAGTATGCCAGACATTTCTGTAAGCAATTCTGATATTTGTGATTATCCATATATAACATTAAAAAATTGCAATTTTAAGTTTAACTAGAACATGTAAGCAACAGGGATTGTTAGTCTTTTGGGTGCCCTGTACTCCTCAATATCAAACCAGGCAAATTCCTCATAAAGAACTAATAGGATAAAAGTTTGCATCACAGAACATGTCACATGTGCCAAGCAAAAGAAGGAATTTCATTTGGAGAGGAAATATGAAGAGAAATAGTTTTGAGAAAAAAAGTGGTGCATAGGTAGGAATTGACCTCATAGCATCATATATTGCAAAAGCTTCTGTCTCGTAACCCAATTTCTCGCCATTCTATGAAGGAAGAGAAATACATCAGAACAATCTATAGTCTATATCTGAAAACAGAACAATAAATCTGATTGGAGAAAACATTCGAGACTGCTAAGTTTTAGACTTTTCAGTTCGATAACAAATTCTTTGTAAGAAAGATGTACAAACTACACATTATCTGTATCATTCAACAAAGTTAAAGAATCTGAGCAGAGCATGAAAATTGAGTGTCGGAGAACTTCGTGATCCTCAAGTTACCCTAAAATTGATGTGCGTGCGTGCCCATTCACTAACCAATCAAGACTTGTGGAAATCATACAGACCAACTATTGCATCAGATGCAGCGACCTTGGTTGTGCCCGTGGAGTTGATGTACAGGTAGATGGGCTTCTCGGCGTCGTCGTACTGGAGGTAGAGGAACTCGGCGAGCATGAGCTCAGTCACCGACGGCACGAGGCACATCCCGAGGTAGACGATCCGGTTCTTGTACAGGAACGAGGCCAGGTCCGGCGGCGGCTGCTGCCACGCGGTGCCCCTCAGGAACGGCACCACCTGCAACACCATCCCACAGAGGAGAACGCCATTTCAGTCCACGCCAGCTCGCTCGCCCGCTCGCTCGGAGTCGGAGGGCGCAAGTGCGGTAGCAGGTGAAGGCCAAAGGCCGTACCATCGCGACGACGTCCCTGGCACCACCGCGGCCGCCTGCCGCGGGGTCCGGGTGCGGTGGCGCCAAGAACCGCGGTTTGGCGGTCACCACCCGGGCGGCGGAAGCGGAGAGAGCGCGCGGGCGGGCGGCGAGGCGGAGGTGGGGGGAGGGCGAGGCGGGGAGGGCGGCGAACACGGCACGGGCGTCGGGGGAGACGCGGGGAGGGAAGAAGGCGGCGGCGGCGGCGGCCGCCTCCATGGCAGAGGCGGTCTCGATGGGGGGAGAGCGAGCTGGGTGCGCGGATGCGGGGGAGCGGCGCGGTCCGAGAGCGGATAAGCGGAGGAGCCGCTTAGACGAAAGAGGGCACCGGGGTTTTTGCTCGGCTTGGCTATGGGCTGATACTGTAAACATCTCCGGTAGAATGGTTATTTTTGTACACTGTATTTTAAGTAAATATTAGCTAAATAAATCATTTAATATAGGAGACGAATAATAGGCTAAGTGTGTGCCAGTCAAATTTAGTTGACTCCATGCTAAAGCTGTTTAAACTTGCTATATATCTTCATGAGGTTTTTACATAGGCTAAAATATGTGGTGGTGGTTGCGGAGCAACGAGCAATAGACAGAGGTGAACAGTCGAGATGTAAGGATAATACGAAGCCATAAAGATGACGAGAGTATGTGATGGACTTCATCACCAAGCTTATGTTGCATTGGACAAGAGAACGAAATGATCCACTTTTTATTTTTAAGGACACAACTGCTATGCATGCGACGGAGCCGTACGACCCGCGTACGACTCTATCATCATGCGGACGGTGCGGCGCGTGCATACAACGGCATGGCTCATGCATGCAAAAGTAGCGGCAGCATGCAACGGCAGCAGGTGCATGCGCGGACGGAGTCGTACACGGGTCGTATGGCTCCGTCGTATGTATAGCGGAGTTGTTTTAAGAAAGGTAGGGTGACATTAAGAGGACTGATGTTGTCCTTTAAATGATGAGCTTGGTGTCACCTCTGATTCTTCTGTTTCATCATCCACCTCTTATATGTCGCTGCTCTCTTAAGCAGCCACCTATGTCTCCTCTCTCGGTATCCCTTGTCATTGAGATCTTCCACTTTCCCCTGAGCCGCCATCTCCCATCAGCAGGGTTTTAGTGGTACGAGATCAATAGTCTGTTGAAGGACTTAGATCCTGAGTTCAATGTCACCGACTTTGTTTTGACTCAATATTGTCAACTCCGTATATAAAAGTTTTATTTACATATTAGTTTTGTTTATAAATATATCACTTAATATTTTCCTAAAAAACCAAAAAAACGAGGACGGTAATGATAAATTTAGGACCTTTTCGTATAGTTTATTGTTTTCTTAACTTTTATACCCAACACAAGTATGAAGTTATATTTATATAAATTGTTTTTTTGGTTATATGGCTTAAAACAAATCCATCGCCCTTTCTTCCGTGCACAATATCAGCTCGGGGAGCCTCTGTCGTTGCCGTCCGATTGGACGCATCAGTCATCACGACCGTTCACGCCGAGCCCCTGGGTTTTCTTCCCTTCTCTCGTGTCGTTCCCTCTTTCGCCCTCCGCCGCATCGGCATCGGCATCAGCATCCTCAACTCAGGTTTTACTCTCTCTCTCTCTCTCTAGGTCTCGCATTGATTCCTCTCCTCCCCACCGCATCGCCGGCGCTCCGAGCAGCACCGGCGACGAGATGTCCTCTTCCCCGGACGAGGATCCGCCGGCGCCGACGGAGCCCGAACGGTGGAGGGATCTGGACATGCTCCTCTCCCGCCCCGGCAACCTCGTCGACGCCAACTTCGCTCCCAGCCCCGGGGTGAGCCGCCGCCGCCGCCACGGCCACCTCTATCTCCATCTGCGTGGGTGTGTGTCTTCCCGCTGCTTCTTGCGTTTATCCTGAGCTGACACGAGATGCGGTGTGGTTTTTGCCGTCGTTGTCCCGTGCGGGGCGCAGCTGCGGGACATGCTGGGGAGCCTCGTGGAGGTGCTGGTGGTGGGCGCCGGCGGGCTGGGGTGTGAGCTCCTCAAGGACCTGGCCCTCTCCGGCTTCAAGAACCTGCACGTCATCGACATGGACACCATCGACGTCTCCAACCTCAATCGCCAGTTCCTCTTCAGGTGCTGCCCTGTCCTTCCCCGCTGCTGAGTGGTCAGATTGTCGTAGGGTTTTGGTGGTGGAGTTCGTCCGGTCTCCATGCTCTTTTCGAATGCCAAGAACCAAACCATATATATAAGCTTGCCAGGTTGACTGAAAGATCTCTTTAGCATTCACCCATGATCATGAGTTCATAATGTCTGCAGGGAATGGGTGAATAGAAGAAAATTGTTATGGCTGTTAGTTCAGTTGAATGCAATTGGGGGTGGTATCTCCTTTGTTAGTTCAATTGCTTATAAGCTATGGGTTAGTAAAGTAGAATACTAGAACTTAGATAAAGTTAAGGTTAAATTATACCTTCATCATGTGCAACGGTAACAACACACAGGCAAGTAGATAATTACCGAAATCCTGTTTTGAGTTTCCACAGCCAAACCTGAGCGAAAAGCAAAAAAAGGTATGATCCCACGTCTTGGATTCTCTCAGAGTCAAGTTCAAGCTTCGGTTTGGTGCAGCATTGACGTTTGTCTGTTTTGGTGTTTCACGCTTGTATTTGTGATTCATTATCATCTTTGTCATCTCGACAAGTGCAATATCTTTATGTACTTCTGTACAGGGTTCAAGATGTTGGGAAATCCAAAGCTGAAGTTGCTGCAAAGAGGGTTATGGAGCGAGTTAGTGGAGTGAACATTGTGCCCCATTTTTGTAGGATTGAAGATAAAGAGATAGAGTTCTACAGTGATTTCTCAATAATTGTTCTTGGTCTAGATTCAATTGAAGCTCGAAGCTATATCAATTCTGTGGCTTGTGGTTTCTTAGGTACATATTTATAGCCATTTTTTATTTATCTTCTCTCCTGCATGGAAACTGGAAACAGACCTTTAAACTACTGTACGTCTTGAGCCTACAACATCTTCATCTCTTCTCTTTCAGTATAACACTTCTGACATTAGATTACAAAGTGATACGATAACCTACACATTCATGCCACTGGTAGCTTCAAGATTATCAAACTGATGAAAAAGTGTTGGTGAGGAATTGGAGTCCTTGCTGTAAATATCTCTTTGCCAAGTGGTAATGTTCATTTAAATCCAATCAAGTGTACAGATAATTTTTACTCATGATTGTTAATGAAGTTTGATTATATTTCTGATTCTCGATTGGCCTTACCTTACTACTCCCTCCCAAGTACATGTCATTTTGGACATGCATCTAATATAACTTTAACTTCAGAGTATCCCTGATCAAGCATAGGAGTCTATCCAACACACTCTCATCCCTGGTGTATTTCCTTGGCAAGTTTGGACATATATTCTATAGAAGATGAACATGTTAGCTTCCACACCTCAGACTACAGTGCACCTTTTCAACTGTTTGTGCAAAGTTACAAAATGTTTTCCTAAAGACCTAAGGAAGAGGCTCAACTCTCTGGTCATTCTAGTAAGCTGGGAGATATGTAAGCACTGGAGTGCCTGTGTTTTTGAGGGTACTAGGCCCAATACCCAAGCCATCCTGCAGTTTAATGTGGCGGAGAGAAGGCCTTGGTGTTGGGCCCGCACCTCTGCACTTCACGAACTTCTTGTCAGGTCACTCGCCCTAGACTCATAGTCTGTTGTTGTGGGGAGCTGGGGATGTTTGGTCACTAGTTTTAAGTATGTGTTGTAACTTTTGACTCTTGTGGATGGATTGTTTCGTCCTTGTATTCTTCTTCTCTTCTTAGCGAAATGACACACAATTCTTGTGTGTTTGAGAAAAAATATTATCTTAAATATTTGGATCAAATACATGAAAATCATACATGTAGATTTGTCTTGCACGTACTTTCACATATTGAACAAAAGAAATTATTGATCAGCATTGCATCTAGGACACAGTGTTGATCCCTAAAACAGAGCTATTTATGACCAGAGGGAGTATATTGTTGTTTACTATTTACACCACCAAACTTAGTACTCCCTCCATATGCAAATATATGACATCAGACAAATAAAATGGGAGGGGGTACTTCACAGTGCAGTGTTATAGTGCTAATATGTAATTGCAATTGCAGAGTATGACTCAGATGACAAGCCAATCCCCGAAACAATTAAATTTATGGTCGATGGAGGGACTGAAGGTTTCAAAGGTCATGCTAGAGTCATTATACCTGGGACAACACCTTGTTTTGAATGCAACATATGGCTTTTCCCTCCCCAGGTCAAATTTCCCTTATGTACACTTGCTGAGACTCCAAGAACTGCAGCTCATTGCATTGAGTATGCTCATCTGATCAAATGGAACGAGGTACTTTTCTAGTCTCCATGCAATTACTCTTTGAATCTTTTCCCCTGATAAGTAAATCTACTCGTAGGTTCATCCTGGGAAACCTTTTGATGCTGATGATGCAGAACATATGCAATGGATTTACTCAGAGGTTTGCTTTACTTCATGACATGAAAATTGTTTGTCTCTGGCTTCTCTCTAACCTTTTTGCTCTTTGTAATACAGGCTTTAAAGAGGGCAGAACTTTTTGGTATTTCTGGAGTTACATATTCGTTTACTCAGGTTTGTTCTCTGTATATTGACCTGGTTTTTGGCTGATTTTTGTCCATGGATATATATCAAGATCTTATGCCTTCCCTGCTAGTGATTCAGTGCTGTTATCTTGTACTCTGGCAATAATGCATGAGTTCTGTAATCACACCAACTTCGTCCTTTTTCTTTTGAAATCCGTTAATCCTTATTGGCTGAGATGATAACAATCCAACATTTGAGTTAAACAAAAATGTTAGATTCATGTTCAAAGCGACCAGCAATATGGAGTCAGGTGGGTGATTTTCCCCACTGCTGGCTGGCAGGCTGGGTGTAAATTAGTTAGTGTGGATGCAGCTCAAAGTACAAAGCTGCTGAGTTAATCTTTGTTTTAGCTGCACAGTGCATATGCTCTAAGTTAATCTCATTCCTTTTATTTCAATCATGTTTGCTGTATGTTTTTTCCATAACTTGTCATATAACTGATCTTATAATATTTGGTGCTCAAACAAATTATTTCAATTGGTATGCCAATGTGTATTTGATGATGTAAATTCTAACAATTATGACTAGATATTTTTTCTATAACTTTTTGGTGCTATTTGATCGGTATGTGAATGACATTCTCTGCGTACAACACATTGATAGCATGGTGATTTGGTCGTATTACAAATAAAAGCACGCTCATTTGCTCAATATTTGGTCCTTGTGATATCTGTTTTTCTGTTGTGGTCCATTCTGTTAGTTTTAATCGAAATTTATCCATGCAAGCCATTTTGGCTTCTTGATTTGGTTGTATGACTAAGTTCAAAACTTCAAATTACCTTAGTTGATATGCTATGTAATTACTGGAAAGTCATGGTTGTTAATTAGATGGGATATGACATGCGTGACTTTGTGTATTTTTATGGATTACAGGGTGTTGTCAAGAATATAATCCCAGCCATTGCTTCAACAAATGCAATTGTTTCTGCTGCTTGTGCATTGGAAGCTCTTAAGCTTATGTCTGGGTGCAGCAAAACAGTGTCAAATTATCTCACGTGAGTTCACTACTACTTTTCTGAGTATTCTGAGTAGTTAAAGGATAATTTCAAAGAACTATTTTGAAATATTTGAACTTAAGCAGGAAGTATGCTACAGTGAACTAATTCGTATGTGGATCACATGGATAGGTGAAGAGAGGCATACTACATAGCTCTAGAAAAAAGAATAGTTTGAAAACCCTGGATGAAGTGTGTAATCTCACCTCCAGATTTCAACAATTTGCTCCCTTTTGTTTTGTTCTGGCACTATACATGCTTGATTGCTTGGCTTAAATTTGCCAAAATTGGTTGGTTTCATTTGTCACTATATTCCTCATACTCATAGCATTTGAACTTGAAATACCAATTTATCCCCCAACATGCTACTGTTGTTTAACAATAATCGACAAGCACATCTGAACTAAATGATTTTTTGAATCGACTTAACACCCTCAATTTGAGGTGCATAATATTTATTTTTCTATGTGCAGATATAATGGTATTGTTGGAACACACATTAACGTAAGCGAGTTTGTCAGAGATAAAGATTGCCTTGTCTGTGGACCTGGTACCCTTATTAAACTGGACGCATCGACTACCCTCTCAGAGGTCAGCAGTACACTCAATACCTTCTCAGCTATGTTGGGAATTTCTGATTTTATACACATAATCACAGCTATTGTAATAAGTTATCTTGCTCATCTGTGACCTGTCTGCACATGCATGAATACTAACATCGTATGCTGTTTGCAAACAGCTTTTTAATGCCCATGTTCCGAGTGCCTGCTACACTTAAGCATTTATTTAGTCCTAGAATGTAGATGAATAATAGAGAATGCTCTGTTCACATAGTTTTCTAACCTTTCCCCTAATTCGCAGTTCATCAAGATGCTTGAAGAGCACCCCAAGCTGCTAATGTCAAGAGCTAGTGTGACGCACGAAGGAGATAACCTGTACATGCAGGCACCTGAAGTACTGGAGCAGATGACGAGGCAAAACCTGGGTGTCCCAATGTTTGAGCTTCTCAAAGGAGCGACACGCGCGACTGTGCATGTCACCGGCATGGCAGAGAACAACGGGAAGAAAAAATCCTCTCTGAGGAAGCTGCGTGTTGCTTTCAATGGTGTCGAGGAAGCTTCGAAAATGGATGAGAGCTCTTGATACTATCGCTGTGTCTCCCAAGAACTGAGCACACCGAATTCAAAACTGCATTGATCTATTTAAACGAGAAGAATGCATATTATTACTAGTCATTACCGGGTTAATCCAATCATACATCTAGCATCACATTTCTAACCATACAAATCTGTTGTGTATCAAAATGTCTCGCTTATCTGTACGCCGAAAATGTATCCCGAACAGGTAGACCAATATCATCGCTATAATCAGAACTAAGCGTAGAGGTGGCGATTGTTTGGCTTAAATAATTTGTGAATATAACTTTTATATCATTTCTTAGCGATTAAAAAGCTAAGTCTGAAAAATAAAATTTAAAACCTATAATTAACTTTAAATTTAAGGCTGAAAAATTAAATTTTAGTTTATAAGCATCTGAAAAGATTAGGGTGAAACATATATGCATCCTAGTAAGAGATTTAGCAAGCAAAACAATGACTGCGGCGCATCAGAATCACGACCCGGGAAATTATTTTTCGTCACTTTGGCATATATCACCTAAATAGTTAATAAAAAAATCGATAAGATAAATAATGTGAGATATATCTCAAATTCGACTTCTATAATTATAAAAAAAAATTACAAATGTGTGCATGCAGTTTCAGGTAATTTGCATTTTTATAATTTGTAAATATTAAATTTGAACTCACATGTTTTTTGTATAGTGATATATCTCGGAATAATCTATTTTTTGAAAACTTTTTGATAAACTATTTAGACTATACGGAAGAAAGAAAGAAGTGGATGTTCCATGAGTCGATGAAAATCAACCTCCGATATCCGATTGCACTGCGCGTGTTACCAGAATCTTACCTCTCGGACCGACGGCAATGGCTGGATTGCCAACGTGAACCAGGTCATGAGCGAGCGCGAGTCGTAGAAGACGTGTGCATGTGCCCATGAACCCTCTCCGGCCGCCGCTGCAGTGTTGGTTGGACTCGTCGCGCGCGCCGGCCGGCGAGGTGAGCGCCCACATTTTCGCGAAGCTCGCCGTTGCTGTCGCCCTCGACCGGGGCGCCGCCGGTAATGTGGGCGGACCTTGTTTCCCGGCGAGAACGTCCGTCCGGACTGGCCGAGGCGACCTCTGTTCGGCCCCATCTAGACCACCGCATCCGAGGCCCAGTTTGGACATCCATGAGTGATTCTGGCCCAAATTTGGGCGTGTGTCGCCTGTCGGCCCACCGATGACGATTTTACGGCCTAGATGATTGTGACGAATGGATCGGTAAAAGGAGAATAATCTGGGCCCACTACTGGGAGGCCCGGGGAAAGAGTATAGGGGCCATCATCTTCAAACCCTAGAGGGCGGGGCGGCGCACGCGCACCCGCACCCACATCCCCGACTGCCGCCATTGCCGCAGCCGCCCGCAAGTTCGTCGAGGGAGAGAAGGCCGCCGCGGCGATTGGAGATGACGCAGAAGCAGAGCATGTTCAAGGGGCAGGGGAAGAAGAAGACCATCCCTCCCAACCGCCATGGCAAGGCGCCCCACGTCCGCAAAGGTACCCGCCGCCAGATCGACCCCCTGCTCCGTCCTTCCGCGCGCCGTGCCGTGCTTGCTTTCGCGCTGCGTTCTTGATTGGTAGCTCGATTCTTGCAGGGAAGAGGGCTGTGAAGCCGGCCAAGTTCACCAAGGACATGGACGCCGACAAGGTACGGTTGGTTTACTGGATGCTTGTTCTATCCATCAATCAGCAACTGCGTTCTTGCTTTAGGACATAAGAAGATAATGTCTGGGGTAGATTTTGGAGATAGAGGGCCATCCTTCTCTCAAATCTCAAGTAGTAGGCGATAAATTAATATGAACTAAACTAGTAATACATGTAAATTCTACATAGGAAAAGGTGTGTTCTTTCGAAAATTTCGTGTCCTTCAATGCGCACCAAAATAGCCTGCATCATGCCGTCGCTTTGTCTTTAAAATCCCACCGTATTAGAGTGGTAGGAGATCAAGCCTGTGCTGCACCGTCAGCATTGCAGTCAGATCGACTCAGGTTATGCCCCTGCTTGGGTCCAAAACTAGTTCCCCTGTGAGCCTGCCCTCAGCCTGTCTCTGGCCCCGTCGAAGATCGAGCTCAATTGAGCTTCCACTGCCCAGGAATTGCAGGAGAAGACCACCATGGACCGATTGGCGTGGTGGAGCGGATTTTCAAGGGGAAATTTCTGGTGAAAAGGAAGGTTGGGGCTTGGAGTTAATCGCTGTCTACTTGCCAGTTTGATGGGAGTGACAGAAATGGGTGCTGTGTGTTAGTTTGCTTCTGAACATGGTGTTTTTTTAAGCAAAGCCCCCAAAAAATGTGGTTCTGTGATCATGCCCCAAAATGTATGGTCCTAAAGAGAGTTGCATGCCTATCAATTCGAGCCATTCACTGTAAATTTTAGCCAATTCTAGCTTGGTACGTTTTTATTGTAGTATTCTGAATCGTGAAGAATGTTGCCTCAGTTTCCTATTTCACTTTATCATTATAACAAAATCGGCAACTCAATCATTATGTGCATGACCATGTAGATGTTGTAGACCATATATGTTTGACATGAAAAACCAGTTTTCCCTTTCATGTTCAATTAGAACTTTGCATGTTGCTGTATTTTAATTCACAGTATAAGTAGTGTTTATTAACTATGTAAATGTGCATAAAATATATGGCAATGTGGTATCTTGACCCGTGGTGTAATGGTTTTTGAGATGACAATCATGGCTGAAGCTACTGAGGATCAAATTTTATTGGATTCTTCTGTGACATTAGAGTCTGAAGTGATTAAAAGCAGACAAGGCCTTTCATCTTATTAATTTTCTGATTGAGTTTTTCCTTCTGAAATTTAGTAACAGTGAGCTGTTGTATTCACAGGAACTAACGAAATTTATCAACCAGTGCAACGAGAAAAAGGCTGCTAATCTTGCTAGCAAAGAAGGTGGTGACCTCAGTATACTAAAGGCGGACGTTGATCCTTCCAATGCAAACTAGAACTAGGAAACTAGGAATCTGTATTGCTATCCTGCCTACGGCTATGTACGACTCCATAGAATATATGAGTGTGTCCAATTGATATTAATGGTTCAAGCGAATTTTAAAGGAATTCTAAAGCTTTCAGTTCCAATGGGAATATTCACTGTATAGCCCTTTGGTTCAAAGGAATTGAAGGAATATAAAACATTGGGAAAAAATCACTTTCCTATGTTTCAGAGCCAAAACGCAGGAAAATTGAAATCTAGCCAAAACAATTGTTTTTCTTTCCTATGGCAAATGATTGTTTACTTTCTAAAGGTTCGTACGTTCCAAACAAAACTGTACCTATTTTTCTTATGTTTCCTAATCCTCTAATTTACACTTATGTTTCTATGTTTTCCTTTCTACGTTATGTCCATGCGTTTTATCTTTCTACTTTCCAAATAGACCCTTACATGTTTTTCTTTCTACTGACCTTGCTGGACCATGCCCCCCACCCCCCCCCCCCCCAACCTAGAAGGGCATCCTCGGACCTAAGGTCAAGGGGACCCGTATCGCTAACATATGGGCTCATGCATAGCGGGGTCCATATGTCAATCTCAATGTCTCTATAACTTTAAGTCATAGAAATCCCAGCCACTTGGAGGTTTCTTATAAAATGAGGGTGAATTCTCACTAGTCTTTAGACTAGTGGAGTTTAGGCTAAGAGTAGTTTTACTCTCTGGTTTTCAAGTCCTCTGGGAGATCCATGCATGACTTGTATCAATTTTTGTTTGTGAGATTTTGAGCTTAGTAATGAAATTATCTTATTATTGATGTATTTTTGTTGAATTATCAATCATATGTTGCTTGATTAGTTTTTTACATATGTCTTATATTATGCATGTTTAGGCTATTCGGTCTATGCACGGTATCGGTTCAATAATTCTATGCTTGTCAATCCGAAGGGTTGGAGTCCTATGTGAATAGTATTGTTTGACAATAGAAACATAGTGCTTGGGTTGGTTAAATGCTATTAGATGCAGGTGTGCCTCACGGGTTGTAGAGATAGGTAGCACATGGGTGCATATAAACCAAGTCCTAACCTTGTATAACTATGAGTATATACGTGTGTAAAATTTATATCACAAGTATACAAATATATTACAAACCTTAACTCTCTTTTGTCTTCTCTATACCATATCTTATTTTTTGGAGCTGATTCTTCTGTATGTCACATTACCTTTACGTTATCACCTACCCATGTTTAGACTTTGTTTATTAATCATATTATAATCATGAGCATATTGGACCCTTTCTTTGATCGTCCTCCTCACCGTGAAAAACAAATCTATATCTATTCTATACTATTATAAAAATGAGTATTGATTCTGCCAATTTTTTCATCCGTCACGGCCCATAGCCAGGCTGGAGCACGCGGCCCAAGCGCAGGGGTGTGGCAGTGGCCCAGAACGTGGCAACGCGCAGAGCGCGCGGCCCATGCGCTCGTCCGTCGACGGCCCAAAGCCAGCCTCGAGCGTGCAGTGCAGCCCACAGCGCGCAGAACGCGCAGCTTCAGGCTTGCAGCCGCTCGCGCGTCTTTTGGTTCGTCTCCGTTCCGTGAATAGACTAGCGATCGTATCTTTGTAAATAACGTGGAAGGAGGAGGCTGGATAGATCGTCTCTATTTCTTCTCTTTTTTTTCTTTTTTATTTCTTAAAATTATTGAAAATCCAACACATGTGTTTTTAATTTCTTTTTTCTTTTCTACATTGCTAGCTTGTTTAATTTGTTTTCTTTTCTTTTTTTGCATTGCTAGCTTGATTAATTTGTTTATGATGTTGAACATAGTTTACTATCTTTAATTATAATCTTTAATTATAAGCTTTTCTGTCACGTATTTTTTCAAATTAATTATATGTTGATTATAATTTATTATTCCCATTTCAACACAATTATTTTTAAAACTTATTTTCAAAATTTATGTTAATTTGTATAATTAAAATTAACATGACCAGATATAACACATATACATTATCTTTACATATTATGAAAATAAAAAAACTATTCTGTTGTATGTTAAAAATATGCTATAATCAAAAGTAAACCAATAATCAAAAATTTATTTTAATTTGAAAAAAAATAAAATTTACTTAACCCGGTGCAACGCACGGGTATTTTTTCTTAGTAAAAACAAATAGCAATACCCTAATACTCATGGGTGAATATCTATACATTTGTAGATTTATCTTGGAACATATAAATACCAATAGACATTAAGAATATAATAACTAAGATGATGGTCATAAAATAAATTAGTTACTGCATAAAATAGAATATGACTTCGTAACTGTGTAAATGAAGAAAAAGAATAGAATACGGTTCATAAAAAACATTCAAAGAATAACGTGATATTAGTAACATTAAATTTAAATATTAATTAACCGTGTTTATATTACAAGAGTGTATCGAGCACTAATTTTTCTTATGACAAGAAAGACTAGAAATCATAAGTGTCCTGTATCATGAGTGCTTTGATTGGCTATCATCGTTACCGACGGAGAACGAATATCGCCGGGGACCAGGGAAGTCAACCGGTGCACGGCGTCAGCCCGTACAGCTACTCCAGTACTGCTCCGTAAAAAAAACAGATTTAGGAAGCGTTTGACCATCGTTTTATTTAAAAAATTTATTAAAAAATTAAAAAAAAATACATACAAAAGTACTTATCATGTAATAACAATAAAAATATTAATTATAAATATTTCAAATAAGATGAAGAGTCAAAAATTTAATAAAAACTCAAGAATTCGTTTACTTAGGAACAGAAGGTTTACGTCAAATCAAACACCACCACGCCACCGGTTCGGTACAAAACAAAAACCCCGTTGACTCCAGGCCACGACATTCTCACCGAGCCCCACCTCAGGGCATCCCACTGACAGCCGGGCCCCGCAAGCCCCATCGACACGGTGGGCCCAATCTGTAAGTGAGTGAGTGCTCCTGTCCCACTCCAGTCCTAACCCACGCGTATTAATTACGAGGCGTATTCCTAATCCTACCACGTAATGCACAAATTTCTCGTGTTAATTAATTAGTTGGGTTTTCGCTCCCTCCTCGCTTCCCTCCCAAGGAGGCGCGCCGCCATTTCTCCGCCCTGGCTGGCTCGAATCCAAACCCTCCCAAATTCCCAGAGATGAACGCGGCGGCGCGGAAGGGCGGCGCCGCGGCGGCGCGGAAGGGCGGCGCCGCGGCGGCCCGGCTGCCGGCGGCGGTGCTGTTGCTGGTGGCGGTGGGGGCGTTCCTGATCTCCTACAACCTCGTGGCCTTGGTGCTCCGGAGTGGTGGTGGTGGTGGAGGCGGCGGCGGCGGCGCGGGGGAGGTGGCCGGGGAGGGGACGGGGAGGGACCCGGTGGTGGCGATGCCGGAGTGGATGCGGGTGGCGGGCTCGGCGGGCGGGGGGCAGCGGCGGCCGTTCCACGTGGCGCTCACGGCCACCGACGCGGCGTACAGCCGGTGGCAGTGCCGGGTGATGTACTACTGGTACAGGCGGATGCAGGCGCGGCCGGGGGGCGCCGAGATGGGCGGGTTCACCCGCGTGCTGCACTCCGGGAAGCCCGATGGCCTCATGGACGAGATCCCCACCTTCGTCGTCGACCCCCTCCCCGCCGGCAAGGACCATGTACGCAACGATTAAAAACACCAAAATCTCTATCTCTCTCGTTTGAGTTTGTCTGTTGTGCAATGTGGGGGACAGTAGCGTTGTGGTCCAACAGGTGCTCAGGAAAACGCATGAGCTTGGGAATTCTAGGCGAAACAGAGTTCCTTTTTTTGGATGAAAATGATCGCTTATATTCCGTTCTTATTGACAAACCGAATGTTCTTTTCGCAAGATGATGATTTGGGAACAGCTACTGACAGATAGTGTCTGTGAATTTTGTACTCCACAGAGTATTAATATCATAACTGAAGGTTTTCTTCGGCTTAGGGTGCGTTTGGTCGGTGGTCAGGGTAGAATCGGATATGGCCTAGGGATACGGTGATACAGTTTTATGTTTGATTAGATGGATGGAATAATCTAATTTTTTGTTTGGTTGAATGGATAAGGATGGATGGGATGGACATATTGAATTGCTAGTAAATAATAATACAAATTAACCATCATAGATGTTATCGTAATTAGTATAAATTATCAATAAAGTATATCTATCATTATTATTAACACTAATTTAAACTTAGTAATCACTAATTAATGACAAAACAAGCTAATTATAACTAATCAATCACTAATGATCACGGTTAGTGAGGGTGGATGAGCTCATCCGGCCAATTTGGCCGGATACACCCATCCAGCATCTTCGTGGAATATTTCATTTCTGGGCCACCATATCCAGTTTCGCCTACGAACCAAACGCCTCAAAAACCTAGACGGTCATCTCCCATCCAGGCATATCCCACCAACCAAACACACGCTTACTGACCCACTTGTCTGACCCTTATGTCTCCTTTTCTTGTATTCCCATGTGGCCTGTGGGTAGACTATGTTACTCTCTGCACTGTTATACATAGAATTTGCCTGGTGCGTCTGTGATTTTTGTGACGAATTGTGGTGGGGTTAATGTTGTACTGCATACATGATCCATCACCAAACTTTTTTCTTTGTATTGTTTGCAGGGCTATGTTGTGCTGAATCGGCCGTGGGCATTTGTACAGTGGCTGCAGAAAGCAAAGATTGAAGAAGAGTTAGTTTCTGCCTTTTGGTTTTACTTTTAATATTCTCCGATGGACACTTGGCTGCATATTTGGTATCCTAGCATGCATGATTTAACAACATGTGAAAAGCTTAATTATTTTCGTGGTGGTGGGTTTTGAGATAGAACATTGTTGGCACTGTTAGCTCCTTTGTGCGCTAAAATAACATGGATGTTCTGATGTGTTCTCAACTGTTCTGTTCTGTAACTTCTGTTGAAATGTGGCAGGTACATATTGATGGCAGAACCAGATCATATATTTGTGAAACCTTTGCCAAACTTCGCTCGTGATGATCCTGCAGCATTCCCCTTCTTTTACATTACACCATCAGAACATGAGAATATTCTCAGGAAATATTATCCTAAAGAAAGAGACCCTGTCACAAATATCGATCCTATTGGGAATTCCCCTGTAATCATTAAGAAGGTAACACATATTGCAGAATTAACTTTGCTTACCCTGAAGTCTCGTGCATGATAAGTATTTTCTTGCCACGCATTTTATTTTTATATTCTTGCATGCGAGTTGCTAGTTACTGTTTTGAGTTGGTGAGCTTCAATTTCTAACTCAATTCCTTATAACCTGAGAAAACGTTTAGACATTGCTTGAGAAGATCGCTCCTACATGGATGAATGTATCACTCCAAATGAAAGAAGATCAGGAAACAGATAAAACTTTTGGATGGGTATTGGAAATGTGAGAATTACACCTTCTTGTATGCATATTTCTATAATGCATTCTCTTGCTTGTTACATTGTTCTGATTCCAACTTTTTGTTGTTTTTATTTGACCTTAGGTATGCATATGCTGTTGCTAGTGCACTCCATGGGGTTCAACATATCCTCCGTAAAGATTTCATGATCCAGGTGCCCTACTTTTTTATGGCTTTTTGCCAAAGCTTGACATAGACTTGTCTAACTTCAGACTTGTGTCTGAGTGACATGATGAGAGTGCTATTGATGGCCCAGTAAATGTTTGCAGCCACCTTTTGATACCAAACTTGAGAATACATTTATCATCCACTTCACTTACGGATGTGACTATACACTCAAGGTATTAAAATTCCAGATCTGTGATATTTTTCTATAGATACAATATTCATTCAAAATTAAAATGATCTGATGTGATAAAGTAAAGATGCCACTATTGGTTTTGTTTTGCTGACGTATGTAACTGATAATATCATGGCAAATGATTTCAGGGTGTACTAACCTATGGAAAAATTGGTGAATGGAGATTTGACAAAAGATCATATCAAGATAGGCCACCACCAAGAAATCTTACATTGCCTCCTCCAGGAGTACCAGAAAGTGTGGTAAGTTTATTAGCAAATTAATTTGTAAAATGCAAAGATTTCATTGTCTCAAAAAGATCGCCTTAACCTTTAAGTTGTTAAGGCATTATTAGTATATTATATTTTCAAAATTGGTATGATACCTTTTTTATATGATATAGTCTTGCTATTACAAAAGTCATCTGTCATTTTCCTTTTAAAAAAAACTCATCTTTCAATTATTTTTGCTAGTGCAAAAAGTTATTTTCCTTTCTCATTTGAATTAATTCAGATGCCAGGTAAATACACTAGAGCATGGTTTCATTGGCAAATCTTTGTTATGTAACTCAACTGGTATCTGTATAATTTTCTTCTTAACCCATAACACCCCCATCTTTCGCTTTTGTTTCTACTTATAAGCCAAAATTTATATTTTCAACCTTAAATTTGGAGTTGATTTTGGGGGTTTTTTCGCCGAAGTTTATTTTCCAGCCTAGGCTTTTAAATCGCTAAGAATACATATATAAAATTTTTATTCACAAATTATTTTTCATTTTCCACGAAAAAGCTAAACAATCCCCCCATTGTTTGTAAGATATGTGGTATGGCCTTTTCTTTGGGCTTAGAAGCCATAGTGGTTTGCATCATTTTCCTTTCCAAGCCATAGCAGGCCTTTTCTTGAAGTTTGAATTCATAATTAAGTTTCTTACAACAACACTGGCACACTGCCACTACAAATAAGTAAGCTACTAAGCTGTGTGATTCCTGTGTCAGTTGTCACCCAATTTTCTCCTTTCCTTCCAACATGATCATTAACTACAGCCAGTCTTAGCTTATATGCTTCACTCTTAGTACAGCACAAACTTTAAGCACAACAGCACTCCGCAAGTAAATTCTTACATAGCATATAAATGCAACTGCCAGTTGCATATCATGAATGCTACATTTATATATCAACCATTTGGTTTTTCCTATACAGTGGGTTCTGGTTTGTCACTTACCTGTCCTCAAGTGGCTTGCCATGGTCCCTTTACTCAACCAATTGTCTTAGTATTGTTTTATTTATGCCATTCGTGAATAATTGTGTAAACAAAACAATAAGAAAACTGTGTAATATTAAGTTACTGAACTGATCGTGCGTCTTACCTGAATATGTTACAGATAACCTAGGATGTAGGATAAAACATTACCTTTGCATTGCAGTCAATCGAAGTCTTTAACACATCAATTCATGAGACAATGCAAAAGCTTCCAAGATGAGTACCCAACATAACAGAACTTATCAGTGGCATCCTCAAAACCTCGGTTTACTACATTCATTCATACCAGATCCTGTTTGGCATTGAAAATTAAATACAAAGGCCTACAAAAATTTTGTATGCCCAATGAATGTATCATGTACTAAAAAAAAATAAAGAATGTACCCCAAAGGTCTATGAAAATTTTGCTACTGGTGCAGCTTCTGAAGCTCAGGCCCGTTTAGTTCCCAAAAATTTTTGGGAGACAGGTCATATTGGTGCTACGGTCATACATTTAAAGTATTAAATATACTCTAGTTACAAAACAAATTTTAGATTCTGCCTGTAAACCGCGAGACGAATCTTTTGAGTCTAATTAATCTATCATTAGCACATATTGGTTACTGTAGCACTTATGGCTAATCATGCACTAATTAGGCTCAAAAGATTCGTCTTACTATTTCCCTCATAACTGTGTAATTAGTTTTAATTTTCATCAATATTTAATGTTCTATTTAGATGTTTAAAGATTCGATGTGATAGTTTTGGAAAATGATTTTAGGAACTAAACAGGGCCACCTTTGTTAAACTGTGAAGATGGGAAGTGTTTCAAATGAACGTGACATATGTACCACAATAAAGTGTTCATGCCTTTTAGTCGTTTAAGATGGGCTATGGATTCCGATGCAATGAAAATTTCCAGAGATAGATGCTCCACGCATTCTTTTGTTTTTTAAATTCTCCACTGACAATTGCCTAATTTATTTCCACTGTCAAGTGGGGTTCCTGGCTCAGAATTGAGTTGATATTCTTGAATTTACAAATTCTACTCCCAATAGCTGGCGTTGTTCCTTTAAATGAGCTAAATGATGTTACGTTAGGGAGGGTTAATATCCTTTTTTTCGACGGAAAAAAAGGGTTAATATCTTGTTTATGAATTTTGCACTATCCTTCTCTGCATTTAGGGGGGTTGGTTCCTCTGCAGTAATGCAGAGGAACACTGTTCATGTGAGTAGCATAGTGATTTAATGTCATAAACAGTGCTGGAATACTGTATCAACAGTAATGTTGAAACAATATTTATAACTGTAGCAAATACTGTAGCACTAGATCTCATCCATCCGTTTTGATCCAACGGTCACGAGATATGCCAAATTCACGTTACTGTTGCTCTCTGCAGTAGCAACTGCAGAGGATCTCAGTCCCATTTAGAGTGCATGATCTATGTGATACCTTAAGTTTCTGAGCCTTTGTTTTTGGTCATAAGGTCATCCTCAATATAAGTTTCATGGACATGATTACCTAGAGTGACATGTCATCTTAAAAAGTTTGAAACTAGGATAAAACATCCCTCTCTCAATGTATAGTTTAATCTATTGTTATTTTCTAGGTTACATACAAAACACAAGCTGTCTAGGTAACAGTGCATAGAAAGTTTTATCCCCATAAAACTCATTTCATCTCTCTCTTCATTAATATTTTGCCATATCATCAAAAATATCTACATGTCAACCTATTTATTATCCATGAAACTCTTATTAATATTAAGATTGGCCTAACCTAAATATATACTCTCTTAATGCAGGTTACACTTGTGAAGATGGTCAACGAGGCAAGTGCAAACCTTCCAGGGTGGGATGATGGAAGATAGATAGGCCATTGTGACGTCAAGTGTTTCTGATTAGTGATTACTCATTCTTATAGCTGCCCCATCCATCCTCTCTTTTTCAGGGGCAAATACACCATAAATGATAGAAATTGATAGTTTTTCCATTATACTGCAGAAAGAAAGAGAAGATAGCAACCCAAAAGTTTTCGTTTGAAATTGTAACCAACTGCTACTAATATAAACACCAAAAGTATAGTTATTCGAGAGAAAGGGTGCCTGCACCTCTGACAAAGTTATCCGAGCATATGCTATGCTGTTGTCGAATTGTTTGTTCGAACTGTACCTTTTCAATGCAGGTACTGATGGTTTCATCCTGAGGCTGTGTTCGTTTGAGCCTGTTGGGCTGAACTAATCACCGTTTCTCTTAGCTGTTTTTTAAACTATTAAATGATATATTTTATGTAAAAAATTTTTATATAAAAATTGTTTTAAAAGATTAAATAACTCTATTTTTCAAATTATTAAAAAGTAATACTTAATTAATCATATACAAATGATGTTTATCGTTTTCTGTACCGCTAATTGGCTTTTGTGACCAAAAGAGCTGTGTCACTGTAGCTTCTTGGAATGCAAACAATGTCCGCGGTGCCAAACCATGTCAATAAGATTGCACTGACAATGTCACAGCTTGCCAAGTGCTGCAGATTAACCGTTCATTTTGCAAATTGCTCAAGAAATTTTATAAGATTAGGCTGTGTTTAGATTTTTTTAATAGCTATTTAATTATGTAAACAATGAAATTAATAGTTGAAAACCTACTTTTAAAATATGAAATAATAAATTTCTACATAGAATATTTTTTAAAAGAAATACATCCGTCAACCGTTAGGAAACATGCACGTAAAACCGATGAAAAAGACTGCACAGTAATAAGCCAAACGAGCGCGTCCTTAGTTCAGTTCATTCAGATTTCCTCCATTTGTTTTAAATTGCAGAGAAGGATTACTTGGCTAGGGCGACCAGAAAACACCGTCGAATCCCAGATGAAGTCAGGACTCAGGGGTTATTTAGATGCGGCTAAAAAAGCCTCATGTCACATCGAATGTTTGATGTTTGAAGTATTAAACATACATAATTAATAAAATTCATCTATAATCTTGGACTAATTCGCGAGACGAATCTAATGAGCCTAATTAATCTATAATTAGCCTATGTGATGCTACGGTAAACATTTACTAATATAGATTAATTAGGCTTCATCTGGGAACAGTAAATGAGAGCTAATTCATCTCGCGGATTAGCTCTCATTTATATAATTAGTTTTTTATTAGTCTATATTTAATACTTCAAATTAATTTTTAAACATCCAATATAACCAGTGACTAAAAATAAGTCGCTACAAACAAAACACCCCTATGAACGACAATAAAACCGCTGCCAGTATTAACTGCAGCAACCAGTCAAAGTGGTCAAGCCCCACGTCGGTCTCGTCACCCACTCCGATTAATCCGCCCCCGCCCACGTCCCCCACTTTCCACGCGGTCAAATTCAAATACGATTTTTAACCGCGACCCCTCCCCTCCCCTCCCGTTCTACCACTATATACAAACCCACCGCCTCACTCGCACACGCACACGCACACGACGCCGCGCGCTCCGCTCTGCAGTGATCGATCGCTCTCCACCCGCGCGCCGCGCCTCGCCGAACCACCGACGCGCGATCGTGCTTCCATGGCGCCGCCGGCGACGATGGCCACACGGCCGCGCAAGCAGAAGCAGAAGCAGAAGCAGCGGGAGGGTGGACTCCTCGCCGCGCTGTCGACCTTCGTCGTCCTGCTGGTGCTCGTCTTCCTCCACGCTGGGGGCGTCGCGGCGGCGGTGCAGGGGCTGGCGTTCCACGTCAGCGGGCCGCGCGGGTGGCGCGTCCCCGACGCCAACACCAGCTACGGGTGGTGGGCGATGAACAACCGCTTCCACGTCGGCGACTCCCTCTGTGAGTACGCTACGCTGCGCCGCCGATCATGTCGCGATCGCCGTCGCCGTTGCCGCTCGATCTCGCTCTCGCTTGAAGGATGGAATTTTTAATGGCGGCTTCTTGCTTGCTTGCTTGCTTGTGCGTATGTGTGTGTGTGTTTGCAGACTTCAAGTACGGCGGCGGCGACTCTGTGCTGGTCGTCGACCGCGAGGCGTTCGACGGCTGCAACGCAACGGAGCCCCTCGCCAGCTTCACCGACGGCGCCACCACCGTGCGCCTCGACCGCCCGGGGTTCTTCTGCTTCATCAGCGGCGCGCCGGGCCACTGCGAGGAGGGGCAGAAGCTCGTCGTCCGCGTCATGGTGCACCCGCCGGAGGACGCCGCGTCCCCCGCGCGCGGCCCGGCCCTCCCGCCGGCGACGTCTCAGCCTGGCCACGGCGGCTCTGGCTCCGGCTCCGGCGCGCGCTCCGGTCCACCCGGCGCGTCGTCCGGCGCAGCCGCGGTTGCCGCCGGCGCCGCCCTAGCGGCGGCGACGGCTGTCCTCGTTGGTCTCGCCCTGCTGCTTCCGTGATCAGTTTGCATGCATGCAAGCTCATAGTTTAATTGTCATTTAGGCTGCTTTGTTTGATGTTTATTCGTCTCATTAAGAACTTGATTATTGTGTCAAATAGGTTAAGTACGTTGTTTATTACCGTCTAATCATTCAGTGGCATGCAAAATGAATATTATTGCACGCATAACGCATTGTGTTAATTCCTCGCTGCCTCTTTCACTCTCCCAGGAATACACGTCTTTTTATATCTTCGTAATTCTTATGTTTTCTTTTCGTGTTGGGTTCATCCGTCATACACAGAGCTACCTGAAAAACATAAATTTGAACTTGAATGACATATTTGAATTTTGCAACAAGCTTTCGCGAATATGTATGAATTGTTACAATGGAATGGTCTGAAATGCAGCTGTGCAGTTTGCATTTGATCATGGTTTGATTATCATTCATCAATACCCTCTGCAACCCATGTACAGTTAGTTACAGAGCGATCTTAGCATTCCAACCATGTGTGGGATTGAGAGATGGTGGCATCAGGAACTCGGCTCATCCAGTACAGATTGTGAAATGCCGTCGAAATCATATGTACAAGCCCGTATTGTTTCGATAAAACTGTATACACAAAGTGTCTATCTAATCTACCACGGCTCGGAGTTCTTCGTCCAGTAACTTGTGGCAGGAGATCTCCGGCTGCTCCAACCATCCTCTGCTAAAATTAGGTTTACTCGCGCTCTTAAAGTGTTCACCGCTTCGTCCTCCATGAGCTCCAGTGGATTGTTCAGATGCTGCCCAGCCTGGAATAGAACGACATCAACACTTAAGAGGGGGGCATTTAACTTTTTGCCACTCTTACAAATGTTTATAACAGATTTGTCACTGAACCCACATATCATAGACTCAGAAAGACCCACGTGTTATAGACAACGAGTGGCAAATCTATTTTGAGCACTCGTAAGAGTGGCAAAAAGTTAAATTTCTCCTTGGAGGTAAGATTTCGACAATGTAAAACAGATTACCATGTTTGAAGATGAACTTACCAATGAAGTTTGGTATGATGCTAAGTATTGCAGGCAGTCTTCATAGTACCCGCAGTGGTATAGAAGGGCAGCATAATCCCTCAGTTCGCGGGGATCGTGGTTCAGTAGTATGAGTCGTTCACATGCTGCCACAAAGATGAAAGGTATGAAGGTATGAATCTCTGGTAAAATGCCAAGGGAGTATTTTGCATGAATTTGCCCAAATTATTATGGCCTTGAGGAGAAGGGATCATATGTATGTATGGGAAGTTTGTATGAGATGTGAAAAATAAATAGGCACTTGGTGCAACCAGGTCACCCATGACTTGCATTGTGTTATGCACAATTCCCAGATTATGGTTTAAACATTAAAGCTTTCATTTAGTATTGAAACAGAACAAAGAAGTCACACCTGCTAAAGCACGCCGCATATCACCAAACCGGACATTAGTCCATACTCCACGCATCAACCTATGTTGCGCAGCTTTAGCAGCTGCCATCTCTATGGCACTGTTAATGATTGCATGTCACTGTTGTCATGTACTCCATATAATATATGACGGCAATAAAAATCCTTTGGCATGCAAGTCATACCTTATATTGCCATGTGGTGTTGCTTGATTATCACCAACATTACCAGGGCCATGTTGGTTTGCAGAAACAGCATTCAAAAATAAGCTACCAGACTGGTTGGACTGGAAAGGCCAAAATGTATTCTTCAGAGCTTTCAAAATCTGAAAAGGATAAGTCAAAGTAAGCCAAAATGTGCTCTCGTTCAGAAAATATTGACTGCCAAAGTCTCATAGTACCACCTTCAACAGAAGACAGACCACAAATGTTAACTAAGATACAGAGCACGAATCTGACAAAAAAAAAGAAGGAAACTAAGGGTGTTTGAGATAACTGAGATTGAATGATTGAAGGACTATCTGATTTTTGGGACAGTTAAGTTCAAAATATTGTTTTAGAAAGGTCTGACGATGAACTTTTATATAGAGAATTTTTGCATAAAACATGCCGTTTGGGAGCTTGAAAAGTGTGCACATGAAAATCCAAAATTCATAATTGGATTAGAACGCAGCCTCAATGCTCCATTCTAAAGTGCTGATGAAATCTTCAACAATATATATCACCTATAAAACTCCAAACGCAAGATATTTAGGTTTAGTTCAAGATCAAATTCAAGTTGATTTGCAGAGGTGTTGGATTATGCTTGTATCCTGGTTTCACATGGATCAGGTGGTACTTCCAAAATCGTCATGTTCTAGTACTTAGTAACACTTGATAACCAAGAAAGTGTACACCTAACTTTAGGTTTCAAGCATGGCAGAGAGAATGAATTTACTGAGGGCAATAAGTAAATTGACAAGTCTGCCATGTACAATGCATGAAGCTAAGCATGCAGAAAACCATGTAAGGACTTATGGCATTGGCAACCACCTGAAAAGCTACAAAACTCCCTTTCGTTGTGTCTGAAAGGATTTGTGCAGATAACCATGGAACAATCCTTAAAGGTTTCAGGCATGTACTTTGTGTCTATGAACAAATGGCCTTAAGTTCAAGTCTGCAGTTAGAGAAATGGCAGAAAATTGTATATAGAAATTTTCTGGAAGGAATCCAGTCTTGTTCAGAAATCTGAAGCATAAATGCTAGCAATATTTTTGCAGTTAAAGGATCTTGAGGAAAAGATTTCCCTCCAGCAAGCAAAAACAAGATGTACATTCCCTGATGTAGGACAATTATTGAGATTGCACTATGGTTGGGTGAGTGAAGCAATTGGTGGTAAATGCCGGTACAAGTGCAAAAACCATCTTGCCTGAGATATGAGCAGCTATGTAGAAGATAAAAACATGTCGACCGTTAAAAATGGACCATGGCTACCAAGGATCGAAAAACACATACCTCAACCAGAAGCCTCTTTGATGTCATAATATGCGGTTCATCACCCAACTTGCTTTTGTGTTTGTCATAACCCCTAGGAACGCTGCTGAGATCATGTGGAAAGAAAATCTCCACATTGAATTCCAGTAAACCATATATTCGAAGCATCTTCAGTATCTCAGAATATATCAACGAAAGCATTAAAGCTGATCCAAACCGGCATGTCAAAACCTGTCCCCCATACAAATCAACACAAATTTAGATGAACCATTAGCAAGCAAGTCAGAGGAGCATATTACAGATACAGCACGGACAAGGTACAGTGAAGCTTTACCGAGTGTAGATATATAGCCCGCCCATCTGACGATCCATTTTTTCTTCGGAACCCCTAAATCGAAAGTCCTAACGTATTAGCACGTCAATTCACCACCGTACAATCAGAAGGTACAGCAAGAAATTCTTCAGAATTTAGCACATCAATTCAACGTACAATCAACAAGAAATTCTTCATAGTTTAATCAAGCAAGCGAGTTTACAGTGTCTGAACTCAAACTGCACGAAGAATCTTCTTAACAGTAGTTGTGATGTACCTTGTGGACGTAGAGGTAACGGTCGAGGTGGTCGAGGAAGACCTCGGGCGGAGCGCCGGCGGGCGGGAGGTAGCCGTCGGCGAGGAAGCCGGTGGTGAGGTCGTCGAGGCGGGAGATGAAGGCCTCGACGGGGAGCGGCACGGAGGAGTGGGAGACGAGCGAGTCGTCCTCGGCGGCGACGCAGAGCGCGGCGCGGGCGAGGTCCGCGCCGCGGCTGATGGCGATGCTGGTCTCGGCCTCGACCCGCGTGAGCCGCCCGACCTGCTTCGCGAACCCCTCCCGCGCCGCCCTGGCGTGCTCGGTGGCCACCCCGGCCCCCTCCAGCGAGTCGTGCAGCACCGCCCGCCGCGGCGGCGCCGGCGCCGGCGCGGTGCCGCCGTCCCCCACGCCCGCGCACCGGGCCCGGAGGTGGGACGACGAGGAGGCACCCCGCTGGCGCCGCGCGCCGCCCGGCGGCGCGTGGGATGGCGAGCAGGGGGAAGGCACCCACACCGCGGCGCAGCTCATGGCTCCCGCGTCTCCGCCTCCGCCGCCGCCGCGAACGCTGGATCGTGGGGCCGCGCGGCGCGGTGACACGGCGACACGACGCTAATATCTCCCAACGGCGAGAGAGTGTGGCAGAGCCGCACAGGGCTGGTAGCAAAGGATTTTCGGCTTTTTTTTTTCTTCTCTCCTCTCGGGTGTTTAGTTGGTAAAATAAAAATTTTTACGTGTTATATCGGACGTTTGATTGGATGTTAGAAGGGGTTTTCGGACAAGAATAAAAAAACGAATTTCACGGCCGGCATGAAAACCGCGAGACGAATCTTTTGAACTAATTAATCCGTCATTAGCGTATGTGGGTTACTGTAGCACTTATGGCTAATCATGTCCTAATTAGGCTCAAAAGATTCGGATTCTCACATAACTGTGCAATTAGTTTTTCGATTTATCTATGTTTAATACTCTTTTTAGGTGTCTAAAAATTTGATGTGATGTTTTTGGGTGAAATTTTTTTAACTAAACGGGGCCTTATTTGTTTGCTTGATACTGTAGATTAGAAAATAGATCTCACGACTATCTTTTTATTTTTGATTATAGTCAAAATTTGAATTTATAAATTTAAATTTAAAATTGATTTTAAGCTTTCTCACCGAGTTTATTTTACAGGATTAACTTTTAGATAACTTTTAGATAGTTAAGAATGTGCATAAAAGATTTTATTTTTCGTTTCTAAATATATTGTTTGGTTTTTTTTTCATAAAATGGATAAATAGTCATCCTTATGTAGAAACATGCAGACAAGTTGAGTTCAACATTCAACGACAGCGATGGAAGTACAGAACAAGCAAGGCAATTGATGGACGGCCAGAATTCACCGGAACATCTCTTTTCACTTCATCGCAAATAAGGTGGTGTTATTGGTACAGTGATGAAGTCATGGGATATGATCCATCGTAATAATACGTTGGCACATGTATCTATAAATTTGTCGGTGTATGATCCATCGTAATTATAACTAAGTGAGTAAAATTTCATAAAAACTACACACTTCGATCAAATTATTCTAAAACTACAAATTTACGGTCACGAATAAAAAAAACTATAAATTGACTTTTTCTAATCTTGTGTCAACTTCAATTATAAATATGTGCAACTTGAGTTACAAATTGTGCAACTATTGATCTATTTCCATACTTAAATAATCAGAGCTCTTCAGAACTTTTTGACTTTTTTTTTACTTAGATCCCGCTTAGATTCCAAAATTATTTGGAAGAGTAGTCACATCGACGCGTATGGTTATATATTTGAAGTATTAAACGTAGTATAATTATAAAATAAATTTTAGATTCTGCCTGGAAATCGCGAGACAAATTATTTGAGTCTAATTAATCCGTCATTAGCATATATTGGTTACGATAGCACTTATGGCTAATCATGTCCTAATTAGGCTCAAAAGATTCACCTCACGATTTTCTCTATAACTGTGTAATTAGTTTTAATATTCATCTATATTTAATGCTTTATTTAGATGTCCAAAGATTCGATGTGATATTTTTGGGAGCTAAACAAGGCCTTACTGTTCATGTATGATCTGGGTCGAATAAACTAATCACATGCTTGCTGACTAATAAAGTTTTTGTCTTTTTTTTTGGGAAAGTTATTCATACAGTAAGCTTTGTTACATATATCGCTGAAAAATATGCACCACGTAAACAAAGAATTATGTACAACAACTCAGAACATTGTAAATCCTAATTCTGGATGGTGTAAAAACTAATGTATCGGACAGTTAAAGATTTCATGAGAATAACAATACAAGTTATGAGTCAAATGACCAGGAGTTTTGGTAAGGTGTGATCCGATGCGTTGCATGTTTATCGTTGAGAGTATAGATTCCCTCCAGATCTGTCATGCCTGTCATTGTACCGCTGACTCAAAGTGGTCATGATATGGTTTTCTAAGAGAAAAAACGAAACAATGTATTTCAATTAAAAATAATTTATGAATAAAAATTTTATATGTATGTTTTTGGCGGTCTAAAAACAAATGTTCAAAAATAAACTACGATAAAAAAACATCAAAATCAACTCAAAATTTAAAGTCAAATTTATACGCGTAAAAAACGAAAAAATAAGATTAAAATAAAACTCAAAATCAAATAAAGTTCACATCAAACCAGCTATTAAGACCTGAACCCAAAGGAAGCCCAGGTAAAAGGCTACATAGGCCTTGTTTAGTTCCCAAAATTTTTTTCCAAAAACATCACATCAAATCTTTGGCGAATCAAAAAACTAATTAGAAAGTGATTAGCCATAAGTGCATCACTTAAATCACATCAAATCTTTGGCGAATCAAAACATCACTTAAATAAAGCATTAAACATAGATAAATCAAAAAACTAATTGCACAGTTACGGAAGAAATCTTGAGACGAATCTTTTGAGCCTAATTAGAAAGTGATTAGCCATAAGTGCTACAGTAAACAAGATGTGCTAATGATGGATTAATTAGGCTCAAAAAATTCGTCTCGCGGTTTCTAGCCGGAATCTGAAATTTATTTTGTGATTAGACTACGTTTAATATTTTCAAATATGTATCCAAAAACTTGATGTGATATTTTTTAAAAAAATTTGTAAACTAAACACCACCATGGTCAAAGAACCGAAATGTCACTATGTCACGTGGTAGTGCAAAAATTTTATTTAAGAAAAACAGACGTAAAAAAGTCCAACATGTTTTGTTTGACTAAGACCATGTTTGTTTTCTTCTAACTTTTATTTAAGTCACTGTCTCATAAATGTTTGGACACTAATTAGAAATATTAAATATAAACTATTAATAAACCCATCACATACTCTGGACTATTTCACGAGACGAATCTATTAAGCCTAATTAGTCCATGATTAGTGAATGTGATGCTACAGTAAACATTTGCTAATCATAGATTAATTAGGCTTAAAAAAAGTTATCTAATGAAATAGTCTTTATTTATACAATTAGTTTTGTTATCAGTCTATATTTAATAGACCTAATTAACGTCAAACATCCGATGTGACAGAGACAAAAAAATCCCTGAATCCAAACGGCCACTAAAAGTGGAGATATTAAGGTTGGTTTAGCCCATTTATAGGCCGACAAAGCTAGGGGTGATTGTTTGGCCAAACTATGTATTTACAAATGAAAAATAATTTATGAATAAAACTTTATATACGTATTTTTAGTAATCAAAAAACTTTGGCTGAAAAATAAACTAAGGTGAAACCTAAAATCAATTTCAAATTTAAGTTAAAAATTCAAATTTTGGCTTATAGTTATAAGCCCAAGCGAAAAGACGAGGGATATGTCGACAGATAATTTGGGAATTCAACTGACAGAAGAGGCAAAAATCAGTTGCATGATCAACAGGCGGTCCCTTGTTGAAATATGTTGGGAAAAAAATGTAGAGCTTAGATGGCTTTCAAGTATGGACTTCAGCTAGATAGGATAATATTGACAAATTGGCTGAAGTTCGTTGGAAATAGAGCTTACAAGTTGTCATCAAACATTCAAACTGAATAGTTCCAAACATCGCCTTGATGCCATCAGCCCATCAGGAATTCACGACGTCTCTGTCTCCTACTTGTGTTACACTGTTACACAAACACAACTAGAAATATACGCGTGTTCATGTTTTTTTCCTTGTATGGACTCTAAGAATAGCCGTATGGATATAATATTTGTAGACTGGTTTTAGTTCCATCACATCTGCAATCAACATGCCCATTAACATCACATATGAAAAGTAAGAAAGAAAATAACTTTCAGTCTACTACGGACAAATGTAGACAAGATTGCATACTATACTATTATAAAAAACGGTAACGATTCTGTCAAAAAATTTTATCTGTCTGTGCTGACGTCATCATACGTCATGATGATGTCAGCAGTAGCAGCAACGTCAACGATATCCTCTGTCATTGTCAGGAGCAGCAGCGATGTCCGCCATGGGCCATGGGTCGCGCTCGTTCGCCTTCCCGTCAGCCCGCTTCGTGCTCACGGGCCAGTTGCGCATGCTCGTCGTCAGGCTGTCGGCCCACTCACGAATAATAAAAAAAGAAGATACAAGCGTCGTTGCCGGAGATCGAACCCGAGTACCAGGATGACAGACGGAAAACTCACCACAGTACGACAACGAATGCTGTTACATACAAGAAGCGAATCTAGCATCCAGCGTTTTAGACTGGTTCATCCTTCAATGGCCTTCATCTCTAGCATTGTTAAAAAATTGTTGACAATTAGAGAGCGTTTTTCGTTGTCTAGAATTGGTATAAACGTTGCCTCCATCACCGGTTCCTAAGCATACATGTCTATTAGCATGGTTTTCAAATTGTTTTTCTACCGAATAAGATAAGCAAAATTGTAAAAATGCTCGACTGACCCATGCTTGTTTGAAGATTATAGCTGGCATGTAATTTTTTTTTGATTTTATATTTAAGATTGAATTTTTTTCAACACAGAAAATGGCCAGTTCGAAATTAGAGATGAAAGAAGGTTGAACTCTTGTAGTGGCCCATGTCCTCCCTCTCTCGCTCTCTCTGACAAGGCACGTAAAACGGGAGACATCAAAATAAAATAAAATAAAGAAAATGGCATTCTCATGTTGCAAAAGTATTCGCCCCATAATTCATGCCTAAGCTAAAACTTACTCTCTCTCAGTTTCTTTCAAAGCATTTAGTTGAAGACATGGAAGCAACAAGAGTATAAAATAGTTAATAAAAATAAAAGCATTTATCTGTTATATATAATTATAGTTAAACACATATTTTGGAGATCACATGGTAACAAATAATGATCCATGCCGTGCATGTAGATTTAAATGGCATGTTTTCCACTTCATGTATTGCGTATGTATTTAGTCCATCCTTGTGCAAGTCGTACTTTTTTTCATGTTCATGCTATTGTTAATGCATTTTATCTACTTTGCTGAATCTAAATTCAAAATTTATGAATGTATATATTTTCATCCCAACATATTTGGTCAAGGTATTTAGAAGTCCATGCAAATATTTATTATCAGTGCATACAATATTCAACCAATCAAATAAAAACACCTTCCCAAATTTAAAAAAAGAGAAAGTTTCCACTTTTTAAAATCACCATTAAATCAATATTTATAATTGGTACCATTAATATTTTCAACATTCACTGCACATATTTCGATAGGGATGAAATTTCAAAATTTTAGTTTTTTCTTTAAAAAGTCAGCATTGTATTGAAGTTGACACTAAATAGTTGAATTCATTAATATGAAAATTTTTGTACCATTTCCAAAAATAAAATAAAATTGTATTATTAAAGCCGTTACAACGCACGGACATTTTGCTAGTATATATATATATATATATATATATATATATATATATATACTAGCATAGAAAATGAACACTGCAAGCTGCAAGGAGACAGACAATAAGTGCATGCTTAGGCAAGTCAGAGCACGACAGTTCTAACACTATTTTCAGTATGAAATTTCTGTGGAATCTTGCAAGTGGAATCCTGTAGGTTCCATTGTTCCATGAAAAATTTCAACTATTTTCCATACAAACCTTCTACGAATGCTATAAAATTTCGCACTCCAAAAACAGGGCGCTAAACAGCTGGCGTATGGACCTCCGGAAGCGGCAAGCACAAGGCAAATGAATTCTTGCAAAATTGCAGGTAAAGCTAACTGCACCCACTAAACATCTTCTCGATGCAAACACAACCAAAAAAACCGAAAAAAAAAAGCATCATAACTCTTTGCACCACCCAACCTGAACTTGACAAGCAGGGATGACCGGATGAGGCAGCCAGGCCAAAACTGGTATCGAGTATCGACCAGCTGGGATGAGATTTTTGAGCTCGAAGCTTACCAACAACATTAGGTTCAGAAAAAGTAATGGGGCACACAAGCACATAAGTGATGGTGCGATCGCTTGGTTTAACACTTCCACAAATTAGGTTTGATTGCAGGTCTCAGCACATAAGCAAATGTACGGCAGGAACATTGCAGGTTCAGAAAGCAATGGGGCACAAAAAGGATAATACAGTGCCTGACCCAGCATAGGTGCGCTACAGGTAAACATAACTGGGGAAGTAGTTCAGCTCTTCTGGGTGTTGCATTCCTCCAGCTCTTTCCTCAGCTGAAGAGAGAAGTCATCGTTAACATCATCATCATCCCAATCGTCCTCCCATTGTTGGATGGCCTCATCACCATCCTCCTTATCATCCCATTCTACAAAATACAAGACCGAAGGAAGCAAGGGGTCAGTGCAAGCTTACAAGTCTTACATAATATGTATAACGGCGTGTGATGCAGATCCACAATTTCACCCCTAGGAACACATAATCTATAAATGAAAAAATATATATTGCAACACAGATGCGACCTCAGGCCACTTGATGACCATAAAGCATGAGAGATAATAAATCAAAATGCCAGTCACAGCTTCAAGAAAGTAGCTATTACAACCATACTTTTTAGCTACTTAAAACTCTAGAAGTTCTTCCCTTTCCCTGTGAACCAAACAGATATAAGCCAAATGACAAGATATATAGCTCAGTTTAGAGAAGCATCAAACAATAAATATACGCCAAATGATAAACCTCGTGATTTAGCCCTATATAATCTATTTGCTCATTTTGTATGATAAATTACGTATAGAACTCATATGCATAAAAGACGAATAAATAAATGACAAAGGAGTTGAAACCTCTACATTGTCTGGTGGCTACTGGCTACCGAGCCCTACATAAGGGTTTTAACAGAAGGAAAGTCATGATCTTAAGATAACAAGAAGAGCAGTTCCCAGTTCCGACTAAGCCTGCTAATGGATTTCAATCCAATCCAAATCCACTCCAATCCATCTCTTTACTAATTAGTTTAACAAACCAACCCGCACCAATTATTCTTAATTAGGATCCAATCCAAACCAATCCAACTTCAATTTTAGCCCAAACCGCATCAAACAATTTGGTTAAAATAAATCCAATCCACTCTAACAGAATGGATGTGCCCATTTGGTATGTATAAACTCAGACCTAAAATTTTAAAACTCGTGTTCACACTATAAAAATTGATCAAATTTGACTGAAATTTGGTGGGATGATTTATTTTGTATAAGAGCAACTTTGTGCAAATTTTGATCAACTTCGACATGTGGGTCTCACATATGTCTATTTTCTTATCCATTAGCTACCCAATTAAAGGATCCATTTGCCATCCATGGATCAAATCCATTTAAAACCTGAAATCACCTAACCAAATCCAGTCCATACCAATCCATTTGTTTCTATAACCCAATCCAATCCAATCCAAACCATTTGAAGTAACAATCCATTTGCACCCAACCAAAGACAATTCAAATTAAAACCCAACCCATTTAATCCATTTCCATCCAACCCATTAGCAGGCCTAGTTCCCACTCTACATTTTATCCTCTACTTAAAAGGCACTATGCACATTTGCATCAAGGTAAAACAAAAGGCAATATAGTAACTAAGCTAGAAGTCCCTCTCTTTCATGTGCTGAGTACATAGCTCTATCTTCTACCATTCAATCAACCGTGGACAAAAGATTGATATACTCTTATATTCACTAAGTCATTCTAGACCCTAATAGGCCAGGACCAAAAAGATGGTGCGTTTAGAACAGCTAGCTTGCAGGCTAGCACCCAGGAGAAACGGTAGTGGTAACAGTGCAATTGCGGGCTCCAACACTGCCACACCCATTGGCAACAGGAGACTGGAGCCATCTTGGTGCTGTGATGGCCTCCACCACAATAGTGGGAGGAGATACCATGTTCAGCTCAATAGGACCCTGGAGGAAGGGAGCAGACGCAGGCAGTGACATTCACTGGTACAAATTTGAACGATGTTTCATGAAAAGGCTTTGATAATTAGGCAGCAATTTGGCCTGTAAACTATCATTCAATGGAAATGCCATAGAACAAAAGAATGCCTTTGATTAACTGTTGCCATTTTTTCGGCCCTAAGCTTTATCGTTCTAATATGTGTATTCTTAGAACAACCATGTCAGGTAAGGAACAAGCAGGTATTGTATAAAACTAGGAAAAATCCTCTTGCTGAAATAAAATGTGCAGGCTCAATATCATCTTGAAGATGCAATCATGCACTTGGTCAGCTCCACCCAAATTGGGATTGGAGCGAGCTGCAGTGATCTGGAAAAAATGAACTAGGGAGGTGGATCTGGGTTCCAGCAGCTACACTCCTAGAATTGAATTTAGGAGTTGGAGCCCTATCAAAAAGGTCCCCAAGAATTTCATGCCAAACTAAAGCAGCGCATATACAAGCACGGGTTAATCCATCAGATCACATGGGTTCCAAACCTACTCGCGGCGAATCAGCCTCGGTTCCCCTAGAGATCGCAACAACAGCACCGCCCGCGAACCGCGAGTCGACGATGGGTGGGGGGAGGGGCAGGAGAGAGAGAGAGAGAGAGAGAGAGAGAGTCGGGAGCGCGCATACCTTGGTCGATCTCGAACTCCTCGAACTCGTCGTCGTCCTCGAGGAGGTCCATCTTGGCCGCCTCCGCCTTCGCGTCCGCCGGCGCCGGGGTCGCCATCACCGCGCGTTGCCCTGCGTAAGGCGGGCCGAGCAAATCGAGATGAGCGGCTACGCGGAGGAGGGATCGTGCGGAGGGGGGAGGAGCGGCGGCCGGCAAACCCACCTGAATCGCGTTCGCGTCGCGCGGGGAGGATGAAACCCTAGCTGGGAGGAGGAAGGAAGTGGGAGGCGGCGTTTGCTTGGCTTGTGCGGCGGAGGGGAGGACGAGTCGAAGCGGTGCCGTCAAACCGACTTCGGCGAGAGATCCGGGGCCGCGTTTTTCTTCTCTACGCGTAATATGTTTTTATTATGTTCTCATTTGAGATAATGCTAAATTTGCTGCTGAGTCGAATCATTACGCTAAAATAATTATCATAAATCATATAAAAATACCGTTACAACTCTCATGTGAATGGTACCTTGCAAAATAAAATAAGCAATTGGAAGTTTACAAATACCTTGTTTTTTTAAAAAACTTTACTGTCGTCAAGAAAATATAAGGAGATAATAATTTTAGGTACTTGATAAAGTATATGAAGATATTAAAATTATACATAAAAAATCTGGTATATCTAGTTAGCCAAGTTTTATAATAGAAAATAGTCCCTCCATTCAAAAATATATAAGTATTTTTAGAATTTAAACTTTTTACCATAATATAAGCATTTCAATAAGTTCGAAGCCAATCATATACGTAGAAAGTGAATATAATTAATTCAAAATCTAAAAATTAATCACTGAAGTGAGTAAAAGGATTTTTTTAAACATTTCTCAATCTATACTAAATAACATATAAATATTTATATTTTAAAACGGAGTTAATAGGTTACCTCCGATACTTCTCGATGGTAAAAAATCTCTTGTTTTTTCTTTTTTGAAGGGCGGTCTTCTCAAACACAGATGGATAAGAAAGTAGCAATTTTATTCAGTACGTGCATGTTCGTTATTTTCTGTTGTCACAAATAATCATATATGGTTCAATTTGCTTGGAGATAAGTTCTTTATTTATTTAAGTTAGAAAGGTTGTAATATTTCAACTCTTCGTAAGAATTCTAAAATCATTATTATAAGATGTTTCGGTTCTATCTAAATTTATCTATATATCAATAAATATTGCACACTACTTTAAGTAGTGATCTCATAATCCAACTATGATAGATCATTTTTTAACCAGTAGCTTCAGTGCGATGTATCCTCGGGTAGGATCTACGTTATCAACTCTTTCCATGCATGTTTCTCCCTCCCCTCTCTTTCGCTTACTCCTTATGTGCCATTTCCTCTCCTCTTTCGATGATAACAGCGGCCTCGATCCGATGACAACGGTGGAAAGACGGGCTCGACGACATGAAGCTCCAGCGACTACGAGATAAATCTCCACCGCTATCACTTACTCCTATAGGCCCACGCAAGAGCACGAGGAACAGAGCCTCGATCTCTACAGCGTGAACCCTAGCTATGCACTTGCTCTACCCTCTGTGAGGCTCTTCGTGTGCCCTGCAGAAGACATGCGCGATCCTCAAGCCACTCACCTTACCCTCTCGCTCCTCCACAGCGATCAACGAACGTAACATGGTGAGACCACTCGTCACGTCTACCACACTCTGCTATCCTTAAAAACCATCAAATCAGCATCAATATCAACGGACCCCGCCTCATAACTTGTCCCAATCGGCCTGCCAAGAAACTCCCTGGCGTGGCCAGTGGGCGGAGCGGGCCGCGGGCCCCACCTCCCCCTAGTCTAAACGCGGCCCCCGCAAGAGAGCAAGAAAAAAAAAACTAGCCGTTGGACTTCGCCGCGCCGCGCCGGAAAGCTGCCCGATCCAACGCGGCCAACGGCAACGGTCACCACCAATCCAATCCCCTCTCCCCTTTATATACCCCCACCCACCGCGCCTCCTCCTCCTCCTCCTCCTCTCTCTCTCCTCTCCGGCTTCTCCCATCTCCTCCCTATCGCTCTCCACCGGCACACGATCTCGATTGATCCAGGAGATGGCGAGGGGCGAGAACACCGACGCGCACGGCACCGGCAACGTGCCCCCTGCGGCGGCGGCGGCGGGGGCCGCGGCGGGAGGGAAGCAGGCGGGGGCGGGAGCGAAGGGGGCGGAGGGGCAGTCGGTGGTGCGGCGGCTGCAGTCGGAGCTGATGGCGCTGATGATGGGAGGGGACCCGGGGGTGTCAGCGTTCCCGGAGGGGGACAACATCTTCCAGTGGGTGGGCACCATCGCCGGCTCCGCCGCCACCGCCTACGAGGGCACATCCTACCGCCTCTCCCTCGCCTTCCCCTCCGACTACCCCTACAAGCCCCCCAAGGTGCGCTTCGAGACCCCCTGCTTCCACCCCAACGTCGACGCCCACGGCAACATCTGCCTCGACATCCTACAGGACAAGTGGTCCTCCGCCTACGACGTCCGCACCATCCTCCTCTCCATCCAGAGCCTCCTCGGCGAGCCCAACAACGACTCCCCTCTCAACACCCAGGCCGCCGCCCTCTGGCCCAACCAGCAAGGTACTACTGCCACCCCCCGCGTTCTCTGGATCGGGTTTCGCCAGTTTGTTTCTTGGTTCTGATCAGTTGCTGCTTTGCTTCTCTCTGTGCTCAGAGTTCAGGAAGATGGTGGAGAAGCTCTACAAGCCCGCGTAGATCGCGCTGATGCCGCGGCCTTCCGTTGAATCGGTGGATTCCTTCCGCCTCCTTGGGCTTGAATGCGATTGATGTTGCGTGTCGACTCGAACTTGGCGAGTCTTGACTGAAATTGTTCGATCTGTAATTGTTCTTGACTGTTGAATCATTCGTTTGTTTCTTCCTCTCTCTCTCATCCTGTTTCGATGTAACAGTGCTAGCCGTTTCCAAGATGGGCATACATTACTGAGATTTATGAGAAACAAATTCAAACGGATTGAAGTAAAAAAACACCCTTCTCTTCTATCCAGTGGTTGCATCACCGGCTGACAACGGGATTTCAAGCCCTGTCGGTATCACGGTTCTGGACAAAATTTTACTGAATTTGATCAAATTTAATGTTTGATATTTGCATTTGCAGAAAATCGTTCCAAATTTCAATCCGGAAATTAATTTCAACCCATATTGAAATGTCGAAAAAGCATAAAAAAACAATCAGCTTTCATCAGCTTTGTCGAAAAAGCCTACGTATGCAGTTCGTTCTTCAGAATATCCGTACTGCAGATTAAACTGAAATAAAAAGGGAACCACATTTTGGCTCTCTAATTGCTCCCACCTGCTCTTTCGACGTAATTATAACAAATTTTGACAACGTTTCAGACAGGTAAATACAATTAGCAAATGCTTTGCAGAACAGCAAAACGGTGTTCACGCTTAGCTCAAAAAACTTGCAAAGTGCTCCCTCGGTTCCAGTAGCAACTGTACTAGATATGACATATACTAGTGCTAAAAACTTATACTTAAATTCATAGTGCTACGATATATTACATCTAATAATAGCTTAGAATGGATGAAGTGTTATTCAGCACGGTTATTAATCCAATTATTGTCATTGTAACATGCCCAAGCCATTTCCCACAAGCACCCATTCAAAACTCAAAAGGACCTGCTTGGGGAACTTTCAGCAGCAACAGCTTCTCACATAATTTTTAGAAGTTAGGAACTCTCCTAAACAATAATCAGCTTCCAAGAATCTATATTTGTAGAATCCAGAAAATGAAGTTGGAAAACAAAAAATTTCCAGAATCTGATAGGTTGGTCTCACCAACCGCTTCTCATATTCTTAAACCTCCAAACAGGACCGGATTAGGATAGTACATTGGACAGCCATGTCAAGATTATTCGTTTTAGAACTATCAAAGTTCAAATTACTATAATACATAGACATACAGCAACTTAACACCCAGAATCACTTGTTTATTGCTATGTTAAAAGCAGGAACACCGAACGGCAAACGAAAGCTTCATTGCAGCTCTAAAACTAGTCGGTTTCAGTCAGCTCTCCAGCAAAGTTCAGTACATAAACTAAACTATGTTCAAACAAGGCCTCCGGTTGAGCTTAGCCTTGCCTGAGGATGCGCGAAATGCGCTGAAAAAACACAGGGCACATGGTTGTGCTGAATTTTATCTCTTGTTTCATCCAGCCCATAGCTATCCGGTCCAGGGTGCCCAATGAGGAGTACTGATATGACCATTCACCACCACCGGGTTGGTCTACCCATGTGAGAGTGAAATTGTAACCTACAACAGTTTGAACAGTTCAGTTAGAAATGTAATTGGTTCCTTACACGTGATATGATAACCAATCAAATATTCTAACAGTATGGTAACCGAATCAAAGTTATAAATCCTGAACTGAAAACATTGGTGACATGATCCTCAGGTTCTGTACACATCACTACACACTGTGCTGATATACATGTTCAGCTAAAAATGGCTGGGCTTCAATGAGATGTGTACCCTCTCAAAAAAGAGAGAGCAAGAGATGCGTGCCATTCTTGATAAAGATATTAAAGCATTAGAATATGCATTCACACAACACTTTTGGTGGTTCAAAGAACTGTTTTTTTTTCAGGTTGAAGAAGCCAGTACTTTGAATAACTGTTTGTTTGAACACTGCTTGGCAACATGTAGGGGGCTATATGCAAAATCAAATGAATGTGAAAGAGAAAAGAACACAAGTTAAACATAAAGAATAATGACTATGATGTGATATTCCAGCACTATGATGTGACAAAAACAATAGCACGAATGAAATTTGATGTTCCAATTACCACTAGCTTCATGAGAGACAGAAAGTGAAAACCCTTCTGTTTTGTTCTGCACTGAAAATTTCATGCCAACTATTGATTCAGTCAGCATATGAAACATACAGGTACTAGAGCTTTCTTCTGTCGCACTCCCTGCAAACAACATACTTCTAAGTTGAAACAATTTACAGGCATGGAGCAAAGCAATAACTGCCTGTATATTAACACTAACCTGAGATGCCCATATGTCTTGTACAGCAATCAAGCTACAAAATCAATCCAAATCATAAACTGAGATTAGAATAGAGCTCAAAATACTCATTTGCTCTGCATACTTGTACATTACTAATATGTACTACTTAGTTCAACTGTTATGAAAAACTTACATATCTTCCTTCCTCCTGAAAGCCATTACGAGGAACACTAGTTTTTTCAATGGAGCGCATATTTTTCTTCCTGCTGTTTGACTTTGCTGTCTTCATTGTAGGTGAAATTGGAGTTTGATTCCCTAGAATCGTTTCAGTTGTTGTGGCAGGGGACCCACTAGCTGCATGATGGTCGTTCTTCTCAGCCAGGACACACTGAAGGTTCAATATTTCACTATTAAGCTCCTTTGCTGCATGTTTGTAAACAAAATTGAATCTAAGTCAACTTCATTAACACCAACTTAATATGCACAGAATTCGGACCATCTACAAAGTACATACTTCATAATATGGAGGAAAAGAACCTACGAAGACTCAATTGACACCATTAGGGCTGAAAATAAGTCAGTAACCAAAACATGCCACAACTAACTAATATCATACTACTAATATCCCTTCCCAGGTCTCCATGCAAAGCCAGCTGCATCTTAGCAAGAAGGTAAAATACCACTTGTCTCATCAACAGCAAGCACATCACAGCTCCCATGATCAGTCGTTGAAATCCCAGTGTCATCCTTCTAGACCTGACAACAATGTATGCCGATAGCATTCACTGTTTTTGTTCAACTTGCTTAACCAATACCTCAGGTTGAGTCTGCATCTTGCTAATCTACTTTCAATCTAAATTTCACATTTAAAGGGGATCAAAACTTCAGGTGGCTACTTTCTAGAATGGTAACTGACCAAGTAAGATATAAATAGAATCACTCACACAGTTACAAAACAGTATTTTTAAATTTGTGCAAATAAGTTTTTTCTTGCACTACTGGGAAAGGATTGGTTAGGTCATGAGTCATGACTACAACGCTGCTTATTTACAAGCATTAAATAAGTCACATGTGTGAGTTGCCTTCAATGCAGATCATAATTGAAGATAAAGTGTTGATTTAAGAGGTATCTATATGTGTCAACCAAATAGTACTTTCAAGTTTCAACCGGAAGAGATTATTTCCATCCACTTCCAAAAATGAAGATCAGTACTTCTACCTCTATATAAGCATGGTTTATACTTGCACTACACTACCAACCATTTTTCTTAGAATTATTAACTATTGAAAGAATTCTTACTCTTCCGAGTTTCATCAAGTAAAAGCGTCTTGGCCTCCACAAGCTGCTGCTCCTTTTGGGTCCTGCCATCAACAAATTAACAAAAGAACAGAAATCAACAGGTCAGGCGTAATTTCCTCCATACAGCAAACCCCAAATCAGCATGAACGCGTAACAGCCCTATCCCCGCAGGAGCATTCAATCTTACAGCTGGGCTATGAGGCGCTCGTTCTCGCTCTGGAGCTCGCTGATCCAATCTTTCAGGGCTGCATCATCCGAAAACAACAACACGGGCAAAATCACAACCTGACGGAAATTCCAAGAGACGCAACATATCCCCAAGTCTTGAACCGTTCCCATAAAAAAAAAAAAGAAACCCCGACGAAATTCGCCTCGCGTTTACCCTGGTGGAGCTCCTTCATGTCCGCGTCCCGCTTCTGCTCCAGCCCCTCGTCGAGCAGCTTCCGCTTCTGCAAACAACGAAGCGGCGGGCGCAAAAAAAAAAAAAAAAAAAAAAAAAGAGAGAGAGAGAGAGAGAGAGAGAGAGAGAGAGGGTTAAGAAATTGTATCCACAGGTAGGGAAGAGACGACGCGTCGGGACTCGGGCGGAACGGGGCGGGAGGTACCTTGAGGGCGTTGTACTTGTCGTAGAGCTTGGCGTTGAGCGGCTCCATCGGCGTGGGCGAGAGGGGAGGGGGGGCTAGATTCTGGAAGCTTCTAGAGCCGGGGGAAGTGTGCGTAGGATGGAGCGGGCGAGTAACAAGAGGGCAGTTTGGGGGAAGTTTCGAAACCTGCAGGTCGGTTCGATGGCCTGTTCTGTCGCCCTGGCTGGTGGCGGCGGTGTCGTCGTCGGCGGCGGCGGCGGCGGCGACGGAAGGAACCGAGCGGAGGGGGAGCCAAAGGTGGGAGAGTGAGGGCGAGATTTTGGAGAAATTTTTGAAACCCGCGGGCTCGATCGACTCGACTCTACTGGTGTGTTGGTGTGAGCGGCTCGACCAAACCGGTCACGGTTCACTTGATTTGGGTTGGGGTCCCCCGCTGTTTGATGTGCGCTTAGAGTATCCCTAACAGCTCATTTATATTTAATTATCTATGTTTTTATTTGGATGATCATCTAAAACACTTTCATCCTTTATATTCCTTTGTACTTTAGCAGATCATCTATATATATATATATGACATCCTCTATGTCTATTTGGAGGATTTGAGAGAGAACATCTAAATATAGAGTTTCTCTCTTCTAATATGGATGATATCCAAAAATAGATGATGAGATAGTTGTTCTGCTGAAGCTTAATTTTTACTCTTCATTCTCTATTTCTAGGGTGGAGGATGAGATAGATGAGCTGTTGGAGATGCTCTTAACTTTTTGCCACTCTTAAGATTAGATGATACTTCCTCTGTCTCATATTATATGGGATTTTGACTATTTACTTGTCTTATTCAAAAATTTACTGCAAATATAAAAATTTATAAGTAATACTTAAACTACTTTTAATAATAAACAAAATAAATAATATTTTCAAATTTTTTTAAATAAGACGAGTGGTCAAATATTACAAATAGAAAGTCAAAATCTCATATTATATGGGATAGAGGGAGTAACAAATTTATCACTCGCTCTTATGATAGATGACCCTCATTTATTACCCTGTGGATCCTCGGCCCTGACTAGGGACCTGTGGGGAATGCGACTTGGCGACGAGCCGACGACAGCAAGGTTCTTGGCCGGCAGACGAGCATTGGTCGACAGCGATAGGCGGGCGATGATTGCGGGTCGTGGTGCAGAGCAACCGATAGGATTGGCAGTTTCCTAAACGGGGTCGTGCTAGGGAAGACCCCGGGACAGGGATTAGAATTCACCAGCGAGGATCTGAATTCTTTATTAGCCCCTTCAAAAGCCAGTCCATTGCAAAAAAAGGTTCAACAAGGCCACTATCACATGAGTATATATATAATACAAACCCTACTACAACAACTCAGCCCCCACCCTAGCCGCCGATGCGTCGCCATCGTGTCAGTCGATTGTCCTCGTCATCGCCCCATAGCACCATTGCCGAGCTTGTCGTCGCGCTACCCAACTATCCTTGTCGTTGACTCTGCCTCGGCCGGCCTCGTCGTCGATTCCGCTCGGCCGCGCCGGCCACCGCCGCCGCCTTCTACTTGCGGGGTCCTGTTCAGGGTCAGGGGATGATTCAGCCCTAATTCCAGCCTTGAGACTGGGGCCAGGAGAGGAAGTTAGGGGCGGGGATGGGGCCGTTCTTAGCCAACCCGTTCGTTACCAACCTTAGCAACTGAGCAATCAATGGCACTGGCGGGCGATGGTGACGGTATATAGGAGGATAAGAGATGGGGCGTGGTGGTGGGGGATGAGAGGAGGTGTGGCGGCAAACACAGAGCTCAGGCGACGCGGGCGACGACGATGAACAGGATGGATGTGTTCGTTTAATTGATTATTTCTCAGTTTTTGCACGCACGTTTTCTAAATAGTTAAATGATATATTTTTTATAAAATATTTCTATATAAAATTTCATCGTCTCACCTTTGTAGAATAGATTTTCAATTTTATAGTAGTTAATTTTATCATTTATACTAAATAACTATCAAAATACCAAATAATATATTATCTTTCATGGACTAAAAGAACAATCTAAGTATAAGAGAAGATCATAATAACAATTTAAGTCTATCACTTAGATTGTGTTCTTTTATGGATGAAAAATGAAAAACAAAAGATTATCTAATTGTTGAAAGCTATTTAATGGTGTAAATGATGAAATTAGTTAATAAATAGTTGAATCTACTTTAGGAATATCATATAATAAACTCTTATATTATATATATATATATATATACTTTTTACAAAACATATACCGTTTAACGGTTAAAAAGGTGTGCGCGTAAAAACCGAGAAATAATATACATCTTAGGACCAAAAAGAACACATCCTTATGCAGGAGATTACAACAATAAAAGCTAAAGTCTATCACTTAGGGAGATGACTATGAACAAACCTATAAACATCCTTAACGGAACAACCAAGCCAGAGGTTAAAGGTTACTCCGAATAGGTTATATGATATACTAGAAGTCAGGTTAGTGTTAAAATAACTTTAGTTTGGAACATGATATTTTACCGGATTGAAACAATCACGATGTAAAAGTCATGAATTTTAGATTTTATATGTCTAACGGTGCAAAATGCACTCCTATATTCTCTTTCCAATGAAAAATCACACCAAATATTTCAAATTTACCCACTCATCTCATCCACTAGGGTAGACAAAATCCGAGTGGATCCATACCTGCTAGGGTAGGCAAAGCTCCATACTAGGGATGGTAATAGGTAAATACCATAAGATATTGTTATCTTATACCCATACCCACTAGTAAAAATTTATACCATTAAAACACCCATACCTGTCACGGGTAAGAAAATTTTCCCATATCCATACCCGCTTGGGTAAACCTTACCCGTCGGATCACCCATATACCCGCAAAAGTTCAAAACAATCTAAATATCACAGTTTCCATATAGTATATTACATAGACACTAGATACTTAGGACATCACATATTCATATAGTGTGGTGAAAAAGATATGGATTGTTTAAATACCTATGGTTTTGGTTAATTAGGCTAGGATAATTTGATATTAGACCATGACATGCATTTAAATTTGCGGGTATTTATTACCCATGGGTAAACGGGTGTGGGGATTATAAGAACGTTTTCATACCCGCGTACCCATCGGGTAAAAGTAATTGTCCAATTACTTACCTACGAATAATATATTTAACTCATATCCATACCCTAACAGAGTAAATAACCATCGGATCTCGGGTCCTATTGCCATCTCTACTCCATACAAACGGAGTCCACCTTCGCGTCCAGATCGCATTGCACCAAACCGACCATCCACTACTACTCACCGCTGGTTGAGTCCCCCACCTTTTCACTGAACCTGGGGCCCATCCAACGTGGCCCCCACACTTCATTGTCGCGGGCGGAGCGGCTCCCCCCGATTTATCCCCCCGACGGCCACGCACGCCACCACCTCTTCCAGTCCCGCCGCCGCAGCCTCCACTCCTAGATCCAAATTCCAAATCCGAGCTCCGATTCGCACGCGCCGATGAATTTCTTCAGCTCCGTCTTCTCCGCCGCCGCCGGCGAGCGTGAGGGAGAGCGGGGAGAGGAGGGCGGGGAGGAAGCGGCGGGGGAGCACGGGGAGGGGGCGGAGTCCGGCGGCGGGTGGAGCTTCGGTGGGCTGATCAAGACGCTGGCGGAGGAGATTGAGGGGCAGCGGGATGCGCAGGAGGGCGAGGGGGAGGAGGATGGCGGAGAGGCGGCGGGTGGGGAGGGAGAGGGAGAGGGAGAGGGGGAGGGGGAGGCGGCGGAGGAGGGTGACGGAGGCGGCGGCGGGTGGATCTTCGGTGGGTTGATCAAGACGTTGGCGGAGGAGATAGAGGAGCAGCGGAGGGTGAATAGCCAGCTGGAAGCTGAGGAGGCGGAGGCGGCAGCGGCGGCGGAAGGGGAGGAAGGGGAAGGCGCTGATTCCGGCGCCGCCTGGAGGGGCTTCGGGGGCCTGATCAAGACGTTGGCGGAGGACATACAGGAGCAGCGGATGGTGAACAGCCAGCTAGCCGAGGCGGAGGATGCGGCTGCGGCTGCGGCTGCGGCGGAAGGGGAGGAAGGGGAAGGCGCTGATTCCGGCAGCGCCTGGGGGAGCATCGGGGGTCTGATCCAGACGTTCGCGTCGCGGTCGGAGTCGGTGCTCGAGGGCTACCGCCGCGACATCCAGGACCTCGGCTCGGGCCTCCGCCTCGAGACGGCCTCCCTCCGTGCCGCGGCCGTGCGGGCCGCCGCGGCGTTTCCCGGTGCGCTCGAGGCCGGCGCCTCCGCTGCCTCCGACAGGCTCGAGTCCGTCGGCCAGGCCGTCGACGACCTCGGTGCGGCCGCCGCCGTCCTCCTCTCGCACGCCAACGAGGCCCTCCGATCCGCGGACGCAGAAGGCGAAGATGGTGGCGTGGACGGCTCCTCCCACCCCTCCGAGTCTGCCTCCGGCGCCTCATGGCGCGCGTCGCTGCCGTCCAAGAAGTACACCCGTTTCGAGGCGCAGGTGCTGGCGCTGCGCGCCGATCCTGCCACCTTCACTGAGGAGCCAGAGGATGCAGATGGGTTCGCTAAGTGGCAAGACGCATTCAGAATCGACGAGAGAAAAGAAGAGATTGAGGGTGTGCTCCGGGAGAGCCCCGGGCTAGAGAGCTTTGTGGAGAGGCTTGTGCCATCGGTGGTAGAGTATGACATGTTCTGGTGCCGGTATTTTTTTGCTGTTGATAAGCTCCGGCAAGCGGAGGATGTCCGCACAAAACTTGTGACCAGGGCAATGTCTAAGGAGGATGAGGAAGAGCTCAGCTGGGATGTGGATGATGATGAGGACGATGGCAATGCTGATCATGAAGAAGGTGCCAACACCATGATAAATAAAGAAGAGCGAATTGAGGAGCGTGCTAGCCACAAGTTACAAGATGAACAACAACGAGTCGCAGATGTTTCAGATAACAAGGAGATGACTCTGGCAGCTGGGAATGATGATAATGGTGAATCTAAGGAGAAAACAGCGATAACAAAGTCGAGCAATGACATGGACAGAGAAGAGAAGATCGACGCTGGTAACTCACCTAAGGAGAGTGAATTCTCAGTGGTGTCTCATCCATCTGCACAGGAGGAAGAGCTTAGCTGGGAGGAGATTGAGGATGTTGGTGATGAAGATGAGAAGAAAGGAGCTGGTCCACGGTCGAGCCCTCCTAGAAAAGTTGAGGATGTTCGGAAGCGATTTAGTTCTGTAGAAGATGAGGAGGAGCTGAGTTGGGATGTTGATGATTGAAAAGACTTTCTGTTGCTAAATTTAGCGGTTTGAAAGCCTTCAACTTAAAAGATGCTACCACAGTTTTTTTCCACTTTGGTCTCAATTGGGATTCCAATGGCGCTAACTAATATCTTTCATATTATTTGGCATATGATGTGAATATTGGGTGGTCATTGGTCGCTCAAATTCAATTGGGCTGCTTGTTTGATTACTGCCCTTGTAAGATCTTTTAATAGAATGATAGTGTTCTTTCTGTTAGATTGCAATTTGTTTTCACATAGTGCCTACACTTCTTTTGAAGGACAACCTAGTGCCTCTTTCTTGTTAGTCGAATATGTAATAGATATTTGATTTATTAAGATACTCCCCATGAATCAACTCATGCATTGCCATAATATTTTTCATAAGGAACTGGAGTCTGGACATGAACAGCCTGACTCATCAACTGCCTGAAGGCACCGGGAAGTATGGTCAATAAAGTCAACACTTCCGCTGACATCCGCTGTCTTCCTCTAGGCTTGTTTTCTTCTCTTCAATTTGACCTAAGTTGCTCCAGCTCACTTCTCTTCAATTTGACTTGCTGATATGGTTGTGTCTTCCTCTTGATTGTGAAATTATACCCATTAGAGTGAGCTGCATGATGATATATGCATGTTGTATCACTCTATGGTTGTAGCTGCATTTCATTTTATTTTTAAATAATTATCCTGATTTGGAAGATCTCTATTTTTTTAACCTATATGCCTCTTAAAATGTAAGATATCCTTATTTTCTGCAAAGTCAACATTTAAACTTTTGACTAATAATTGAGCTAGCTAACAATATATATGCTTTGCACCATGCATGTAGTACCATTATATTTGTACTTAAAATGGGATATATGGGGCAGTGAAATTACTAACAAGGGAGCTTCTGTTCTTAATGCATTTACATCTTTGAGCTTCTTAAATCTTTCTTGGACCCGTGTGGCATGTTTGCCAATTCTTCCTACCGTGAGGTCTCTAAATATGAGTAACTGCACAATTTCATTCTATTTGCAATGGGATACCAAAGTTCTTATTCATCTGGAAAAAAATGTAATCTCCGGAGCATCATTTGGCAACATTGCTGAAGTTTTTTCAAGCATCTTACCAAGTTTGTTGACATACTTGGACATGTCCAGTTGCTCTTTAAGCAACTTGTATTGCTTGGAAAATATGAAGAATCTAGAGCATTTGGACCTCAGCTACAACAGAATAACTAATGATGTAATCGAATATATTGCAGATATTGGAATGAACCTAAAATTTTTGAGCCTTAGTAATACCGAAGTAATTTCTCAAGCACTATGTGTTCTGGCAGGAACAGCTCCAAGTCTGACAACCCTTTCTTTAGCTCATACAAAAATTGATGATTCTGCTTTATTATACATAAGCATGATGCCTTCACTCAGAATTTTAAACGTAAGTCACACGTGTATCAAAGGTTAAGATTCTCTTGCCCAACATCTAATATTTCTCTGTATAATACCAATTCACCTTATCTTGGAGTAACACATTTGTATCATATGACAGGTTTCATGATCGAAAACTCAGAAAATATTATCTATGTCTGCACTTGAAGAACTTAAATACCTGGAAAGCCTGAATTTGGATGATACACAGCTGACAGATAATGTTATAGCTCCCTTAGCATCCCTTAGAGCACTGAAATACTTGTTCCTAAAAGTGATTTCCTGTCTGATCCTGCCTTGCATGCACTGTCTTCTGCCTCAAATTTGGTACATCCTGGGTTCTGTGGGAATATATTGTCCAGCTCTGGGCTTCTAAAGTTTGTTCCCCCTGCCATGCTTCGTGTGTTGGATTTAAGTGGCTGCTGGATCTTAACAGGAGATGGAATTTCAGCATTTTGTAGGTATCAGTGTATCACCCTTTGATTGAATTGAGACATGAACTTATACCGGAACTTGAGAAAAATTGTGGTGGTACCTCCCAACTTGGGAAGTCTAGGCAACCTCAACAGGTAAAATCAAAAGTAGCAAAAGCAAAACTTGCTGATATCTGCTTTGTAGGTGAATAATTTTCTCTGAATTTCTCTTTCAGTTAGGAATACATATCAGATTAAGACGTGCAATTAAGAATATATTGACAGAAAGTTTGCATTTTCATGACAGATGAAAGAATAAAGTACAGCAAGGAAGAATTGATGGAGTTGCAACACCTAGCTAAATCAAATTCGTTGGATGTATGCTGTGCAGCTTCCATCAGAACTGCAAAGATCAATCTAACCGGCCGGTAGAAAATATGAATGGAAGAATGTCTCCGTCAGGTCGTCCGTCTAATCATGAGCTATTTCCACCTGGTCAATAGCTCAAAACATGGATCTAATTATTGATGCTTTGGGATCCGTGGTGCTGTTTCAAGTTAGACAATCTTCAACCCTTTGTATGAAGTTGGTTCGGGTCCATTGGTTTAATCAAATGGATTAAAATCAGTACCTGTCGAATTTCTAGCCTTTTTTTTGTTCTAGTTACTTTCTTTTTTATTATTTACATGACTGTCTGTATTTCCCAGTTTGTTATCTAAAATATAAATCATACAAAAACTCTTCATATACTAAATTATCTCTTGACGTTTTTATTGTATCTATACCATACTAAAAATACTTTAGTGGTGATGGCAGTAAATCTGTCGCCACCACTAGAGTCAATGACACATGGGCCACACAACCGTTTGGGCCAAAACCAAAAAACAATGCAATGAGAGGAGAGCAGGGCTGAGCAACCCTTCATCGCCGAAGGAGGACAACGACGCTGGCCGTCGTGCCACTAGGTTGCTGTAGGAGGGCAGCGATGTCGGCCGTCGTGTCGCCAGGTTGTTGTCCCGAGTTACCGCCGCGCCAACAACTGTTGACTGTCCCATTGTTGCCGCGCTCGCTGCCCTAGGTTACCCACCAATGACAGCCCCGCCACCAATCGCCTCGGGTTGCCCCACCGCCGCACCTACCATGTCCGCCACCGCCTGCTCCAGCACGAGGAGGGGAGTGAGAGGCCCCATCGACGACCACCCTGCTCTGCCGCTAGTCATCCCTCCTCGCCGCCGCCATCGCCGTTGCTGCTAGCACAACACCGGCCGTCCCTCCTTATGCCGTGCGCCCATACTAGCCACTCCGCCGTCAAATCGTGAGAGGGGGAGGGAATGAGTGAGGGGCTTTTGGGCTTTCTTTTAAGTTTTAAGGTCACATAGGCTTTTATTTTTGCTGGGTTTTAAAGTTTATAATGCCTCCTCTTTTTATTTGTACTCTGCTTTTTAATATGATATTTTTAAAATGTAAAATTCCATTACAACCTAGGAGCAATTTGGTAGTGTTTAATATTTATTTAAAATGTTTTACATTAGACATGCATGAAGGATTGGTTTATTACGGTATCAATTGCGGCACGTTCTCCCCACCCCGAGCTGTCCAAAGGAACATGAACCTGTCTTTTCATACCTCAACTTTTTATTTATATTTTGATACCGATTTTTCCATAAATAAAATTGTTTAAAATAAACTGATAGGGACGACGATGATGTACACTACACAAGTACACATACCGATAATCGATTAAATCCATTTCGCCTTTTGATTTCTTCTTCTTCTTCATCTTTATCTGTCCGTGGCCCCACCCCGCAGCCCCTCCCGACAACGAGCCGCGGCGGCCGCCGCCGGCGATGGATCCGGCCGCCGATCCGATGGCCGCGTCGGCCCCATTCCCCACCATCCCGGCCGTCGCGAGCCCCAGGCACCCCCGCGCCGCCAAGCCGCGACGGCAGGCGGCGCCCTTCCGGTCGTCGGACCACCCCGTTGCCGCGTCCTCCTCCTCCTCGAGCCGCCGCCTCGGCGCCGATCTCCCGTTCGGACACGGACTGCGGCGAGGCGCAGTCTCCGGATACGCGCGGGCTGCGGGATCGCGCGCTCCCTCGGGCCTCGTCGTCATCGGCGGCGGGGACACCGCGTCCAGCACCGTCGACGTGGACGGGTGTTCGCCGCCGGCGAGCTCATGGAGCTCGTCGAGCGAGTCTAGCTTCGTGTTTGGGGCGTCGGATATGAGGAGGAGCTTCTCGTTTGGATCCGGCACGGCCTCGTCGTCGTCTAGCTTCTCAGCAATAGTGGGGGAGCTCACCTTAGATGATCCCGGCAGCAGGCAAGGCGATGCTGATGTTTCTAGGGGAAATGGCTCAGCGCCGGAGATGAACATGCATCCGGTTTTGAGCCCGTGTATTGAGCTTGGGCGGCGTGGTGAAGGGCTTGGAGTCCCTTCTGAAGCAATGGGATGTGAGAGTACAGAGAGTAGCTGCTCATTAGTTGGTCAAGTGGTTCGTCCATCTCTTTGTTCTGGACAAAATTTTACTACCGAATTTGGAAAGGATGGGGATCACTTGTCTGCCGAAGATTGTGCTGGTCAAGTCAGCTTCAGAAAGGATTCAGGCAAAATTTCTGCAGATGGTGATGATAGCAAGGAGAATAAGTTTGCCTTTGTTTTTGGTGAGAATGCTGAGGAAAGGGGGTTCACTACAAAGATATCAGAAACTGAAATTAAGAAGGGGGAAAATAATGTAGCATTTGGTTCTGATCGGCATGATGCCTCAGTTGCCAAAGGTAATGGATGTACTGAGTCCAGTTTGAAGGGTGCAAAGCATGCGTGTGGTTCAAGTATGAGGGATCGTTATGGAGTTTCCCCTACAGAAAAAGCTTCAAGTGTTTCACCTTTTGGCGTTGAAGCTCAAGATGGTAGTGCAAAGGTTTCTTCCACAAAGATGTCTACTGAAAGACAAAGCACTGGAATACAAGTGTCAGAACTTGGAGATTTAGGGTTGTTTGATGAGCAATCCTTTGCTGTACGTGACCACAATGCAGCATCAAGAGAATATGGTGGGGTTAAGGGTGTGAGCATGAATAAAAGAACAGTTAAACAAGAGTTCTCAACTCAGCAAGTACTGCAGCCACTCTTTACAAACGATCAGAAAGCAGCTCCAGGAGTAAAAGTGCATTTGAAGGAAGCCACTAACTTCAGACGAGAGGACTCTGATACCAGTAAAGGAAACTCTGGCACAAAGGAAGAAGATGCTAACTGCTTTAGTCTGCAAGAAAAAGAGAGTAACCATGATAGAACAGTTTTTACTTCCATGACAAACTTGGAAAGTTCTAGTCAATCTGATTTCATATTTGCGGCATCAACTTTTGATCAGAGCATATTGCAGTCACAAAGACGACATAACAAGAAAAAAATGGGAGTAATGAGTAATCATGCTAATTCTATCCAAAGCCACCCAACATCTGCCATTAGTCTAGCTCACTCAGAAATCTTAAGGCAGCAATACACAGAATTACCTGCTCAATGGACCAAATACAACAAAACAGATCCTAAAACAGTTAAAATGAGTACAGGACCAGCATTTAAGGAAAACCTTGAACATCATGAAGACTGTGAAACATGGCGTATAAGGTTCTCAAATAAGCTTTTGTCTTTAGTCAGAGTCTTTTCAATCATACATGTTTGGCCTGTATACATGTTCCTTTATTTTAATAACTTTTCAGCAACAATTTTTTTCTCAAATTCTTTTAACTTATGGTTACTCTTTATATGTGCTGACATGCAGTATCCCTTACAGTGTTTTGCTATTGTAAATTTTGCGAATATATTTTTCTTTGACTGGTGTTATTTAGTTATTTTGGCTTAGATGTAGCACTATGTTCATTAGGAGAAGGACAATCCTTTAAGCAATAATATAGGAGTATTTTCATGCCTTCCATGATTGAACAAATGATATACCTAACATTGTATATCGATCAACCTGATTCAGAAATAGGTATTCTACAATTCCAAATGTGATCCCACTGTGTTTCGATCAAAAAAAATCTAAATGTGATCAAACAACCGTACAATATTTCCTTTTTCAATATTTTGTGATATTTGGCTTTGGTGCTTTTTAAGCTGAATTGTTTGTTGTGCACTAGGGGAAACCAAGCATATGCTGAAGGCCTGTTAGCTAAGGCCGAGGAGTGCTATACCCATGGAATTAATTCTGTTTCCTTGAATGAAGCTTCTTGGAAATCATTGATGCTGTGCTACAGCAATCGTGCAGCTACTCGGATGTCTCTTGGTAGGATGAGAGAGGCCCTTGCTGATTGTCGAAAAGCCACTGATATTGATTCCAGCTTTCTGAAGGCTCAAGTCAGAGCTGCCAAGTAAGATAAAAGGCTAGGGATTTGCTTTCGATGAAGTAGCCCATATACTGACTTTCATACTCTTATTGTCTTTCTAGCAAACTATTGAAATTGCATAATAAATTCGTAAAAAGATTTATTGAGCATCAAAACATAAATATATTTTATCATAGAAAAAAATATCAAGAAAACATGAACTAATTGCTTGTTTTTGAAAGTAAATAAATGCTTCCTTTATTTGTAAAGTTCAAGGTCAAAACTGTGACACGCTGTACTATCGTAGTGATATTGCAACTTGCAGGATGGTACCATGTTGTTAGCCTTACTGATTCAAGCACCACATAACTAAATTTTGTGTTTGTGTCATTTATTCAAAGAGCTGTATACTTTTGTATTAGCTAAGTACCATTATGGAATCATGATCGTTAGCCAAAACACACTACATATATTAGTGTGCCATCTTTTGAGTTTTGGAGACCAATCAATACAGATATGGCCAAAATTTCCTAAGGGTGACAATGGACTGTGTCTAGGCTTGAGTGGGACAACAGATGTTAGCTGCTACAGCTCTTCCTAACAACACTGAGTTGGATGGAATCTGATCTGTAGTATTCACCCCAAACCCGATGCCCTTTACCATTTCTACTGTCAAGGATATTTACTAAAAGAATCCAGTTGTGGTCTGTCCTTTGTGCTTGTATGCATCATTGGCAACACCACAACATTATGAGCAGTTATATCCGCCTCCAGGTTTTGGGCGCTGCCACAAGTTTATGTCTGGGTTTAAATGGTTTATAGTGAATTTATTAGTTAGGTAGGGGCTTACTTTCTGATTTTCTAATTCAAGTCACTTCTTTCTCATCTCAATTGTTGAAAAAACTTTATTGGGTGCGTTTCGGCACATGATCATGGTTTCATAGTGTCAGTTAATTCATGAGGTTTGCTGTAGCCAGTTTTGCATGTTCTAGTCTAGAGAACAATTGCTGGATAAGTCTTGATGAAGGTAAAAATGATTCCTCCATGACAAGTTATATTCTGTGAGTGGAGTGGAACTCAGGGATGATGCTGAAATCAAATTCTGCATCACAGGTTCAACAAGCATAACTAGATGATTAATTTAGTTACTCATATTTCTTGCCCTTAGTATACACGTATTCAACCTTGTGATTATCAGATTATGTGATCTAATTATCGTGCTTGTCTAAATGGGTATAGTTGCCTACTTGCTCTGGGGGATGTTGAAGAAGCACAGAAAGGTTTTGAAATATGTTTGAAGTCCAGTCATGCAGAAAGCCTGGATAGTAAAATCATGGAAGAGGCTTCTGATGGCATAAAAAAAGCTCAGGTAGTCAGGTAGCGCAGAAAGTAATTATGTGGTTTTGTGCTGTCATTTTCTTAATTGTAGCATATCTCAAGGAATCCTGGAATCTATGAAATAAGTTTCCTTTTACTATTTGTAAATTTAGCTTCTACTATTTTTGGTAATCACAAAGTAAACAAGTCTGTTGATTTCTAAAAATATTGATGAAAACATGCCTATGTTACTGTTTTACTTATGGATAAAAAGAGTGAGTAACTGGAAGCAAACTGTTGAGTAACTCTTCGCGCTTATTTTACTTCCTTTTTAAAAAGGTCATGCTTATTTTACATAAAAATATTTTTGTATCTAAATTTGGTAGACTAGAGACCAGGGGAAGTTCTAAACTAGATATTATGTATGAAGGCCTATAAGCTAGTAATAATGGATTGTTCCTTAAGGGCAAGTTGCATCAGTGATTAAACAAGAGTTAGGATTTGTAATCTTTTATGCATGTGGGGAGATGGAGATGTAAAATTTCTTGCTGGTACTGGTGCCTATGAGGAGCTGTTAACTTTGGGAATCCACTGGTGGCGAAAATATATCATATCTTCTTTGTTTATGCTATTTAAATTTCTCTATTTCATCAACCAATCACCAGATCCATTTTCAATCCAAATGCTGTTAATATAATAAATCTCCTAAAGATTCATAATGTTATGTATCTCTTACTCCAACACTACATGCAACTAATAAACTCCCAACTTGTCCCCTCATATGCCGTTGAATATACCAGACAAAGTGAGTATAGCTTAATTTTACATATATGATAAGTATGCATATACCAAGTGGTTTCTGTACCTACCTTCAACCCGTGCTGTGTAGTGATTTTCACTATACCTTTTTAAAAGTACCATCCTTTTATTGTGACTCGCGTTTGTAATTTCTCCGCTGTTTGCTTTCTAAACCAGTCTTTTGGTTACCTTTTTCTGTAATAGACTTATAGCTGACTATTTACTACCTCCATTACAAAATATAAGAATTTCTAGGTTGTTTAGCATATATTAAGGAAATGTCAAAAGGTTCTCTTTTAGTCACTTCAGTAGTTAATTTTTAAATTTTGAATTGATTAGATTCCTTTTCTAAGCATCTAATTGGCTCTGGAATCATTGGAATGATTGAAATCATGGGAATCAGTGCATAAATGCTTATGTTGTGGTACAAAATTTCAATCCTAGAAACGCTTATATTTTGGGACAGAGGAAGTAATTCTTAATTCATTTTGTCCGTTTAATGAGAATTATCTTATTTAATGTAAAGTAAACAACTTATCATATTTGTACACTATTATATAACTTCTTCCTGGAATCGTCTGTCCAAATAAAAATGCTATGTAACTTTTGTTATGTTACAATTGACAATCTAATCAGTTTGTTCTTGTCTTTTTTGTTGACAGAAAGTATCTACTTTTGTACTCCTATCCAAGGAATATCTTGTAAAAAAGGAATTTGACAAGATACCCAGTGCCTTACAAATGATCTCTGATGCTTTGTCCATAAGTACTTGTTCAGATAATTTGATGATGATGAAAGCAGAAGCTTTGTTACTGGTCTGTATGTACGGTAAATTTATTTTACCTTGAACATGCCATACTGCTAAGTTTGCATTTCTATTTATCAGCTATATTTTCATTGGTTAACCCTTGGTTTTTCCATGACTTAACAGTTACAGCGATATGAAGAAGTAATCCGGTTTTGTGAGGAAACTCTACATTTGGCAGCGGAAAATAGTCTTTCTCTGTGTCAGCATTCGAAAATCATCGACTTTGACAATTGCAGTAGCTCTGTGAAATTGTGGCGTTATTATATTATAGCGAAGTCCTATTTTTTCATAGGAAAACTTGAAGAGGCTCATCAGTTTCTAAAGAAGCACAGGCAGGAAGCTCTTGTAGAATGCAGGCAATATTTTTCAACCAGTGCTTTATTAATTTTATTTATTTCTTATATTCCATGCATCGTGGCTTATACAGTTCACTAAGTTTGTGGAAAAAACTTTGAACAGGTATGGGAAGAAATCTCAGCAATCAATTTCATCATTCTTCACCGCAATCTGTGAACTACTCAGCCTAAAAGTATGGCATATGGTTGTCTTGTTGAATTGTTTTAATTTTAAGTTTTAGCTGATGGTATGACAGAGGTAGCACATATGTGTTTTTCTCAAGACCACAGGTTTTAACATAGATTGTTCCCTTGGCATCCAACATTTTTCCATGCCCTATCCTCATATTAATCATGTGCAAATATGATAGTGATGCCCAAAGAACTGGACAAAATTTTCAAGGATTTCACACTAGTGGCTTGAAGCTGTTGTTTGCTTCATTTCAGGCTGCTGGGAACGAAGCATTTCAAGCTGGTAAATATTCAGAGGCTGTGGAGCATTACACCACTGCTTTGTTAAGCAATACAGAGTCACTTCGTTTTTCAGCAATCTGCTTTGCAAATCGCGCAGCTGCGTACCAGGCAATGGGCCAAATTTTAGATGCAATAGCAGATTGCTCGTTAGCTATAGCCGTTGACTCCAATTATGCTAAGGTTTGTTAAAGATTCTTCTCCTGTATTGAAATGGTTACTGTAGCAATGTTCTTTCATTTTCTTTCTTTTGAAGATCCTTTCCAAAACCATCTGTCTAATGTTGTGCCATGGTGTCCTTGTTTCTTTTACAATTTACTTTGACAGCTCATCCATTCCTTGTTAGTTTATCTAAAGAAAATTTCCCTCTACTTTTGTACTGATCTTGTATCTTGGAGTTATTAATTGATTCAATTAACTGGAGCTACAGCATTATAACTTCTACATAGCATGGGCATTATTTTTTATTAACGATATATTACTGCATAAGGCTTAAATAGAGCTATCACTTGTTTCTTTGCTCGATATGTGCAAAGTCTTTTACATGGATAAAATTCTGCCTGAAAAAGCAAAAAAAGACATACCAACATGTTGTTCTTTCTATTTCTGTAGGCTATTTCTAGAAGAGCTGGTCTGTATGAACTTATAAGGGACTATGATCAGGCGAGGAATGATCTTCATAGGTTAATTTCTCTTCTTGAGAGACAACTTGAAGAAAATATGGCCATGCTTTCAGAAAAATCAGATGGTATTCGTAGCAGTCTGAACCGAGCCAATCTTAGGCTTTCTGCTTTGGAGCAGGACGCCAAGAAGGGGATCTCATTAAATATTTATTTAATACTGTAAGTGCCTACCCTTTAGTATTTTAATTTGTGTTGAACATACAAAATCACATTTGTTTTGTCGAATGAGATGTAATTCTATAATACAGACTGATGTTTTACCTGTAACTTGTTCACTGTTGAATCTGTTTTATGTAATTTGAAACTGGTATTTTAGTTTCTTACCTTATCAAGCTACCATTCATGGTGCCATATTGTGCATCGAATGGGGCTTTCTGACTATATGGCAAATCATGTTGTCAAAAGTTCCTTCACACTTCCCAATTCTCACGCAATCATCCCAAACACATGCGTACTCATACAAGTGGGCAGCTACCATACTAAAATTGCATCCTGTTCAAAAAATATATACGAAATTGCGATCGTCACCATCCAAGTAGGACAGTTTTTTTTTTTTTCCATTGTCAACCTTACAATAGGAAGAAGGAGAACATTTTCAGTCATGTTTAGACCAAATTAATTTGTTCTAAAGAAACCTTCTCCTTTACTGAAAGTTTCCCATCCATTCATTATCCTCTACATTTGAAGTACATCTGAATTATACCTTTTTGTATGTAGAGGAATCGAACCATCTTGCACTTATGTGGATATAAAGAAGGCATACCGCAAAGCAGCACTAAGGCATCATCCAGACAAAGTAATACTAAATCCCTTTTTCATCTAGTATGACAGTATAACTTTCTAAACTTCATTTTCTTTAACATTAATATGGTACAGGCTGGTAATTTTCTTGTGAGAAGTGAAAATATTGACGACACAGTATGGAGAAGAATCACTAATGAGATCCGCAAAGATGCTGACTATTTATTCAAACTAATTGGGAAAGCATATGCTATACTTTCGGACACTACAATGGTATGTGTTACTAGCTGCTAGTTCATTTTGATAATTTTGCTATTGGTATCAGCGTTTCTGTTTATTTTCCTTGTAATTAAGTTAGTGTGTAAGAGTTTCCATTGTGTTCTGTAACAGCAAATTATGCTGCACTTTGGATTCACTTGATTGGGAGCAAGAATTTTTCGATTATTATTGTCACTGCAGTACGACTAGCAAATGCACTTCTTGCATAGTTGGATGCATGTTTATGTTCTTTCCCTTTTAATTTACTTTGAAGCATGCTAGGTTATATTACAGAACCAGCTGGAGCTTGCCTGCTGGAGTGCTAGATTAGACAGTAACAAGCATTAACTTTAGTTGTGTTATTTTGATTTTTTACACTTCCTAATGGAATTATTTTTTAATCAATATCCACCTGGTATATCTAGAAAGCAAATTCTGACATAGTATATTTAGTTGTATGCCATGATCGCAAGATATGAAACTATTGTTTTTCTATGCAATGCCATTTAGAATTCTATATTGTTAGTATTAACATGTGAACCATGAGATAGTATGTCCTACTAACCATTAAGACTCGAAAGTGGCCATGTGGGTCCTCTTTTACTTTGCCCGTTTTCCATTGCTTATGCTTCGGTGCTATTTTTATTGATAGATTGCTGATATATTGTCATTTACTGTAGTTACATGGCACACCCCTGTTCACTCACTTATTCCTTTGTATGTTGAACTCCAAATTATTTTGTTAACATTAAATCAGGTTCCATCCCTTCAACGGTTTGAAAACTGAACTTGAGCTTCAAACCCAAGTTTATTGTTCTAAATCCTTGCTATTCTGGTCAAAAGGAGCTTGATATGTTTTGCATGGGTGGAAAGCCAAACCAAAAAAGTTTAATTGTGCCTATAATTCACATGTAGTTTGCCCTGATGTTGCTAGATTAGCTGTTTGTTTTGTTTCCATAGTCATTTACGGATTTTTTTTTTTACGTTTCCTCTTTGAATTCATAAAACACACCTTGTGGATCCTCTGATCTATGGCAGTTCAGTTTGACATGTCTAACTGTTTCACTATTTTTTTGACCGCAATTCATTTGTCAGATATCACCACTTTGTTGATTCTTGTTTAATTTCTCTTGATTTCTAAAGAAAAATATCATCAGCTATTTGCTAATTTTGGCATTTACAATTATATACAGAAGAGCAAATGATAGATGCTGAATCTTTATTTTCTGTGGGGATGTATACAGAAACTTTGATGTAGCACAAACAATGCACAAGTATTACAGCAGTGGTCAGAGCAATCAAAACAATGACAAGACCTTCCAAAGTTTGGAGAAATCATGAGGTGGTACAGTGAAGAAACACAAATGCACAATGGATCAGTCCTACGTTTTTTTACTTTTAAAGGCTAGGTCCGACGTGAAAAGTTGGTTTCTGTTGCGCAAGAATCAGGATGCCCGTGAGTCATGACTAATCAACTGATGTCAGAGTTTTATTGTGCCCCAGGTCCCAGATTTCCTCCCATGCTTGCTGTCTGCATGAATGGACGCCTTTACTCTGAAAAGTTGTCCATCTTGGTGTTCATACCCAATCAATACTGTCTGTTTTCAGGAAAAGAAAGCCTAACCACTGATGTCAGAGTTTGCTGAATGTCAGAAAAGAAGCGCAACTGTTTTCAGGTTTGCGCCTTGGTGTGCAGAGTTTTTGTTGTATGCCAGTATGACCTCTCTCACAGCCAAAAGAAAGATGTGCATAGATCCAATGGTATGTATAGTTCTTCAAGCAGTTGTAAATGGAATCAGGAACACTGTAAATACGGGTATTTCCCGTTTACACGAGCGTGGCAGAGGTGATTTGTTTGATATGTTGATTGTAAGCTGTGGTTTTGTAACACGGAGTGGGCATGATCGTTTTATTTTTTTTTACAAACTTTTAAGCTGCCCTCAATGCGGTTTTGTGTGAAACTGAACCAGTGAATGATTCTTTTGATACCGTGTTATTCTTGTTGCTTACTTTCTGGTTTGTTCCGTGCACTGTATATGAATGCGCGCTTTTATGTACTCTGTCCTAGAAGATTTTTCGTGGTGTTTAGGGCAAGGGACCTGGTCTTATCGAATGTTTAGACGCTCATTTAATGTAGATTATCAATAAAATCTATCTATAATTTTAGACTAATTCGCGACATAAATCTATTGAGTTTAATTAATTCATGATTAGCCTATACGATGCTACAGTAAATATGCTCTAATTATAGATTAATTAGGCTTAAAAAATTCGTCTTGCGGATTACCACTAATTTATGAAATTAGTTTTTTTATTAGTCTATGTTTAATACTTCAAATCAATGTCCAAACATTTGATGTGACATAAGGCTAAAAAGTTTAGTCCCATCTAAACAACTCCTTTATCTTTGAAAACAAAAAATTGCCCACAAAAGCTTTATTTGCGGAGTAATAATTGTATTGGAATTTGAGAAAGTAGAAAACATTTATTGAGAATAGAGTGTGGAGGGTAAAATACATTGAACTTGGAAAAAATAGGGGCAAATGCCTTGAACTTTGAGAAACCAAAGGGTATTTTACTGTTTTGTTTATGTATTGGCACTTGTGTGATAATAGAAAATTAAAGTTTTTTTGAGATGTAGGAAGCATTGTGTGATAATAGAAAATTAAAGTTTTTTTTAAGACGAAGGGAGCATCGTATAAAGTGGTATGGTATGGAATAGGGGTTGGGTTTGTTATGGAATATACTATATACTCTCCCGTCCTAGAGGAACTTTAATCAATAAAAAATAAAACATATCCCACACATATAAATAAAAAAAAGTAAAAGTACTGGAATATCTTTCACCTTATAAAATTTGATGTAATTATGTATTTTCCTTTTTTTATAAACTTTGATGTAATTATTGCTTAAATATGAATTTTCTTTGGGACAAACAATATGAAGAAAAAATAATTTTATTTTGGGATGGACCAGTGAGTAACAAATACATCAAGATCAATGATGATGCTCCTATAATGTACACCGTTCTCTTACATGTATTACTGATATATAAGTCCTATTTGTAGGGTTTATATGTGAGCCCCTTAAAATCAGAAAACAATAACTTGTTTAGAGAATCTATTTTCTGAGATTATTTAGGATGCGGTACGGTGGGCGGTGTTGGCCAAAGAGAACGGGGGATGAATAGTGGCCACTTTTTCAAGAGAAATGATAGCAACTGTTTGTCTGACATTGGGGTGGTGGGGGGGGGGGGGGGGGGGGGTTTGTAAATATGTAATAGCTTATCCGTACTTCCTAAAATAAACCAATGTTTTACTATTATTTTTGACTCAACGTCTTAGTTAAAATTTTTTTGCGAGTAATAATTTAATTTTTATTGGATAATAAATCATGAATAATACTTGTGACTAATTTTTAAATTTTTAAAAAAATTTTCAAATAAGACGGATGGTCAAACACTGGATACGAGAACCAAAAAGTTGCCTTATTATAGGACGGAGGGAATACCTATTAATATACATTAGGCCAATCTCAATGGAGTTCCATGGACAATAAATATGATGTTATGTAGACATTTTTGGTGATGTGACAACATATTAATGAAGAGAGATGAAATGAGTTTCATGGAAATGAAACCTTACATACACAATTACCTAAATAGCTTGTGTCCTGCATGTAACCTAGAAAACAACAATAGATGAAATTATGTATTAAGAGAAGACGTTTTATCCTAGTTTTAAACATTTTTAGATGACATGTCACTCTAGGTAATCGTGCCCATAAAACTTACATTGAAAATGACCTTAGTGATACCTTAATCATCGGTGGTTTCTAATCCTGCCACATACTTTAAGTTGGATCATCATGGTAGTTGATTCATCAAGTGATAATTTTCTTACTCAAATCTAGAATCAATCGTGTAGATCCCAGTTCTTAGGCAGGAAACATTGGGATAAGTTGGCATTGGCCCATTCTACTCTTCTTTACCATTCCAATCAATCCAAGATTCCAAGTCCCCATGTGATTATTATCATCTTTGCAAGACTTGCACCAAGGAAACGTAACATGCTCGCCTTGCCAGTTCAGTTCTGCACAATATTCAGCATCATTTTTATCTGTCAACTGGAGGGTCCATCACTGACCAGCATTGTCATCGATAGCAGCTGTCCGTCCCAAAAAAAAAAAATTACAAACATATCATTATAATTTTATAAAGTTAAAGATATGTCATTGATATCTCACTAACATGTGAGGTCCGTATGAGTCAATGACACGTTAGTCATATGACATATCTTTAATTTGGCAAAAATTATAATGACAACCTTACAATTTTCCTTAAAAATGTTTATATATGAATGATCTTCAGCTGTCGATAATTATCTCCTAATGATCTTCCTTCGATTTGGGAGCTTGAGCTTGACCCAAAAAGAGAGATGCATCAGGATCAGGTCAAGAAATGTCACTACAAATGAGATCTACTGATGCGTCAGATTCCCAACCTTTCATTAATACATATTAGTAACTATCGTGATCCCTATTTGCTGACTCCATGGCCACTAAACTACATTATCCCCAAAAAAGTGAGACACAGGCACATATATAATTAAATTAAAGAGGATCTTAGTCTATGCTCCCTCCAGCATCATAATTAATTACTGTTGTTTTGAACGATATGGTCTTCAAAATTTATCTTTAGCTATATTTGTCGATTATATATATAATAAACAAACGCTTACTTTCATTAGAAACACTTTTAAAACTCATCATGTTTTAATAGTGTTTTTAAACCAAATATTTTAAAAATTATTAATATTTAAAGTTTTAAAGTTTAATAACACTATAGTCCAAATCGATTAAGCAGCCAAAGGGAGTGCGCAACTAAGCATAAATGTCACTCTCATACTTTAAATGAAATGTTGATCTCCAAATGGACTTACTCGAAATAATTAATTAAGCTTGCATGTCACGCAAAGAAATTTTCTTAACATATTACGATTGCAAATAACTCAATTTTGTGATACAAGGAGCGGAGGAGATGAGCTAACATGCATGATCTCTTTTGTTATTATAGTTTGTCTTTGATAACTTCGTAAATCTTTATACTTAGAGCAAGTTCAACAGTATAGCCAACTACTAGCTCCAATTCCACTATAGCTAATCTAATAGCCAACTCATACAATAGTTACCTACAAAATATCAATACATGGTCTCATATATCATACACACATTTTGTCTTGGAGCCCATTTGCAGCTGACTACAAATTAGTACCCCACCTCTCTTCTCTCTCCTCTCTTATCTCTTTAAAATATACTTATAACTGGCTTATAGCCTGCTATTGTACCTGCTCTGTAGTGGAGTTGTTTGTCTACACTCCTGCTTCCACTGTACATAGCGCGAAAGGGGAAAAGAATTTTCGTGTACGCGTTCCTTCGTTACATTGAACCAAAGTTAGAAATATCCTTGATTGGTGGTCGAGGATGATTCCCTAGGCTCGCTCTTTAACCATACATAAAAAAATCGGCGACCATCTTGTATCTAGTCATATCTCATCAATCAAATACATCTAACCCATTACTATTTGTATGGATCGAGTAACACGATTTATTTGCCGTCACATGAGATATGGGAAAAACTTAATCTTCGTAATAAGTCGCGATCTCCATTGCAATACACGGCAGCACGTGCACGTAGGGTAGTAGTAATTGAATAATGAATGGATCACTCCAAGAGAAAAAAAAGAGCAGGTTGCAGTTGGGTTTCTTGTCATGTTGGTCATCCTGCCCATTATTTTCTTCAGGTAAATATACTTTTGCGTGAAGGTTAATTCACTTTTCGACATAGAAGTATCTGCTTTAAGGGATGGGCGACAATTAGCGTACTGTAGAATTCATGTACGGGGTAAGCATATATTTGACGATGCTTGGTTGAACTTGGACTGATATGATATACTTCCTCCATTCTGAATAATTTCATACTTCTAGTTCATGTATAAACTAAAAAGATGAAACTATTTGAAACTGAGGGAGCTAGAATTCTCATATTTGGAACTTGGAATCAAACTGAAGATAATATTAAGGCTTGGTCATGCTTTCATGGGTCCACTCAGCTGAGATTATTTTTGTTGCCATCTGTGGAAAATGCATGGAATTAACATGGAAAAAGTGAAGAGAGCCATCCATCTTACTGCGAAGCATGTAGTATTGCTTGTTTATAAGCCAAAATTTAAATTTTAAAACTTAAATTTAGTCTTCTTCGTCGTAATTTATTTTATAGTGTTTGTTTTTAGATAGCTAAGAATACATATATAATTTTTTTTTCTTATATCTAATTTCCGCAAAACAATAAGCTAGGCTGATTTGAAGATAGGGTAACAATGAAAGGAAATTAATCTTTTTTTGTATTGATAAGCCACCCACTAATTTATTATTATAAAGGAGCCACTATAAAAAACAATATTGGTACATCTTTGACATCATTAGATAATAGTAAAATCTAACCAATACGACTATGTTCCTATTTTATGGTAGAAATGATAAAATTAACTACAACAAAGTTAAAAATATCCTATAGAAATACAAGATAATAAAATTTTTATATAAAAATTTTCATAAAAAATACCATTTAACAGTTTAGAAAAAATACGAAAAAACCAAAAAGAAATATCTAGAAATAATCCATGTAAACAAACACAACCATACTCACTCGTTAGTCTTATCGGGTGACGCAGATGTAGACTCGTTAGTCTTTGGATGAGATTTTACTAGTCCGAACCAACTTTGTTAAATAATCGTGAAAACGATCATATATATATACCTGTTGACGAGGCAATAGAGGCGACAGACAGTAACGATCAAAGTGTCAAAACGAGCATACATGTTCACGAGGCAACACTAACAGTCAAAATAAGTAGCTTGGCGCTAGTATACTTTTAATTTCATTTTTTTTCTTTCTCTAGCAAACGCCTATGGTATAAGTTGAGTGCTTACTATTTCCATTTTATAAGACTTTTTATCGATATATGTCTCTCAATCTTAACTCGCAAACTGCTACTTATCTAAAATTGACACATAAAACTAAAATTTAGAAATTAGAAAAAAGACATACGTTTGATAGGTTCTTAAATCTATTTCCAAAATATTTTAAGCTTTTCCAATCTCCTCTACCGTGCGATATTTTGATGACGCGTCGCGTGGGGTTGCCGTGGTGGAGGTTGGTGATTGGCTGGTCCCCTTACGCGTGCTGCTGGCCTTCAGGACTTGTCATGGATGAGAAGACAGCGTCTTTGAGTTTTTTTAGACATGTAGTATTAATCCGTTTCATAACGTAAGATGTTTGACTTTAAAAAATTAAGACAACCAAAGCACCCAAAAAGAGGCTAAATTCCTAACTATCCTACTCAGCTAGAGATCCAAATGGCCAGTGAGATTGGTGCTATCGTAGGAAACTAGAGAGTAAAGCAATGATTTTTTAAATTAATAGTATCTAACCACAAAATTGCAAAAATATATGTTGGGGGTAAGAATTGTGAAAGTAGGGCTTCGTCGAACTTTGTGTGGTCAACGGTGCTCCTATTGATCAGAGGACGAACGGCATGACCCTATCAAACTGAGTTACATTAATGTGGGCCCCGTTGAACTCCCCAAATTCGATAGGCTCCCTCTTCGTCAGACCCGTGGGTCTTATCGAATTCTCCCAATTTGGTAGGCTCCCTCCCTGCCAGACTTGTGGGCCCTATTGAGCTCCCCAGTTCGACATGCCCCCTCTCGAAAGCGCAGGTCCATGTCGACAATCCATATGTTGTACATGTCCCCTATCGATTTGATCCAGTTCGATAGAGTCTTATTTGTAATTTTTGATATCCAACTATTGTTTTTTATATTTTCCATAATATTATTAAAAAAATCAATACCTTTGCCTCAAATTATCGATGTATATTACATAAGGCATAAAACACCTTTGTTATGACTTATGTAGTCGATCATGCCAACCGAGAGCAAACATAATTTTAGATGTTTCTAAACTATACTTCTATGGATTTTTATTTTATTCTTCTTTAATTTTTAATACCAAACTTTAGATATTTTACATAGTATTTCTATTTTTAAATTTTCTCTCTCTTGTTTTTGGGTTAATATTGGAATTTCTAGACCATGAGAGGAACATGACTTCCATTTCTATTAGTTTATCAAGAGAACACACTTTTTTGGTACTATGATTTTTGTAATATAGAGTATTTTGTTTATTTTCAGTAAGATTTTTTTTAAAAAAATGCTCGTTAGAGGTTGTGGGATAATTTATTGGCCAGATGTGCGATTCCTTGTAGAAATAAAGGCAAGGAACTAAGGAAGCATGGCCGTTGGATCAGGTGGATGGTGAAGATTGAATGAAGTCACACCGTGACTTTAGGGCCTAATCAAAGTCAGATGATCCTGATCACATACAGTAACCCATCTACATCGTATTCTTTCCCTATACAATACCCCTCCATCCCTAAATATTTGATGCCGTTAACTTTTTTATATACGTTTGACCGTTCATCTTATTTAAAAAATTTACATAATTATTAATTATTTTTATATTATTTCATGTATTGTTAAATATATTTTTATGTATATATATAGCTTTACATATTTGACAATTTTTTTGAATAAAAAAATCAACGGCGTCAAACATTTAGGGACAGAGCTAGTATCATTTTTCCACACCATTTGATAATATCACCATCTTATGTAACATGTGTTGAATAAACAAAATTGCAACAATATATTTTCAAAAATTAAAAGTTACAGGGAAAACATTTTTTACAACTAGACCGGAAGTAGTAGTAATACCAAGAAAAAAAAAATCCACAACCATAAAACGTAGTAACTCCCTTATTAAAGATACTAGTATTTGGCATCATGCACTTTACACACTAACCCACATGCAGTGAAAGGCTAATTGCTATGACAAGTGTAGTAGCAGCAAACACCACACCATGGCCGACGAAAAAAATCGAAAAAACGAAAAGAAATAAAGAGAGAAATAAGATGGATAGATTTCCTTGACTATTCACTCCAAAAAGTCATACAGAGCAGGTGGTGACTTTGGTGCCTACAGATTAGAAATCTTATTTAGAGACTATTAAAAAATTACAATTATTCAACATCACAACATGGAAACAAAAAATTTTATTACATACATCCAAACTTGGTTTTCACTACGGACGTTGATTGCAACAAATGCATAGCATCATCGTGTACTCAAATAAATATTTACTACACTACCATCCCCTCGCTACACATAAATAACTTTATGTATATTTTTTCTAGGGTTTGTAAAATTACCAAAGTTTGTTTTTTCCCACAATTACTAACGAAGCTACACATGAATATTTCTATGGCTCACCTAAACCATCATTCTTGTAAGACTACAAATAAAAAACACAGGCAATATCTATTTCTAGTTCTAGGGTTTTATCCCGATCTCCAAAAATACCCAACAAATTCAATAAAAACAAGAAATGAGGATGGCTCGGGCTCGGTTTGGGGATGTGTAGAGTGGGGAGAAGAAAAAAAATGAGAAATGGAATGGGAAAAAAGTGGTGAGCCAGGGTTGGCTAGCTAGCTCAGTGCAGCAAGCTGGCACCGAACCTTGGCACCATATATGCTAGTGCCGACCCCCTTGCCACGTTGGCATCCACCTCCTCGGTGGTGGACCAGGTCAACCTAGGTCGGCACCACACTTCTTTCCACCATCCACATTGGTTCGATGCTAAAGACCTATTTTCTCTTAATGTCTCTTCAGAAACTTTATTTGTAAAAATGTTATTGAAAAAGACTCGTAAAAAATCGGTAGAATTGAAGTAATAGTAATATCGAAAAAAATATCCACAGCCATAAAATGTAGTAACTCCCTTATTAAAGTACAGCAAATTAAATTAAAAATAGTGCTAGTATATCTTGGCATCATGCACCCCACCCACTGACCCACATGCAGTGAAAGGCTAGCTGCTATGACAAGTGTAGTAGCAGCAAACACCACCACACCATAGCCGCCGAAAAATCCAAAAAAAAAAGAAAAAAAAGAAAGAAAAAACATCCCAGAGACTGACGGGTGGGCCCCACAGCCGACCGCCCTTCCATTGCACGCTACTCCAGCTCTCTGTCCTATATAAGCCGGCCTCCCTCCACCGGATCCGTCCATCCGTCGCGCCGCGCCTCGCTTCGCTTCTACTCCACCACCCCACCTCTCTCGCTCGATTTCACGAGATGCGCGCGCCGGCGGCGGGGGAGATGGCGATGGCGATGGCGGCGGCGGAGGTGGAGCAGGAGGAGGAGGTGATCATCGTGGGGGCGGGGCCGTCGGGGCTGGCGGCGGCGGCGTGCCTGTCGCAGCGCGGGGTCGGGAGCCTCGTCCTGGAGCGGGACGACTGCGTGGCGTCGCTGTGGCGGCACCGCACCTACGACCGCCTCCGCCTCCACCTCACCAAGCGCTACTGCGCGCTGCCGCACGCGCCGCACGCCGACGGCGCGCCGGCATACCTCCCGCGCGCCGACTTCCTCCGCTACCTCGACGCCTACGCCGCGCGCTTCGCCGTCCGGACGCGCCTCCGCCGCGAGGTCCGCTCCGCGCGCTACGACGCCGCGCGCGGGAGGTGGGCCGTCGACGCCGTCGACCTCGCCACGGGGGCGGCCGAGCGCTACTCCGCGAGGCACCTGGTCGCCGCCGCGGGGGAGAACGACGAGAAGGTGGTGCCCGAGGTGCCCGGGATGGACACCTTCCCCGGGAAGGTGCTGCACGCCGTCGACTACCGGTCGGCGGAGGGGTTCAAGGGCAAGTCCGTGCTCGTCGTCGGCTCCGGCAACTCCGGCATGGAGATCGCCTACGACCTCGCCGTCGCCGGCGCCACCACCTCCATCGTCATCCGCAGCGAGGTCAGCTCACCCCTCATATCTCCTGCCTTTATTTCTTATTTATTTTAGTCATTACCAAAATTCTATTTTGCCGAATAATTTTCACCAAAATTCGATTTGCCAGATAATTTGTACCTTTAAATGATACCTAAACAGTTGAGTTAAGTATCACAAATATTAAATATGCCGAATCGAAAATATTTGCTACAGTATAATCAGTGACGAACTCAGAACCAAAATTACCAGGGGTCCAATACGTACTAATTATCTAATTTTTTACTCATACACTAATTAATATAATATAATTTATTAAGAATTAAATAATTTACCCGAGTCCCCGAGAAGTCGACTGTAGGTTCGCCACTGAGGATAACTATTATTTGACCGAAATTGATGGAGTCAAGTTAATACGCAGAGGCATAATAAGTGAGCTAGATTTTATATTTTTGGTGTTCTCTGGCCCCACACGCCAGTGGCAGGGAGAGAAGATAGATGCGCCAACATTTTGTAATTTTCCCTTGGGTACCATCCCTGGCCCCACATGGCAGAGAGTTACGGTACCTGTCGTGGTCGATGAGTAGCTTCGCGACCGTCGGATCGCTGACGTTCGGTCGGCCACGATGGAGCCATGTATATGGATGAAAAAAAACACTTACTACCACATCACAAAATATAAATAAATTAAGGTTATTTACAAGGGACTAAGATCGAGAAAAAAATACTACAATACTCTTTAATAATTAGGAATTAATAAGAGCAGGAGGGTAAGTAATGAGGAATGAATAAGAGTAAGAGGGTAGGGGAGGATAAAATGAGAAAAATCTTAAATATGAAACGATTGATATAATAAATATTATTCCATCTATTGTATATTATAAGACTTTTTATCATTGGCATTGATATGTGTGCTAATAAATCTAGACACATATACATAGCATATACTTTTATAAATGAATGAATTTAAATAAACTTAAAAAGTATTATAATATAGAAATGGAGAGTACTATGTAGTGTTAGAAACACTTATTTTAAGACAAAATTCAAATGTTAGAATATATTCTAGTATGGAGGGAGTGTGGATTGGCATGTATTTATAATCTAATGAGTTGGGCCGAGTTCTTGTCAACAAGCCAAGGAGCGAATTTCTTTTTATTTTTTAATAAACAATTTTATCATCAATCTTCATTGGTAAATATTTTTTTTACTGTATGAACCTTTTAGCAACACCACCCCGCCTGGTGTTAATCACCCTAACGAGGGTGAGCCCAAGTTAAGTTTTTACAAGTTAAAACCAAGCTGCCTAGCTAGTTAAATACATACCAGCGAGAGGGATTAGCGGTGGACGACGCGGCGAGATGCTGGCCGTGATTAGGGCGCGATTATTGTGGTAATTTAAACACCCACGCACGTGTTCCTCCAAATTGAACGGCACTGGTAATAATTAAGTTATCACGTGGTTGATCCCGCTGTGGTACACACACTAGTGGTGCTGACACTAGTCATTAACTACGATATATATATATATATATATATATATATATATATATATATATGACGACGCATCGGCCCAAAATTCTATGGTACTTGTACACCGTACCCGACTACCAGTTGAAATATAAGACCTATAAAGAAACAAACGAATTCAATGACGACATTTTTTCCAAATGATCGAGTACGGATTAATTACTTTGAATATATATATATATATATATATATATATATAGAATAACAGCAGCTTACACCAACTTCCTTGACTAGTGACGAGTTAAGGCACGTAGTGACTCTTACTGTTACTGTCATGTGAGTAAATATGATGATATAGAGAAAAAATGGTTACTTATGCATGACAAACTTTTAGTATTTATTTAAGAAAATCTTGTTGTACAAGATAGATAAAAAAGAAAGAAAAATAATAAAAAAATATTTTACTATATTAATGAAGAAATCATACCTCAATAGACTCTAACTTTAAATATGTTCTTATGTCCTTAATACAATAGCAGATTAAAATACTTATGTTTAGAACATGAATAATATACCCCACACGTCTCAAAATATTCGACATGTTTAGCTTTCGTTAAAAAAGCTTGATCATAATTAGTTTATTAGGATATTATTTTTTTGACACAAAATTGATTTTATCAGATTAATATTCAAAAGTACATTTGTATCACACAAATAACACCCTCATGTAGTAAATATTTTTAGGGGGCCATTTCTAGCTAACACACACATAACAGTTCCGGATGACTAGGAAGTGGAAATAAATAAACCAAAGTATTATAAACCAACAACCAACCTGGCAATAGTTTTTTCGTCTCTCTGTGATTACAAGGTAGATTAATTAATTTGCAACTGCTGTTTGTCCGTAGTAACAGCAATTTAAAACGGTATCCGATACCAATATCGTGGGCGTCGTCATGTTCGTAGCCGCCGGCCGGGCACATGGTCTTGGCCATTTTCTCTCAAACTTAAGAAATATCATCAGTACTACTAGGCTGCAACGATCAATTAATTTGCTCCTGATCACCCGGTAATCGCAGCCAATTGAAGCCCCGATTACTTCAAAAACTATTTTTCAAAAACATCACATCGAATCTTTGGACATCTAAATGAAGCATTATATATACATTAACATTAAAACTAATTACACAATTATAGGGAAAATCGTGAGACGAATCTTTAAGCCTAATTAGAACCTAATTAGCCTAAGTACTATAGTAACCAATATGTGCTAATGATAGATTAATTAGACTCAAAAGATTCGTCTCGTGGTTTTCAAGCGAAATCTAAAATTTATTTTATAATTAGACTACGGTTAATATTTTAAATATGTATCCAAAAGTTTGATGTGTTTTTTTAAACTAAACTAGGCCTGATACGGGATTCGATCAAGTCCAGTTGCTGCATAGGATCCGATTATTATTAATTTTTTTTGTTCCCAGCACTGTCACATGCTTCGCGATCTTCTTGGGGAGCAGCTAGCCACTTTTTGGACAGATCGAGCGGCATATTTTACTGCAGTTAATAGCGGAGTTAGCACTACAAATATAATCTGTGGGCTAAACAACTCAGATGGATGTTTTTTTTTAAAGATTGTAAATTTTCAAACGTATGAACAGTAGTTGTCATCGTAAATTTTGAGATAGTGTTTAATTTGCTGATTCCCATCACATGCGTCGTCATCATCAAGAGAAAACATATAACACATGGACATATATGGCTTATTGATTTGTCTGGTTCGCAAGGCGACGCCAGATCCAGGAGACCAGGACAGCGCTCCTGTGGACTGCCGGCCATGATGCTGTCCTCTAGACCCCGTCTTTTCATTTTTATTTTTTATAAATTAAATTTTAAAATTTAACTTTAAATTTAGAGCTGATTTTGATGTTTTCTTATCATGATTTAATTTTTAACCAAAGATTTTAGATCGCTAAGAATATATATATATATATATATAATTTCATTCATATTTTTTCTATTATTGAAAAAGTATCTTGATATACCAAAAATTTTAGTGCAAAGTTCGGTTACCTTAACGTATATTGTACACCAAGGTACTAAACTTTTACAATAAAAAATAGGTTACATCAAGATACTTTTTCTATGATAGTAAAAATACTCTTTATTTACATTATTTTTCATTGCAAATATGCGGCTTGGTTTTCTTTCGATAAGAAAAAAAAGACCCCGTCAATTGAGTGTAAAATTTATTTATATCAGGTTAATTTCCTTCTTGTTTAACGAATTTCCAGTGATCAATATATTTGGCTGGCAATAATAATAATAATAATAATAATAATAATAATAAGTATATTTAATTTGCAGCTGCACCTGGTGAGCAAGGAGGTATGGAACGTGGCGATGACGCTGTACAGGTACCTGCCGGCGTGGGCGATCGACAAGGTGGTGCTGCTCATGTGCGCAGTCGTGTTCGGCGACACCGCCCGCTACGGCCTCCGGCGGCCGGCGATCGGGCCCTTCACGGCGAAGCTCACCACGCCGGCGTACCCCGTCGTCGACGTCGGCACCTACGCCAAGATCAGGTCAGGCGAGATCCGCGTCCTGCAGGCCGGCCTCAAGAGCGTCCGCGGCAGCGACGTCGAGTTCGCCGACGGCCAGCGCCACGCCTTCGACGCCGTCATCTTCGCCACCGGCTACCGGAGCACCACCAACCAGTGGCTCAAGGTACGCACGCGCTATCACCTTCGTCTTTTACCCTCTACTTATATTTATATTTATAAGTTAAAATTTCAAATCTTAAATTTAGAGTTGATTCTAAAATATTTTTTTATCATAGTTTATTTTTCAGATTTAATTTTAGATCGCTATAAATACATATATAAGAGATTTACTCACAAATATGCCACTCAGTGTTTTTCTTTAAAATGTCAAAAAGATGGCCCCTCATGTATTTCATAAATAGTAGAGCAACCTGGCATAAATGTAGCTACAGTGCGTGCATCATGATACGAGGCTTTGCCAAGAAGCAAAACTCAACTGGTCTCAAAAACTTTTTATGAGCACACCCACCCCAGTACTCCCGTAGCCACTACACACCTCTTATGTTTAGTTGGGTTTACAAAAGCGGACGAAAACCGATCAGTTATGGTAAAAGAAACGAGGTTTCAACGCTGCCAGCTAGGTAGCGCTTTTATGCATTGAGCTTTGAATTTTTTTTAAAAAATAATACCATTTAAATAAAAAATTGTAAAAATAAGTGTTGAATATCGAAAACTGTAAAAAGATGACCCCATCAAAGGTTGACATAGAAATATTTTAAATGCACTTGTTAAACTACCAACGTTCAATGGGATAAAAGAAGGTTATCAAATTGGGGATGTTAGACCGGGCTCACACCTAGCGTAGCCTATCCGGTCCAGTTGAACTCCCCCAGTTTAATAGGGCCCTATAGTTAGTCTCTCCCCCAGTTTAATAGGGCCCTATAGTTAGTCTCTGTGTTCAATAGGGGCATGCATGTCAGCTATGCTAAGTTCGTGAGGATCCTATTTTCATAATTATTCTCACCGACATATATCTTTGCAATTCTTTATTAAATGGTAATTTTTTTAAAATTTCCAAACTTCGATGTGTTTCATCCAACTTCAAATTTGAATGAGTAAATTATTAAAATTCAAGAAAAATATCATGAACACTATGATATTCCTAGAACAAATTAGTTTCTGAACTTCCCACTTTGAAAGAGAGGAGAAATGCGTTTGTTAAGGAATAAGGCTTTCCTGGGCCAAAATTCCATCTTCCCATTTGATCATGAAACAGGCCTACTTAGCCCATCTAATGTCAACACTCAACAGATCTAGAGGAGAGATCACCTTTCGGAATGTCCAACCTTTGTTTAGCTGTTCAGTTGCCATTTGAAATTTTAAAAGCGATTGGTTTTTGATACCAAATCAACCAATCCCGGGAGTTTGAATTCAATATTTGGTTTTGAAAAATTTGTACAAAACATATCGGTTTTCGATTAGTTTTCACGAACAACAACAAACCACCAGCGTCCGAGATCAGAGGTTCCAATGAAATTGTAAACACTGGTCTAGGGTACCATTATGGTCCTATTTGATAATTCAAGATCCTGACAAACAGACCGTGACAAAGTGAAAAAAAGCTAGGTTTCATACTTTATAATTTTAGTTTAATTTTCTACGTACTATAGCTAAAGATTCTCAGAATTTAGATAAGAGTTTAGACTATTTGAGAGACCTATAGATTCTAAAATAAACCGAAGCTGTCAAAAGCTCATCCAAATAGCTAGGGTATACACATTCTTCTAAGAGCATCTCCAAGAGAGAGTCCATCCCACTCTCCAAACCAAAATTTGGCCATTTTGTTGAAAATGAGCCCTCCAACAGACTAGCCAACTGGTCATCCAGTTGGCCAAACCAGCTCCCAAACTAGCCAAATTTGGCCAGCTAAATTGACTTACCATTTGTGAGCCCCATGCATGGGCCCACAAACACAGTACTACTACTATACTACTAAGCAGCACTGCTGCACTACTACAAGCCACCGCCAGCGGTCGGAGAGTCACCGCCGCCGACCGCCGAGGGGTCACCGTCGTCGGGGAGTTGCCGCCGACACGCCGCCGCCGCCGCGTCCACTCGAGGCCAGATCTAGACGCTGCCGGCTCGTCGTCGCGCCATGCCGCCTGTCGTCGAGGTTGTCGCCTCGCCACCAGGCCTCCCCGCGCCGCGCCGGCCTCCCGCGCCCTCGGGTCGTCGTCACGCCACGCCGCCTCTTCATCAAGGTCGTCGCCCCGCACCACCGCCGGGCCTCCCCGCGCCGCGCTGGCCTCCCGTGCCCTCGGCTCGTCGTCGCGTCGTGCCGCCTCGTTGTCGAGGTCGTCACCCCGCGACGCCGTCGGGCCTCCCCGCGCCGCGCCGGCCTCCCGCGTCCTCGGCTCGTCGTCGCGCCGCGCCACCTCATCGTCGAGGTCGTCGCCCCTCGCCGCCGCCGGGCCTCCAGAGCCTCCCTGCGCCGCGCCGGCCTCCCGCGTCATTCCGCTGGCTGCCTCTGCTGAGGAAGAAAAGGGGGGATTGAGAGAAAGAAAGAGAGAGGAGGAGATTGAGGGAGAGAAAAGAAAGGGTAGAGGATGACGCGTGGGACCCAACTGTCATAGACTCAGAATGGAGAGGGTGGATGGAGAGACTGTTGGAGTAAAAAACAAATTTGAGTGGCCAAATCGGTATTTGGAGAGTCTAATTTAGATAGTCTGTTGGAGATGTTTTAATGTTGTATTAGTAGTAGCCAACCAGCACAACTGCCGGTTTTTAATCGTCAATATAATCGACAACGGCACTACCAAATATCGTCTATAAAATTCTTCCTCCGCAAAAATATAGTTTCATGTTAAGAGCTTGGTTTAATTAAACCTAGCTGGAGAACTAACCTTGGTGACACCGGAAATATCTATCTCTTTTTCTTAATATATTTTATATATGAATTGTAGAGTGACGACGGGTTGATCGGCGATGACGGGATGGCGGCGCGGAGCTACCCGAAGCACTGGAAGGGGGAGAATGGGCTCTACTGCGCAGGCATGGTGAGGAGGGGTATCTATGGCAGCTACGAGGACGCAGAGCTCATCGCTCAAGACATCAGCAAGCAGCGCCGGAGCAGCGACAGCTCGGTATAAGATTTTTGAGCTCTTTCTAGATTCATATAAATATTATATTCTGAATATAGTCATATATATATATATATATATATATATATATATATAGAATATATTTATGGTATGAATCTGAATAGAACTATAATATTGAATGGAATGGATAATGGGACGTGCGCACTCTACCTCCTGAACCGGGCTCTGGCTGAAAAATCTAGGCGCAGAGCTGTCGTTCTATTTTTCTGAGTTTATGGAATATAATTAATCAGTCTTAATTGGTGGGCTTTGATTAATAATAGCTATGTAATAGATATTAGGACCGTTTATATTTTAGTTGCCTGAAATCTTATATCACAATTTTTTTTCCTCCACCGTTGGATGGGTTATCAACATTCAATGTTTGCCAAAGCAAAAAGATGACCCTGGCATACGTCAAGCACATAATGTCTGGTACTTAATTCCCGCTTTACATTATAAAATATTTTGACTATGCGCAGATCCGTGGACTAGGAACGTTTCCTACCTCCGGTTATTGCGAAGCAGCAACAGACAACACCAGCAGAAGCTCGGTGGAGAATTAATTAAAGAAAAAGTTTCATTCATCTAATAGAAATACAAGACAGAGAGGAGTATCATGCATTCATGTGTGAATTCAACTCATCTATTTTTATTTGAGCCAAATTAAATAGAATCCTTTTTATCAAGAGCAATCAAAAGCGAGGGCGCTCTCACCCATACTCCTTGGAACGAGAAAGCACATAACCCGTTGGCCCGAGACGAGCACAGCTGATTCACGACAACAAACCGAATAATCTGTCGAACAAAAACGATGAGGAATTAATAGAGAGAAGATAATATGAGGGAGATGCATGGTACGGTGCGATAGAAGGGAGTAACTGTGTCTCTGCTGGCGCCGAACATTAATTTGTTCGCGTATATTTTTTTTTTAAGATAATGGATAATCCGGCCTTAACTTTAAAAGAAGTTACAGCAAAATATTACACAGTAACATATAGTTTGCTATTCCCAACTTGTCTCTAAGCGAGGGAAAGCAGGCAAAGCGGTAGTGCTCCTAGGCGAGATGAGACACAGGGGAGTTACTTATATATAGCACGCTGCTGAATGGATTGTGCAAATAAGTGAGGCTAGCTTGCAGAAGCATGCAGTTGATCTGCGTTTGGCCAAATGGAGACGAAAGATTGCAATAACTGACTGTTTGCATATAATATTCTCATAAGTGGGTTCTGCAACGTGGGTGGGCCTACGTTAACAATACAACTTTCTAAACTAGCATGGGTACATACAAAGTTGTTTCTTATTTGGGCAAATAAAGAAGTAGAGTAATTTTATGTTAGTTGAGAATATTTACGGTAGTTCAATAGTATAGCTAACTACTAGCTCTAATTCATCTATAGTCAATCTAATAGCCAACTCATACAATAGTTGCCTATAAAACATCGATATATGATCCCACATGTCATATACATATTTTATCTTGAAACCCATGTACAGCTGGCTACAAATTAGTAGCCCATCTCTCTTCTTTCTCTTTTTTATCTCTTTAAAATATGCTTATAGCTGATTTAACTTATAGCATGCTATTATACCTCCTCTAACCACCGAACCCTCGACTGGATGGCCACAGAAAAAAGCTGCAGATCCAACACTTCCATGCATCGTGATGCACCAAGCTTGACGAGAACCCAACTGCCCAGGACATTGTCTTCTCTAGCCTGGGGCTATAGGCCGGCAGAAACAAAAGGAAGGATGCCCAGAGGCCTCCTTGGTCACCTAGGGATCTCTACTCCAATCAAACTGCCTCTCTGCATCATATTCACTTGTAATCATTTTTCCACACTATTTGTGGAGTACCAGATCGGTTTTGTTACAATTTTTTGAATAGGAAAACTCCGTCAGGAAAAAAAACGTATGAATAACTAGACTTGGGGCCTAAAGCCCCAAATATCTACATAAATAAAAGGGGACCAGGTAATTCCCTTATTATCCACTCAAAAATACTAATTCCCTTATTAAATAGTACTATCCTTATTGTTTAATATATGAACTTGTTGACTTTAAAAATACAACATTTGACCATTTGTATATAAGTATTTATTTCTTTATTACTGCTTATGTATCAATCGACAGAAAACCCACTCCAAAATCATGTGTATCCAGACCATTAGATTGTTCTGAGATTTTTGTGTAAACGCCGTAACACTTCCTGCCTCTCTCTCCTCACTCCCTCGGTACACGCTGCCACTATTTCCGACCTTCACCCATCCTCATCTCCTCTGCCACCACTGCCCCATGAGCCGTACGTGTTAGGAGACACCAACGGTGCTAGTGAGCTCCCTCCCTCCCCTCTGTTCCTCTTTTTATCAAGGCAGCGAGGCTAGTGCATTCGCCTGATGTCTTTCCTGTCCGTAAGAGCAAGTTCAATAGTATAGCTAACTAATAGCTCTAATTTATCTATAGTCAATATAATAGCCAATTCATAGAATAGTAACCTATAAAATATATATTACCATGTCCCACATGTCATACACACATTATCTCTTAGAGTACATGGCTAAAAATCTGTAGCCCACTCCCCTTCTCTCTCATCTCTTATCTACTTAAAATATGTTTATAGCTGACCTTATAGTCTACTATTGTACCTGCTCTAATTGTTCTATTATGGTAAGAGAGGCCTCGCCACTAATAATCACCTATCACTGGCTCTCGATCCTATGGTTTCAGTGAAAGAACCATCACCTCGCGGCTCACTATTGTGTTGCTACCTTCCATGACCATTTCCTCCAAGCTCAAGGAACTTCTCCCCTCTACCTCCTCTTCCAACCTCCCTTCCACCATGACCCTATCCTAGAATCTAGCTCCACTTTCACCATCTTTCGTTGGAGGTCAACCGGAGCTGGAGAGGAAGAGGTCACTGGAGCTCGATTATCAAAGCAGAAATCACGAAGTAGATCCTAAGGTTAGAAATTAGAAATATTCTGGTCCCAATTTTCTTTCAAATGTGATTTAGCAATGTTCTATTTATTTTGTTGAAGTTGTTTTACTAACAATAGGATTTTGGATGATTAGGCTAAGGAGCACACTGTGACACGAGCATATCCAATTATCCACAGGAAATTTGGACCATTTTCCTGAAACCGGCCAGTACGCCAAGTACCCATTGACAAACAAAACAATATGCAGTATGCAACTAACAAATCCATCAACCCAAGCAGCAGCGTCAGCCACAGAAAATCCACATCCCATTTCCCTTAAGACGCCACGCCTATATAATCCGCGCCTTCCCACGCCACGATGCATCCATCGTCCCCATCGATCGATCGATCGCTTCCGCTTCGCTCAATCCGCTACGTTGATAGCTAACTAGAGGCGCAGCAATGGCGGTGGCGGCAGACGAGGTGACACCGGAGGAGCAGGAGGAGGAAGTGATCATCGTGGGGGCCGGGCAGTCGGGGCTGGCGGCGGCGGCGTGCCTGTCGCGGCGCGGGGTCGGGAGCCTCGTCCTGGAGCGCGACGACTGCGTGGCGTCGCTGTGGTGGCGCCGTGCCTACGACCGCCTCCACCTCCACATCCCCAAGCGCTTCTGCGCGCTGCCGCACGCGCCGCACGCCGGCGACGCCCCCAACTACCTCCCGCGCGACGACTACGCCCGCTACCTCGAGGCCTACGCGGCGCGCTTCGGCGTCCGGTCCCGCCTCCGCCGCGAGGTCCGCGCGGCGAGGTTCGACGCGGCGAGGGGCAGGTGGCTCGTCGACGCCGTAGACCTCGCCACGGGGAGGCCGGAGCGGTACGTGGCGAGGTACCTGGTCGCCGCCGCCGGGGAGAACGCCGAGAAGGTGGTGCCCGAGGTGCCCGGCATGGACACCTTCCCCGGGAAGGCGATGCACTCCGTCGACTACCGGTCGGCGGAGGGGTTCAAGGGGAAGTCCGTGCTCGTCGTCGGCTCCGGGAACTCCGGCATGGAGATCGCCTACGACCTCGCCGTCGGCGGCGCCGCCACCTCCATCGTCGTCCGCAGCGAGGTGCACGTGGTGAGCAGGGAGATCTGGAGCGCCGGGATGACGCTGATGAGGTACCTGCCGCTGTGGGCGCTCGACAAGATGGTGCTGCTCTTGTGCGCTGTCGTCTTCGGCGACACCGCCCGTTACGGCCTCCGGCGGCCGGCCATTGGCCCCTTCACCATGAAAATGACCACCCCGGCGTACCCCGTCTACGACGTCGGCACCTTCGCCAAGATCAAGTCCGGCGAGATCCGCGTCCTGCCGACCGGCCTCAAGGGAGTCCACGGCAGCGACGTCGAGTTCCTCGACGGCCAGCGCCACACCTTCGACGCCATCATCTTCGCCACCGGCTATCGGAGCACCACCCACGAGTGGCTCAAGGTACGTATGGTATTTCCTCTGTTTTTTAATATATATATATATATATAAAGCTTTTAATAACGATTTATTTACCCAACATCATATTTAAAATTTGCGAATATAAAGGTATATAAATTATGCTTGGAATAAAATTAATTATAAACAATTTAGAAAAATACCGACAATAATTACAAATTTTGTTTTAGTAAGATAAATAATCAAACCTCGTACATAAAAATAACCGCATCGTATATTTAAAAACATAGATTTTATTATGACTTATTAGCGCGCGGCATATGTATGGTTGTTTCGTTATGCTAGATGTAAAAGGTGTGTGTAGTTTGTATTATTAGTTGTGCCGACCAACAATGCGTAATTGATAATGGTGATGTTTTAATATATAAAAATTACTAGTAGCTGAATTTAGAAAACGTCATAAAAAGTCCTAGGCATATATGAGATATCCACTCACATCTTTTTTCTTGTGCCGGTACTTATAAGCCAAAGTTTTAATTTTTTAACCTTAAATTGAAGTTAATTTGGAGTTTTTTTAATCAAATTTTATTTTCTAGTCGTAGCTTTTGAATCGATAAAAATACACAAGCAAAAAATTCATTCACAAATTATTTTATTGTTTTGCATCTCATTTTTTGTCATGTACTGAACTTTTTAGTGAACTTGTAGAGTGAGGACGGGCTGATCGGCGACGACGGGCTGGCGCGGCGGAGGCCGCCGAATCACTGGAAGGGGGAGAACGGGCTGTACTGCGCGGGGATGGTGAGGCTGGGCATCTACGGCAGCGCCGGCGACGCGGAGCTCATCGCCGACGACATCGCGGAGCAGAGGCACCGCCGGATCGGAGCAGCAATTAAACCCGCTGCCCACAACGGCCACGCCGGCAACGGAGGATCCGCCTGAAGCCTACCCATCCCGTACAGGCAATAAAGGAATAGGAAGCAATCAAAGCCGCTGATCGATGCTGAAAATCTTGATCATGTGTGGCTATATGCGGTTTTGTTTTTGGGTTTATATATGGGATGAATTAAACGAAATAATTAAGATATTCATAACTTGGCCTTAAAAAATGGTCTGTATAATAATACTAATACTAAGAGCAAGGCTAATAATATAGCTCACAAGCTGGCTATAAAACTATTTACGGTCTTCTCACAGCCCACTTATATATATTAGCCAGTTCTTTATCATTAATACATGACTCACATATATCTCACATAGTTTTTTGTTTCTTATGCTTGAGCTAGCTATAATCTTACAACCCGTTTCTTCTCTCTCTCCTCCACATCAGGATATAGCTGGCCGTAGATAATAACTAGATAATACCCTGTGGCCGTAGAGTTTATTAGATTTATCATCGTAGCAATTGAAGTTTAAAACTACCGTGTGAAAATGGGCATAATTGTGTATACTATTATTATGTATGTGATAATGCCGCTTGTTGTTTTTTTTTCAAAGCATCATTTCATGGCAAAATGAATATATATTACTCCATCCGTTCTATATTATAAGGTTTTTGGGTTTGCATAGATTCATCTATGTATCAATATATATGTTTCGTATATGCTATAGATTCATTAACACACATATGAATCTAGTCAATACCAGAAAGTCTTATAGCGTGGAAGAAAGGGAATAATACAAAAAATAACCATTATATTCTTGTTTAACCTTGATGCTACAATTAGATTATTAATGACGTATCTCATTAAATGCTGTGAGAAAGAGAATAGAAGACTAAGGTCATGTTCAAAGGAGCCTGGAATAGACTCTTCCTTCGTCCACGCCAGTAACACTGACTCATTTTATAAATAGATATATTTTCTCCATTAATACAATAAAATGTTTTATTACTATTCTTCTTTTCTTTTTATCTATCTCATATATCAAAATTTTCTTAAATAAATACTAAGAGTTGACTCTAGACTGTTGTCATGCATAACAATTATTTTTCAGTTTCATTTACTCTCTTTCTTCTATTTCTTCTATGTCATCGCAACGAAGAGAGTGAAGTAATAATCTCCATTGCGCGTGTCCTAATAATTGCCGATAAGTAACTCCTTCGTCCAACAGAAGTGGCTTTGTATATGCGTTATTTTCTTACCGCAAGCTCACAACTATGTACTCTCTATGACACTTTGTTTTTTTTAACTCGATGTTTGTTATTTAAAACTATATATTGTGCATAAAGTATTTATAGGATCAAACGTGTCACAACAAAAAAAATAATGTTTCCAATTTTTTCTAATAAAATAAATAGTAACTTTATTTCTAAAAGTCAAATTGTTATAAATAATTATAAAAATATGCAAGAGTATATAATATAAATTACTATAAAAAATTATATAAGATAAATTAGGTAGGAAGGACGTGCATTTTGGGCCTACTTATATGTAAATATATATTTAAAATATCATATATCATATATCATAATGGAAATAAGTATTCACGTTAAAAAAATGGAAATAAGTATTTTACAGAAATATATGGCTCCTTGAAACATTTTACCCTAAAATGTGGGGTTTTTTTTGGAAACAAATTACAGTAATGGGGTTTTACGGTACATACGGCTCGAAACCATGGGTTTTATAAAATTTAATCTTGAAAATATTAAGGATAAAAATTAAATCATCCTATAAAAGTTATAGAAGCTCAAAATTGAATAACTTATATTGGTAACATATATTTCTCCTTTAAATTTAACATACGAAAAAACTAATTTTAAGCATGCGTAAATATTGCGAATAGAATTGAGGATTGTTGGTGATATATTTTCTAACATAGTTGCTAAATTTAATTTTAAGAATCAATTTTAGACGTGTCTTTCAATAAGTTTATATAGTTGTGTGAGTCTGAGCATGCAGGTCATTGGCACCAGGAGAAGGGGAGGCGAGGCCAGCAACGCCGAATCGATCGTGTAGTATATATACTTTGCGTTCTTTTGCTTTATATTAATGTTTATTTTTATGTGCACGTTTCTTGACATATTAAATAATATATTTTTATAAAATTTTCTATATAAAAATCATTATCTTGTATTTATTTTAATTTTATAATAGTTAATCTCATAGTTTATAAATAAAAATTTAGATAATTTTTCATCGTTCGTTAATTTTGTTCCTTGCTGATTGACCACCTCTGTCTGAAATAGCCCATAGTTTTTTTTCTCACCATTTTCCGTAGATTGGTGTGCTAATTTTTTTTTTGAAAACTGTTGCGCTAATTAAGGAAGCGCAAATTTGTCAAAGCTGTTTGTGTCGTGCAAACGAATTTCTACAATGTAACGTACGGTGGCAGATCATTGCCTCTTTCTTCCTCCAGCTTCCCTCTGCTTCGGTCCGTCCTCCTATATAATCTGTTTGATTAAATGGGCTATAGCCAATTAAGTTTAATTAAAATCCCATTAGCCCATGTAAATAGTAGAGACAATAATACTATATTGGAGATTTAAAGTGGAGAATCTCATCTTATATTGGAGATTTAAAGTGGAGAATCTCATCTTAAATAGAGAGTTAGTGGAGATTCTTTGTTGACTGGTTGAGATGGAAGGAAGACCGTCACGCGCGCGCCAAGCCGGTCCGGTCCGGTCCAGTCCGTGGTGTGGCGTCGGCTGGGTGCCGCGCCCACCCGTCTCCTTCATTTTGCAACGGCTAGAAGTTTATGGAAATAATCCATCGCGCCACGAATCAAGGGGCACGGGATTCGGTTTCCATATTCTCCTTCTTCCTCCTGAGGCCAGTAGCGAACAGTTCCTCCATTCTTTTGCTCTCCTATCTGGTTGTGTGTTCTTGCGCTGTTCTTCTTATTTTTCTTGTCCCGTTCACTTGCGCGCACGAGTGTTCGGGACGAGCAGGCCTTCGGAACCCCACTCGCCAGAGTACCTGCACGAGTAGGCGGGTGCTAAGGTTTTTACGGAGTGCATTCACACAACTGCTCGCATCTTCTCACAGTGTCAACTGGTGGAGGCGATGGTGGCGTGCACGGCAACGATGACGGCAGTGGGGCGCACGACAACGGCAATGGCAACAACGGAGACGCGCACGACGGCGACAGGAACAACACCAACGGAGGCAGTGCTGCCTCAAACACCAGCGGAGGGCCATTCTTAGGGTATATCGCGTTCTTTCCATTCTGTTTACTATTTTAGAATGCTGGATGCAATGAGTTCAGTGCTACATGTTCGTGAAATGGATGTTTATGCTTCTCATATATTAAGCATGATGTTAGATAAATGTCATGCATGTTGTCTTATTATTTTAGATTAAAATATAACGAAATGTGACCATATTTCCAACATAATCTTCAGTTTGGTATTTGTGTCGTTTTAGGTAACTATATGATATTCTAAATCTATATTTGGCTAAAATATTTTTATTAAAATATATAAAAATAAATCTATTTATGACTCATTTATGTATGCTATCATAATGTTTTCAATTAAATATTTTAAAATTATTAATAGACAAAGTTTTAAAATTTTGACCACACACTTATCCATAGGGACCAAAATTATTGAATTGGAGGGAGTAATATTCATGCGGATCATGTGTGTAGGTGGCTTAAGCCCTCACCGTTCATCAGTTCCTGTTGCCGAGCATATTCGATTTTTTGCGTGGTCTTTTGGTTAATGACTTCTTAATAATTAGGAGGATATCTTTACTCCGTAACCTGCACATTACATTTGAATCCAAACCAAAGAAAACTGTTTACATCGTGCAGATCATATGCACATAGTGGCTTTCAGTGCTCAAAAGAGGCAAATATTGAGAAGCACGGTGCACTTAAAAAACGGTATACGTATTTTTATCTTCCATAATTGAAAGGATCAATTTATTTGTAAACATGATAATTGACACTTGATTGACGGCGTGCGTGCACAGTTTCAACCACCGCCATGTGATTCCCCCTCCCGATGTCTTCGAGGTACGTCGTACATGCAAATGCATGCAAGCCGATCGAGTAGTGTACGGTGTACGTACGTACGTTGAGTTACTACAGTACGTGTATGCGTATTGATCGATCAAATGAGCATGCGTGCGTGCATCGTCAAGCTACGTACGTACGTGTGGATGAACTGATTGATGAGACGACGGAACGTGCACACAAACACATGCATGTGGCTGGGCCAGGGCAACAAAGAATATAGAGGCAGATGATTTATGAACCACTGGTCTCCGTTTCTAAATTAATACTCTCGCTTTTTTTAATTTGACGTCGTTGGTTTTAAGATAAATGTATGATCATTTGACTTATTTAAAAAAAAGCTATGTAATTATTAATTATTTAGCGATGACTCGATTTATTACTAAAAAGATTTAGCATGACTTATAATTTTATATATTTATACAAATTTTTTTAATAAGGCAAATAACCAAGCATGGATTCAAAAGTCAAGGCATCTAAAAAGAAAAAAACCGGAGTGAGCATAATTTTTTTATGAAATTATTAATTATTTGGTGATGATTTAATTTATTACTAAAGAAACTTAGCATGACTTATAATTGTGTATATTTATACCAAACTTTTAAATAAGACAAATAATAAAAGTCAACAACATCGAATAAAAAACCAGAGGGAGCACAAGAACTTAGGTGGAGAGAAAATAGTAATTTTAAATTTGCTCTAGTGGACAAAATTTAGATTTTGAATTGCTTAGATTCTCTTCACAAATATCTTATTGTCAAAAAATGTGGATTTTCATGCATTAATTGGAACAAATGTCCCTGAAATATAGTTTATATTATGGTATAAAGTTTATAATACAAATGGCCTCTTCGAATAATATTTTTAAATATAAGCACGCATGTAATTAATTGGACAAGTAACATACGTAATAATAGTGTATCAGACCCCACCAAGACTCTTCCTCTATTTAGATCTTGACTTAGCCGTTCATCGTACTCCCTCTGTTTTTATATGACGCGTTGACATTTTATTTACGTTTGACACTTCATATTATTTAAAAATCTTGTTCAAACATACAAAATTATAAATTATATGTAAAGTTACTTTAGTAATAAACCAAATCATAATAAAATAATCAATAATTATATAATTTTTTAAATAATACGAAAGGTCAAATATATATCAAAAGTCAACGGCTTCAAACCAAAAAATCCAAAAAATCCAAGGGAGTATTTTAGAACGAAATGAATCAAATCGACTATGGCCCTGTGGCGTACATCCACCGTGACCGGCCTCAGATCCGACAACATGAACTTATGATTGACATCCAAATGCATATATTTTCTCCAGTTTCATAATTATATCATTGTAGACAATGATGAGCTCAAACTTTTAAAACTTTAACTAATACTACCTCCGTTTCATAATGCAAGATGTTTAACTTTTATAGTTGCAACGTTTGACCATTCGTCTTATTCAAAAATTTAGTATAAATATAAAAAATTAAAAAAGTTATGCTTAAAGTTCTTTGATAATAAAGTAAGTCACAAACAAAATAAATAATATTTCTATAATTTTTTGAATAAGATAAATGGTCAAATATTATAAGTAAAAAACTCAAACATCTTAGGTAGATATATTTTAAAAATATTTAGTTCAAAAACACTAGAACTATAGATGAGTCATAAATAATATTTTGATAAAAGTAAATATTTATTTATTTAGTATTTATACTTTAATAGAAATTGATTTAAAAGAATATGTCATTGTCTAAAACAATAAGAATTATCAAACCGGAGAGAGTATTAATTTTATCTCTGCGTTCAACCTGCCGGCATTAATCATCTGCGATCGAAGCAACCATAGCCAAGATTCCCGTACAAATTTTGGTGTGACGGAGATGAATGCCTTATCGAAGACGTTGTTAGTGCTGGACAGCCAAAAAGCAGGCCCTAATCGTACGGCAGATGGCTCTCGTTTGCAAGGCCACGGCTCCATTTTGTAGACTCTCACATGTCGGTACAAAAAAAAAGGTACTAATTAGTTTTCATTTCGAAAAAAAAATGATGTATCTTGTGGCCGTAGATATTTGGACGGAAGAAACTTGGACCATCGAATGCAGCAACTAATTCAGACCGAATATAATATTTGGACAGTCAAAAGTTAGGCTGTCCGGTACAGTAGTAACAATTCATTTACTTGAAAAGTCCACGTTCATAAAATAAGATGAACAAAAAAACCTGATTTCGGTAGAAACAGATTTTATAAACAGCCCTTAAATGCCTAAAAAAAATTGCCGGCAAATTAGACTACATGGCATGACAGAGGCCCAAAATATCGAACTTCGCCATTTCTCTGATGGGCCTAAATTTAGGCCTTTGTGGCCCATCTGAACAAAGGCCTTTGTGGGCCCAAACCCTAACCAGAGCTTAACGTTTTAAGCAGCAGTCGACCTGTTCGGCCAAATGGTGAAGCAAGATTGCAAGAACAGATTGTTTGCGTATTAGCGTTCTAATAATAGCTTGGAACAAACTCTCGAACATTTCTATGAAATGCAGGGGAAAAAAAAGGCTCCTTGCTTGACATTTTTACTTATAACACATTGATGGATCGATGGATGATACTGTAAGTTAGATGAGATTGAAACTGAAAAGGGCCTTCTCGCTGACATGGAAAAATAAGGTATGGAAGCGATCATATTTTAACTGCATGCGTGACAAGATTAGGAGATTTATCCTGAACAGGCTATCAGTTTTTAGCAGAAAGAAATGTCTATGGAAGGAATTGAACTTGACCACATTAGGGGTAGAGTTATTTTGTCTGAAAGTTTTAACTTTTGTGGAAATTTTCATTCCACCGTTCAGTCACTCATGGAGCTGAGATAGTTGACGATTGGAAGCCCACTAGTTCAGCCTGCTGCAGCTAGCATATATGATGCATTGTTTCATAGCTGCAAAAATGTGGTTATGGTGATATGCTGGACATGACCATCAAAATTTGGGAGTGTCGAAATGGTCTCTCCAGCCTGACAGCTGGTTGGAACTGAAAGCAGATGTCATCAATCTTAGAGATAAACTTGGCACATCATTGGAGATATAATGCAAATTTAATACTATGGTTTCATCCTGCATTTTGCCCAGACCTCGTGAGCTGTGATAGCATTTATCTCAGGAAGCCAGTGCTTCAAGTTCATGTTCCCAATATGAGGCGATCCAGGTTAATTAGATGCTATATTCCTAGATTTCTCACCATCCATCTAGTTAACTACTGTTCATTATTTTTGGTATATATATGACTCACCTCTTTCTGTTTACACAAATATTAAACATGTACATCTTTTCGTTATGGATAACAATAATCACTTCACTGCTGACTGCAAGGGGCAAAACAAAAATTCAGTTGGGCTTCCAGTAGCTGTTTGAACCCCAGATTAGCCAGATACTTTGACAGTCCTGGCTAAAACAGATGGTCTACGAACAGTTAAGCAGGGTGATTACAAAACTCTCTGCATAGTACTTTCTTTCTAACTTAGCCGTTATTTGCGGGTGCTGCACGTGTGATCTTTGCTGGGCATGTGATCGGCTCATAACACTACTCAGGCTGTCAGAGAGCCAAATCTGAAGAGTCCTGTGGCATAGCATCAATTTGCTAGCTCTAACTAGTGTTTGTTTAAGTTTTTAGGTGAGTCTCAGTATCAACTTGAGCTATTTTAATGTACCAACCATTATAATAATTAACTTTACAACTGTTTGATGTAAAACCTCTACTTCATATATATATAGAGCTGACAATATTTGCATCTAGCAAACTTAATCTCTTCATATATAATAGTACAATAAAAAAGAGAGAATAAATACATTTTCATGTCTCACAATCCCTTGTGGCTCCAGAAGGTAGCCTAGGCAGCTATCCACATGCTTTCATCTGAGGAGAGTTTACCTGACGAAACTTTATTAAACTCCATAAAATTTCAAATCTAACTGAGTTCTCCCTAGCTTAAATCTATCTAGAGTCAAATGAGGAGGAGCCTGTGCCCCATGTGCTGGAGCATCTGATCCACATCTCGCATGCTGTGCCGTATCGCTAAACAAGTGTTATTTTTTTTAATTACTTTCAATTTTGGAACCACTAAACAAGTGTGTTCTTGGTTCTTGCACACTGATTCGGCGCCCTTAGAATAACAGCTTCCTGGCGTGAACTCCGTGTACTTGTTTGTTATTATTATTTTGACCCCATCCTGATTGTTTAGCTAAGTTTTTGCCCTTTTGAGGATGGGTTAACAGAAAATTGCTGTAAATGTATAAACATTAAGGGACTGACTCCGGTCCATTTTACCGATAGTAGAATATAATCTATACCGTTGATCTATTTTTATCGGACGACTGTAATTAAATTATACTACCAACAATATTAGGTGTAGTAGAAATTTGAAGGGGCAATATCATCCTTTTTATTGTGATCTTTATTGAAAAAAACAAAATTACAAAATAATGCTAATCAAATAATTAACAAAGTATGAAAATTTCGTTTTTCTACTGGTCTACTGGTAGTATAATACTACAAGTAATAAAATATACCGAAGAGTTGCTCAAACATTAAACAGATAAAAATAGCAACTAGCTAGGTATGGCTCTTATCAGCTGGCTGGCTACTGCTGATAACCTGATAGTGAACGCTCATGACTGAATCCAACTAACGCAACTAGTTTACTGTAAGCAAATAGTGGATCTTTCTTTTGTATATAACAGGATACTATTATATCAAACAGGTGTTTCCAGGATGCTACTTAACTCATCAAAGAGTGTGTGCTCGAACCTTCCATGAAAATGCATCAAAAGCTCAGAATCTTTCAGCTATTATCTGTACCTACCATGCATAACTATTCCAGTTTTATTTACCTCCTTCCTAAAAAGAGCTCATTTTTATATATGTATATGCATAAACTTGTCCAGATTCAAATTTATTTTATGACAGAGGCAGTTTTTCCTTGTAGTACAAAAGTATGAACGTGTACCTACCATATCTATTCCAGTTTTAATTAGCTACTCCACTTCTTTGTAGTACAAAAGTATGAATCAGTGTTAATGTGTCATTATCTTTTGCTATAGTTGCAAGCTAAGGTCTCCATTTTGGTCCTATTAACTGTGGAGTATATACCACCTTTGTTCCAAAACAAATAAACACTTTATGAGAGGAGCAATATGACCGATATACTTACTAATGACTAATGAGAGTTGATTATGCAACCATATACTTATAAGCTAAAATTCGAATTTTTAATCTTAAATTTGGATTTAATTATAGGGTTTTTCCATCGAAGTTTTTTTTCTAGCCTAAGCTTTTAGACTGGTAAGAACACGCATATAAATTTTTTGTTCTAAATTAATTTTTATTTAAAAATATGATGTTTGATTTTTTTTTTCTTGAATAAGCCAAACAATCGTCCCTAAAAGAGGTGGGTTAATTAGGAGGAGCAGTAGTGCTCCAAAGTGGTGTTTTATTTTGGGAGTACCACTCACTTAGAATTCATATTTCAACTTGCTTAATCACCTCACAGACATGCCATTTTGTTACCGGCAGCCGACATTACCATGTTGTAACAAATTTGACCGGTGACCTCGTGGCGAGCGAGATTAACTTCCGCATGAGAGACACTGCCTTCAAATCGAAGCGAGTTTGGAAGTCAAAGTGAAGCTTAGGAACCGGAGCCCCATATGGCCAAAGTAAGTAAAACTCATCAACTTTTTAGCCATTAACCTCTCCTTGATTAATGTTAAAGTCAAGGCCCTGTCGCAGCTAGCTCCGATCAACTGGCCCATTTGCCATGTTACCACACCTTCCCGCCAAATCCCATGACGCCGACAGGTGGGCCCGGCCGACTGTGTCTTCGAGTTTAACCAATACCAACATGCATCATTATTTATTAACGTAAAAACAAACAATTAACCCTGACGAAAGTTAATTTTTCGTTAGGGAGAGGGAAAAGAAAAAAAAAACAAGATTCGTTCGTACACGTAGCACTTGATGATCGTCAGTTTCGTCAGCACGATTTCCGATGCAGCGGCGCATCCCGACGACGTACGGCTATATATACAGCTTCAGCTTCGTCAGCTGCTAATACCATCCATCCAGTCCAGCTCCCAATCAAATTTTCAGAGCTAATTAGCAGCAAACGCCCTAGCTAGTGCTGCCATTAGCAGGTAGGTTCATTAGTTTGCTTTAATCTCTAGCTAATTACTACTACTCTAGTATGGTAATTATGTTGCACTGGTTGCAATTAATGGTGATATGGTGTCGTTGCATTTGTGTTTCAGGATGGAGCTGCTAGGGTTGCTAGCTGTTGCCGTGGTGGCGGCGATGGCGGTCGTGGAGGTCGCTGCCGGCGGCGACTCCGACTGGAGCAGCGGGCGCGCCACGTTCTACGGCGGCAGCGACGCGTCGGGGACGATGGGGGGAGCGTGCGGGTACGGCAACCTGTACAGCGCCGGGTACGGGACGAACACGGCGGCGCTGAGCACGGCGCTGTTCAACAACGGGCAGAGCTGCGGCGCGTGCTTCGAGGTCCGGTGCGCCGGCGGCGGGAGCTGCGTGGCGGGGGCCACGGTGGCGGTGACGGCGACCAACCTGTGCCCGCCCAACTACGCGCTCTCCGGCGACGACGGCGGGTGGTGCAACCCGCCGCACGCGCACTTCGACATGGCCGAGCCGGCGTTCACCAAGATCGCGCAGTCCCGCGCCGGCGTGGTGCCCGTGCAGTACCGGCGCGTGGCGTGCGCCAAGCAGGGCGGCATCCGGTTCACCGTCACCGGCCACTCCTACTTCAACCTGGTGCTCGTCAGCAACGTCGGCGGCGCCGGCGACGTCACGGCGGTGTCCATCAAGGGCTCGCTGTCCGGGTGGCAGGCCATGAGCCACAACTGGGGCGCCAACTGGCAGAACGGCGCCAACCTCGACGGCCAGCCCCTCTCCTTCAAGGTCACCGCCAGCGACGGCCGGACCGTCACCTGCGACAACGTCGCGCCCTCCGGCTGGTCCTTCGGCCAGACCTTCACCGGTGGCCAGTTCTAGCCGCCCGCCGTCGCCGTCGCCGGAGCCGGAGGAGGGGCTCTGTGTTTTGAAGCAGCTCTAACTCTCCGCTGACGTCATCGCGTCGGGGCGGTTACCGTTTTCGCTACTGCAAGGCGTATTTTAAAACTCCGTTGTACTGAGAGATGAGTGGGTGCGTTTCTGCTGCTTCGTAGACGTATTCTTGCAGGGATGCTTTAGGTGTTGAGAATGGCCGGCAGTGGTGACGAGCACAATGGCTAGTCACCCGCCCAATGACATGTTGTAGTACGTACGTATGTACCATTAATCTGCATCTTTTGCACGCAATGCTTTAATTATTGTAGTTTTGACTTAAGATTTCTACGATGATGACAATGCCTTCTTAATTACATCTCGTGTACCCTATATGTATTCTAGAGAGTCCTCATCGCAAGCATCACTAAGCATTCTCAAACAAACTCTTGGTCTCACTCTCCAAACCAAATTTGGTAATTCTAGACAAAAAAAAATTGACTCCAAGAGACTTGCCAAACAAATGGCTGGTCAAACTCTAGCCAAGATTGACTAAAGGGTGGGGCCACCACTATCTCTCTCCTCGCCGTCACTATCTCTTGTACTGCATAGCTTGCATTCTTTCCTCTGTCGCTGTCCACCAACCTATTGTTGTCTCCACCTCCGCTGGTGAGAGTAGACACACATCTCCTTCAATGCATGGCCATGTGTGTCTCTGTTGTAGGCTTCCAACTTATAGCCATAACCTATCAACTATCCCCTCCTTGCCGAGATAGCAAAAGGCCATCGAACAACGCGACCCAGGGCCAACACCAATCGATCGAGGTCCATCGCTTCGTTCACCTCCTGTCACTACCTAATTAAGTGTTGTTGTCATCTGCGTGAATCAGCGCCACCGCGGATCCTCCACCAATCCTTGTTCTCCTCCCCCCACGTTGATTTCCATCATCGTCAGCAGTAGCTTAACTGCCCTAATTTGCTATCAGCTTGTCTGTGGAAGGCCATTAGTGGTGCATGGGATAGTGCTGCCTCACGATCCTACCAGTGTCATCCGTCGTTAGCAGCTTGGTCGCCACTGCCTCGATCTTCTCCCAAGGCCAACAGTGATGCCATCTAAATATGCTTGTAAGCCCAACAACGTCACTACCATTGTTTATGCTCTTGCCTCCATCCAGAGCTTCATCTCCATGACAAGTTTTGTTTCGAGTGCCACTCTCTGTCTAAAGCTCTAGGCGGTCACAGGGAGGCTGAGAGTATGTGGTAAACACTAGTATGTGAAGTACATGCAATTTGGAGAATGGAATAGAGAGGTACCATTGAAGTACATATATGACAATTTAAAGAGTAAACATTTTGGCAAGTTTGTCATATGGCTATCTGGAGAGCGGTATTTGGCAAGATCATTGAAAAAGCAATAAGAGATTAGCCACCATCCTAGGCATCGCAGACTTTGGTTAGTCTAGAAAAAAGCACACATATAATATACTACTTATTTGGCTCAGCTAGCCATTCTACTAGCCAAGCCAAATGGACTGGCTAGCTAGCTAATTGTGCTCCGCTCCACCCTATTCCATCTTTAATATGCACGTATATTTTCTAAATTGCTAAAAGATATTAAAAAAAATAGAAAAGTTCTTTTAAAAATTACATTAATTCATTTTTATATTTTTCATATCTAATACTTAATTAATTATATGATAACGTGTTATCCCCTTTTTCATTCTAGGAAGAAGGGTTCCCAGCACTTCTCCGGAATGTACCCCAAGTTTGGCTAGTCAAACTAACTAAGCCAACCTTCACTTTCACTCAGTTAATTACTACTAGGATCTACATAAAAATATAACCTATAGAGGGTAGGATTTGGCTAGTCAATTTTTCTGCTAGCTGGCCATAAGACCATTTGGCGGTAAGATTTAGCTAGCCTCTTTGAGATACTAACAATCAGGTGGCAAAATCATAGGTGACATCAGGGGTTATAATCCTGGTTACACATGGAGACACTTATCCTTGTTACTTGTTGTGTGTGTGCATATGCATCCATTTACAGTACTACAGCATTTACAACATATCCCATGCAAATCCAGCCATGTAATATTAAACATACAACATATATCATTTTTGCCTTCACTGGAAGAAAGGAGATATACAAAATTTGAATCCTTTAGGAATTTTTGGCTGAATTTAAATAAATTTTGTTTGATTAAAACCCATGGTAAATTTTAGAAATCAACAAATTTTAAAACCAGATTTTGAACAAATTTTTGGTCCAATTAATTACTTTTGTGAATTTAATGATCAATTTTTTTAGAGAAATATATCCTTATGAGGAAAAATAATGTGAAATTTCATTTTTGATGTACGGTACCCTTTCATGGAACTTGGCATGGGGTGAAAATCCTTTTCAAACTTCCATCCAAACGAACTAAAATTGATAAATAATAGTCATAGCGTGTTTTGGTAAATTGCCACTAAACCGGAGTGTCTTATAGCAAAGCCATGTTTAGAATGACCTACGGCAAATGCCACAAATCAACCATGTACGTACTATAGCAAAATTTTGTCTTGGAATAAATGATTGCACATAGTTGAATTCTATGATATTTCTTTGGAATACCTCCATACCTCCATGCAATTGCATGAAGATTTTGGAGTAAAATCAGCCTGTAATCCATTCCCTTTGAACATTTTTCTCTTATCTAACTCTTGTGTTTTTCATGTACCTATCACAATAATTAATTATTTCTGATTTTTCTGTATTTTGTAATCATATCTAGTTTTTTTTTCATGAATTACCATGAAAATAATACAAATGGGACGTTTTTAACCTGTTACGTTGATCGTCATCTTCCTCCCCTTCCCGTCTAGATTTCCTATATCCATTCCCAAGAGGTAGCTTCGAGTGGTAACTTTAGTAAGTGTAAAATATTGTGTCCCAAGGAGACTATATAATCTTTAAAATTTTAGGGGTTAATTCGTATGAAACAATTAATGATCACTCGATACGAACTGGAGATTGCTGTACTCACCTACTGTCGTACCAAATTGCACTCAAATATGCACAAAAATTAAGAGAGGGGAGAAAAACTGAGAGATATATGTGCCGAACAATAATAATGTGAACTCAAATATATATACACTTGAATTCAACTTAAAGTTTTTCGATACACACACTGATCAAGCTGTGAAAAGACAAACCGTTTTGCAAATAATTTAGTTGGGCATGAATTTCTTTTTTTTTTGGTGCATACATATAATTCTAAATTGAAAACCTTATATGGTGACACAAGTGATCACGTTCTACATATCCAAATTTTTCCATGGTTTTTAAGCACCTTTGAGTGTGTTTTATGGTTGGTAAACATAATAATGACTCTATTAATTTAGAGTGCTCGAGATTCTGATGAGCAACTAGTCAGAAGCTGGCTGATGATAATATGAAAAGATGAGTTTTTCATCTTCTTGATTCTAGTTTATATTTCATATGCTATAACTACAAATTCTCAATATCATGATTATTAGGGTAACTAAACATACTATAAGTTGTAGCTCATAGAAGCTCGATCCCCAAACAAGCCCATCATACATATCTATCGTATATATGCTATATTTGAATTATAGAATTTAATATTTTAAGTTTATTTTGAGGATTTCCCATCTTAGCTTTTTTTAATATTTATTTTTAAATTGCTAATATCAAGTTTTATCCGTAAATTATCTATTATCTTTTGGTTGTTGGTGGACGGAACTATGGCCGTGGTACAATTAAGTCTGCTAATTACTCACTTTGCTTTAATCGAACACTATTTGTTTTAAACTTTGACCGTTTGTATTTTTCTAAATGCAAATATATATGAAATAAGACACTTATCAAAGTGCATGACATCTTAAGTATAAACACTAAGTACATCGTAATCTAATTATGTAAGAGTAATTAATGGTCAAAGTTGAAACACTGATGGTCAAAGCTGACAGTTATTTTTTAAAACGAAGGAAATATTTAATTAACTGTCACCATGTAGAAACCTTTTCAGTTAATGATCAATCAGCGTCCGCTCTATAATATACACGTAGGTTCATATGCAGGCGATTTCTTTGCTTGAGGCTCCTTGATCTTCGTTGCCAGATCAACTAATTTAATGTTCAGACATCCGTGCAAAATGATCTGGTATATGCAGATCAGAATCGATCCCACGACGAGACGATTCTGATTTGTAAATTTTATAAACAAATTAGATTGGTTTGAATCTGAATTTGAATATCACTTATATGCATGTGGATTTTATGCCTGGATCCTTCCTTCCATAGATTTAAGATGTGAAATATAATAAAGACTAAATGCTATATATATACAGTGATAATATCTAGAGTTCTACACCAACTCGAAGAATCAAACTACTGGAATACACGTATGCTGATATACATATTTATGTACAATGTTACTTTTGTCTTTCTTCTCGAGCTAGAAAGAATAGGATTAATTTAATATGCATGCCAGATCAGCAAGACTGTCACAAAAAAATATTATAAATTTTACATTATAAGTCACTTTGGTTTTATTCTAAATCAAATATCTTTTAATTTTAATCAAATTTATAGAAAAATTAACACTCTCAACACAAAATAAATATACTAAAAATATATTAAATACTAGATTTAATAAAGCAAATTCGGGTATATGCTTTCTCATGGGTATAAAAAAGTCCATCATATCTTTTCATTGCATATTTATGAAAAACAGAGAGAATATTTCTTGTACAACAGTATGCAATAGCAATAATGCAATTCAATATATTGTGCAATTTGACAATCTGAGACCCTGTTTGGACTAAATTTTAGTCTCTACTTTAATCTGTACTGTTTGGTTCAAGAGACTAAAGGACGATTAATGAGAAATTAAAGTAGGGACTTTTTAACATGATCTCTTCACTCGAAATCTTCTCTTTCGAGTGGTTGGGTGGGACCGGCTGACTTTTAGTACCTTTAGTTTCAAATAAGCACTTTATTTAGGGACTTTTTTTAGCATCTTAAATAGAGACTTTTTAGTCCTTCCTGTTTAAGATTTTATGGACTAAAAAAGAATTAATAAGAATTAAAATGGAGGGACTAAGGCTGAAAATAGGGCCTGAGGCTGAAAACTAACCGTTGAAAGAGTAATGCGAGTGTGGGACCAGAATTGGAATACATAAATACATAATACAATATATTCAATTCACTTCCATGGTTAGAACTCTTGATTTTACCAACGCTTTCTAGTTTGCACCTCGAAAAGTGCCGCCACGAAAGTTCCTTTTTTTTTTTCTTTACCGAACCTATCTTCTTGGGCCTTGAGCCGGTCTGTACTGACGGATTTTGTTAACCTAAATTCGCTAATCTTTTAGACAGAGATAAAGTTTTAGGTAAATTTTGCGCGCAAAATTAATGCGCCACGTCACCAACCAAATATGGAAATCGGATTTTCACTCCGGACATCTTAGAAAGTCGTCACCAACCAAATATGGACAATCGGATTTTCACTACGGACATCTTATCCCATTTTTTTGTTTTTATTTATCTAAAACTTAAATTTTAATTGATTTTAGGTTTTTCAACGTGTTTTATTTTTCAGTCTTTACTTTCATATCACTGGCAAAAAGATGACCATGACCAGTGTTGATTGACAAATATTTTCTAAACCCTTCAAGAAACTTCTCTATATTTCCGACCTTCCACATCCCTAAAATTCACTATTTTTTTTTGGCATAGATATGCTTATATGAGTAAACTGAAGTGCGAATTGTACAAGAAACAGTGGTGACAGAATAAAGAAGGAAAGAAAAAAAAAAGGGGTAATTAATGGGTTGACGGAAATGTCATAAGAACAGCGAATGGGCCAGATCGAGCTGTGTGATGGATAGAGCAGATTACCTCCCTCTCTTATTTTCAACGGTTCCTTCTCAACGCATGCACACAAAAATTGTGGGCCGAAAATATTGGGAATTTTTCATCTGAATCTGAAAATGATATAAGTCCAGTTGGGCCCACAAGGGATGATAGGCTTAATTTCTTGGGCTTCTGGTACGTGATATCAGCCCAAGGCCCACATATGTATCTGTTCTTCCTTTCTGCCTTTAATCTCTGATAAAATTGCCAGAAACTTGATCTCTTCTGCTGATGTTGATTTGTGTCGAACAAGGAAGCCACCACATTAAGTCTATCATGGCCATTATAAACTACTTAATGAATCAAGTGGTAATAATTTACAGTGCTAAAAGGCCTACAATGTTCTTTTACATGGTCTAGTTCATTTGATCCTTATTTTATAAACCATAATACATTAATTGCTCTCAAAATAAAGTATTTGAATTAAAGACAAATGAACGGAGGAACAAAATAGAATCTTTCTGAGGGAACAATGAACTAAGTTCAATTAATTCACCGACCAGAAAGAGCTAGCGAAGCAAGGCCATGCAGCACCTCTTAAATTAGCTGGGAGTGATTATTTGTCATTTTTTATGGAAAATGTCAAACGGAATATTCGTAAATAGAAAATATGAATAAAACTTTTAAATATTTGTTCTTAGTACTAAAAGCCAAAAGTGAAAAACTAAACTACCATGAAAAAACATCTAAAATCAACTTCAAATTTAAGGTTGAAAATTAAATTTAGGCTTATAAGCATAAACAGAAGCGAAAAGAAAGAATGTTATACGATATTAGCTGAATGCCTGTGCTTTACAAAGGATAAGACATATTATGTTATTCCTAAAATAAATAAAAAATATTTTTCATGAAATATGTGACCATATTTTATATAGGAAATATCCATATCAATTTGATTTTATGTGGACGTGAATCTAGATTTGATTGACGAAGTTAAGGGGATAAATTGTAAAAATGCAATGGGAATATGTGGTGGTGACAGCATTAATGGATGTTTTTATAGTAGTAAAGATATTTTAAAAGAATAATTTTGATTCGACACGTCCTCTGAATTTGCCCTGTCGCTACATGCAACTAATTTATTTGTAGTAGTACTTAATTATATGTACATGCAGTTCCGTTATCACACAAGTTATAACAGAATAAATGCGACATGCATGTAGATATATGCAACACATCAGCAGACATTTTAGCGTGCGACATGCCAAACTCTGCGTCCACACATGGGTGGTCAGAGCTGCAAACCATTATTTATTTTCTCTCCCTTCTTTGCTTTATCTAATTTATTAAGTACACGCACGGCCGTCACATTATATATGCATAGTTGTTAATTAATTAATGTTGTCATGTTTCCTTTTCATAGGTCAAGGATTGCTGCGTTTAACTTGGTTGGCTAGGTACGTAGCTAGTGCTTTGCTTCATCAGAGAGATATAGAGATAGATGATAAGCTTTGTAAATAATATATATATGTAAAGGGGGGCACCCATTGAGTATATATGGTTTGTGATTAACATTTATTTAGACTTGATTATGTATGTTAGATTACTTGATAGCTAATGGTTCTCTGATGCATGCATGCAGGTATATTATTTCTTTTGGGCAAACTATATAAAAAATGTGTTTAGGTGATGCTAACTGGCTAGTTTAGCACACTAGTTTTTGTGTGATTCCAATGCAATGCAATCAATGACTTTATTTACCAAGGAGCTAGACTGGTGACATCTGATGGCATTAAACTCCATTATCTTTCCTTTTTACCTTGATCAGTTTGATCCTGTCAATTTGTTAGTGAACACACTGGCATTTGTTGGCTTTGGTCACCATGCATGAACTACTCACCTTTTCAAGGTAAAAGGCTCATGCAAGCATATAGTTAAAATTATAAATTAAGATAAGGCCCTGCATGGCATAGCTGTGTGATCATGCAATTTTTGCTTATTACATGTATGCGTGCATATGCATATACATGGGATAATCCCTTGTATGCAACTCAACTTTTGGGAACACCTTCTATGCCCCCGAATTTTGCTTACTTTTTTTATACCTCTAAAATTTGTTTTTATCTCTTGCATACCCCTCCCATCAGTTGACCGTCTAATTTCTATAAAATTGACCATTTTATCCTTTAGATAAACATATAAATTTATGAATTAAATTATTAAAAATGTAAAAGTTTATCCCATGAGACTATTGGTAGTTATGAATTTGCTATGTGGTACATTATTTATGAAAAAAATATTTATAGATAGTAAAATAAAAAATATGTGTTTATTTTGTTTTTAAAAATTCATAAAAATAAGGAGTGTTCATATAAAGATAGGACTACCAATGTTCACGATATTTTTTAGGAGAGTCCCCGATAAAAAATATATTGTCATATTAAATTTCAAATAAAAATCAATTTATTATATTATTTTATTTTAAAATTTATGTTAAAATTTTCTGCACTAATTATGTTTGTCTCATTAGTTACTAAAATGCACATACTATGCACTCAAATAAAAAATTCAATCATTTTTTAAGTTTATATATATTCAAACCTAAATTACCGAGGGCATTGAAGTCATTTGTCGCAGACTTAACAATGAAATAAAAGAAAATCTAACGGCAGGGGTATGGAAAGGATCAAGTTAAAATTTGAGGGGTATAGAAATGATCAAATAAATTTTAGGGGTACAGAAAGGATCGAATAAATTTCAGCCTGCCAAGTCAGCAATTTTACTGATGTGACATTCTATTTAATATGCACTGACACCCTATGAAACATCATTAAGATTAGCCTAATGGTTCTCTGCTGCACGCAGGCTGCAGCTGGTATATTATTTCTTTTAGGCAAACTATATAAAAGATGTGTTTAAGTGATGCTAACTGGCTAGTTCAGCATAGGGATGCCAATGGGTAAATAGCCATCAGGTATTGCTATCTCATACCCGTACCCACTAGTAAAATTTCATACCATTAAAATACCCATACCTGTCACGGGTAAGAAAACTTCCTCATACCCATACCTGCTTGGGTAAACCTTACCCGTCAGGTCACCCATATACCCGTAAAAGTTTAAAACAATCTAAATACCACGGTTTTCATATAGTATATTACATAGACGCTGCGTGCTTAGGACATCACACATTCATATAGTGTGGTGAAAAATGTATGGATGGTTTAAATACCTATGGTTTTGGTTAATTAGGCTAGACTAATTTGATATTAGACCATGACATGCATTTAAACTTGTGGGTATTTATTACCCATGGGTAAATGGGTATGGGGATCATAAGAACGTTTTCATACCCGCGTACCCATCGGGTGAGAGTATTTGCCCAATTATTTACCCACGGATAATATATTTAGCTCATACCTATACCCTAATGGAGTAAATACCCATCGGGTCGCGGGTCCCTGCTGCCATATGTAGTTCAGCACACTAGTTTTTTCGATTCTAATGCAATGCAATCAATGACTTTTGGCAAGGAGCTTGACTGGTGACATCTGATGGCATTAAACTCCATTATCTTTCTTTTTACCTTGGTCAGTTTGATCCTGTCAATTTGTTAGTGAACATACTGGCATTTGTTGGCTTTGGTCACCATGCAGGAACTACTCACCTTTTCAAGGCAAAAGGCTCATGCAAGCACAAAGTTAAAATTATAAAGATCATCAGGCCCTGCATGACAAAGATGTGTGATCATGCAATTTTTGCTTATTATTCTTTCCGTTTCATATTATAAGATTTTTTTAAATTTGTCTAGATTTATACGTATCTATACGTATGGTAATGAATCTAAACACATATATAAAACATATACATTGATATATAGATAAATATAAATAAACCCAAAAAATCTTATAATATGTAATAGAGAGATAATATGGAACAGAGGGTACACGTAAACATCCATATGCATATATATAGATGCTAACTAGAGCTGGTTCAAGTGATCATGCATCGAAATGCACGCTGTCACTGCATTTGAGTGATTAGGTAGCTATAATTATACGTAGGTTTTCACACATATACGTAAAGTATACGTAAAGTTGTTGCATTGCATGGGCCATGTAGCTTCTGTTACCTCTGTTTTATAATATAGGATATTTAATTTTTTGGTTAAAACGATTGATCATTTATCTTATTTAAAAATTTAGTATAAATATAAAAAATAATAAGTCGTGCTTAAAGTTGTTTTGATAATAAAGTTAGTCATATTTTCATAATTTCTTGAATAAGACAAATGATCAAATATTGTAAGAAAAAAGTCAAACTTGTTACGTTATAAAATGGTGGGAGGGTAGTGTTCTAATTAATCTGAAAGGATTTGGCAACCAAATTGTCGGAAAAAGGCTCATCTTTTTTCGTACGTGAAGCTCGTAACGTGACAAATTAACGCAAGGACAAAGGATTAATCATGCATAAAACCGCGCGTACGAGCGCATTATTATGCACGCAGCTATTTAATTAGTCTTTTTCTTTTATATTCTTAAATCAACATGCGATTCTCAATTAGGATGGATCCAGCTGCTATATATACATACTCATGGCTCCATGCAAAAAGCAAAAAATTCTTTTTTATACAAATATATTATTATCGCTGAGTGAGTTTGTTCATGATCATTAATTAACGTGATACGCACCTCATCTTTTGTATGCTTATGCTTATCAACTAAATTTAAATTTTAAAAATAAAAATTTGAAGTTGATTTTAAATTTTTTTGTTTTAGTTTATTTTTTATGCTTTGCTCTCAGATCGTTTATGCTTTTTTTAATTGTTTTTAATTATTAATGAGTGGTTTTGCTTATGCTTTTTTAAAAACAAAATGATAGAGGCTGAGCAAAAGGAAAGAGGTCGAGAAGTGTAATGTTCATTTCAACTTTATTTTTCTCTTCTCTTGCTCTGTGCCAACTCAAAGTACAGCCGATGAACTAGTATATATGCTACATTGCTCTACAAAACAATATGCAAATCATGTGGGTACAAGTTTCTTTGCCATCATTACCTATAGCAATATTTTCATGGCCTAAGCAACAATAAGGGGAGAACTTCATCTGTAGCACAAACATTCCAAAATCCCAGGCTAAGAGGACATGGAATTGGAGGAGGGCAACAACGGTCCGATAAAATGCCATCAGATGTTGATCGATATAGCAAAGGCCGACGCGATGGAGACGACGAGACAAAGCCTATGCCCACAGCAATCTCCACCACTTGGCAACGTGAGCTCGCTTTGTAGCCTAGAGACCTCACCTCCTCCACCAATATGAGCGTTCGCAACAACGATTGGGGCACCGTCTCTGCCTGTATCACCCACTGTCTCCTCTCGATCTGTCCATCTCCAGCTGTGACACAACGAAAAAAACACATAGGAGCATTTTTTTTTCCCCCTATAAGATGGTGTCGTGCATCTCCATCCTATTCTATTTGAAACTGTGGTATTTTGGTACCAATGGAAACCATGTGGTATAAATCAAATCTTCCCAATATGAAGCTACCCCCAAAAAATTCTTATATGGCATACTCCCGGTTATTTAAACATTTGCCAGTTAAAGTTACCTATGAGTTGTCAAGTTTGTGTCCGTGAATCAGTAAAATTGGTCAAGACATTCTCTGAATTATGATAAGGTTTATTTGTTTTTACTATTTCAAGCATGAACTCCATCTATTTCACACTGTACTCCTCTTTCGCCCACTTGTGCACAAACTACGAAAAATGGCACTACAATTTTGTTAGATGAAATACAATTAGATAACCTCTCTGAAAAATATTAAAATATAAGTATAGAAAGTAGAAAATTTCACTTGGGCTTAACTGGAATACAATCAACTCGGTCTATAATTAGTCTTCTGATGTGCTCTGCCCCTATCTCCATCAGTACATCGATTTCCCTATATCAACAGACCCCCGTAGTGATAGACGCAATGAACAAAAAGGAATAAAATTTTCATCGAAATGGTGCATGTGATGGCACCAAAATCAAAGTTTGCCACGATGATGCATGTTCGTTGTTAGCTAGCTTTGTCATTTCCATCATTCTTGTCGCCTAATAATGTAGATATAGGGTCTTAATTTCCGGCAACTTTGGTGGAATTAAGCCAATTAAGTAGGACCCAAAGGTACACATCCTAAGTCTCTATCTTCCAAATAACGATGCATCGATCTCTAGCTAGTTAAGTCCTAACCTAATAGGACATCATCATCTTATCTTATATATGGAGTTGGGATGTATAACCACTGGGCCATGCTCTTAATACAGCAGCTAACTTGCTAGCTGGTTTGATATTTTCGATAAGATCGAGAGCCAAGCGATATATATGATGAGCTATAGCTCCCGGCTGGCTGGCTAGCTGGAGTATAGACAGATGCATGATTTAATATACTAGCTTAATTCACACACTTCATTTCATATGATGTGCTAATTTTCAAAAGAAAGATGCAAATTTGCATGTGTACATTGGTCGGAAATGATAAAGCTATGATTTATTAAAAACATGAATGTCAGAAAACTATATATATTTTGGCAAAACTATCATAGATTTACATATTTAACAGATGTATCACAAAACTGCATATTTAATAGTAAATTATAAAAAATAAATATTTCATAATCTGTGTTGCATGACATCATAAAGCTATATATTTACTAAAATATGATCAGTAAACTACAAATTGTGAGGTTCCGTCCTTGCACTATTATCATGATATATGGAGCTTGTAGCTTTTGGATAAAAATTATATCCTAATAAATCTTTTTTTTGCAATGTGATACCCGCAATATGTTTTTCATAATAAATTTGATAGTAAAGTGGGAGTTCTGTATAATAGAACAACTGAAATCAATATTTTCATGATAGTTTTACCAAAAATATCTTTAGTTTTGTGGAATTACTTAAAGGCATTGTTTTATGGGTCCTTCAGGTGGTGTGCCGCAAGGTATATATTGCATCTCCTACGGTAGTATACAGTGAATGAATTACCAAATTGAATAACAATAATAAAATTTCTAGCCCTAATATTTAAATAAATATCCTAGTGTTAGTTACCAAAAATTGACTAATGCTAGCGAAATAAACACACATTGGTGTTTTTTTTAATCTTCAGGTACCTTAAATAAACTCTTCAAAAATTTTAGTAATACAACATATACATATATATATGTATATATATATATATAGAGAGTCTAGCTACGGTGAGTTGCAACTCACGGGCTCCTCCGTGAGTCGGGGTCGAAAAACATATTAAATCACCTCTAAAATTTGATTTATATGGCTCACTAGATTCTTCATATCAAAATATGATAGCACGCAAAAAAAATTTATTTTTAGAGTTTTTTAAGTATTTTTTTGAGATTTTTAAAAGTGATACATAACACATTGATTATTTTATTAATATAGTACAGTCACTTTGAAAAATCTCAAAAAAAATACTTAAAAAACTCCAAAAATAAATTATTTTGCGTGCTACCAGATTTTGATACGAAGAATCTAGTGAGCCTTATAAATCGAAATTTAGAGGTGATTTGATATGTTTTTGGACCCCGACTCACGGAGGAGCCCGTGAGTTGCAACTCATCGTAGCTAGACTATATATATATATATATATATATGTGTGTGTGTTATTCCCGTTGAATGCAAGGCCAAATTAACAACCACACTGTAATGAAAAAGGGTGCTCTTTGAATGAAAAAATGTTTAGTCTGACGTGACTATCTTTCATAGTTAACAACCAAACCTCTCATCTCAATATTATATTAGTGAACAACCAAATCATGATACTATGCCTAAGATCCTTGATATGAAGACCTCTGAATAACCTACTAGCTAGAAATTAAATTAGTAAAAGGCATCAGCAGAAGCCACCTTTGCCGTTAACTAGCTAAGCACCATATAAAGCTTTAGCATAACGGAACAAAATGCAAAAAGTGGCATGTCACCCTAACTAAACAAACACTTGGAGAGCTAGGGCTAGCTAGGGCAGATTAGACTGATTAATTATCCAGGTTAAATTAATTCTTTTTAGGCTATCTCATTAGGTGGTCGATAGAGTTCAGTAGTTAACCATAAACAACTAGGGTTTCCTGCCAAACTTTCCCTTGACATCTGGTGATCGCACTCATGGGTATAAACCCTTTTCTTTTTTTATAACCCAAGGGAGATCAGATTCTTGTATCTACTTTATTATATTTTTTTGCAAGTTCTTATAATGCTGGAACCTTTCCAGGGTCAACAATTGCTGCCAAGGATTATGTTAGTCACTGATCACCAGTGGTGCTGATGCCTTTTTGAGAGGGTGTTAGTTAATTAATGTAGAAATCTAGCTAGCTAGATAATGCCCTGATTAAGCAAATTTGGAAGCATATGCATGTTGAGGGTTTTATGATGCCTTGTTCTCTTACTTTGTGAGTTGTGACCTGGCCGGCTAATATATGATTAAGTTTGTCTAACAGCCAAGCTAAAAAATAATATGTTACGTTGTCTAAGAGCTTAACTAATTACTTAGTTGGTACATACATATTTGGTTGCCGTATATATACACAGAAATATTCATATTTAGAAATCTGATTAACCTTTTATTAGTTTAACCATGCATGGTTTATCTCGTCTCCTATAACCACGTCTTTTCATTTCGGCTTATACTTATAAGCCAAAATTTATATTTTCAACCTTAAATTGAGAGTTGATTTTAGGGATTTTTTTCACCATAGTTTATTTTTCAGACTTTATCTTTTTAATTATGTTTATATTTATAAGCCAAAATTTATATCTTCAAACTTAAATCTAAAGTTGATTTTTTAGATTTTTCATCAGAGTTTAATTATTTTCCATTATTTGCTTTTTTCTTTCTCGGAAAAAGCCAAAGGATCGCCCTTCTAGCTAGCTTGGCCGGTCCAGCCGCTAGACCGTCCGGGAACTTATTGTGCGTAGCTACATAATCCAAAAATTGGCTTAATCTGATAGTTCCACTTACTTGCCGGTTCACGATTTCGCTAGAATTTTGTCCAAATTTCATCATTCACATTTTGAACGTACCATAAACCACTCTGACTATTTTTTCTTGAAATGTATACAAAATTCATCGTGAATCAAGGTTCCACAAACTCTTTGTCTCGTTTGAAATTTTATTTCAACCCTAAATTGAGAGTGCAAACCTTCTTTTATTTTACCACTTTATATATATTATATATCAGTTAATAGAAAAATAACTAATACTACTTGAGGTAGATTGTCATGTTACTTTTATTAAAACTTTATTAATTTTAAGCTTCACCACTATTACTTGAGCCCTATAACATCTATGTTGACCACTGAGCTCCACCACTCACTACGCCAAAACACCACATCTGTGACGGGATACCACTGACGGGCCAACGGTCTGGTCAGTGCCATCCATCACCTCTGACGGGTTATAACCATATCTGTCACAGATGTGGCATCCTACCTCAGCCTGGCAGCGGCCCGTCACTGGTATTCTATACCACTGACGGGCCAACGTGAAAAGCCATCACAGGTGATATCCCATCACCTGTGATGGGCCGCAGAGTATAAGCCGTTTCTGGTATGCCGTCACCTGTGACGGCTTTTCCAGTTGCAAACCATCATAGTTAACATTCCACCACCTTTGGCGAGTATTTCTTTAAAACCGTCTAAGGCGTGTGTTCGTGCTATAAATACCCCCAACTGCCAACTGTTTTCTGTCCCGACCAGTGCACTGTTCATAGTTGGGTTGGGAGGACAAAGGGGGCGATTTTTTTGCAAAAATTGGAGGTAAAAATAAGATGTTTGACCTTTTTCTTTCAATGTTTGACCATTTGTCTTATTCCAAAAATAATGAAAATATTTTATAATATTTTTTCAATCAAACATCATATAATATTTCTTTATGTTATTTATTGCAGATGGATCAGAAGTGGATGTACCATGTTCATCGTTCATCCATGGAGCATAGGGAGGGGGTCACTGAATTTGTTAAATTTGCGTACAATGACAAGGAAAGCAGGATGAGCCTCTATATATCGTGTCCATGTAATGACTGTAGGAATGAAAAGATGATCCCTGATAGTTTAGAAGTGCATTCTCATTTGATAAGGAGAGGATTAATGGAGAATTATACATGTTGGAGCAAGCATGGAGAGCAAGAGGCACCTGATGTTGATGCTGATGAAGAAGTGTCGGATCAAAATACAGTGAACGTCACCGCAGCTCCAGAAAGTATGTTTGCACTGTCTCCGTTAGGCGGAGATACCATTGATTTCGACACTGAATGTCTATCTCAAATGTCGCATGACATTAAAGACGCAGATGACAACGACAGAGACTTTGAGAAGTTTAGTAAGTTGGTGAAAGATTGTCAGATGCCCTTGTATGATGGATGTAAGTCGAAGCACACCAAGTTATCCTGCGTGTTGGAACTCATGAAGTTTATGAAGTTTAAGGCAAGTAATGGATGGTCCGACAAGAGCCTTACAGAACTTCTTAAGCTATTAAAAGACATGTTGCCAGAGGGGAACAAATTACCCCAGACGACATACGAAGCTAAGCAAGTGTTATGTCCGTTGGGCCTGCAAGTTAGAAGAATTCATACTTGTCCGAACAACTGTATTTTGTATTACAAGCAAAATGCTGACTTGGATGCTTGCCCTGTATATGGGGCTTGTAGATACAAACGAGAAAAAAGTGCAGGTGAAGGAAGTAGGTCAAAGAGGGGAGGACCGGCAAAGGTTGTATGGTATCTCCCAATTGCGGAGCGCATAAAGAGAACATTTGCAAATAAGGAACAAGCAAAGCTCGTGCGTTGGCATGCCGAAGAACGAAAAGTTGATGGCAAGCTTAGACACCCAGCAGATTCAGTACAATGGCGGAGAATCGATAGGATTTACCAGGAATTCTCAGAGGATCCAAGAAACATGCATTTTGCCATGTGTACAGATGGAATTAATCTATTTGGTGATTTGAGCAGCCGTCATAGTACATGGCCAGTTCTTCTTGTGAACTATAACCTTCCTTCTTGGGTTTGCTTCAAAAGAAAGTATATTATGCTTGCCATGCTCATTCAAGGACCGAGACAACCGGGCAACGATATTGATGTGTTCATTGAACCAATAATTGATGACTTCGCGACACTTTGGAATGAGGGCGCACGTACATGGGACGCATATGCATAAGAGGATTTCAACCTCCATGCAATGGTTTTTAATACCATCAACGATTATCCAGCCCTTGGCAATCTTTCTGGCCAAACAGTCAAAAGGAAATGGGCGTGTTTGGAGTGTATGGACGAAACAAGAAGCAAATGGTTGAAGCATTCACACAAGATGGTCTACATGGGTCACAGGAGATTTCTCCACGGTATCACCTTTATAGGAATATGAAAAAAAAATTTAATGGCCACAGAGATACAGCTAGACCCCAGAACACCCAACAGGGACAGATGTGCACAACTTAGTGATGGGAATAACCAACGAGTTTGGAAAAAAGAGAAAAGCTGTAAAGGCAAAAGATAAGAGCATGTGGAAGAAAAAGTCAATATTTTGGAGACTACCATACTGAAAGGATCTTGAGGTTCGCCACTGCATAGATCTGATGCATTTTGAGAAGAATGTATGTGAGAGTTTGATAGGGCTACTGCTTAATCCAGGTATTACAAAGGATGGTCTAAACGCCCGACGAGATCTGCAAGACATGGGTGTTCGTCCGGAGCTACATCCCGTTACCACATAGTCCGGCAGGGTGTACCTTGCTCCAGCCTGCTACACTCTATCGAAAGATGAGAAGATGAATTTGTTGACATGTCTTAGTGGTATAAAGGTTCCATCTGGTTACTCATCAAGAATTAGTAGGTTCGTTTCATTACAAGACCTTAAGCTGGTAGGAATGAAGTCGCATGATTGTCACGTTCTTATCACACAATTGTTGCCCATTGCAATAATGAATATTTTGCCTAATAAGGTGCGACACACATAATAAGGTTGTGCTCCTTCTTCCATGCTATTGGCCAGAAGATCATTGATCCTGAGGGACTAGATGAACTATAGGCAGAAATTGTGAGAACGCTATGTCATTTGGAGATGTACTTTCCTCCAACTTTCTTTGATATAATGGTATATCTTCCAGTGCATCTTGTTAGACAAACAAAGTGTTGTGGATCTGCTTTCATGACACAAATGTATCCTCGTGAAAGGTATATGGGGATCCTAAAGGGTTTTGTATGGAACTGATCCCACCCCGAGGGAAGCATCATTGAGAGTTACACCAGCGAAGAGGTCATCGATTTTTGTGTGGACTACCTGTCGGAAACCTCTTCAATTGGATTACCACGATCTCATCACGAGGGGAGGCTTGATAGTGTGGATGGAAAGTAGTAAGGATGGATCGAAAGTTGTATATAATGCTCATTTCACGGTACTCACGCATATGACCGAGGTAGTGTCGTATGTTGATGAACACTTGGGATTTCTCCGACATGAAAACCCAGGCCGATCAGATAGTTGGGTGAGAAGCAAGCACATGTCTTCCTTCAACGAGTGGTTCAAGAATAGAATTGCGAACGAGTAGAACTTGTCCAGCGAAACATTGAAGTGGTTGTCACAGGGTCCTGAATGGAGTGCCACAACCTGGCAAAGATATGACATAAACGGATACACCTTTCACACGATCAAGCAAGACAGTAAATGCACAGTGCAGAACAGTGGGTTGCGCATTGAGGCTGGTACCGATGACGGTGGTCGCCGTGATTAATACTACGGTAAAGTAGAGCAAACATTGGAGCTAGACTATTTGAAGTTCAAAGTCCCGTTGTTTCGTTGTCGATGAGTCAATCTTCGCAACGTAAAAGTTGATACGGAAGGTTTCACCACTGTCAATTTGGCTAACAATGCCTACAAGGATGAACCTTTCGTTCTTGCCAAACAAGTTGTTCAAATCTTCTATATACTTGATCCGTGTAACAAGAAGCTACATGTTGTTCGTGAAGGCAAAAGTAGAATTGTTGAATTGGACAATATCATAGATGAAGATGACTACAACCAGCACGTGCATGGTATAGCTCAAGAAATACCTCTAAAAGAGGAGGAAGAGGAAGATGATGTTCAACATGCCCGCATCGACCATGAAGAAGGATTATTTTTGTAATTTATGTCATGCACGCATATGAATGTAATATGTTCACAATGCTCATTAATATCATATATATTTGGCTAATTAATCTATTGTACTGATTAAATTAATCATCTATCAATCTACTACATTAATTTCAAGCATCATCTATGATAATATTACTCATGTATTTTACTAATCAACATATTCTATTGATGCATAAAGCTTATGAATAAAAATATTTTATTTGTGTTTAAATTTTATGAATACTTATGCACAAAGTTTATAACAAGAAATATTTTATCTACATATAAAATTTATGTATATTTATGTAAAATCTTTATAAATAGAAATATTTTATTTATGTATCATGTTTATGAATTGAAATACTTTGTATAAGTAGAAATTTTACCAATGAAAATTATTTTTCATATAATTCCAAGTAGAAGGTCAAAATTTTTATATCACTTTTATTAAAAAAACTTAATCTAAGAAATTTATTTATTTTTGTATTTTACTTGCTAGTATAATTTTGATACACTTTACTTTTCCCAACTGAATGTGTAATTTGTTTCTAAAATATATTTTAATTTATATAATAAAATTTAATTTGACCGAGTGCAACCTTGAAGAGGCCGAACCGTAAGTCAACTATGGTCAACCTTACCTCTAACGGGCGCCAGCTAAAGGCCGTCACAGGTACGCATACCTGTGACAGGTTGAAATCCCAGATCCATCAAAGGTCCTGACATCTTTGACAGCTCCGTGTATCCTACCCGTCACAGGTATGCTTACCTATGACGGGCCCATAGTTGGAGCCCGTCACAGGTAATGTTGGCCCATGTTAACCTAGGATTTGGCATCTTCAAGGTTCAGACCCGACCACACTCTCTCTTAAACTTCACCGCTGCCTCCCCGCGCTCCTCCTGCCTGTGTCGTCGCCGCCGCCGTCGAACCTAGTCTTCGGCGCGCCTCCCCGACCTTGCCGTCAGCGCTGCCTCCCCGGCATACGCCCTAGCCCCCGCCGGCCGACCTCCCCCTTGGCGTTGGCTTCGGCTCCTACTGCCTCGCCGACTCCCCGACCTCGCCCTCGGCACCGCCGGCTCAGCCTGCCGACCTCCGCGTCATACTTCGGCCCTGCGTCCCCAACATCCGCGTCAGCGTCTCTTCCCACCTCCCCTCCCTCTAGCTGACTCCTCTTCCTTCTGCCAGACCTAGTAGGCTGCCGCCTTCCCACCTCCCCCTCCCTCTCACTCCAATGAGTTTGGTGCAGTGGATGAATTTACGATGAATATAGTATGATTTTGATGCACTGGATTAATTTACGATGAAACTAGGTTTATTTTGATGCAGTGGAAGAATTTTTGATGAATTTAGAATTGGTTTGTTGAAGTGGATGAATTTACGATGAATTTTGGATTATTTTGATGAAGTACATGAGTTATGGATGAATTTAGGATTATTTTGATGCACTGGATTAATTTACGATGAAATTAGGTTTATTTTGATGCAGTGGTAGAATTTTGGATGAATTTAGAATTGGTTTGTTGAAGTGGATGAATTTACGATGAATTTTGGATTATTTTGATGAAGTACATGAGTTATGAATGAATTTAGGATTATTTTGATGCACTAGATTAATTTACGATGAAACTAGGATTATTTTGATGTAGTGGAAGAATTTTGGATGAATTTAGAATTGGTTTGTTGAAGTGGATGAATTTACGATGAATTTTGGATTATTTTTATGAAGTACATGAGTTATGGATGAATTTAGGATTATTTTGATGTAGTCGATGAATTTTGTCTGATTTTGATGAAGTAGATGAGTTATGGATGAATTTAGGAGCCATTTTGATGAAGTTGATGACTTATTGATGGATTATTTTGATGCAGTGGATGAATTTAGAATTAGTTTTATGCAGTAGGTGATTGGTCAGTGATGAATGCTCAAGAACAGATTATCTACACTTGTTTTTTTTTGAAAAGTTGGTTGTTTTCTGCTCATAAATAGATTATCTACACTTGTTCTTTCTTTCGTGGTTAAAAGTTGGCTGCTTTATGGTCAAGAACAGATTATGTATATTTGTTCTTTTTCTCGTGGTTAAAAGTTGGCTACTTTATGATCAAGAACAGATTATTTACACTTGTTCTTTTCTTTGGTTAAAAGTTTACTGCTTTATGGTCAACAATAGATTTTCTACACTTGTTTTTTTTAAAAGTTGGTTGTTTTGTGCTCATAAATAGATTATCTAAACTTGTTTTTTCTTTTGTGGTTAAAAGTTGGCTGCTTTATGGTCAAGAACAGATTATGTACACTTGTTCTTTTTTTCGTACTTACAAGTTGGCTACTTTATGATCAAGAACAGATTATCTACACTTGTTCTTTTTTGGTGGTTAAAAGTTTACTAATTTACGATCAAGAACAAATTATCTACACTTGCTCTTTTTTTGTGGTTAAAAGTTTACTGCTTTATGGTCAAGAACAAATTATCTACACTTGTTTTTTTCGTGTTTGCAAGTTGCATGCTTTCTGCTCAAGAACAGATTATGTACACTGGTCGCCTTTTCTTCTCGCGCAAATGATGGTATTTGATGCATACTTTCTAAGCAAAACAGAGGCCATACCTTATTACAATCATGTTCTAAAAAATATAAAATTACATGTTCCAAAAATGATAGAAGCTTTGTAAGTCTTTTCAGATAAATAGACCATGACAACATCCGTCGCATCCCCATCGTCCGCGACGCCACCGAGGCAACTGGCAGAACCTAACCAAGCTACAGAGGCGGTCAGCGGAGTTGAACCCATGCTGACGACGTCAGTGCTCCAGACACAAGAGGACCTAGCTGTGGAGCCAATCCCGGTAGGTCATCCATCGACGATGATGGCAGGCAAACAAATCAAACCTCAAGGTAAATTATAGGACAAATTTGCAATATGTGACAATTTTGCAGACCTCCTGTTTGTGTTACAGTTGCGCCACAGGAACAACAGACCTCGATGTCAGGGGGCACTAGTGCAAGTAGGTCGAGTAGAAAGCCTCGGACACAAAACAAATGGCCCACGATAATGCTGGTGATAAGAGAGGTAGATGCTAGTGGTAGGCCCACAGCGCCGAGAACTGTCATAGGAAGATGGTCTAACTGCTGTGGGGTGGCGGCCCGTGAAAATTTCGGCATCCTACATAAGGATGTAGGGAAGGTCTCGGAAGCCGAGAAGGAGCGAGCTTGGACAGCTATGGAGAAATGGTTCACATTTCCGGATGAAGCAAAAGACAGGCTTAAGCGGAAGGCAATCCAGAAGATGGGTAAAGCTTGGAAGAATTGGAAGTCCAAGCTCCTAAACAAGTACGTCATCCCGTCCGGCAATTGTCTACCATTCGTCGAGTACCCTCAAATTACGGATGCAGTCTGGGAGCAGTTCCGCCAACTGAAGAACACCGACGAGTTCAGGGAGTCAAGTGAGGCACATCACCGACTACAACAGCGGAATGAGCACCCGCATCATCTGGGCACGGCCGGGTACATCGGCAAGGAGCAGATATGGGCCCAAGAGGATGCGGCCGCTGCAGCTGCGAATCTTCCCGCCCCATTCTCGGACATTCCAGAACCACGAGCTCGCAACTGGGCGAGGGCAAGGGGTAAGGTCAACTCGGACGACTCCATCACATTTGACAAAAAAAGTGATGTCGTCGTCTATCAAGACCTGGTAAGATCGCACCTTAGCATAAGTAATTCCCGGATGTACGAGGTGAAATATTGTAAAAACCTTTCTCGCTTTTTTACAGTTGAATTTGGTTGCCGAACAAGCCTCACAGAGCGAGGTGGAGTCCGTGCCGAAGATGCGCGAGGATGACATTCTAACGAAGGCGCTCAGAACCAAAGAACATCCTGGTCGGACACGGGGAATCGGCGTCGACGTGCCCTAGAAGCATGGCCTGCCATAGTATAGCTCGCAATAGAGGAAACGAAAAGTCTCGAAGAAAGAGAGGGATGATCGTTTAAAGGCTGAGCTTAAGGTGGAGGTTATTCAAGAGCTACAGGCAAGCATGGACGCCAAGGTGGAAGAAAGGCTTAAACAGGTCCTGGCCGACATGAACATACCCCGAGGCACACCACAAGTTGTTCATCCTACTCCTCAGGCACATCATGATGCAAGCCCTATCCCTGGTAGGAGCAGTTGTGCATCCACGGAGGTGCCGGCCCCTAGTGTACCTGTCGCACCACTAGCGGCAGTGGACAATATAGAGGTAATTGATGTTTTTCTATCCAAATGTACTCCAACACCTTTGCACGTTCAAATATTAATTTGAAACTTTACACATGCAGAACGAAGCGCAATGTGCCCTATTGGTAAGGGTCCACCTAAATTTTGCTCAGGACGCTGAGGGCATGGCTTTGAAACCCTCCGTAACAAAAGATCCATGACGTAACCCTACTATCTGGGTATGTCAAGGTGTCCATCGATTCAGTAAAAGATAACTGGTCAGCCTATCTACTGCCTGTGCCCCCCAACGATGAAATCATGACTTTGGGTGATGCGTGCAAGACATTCATACAGTGGCCTAAGGAAGACATAGTTGTCAAGATGACTCCTCGTCCAAGTCGACCGACGGAGCTCACACCTCCCAAGTCTCCCAAGTCAAAGATTTCTATCGAGGCTCCACGTGGGCCGACAATGTCGTTACCGCATTCACCGGTTGCACCTGATATGGATTTGGGAGATATTACTAAAAACATGGTTCCAATCAAGACCACAAAAAAGGCCGATAGCTCCCCACTAGTTGTCAAGGAACCACACAAACATGACCGCGGGGGCGCTAAAGGCAAGGAGAAGGTCGAGGAGTCGGCACCGGCACCCAAAAGGGGGAAGGCTGCAACTTCAGCGGGAGACACCAAATCGAGGAAAGTCGAGAAGGCGCCGGCCCAATTTGAATTGGGCAAGCCATTGGTGGATGACCATCTATTAGTCATGATGGGCATTGCTTGCAGAGAGCTACATAAACAATACATAGAGCTTGGTAACCTGGTTGGGTTCCTTGATCCATCGATGATCAACAAGGTAAATTTACGATAGAGCTTCGACGACGTAGTTGAATATGTGAATCGGTGTTTATGGGCCCACCAAGACAAGGAGTACATCATGTGCACACACAACCAACAGTAAGAACACAATACCCTTCGTGTATATTAATTCTGAAGTTAAGGTTCTTAGTACTAATGCTAGATATCCACCGTGCAAGCAACATAGGGTTCTGTTAGTTATCGTACCTAAAAGGAATAGGGTCGTCTATCTTAACTCCAATAAGGCCAAAGAGTATGATTTCACTGAAATCATTAAGGCCTGAAATTTGGCTTGGGACCCATATGTGGCAAAGGGTGGTAGGCACAAGGATGGCAAGAACGAGTTATATCATGACACCAAGTTCGCATGCGCACAACAGATCGGAGACCAATGTGGTTTCCACGTGTGCCACAACATGTCGACACTCCTAAGAGCGGTGAAAGATTTCGACCCTGAGGTTGTTTCTAATGGCAAATAAGCTCATTTCAATATCAACTTTATTCTTCTCAACGTTTTAACCCCTGACTTATTAAACATAAAGGTAAAGCTGGCATAAAGATTGTACCCATCAACCCCCCTCTATTAGAGGAGAAGTGTACGGCTTCATTCTTGCTGAAATAATAAACAAGAAAGGACGTTTTCACGCCACTTAGATATTTTAACTGGTTTAATTCAATGTGATATACAATTAACCATAAACTTGTGATGTACATTTGAGCACAATACAAGTTGTCCTTGTTTTTATATTTCTGTGGTATGACTACAATGTAATTTACTCTCATATGTACAATATTGTGGTTGTTTGCTAAATTTTCTTCAATTTTGATCAAATACTAATTACGTTGGACTATTCAATTTGTTTCTCGAATTTAAATACGATAGGTCATACATATAAAAGGTATGAATTTGTGGCTTTCATGCATTTTGCTGGGCAAAATTATGCCATTTCAATTATATATACAAGGTATGAATTTGTGGCATTTCAATTGAATATGTTGGGAATTACTGACATATGTGAAGTTGGGCAATATGTCAAGTTAGAGAGAATATGTAAAGTTGGGCAATATTTGAGTATTTGTGACTTACCCGAGATTTTTACTGCTATGTATATGTGTATTCTTCATAGGGCATGGCTAGCGAATCCTAAAGGTAGCCAATTTTTAGCATTTTTTTTTCTAAATATAACTCATCACCAACGGGTTAGAATTAAAATCCGTCATAGGTAGTAACTCCTTTGACGTGTTCTCACTAACGAACCGTCATAGGTGACTTGCCTATGACGGTCACTACCCTTTGAGCCCGTCATAGGTGTGTTACCTGTGACGGGTCCTAACTGGCCGAAGGGTACGGGCGATCAACACTTTTGACGGGCCGAAATGTATGTACCCGTTAGAGGTGGGAATCACTTATGACGCCTTTCCACCCATTAGAGGTGACTCCACTCACCAGTGACCACTGATCACTGACCATGGCCAAAACCGTCATAGGTGAGGGTTTGGACTCGTCACATGTGACCATCCTCAGTGTACAGTGTAGTGACTGATACTCATATTTTTCAGTCACGTATGCTTATCGCTCACCAATATTCTATATAGGACTAAACCTAACTAGTTCGGGTCCTAGTTTAGTCGAACGAGTTTAGCACATCCATTTCACATCTAGGACTGCTCATTTTCTTGAAAGATTTATTTAAATGTGACTAAGACTTGATTTGTTTCCTTATATGCTATTTGAAATTAAGTCTTTTCTTTCGTTGCCACTACCACCTCTTAACAACACACTAGTTAACCAAGTCAACAGAAAATGATGCATTTACCTTTAAAGGAAAATTATTCATGGGATTGTCAATATTTTTATTTCTCATAGGTCATATCCAATAGTTATATTAGTAATATTTTTTTTCATATATATACATATAGCTGGAATATATTTTACCCAATTGATATGTAGTGTTGTATAGCACTTCTCGTGGGCAAATGTGTCTTTTATCCATTGACCTAACAGTCAAATACCGGTTAATTGATGGCAGTGGCATTATAGGGTGTGCAAATTTGAAACAGTGGCATTTAAGAAAACCAATTAATATCCAATGACACGTAAAGAATTTCCTCTTTGGTTTTGTTGGTATTGTTGGTTCAGTTTTCTCGATTTCCTTATCATGGCAATCAAACAATGTCAAAGAAAAATAAAAACGACCAAACAAAATTGGGGTCGGTTTTTCAACTATCCAGTTTCTCTCGAAGTTTGTTTTCTGCTGGTGCCAAGCTCGAGAGCTACAGCCCATTGTGGGCCTTGATGCACACCTCCAACAAGCTAGATCCCACGCCATCAACGAGTTCCCATCTCTTACACCACTATGCCCTTGTCACTAACGACTTATCATGCTATCACTACCTCCGAGGATCTAAGTTATCATCGCCGGCAAGATCTCGCACTATCCGGCCCCCAACTCCCATCAAATCCTTACTCCACACACAACAACCGCTGAGCTCTCGTATGTGATGCCATTGATGCATGAGTTTGTGCTTATGTGGTACCTCTGTTGTGGATTTGAACGTCAAATGCCATTGCCATGATATCAAGGATTAGGTTGGGGTGTAGGATGTTGGAAATATGGTCACATTTCGGCATATTTTAATCCAAAATAATAAGACAATAGGCATGACAAACATAGGGAATAATCCAACGATTACGAACAGAACATTTGACAGCATGCTTAATATACGATAAGCACAAGCATCCATATGATCATGAAATAGCAATGAAACTATCAGGCATTCGAAAATACTAAACAGAATAGAGGAGAGCGCGATATACCCTGAAAATGGCCCTCCGCTGGTATTTGAGGCAGTACTACCTCCGTTGGTGTTGTTGTTCCCGTTGAAATTGACGTTGCCGTCGTTGTGCACACCGCTGTCGTCGCAGTGCGCGCCGCCGCCGCCGTGAGCACCACCGCTCCCGCTTCCATTCCCGTCAGTTGACATGGCGCAGTGAGCAGTCGTGCGAATGCACTCCCTAAAAACCTTAGCACCCGCCTACCCGAGCAGGTACTCTTGCGAGAGGGGTTCCAGAGGCCTGCTCGTTCCAAACTCTCGTGCGCGCAAGAGAAACAGAAGCGGGGAGACAGATGGGTGGCGCAAGAACTCGAGGAGAACCAGAGATGAGAAAAAGCTATGGAGAAGAACGCTCTAACCTCGGGATGAAGAAGGAGGAATATGGAAATCCCCGAAACCGTGTCCCCTGATCTCGCGATTCCGGTACGGAATTACCGCAGCCATTGCAAAAACGAAGGGACGGGCGAGCGCAGCGGCCGGACGAGCCGACGCCGACGTCGCGCCGCGCCGCGCCGTGTCCCGGACCGGACCGGACCGGCCGGCCGGCGTGCGTGCGTGTGGCGGTCTTCCTACTGTCTCAACCAGTCAACGGAGAGTATCACAAACCTCTGTATTTAAGTTGAGCTTCTCCACTTTAAATCTCCAAGGTGGTATTATTGTCTCTACCATTCATTGTGGGCTAGCGGAATTTTAATCAACTTTAATTGGGCCTAGCCCATTTTGATTAACAATCCCCACCAAATTTTATAGCCCACAAGAAAAGTTCTCAAGACTTATCTTGTTTATTATATCAGTGTTTCAGTGAAGACTGTTAAGTTGAACTTTCACCTGGGTATGGAGCTATATCAGACCACTATGCCTTGAATTGTCAGTCTTGTGCGGTCAGGTTTGACTCAGAACCTTTACTTATACTAGGCTATCGTCTGCATCCCCTGTTGTTTAGAGCATATGAGTCAAACTCCAAGCCCTTTCATGAGTATCTAGAGATTACCCAAATCTCATAAACTGTGACTACCAGTCAAACTCATATAGGTGTGTTCCTTCTAAGATGTTCTCTAGGTCAACATCTCTACTTTGGGAAAAACCTCTCGGATCACATTAAGGTATAAGCCATCCTACCATACAGAGTAGAAGAGAAATGCACTATGGAAATGAGTCCTTTTAAGGGTCTCTTCTCTCACTTATACAACAGCTTGTCTCACCATCCAAATTCACGGGATCTCCAATCACAATGGATAGGTTTCCACTATTGTGCAACTTTAGGTGGGTCTCAAACCCATTTCCCTCGATGCATTGTCTATCACATTACGTGATAGTCCCTTGGTGAACTGATTTGCCAGGTTTTTAGCCGTCTGGACATAATCCAGTACTATCACTCCGGAGTTTTTCTATTTTCTGACAGACTTCAGTCTTCTCTTTACATGCGTAGACGACTTCATGTTGTCCTTTGAGCTGTTCACCTTAATAATCACTGTTTGATTATCACAGATCATTAGAATTGCTGGTATTAGTTTTTCAACCACCGGCAAATCCATCAGGAGTTCGCAAACCCACTCGGCCTCAACTGTGGCAATATCTAGTGCTGTGAGTTCTGCTTCCATTGTCGACCTCGTTAAGATGTCTTCTTGCAAGACTTTCAGGAAACAGCGCCACCTCCAAGTGTGAATACATATCCACTTGTGGCCTTTATCTCATCAGCATCTAATATCCAGTTAGAGTCACTATACCCTTCTAGCACTTTTGGCTACCCACTATAGTGAATTCCAAAACTCATTGTCCCCTTTAGATAGTGCATGACTCTTTCTAGAGCCCGCCAGTGATCATCTCCCGGATTTGAAACAAACCAGCTCAGTTTGCCAACAGCAAATGAGATGTCAGGCCTTGTTGCGCTAGCTAAGTACATCAATGAGCCAATGATTTGGGAGTATCTCAACTGATCCCTTGCTATCCTTCAGTTTTTCCTTAATAGCACGCTAGGATCATATGGAGTAGGAGCTGGCTTGCAGACACTAAACCCAAAGCGACTCAAGATCTTGTCCACATAGTGAGATTGCACAAGTGTAATCCCACCCTCATCCCCTCTCAGTAGCTTAATGTTAAGAATAACATCAGTCACTCCCAAGTCCCTCATTTCAAAGCTTTTGGACAGAAAGTCCTTAACCTCCTCAATCACATTGAGGCTGGTTCCAAAGATCAATATGTCATCGACATATAGACACAAGATTACTCCCCCCACCATAGCGATAGTACACACATTTGTCAGCTTTATTCACAACAAAGCCTGTAGATGTGAGTGTTGTGTCAAACTTCTCATGCCATTGCTTAGGTGCTTGCTTGAGGCCATACAAGGATTTCAACAATTTACACACCATTCCCTCCTGACCTTCTAGTACATAGCCATCTGGTTGATCCATATAGATCTCCTCCTCTAACTCTCCGTTTAGGAAAGCTGCCTTAACATCCATCTGATGGACGAGAAGACCATTAGAGGCTGCCAGAGCTAACAGTACCCTAATAGTGGTCAAGCGAGCAACTGGTGAGTAAGTATCAAAGAAGTCCTCGCCTTCCTTCTGTGTATAACCCTTGGCCACAAGTCTTGCCTTGTACTTTTCAATTGTACCATCAGGCCTAAGTTTTTTCTTGAAAACCCATTTGCATCCAACAGGCTTGCACCCATATGGACGCTCAACGATTTCCCAAATACCATTGGACATAATAGAATCCATCTCACTGCGTACCGCTTCCTTCCAATAGTCAGCGTCAGGAGATGAATATGCCTCTTCTATGGTTCTTGAAGTATCATCTTTGAGATATACAATGTAGTCATCTCCAAAAGATTTTGCAATATTTTGTCTTTTACTCTTTCGAGTATCTGCAATGTTATTTTTCTCGGGATTTTCCTCAACGGTTTGATCATCGTGTTCTATTGTTTCAAAGTGCTCATAGGATGCAATAGGTTCTTGACTAGAAGTGCTAGGTGTAGTCTCCATGGGAAATTCATTCTCAAAAAATGTAGCGTCTCTGGACTCAAAAATTGTACCTACACGCATGTTTGGAACACCAGAGTTTACTATAAAGAATCTATAACCCACGCTGTGGATAGCATAACCAAGGAACACACAGTCAACGGTTTTTGGTCCAAGTTTTCGCTTTTTGACTATAGGTTTATTCACCTTTGCCAAACAGCCCCATGTGCGTAGGTAGGAGATATTTAACCTCTTCTTTTCCCATTCCTCGAATGGTGTTACTTCCTTGTGCTTCATTGGAATTTTATTCAGGACATGACAAGCAGTCAAAATTGCCTCACCCCACCATTTCTTAGATAGTCTCGCGATATCTAACATGGCATTCATCATCTCAGTTAGAGTGCGGTTCTTTCTTTCGGCTACCGCATTTGACTGGGGTGAATAGGCAGGCGTCATCTCATGAATAATTCCAAGCTCTTCGCAAAAGGATGTAAATTCATTAAGAAAATATTCTCCACCTCTGTCAGACCTCAAACGTTTGATTTTCCTCTCTAGTTGGTTTTCTACCTCAGCCTTATAAATCTTAAAGTAATATATCGCTTCATCTTTTGATTTTAACAAATACACATAGAAAAACCTAGTGCAATCATCTATCAGTGTCATGAAGTATTTCTTTCCACCTTTAGTCAACATATTGTTTATTTCACAATCTGAATGAACAAGTTCTAGAGGTGCCAAATTCCTCGCCTCTGCTGCCTTGTGAGGCTTGCGAGGTTGTTTCGACTGAACACAAGTATGGCACTTGGAACCTTTGGCTAAAGTGAATTTTGGAATTAACCTCATGTTGGCTAAGTGCATCATACAACCGAAATTCACATGACAGAGTCACGAATGCCACACATTGGACTCATCATTCTCACAAATATGGTTCACAACCTTATTAATTATTACACATATCATCCAAGGAAAAGCGGAACAAGCCTCCGCTGTCATAGCCTTTACCAATAAAAGTTCCACACTTAGAAACATCATATTTATTGGACTCAAACACAAGTCTAAAACCATCTCTACACAGTAGAGAGCCACTAACTAGATTCTTCTTTATTGAAGGGACATGCTGCACGTTCTTGAGTTGCACGGTCTTTCCTGAAGTAAACTTCAGATCGATCGTACCAACACCATGAACAGCCGCAAGTGATCAGTTTTCCATCAACAAGGAGAAACCTCTCCCGACCTGGTAAGAAGAAAATAGTGAAAAATGTCAGCACACACATGAATATTAGCACCAGTATCAATCCACCAATCAGGTGAATGAAAACAGAGAAAATAGTCGGTAAAAGATTACCATACCCCGATGTTCCTCCGCCCTCGCTAATGACCATGTTGGCAGCCTTCTTGTCCTTACGATCAGGACAGTTCTTGGCCTAGTGCCCAGCTTTACCGCACACAAAGCAGTCACCCTTGGCCTTTTCCTTGCCTTTCCTCTTAAAGGCAGTAGTGGCGTTTGGTTTGACGTCAGGCTTGACTTTCTTCTTGTTATTGTGGGATGCATGAGGGTTCTTCTTCTGCACCAAGTTGGCGCTAGAACCTCCCTCTACCTTTTTGCCTTTGCTGTCCTTTGCCCTTGCCTTCTCCTCAACACCCAAGGAGCCAATGAGATCAGTAACACTGAACTCCTGTCTCTTATGTTTTAGAGAAGTAGCAAAATCTGACCAAGAGGGTGGCAGTTTGGTAATAATGCCACCAGCCACAAACTTATTAAGCAATTCACAGCGGTTGTTCTCAAGTTCCTTTGCCAGCATCTGAATCTCCTAAGCCTGTTCCACTACAGAACGGTCATCGACCATTTTGTAGTCACAGAACTGCTCCATGACATACCGCTCGCTGCCAGCATCGGAAACTCCGAACTTGGCCTCAAGTGCATCCCACATCTCCTTCCCCGAAGGCATGTGCATATATACGTCCACTATGTTGTCGGCCAATACACTGATCAATGCCCCACGGTACAGGCAATCCCCGACTCAAATTTGGCCTCCTCCTTAGGTGAGAGAGGCCTTTCGGTCAGTTTGCCCTGTGAGACAAAGAAGCATTGCATGCCTGTTAACCACAGCAGTGCACGTGTTTTCCATCTCTTATAGTTTGAACTATTAAATCCATGCGGTTTTAAAGTAGCAGCAAAACCAACTACCGAAAAGGACCTATAAGTTTTTTGGATTGTTGGAAATATGATCACATTTCGGTATATTTTAATCCAAAATAATAAGACAATAGGCATAACAAACATAGGGAATATTCTAACGATTACGAACAGAACATTTGAGCTGGTGTTTGAGGCAGTACTGCCTCTGTTGGTGTCCTGATCCCGGTACAGAATCGCTGCGCAATTCCGGGGCCGCGCCGCGTCCCGGACCGGGCCGGCCAGCGCGCGCATGTGGTGCGGTCTTCCTACTGTCTCAACCAGTCAACGGAGAGTCTCCCTAACCTCTCTATTTAAGTTGAGCTTCTCCACTTTAAATCTTCAAGGTGGTATTATTGTCTCTACCATTCATTATGGGCTAGTGGAATTTTAATCAACTTTAATTGGGCCTAGGCCATTTTGATTAACATAGGATTAAGTTTTTTTTTCTTTTTGTGTGGGCGGGGCGGGGGGTTCGGTGGAAGAGAGAATTTGGGGAAGAGATGGAGGTGGCAGGCAGCCTTTTATTTTTTTTTAATAATCTACTTCTTCCATCCAAAACGACTAATGCCTTCTTTAGTTCCCAAAATTTTTTTTTCAAAACATCACATTAAATTTTTGGGCACCTAAATAAAACATTAAACATAGATGAACCAAAAAAACTAATTACACAGTTATGGAAGAAATCTTGAGACGAATCTTTTGAGCCTAATTAGTCCATGATTAGCCATAGTGCTACAGTAACAAACATATGCTAATGATAGATTAATTAGGCTCAAAAGATTCGTCTCGCGGTTTCTAGACTAGCCGTGAAATTCGTTTTTTCATTCGTGTCCGAAAACACCTTTTGACATCCGATCAAACGTTCGATGTGACGTTTTTGCCAAAAAATTTTGGCAACTAAACACCACCTAAAACATGAGACCAAATTTAACTGAAATAAGACCGAAAGAGAAAAAAGATAATAAAAACCACGGTCACGGTTCAGTTCGGTTCGGTGTTCGGTTTTTGATGCGTTTTCGCACCCCCTACACACGCACCCGTCTAGAGAAGCTAGGCGATGACGCGAAGCCAACGTAGGCGTGCCCCCTACGGCCGAAGCAGGCCGTTTCGTTAGTCACGTATATGGTATGGCATGGATGACGCTACTCCTCGCTCTCTGGCTCAGCTGGCATATATACAATACATGCAGCAACAACATCTGTATGCATGCAACCTGTTGCTTGTGTGATTAACACAACCCAAACCCATGCATCAATATTGCGTGCATGCATCCCTGCAGGAAGCCATTAATTAACCTATGCCTAACTAACAACCTACCTGCATGCCTGCCTTCTCCATCCCCTGGTTTGAACACAGTGTATGTGCATGCTGTGCTGTGCTGTGCTAAGCTACAATAAAACCAACTCCACACGTGTGTACATTCATGCTCCCCTGGTTCGGGCACACATGCATCACACAAAGATATCGTGCAATCTCTTCAATTTGATAGTTCTTATTAGATAAGCTAGGACGCGTACGTTCTTCTATATCTATCTTTTTCATGATTATACATATAGAAAAATTAATTTTACAACCAGGTGTAGCTATCTCTTTAATGTCTAAGGTGCAAAAACACTTTCATATCTATTTCTATTCTTACCCAGCAAAAAGCACAAATTAACACCGTTAAATCTTATATAAATGATACAACTATATACTACACATTTGTGGTTGCTATAAAACCCGATATTTCTATTCTTACTCAGCAGAAAGCATAAATTAACATCGTTAAATCTTATATAAATGATACAACTATGTACTATACATTTGTGGTTGCTATAAAACCCGATATTTCTGTTCGTACCCAGCAGAAAGCACAAATTAACACCGTTAAATCTTATATAAATGATATAACTATGTACTACACATTTGTGGTTGCTATAAAACCCGATACCCGTTCTACAATAAACTCCTAGGGGATAGGGACGATAACAGGTACGAATCCAGCAAGGGTGCTGGGGGGCTCAAACCCCCTACCCGCTGGATTCCTATGGAAGATAAGAGAGAGGTAGGGAAGAAAAAGAGGAAAAAGAAAAAAAAGTAAGCGGGCTTAAGGAGTAAAGAGGCAATCAGCCCCCTCCCTTCGTCAGGCTAGATCCGTCATGCACGATAGTAGTATATATATACATATTTTTGTTAAAATACTATTTATCACTCATTAATACTTGTTATAATATTCTTTTTAATTTAAATATTTTAAAAGTTATTAGTATTTAAAGTTTTAAATTTTAATTACATTTCCACTCAAAGGAACAAGAAACCGTAGAACTGCAGGGAGTATATATCTCGTGGCACTTGGCCAGACGCCCTCAAATTGCGATCGCTTTCTGTTACCCTTTTCCATCGCACATTGGCATGCCTGCGTCGTATCCTTGCTTGCAGCTATCTAGTTGTTCACATCTTCTCGTCCATCTCCAGGAATTATTTTAAGTTTATTAATGATATATTTCCTCCGTCTCAGAAAAAATATATCTCTGCGGATAAAATTAAACACTCAATTTGTTCTTACTTATCCTCATAAATTGATTTTTTTTTTTTGTCGCGGAAGGTGTATGTTCATTGAGATTTGAGGGTACTACGGTTCTGTAATCGTACTGTCCGATCATCATTCATCAAGATCCAATCTGGAGAGTATGCATGTTTTTGACTTTTCCAAAATTAAAGGACGGACACAACAGTCTGACAGAGTACTGGCTGACTTAATTAGATTAATAATATGGCTGTCCTTGCATTCCTGTTTTATTATATGTACTCCCTCCATCCTAAAATAAACCAATCTTTTACACGTAACTTTTCTTTAATTTCTTGAAAAATTTTCAAATAAGACGATGGTCAAACACTGGACACGAAAATCGAAAGTTTACCTTATTTAGGGACGGAGGGAGTAAACTTCATTTTAAAAGACAAGGTGTTTCAGTTAATGAATCCTAGTCGTCAAACTTTTCTAATTAAGTTTAAGCAAAATAATTATAGAGACCATATAAATATTTTCAACATTAAATAAATATATGATAAAAATATATTCATCAATGTATATAATGAAATTAATATAAATTTACAGAAGTTGCTATACTTTTCTCTAAATTTAACCAAATTTTTAAAAGTTTGACCTAGATAACATCATAACACCTTGCATTATACTAGAACAGATGGAACAATTAATGAGTAGTGCACTGATATAGGAACCTAATTTTGTACTCTTATTTTCTCCATTCCAAAATATCTAATATTCAAATTTTGCACCATAATATAAGAATTCATGCATTGATTCCAATGATTTCAATTATTTTAATGATTCCGGAGCTAATGAGATACTTAAAAAAGAAATCTAGTTAATTCAAAATTCAAAATTAAGCACTGAAGTGAAGAAAAGAGAATTTTTTTACATCACTTTAGTCTTTAATAAAGAACCTAGAGATCCCTATATTTTAAAACGGAGGGAGTACTTGGTAACTGTTGGTTTGGGAGGCACTAATTAGTACTTAGTCCAGTTTTATAACTTCTCTCGTTTTGGATAACTAATTTGTCTCCAAAACATATCTTTGGCTATGATTTTCTAGTTTTAATATATTAAAGAAATTATTCCTAATATGCATGTACTTATGTTATAATAGTGCATTTGAACTAAGTATTTTAAAAGGTTATTAGTACTTAAAGTTTTTTAAAGATTGATCGTAATCTTATTATCAAATTGGAGATACAACTGGAGCTAGCTAGTACTGTATAGTAGTAGTGCAAGCTAAGCCCCATCCCTCTCCATTCATTCATCTGACATTTCTGGATTGTGCATAGTACTGGTACTACCAGCAAAACAAATAGAGTACAGTGTACAGGTTCCAAATCAATAAACCAGCAGTCAAAAGCTCTCCAGCACAATTAATCATAGTAGGAGAGGTTGATCCTATTAACTCCTTGCCGAAATAAGATTATTTTTCAGTTTTTTTAATGTTTTGACTCTTTATTTTATTTAAAACTTTTTTGCGATTAATATTTTTATTCTTACCAGATGATAAAACATGAATAATTGACTAATTTTTTAAAGTTTGGTATAAATTTTTTAAATAAAACGAATGGTCAAATATTGAATTCGGAAAAAACGAAAAATAAAGTTATTACGAGGATGAAGGTATACGTACTTGCTGCTACTGTGCTGCACGCACACGTGTGCGTGCGTATGTTACTGTTACCTGTACGTACATGCATGGCACGATCGATCGATCAATGATCATACACACACGGACACGGACGGATATCGATCAACACGACCGAAGGCGATCGATCGATGGTATCGATATCTCTGCAAGTTTTGAGACCTTTTGTGTGTGGAAGTTGATGTAAAATAAAGCTGGTGTGTACGTACGCCACTGCATCAGCCGTACTACACAGTACTCTCTCGTGCATGCATGGCCATGGCTATGGCCGTGGCTGGTGCTGGCTAGCTGTGCGTGCTGCTCACATGAATGTGACCCAGAATCTCTCGCATTTAGTGCTGCACTCACGCACGCCGTGCCATGCCATGCATGCCTAACCCTGCATATGCGTACGTGTGACTAGGGCTGAAAACGGAGCGGATAGTTTCCGTCTGCTCTGAAAAAAAAAGATACGGAGGTATCTCGGAGCGGATATTTCCCGGATAATTCGAATACGGATAATTTTCTTTGGATACAAATACGAATACGGTATGGCAGTTTTCGTCGGATACGGATATTCCAACGGATATCCGAAGATTGTAATGAGCGAATATCTGCGAATACCTAAAATCAGTTCAGCCCACTTGACTTCAGGTTTGGCCCATCAACCAATTTACTGCAAATTGCTTTTATGCTATTAGTCTATCAGTATTTGTTGAACTCATTATGTGCTATGTGGTGGACTTATGTCACTTATCTGCTATCCGTGAAATTAAATTTAACGTATTTAATCTATGATAAGGCCTAAAATGACAACTATCTCGATTAAGCTAGCTATATATATGTCGTACTATTTGTCTTTATGAACGGTTTTAGTGGTTTGTATGTTCCGAGAAATATTTATTTCATATTCGTGTTCGACTACATCCTATCCTTATTCATATTCGAGATAATTCGTATTTGTTTCCGTATCCGAGATATTCGTATCCGTTTCCGTATCCGCCTAAAAATATGGGATAAATACGATACATGTGTTATCCGTCCGTATTCGTTCCGTTTTCAGCCTTACACGTGACGGTCACCTGCCTGGCCCGCCCGACAGATAAATTTATAACCGTACACATAAATGTAATCTCTCTTTTAAAAACTTTTAGAAACCGGAACGCACCTTAACATCACTGTAATCGCAGCAACAACGGCCATTCGCTACTTCCATCTCAAAGGCGATCGATCTGTTGTAGGAAAAATGAATTTATAAGGATAACTCTGGATACGTTGATCGTCTAAATTTATTCTCATTAGTTTTTTTAAAAAAAACGGAGGAAGTATGCATGGTCTCATTGTATACGAGGTTATTAATTAGCGTCTCATCTTTCCGTTTCTGTTTATACTTAATTATAAACCAATTTTTTATAAAAAAATCAACCGTAAATTTGGATCAGAGTTAATTTGGGATTTTTATCATAGTTTATTTTTTAGCCTTTTATAATGTCAAGAACACGTATATAAAAATTTATTATAAATTATTTTTATTTATAAATATGTTGTTTAGTTTTTTATTTATATATTATTTTTTTATAAATATGTTGTATAGGAACACGTACAATATTGCTATATCTTAGAGCAGAGGACGACCGAAGTACCATATAATCATGCTTAACGATCTCGAGGCTTTACCGGTGAGAGAGCTCGAGATTTGACTGAATAGTTAAAACGAATCAAGAAAATTTGTTTATTTTTCTAGCTAGATGTTATTACCGCAGACTCTCGTAATTTAAATGAGAGTAACTACTATTTGAAAGATCGGGAGAACTTTTGTTTGAGAAAAACAAAAAACCTTCAGTGTAATAGGGTAGCTACTACCAATGCAATTCAGATGGCTTCACACAGGGAGGCACGTACAATAAATAAATTGATCACGTACATATAAATACTAGCTTGGTGAATATCTCACATATATCTACACAAAGCTGAAAATTAAAGTGGCCTTATTTTTTCCAAACACTAATGCAGTTATCTTCTGCTCCCTCTATTTTTTTTTACGCCATTGACTTTTTAATTTACGTTTGACCCTCCATCTTATTTCAAAATTTTGTCCAAATATACAAAATTATAAATCATACTCAAAGTTATTTTAATAATAAATCAAATCATAATAAAATAGTCGATAATTATATATTTTTGAATAAGACAAAGGGTCAAGCGTACATCAAAAAATCAACAGCGTCAAATCGGAGGGAGTATTTTTTTATCTTAATTGTTTATTCTCTATTTTATCATACTTCAATGCAATATGGCTACTTAAAAATAAAGTTGATAAATGGAGGATTAAAGATAAGGTTATTTTTATGACCGAGCTAGTGCGTGCGCGCAGCAATGCATGCATGCAACACCAACGTACGCTGTCAGTCAGCTATCCTGCACTGCATGTACGGATTTTTTTATTGTTGGATTCTATTATTTTTCGATCGCTCGTATTATTTAAAAATTTTATATAAGTAAAGAAAATTATAAGTTGTGTCTAAGAGTATTCAGTGATAAATCAAATTATAATAAAATAATTAATAATTAAATATTTTTTTGAATAAGAGGAATGGTTAAACTGAAGCAACTATCAATTGTTAGTAAAAAATAAAGAGATTATTAACAGGGGTGGATCTAGCATGGGAGCGATGGGGCTTGAGACCCCGCTACCCGCTAAAGACATTCAAGCTTCACAAAGACTCTCCTAAAACTTTATAGTAAAAATTAATAGAAAAAGAAACTAAAATTATATCTAACTTGATTAAACCCCTCTATCTTCGTTCTCGTTAGCGTTTGATGATAATACATTGCCAAGTTGGAGTTGGAGAAGGGAATATGTGTAGCTAGGGTTGGCCCTTGCCCCTTGGCTATAGGTTTGCTCTTCTTTGTCAGTGTGCCAGCTAGAGCTGCCACCTGCTGCTGCTACTTAGGCCATCAGGCCGTGTGCATCCATGCACGCACGCACGCACGCCTGTCTTTTTCCCAGCTGCAACTCACCGGTTGACACTAGGCAGCTTTCTAGCTTTGGATACTTATACGTCTTAAAACATAATTACTTAATTTTTTTGAGAAATTAAAGATAATTTAGAAACGAGATACATATCCGTCTTAAAATATAATTACTTAATATTTTTAGAGAAATTAAAGATAATTTAGAAACGATCATGATTGGCTAATGTAAGAAACTAGGTTGAAATTAGAAGGTAGTTAGTAATGTGGTTGTATTTCTAGATAAATTTTAATTGTTTGGATAGGGAGGGCCAGTAGCAAAGCTACGGTGCCATATCAACGGCTATACTCAACGTAGTGACATGGCGAGTGCCCACAATTTGATGGAGTTGATGTGGCCACGGGAACCATGGTCACGTGAGGCTCTCCAATGTCTCAAAGCATGCCTTAAACTTGGGTCCCCATGTTTGCGTTAGATGTAATTACAATCTGAACTTGTTTGTTAGGTGATCTAGCTGAGGCCACACTGAGTTACAAGGTGTGTGACTTACTAGTGGTTTTATAGGCTAAGACCACTAGTTAAAACTTATTGGGTTCGGGGTGCCCTAATTGGTGTAAAGGTGTCTGAACAAATGAAGGGAACAACATCAGTGACACAGTGTAGTGACCATGAAAAGTGGTGGTTTTCTCACTTTTTACTACATTGGCTATACCGTAGACTTTGCAACCGATAGATAATTCTCCCTTTTTCAAAAAAAAATATATTTTTTATATTTAAATTTTGTATTAAAATATAAATATTTCTGATACTGTTTATAGTACTACCTATCATATTAATCACTTCACATTAGATACTCTCGCCTAATCCACTACTCATTATTAAGGGGTGCTGTAGTCTTTTTTATCTCAACTAAAATGCTTGCTAAATAATTTAGAAATTATTATATTTTAGGTCAGAGAGAGCACTAACATATGCATGTTAATTAGGTATAGCTGGATAGCTAGCTAGTTAGGGTGTGTGGTGTATGTGTAGACGTGTGGTGCATGCCATGGCTAAGGCTAAGGTTTGAGCCACATCTAGCTACGGCTCTTTTCTCTTTCAGTGATGCCAAATGTGGGCATGGCTGGTCAGTTGGTGGAGGAGAATCTTGAGAATTCTAGCTAGGAGTCACCTTTAGCAGTTTAGCCAGTAGCTCTCTTCGAATACGCCGGCCCTATCTTTCTGGCTTTAATGGCTTCCTTTGCAGATAGATGTATATGCTTGCATTGGGTCTATCCTAGTTTGGATGTGCTTGTTACCATAAAAAGCCTCGTGTAGACAACCCCTCAACATTGGCTTGTTGATACCACCTATGATATGTTTGTGCTAGATAGTATTAAACATATGTTGTTTTATTAAAAAGAAACTCGTCGAAAATAAGCGTATCGGCTAGGTTTTGTAAGAAACATGGTACAAAGAGAAAGTTTACGTTATTTGAGAAAATGTTTTAACTTATGAAATTACTAGTTTTCTAGGCACCTAAAATTACCAATATTTAGAATAGACAATATAGTGTATCCCAGTACCTTATTTTTATAAGGACGGCAAAGTTACCCTACTTTGAAATACTTCATCCTTCCAAAACGAAACGTAAGTATTTTTAGGATTCTAATTTTATATCAAAAAATAAGCATATATGCACGGACTCTTGTTATTTCAATCATTCAAAAACCTTATTCTGTTAAACAACCAATAAATGTTTTATTATAAAACGAAAGTAGTATAATATGATAACAATTGCTCGTAAAAAATGTTTAGGTAAGTGTACCCTTTACTTATAAACCAAGCCCCCCCACCCCCCAATCGAGCAAACAAAGAATAATAACAACTAAAAATATTATTGCTCTCTCCATCTGAAAATATACTAATGTATTTTTTCATAGATAAATGATGAGGTCCGTTTAGATGGCAAAAACATTTATTGAGAAGAGTCACATTAGACGTTCGACCGGATGTCGAAAGGGGTTTTCGAACATGAATAAAAAAAGAAATTTCACAGCTCGCCTGGAAATCGTGGGACAAATCTTTTAAGCCTAGTTAAGCCATCATTAGCACCACGTGGGTGACTGTTGCACTTATGGCTAATCATGGATTAAGTACGCTCAAAAGATTCGTCTCACGATTTCTCCCGTGACTGTGTAATTAATTTTTTATTTTATTTCTATTTAATGATTTATTTAGGTGTAAGATTTAATGTGTTGTTTTTGAAAACTAAAAGGTGCCTAGGATAAATTTAGACCTTAGAAATAGCTATAGTATGAGACGGGGAAAGTTGGGGGCTGTTTAGATCCAAAAATTTTCATCTAAAAACAATACATCGAATCTTTGTACACCTAAATAGAGTATTAAACATAGATAAAATAAAAACTAATTGCACAGTTGTAGTATGAGCCGTGAAATTCGTTTTTTCATTTGTGTACCAAAACCTCTTCTGAAAATTCAATCAAACATTTGATCTAACTGCAAAAATTTTTACTTTACCAACTGAACACCCCAAGGTACGTAGGTCATGTCAGCAATCCACGCTTTCTGTTTTTCCAAAGAGAGAGAAGCAGTAGCCGGGCGGGGTGGCCAGGCCCAACCAATTAGTAACCACCATGCCGTGTGAGTGACAAGACCACATACATACAGATGTCTCAGAGAGAGGAGAATCCGATGCAAAGCGCATGGATGGACGCAACACACGCACACACACACGCACACGCATCATATCGATGATCACGCCGACATGTGTTCTGTTGCATCCAGCATGCAGTTGGCTCGCTCGCTGGCTTGGCCGGCTCCCCACCCGGGAGGAAGCTAGGATCGATTCGATACATATGCAATGCAAACAACAGAAAAAAAGAACAACCCAATGACCAATAATAATCCATGCGATATTTATGGGCGTTTTGGTCTGGTTTGGTTTGGTTTTGTTTGGGTTGGTTGGTTGGTTTTGGCTGGTTGTACGTTGTTGCTTCCTGGGAGGAGGAAATTTGTTATGTTAATTAGGGGGTGTTTGAACACTTATTATAAATAGTAAACGTGACTAATTCGCGAGACGAATCTACTGAGCCTAATTAATCCATGATTTGCTTATATGATGCTACAGTAAACATACTCTAATTATGGATTAATTAGGTTTAAAAAATTCATCTCGTGGATTACCACTCATTTATGAAATTAATTTTTTATTAGTCTATATTTAATACTTTAAATTAGTGTCCAAACATTTGATATGACACAGTAATAAAAAGTTTAGTCCCATCTAAACAACCCTTAGCCGATGGTGTGAGTGACATGGGCGGGATGACACGCCTGCGTCATGCCCATCACCCCCATCCGGTGCGTGCTGGCTACAGCTAAGCTGCTACTCCGTATAACGATCGATCCATCCAGCTGCTGTTGCTACTTCTCCCTCCCTCCCTCCCTGCTGCCTGCCTGCCGCATCCATCCATCGGCGCGATCCGCGTGTGGATCCGCCCGATTCCCTAATCGTAAACCCCCATGTCATCCATTGTTACGTTTCTGGTTTCCTTTGCCCCCTACACCCACCCACCTATTGTTTTCGTACTTTCTCTCTATTCTTAGAGCAAGTTCAACGGTAGAGCCAACTAATAGCTCTAATTCATCTATAGTCAATCTAATAGCCAGTTCATACAATAGTTACCTACACAACATCAATACATGGTCTCACATGTCATGCATATATTTTGTCTTGGAGCCCGTGCTGCAGCTGGGTACAAATTAGTAGCTCACTACTCTTCTCTCTCATCTCTTATCTCTTACCTGCTCTTATAAGCTAAAATTTCAATTTTAAATCTTAAATTTAAATTTATTTTTAGAGTTTTCATCTTAAAATTAAAAATTTTGAAAAATTCACAAATTATCTTTTTCGTTCGCAAATATGTCACCTGAAAAAAAACATCACCCATGCCTTTTATTAAGGATAGCTTAATCCTATTTGAGTTTAAGCTTTCTAAAAAAACATTGAAAAAGGCAGCTCCAACCTCTGATATCAAGACATGGGCCCGTAAAGAAATAGAACTAATGTGTGGAATGCACCTCACATTTAGAAGTCAAAATTAAAAAAAATCTCATAATTAGTTCTGTAAAACACACCCCACCAGTTTCCAAATCTCTGAATTAAATCAAAATAAACCATAACTCGATCAATCAACTTCAATCCTAAGTCTACCAATTGATTACATAGTTCTTAAGACACATATAACGATGATTATCTACTGACGCTATCACTATGCAAGTAAATATGATGCAATGAAATAAAAAGGAGAAAAATATTGTCACGAATGACAACAATTTAGAGTTGCTCTTAATATTTATTAAAAGAAATTTTGTTTCATAGGAGTGGATAAAAATAAAATCAAGATAATAAAAAATTATTTTGTTGTATTAATTAAAAATTATACCTAACCCTATCTTTATACATGTGTTAATAAGATAAGTTTTATTGCTGATATGAATTAGAGAAAAGTCCTTCGAGCTTTCCGTTCATTTGCTTCGCGGGAGTCGCACACAACACATAGCTAGAAGTCAAATCATACGCTCTATCTTTGAGCATGAGATCATAAGCTCTATCTTTGATTATGCTCTTAGAACACATGACATACTAGTTTAATTTAAACAAAAAATATGAAGTTATTTTCAAACAAGGTATAGTAATATGATTTGCAGTGATCTCTTCATACGCATCTGAAAACAACCTAGGACAAATTGTTTTTCCTTGACCATCGACTGACCATATATAAGTATATAACCCATGAACTGATCAGCACAACGCGTCACCAACAACTAACCAACTCGTTGCGTACGTACGTGTGGATTAGACCTTAATTGTCGCATACGTATCCCAGAATCGATAGAAATGATGCTTCAATTCCATCATTTCAACGGCCGAAATGCGTGAGACTTAACTTGCATTAAGAATTTGCAGAACTGCAGATAGCGACGAATAATTCAGCCAAATCTCTCAACAACTACCACGAAATGGACTGATCGAATAGATATTGATCGATCAGTTTTTTTAGAACTGGCTGGGCTAATATAACTAATTAATGTTTATAAGAGATTTGTTTCAGTCCAATAAAAAGTAACTCGAGGTACCGGTATCTCACGGTACCAAATCGTTTCTGATCGTTTATCTAACATTACACATCCTACTCAGCTAGATCCAATGGTGAAAAATAATTTGGTACGTCGAGATACCTTTTTATTGGACTGGAGCAAATATCTGTTCAGAAACCTAGCTAGAAACGTTAATTATGCTTCTTCTGGTTAAACCCCAATATTTTTTTAGGTCTGTGCGCGTGCTTTGAAGAGAGAGTATATATCTGTACTTTGAATGGAATTAATTAATAATGTTAATTGCATATGTCGAATGAGTCATCAGCTGCCGTATGGCAACAAATTAAAGTATTAATTAGCACAATTGCTGCTACATGCGTTCCATGTGACAGTTCCCAACTACCTCGACGGAATGTAAATTGCAAGATTCTTCTGTCAGCTTTGAAAAAACTATATAGCATTAAGCTTAAATTAATCAATCAATCAAAGTTGAGCCAGTCCGTCCACAACTGAAATAACCACTTTCGAGGAAACCCCTAAGTTACCTCCTCTCCTCTATATAGAAATTCAATTCCATACTCATGTTTAGCAGAAGAAATAATTTACTAACAACTAGATTAAAAAAATTCTAAAAATATTTTTCGATCAGTGTCACTTGCGTACTGCCGATGAACTAGACTAAATATATAAACCATGTGTAACTATCACAAATCTAGCAGATAAAATCAAAGAATGACATGGCAGCTAGCCAAAATGGTAGTAGTACAAATTTGTTGCAATATGAGAGAAGAGATCAAGCGAGACGATGTCAGCGCTGCCAAGTTGTCCAGGCGTGCATACATCAGAACATCATAGTCCTTGGTGAATTTCCATTAGTGGACGCTAAAAATACAAATGGTATAGTTGTAAATAAAAATAATTTATGAATAAAACTTTATATACATAACTTTAGCGATTTAAGACCCAAGCTCGAAGAATAAACTTCGATGAAAAAACACCTAAATCGACTCTAACTTTCAAGTTAAAAAATCAAATTTTGCCATATAAACATAATCAGAAGCGAAAAGATGGAGGTGATTGCTCCAAAAATTCCCTGGCAGTGGCGTCACATTTTTTTAACCTCTTGTTCATCTCTCTTGTTTAACTTTTTTTTCCCTGTAGCAAGAAACAAGGTAAAAGATTTGCATTAGGTAAGGAGATATTCCTTGTCCGGAGGCATCCGTGTTTTTTATTCGTTTGTTGAAGGTTGAAATTTATGTGTCACAACAAATGAAAAGAAGGTTGAAATTTGTGAGGGAGGGGGTGAAAACAACATGTTTTTATTTGACCTCTTAAACTAATATGCAGTGTTTTATGCCTAATTGCACATGTGATTTTTGTTAGGCGCACAGTGCAAAAAACGGTGCTGACACATTAATATTGACTGCTTATTATAACTGTCGGGCCATCATTTTGACCTCTGATTTTAGATGTAGATCGCTTTAACGTTCACAAATATTTCCTAAACTTTTTCAAAAAAATATCACAGTGTCGTGTTATTGTGGTAACCCTCTCAGTTTTTTTTTTTTAGTTTCCGCAGTTACCCTTATTATTTTCGGGGTAACTACGATATTAGCGGTAACCCTTACCATTATGGTATGAAAACCTTGGTTATTATGGTTGGAGAGCTTGAGTTGTTCAAAAGGCCATAATTTCCTATTATGTAATCAAGTACTCTGCAGAGTTATATTCCATGACCTATCTGTAGTCTTTTCTCTTAACTACTTGGTTGTCTTTCTTATCAGAAAGATAAACCTCCAGGCACCTCTTTAACCCACCCAAGCAACAACTTTTGTAGCAAAAAGCAGAGGCTACTCTGCTCCAAGCAGCATACATATAGCATGGCATAACTCCTGATGCCTGAATGATGCCTACTCCATTTAACCAACCAAACAAATCAGTACAACTGCTATAACCAGTCAAAGCTCTAACTAATTACTACTTCTGTTGCCATAATGACTCTTATATTCAGTAACCAATTGCTGGAAGATAAGGATGTGGAAGGCATAGTAGGAGTATTTACATGCAGGTTTGCTGACACTGTCCATCTTTGACATGGCCAAGTTCATCAGTTCATCCAATCAGACAGAACGGATTAATTACTGATTGTACACACATCAGTTAGTTAACAGAGAAAAAAAACACCCAAACGGCCAAACTCATCATCTTCAGACTTCACCAGAACAATGGGAGAAATTCAGAGTTTCAGACCCAAATCACTGCATGCATTGCCGAGTCAGCATAAACTGAGGTGGTGTTTAGATTGAGAAAATTTTTAGGTGAAGTGTCACGTCAAATATTTGACCGGATGTCGAAAAGGGTTTTCGGATACGAATGAAAAAACGAATTTCACGGCTAGCCTAGAAACCGCGAGACGAATCTTTTAAACCTAATTAATCCGTCATTAGCACATGTTGGTTACTGTAGAACTTATGTCTAATCATGAACTAATTAGGCTCAAAAGATTCGTCTTAAGATTTCTTACATAATTGTCCAATTAGTTTTTTGGTTCATCTATGTTTAATGCTTTATTTAGGTGTCCAAAAATTTAATGTGATGTTTTTAGAAAAAAAATTTAGGAACTAAACAAGGCCAGGCCTGTTACCTTGGTCCCTGGTCCAGTCCCTGCTCACAAATCTGGTTGAACTTAAACTTGACCAGCAGGCTGCTAATCTAATCTAGCAGCTTAATTTTTCAGGCATTTGTATACACTTCACATATGCAGACATACAGATATAGATACATACTATACTATTACACTGTATACATTCTGTACTGGCGTACTGCATACTCAACAACTACTCCAGTCAAACTGGACCAGTTTGAGACCCGGTTTGTTATTGCATCTGATTAATTTGAACAATGCAACCTGCAGCAATGGTCGTTTCATGGCAACCCTGCTGTTCATTCAGACAATGGGTTGCATTGCATGAACAGTGACCACTGACCAAGAGTGAGTAGTAGTAGCTCTGAATATTTTGCTACGGAGAAAATGAATGGTCGGTGAAGGAGACTACTGCCATATGCAGCAAAGCAAGCAACTAACACCATCGTCGTCATCATCAGAGCTTGCACACAAAAAGTTCAGTGACTTAACTAACCTGGAGCTGAAGCAGCGAACAGCCCAGATCATCAAAGTCGCGGGCGTTTCGCAACAGCAGTTTCGTTGGCTAGCTTGGAACAGGACAAGATAATCCATCTTGTTGAGGGGTTAGAGAGATTGAGATGTGAAGAGAAGAAAAAAAAAGAATCTTTTTTTTGGATTTTTTTTTCTTGTGTTCATCAAGAGGAACGTTAAGGAGAGGAGGAAAATGACCTGTGTTCTTGTTTTTGGGTGGCTAATGGCCAATCTTCCTAGGTACATGGAGAAACTCTGGTTGGATCACTGCAACAAGAGAGGAGAAACTCTGGCTGCAAGAACAGAGCAATGAAAAGTTTCTTTCTTTTCTTTTTTCTGTTTTGTTTTGTTGCGTCGTCGCCGACGATGACTGAGCTGATTCCACGAGAGATAGAGAAGAAAGCACCATGAACATCTGAACAGAGAGAGAATCACGCAATGCGGAAAAGCTTGATCTTGCTGCTGCATCTGCGAGAGCAATGGATTAATTCTTCTTCTTCATCATCATCTACTTGTTCATACAGAGGAGAGAGAGAGCGATGAACAGAGGCAGAGCATGAAAAGAACAAACGCACACACCATTACATCTTCTTTTCACCATCCATTAATCTGAATAATCTCTACCTAGCTGCTCATCGTCGTCTGCTCGATTGCTTGTTGGCAGCAGCAGCAGCAGCAGCAGCAGCAGCAGGAGAAACTTGTTTGGTTGAAACGCCATTGATAAAGCTTGAGCAGTTCTTCCTCGTCTCCTCCTCCTCCTAGAGTTTCTTGTTCTTAGCTAACTCTAACCTTAGCTTGGGACGATCACCTGATCTTGGGCTGCTTCCTGTACACCACGCCGGCGCCGGCCGTTAAATGGAACGGTCATGTCGCGCCGACGCCGAGGAAGTCGAAGAAGGGGATGGTGCGGTGGTCGGCGCCGTGGTCGACGGCCGCCTCCCGGTTCTGCCGCGGGGACGGGGCGGAGAAGGCGGAGCGCGCGCTCGGCGCGAACGGCACCGCCGGAGCCGCGGCGTGCGGGGCCATGTCGTAGCCTGCAGCAGCGGAGAAGAACGCCACCGTGTCAGCCGGCGAGACGACATGGCTGTGAGGCAGGCGGCGCGCAGCGGTAGAAGAAGCACGTGACGTACTCTGGTAGAAGCAGACCGCGGCGGCGGCGGCGCTGCCGGAGCTGAGAGAGAGGTCGGTGGTACAGGTGGACGCCGACTCGTCTGACTCGCCGCCGCTGTACGCCCGCGTTGCGCTGTACTGCTGCGCGTGCGCCGCGACCGCCACCGCCGCCGCGGCCGCGCCGCCGCCGTACCGGTGGAGCGCGACGGTCGGCGGGTAGTGGTGGTGCGGCGGCGGGGGCGGGGCCGGGGCCGGTGCGTGGCACGGCGGCGACGACGAGGAGCCGGAGGCGGAGGTGGTGGAGGTGGAGGAGGGCTTGCGGCGGCGGAAGGCGCCGGAGTGCTCCCGCTGGCGGCGCGCCATGAGGACGTGCCAGTGGTTCTTGACGGCGTTGTCGGTGCGGCCGGGGAAGAGACGCGCGATGAGCGCCCACTTGTTGCCGTACGCGCGGTGCGCCGCCATGAGCCGCTCCTCCTCCTCCTCCGAGAACGCCCTCCGGTTGATCCGCGGGTCCAGCTGGTTGAACCACCGCAGCCTGCAGCTCTTCCCTGCTCACCACCACCACCCAACACCGATCAGGCCTCATCGCCATTGCAACGCAACGCCCCATCACCTCACCAATCAAACAAACAACACAACACAACACAAACAGAACGCCATTCAATGCACGGCGCATGCATTGCACCGGCACCGCCATGGGAGCGAGCTCAAGCTTCTCTTTTCTTCTCTCTCTCTACCTGATCTGCCGTCGAGCTTCTCGGCGATGAGGTTCCAGTTCTGGGGCCCGTACTGCGCGACGAGGTCCTTGAGCTTGGCGTCCTCCGCCGGCCGCCAGTGCCCCCTCGCGCAGAGCTTCCCCTGCCCCTGCCCACCACCACCACCGCCATGTCCATACCCGCCACCCTCCTCCGCCTCGTCCACCCGCCCGTCATACCCCTCCTCCTCCTCCTCCCCATCCTCCTCCACCTCCTCCTCCCGCCCGAACGCCGCCGTCGCCGGAGGCGGCGGCGGTGGATGGCCAAAGAAAGCGGCCATCATCTCGTGAGCCATTATGTCTCAACTCGCGATGGCGACGGAGGAGGCGAGTAGTAAACAGCAGCAGAAGAAGAAGAGATCGATCGATCGGTCGAAAGGGACAGCTAGGCTTCTCTCCTTGCTGCTGCGGCTGCAGCAAGACGGCGAAATGGGGAGGTTAATATAGGAGGAAGAAGAGGCAAGGCAAAGCCTCTCTCTCTCTCTCTTCTTGCTAACCCAAATTATGCTCTCTCTCTCTCTCCTCGATTGCTTCATCTCACTTAAGTACCCACCCAACAAAAAAAACAGAAACACATAAATGCTAGTACTACCTCCGTTTCTCTCTTGATCTCTGAAGGAAAAAATTGTCTAGTGTCTCATTTTACCTTTGGTTACAATTCACTCGTTTACTGCGTATCACCTGAATAGTCGTAAAAAGTTAAAAAAATTAAAAGTGGCAGATTAATAGTGGAATGAAACATATCAGTCTATAAATATGCAACTTCAAATTCAACTTTTACGAGCTATAAAAAACATAAATTAAACTGAAATAAGCATGCTCATTTACCGTTAAATTTAGATAACTTACCAGAAAAATAGATATCTAACTAAATGATAAAAATATTTTTTTCATCTTTGTTTATATCTCTGATATCTCTAAACTGACAAACTGTATTTGGTTTGGAACTAAACATTGGTTGGGTTGGTTTTCCATGGAGAGGATTTGGTTGTTTCATTCACTTACTTTGAGGCTGATGGCAAAATGGTTGGAAAAGAGAGAGAGAGAGAGAGAGTACTGTTCCTGTCTTGTGTTCACCTTTCCTTTTCTTTTTCTGCTCTGTTCTTCTCTTGGGGTTTTTATGATTTTTTTTTTTTTTTGGGTTTCAGAGGCCGCTCGTGTGGCTTTGGGGAGTCCAACCCCAACCACTATCAGGGGTGGAACTCTGTCCCTCCCAGCCTTGACAAACCCACCAGAACTCCCTTGTCCCTATGTGCACCCCAGCACTCCACATTTTTTTCCCTTTCCTCCCTCGCTACTGTGACCACGCTAGAACATGGAGTTCTACTATCTATCTACACTATCATCATTCCAACCCCCATCCAATCCATACTCATGTTGTTTGGTATCTCTATGTGGAGATGAATCTAGTTTGAAGGTTAGTGGAGATTTATATGGTAAGATTAGTGTAAGGGTGGGGACCGCGGATATGATGCTCTCCGGTTCGCTGGTAACCAGTGGCGTGAAAAAATGGTGTGGGTTTGTGTTTTGGGAGGAGCGGGCAGCGAGTTGGTTGAATAGGTTATACTTGGAAAGATTCAAAATGTATATGTGTGTGTTTCTTAATTTTTTTTTTCTCTTCAGATAAGTGAAACGGTACATTTGATGCCAACTTTGTGTTAGATCTATACAAGGAGAAGGAGAATCGTGTGACGGTTATATAATTAGCAAATAATAATGGTAACGGTTATAATTTTATCGTTCACCAAGCTTTTAATTGATCTGTAACGGTCATGATTTTGTTGTTCACCGGGGTTTTAGTCAATTTAGTAGTGTAACTCAAAAGATCGGCGTCCAATATGAAGAGGTGGTCCTAAGCACCAATTGGATAATGTACTAGAGCGGTTGGCGCATCGATCAGTCGTATTCTACTTAGTAGAGGATAGCATTTACATAAATATGTTCTTTCATTGTTACGAATAGTTTGATAAGTGAAACGGTCCATATGATGCCAATTTTTTGTTCACTTGTTTTGCAGTCGAACTATAGTAACGGCTCACAAAAAGGCCACTCATAAGTATAAACCATAAATGCGGCATGACCAAATAATATGCTTTAAATAATTGTTTCTTTTCTTGACATTAGATAATACCACATATGTATATAGTTGAAATAAAAAAATACATCAACATCCAAATAAAACGTGCACCTGTTTTTAAAAAAGGTAATACCAAAGGCTACATATATTGGCAAGACCTTAGGACCATGGGCCTCTTAAACTCTCAAAAAGAAAAAATATTATGCCCACCTCCCAAGAAAAATTTGTCCACTTCTAATTAAGTCCTAATTCAAAACTTAGATTCTACCATCTACGCATGTTTTCACCTAATCTATATGTAAAAACAAGCTACCAAAACAACATTTTTGTTTCTCCCATCATTTCATCGCACATCTCACTTGAGAACAAAAAAAAAACACACAAATTCACCGAGATATTTTACCCGGACAAAGAGTGAAACCAACGAGGCCATTACAAAATTTGGAAAAAAAAAATTACCACCAGAAAACCGTTTGGCTTTCAATTTCTTTCATTTAAAATAAAAGCGAGTGAACGGAATAGACAGGTCAAAAAAGAAGAGAAAGGGGGCATGCAATCGTAAAAAAAAAGTTGTATTTTTTGCCGTGACGTGACGTAGGTCGGAGCAAGAAATTGCAAAGGAAATTGCACAGCTTTTTCTGTGCTTATTTTTTTTACCATGGCACCCCTGACCCCAAAAAATTTTGCTCAAGTTTTAACCTTTTTCACCCCCAGATGGTAAAATGAGCAGGCATGGAGGGTCCAATCCGATCAGACAGATTTATGCAAATGTTTACAGTGCCTTTTGCTGTGGGCTATCCCAATCTAGTTTCACTTTTCCATGTAACAACAAGTACTACATGTATACTACTACTAGTAGTAGGAACTTATATTTTTTTGAAAGGCAAAAAAAGTATTTTTAAAAATATATATGTACCTCAGTGTAAAAGTAAGATTCTTACTGTAACAAACCAAGCTGGTACTGGTGCTGGTACAATGAGTAAATTGTAATTTAGTGTAACGGCCATCTCTGTTGAAATAAAGGGAGATGGGAAAAAAAAAAGAAAGTGAGATCATGACATGTACTGCTGGTAGTTGAGGTCAAAAACAGAAAATAAATAAAGGAAAATTGCAAGGGGCTGTTTCTAAAAGAGGCACTACGTGTATAGCCCTTTTTTTTCCCTCTCTTTTTATCCGGTCAAAATTACGGTTGCTTTTTAGTGGAGTAATAACTTCCCCATCTTTATTCGCCAAAACTTTGTCTTATCAGCAGGTGGCCAGAGACCCCTTGCTGTGCCGGCTGTCCTTTTGGTTGATTCCCTCCTATAGGCAAAAACTCACATTGCCCCCTGTTTGTAAAACAAAACTTTGTTAGGATAAAAAGGTTTAAATTTTGTTTTATTGTACTCTTTTGAAATGCATGAGTTTTGCACAAGTTTTATAGAGATCAGTTCAATTCGTACCAATATGCTAGTATATAATTTCTATTATGTTTCAAGGAGGACAAGGCAGCTTTGATTACGTGCTCTTTTCTGTGAATAATACCTTTATCTTTTTCTTTTGCTTATATTTATAAGCTAAAAAGTAGATTTAGAGTTTTTTTTTATCGTAGATTATTTTTCAGCCTTAGCTTTTAGATCACTATGAATATGCATATAAAGTTTTATTCACAAATAATTTTTCGTTTGTAAATGTATCGTCATCAAAATTGGTCTTGGCTATGAACATGCGTATGATTTTTAAATCCCTATGAACATGCATATGATTTTTCAGCCTTGGCTTTAAGCAAGTGGACTATTATGCGTGGTTCCAGACTATTTAAATATATTATATGCTTTACAATAGTTAATTTATTTGTTTGTATCCTGAAATACTTATCATATAACGGCAAACAAAAATAGTTGCCTCTACCGTGTGCCTTCTCCCTTTACATATTAGGCATGAAAGTATAATAAGCATGACTTCGTGCGTGTCTATCCATGGAACCATACACACAACTGTAAACTGTTACATGAAACAGTGAAAAAATCACCTTTGAAATGCATGGTCAGGTGAGGTGACCTGTGACCCCCTCTGGTCAGCTTAAAAAGAGGATGCCTCCATACATATGTGCATGTCCACTGTTAGGAATCACGGTCGCAAAATTGGCATAGTGGAGTACTGTCACAAAGCACCTCCACACCAAATGGATGAAGAGGAAGAAGGCTTACTTGCCCGCCATGGAATGCAACTCAACAAAATCATCTCGTATTTTATTTTACTTGGGTCTATTCGGTCTAAAGGAATTCTATGGAAATTTTAAAGTAATTTACCGCTTACGTGTGAGGATCCTATAAATTTTATAGGCCCTCTGGATTTTTACTTTTAGATCTGGATTTGATCATTTATTTTACTTAACCACACTTTTTGATTATGTATAATTATCATTTAGGACAAAAATATATATATGAAAACATCAATAAATATATAAGTTGTATTAAAATTATGTTTTCAGATTAATCTATACATCCAGCCTTTGTACTTGTAAAGTAAATATCCTAAAAGTTATATATAAGCTAAAGTTCTAAAAGTTTGATCCAAGTTGAGTCCAAAATGGAGAGCGGGTATTATATATTGATTGGTTATGAGATTTATTTCTTATTAAAAGAACTTTAAGCACGACTTACAATTTTGTATATTGAAAAAAAAAACAAAACGAGTGATGAAATAAATCTTTACACGTAAACGGTGACAAACATCACAATACGTTCCTAAACAAAGAGGAAAAATAAACAGGTGTAACCAAAGTTCCCAAACCGAAACCGTTGGCTTGTGGATCGTGTATGTGCAGTGCAGGGGCCGGAGCGAAGACGTCCATTCGTTCAGGTTAAAATTCTCCTAGCCGGAAACCCCAATCTTTAGCTTGGCAACCTATCCTGTTCGGAACAGGATATGTACAGTGGCAAACGACAACTGTTTGGTTGCTGCAATGCTACATGATGCGTGAGTAGATAGGTCGAGTGGTAGTCGCTGGAACAAGAACAGCATGAGGCGCCTTTTCTTTCTTTTAACTGCATTGCCTTGCTCGATCTGCTCGTCTCCTTCCGTTTATCGATCATCCATCTCGCACACTGACCTGCACTGCACAGCACAGCACTCCTGAAACAAGGGTCATCTTTTTGGGTTTTCAGAAGAAAAGGCAAACTTCATATTTATAAATAAAAATAATTTACGAATGAATCTACAATAAAAAAATATCAAAATTAACTCTAAATTTAAGTTTAAAATTCAAGTTTTAGCTTATAAGTATAAGCAAAAGTCAAGAGACGAGGATGTAATTAATCGTTTTTTAGGTAGTACATGAACTCTGAAGTTTAGGTCAGGTTTTTTTTTATTGTTCATCCGGATTAATCAGATATATTGTAGTATGTTTATGTTTGCTCGATGGAATGCAAGTCAAGCAACGCGTGTAGTAGTAGTAGTACGAGCAGCTAGGCCAGCCACACCACATGCATCAACTATTCAACTAATCACTGACAAAAAGTTGGGCGGAAAAAAACCTGCAAGTTATTTTGACTACACTGAAGTTGGGAGTAGCTCAGCATCGCCTCCAGGCGCCTGCTGCTCATAATTTTGCTCACACGCAGAAGAAATCAAAGAGAAGATCATCTCTTTACACGTTGCTGCCTGCATCTTCCACGCTCGTTCAGTTCCACCGGCCAGCTTTACTGCTACTCCTACGGGCGCGTTGGCAGGAGGCTCACCGGGCTAATATCTCTCTTCGTGTGCATACTTTTCAAATTACTAAATGATTTATTTTTTATTTAAAAAAGTTTATATAAAAGTTGTTTAAAAAAATCATATTATTTCATTTTTCAAGTTTAAAATAGATAATACTTAATTAATCATATACTAATGATGTTTCTCATTTTGCGTGCAGTGATTAGCTACATCCCGACCTGTCTTTGCGAACTAGCCCTACAACTATAATAGTACACGGATTCTCCGTACTATTATAGTCACTGAAATATGAATCTTATCCTCTTAATTATCTATATATGCCAGCTACCATAATGTTACTATCGTAATAGCCATAATAACAGAGAATACGAAATCGACTGTACGTCACTACTACTTGTACAAGAGACTTGAGAGAGTGAGAATCACTCTATCTAGATTAGAGCATCCCAACAGCTCATCTAAATTTGGTCATCCATATTTTTATTTGGATGATCATCTAAAACATTTTCATCCTTCATATCTCTTTATACTTCAGCAGATCATCTATATATGGCATACTCTATATCTATTTAGAGGATGAAAGAGAGAACATCTAAATATAGAGTTTCACTCTCCTAATATGGATGACATCCAAAAATAGATGATGAGATAAATGCTCTGCTGAAGGTTAACTTTTACTCTTCATCCTCTATCTCTAGGACGAAGGATGGGATGGATGAGCTGTTGGGATGCTCTTAGCTGGCTGTCTGTGCTGTTTGTTTGTTTTAGCTTGTTTGTTCAGTTACACTTGTACTGGAGTAGAATACGTAGTAGAGATCAGAGATTCAGAGGGGGGAAGGGAGGAGGGGAACAGGGAAGAGCAAAAGCATTCAAGGGGTGTGGTTTGTTTTTGTTTTGTTGATAACGACAGTCAACTAATGACATCAACTTCCTGGCTTCTTTTCTGCTCTTCTTTATTTATTTTTTTTTGCTTGTGTCATGCTGCCAGGGATGGATTGGATGCAGCTTTGCTTTGATTCCTCCTTGCAAACGCCTTCACGACGGTTGTTATGCTGCTGCTTACAGCAAGTATAATAGCAGATTATAAGCTGGTTATATGCTTCTGTAGAGGAGAGAGGGGATGAGAGAGTGTAAGCAGGTTGTAAGCTTGTAGCCAGCTTGGACACAGGAAAAAAAACTCTATGAGAGTGACATGTGGATCCTGCATTAATGATGAAGAACTAACTAATATATGGATAGGCTAAGAAAAGACTAAAAAAGTCTTATAGTCAGTTTGTTGGCTATATTATTAGCCTTGCTCTTACAGCGCCAGCAGCGGCAAAAATTAATAAAGCTGACGACTAATGTGGGAAACAGCTGGGGGTTTTTAATACAGTATTTCTCTTTAGTCAAAAATATTTATCATTTACGACCGGATTTGATCAGACTTCTAAAATTATAATAACTAATTATATTTTAAATAATTAGTTTAAATACAAAACAAATGATATGCATTGATTTTCCTTGAAAGTACTATCATAGTACCGTAAAATTATTTGGTTTTATAAATTTATTCTAATAAAAATTTGGTTGTCAGAATTTTAGAAATTTCACTGAATCTTATTCTAAACGATAAATATTCTTTCCAAAAAAATGACAAATATTCTAGATAGGAAGAGAGGAGTATATTTTTTTGGGGTTAAGCCCTACACTTCCCTAATTGGTTGTACTTCTGCTGGAGGCAGAGAGCGAGAGTAATTAAGTGCTAGTAGTAGAGTAATTAGGCATCTGTGGTCAGAGTAATCAGAAAATGGTGCTGCCTGGAAACTTGAGAGGGGCAGAGCTGGCTTGCACTGATGTAACAGAATTTTTGTTACACTAGTTTTTTCCCGTACCATAAGACCCGTTTAGTTTCCAAAAATTTTCACCTAAAAACATCACATTAAATGTTTAGACACCTAAATAGAGTATGAAATATAGATAAATCAAAAAACTAATTAAACAGTTATATGAGAAATCGTGAGACGAATCTTTTAAGCCTAATTAGTACATGATTAGCCATAAGTGCTACCGTAACCTGCATGTGCTAATGATAAATTAATTAGGCTCAAAAGATTCGTCTCGCGGTTTCCATGTCAACCGTGAAATTCGTTTTTTCATTCTTGACCGAAAACTCCTTCCAACATCTGGTCAAACGTTTGATGTGACACACAGAAATTTTTATTTCACCAACTAAACACCCCCCTAAAATTCAAACTGGCGCAAACTTCCAATAGCGCCGAGTGTATAGTGCAGTTCTACTCATTTACATTTAATAAAAAAAATGCATTCATATTTATACTCTCTCCCTCCAAAAATTTAAAACCGAAATATATTTGCTCCCTCCAAAAACAGAAATATCTATAAAAAAATTTACCTATACTCTCTCCCTCCAAAAAAGACCTATACAAAACTACAACTAGCATGTCTATTACTTTTTCAAACAGAAATATATTTGTTCCTATTTTTCATATCTTAATACGTTTGACTTTTATTTTATTAAACTCCAATATAACAATTGCTTAAAAGATAAAGTTTTTATGGCACAAACAATATAAGCAAAAGATAAAGTATCTCGAGAACCGAGATACTAGTACTAAACATTTACCGATTGAACCTTTCTAACACCACCCACGGCAAATAGATAGATCGGACGTCACATACTCACATAGGATGGATCATCTTATTATGAAGGTAATTTTGCGTTCAACATGTTAGGCCGCGTTTCAAAGTATTATATAGAATTGACACTCCCAAACTAAAGACAAGTCAGTTTTTATTGATTCAAAATTCATACTTAAACAAATTCAGTAAAAATCCACAGGTGCTCTATATATATATATATATATATATATATATATATATATATAGACACACACACACAGATACTATATAAATATTCGTGCTTTGCCACGCAGAAATATGAATTATATGCGTGCTAGTATTGTTTGGAACTAATTCTTTAGAGATAAAAAAAATAGAACCGAAGATATAATACTATTTTGAAATAATATAGCTATTAGATGGCAGGTTCATGGCAAACCTACGTATAGTTTTCGGGGGTCTTTGGACCCCGAGTAAATTATCCAATTCTTACTAAATTATATTATATCGGGTTAATTAGTGTACAAATACATTGATAAATATTAATAATGTATTGGACCCCCGATAAGTTCACAGTCACCGTCCTAGCCTCATTATATATAAAAAAAAACTCGAAAAGTGCTTAAAAGTGCAACCTTGTGAAATTTGATGTCGGAGAGTTAGGCATGTGCAGCGCCACGTAGATGAACGCGATCTCAGAGATACGCTAATCATCTAACCTATGCTCGTTGTAGAATCGAATCGCCTTTCCTGCTTGGCTATAAAACGGTATTAAAATCCGTATTAACTTTTCCTCTCTTTTTTTCCTCTCTCTTTTTTTTTTAATTTGCCTTTCCGGGGGGTCAAAAATGTCTGCCCGGATCGTGTCCATTGTTCCCCTTGCTCCCCGGCACTGCGTTCATCTCTCTGTCTTATTCAATCCATCTCGTCTTGATTCAATTCCATTCCGATGTTTTTTTTTCTTTCCTTTTTATCGGTAGTGATTCTTTTTACAGTTGGTGATGCTGTGTTTGATTTCTTATAAATGGATATGTGGTTCTGTTAGGTTTGTCGAAGGATTGTATAATTTGTTTACGACATATTCCCTTCGGTTTTTAATACTCTCAAAAGTTCTTGGCTTTTGATTAAACGGGCTTTTGCAAATTTGCTATTATTTTTTTCTAAATTGCAAGGTTGCCATTAGAATGACAATTCTAGTGGCAATTTTAGAATTTTCTAGTGACAGATTTATAATAATGTTTTAATCTAATGGCAAATTGTAATTGCCTCTTGAGTAAATGATATGGATGTTTTTAGGTCATATATCTCACTATCTTTTAAGAAACTCATGTACTTACAACTTATTTTGTTATAACTTATTTTATTACTCCCTCCATCCCAAAATAAACCAATTTTTCGGTTTTTATCTATAATTTTTGACTCTTCGTCTTATTCAAAATTTTTTTGCGATTGATATTTTTGTTTTTATTAGATGATAAATCATGAATAGTACTTTACGTGTGACTAATTTTTTTTAATTTTCTGAAATTTTTTTAAATAAGACGGATGATCAAACGCTGGACACAAAAACCGAAGAATTGGTTTTTTTAGGACAGAGGGAGTATGACTTAATTTATTATTAAAGCAAGCATAATTTATATACTTTTAAATTTATCTGAATGTCCAAATAAGATAAATGGTCAACCATGTGTCAAAAAGTGAATGACATTATCTATTATACGAGACACACAACTTCTTCTAATCATATATAAATATTTGATGTATAGCTTATAATATAGGAGTCCTTAGATTTTTTTTTTGTTGAAAAGCTTACGATGTAGAATTACCTTTTGAAATACCATCTAGGTTTTATAAAGAGACAAGTCTGTATTATTTTTACACGCCTTAACAGTTAGGTTTATGTACAAACTTCTCCAACTACATGACCAGATGTTTTGTATCCCTAACTTTCCAAACCGGTTGAAATAGACCCTAAGAAGTGCAATAGTGATGTTTACGATTTCGCCATCCAAATCATGTTTTTTTAATTATATGCATGTATATTTTACGTGTTTTTGCTAATTAAGTACCCTTGGAGGATTTTCTTTTTGCCGGAGGGGCAACTGAGGAGCTGCCCTACAAACAACCAAAATACAACTTCTGAATTTCGAAAACAGAAAGCCACCGTTAAACTGGACTCACATGAGGTTTTTTTTATTGGTTTTTATAGTTGAGACATGTTTTAGACTAACCTGATAATTCAGATTTGTAATATAGCTATCTTCTACTATAAAGTGTATATAAAATCAATGATCGATGTTTAAATGCTTGACAAACTACTATCCAAAAATAAAAACGTATGTAATTGATTATCTTATATTACCATTTGTCCATCTGCAGAAGCCATCCATAGTGACTTTTGACCCCTAATTCATGATACTTGTTCTTCGGTCGCATAACAGGTACATCCCTCGAGGGCAAATCAATTTAGGATAGAGTTTAAGTTAACAAGTGCACTTATTTTGAGCCAAATATTACAATATTTTCTCCTATTCCAGTATGGATAAAAAAATTAAAACGGAGATAATACTATAATTAACCACTACCATCTAACATAGGTTGCTTACATTTAAAACTAGATGGATGAAGTACTAAGGGCCCGTTTAGTTATCAATTTTTTTTCTGAAAGCATCACATCGAATCTTTGGACATCTAAATAGAGTATTAAATATAGATAAAAAAACTAATTGCGCTGTTAGGAAAAAAATCGTGAGACAAATCTTTTAAACCTAATTAGTGTATGATTAGCCATAAGTGCTATAGTAACCCATATATGCTAATGGCGGATTAACTGGGCTCAAAAGATTCGTCTCGCGGTTTCTAGGTGGAGATTTACTTCAGTCCAACAAAAAGTATGTCGAGATACCGATACCTCGCAGTACCAAATCATTTCTGATCGTTGGATCTAACCGTGCACATCATACTCAGCTATATCGAATGGTGGGAAACGATTTGGTACCTTGAGTTACCGATATCTTGATGTACTTTTTATTGGACCAGAGTAAATCTCTTCTAGGTGAGCTATTAAATTCATTTTTCATTCGTGTCCAAAACCACTTTCAACATCTGATCAAACGTTCGATATGACACTTAAAAACTTTCTTTTCGTGAACTAAACAGGGCAAGCAAACCCAAGAGCTCATCTAAATTTCATTCTCCATATTGTCATTTGGATGACCATCTAAAATATATTCTCTATTCGTATCATGCATCACTCCAATACAACATCCATATTACATCATGTATATATATTTTATTAATATTTTATAACCACCTGCTCTTATGTTGATATTATACGTTCTCTGTATTTGTGATTGGATGTTGAGATATGGATGGAGTAGGGAGAACATCTATATTAAATGTTTTCTTTTCAATATAGATGGTGCTCTGCTTTTGAATGATGGAATTTATGATCTGTTAAAACCATTTTTTTTCTTTCATGTCATCTATTTTTAAGATAAATGATTGGAGAGATGATCCGCTGGGTTTGCTCCAATTTAAAAATAGGGGTGCGTCCAAAGTTTGAATAGTCACCGTACCCATCGATCGATGGATGAATGGATCCATGGGTGTTTTACCACAAGTGCTTCATCCGCAGTCATATCTTTTTGGGTGTATTTGGGGCCTGTGGCCGATAGAGCACTCGTAGGCAATCACCATCATGAAGCTAGCTAGGCTATGCCCTACTATTATAGACGCCTCTGACGTCTGGTAGCTGGACTTTTAAAATCTTTCTTCATTCATCGCGGAACTGCAGTAAACAGTTCATCATATCCTCCTGCTCCGAGGTTTGTAAATTTTTTTTCAAAAACATTACATCTTATATACGGACACACATTTAAATGTTTATATATATTTAATGCTCTATTTAGATATCCAAAAATTTAATTTGATAATTATGAAAAGAATTAAGAACTAAGCCGGGCCTTTATTTTTTCTTTTCTCCCGTCGTCTCCGTCAAGAATCCCCCAAACGCCCCTGGCCGGCCCCCTTCGATGAAATATCATAACCAGTTCGTGTCACTGGGGCAGTTTTGTTTGTGTTTGGGGTCAGGGTTCTCCTTCCCGTCCAAGCCGTCCATGCCGTTGACGACGGATCGATGGTTATCGCGCGGTTACCACATATGCTATCGAAATTGTGATAAATTCAAATCCATTAGAATGAGTTCAAATGGTACGGTAACTCCACGGTTTCTAATCAAAGTCACACATAGTTTAATCTGTGAGATATCAAATACACAAGAACTTTAGAAAATCTTAACAAATACAGAGAAAATAGGAAAATATTTTGTGACTATATTTATGACATGTTATAGAGAAAAAATTAAAATTTTAACATGATATTTTCTAAATTCTTGACGTTGCAACATACTCACTTTATCCCTAAATATTATGTTTAACCAATCGTTCTATTAAAATGTCAGGATACCACCACGAGAAAATGTTTCCACAAGTACTAATTAAATTCCCCCCTCCAAAACAACCCAGTATACCACGAGAAAACGTTTCCACAAGGAGCAAGCAGTAACTTTGGGTCAGGAAAAAGGGGACAACCCCAACACAATCCTCTTGTACAGCGTGTGAGTCCCATAGTTCCATTCTACTCCTACTCTTCAATTCAGGCATGCACATATGGCAGCCCTAACACAATCCCCCAGTATTCATGGCGAGGGATTTTGCAGTAATAAAAGAGAAGGAGAAGTACAACATACATATGTACTACTCCCTCCGTCCTAAAATAAACCAATTTTTTACTTTTTACCTATAATTTTTTGCTCTTCGTCTTATTCAAAAAAAATTTATGATTAATATTTTTGTTTTTATTAGATGATAAATCATAAATAGTATTTTACGTGTGACTATTTTTTTTTTTAATTTTCTAAAAAATTTTCAAATAAGACGGATGATCAAAACGTTGGACATAAAAAACAATTGTTTTCTTGGACGAGTACGTCATCAAGAAAAGCAAGCAAGAGGAGCAGTCAAACTTTTGGCAGGAGGTAGGACCGTAGGAGTAAAAGATAGTAGTACTAGTATAGAAGAGAGGAGGAGAACAGAAAAAAAAAAAGATAAAAGGAGAAGCAAATGGTCATACAAGGTGGCAGAACACAAGGAACAATTTATGTCATGTACTCGTAGGAGTGTATACTCTCATGCACAGGTGTGATAGGTGGTTTGTTGAGTACTTCCATGGTCCTTTTTGATTTTGAAATACATTTTAAGGGTTTTTTATTGTAATTTAGTTTTAGTCTTAGGTTTTTAGATCGTTAAAAATATATATAGAAGTTTTATTAATAGATTATTTTTCACTTGTAAAAGCCAAACGCTCACTGTATACCTATATAAAGTCATACAGGCTAGAATATCCTTTAATTTCTTTTTTCAAACTCAATGCATTTATGCCATACATTTCAAATCTCAACGTATTTATTCTCTAGTTTACCAAACTCCAATAAGCTCATCATGTATAAAAAAGACTATTTTTAGTTTACCTAAAAAAGAGGATACTAGAGAAAATTGTAATATTAATTAAATAGATAGGAGGGGGACTTCGACCTAAGTCAGCTAGCCCATCATCTTGTGGAGCTAGCCGAAAGACCTTAGACATTTTTCTGCTTCACGTAGCAATACAAAACCACATAGACTAAGGGTATGTTTGGATTCAGAGACTATTAGTAGTCCCTAAACTTTTTCTTAATAGTCACTGGGACTTTTTTGTCCCTCCTCTTTGGGAAGAGGGATTTAAAGGGTCTTACCATAGTGTAGAGGTACCAATTTACCCTGGTTGGTACCCCTGGGCAGGTGCTTGCGGCTGCTGCTATTGCTTAGAGCATCCTCAACACCTTATCTAAATTTGATCATCCATATCTTTATTTGAATGATCATTTAAAACATTTTCATCTTTCATATTCTTTTGTACTCCAGCAGATCATCTATATATGGCATCCTCCATATCTATTTGGAGGATTAGAGAGAACATCTAAATATAAAGTTTCTCCCTCTTAATATGAATGACATCCAAAAATAGATGATAGGATAGATGTTCTGTTGGAGCTTAATTTTTACTCTTCATCCTCTGTTTCTAGGATGTAAGATAGGATGAATGAGCTGTTGGGTCTTCATCCTCTATTTTCAGAATGGAAGATGGGATGAATGAGCTGTTGAGGATGCTCTTACGCCGTCGCTGCTGCTGCTTGCTGCTGGTGATGCTTGCTGCTGCTGGTGCTGTGCAAGTCCAATTGCTAATGATGCTTGCCCTTTTGGTTGAGCAAAAATTTTGAGCAAACAAACTAGAATTTTCAGCTAATTTCAATCAATATCATAGTACATTGCATAGTTCAACATAACATAAAACGATATCAACATCCAATTATTCTAACACTAAACACCTCAAATTGAACATAACACATAAAAAGAGCCTAAAGTCCATTTATTACAACATACAAGAAATCCACGGTCTCGTTGTCGGCTCCAGCCATCGCATTGGCGGGGACTAGGAGAAGAAATCCACCGTCTCGTCGTTGGCTCCGGCCATCGCGTCGGCGGGCCAACCGAGCAGCGTCGGGCGAAGAAGGCCGACCACCGTCGGGCGAGGAAGCAAAGCACCGGCGGGTGAGCAGCTTGTGGAGCCAAGAGAGGGCGGGCGTGCAATGGAGACGCTGGCGGACGGGCAGTCAGTCGGGCGGCGCCGGCGGCCGGACGAGCGGACAGATCGGGCGGCCGAGTGAAGAGAACCGGTGGGCGGGGAGGCCGAGCATGGGGAGAAGAGGGGAGCGAAGAGGGGGCGGGCGGGCAGGCGGCGCGACGAATTTTTTTACTGCTTCCGAGCGGTGGGAGCGTGGAGAGAAAGTGAGTAAAGGGAGAAAAAAAGTCCTTAATAATCACTCCCCAGGCTCTACTGATTTTGGAGGGACTATTAAAAGTCCCTAAAAAAGTCCCTCTATTTAGAAAAGGGGGGACTTTTTCTATAAGTCAGGGACTTTTTTTATCCAAACACAGTCTAAAATATCGTACACTTCTTCAGGACAATTGTTTCCTTCTTTTCAAATAACAAGACATAAGCTTCTCACTTTACCAATAATTACTTAAAATACAGTAAAATACAAATACAAAATAATTTAAAATGAATTTTTTGGGACAGAGAAAATTAGGAGCAGTAATCCTACTCCTTTAACAGTGATTTGTGATGCAGCAGAACAGGCGCCATGGAGATTGGAGGGCAGTAGGGGTGTGGGTTGTGTCCAGCTAGGCCATAGTACTCCAGTGCAGTCGTACTTTTGGTTAAAGATTTGACAGGGCTAGGGAGAGTTAAGTAGTACTGCGCTGCAACACGCCACTGGCGCCTACGAGCTAAGTGGGCCAACTACTCTAATTTATCTATAACCAATCTAATAGTTAATTTATATAATAGTTATCTACAAAACATCAAAACATCAATACATAGTCTCACATATCATACACATATTTTATCTTAGAGCCTGTGTGTAGCTGGCTATAAATTAGCAGCCCAACTTTCTTCTCTCCCATATTATCACTTAAAAAATATACTTATAGCTAGCTATAGTCTACTATTATACATGCTCTACTGATACTAGAGGAGGAGGAGGAGGAGGAGGAGTATCTCTATTATTGCAGGTGTCAGGGAGACAGCAAAGCAACTTGCTCCCTCCTTTCCCCTCAACTGTTTCCCTTCCCTCCACCTCTTTTCTTTTCTTTTCTTTTCTTTTCTTTTCTTTTCTTTCCTCACAACCATCTCTCTTCTGTAGTTCTGTGCTCCTCTCCTTCATTCTTTTGTTTTATAAAAAAAACTCTTTGGAACTTTTCCCCTCTCAGTAGCTGCTATTAAATGATTCTATACTTGATTTTTGCAACCGATTTAGGTATTTATTTTATTTGTTATATTTAAAAACTAAGCTTCACCAAATTTTTACTAGGATTAAATCTGAACCTTTAAACATGGATAAATAATATTATCGTGCCATAAATAGATGTGTTAGGTTCTTGTTTGACTTGGCTGGCGTAGCAAAACCCTTGACACATCAATTAGAATTTAAAGTTTCGGATACATGGGAAGAAATAAATGGTTAAAATATTCTGATACAAGACACTCTAATATAGATAAGGGCAGAGATTGCGTTCTTTCTTATTAAATTATTTCTTGATCTTTACGAGTGCATTTCTTGGTATATTTTTATAAAAACTTTCTACTTATAAGTTAATCATCTTATATTTCTAAAGAAGATTTTTAATTTTATAGTAACTAATTTCGTCGTTTATAACATGATATAGCTATCACAAAATCAAATAATCTTTTAATTTTAATTAGTAAAGAGACATAGCTAGAAAGTAAAAAAAATAGAAGTTGATTTATTTTAAAACATAATACGAACTCTGGAAGATGAATTATTTTAAGACGAAGGGCATACTATTTTTTCTCACGGTAAGTGCAAGTTTGTGTGTCTTCTTCTTACAAGATACAGTAAGGCGGCGTTCGCCGGCGTAGCTAAACTCTCTCGTTTTTCACATGCACGTTTTCCGAACGGCTATACGGTGTATTTTTTATAAAAAAATTTTACAGAAAAATTGTTTTAAAAATCATATTAATCTATTTCATATTTTTAATAATTAACTAAACATGTACTAATATATTACTCTGTTTTCTACGCTGGGTAAGTTAATTTACCCCTCCCCTGCCGAATGCGGCCTAAATACTGCTCCTACGTGTACGATGAATGGAATATTTGTATTTTTTTTATATTTATAAGTCAAAATTTAAATTTTCAATAAATATTTGATTTTGATGTTTTTTACATTCATTTCTTATCATTAAGAACATGGATATAAAATTGTTATTTATAAATAATTTTTATTTATAAATTTGATAGTTGGTTCTTTTTAAACACGATAAAAGATGACTCCATCTACCGGCGGGGCACCGACCGAGACGATGCGGCGGAAGGCGACAAAAGGCAGGCCGACCCACCCACTGACAAGACCCGCGCACGCACACGCCCGCGCGCCAGCTTTTCCTCTCCGACCGAGCCGGCACGTGTGGCCACGCCGCCCGGTACACCTAACGCCGTCATCGAGACGTCCGTCGTCCACTTTCTCTCTCGCAGTCTCGCGTATACAGTAGTAAGAGTAGTAGTTGACGGCGCCGTTAGGTATCTTTGTCGCGTAGCGTGGCAGGAAACGTGGGGAACCGGGGCGCGGCCGCGGGAGCCGTCTCTCTCCCTCGTCGTTGGTTGTGCGCGGGCCGAGGCCACACGTGTGGGCGGGGTGGGGGCCACGTGGACGGCCCAGACTGCGGCCGATGGGACGTGGACGGCGGTGATTCGGGGAGGGGACGGGAGAGAATAATTAAATAGTACTACTACCATCGGGGCATCCAGATTCGATCGGGTCTCTGTCGAGTGGGCCCCACCTGCCACTGACTACGTGCTCTTGCTCCTCCTGTCCAGCCGCTCTGCCCCTGCTCATCTGCTCCTCATACGTGGCACGTACTCCCTCCGTGTTACTACTACAAAATGCAAAATACTCCTAATTTCTGTGTTTAAATATGGACATACAGTATGTTCAGATTCGAATCAAACCAAGAAGTCGGTTTGAAGGGTACGATTCACTTGTATTACTCTTGTTCGATGTTACATCTGATTTTACCTATATTTACTTATATGTTACTATAATAATATATAAATTGATCTAGATAAACATATAAATCCTTATAATATCAACAGTTATCATCAGCATGTTTGCCGCTCGATCTATAAATGCAAAGAATCCAAGGGGTGTGGAATTGGTTTGGGCTTACTGTACCTGAGGAGACAAATAAATGGTTCTTGCCACGATGGTTAGAGGGAAGATCTTATGCAAAATGTTTGCCTATGTGGACAACCATGTTGGCACTTGACCCTAGACTAGTCAAAGGCACTTTAGACTATGCCTGACACACTAAATCGTGATGTCTAATATAAATGTGTTATCTACTATAAAATTATGAACTTAAGTGACACCGTATTTTAACTTTAAAAGCCAGACATATATTTATTCTAATCATATACTATGGCCTTGTATATATGTGATCAGTCAAACTATATACTCTGTTCTCATTACTATGGAGTGCTCACTTTGTCCCAAAATATAATTATTCGTAGTATTTAAAATTTATTTCAAAATAGTAATTTAAACAACTAAATTCTCGTTTCAACCTATCATAAAATTCACTAAATTTTCTCGGTTACTTCATGTTCTCAACCAATTACTACACACTTTCCTATTTAATTCTATCATTTTTTAATACACGTACCTAGGTCTAAAAATCCTTAAACTTTAGGGTAGAGAGAGTAATAAAGAAAATCTTGTTGCTACGGTGATCTTAGGGTTTTAAAACGTCGCACTTAATAATTTAGTATACATATAGTTATGTGCCTAGAGATGGCCGCTGTGCATGTGCAGCGGCGCACAAGTATTATTAGCCAACCATCATTAGCGTCAGGGAATTTTTTTAAAAAAAATAACACATAAATAATTTGAGTGGAAAATTGAAAATTGTCACTTATAACTTTGGAAATTTTGGTTGTTTTAAAGGTTTTATTAGAGTTCTTAATTTTTCAGATGAACGTTTATAAAAAGTTTTACTGGCATCTTAAAAGTATTTCGGAAATGACTACAGAATTATGTAAACTCAAAAGCCATCCAATCTTTCAAATAGAAATTGGATAAATTTTTCTCTTATTGGTGCCACATGAATAGAAACATCAACAGAAAATTGTCATAGAAGGGCTATAAGATTCAAAATTGTCGGTCACGCCTGCACGGTTGAAGAGGGCCACAAAGCCAGTTTCGGTGACAGATTGTCACGACGCAAACTGGCAACGCACGCGCGCGAAATATCTTCCTCGGTGTCTACAGTCTACGTAGTATTTCGTATGTATAATAATGTCATATATTTGTATAGTTCACAAGTTATATGCAAACAATAATTAGCGGAAAGCAACGTTGGAAATGACAAACAAAAGTGCACAGTGGAACGAACCCGACCAATTAAACACGTCGTAGCAGCAACACGTGACTCATGAAAAATCAAATGATATATTTGTAAACAGAAAATAATTTATAAATAAAATTTTTATATATGTACTGATAAAACTGAAACATAAACTGTGATAAAAAACCTCAAAATCAACTTAAATCTAAATTTAAGGTTAAAATTATAAATTTTATTTTATAAGTATAAGCAAAAGACAAATCCAAAATATATAAATGCGGAGCACCGTAGCAATTAGCACTTGATCTGCTTGGTTGTGTTTCGTAGTAACGTCCAAAGCGAGCACTCGACATCACATCAACCTCGGATTACCCTGTCTTATATAATTCGCACACGTGACGTAGATTATTGTCACATGCAGACCAATTTCATTAATTGACTAAATCCATAGACAGTTTTGCTTCTTTTTTCTTTTAATAATCAGTAAATGGACACGACAAAACATCCCGTCACAGATGCACGACGGTTTTTCCTTTTGGAGTTTGTATGTACGACACCAACGGTGTTTACTTAATTAATGACACGATCGACGGTCTGGATAGGGAGGTGCACAAGTTTATTTTGGTCTAGCTCGCTCGCTCGCTCCGAGAAATTCCGTTGTAATCGACTCGCGATTCCATCAAAGATTTACCACTTAATTCACACGGCTTTTTAACATTTACCAACACTCAATTCACATGTATTTCATTGGATGCCACTGGTTTTTTCACTCCATACCTCTCTCTCGTAAGTTTATCCAGCCATCCATCGATGGCGTTATTGTGTCCGGCCACTCCTCATTTACCACGGGCATCAGCGGAAGCTCGTCGGAACCATGTATGGAGCAAGGAGGAGCTCACCGGAGCCACATGCGGGAGGACGGCCACCGGCGATTACCTCTTTTTTTACTTTTCCTCCCTCCAGTCTAGAATGCGCCGGGGACGGGCGCCCTCCTCGTGAAGCTCGAGCGGCGGCGGGCGGAGCTCGAGGTGCAACGACGGTGGTGGATCGAGGCGGTGGCAGGAGCTCGGAGCGGGCGGGCGGCGGCTCAGGGCTCGGCAGCGACGACCGACGTCAAGCCCCTCGCCATCAGGGTCACGCTCGCCGGCCCACAGTGCGGCGCCAACTATTTTTCTTTCCTCTCCCGACGAAGACGCACATTTCTATCTAGGACGTGGGTGATCTGGAAGAGGCCGGCGATTTTTGAGCCACCTAGGATGCATGCCGAGCTGGCAACATTAAGCCACTCAACATGTCACTCTACTGTGAATGCCCTGAAAGGCTTACAAACTGTGTTCAGTTCATTCCCGCTTCCGACAGGAGCATATGCTGCACAATACTACGTCGCTTTCTCGTCTTGTTAATTGTGGAAGCATAGCAGCAGCTCGATCTGGGACTGGTTAATTTGTTAATCTGATCAATTAATTGATTCGATTAGCCGAAAGCGATGTACTCCTGACTCCCGCCACGTTCTGTTTAAAGGGACAGAATGTGAACCCAGTCCAGTCCCTTGGCTGTATTAGGCGCCGGATCAAAACCAGTAGTACATCTACTAGCACCACTAACATGTCTGATTACTCTATTCTAATCTCGCATGAGCCTCCTTTGAGTTTGGTAAATCATACTATATGAAAGAAAAAAGCTAAATGTAGTCTCTCGGAATCAAAATATAAATGTTCCGATTCATAGGAGCATGTGATGTTAGGTAGCTATCTTATATGCCTCGTACAAAATTCAATTTCTAGGTTTGAGTCTCTATACACTCAGAATTTATCTTCTTTCCAAGATTCAAATTTTGTATCGATCACATGATAAATATTGTCTACACCGATTTTCATAATTTCACTAATTCGAATGATTCAACACCCAACCAAGTGTTTGGAATGAGAATCTTAACGGTTCAAATTTAAATATTAACCGCTGAAATAACTAAAATGAATATTTTCACTAAACCTTAGTGTTATTTCCGTACCACCTTATAAGAAGTTTTGAGCTCTCCTAAATTCATACATATGCAAATAAATCTAAAGACATATATTTATTCAAGAATGAATATAGCTAGTACCAGAACAACTTAGAGCATCTCAATGACAATGGCTAAAATTTGACTTTCCAGATCAAAATTTAGGCATTCACTTTGAGTTTGGCAATTCGAATTCTGAGAACGTCTCCAACAGACTCTCCATCCTCACTCTCCAAATCCTGTTAAGGGGAGGATGACAGGGGGTCGTATCTACATAGGACCCACGGATAGAAATTTTGTTAGTGGTGAAATAAGTTGTCAGATTTAGTTATTGAGTACTTAAGTATTGCCATTTAGATGACATGGCAAGTTAACTAGCCACCCTCTTTGAGAATATTTTTTTTACAAAATTACCAAGTTTAACTATGGCAAGTGCGACTATTAAGAGTATTCGTTAAATGAATTAAAGTAACTCAAATGATGCTTTGGAACGGGTACCGTAGGGTTATTTAAGACAGAGTGAGCATATTTCAGAATCGAATAGAGTGAGCATATTAGTTACGTGGAGCTGTGGCACCGGCCACGTGGAGCGGAGGTGGCTGAACTCTGGGCGAGCAGCAGCAGCGGGTGGGGACTGGGGAGTGGAGTGCGTGGAGATTCGTGCGGCGGTGGCCGACAGGCGGACGGGCAAGCGGGGGCCCACCGCCCGCCCGTGCGGCGTGTCAGGCTTTGCGCGCACGTGGGGGTTGGACTTTTTCGCCCGCCTCGCCTGCCCACGTGGACCAACACCGCGTCGCCCTGCCTGCACTGCAACCCGTGCGTGCGCGCGGGCGCGGAGCCCCACGCCGCGGGGCCCACATCGCCTGCCAATGCTTTCCCCTTCCCCCTTTTCGTAATTTTTGCCTTAATAATAAAAATACTACAGTACCCATCGCCGGTAAAACCCCCCATTTTTTTTTACTCCCCGAACTAATATACTGGAGTTAATTAACCGATTTCTTTTTGTCTATTTCATGTCTTGAACGGTTCAAATGGTCTCGCCCTCCTCACAGAACTGTTTCTCTCGTCCTTTTTTTTTTAAAGTTATGGTAACTTATTATTAAGAGAGTATTTTCTTTTACTCCTATAGAATTTATTTTTTCCACTTATACATATACCTTACATTAAAAAGTTTAAATTGTCCCGGACCCAACGGGATCTAGATCCGCCCCTGTATCCAAGTCAAGACCCAAGATATTGCTTCCGCCATCACATTTGGCTGGAGAACACACTACTTAAACTACATTGGTTTGAATCGCCCACTAATTAAGCACTCATGCATTCGTTCCATTCAACTAACGAACTATCAGCCTTCTCCTAGCATCATCGATCGATCGATCGGTAGCTTTCACCTTGAGTCACAAAGAGAGAGAAATCAAGACCAGTAGCAGACTTTCTTCCAAATTCCACAGCGAAAGCGACGGTGGATTCACAGGATCCGCTCCCTGAATTTACACAGCTCGAGTGCATGAACGCATGCATGCACATATATACCATCATCTGGTGAGTGATACACGAACCAAACTTTTCAACATCAGGTCGCACTCACACCGTCGTCCACGCGATTCATCATCCATGTCCAGAAGAAAGAAAGAAAGATTAACACTCTGCATGCATGTTCCAGGAGCAGCGAAAAAACCAAACGATATATTTACAGATTTTAGTGATTTAAAAACTAATACTGAAAAATAGGCTATGATGAAAAAATCTTAAAGTCTACTTTATTTAAGGCTAAAAATTTCAGTTTCAGTTTATAAGGTCGCGGAGAATTTATTCAGAGTTGGAGTTAGTATTCTGTCATTGGGAAACCTGAATTTGGAAGGTTGCGACGAGGCGCGTGGCCACTGTCGTTCCAAGATCTGTCGTCATTGGTGGTGTGCGTGCGTGTGTGTTAATTAATAAGGTCGACAGGGACGGATTAATTAGGCCCCGGTACCGGACAAAATCTTCAGTTAACCTGTCGTCTGTGATGTTGCTGTTCTTCTTCTTGTTGTTGATAGTAGCTAGGGGCAGTAGTGTGTGTGATGATCTGGTCAAAAAGTTGCAAGTGTAGTCGGCGCAGGCGGACAGTGAGATGAGTTGAGTTGGTTTGGTTTGGCTGAAAAGGCTACCACTAATATGGTGGTAGCTCAATTAGTTAGCTACAGCTGCACCACCCTGTTAAATTAGTAATAAATACTACTCCCTCCGTATAAGATATTTAATTTTTTCTTGTAGTATTTGACCATTTGTCTATTCAAAAAATTATGAAAATATTATTGATTTTACTTCTGACTTATTTTATTATCAAAAGAACTTTAATCATGACTTATTATTTTTATATTTATACTAAATTTTTAAATAAAACGAATAATCAAATGGTACAACCAAAAACGGAGGTACTATAGTTATAGTTTATTAGTTGCTGTCTCATTGGATTTGTAGTGGTAGCTCTGCAGGATCGAACAGGCATGTCAACAATCTCGATTCCTAATTCCATGACAGCTTCTCGTGCCTCGAATAGCATCAGAGATTCAAAGCTTTTTGTTTCAGTTTTTTTCTCTCAAAAGTGCGTAGAGTATAACACCTATATATGCTGCTAGTGTGGGGTTAACTTTGCAGAATTATGGATAATATCTTATGATCATTTTAATTGCTGTACAAGCTGGATGGATGCAGAGGAATGGATACAGTGGACCAGGGGCACAACACACCTAGAACAGGGCCAAATGTCACTAGCAAACATGGGAACAGTCCAGGAGAGATCACATAGATTCAGATCACAGATAGTTTGTTTGTAGCTAGTCAATTAGCAGCAACCTAGCTGCCTAACTAGAGGAAGAAGAATGTGCACAAACCACATGATCTACCAGAACAACAACAACAAGAACAAGAAGAAGAACAAAAGGGAAAAAAAACTGCAGAGAATCTGTCTGTGATCCATGGTCCAGAACATGATCTGGTCTCACATAGGTACATTCACCTGTTGATCTGTTGTTTATTAATTAGACCCTCCCCTAATTCCCATAGCTGGGTTAGTCTAATCATGCACTAGTGGCTACTGTCACTAGCTAAATTGCCGGTTAATTAATTTATGGCCTCCAAGGCTTTTGTTGCATCTCGTGCGCACACACACACAGTCATCAATCAGGTCAGAAATATGGAGCCCTCCTACCCATTTACCCAAGCCATCTATCTTTGCTACTAAGCCTTTCACTGTGATTAATTTAATGGTATGCACCTGCCTCCACTAAGCTCCAACAATTGCATTTCCAAGGACCTCCCAAACTTCCATAACTAACAGTTTTGTTTAGTGTGTGTGTATGTGTGTGTAGACAGTGGTGTGCATGCAGCCAAAAAGCTCTGAAGCACTGGGGAAGAGAGATTGTGGTACTATGCTGCCAGATAGACAAAGGTTATGTGGTACATGTACCAAACAAGTTGGGCTTTGGATTCCTGGCATCCATCCGTCCTTTGCTAATTACTACCATACAATGGCAAATTTTTGAATCGGCGCCTTTTTATTATGAATTGTTTTGCTTTTAACGGTCATGTCACCTTAACATTTCAGTTTTCTTTCACAGTAGAATTGTTCTATTGGTCGAAACATACATTGAGTGCATGGTTGATTTATGCGATTCAAAAGTTATTTACTACGATGGTTTTGAACTAATTTTCGATTTAAAAAAATAACTCGATTTTAAAGCACTACTCCCTCCGTCCCAAAATAAACCAATCTTCTACTTTTTATCTATAATGTTCGACTCTTCGTCTTATTAAAAAAAGTTTACGATTAACATTTATGTTTTTATTAGATGATAAATTATGAATAGTACTTTACGTGTGAATATTTTTTTAAAAAAATTCTTGAAACATTTTCAAATAAAATGAATAATCAAACGTTGGACACATATGGTCAAAAGTTTATCTTATTTTGGGACGGAGGAAGTAGACAAGAGCTAAAGCCTAGCTCGCGTACCAGCAGGGACGGATCCAGATCAGGAAATTAGGAGGGACTAATTGCTTTCTTTCTCCTTTAGCCCCTTACTCTTTATATTTTTTTTCTATTTTTCTTCTCTTTCTCCCTTTTATTTTTTATGGGGATCCAGCGTAAGCCCCCCGGCACTCACGCTGGATCCTGCGTACCAGCCATATGTAACAGGGGTAACCGCAGCGCTTGCTGCTACATCCAAAATCCAAAGCTTAGATGAGAGTGCAAGCACGGATGTTGAGAGCCCTCGTGCGAGGCAGTTAGTTGTTGGACTGCGTACGGGCTCGGTCTTTTGAGAATGGCCGGTCCGTGGTTAATGTCAATCGTAAACTCGCTGCGTTTTCTCAGAGGCGCAGTCACCATTGGTCCTCTAGCCATCACTTATTCAAACTTGATGCTATCTACTCGCTACGTCTTATTTGAAAAATTTTCAAAAAATTTTAAAAAAATTAGTCACACATAGAGTATTATTTATGTTTTATCATCTGATCAAAATAAAATTATTAATCGTAAATTTTTTAATAAAACGAAAAGTTAAACATTGTATCTAAAAACTGAAAAATTGATTTGTTTTGGAACGGAGGGAGTAGTATAGTAGTCGAGAACGCCGCCTACAGATGGAGCTCCTCTGACGAGGGTTTGTGTTACTGTGGATGGCTTCGAAACGGTTGTTTGACAGAGCACGATCATTGCGATTTTGGGCAATCTCTCGTCGCGTGTGGTTATCGCTATAATCGGGGTAACCACGAAGGAGGTATCGCTGGCTTTGGCAACCCTGCCTCTAACATACTTTTGCTCGTAACATACTAACATGGTCGTTGATATGTGGAGCCCATTATTGTTAGGTTGACATGTCAACCAGCACGCTCCTCTAATTTTAAGTCCGAGTATCTCAATCCGCATCTACTATTTATCCTAGAAATAAATGAATTCCTAGCTACATATCTAGATTTGTACCCAAGAATTCGTTGTTTTTTTTTTGAATGGAAGGAGTTAGTGATAGTCGTGGTTTCATCATCTATTGGTTAGCTTATAGCTAGTAGCCAAAATTAAAATTTTAAAAATAGATTTCAAAGTCTTGAGCTTTTCAACATTGGTTTTTAAGTTGATAAGAATATATATATATAATGATTTACCTATAAATTCTTTTTTCTATCTCATTATTTTATCCATGGCTTATTATTAGCCATAGAGTACACAATGAGAGGCATAGTTTACATTTTTTTTATTCTAAAACTTTTTAAATAAATAATTTTATTACTAAACCTTCTAGTTAAATATTTTTATCATCTGAACTATTTAGATACATCATCCTATCTAGGCCGAGTTTCGTTACCCCCCTCAAGTTAACTTATCTGTCTCGTTTTCCGCGCGTACGCTTCCCGAACTGCTAAACGGTGTACTTTTTGCAAAAATATTCTATAGGAAAGTTGTTTAAAAAAATCATATTAATTTATTTTATATTTTTTTAACAATTAATAATTAATTTATCATGTAGTAATCTATTATTATATTTTCCGTGCCGGGGATAAGTTAACTTACCCCTCCATCCGAACGCGGCCCTAGTGTGAAAACATAACGCAGTCGTGCTTGAGTAGTTGGCATAACAGCGTGTCCTACCTCGCCAGCCAATTTGGGGTGACAACTATTTTTATCATGCCAGGAGGGATAGCGTGACAAAAAAAGTTCAAAGGGTGAAAAAATTTACGTAAGAGATTTAGTAATAAAATTATTTATTAAAAATATTTAAAAAATTCTTAATTTTTTTTTCCCCTTTTATTCCTACTGTAGCCTCCAATATAGAAACGGGGGGGAGGAGACTGACGGCACGCCAATTTTCGTGTCATATCATCGCAGATCAGATGTTGGGCTTGTTAGAAATTATTGGGCCTAGCCCACTGGGCCGGGAAGAAAGAAAAGAACTTGGGTACTACAACCTCCATTCAAAAATAAACGAATTTATTTGTTTTTATAAAATTTTTGACTCTTCGTCTTATTTGAAAATATTTTATGATTAATATTTTTATTGTTACTACATGATAAAACATGAATAGTATTTTACCTGCAACTAATTTTTTCAATTTTTTAATAAAATTTTTAAATAAGACGGATGGTCCAACACTCAACCTGCCAAACCCAGAAATCCTTTTTTTTTGGACGGAGTAATACGTTTCTATGAAGATTTACATATTACATCTCCACATTCCAGATTAGGCCTCTTAATTGTTTGTGCTAAGGTTAATCAGTCGTGGGGAAAAAAGGAACGGAGCAATACAAATTACTTTATGGGTAGAACTATTATACTCCTTCCGTTTTATAATGTAACATGTTTGACTTTTTTCTTGTAAGTTTGATCATTTGTCTTATTCATAAAATTATGAAAATATCATTTATTTTGCTTGTGACTTACTTTATTATCAAAAGAATTTTAAGCACAACTTAACATTTTTTACATTTGTACTAAATTTTTGAATATGACGAATAGTCAAACGTTGCAACCAAAAAAAATCAAACATCTTACATTATGAAACGGAGGAAGTATGTGTTACTAGCGATTCTAAGATTAAGATTTAAATTTTAAATTTTAGCTGCAACTAGGTAATCTAATGAGAAAACAGCGAGAGACTAAAGCCCTTGTTGGTGGAGTTTTTGTTAACTGCAACTTCTCCCAAAATTCCCAATTTCCAAGATAGTTGCTTCCTCTGTCCTAAAATATATGACGTCAAAAATTGTCGTAAAATAAGTAACTACTTTGACTTAGAAAGGAAAAAAAAACCCAAAGAAAGTATGCACAATTATTGCACCTATTGAGGAGTAATGTTAGCATATCATCCTATCACCAAAATGATAGATACACTTGTATTCTCATCTCAGCGATTCAAAAACAAAGCGAAGTGCAGAAACAACGAAAAATTCAAAACTGGAGCTCGATCATACGATCAGGCCTAGTTGCAGTGTTCCGGGCCTTGGGCCTTCTGTCTGAACCTGGGCCTGAAATTTCAAGGAGCCCAGAGATCGGCCCAATGACAAAAACAGCAAGACTCGGCTGAGCTAGCAGAAGAACATGAACAAGCGCCAAATCGTCTGGTTTATCTGATCTGTGCGTGCTTAGATCATTACCAAATGAGATGGCCGTCGTGCTCCTCTGATACCTGACTCGAGTTCACAAGCATCACCAAGCTAAACTAGATTTCAGAAGAGAATTAAGAACGCATGAAGTGAGTCGAATGATCGTGAGACTACTGGTTTTTTTTTCCTTTTCTTGTGCAGTTTCAGAGTTTCAGTGTGCATGGCTTACACGTATGGGAGTCATCAGGGAAGAAATTGTTCTCATCATGCAGCACATGGCAATGCGTCGGCCTTGTAGTACCCTGTCAAATGCAAATCCTCCAATAATTCATCTACATAATTAGAGCAACAGATTGCACTTGCATTTGATAGTAATGTTGCATGTAAGAATATTTCAGCAAATTTGTCAGAGAATGGCATATGGAGCCCACAGATGTACATTGTCACCGGCGCGTGGATGGGCTTTTTTTTTCCTGATTATGTAGTATTGGTGATGGTACTGAGCTGTGAGGAATTTAGACCTCCGATAGAGAACTTTGGTGGTGTTTAGTTGCCAAATTTTTTTAGCAAAAAAACATCACATCAAATTTTTGACCGGATGTCAGAAGGGGTTTTCGGACACGAATGAAAAAATGAATTTCACGATTAGTCTAGGAACCGCGAGACAAATCTTTTGAGCCTAATTAATCCGTCATTAGCACACGTTGGTTACTGTAGCACTTATGGCTAATCATGGACTAATTAGGCTCAAAAGATTCGTCTCAAGATTCCTTCCATAACTATGTAATTAGTTTTTTGGTTCATCTATGTTAAATGCTTTATTTAGATATCCAAAAATTCGATGCGATGTTTTTAGAAAAAAATTTTGGGAACTAAACAAAGTCCTTAGGCCACGTTCGGTGAGATGCTGGATAAGTTAATTTACCTCGGCAAGGAAAACGTAGCAATATATTAGTATTTGATTAATTAGTTATTAATTATTAAAAAATATATAATAAATTAATATGATTATTTAAAACAACTTTGTTATAAAAAATTTTTGCAAAAAATACACCGTTTAGCAGTTTGAGAAGCGTCCGTGCGAAAAACGAGGTAGATAAGTTAACTTACCGCCCCCGACGAACCAGCCTTATGCCTTGTTCGTTTTGAGTGAGGATAAGTTAACTTACCCTGGTACGGAAAATATAGTAATAGATTAATACATAATTAAATAATTATTAATTATTTAAAAAATATAAAATAGATTAATATGATTTTTAAAACAACTGTTCTATAAAAAATTTTCGCAAAAAATATACCGTTTAGCGGTTCGAAAAACGTACGCGTGAAAAACGAGAGGATAAGTTAACTTACAATGGTCAAATGAACGCGGCCTTACAATCATCCCAGCATGAGCACACATGTAGAAATCACAGTTCCTGGGGTGAGAGATTCCCTTGTCAATAACAATACCTACAGACTAATGGCACATCTTAAAGAATGAGGTGAAAATTTTGATGGTTGGTACCTGACCAAAGTGAGGCCTAATTTAGTTTGCAAAAAGTTTTTGCAAAAACATCACATCAAATCTTTAAATATATATTTGAAGTATTAAGTGTAGTCTAATTACAAAATAAATTTCAGATTCCGCTTGGAAACCGCGAGACGAATCTTTTGAGTCAAATTAATCCGTCATTACACGTTGGTTACTGTAGCACTTACGGCTAATTACGTCATAATTAAACTCAAAAGATTCGTTTCATGATTTCTCACATAACTGTGCAATTAGTTTTTCGTTTCATCTATATTTAATGTTTTATTTATATGTCCAAAGATTTGATGTGATGTTTTTTGGAGGCCTGAGATGAACCTGAGATGAAGTACGAAGTAACTGTTACCAGGAGGGACATTGACAATATTGTTGGATCGATCTGACGGAAAAAAGAAAAATTGGTGTGATGATTCTTCTGCGCAGCGCAGCTATCACCGTGAACTTGGGGGACCAATCCCTGTGACTGTGATTGTACTCGCCGCCACCGGCAAGCAATTCGCATGCTAGTGACGATTCAAAATGCATAGCCATCGCAGAAATTGTTGTGTGTTAAGTAAGAGCACAGGGCTGTCCACCAAAGTTGCAGGGTCTCTACATATAACATAGCTCAGCAGAATGCGATCAGTTGTTTTCTCAACACTCTCTCCGGCGTCGGCCAAAACTAGAGACGGCAATGGGACCCGCAACCCAAGACTCGATGGATATTTACTCTCTATCAGGGTATGGATATAAGCTAAATATATTATCCGTGAGTAAGTAATTGGACAAATAGTTTTACCCGATGGGTATGCGGGTATAAAAACGTTCTTATGATCCCCATACCCGTTTACCCATGGGTAATAAATACCCAAAAGTTTAAATGCATGTCATGGCCTAATATCATGTTAGTCTAGCCTAATTAACCAAAACCATAGGTATTTAAACCGTACATATATTTTCCAGCACACTATATGAATGTGTGATACCCTAAGTATCTGGCGTCTATACATATACTATATGGAAAATGTGATATATGGAAAATATGATATTTAGATTGTTTTGAACTTTTGCGGATATATGGGTAACCCGATGGGTAAGATTTACCCAAGTGGATATGGGTATAAGGACCTTTTCTTACCCGTGATAGGTATTTTAATGATACAAAATTTTACTAGTGATATAGATATGAGACAGCACTACCCGATGGATATTTACCCATTGCCATCCCTAGCCAAAACCACTCGGATTGGACGCGACTACTTCCTCTAGCTTCGGTGCGAGTCGCAGGCACAGAATTTAGACGAGTCTGGGGAAGCTGTGGAGCAGGCTGATCGGCCGGAAATCTTCGGCCGAGGCGGCGTCACTTTTCTTGGGCAACAGAGTGATGAGAGTGCGATTCACCCGATCTGTCAAATTTTGAATTTTAATTTTAAATTTAAAGTTAATTTTAAGATTTTTTTACCAAAATTTATTTTCAAACATTAGGTTTTAGTTCGCTAAGAATACGTTTATAAACATTTTATCTATAAATTATTTTTAATTTGTAAATATATCTGTTGACAAACCACCATGTGGAAAGAACCATCTAATCTATGAAGCTGCTCTAGGGCCTCCATCGCATCCCCTTTGATATCTGGACTAGTTAACCTGACTAAACTGGCTCTCACTGACCCCGAGGCATTTAATTTTTTGCCACTATTAAAAATGACACCTAACATATTTACCACCCACCCGCTGTCATCTGTGACATGTGGACCCTCATATGTCTATAACACATGTGGACCCTCATATGTCTATAACACATAGACACAATAACAAATATACAAAAAGTTAATTATTCCCTAAAAACTACCTGGGATCTTATGTTAATCAAGTCACTGCAACCACTAAGCTCCATGTCCTTTCACAAAAGGGTATAAATTAGAAATTGCTAAAGTTGATTTTTTTTTTCTGGTTTTCGGTTAGAACTGTTGTAGAAGGGCATTAGTAACTCCCTGAGGACAACAATTCCGACTCTCAGAAAGCAAAACAATTATGTAAGTATAAAAAATTTCCCTCCAAAAATATAATTACCAAGCCGATATCACGCCCCCATGTGTTATGCAAAATCTGCATTGGCACGCTGTAGGGCTAAGAGATCTGCTTATCTCCAGTCCGGGTCCTAAAAAGACTTAATTGTACTAGAGCCTGATTTGGAGCCAACCAATATCTCCTATCAATTATATATATTGGGCTTCCAAACTTGTGCTCCAATACATGAAAGAAAGAAACTATCTGCAACATCTATGGTATCAACGTCTATCAGTTAAACACATAGATGGTACCAAAAATGCAATAAGGGGTAAAAATAAAAGGCAATTCACAATCAGACTAGCAGAAAGCCAAAGCAAATGGCATCAAACAAGCTACGATTAAGTTCAGAGATTCAGCAGTACCCTAACAGGTTCAAGTTCAGGTGCACCAAGTGCGGCATCCAGCCTAACAACATTCACATCCATCCGAGTGGAAAGTGTACTCAAAACAACTACAGAACATAAAACGACCAAAACATCCACAAGTTCAGCACAGCCCGTAGCGTAACGGCTGATCTGCTCATCTTCAGCAGAAGAACATGGAGCTCCTGACCTTGTTATGCAGGCGAGGAAGCTCGGGCACTGGAGCACTGCCCACCGAGGTATGCCCGCCCTGGCTCGAAGAAGCGTCCGACATATCGTCGAACTTTATGAACTGGCTAACCTGAGCAGCAGCGAGATGCGCATAGCAAATGGGTGCAACTGCAAGGAAACAGGAAAACGGTAAACAAACAATGCTATACAAAAGTTAGAAGCAACGTCAGTAACTAGAGCATGTCTTGGCTTACCGACTGATATGGCTGTAGTGCTCCTCTGGTAGCTGAAACGTGTAAAACTTGGATGTCAGAAAACCTTCTTTCAAAACTGAAAATGGATCGTGGAAAATATCTTACACATAGGAAAGGGAGTGAACCAACTCCTGCAAGTCATCCGCTGAAAAGCCTATCTCATCATGAAGGATATGGTAATGTGTTGGCCTTGTAGTTCCCTGATACAGACAAGCACAGGTACTTAGCTCTATCGATTCAAGTGGGGGATATAAAACCACATTCCAATTAAACAGGGCTAGCAAAAATCAAAACTTGATTAGAAAAACAAAAATTATAAAAGATGAAACACAAACAAACTTGATTAGAATAATAAACACTATAAAAAAATGAAAGACAAACAACATAAAAGCAAAAACACCTATAGAAGTTTTGAAAAAAGCTATAATAGCCAGTGGCAACTTTTCACACATGCTACTTCAGCCAAGATAGATGGTATCATCAATGAATTCATTCCTTCAACCTAAATCAGTAGAATGCACATATTACATAAGTTACCAGCTGTAGCAATACAATTAAGGCCCTGCTTCTTTCAGCTTGGGATTATTATAATCTAGATTATTGGAAGTAAGCTAAAAGAAACAGACAACTTATGAAGTAGCTTAATCTAGAGCCTGGCTTATTATAATCTGATAAGCTCATTTAGATGAGCTTTTTCCAGATTATTGGGTGAAAAATTACCCACCATGCCACCTCCACTGCCTCTTTAGACTTGCAAACCCAATAATCTAAACTCTAATAATCTAGGAAAGAAACAACTCACAGCTTATTCTACTACAGATTATAACAATCTAACTAATCTAGATTATAATAATCTTAAGCTGAAAGCAACAGGGCCTAAAACTCCTTGCTGATCAAGGAGTCCTTAGATACCGATTCAATTGTGCAAGGGACACTCATACAAACATATATGTAAAAATAGTTCAAAAATTGGCATGACGGGATCAAGGCAAGTCCAAGAGCATTCCAGGTTAATTTTGTAGAGACAAGTACACAACATTGTAAATACTATCAAGCACAAAAGACAGGGAAAGGATTGAACAACGCAAAAGCAGATAAGTGCTCATGAATCACAGCCCATTAAAGCCAGCCTGAATAAATAACACAAGATGACACTTACAATCATTCCAGCATGTGAACACATGTAGAAGTCGTTGTTCCTAGGATGACAAACTGCGTTGTCCACAACAGTACCTAACAGATTCCATCATTCATATAAGAAAATTATATATTATTAAGGTTGTGCAGCTGTCAGTTTGTCAGATCATAAAGAGCAATGCAATTTACCAGGAGGAACGTTATTTTGAGATCCAGGCACAAAAAATTTGGTATGGTGATTTTTCTGTGCAACAATCAGTGTGAACTTTGGAGACCAATTTTCATCAAGAAACTTGCATGCCTACAATGATTACGGATACAACATGAGTCCAGCAAGTGATACTTTGTAGTCCTGCATACAAACATAAGAACTGGAGTCTAGAAGCAAATGGTCACAAAGCTATAATGAACAGTACCTCAATTATTTGATCCAACTCAATGTTCAGCACCTGGGTAAACTGGCTCTCGCTGACTCCATCTCTATATTAAAGGCACCAAATAAGTGCCAACATATAAAACAGTTGCACGAAGGTCCATTAAGTCAAAACATAAAGTATAATAACCCATAATTTAGCTGTTGCTTTTACAATTCTACACTTAAGCTTATTAATGTCATTTACAAGTAGCATACATAGAGAAACCGACCTGAAGATAATAACCTGATCAGGCTTACGTTTACCAGTACTGGTATAGAAGTCCACTAATAACTCCCTGAAATAATTTCCAGCACGAGTTGCAGAAGATATCATTAGCACCGACTCTGAATTTAAAGAAACATTGAAACATGCAATGAAATGTTAATATAATTGCACCATGGCCCAGATAAAATTGCTTACCGAATGAGGCCATCATCATCCTGAGTTCCTTGTGGCTTAAACAGTCCATCAATCATTTCCAACTTGGGTGACTGAGAACGGACCGAAGCCCTGTATTTCGATACAAGAGGCCATTCACGAGAACTAACAACCTAAAAAAAGTGAGGTATCAAAATCCATGGCACTCTTCATTATAATTCAAAACCTTCAGTTTCTGGTACAGCAGAAAATTAGAAAGGTCAATTACTTACTGCAGCAATAGAAGGTATATCAGACTGTCCAGGTGAACCATGGGAAACATCCATTCCCAAAATTATTGTTGGGACCTTTGATACAAGAGGAATGGAAGGTGACGTTTCAATTTGCAGCAATGAATTCAAGCCCCCAAGCTGATTAAAAAAACCACCAGAAATGGATGTTAATACCGACCAGATAAAATGGGTTGAAAATGCAAAAGGGAGGATGGGGGAAGCCACAACAAACCTTTGCATTTATCTTTAGCAGTACATTTGTAATATATTGATCATTAATTCTCGTAGGGGCCACACATTGTGTAATAATTCCAAATTCAGCAAGACATTTTCGCTTCCAGGGACCTAATAGAAAGGGAAAATGTGAGAATGACATAAAGGGTAGCTTATTTGAACAAGCACTGCACAATGATAGTATAACTGACCATAAATATCAGAATTCTTCCTCTCAGCAAGAATACATAGCAGAAACTTTGGTTGCCCAGGAAGCTTTTTTTGCATCTTGTCAATCATCTCTTCTACCCTTTTTGCAGCAGGAGCTCGTCGCATTGAAGGGTCCTCTTCAATGACATCAAATGGATCTTCTACTTTCTGCAAATCCAGTAGGTAAAGTGAGAGGAACACATTTGATGAAACATGCAAAATTACATGAAACGGAGAAACCCACAATTCCTTTCATGCCACCACACTTGATGATGTCCCGAACAAGATCCCTAACATTACACCGTGCAGAAAAGTTAACCACTGCCCATTTCTCAATACTGCTAGCTTTGATGAGCCTCTGGAAATATATATATATATAACAGAAGTTACAATATGAGTGACAACACGGAAGACTAAAGAGTAAAGTAGGAGTAGAATTGAGAAACACTTACCTTATTGTTAAAGTTCCAGCGCCCATTACGTGCAAAAAGATCTTCACCATTTCCAGCTTTTAGCTGCCAGAGATAAGCATCCAATTGATCTAAACCATATACATATATGGGATAACACCACAAAATGTTGACTAAAAACCACAGCACAACTAGTTCTCACTGACCTTAGGGGGCTGAAGCACCCTACCAGCAACTTGTGTGAAACTTCGAGCAATTGATATACCACATGAATTCAGCATAGGCTCTGAATCATAGTTGCTGCGTTTCAGTACCTGCAAATTTGCCATCGATGATTATTCAGCCAGGAAAGAGGCACGACAGCCCTTAAGCTGACATAGAGAGGTAACTCACATCAGACAAAACCGACATCCGTTCTTCAGGTTTCTGCCTGGACTTCTCAACAAGTGAAGATCTTTGAAGTGTACTCAAGGCCTTAGTATACCTTTGCAAAGGCACGAGAGAGCAGAGCTGGCAAACATAGGAACTTTCACCACTATCAGAAAGGATATCAGTTGGAAGAATCTATGTTAGAATAAGAAGAAACAAACCTCAATTGGAAAATAAGTTGGTCGCTTTGGTTTCCCCACATTGATACAGGGAAAATCACCAGAGTATCTCAACTCTATGCCCCGATTCTTCACAAAATAATCATAAACAGACACCTCCAGACCTTCAGTGTCACCATTGTCACTGTTTCTTTGCTTTAGAGTAAACCTAGATAATCATGAGAAGACAAGACCTCAATAAAGCATATTTCTTAAAGTACATGAAAAACAAAGTTGTACTTGCAAGTTGCAAAAGGGCAAATATCCAGAAGCACAGCAATATAATAATCATAAAAACAAAAAATGAACATGTTCGCACTGTTGATCATAGCAGTTTCTCTCACTCAAACCAACAATCTTGTATTCAGTATTTGCTGGACTTGTTTTTATCCTTAAATTCTTCAGAGAGCGCTTGGCCTACAGAATTGCAATAAGGATATGGTTCAGTATCTTAAATGGTTCACATGGTTTTTACCATTCATTCTTAAATTATTGTTTTACTCGATTAAATGAAGACACTACCTTTGCCCAGTCAATCTTGTTTGGGTGATCAACCTTCTGGTTGGCAAGTAGAAAATCAATTACAGGACCAGGTTTCACAATCATCGTTGTGGACACATCTGCACAAATTAAACAGAACATGCAAACATGTATATCAGTTATTGCATACATGTGGCCACATACAAAGTATAAAATTGGGATCATGTATGGCAAAAGTCCACCGATATTAAGAGATAGTCCACTCTGTGTAGCTCGGAAGCTCGAGTGGAATCCTCTGCAGCCCATCACACCACCACCCAAGTCCACAAAGTTGGAAGGATTGTTATGGAAAAAGGATTGACGGACCAAAAGGCAACCTCTGCAAACAAGGAAATGTTCAGAAAAATGTAAATCAGCCATAATGTCAATGATCCAAACAATATACAAGAAAATTTGCAAACTAGGGATTTCCGAAAGATATGGAAACATACTGTTTTGCAGAGTGCTGCCTTAAGATGATATCAATAACTCTGATTGCTTCCTGGGTGTTCTCAGATTCCTGGCCCCTCAAGGCCTGAGCAATGGCACTCATAGGAATTTTTGCTGCAAAGTTCAGCTCCACTTTGAAAGTTTTTGTCTGGTATGGCCTTCTAACCCTTTTCTTGTCATTTCCAGGACTCTCATTGCCAGGGCTGCCACCATTTGCCGCTGACCTAATAGCAGTAAAGTTCTGTGAGAAATGGGAACAAGCAAAACCAATGTTTGTATCATGGAAAGTAGCCCAAATAGTTCAGATAGATAATTACTTTCCAGTATTGACATCTTCCAGCACTACAGTGAACTCATTGTTCACTTGTGGAAGAGCACCAATGGTGAACAGGCTTTTCTCACCATCATATGCAAAATCTTTATTTGCAAGCTCAGATGCATAAGTCTGCTGGAGTTTGTCAATCACTTTTCTGCCTACGCCTTTTCCATCCACTGGCCTGTCATCTTCGTACTTCAGATTCACCTGTGTTCAATCAAACAAAGCAGTGACAATCAGACATGAACACAAGGAATTCAAAAGAGAACAAAAGAAACTGTTGCGAGGGCTAGAGACGCACATAGTAGTGATAGAAAAATTCATCTGTTGTCTTCAAAGATACTTTGAAATGGTTGGTTAACAGTTGTATCGGCTGGCCTTTTTTGCCATAGCCAGCACGGGGCATCAAGGCCCTCTTAGGTTTTGAGGGCTTTTTTGTTTCATCAGTTTTAAGTGGCTCGACATTTGGTGGCACGGGTGGTGGGGGTGGCAACTCCTCAACCTCGCCACTGTTGGACTCCATGTAAGCACAAGTCTCTGAAATAGAGCATAAAAGTAAATCAAATAAGCTCAAGACTCAAAATAGAAACAAAAGAAACAAACTTCAATTGTGTTGATCATAGCAAGCCAACTTTCTAAAAGAAATCATACAAGAGAAGAAGAAAGCTCTCCAGCCAAGCCATTCACACAGTAAGTTCATCATACTGATCATGGAAAAAGCTTAGCTTTTTATCAAACTAAACAGTCTGTTCTACTCCCTTCATTTCATATTGTTAGATATTTCATCTCAATGTAGTATATTGTTTGTATATAATCTAAACAATGCTAGAAAGTTATTGTGAAAACGTAGGTAGCATCAGTTACTTCATACCAGTTAATTTTGGTACTAGAACACTCCATAACACGCAAAAATGCAGAAGCCTATTATCAACAACAGATACATATAACAGTGAAATAAAGGTATAACATACTACTACATGTCTAACCTACATAAAGATAAATCATTTTTTTCCACTCAAGATGCATATAACAGTGAAATAAAGGCATACCATACTACTACCTGTCTAAACTCGATAAAGATAAATCATTTTTTTCCACTCAAGATCGGTACCATAAACCTCCCTAAACCCCCAAAACCCCAAACAGAACCACCAACAAGTAGACAACCACAAAAACAAGACACAAAAGAGGAGCCTTCCGAACGAAAATGTATACGAACCCCAAACAGAAGTACACAAGAAATACCCAAGAAAGTAGACAACCACAAAAACAAACACAAAAGAGGAGCGTCCGAAACAAGTTTGGAAACATCAATCAAAGAACAAAAGAAATAGAAAAAGACTCGCACAACCACTGTTTTGGATGAACTTTCCAACACAAAAAAAAAATCAAAACAGAACCGATGCCATAAACCGCGAAAGAACAGGACGAACAAACCCACAAAAACAACGCCAAGAACGGAAACAAGAAAAAAAAAAGCCCAATCCAAACCCCTTCACACCATGCACCAAAATGCAGCGATCTTTCAACCAAGAACGGGGAGAAAACGCACAACCACCCAAAAGAGCGGAGAGCCTTCAACGCTAAAACCCCATGAATCCGGCCCCCGACAAAAAAAAAAGCGCCACCAACAAAAAAGAACGAAATTTCCACGGTAAAAACCCCCCGACGAATCCACCCACCGAAAGAACAAAAGAAAAAACTCGCCACCAAGAACCACACCAAAAGACACAGCCAGTCCATCCCACAAACACGCACCAACACCAATCTAATCTGCAAACAACAACGAACCGCGCCAAGAACCCTAGATTTTGGGAGAGGGGCCACCCCTCGGCTTACCAAAGAAAAGGATGGATGCAGGGACGGCGGCGACCTCCCCGAGAGGGTGGGCTTGCTGCTCCCCCCTCCTCCCGTTGTCTCCTCGCACTCGGAACTCGAACGCCTCGCCCCCCTCCACTGCCCCCACCCTTCTTGTAGTAGGGAGGCCGACGCAGGCGCAGCAGCCGCAGCAGGAGGCGGAGGCGACGAAGGGCATAACGGTAATAACCCCCACACGCCGCAGCGCCGCGGCCGCATCGGGGTCGTCCACGTGTCTGAGCCTCCCATCACGTGGCTCGCGGGGGACACGTGGACGGCCCAGATGGCTCCCCGGCGCGCGCACGGCGGACGCTTTTTTGCTTCCCCCCGTGCTCCTCCACTTCCCCGCTGGAAACCTGTCGCCGCACCGCTGCCGCCTCACTGACACGTGGGCCACGCACGGTTCTGGCCCCCATCTGTCATCGAAGTGCGTGGTTTTGCGGGTGCTGCGGCGTCGGCTTTTCGCAACGGAAGAGGAGTGTTTCCTGATGCGGCGGCACGTACCCCCCTACCTGTGGGCCCACACGACGCTGTGGCCCCACCTGTAAGTGAGAGGGGTTGGTAACCCTTACTCCCTTAGCCCATCCGCCTGCAACGCACGGCGTCACCGCGACGGTGAGGCGAGGAATCCGAAGCTTCGAGGGATCCAACGGCCGGAACCGCCTCCGCACCGTACGCGCGCGGTGCGATCTCAGCCGTCGGACCTCACGCCGTCCAGAGCCGTTACCACGACCACCGAGGTATCCTATCCACGTGGGCCCCCCCCACATCCAAAAGGCAGCTGCCGCCGCGCGGGGCGAAGGAACCCGGTCTACGTACGCCGTTCCACCGACGCGTGGGTCCCACCGCGCTGCACTCCTCTCGGCGGGGCCGTGGACGCGGCGCATTCAACGCGGAGAGGGGAAGAGGGTGTACAGGTACAGGTACGAGCGGTGGGCTGCGTGTGTGTTGTCTGGCCTGGTTTTGATCGGAGGAAGCGAAAGCCGGGTCGGTGCATTTCCCCTCCTCCATTGCTGCTGCTACCTACCTGCACCATGCTAGTACTGTCCCCTGCAATTGCCACATTTGGAAGCCAAGCCTCCAAACCCCTGTGTGTGCCTGATGGGCTGCCAGAATTCTCCCTCCGTCCCATATAAACCAATTCATTTGGCTTCTATGTCCAGCATTTGACTATCTGTCTTATTCGAAAAATTTTAAAAAAAATTAAAAAATAATCACATGTTAAGAACTGTTCATGATTTATCATCTAATAAAAATAAAAATGTTAATCATAAATAATTTTTAATAAGACAAAGAGTTAAACATTATAGATAAAAAGTGGAAAATTGGTTTGTTTTGAAACGGAAGGAGTATCTTTTTACTACTCCTACTGCTACTTCCAGTATTTTTGTTGTAGTTTTGGGGTGTTTATGTTAAGAGAGGTAGAGTATGATGTATTGGGATCTAGAGAGGAATGGTACCGTGAATTTGGACTGTTTTTTAATTATTGGATAAAAAAATAGGTGGACCCGATCGAGCGCTACCGTTATACTATAGTGCCTAAATCGTTATGTCTATAATGTTTGTGCCATTGTTTATGGCATTTTTACTATTCCACCCACATAAACCGTGTCTACCTACAAGATACGATCCATACTTGAATATTACTTGAATATGATAGGAAGGATTTAAAGTTTCAATAATTGGTTGTTTGTGGGAGGAGAGGTACAGTATAATGGGAAGGGTTTGAATTCTGAGTAATGGGAGGATAGGGTGGAGCATACATGGCTGTGGATTTTAATTATTTGTTTTTGTATGTACAGATAAGGACTCTTTTGAATAACAAATATATTTGGAAAGCAACAGTGCAAATATTCAATAAGGACTAATATTGGTTTGGGTTTTTTTAATTAAAAAATGGGGAAAGTAATGATATTACATATTTACTGTCAGCATTTCAATCTTTCCGATGTTAACTTTTGTCGATAAACTGATATTTAGAAAGAAAGATTAATTAATTGTGTGTGCATTCAGGATAAGACAGTTTTGCATTTAGTATGTAATAACCAAATTTCTTTAAGGCACACATAGATCATTTTATCTCTAATAGAACTATAACTAGAAGCTGTTGTGGTTTCATTTAATTCTATGTTTCATACCCTCTAGAATTGCAAAAGGAAATCATCAACCTAACCAAACCAACAAATGAAAATAAATTATTAGAGAGTAAGGCTAATGTAGGCGACAATCATAACATACCATCTCCGCAGCTTTCGTTGATGTTATTGATCTGTCTCCATTACTGCACGTCTGGTGTACCATGATATTGGATCTCTTTGTTATCTTAATGGATGTCGCACCACCAAAGATCATCGCTCCACCCCATGGATCTTACAATCTCTTCAAAAAGAATGGATATATCGAGAACAGTGAAGTTGTGACACAAATATGGAGTTCAATGAGGACACATCAGAGCAATAATGTGAATATTCAATGAGGGGAAGTAATATTGGTATGTTCTTTTTAAAAGGGGTAATGATATTACATATTTACTATCAACATTTCAGTCTTTACGTCGTTAACTATATTGAATAAAACTTATATTTTAAAAAGTAAAGATTAATTAATTATGTGTGCATCCAGGGCAAAGGCAAGCTTGGATTTAGTATATATTGGCAAGATTTCTTCAAGGCACATATGGATCCTACAATTCCAAAAAATATATTACATTCTCATCTCCAATAGAACTACAACCAATTGCGGTTATATTCAATTGTAAACATGTTTCACACATTCTAGAATTACAAAAGGAAATCATCAACCTAACCAAACCAACAAATGAAAAGAGATTATTAAAGAGTAAGGACGATGTGGGCAACAATCAAAACTTACCATCTCCATTGCTTTCGTTGATGTTGTTGATCTGTCTCCATTACCGCACACCCAGTCTACCATGATATTTGATCTCTTTGTTATCTTTAATGGATGCCGTGTCACCCAAGATCATTGTTCCACCCCCATGGATCTTATGATCTCTTCGGAAATGATGGATCTATTGATAAGAGTGAAGTCATGACACAAATATGGGGTTAAAGGAGGATGCAGAAAAGCACAATTGAAGCTTGAGGCCAAAATGTTGTGCTTGTTGATGAAGCAAATCAAGGTCCAATAAACTACAACATGAGGGAAGGATGCCGAGGTGTCAACAAAACACATGACAAGTAGGTTGCACCGGCGACGACGATGGTGGCGGTGACGCACATTTGGAGGAGGTTAGAGAGATGCAGGGGTGGAGGCTAGAGTGTCTAGCTTATAATTCGTCGAAAGGGGAGGAGCAGGGTCCTCTGGCAAATGAGATCGCGAAATGACATTTCTTAGCCCAATTTATAGAATCCAAATGGGCCCTTAAAGTATTCATTTGCTTCGACATTTTAATTCTTCCATTACTTGCCCCGAGATTTTCGGTGTTAAACATGTAATCATGTTATTATGTTTAAGAGAAACCAAACTAACACATGGTAAATACTAGCTCATCTTATCGAAATCCCACATAGTCAGCCGTCAACGTCCCTTTGCTTTGTCAAAGTGGAACACATGTGATTGATTGTGTTTCAAGGTGGTCGCATGACATCTAACATAGCTTCATGTTGGCTCAACATTAGTCAACAATTCTGAAATTGATATCATCGGCGAGCTTCAAATGAGTTTACCGTGACATATATATTGATCATGTGAACTAATACATGTAAACATGTGACAAATGGATATGGACCTAAACAGATAGTGAGGAAGTAAGTTATGTTGACATTTAGGTGTTCAATGAAAAACAAGGTTTAGTGGATACAAAGCAACAAACCAGCAACCCAGCTATAAAGGTTGCAGTTGAACCAAAAGCGACTGAATGTGCATCTAGACCCATCTAGACCCCTAGTGGGTTTTGGATGATTGATGATTGATGACAAACTAATGAGGGACTAATGATCTTTGATGAGCGAAGCACATGTTTAGACACTAAGGAGATTTGGAGTATGCTTGCTAACCCCTACAGAAGAAAGAAAAGGCTCAAGGTAGATAAATTTGTTTTGATTTTGGATTTGAGTCCTACGTAAGCCATAATGTTAGGAGGGGGTCATGCCCTCAATTTGTAGAATGAGAGAAATAAAACATCTCATTCACAAGGGAAAATGCTCTCAGTTGTTAAGTGGTGATCGGAAGTTCTGGTTGAGGTGACCGGCAATTTTGATCGGCCTCCTCTGTTTGAACGAGAGATCTAATCAGAAGTTTCAATTATGGTCATCGAAATTCATATCAAGGCCCTTTGCTAGACAGAGATTGTTTATTGAAAGTTCTAATCAAAAGTTCTGCTTTGATCTTCTAAGAGTGTTCCTAAGTATTGAGTTAGCTCTAATACAATATTTCCCCGCAAAGAAAAGCTTTAATACAATCTTACCGTTCGAAACGACATATAAAAGTGACTGGATGGAGTATTTGACAACCAGTGCAACCCCTTGGTAAAAGGAAATGGCCACTAATTACTCACAATGAGTTTCATTCAAAGAGTATGATCCATTCAAAATGTAGGAATATCTTTTTATCGTTATTCATTCAATAGCCAACACTAAGGCTGCGTTCGAACTAGTGGTTCGACTGGACTACTCTCTTGTCAGCTGGAGCACACCTTTTGAATTAGACTATGTTTTTTTTGCAATATATATAAGTTTATTTAAAAATCATATCAATATATTATTTAAATTTCAAATGACCGATACTCAATCAATCATAAGCTAATGGTATTTTGAGTGTGTGCTAGATAATGGCGAGGATAGAAGGGGTGACGAGCGGCCTAGCCATCTCCAATAATTGCATATAATCATCTAGTTAATTAGGCTGTTAACCCAAATAATAGTGTACTAGGCCTTCTCCAAGATTCAAGAGGGTGAAAAAATAATCCCAAGTTAAGACAAGTCCAACCAAGCCTAAGGGATGATACTTCGGCATATTTGGAAATAAAAAATATGTTGTGATTAAAACTTTTATAATATGTGTTCTTAGCGATCTAAAAATCAAGGCTAAAAATAAACTACGATGAAAAAACATCAGAATCAAGTCTAAATTTAAGATAAAAAATTTAAAATTTGGTTTATAAGCATAAGCAGACGAGGGTGTAAGTATTTGTCGAGCTATTTCAGACTTTCATATGCTCTGATAAGTTAGGTTGCTGGCATGATATTTGTTACAAAGGTCCATCAAGAGCCCTAAGCGTGTACTGTACCTAAATAGACTATTAATCCTTAAAAATACTCGTATTAATTACGGTGTACTATACTTGTATCGCTACTCTTACTATGCAACTAGCCTATACTGGCACAGTACAATTGTACACGTATTACCGGAGCACACTTTCCTAATTATATTATGTTTTTTTGCAATATATATATCCTTTAAAATCATATCAATACATTATTTAATTTTAAAATAACTAATACTCAATCATTTATGTGCTAACGACATATCTTGTTTTTTTAGTGCGTGCTAGATAATGGTGGAGAGACGGAGGGGGTGGCCAGTGGCCTAGCCATCTCCGATAATTGCATATAGTCATCTAGTTAATTAGGTAGTTAACCCAAATAAGGGCATATTTAGCGTGGAGTGCTAAGACAAGTGCTTAGAAAAGAGAAAAGGTTAAGCACCTTGCATAAGAGCTCGGTGTTTCAACGCAAGGAAGCTAGCTGGACGCTTGATTGTCTATGTGTTTGTGCTTGTTTGCCGTTACATATATGTAGTTGAAGTGCTCAAGCGTCGATGTCAAAGAAAGCAGCGCCTTCTAGTATAAGTGTCGTACAGTTAGGATGTGAAAGAAAAAACCGATTTCTCTCTCTTAAGCATTCATCTAAGCATCGCGTTGTGGATGTCTTAATAGTGTATTAGGCCTTCTCCTAGACTTGAGAGGGTGCCCGAATATGGTTGGCAATAGGGCAAGACGGGGCCGGGGATGACCGTAACGCCCCTGGCCTCATTCTCGCTGGGTTCCCGATCTCGTACGGGCCCTTAATTTTCTGAAATGAAATGAATACCCTCACAGAACACCATCAAACACAATAATACACAAAAATGAAATGAATACTCTCACATATATGCATCGGGTGACACTCCATTTGAGAATGGGGCGACGTCAGGGCCTTAGGGGATGGGGCCCGACGGAGGAGGGTGGGTGACGAAGAGCAGATTGGAGGAGGCGGAGGAGGAGTGAGGTTGTGAGGGATTGAGGGTATCGGTGGCACAAGATACAACAAACATGCATATGTTTGCTAATTGTTATTTTTGGGCCTAACCAAACTATTTTCATTTTCCAAAAAATCGGGGCCCGTGGGGATCCCCGCGGGGATTTTTCGTCCCCGAACAAAACGGCCCCGATCTCAATTCCATGCGGGCCAAAATGGTCCCCGGCCCTAGGCCTTGGCATGGAACTTGTTAAGCCTACGTTAAAATAATGACGAGTAAAACCAAGCCTATGAAAGTGATCATTTCGGCATATTTGAAGATGAAAAATAAATTGTGAATAAACTTTTATATACGTGTACTTATTTATCTAAAAGTCTAGGCTAAAAATGACCAAATAAGCTCTAAATTTAAGATAGAAAAAATTAAATTTTGATTTATAAGTATAACTAGAAACAAAAATATGAGCCTGCGAGTATTCAAAGAGCTATTTGGGTTTTTCATATGCTTTGATAAGTTAGGACGCGTCATGAACTCATGATGTTTGATACGAAGGCCCATCAAGAACCCTGAGCGTGTACATTCTACTCTACCTAAATAGACTATTAATCCTTAAAATATACTCGTATTAATACGGTGTACAGTGTACTATACCCGTATCGCCCTACTGTGCAACTAGCCTATACTGGCACAGTACAACTTACTGTACACGTATTACACCTTTCGCTCGCGCCAAAATTTCAGCGCCGCCCGCGCGCGCTGCGCTCTCGCTTCGGCGGGCGGCGGCGGCGGCTACGTGGCGACGGCCGTCCAGTAGCTGGTCATGCAGGCGCTGGCCGGCGTGCCGATGATCCGCGCCCACTCCCAGCCGCCGCACCCGTCCGCTCCTCCTCGCCGCAGCTCCGCCAGCTGCAGCCACAGCACAAGGGCCGGTAATCAGTCAAACCTATTATCTCTATCTCCCTCCTCGATCGAGGCGAGGGTGAGGAGCGGGTTGGGGGGGGGGGGAGGGGGGCTCGATCTCGATCGCTTTGCTTACCCTGCCATCCCGTAGCTCGAAGACCACCGCTTCCTCCGAGAACGGCACCGGCCGCGCGCCCGCCACCTGTTCGTCGAATTGCCCCAGCGCCAAGGGGCGGCTTTAGCTGGCACAGTACCAAGAAAGAGCGAAATGGGAAGGGCCGGGGTTGCAGGTGCGCATACCTTTTCGTCACAGTTCCCCACGAAGCCGTCCGCGTAGTGCGCGTCGGCGGAGCCCGGGGTGGCACAGCTCTTGTCGCCGCCACCCGCCGTGTCCAGCGCCGGCACGGCGGGCGGTGCCGACGGGTGCCCGTGGTTCGTCCACTTCCACGTCCAGTCTTCAAGGTGTCGCCGGTAGGCGTTGCCGTCGGACCCGATGACGAACAGCTGGGAGCCGTCGAAGCACGGCCCCGGGGCGCCGGCGATGGTCACGTCCCGGTGGGGAGTCCCGTGCTCCACCCACTCCCACCCGTCCTGGGGGCTGAAATGGTACTCAACTAGGCCGCCGTGCTCTGATACCATGAAGATTGAACCGGTGAGGGAGAGATGGGACGGCCTCATTGCTGTCCCTGGTGATCGTGAGAGGATGAGATGAGGTGATTGGTAGTGCTTATGCCATAGCTCTGTGATTCTGTTGTACTGGTATAGGCGGCCATTGCGGCCAACCACAAAGATGACATTTCGTCTGAAGACTTCCTGATCCACTATGAATGCAACCTTGGTATCTGGAGGGCTTTGGCAGTCCTTCCACTTGAATTTCCGTAATGCAACCTGCACAAGTTTATAAGGGCATCAGCAAGATGCTGTTCTGAACAGAAGTTAGCATACTGACGTATTAAATAGTTAACTTGATGTACTTTCCCATTTAATCATAGAGTACTTTGTTTATGGTTCGTATTATTAATAAAAAAAAGTATATTAAACTCTTTAGCTACTGTCTATCTTGTCTCATCTGCAAGGAATGCGAGTTATGATTGTTTAAAATTCTGATGTTCCTGAATATGAATCCTCTTTATTTTTTTGTTGCATTGCTCATACATGCTAGCTGCTAAGAATGTGGAAAGATGTATGGTTCAAGAAAATAAAATGCCCATCCCTTAACTGCTTCTCTACTCTAGATCAGTATGATGCATAGACATGCCATTATCTTGAGTAATGCATTCATCATTTGTTCATTTAATCGTTATTCACCAAGTGCTAATCAATTTTTGCTGCCAAATTATGCATGTTTTTAAATCTTGGGGTAAAACAATAGCTCAATTGAAAATGGGCACAGTCGAAATCTTATTTTGTAATAAGGTTAACAATGACATGAATGAGATTATAGCATGTTTGGACTTCTACCGTGAACTGTAGCAGCCTGCCTCTCTTGTTAACAAAGAAGAGTGCGTCATCTGTCGTCACTCTGCGTGGTAAACCTGGGATGCCATCCCATGGAGACCCACTCGCGACCTGTCTTCCCTTCCTCATTGCTGTGCAATTGATCCATAATAGTTCATCTCCATTTCTTTCTCTAATATGCAGGTTCCCGTAAACGTCGACAAGATACAAGCTGCCATTATAGCTTCCTACTGTACCTTTCATGGAAGTACTGTGTTCATGTCTTAGCCATAGCCAGACACCGTTGTTGTTTAGATATTCAAAAGTAAAGCCATTATCTGTTATGAGAAAAAGTGATCTATCTGCATGCATCACCCGCATATGGAAGTTTAGATCAATACTTCTTGATAGAAAGTAATATGATTCCGTGTCATCTCTCTCATGGGTAGTAACATACAGGTATTGTTGCTTATCGTCTTCTTTACGCCTTCTGGAAGGCGGGATATTGCTCAAGTCATTTGGTTTGGTATCTGCAGCTACATTTTTTGCTCCGGTAATACAGTTTATTGGACCATGCTCCTCTGTGCAATATTCTGCATTCCACCCTTCTGTTTCTGGTGCATCTAGAATGGACCACTCATACTTGTTTGGCACTTTCCTTTTCATGCTATAGTGTTGACTTGGACCAAAATCGTCACCACCCATACCAGGCAAATGCAGCTCCCCAAGCCTGCCATCATCCAGTGGGAATATCATTCGGCTAACTTGAATCTGTACACCCTGGACGTTTCTTGCGACCTTTGTATTCTCAGGAGACATATGATTGACCCATAGCCCTCTGATCTTATTGCTTTGAGCTCCACCTTGTCCATTGAAATGATAGACCATGTCAGGTCTGTTTTAGCTTGATATATCAATAATAAATTGTTGCTCTGGTATAAGAATTAAAATAATTGAATATACATTTTGTTCAAAGAAGAAGTTTACATGAGAATGTTCAACAATCATTAATCTAGTTGACCTGCATCTAATGCATGATTCTATTGTAGTTTTACTGTTGCTGTTTTCATATAACACGACTTCTATATTGATTAAACAAGAGCATGAAGTAAGAACAACCTTTTTTTTACAACATCAAATCATGATCAATGATTTAGATAGAAGAAATTTTTACTGGAGATATCAATTAACTACCTGTATGGAGTAGTTTCTTCCTTTTTATTTTTCTTTCGTTTTTCAAATTGAAGCCACACACTGAAATAAATAAATAAATGGCTCTGCTATGAAATTTTCTTCAAATTCACATTTATTGTTTGATTGTTTTTATTGACCTTTTTAAGGGAAACAATATGGGAGAGCTCTGCTGGAATGTTTGAATGACCTTGAAGGCTTGAGCAAATGATTATACCTTTGGAGTTTATACCTCTGTATTTTGGGAATTGATACTCATATACTTTTCCTGTGGTTGTCGTAAAATACATTGAAGGTGCGTCATTAGATTCATCCTGTTGCACTTCTGTAATGGAACTAAGTCTTTGACTCTTAGGAGCTCCATGTTTATACCATTTCCACTTCCTTCTATGCAAGCGACGCTCCACTAATAAACCATCCTGCCAATCTATAAAATATCTTTAGCAAACAGATAAATACTGTTCTGTAATAGAAATGGAGGTTCTAGTCACGACAAAATCTTGCTTTACTGGTGAACAAAGAATTCCTATTTTTACATATACATTCATCTGAACTTATAAGTCTCTCATTGCTTGCTTGTTAGCTTATGAGCCACAACCAACATTTGAATTTTCAAAACTTAACTTTTGAAGTCGATTTTGAGGTTTTTTTTTTCATTGTAGTCTGTTTCCACTATTGGCTTTTAAACTGCTAATAACACAAATTTAAAAGTTCAAGCCATAAATTATTTTCAGGTGTTTCATTCATTTTTCATGGCTTATCAGCCATAGCTCAAACGTCCATGGCTTTTATCGATGGTGAGTTTATGAATGAGTCATCAATTTTCTTAAATTGTATAATATGATTGGTCATAATGTTCTTTTCAACACTCTATTTTTATTGTTCTGCTACTAGATATCCAACTAAGAAACCACAAACATGTTTCTTTTCGTTAGTACATTTCTTGAGACTATGCTTATTTATGCAAAACTATCACAAAACCATTATTTTAAGACAGGATTTTAATGAACCATACGAACTTCTCTAAAATATTTCTCAGATAATGGACTTTCAGTCAAGGTGGCTCTGATACTTTGGACCAGATGAAAGAGATACAGGGCACATTCTTCCTGTTTTCTTGACATGGGGGCATATTCCACTTGAGGCCAAAAGATGCACATCAGGTACATTAAAAGGATTTTTAACATGTCTTAAAGTTTTGCTCCAAAAACATGGTCTCAAGAAGTATATTATTTTGTAAGGACCTTTCATCAGCTCCATCAGTCTATCAGGAATAGCTATTATATCATTTTCAGATTATAACAATCAGTATCGCAAGAACATATACATTTATAATCTTGCTGTATTAGCACAGTTCCATTAAGTCCTTTATGAAAGCAAATTCTTACATACCTTTGTTATCAGGAAAAGGGACACTGAGTTAGATCCTAGCAGGCCATGCAAAGCACATCCAATTGATGAGCTTAATGAGACATTTTCTGCTGTTTCTTCACTCCATATGTGCTTTTTCCATGATGGTCTTGACTCTTTGTCAAACTCATACAAGTCTCCCATAGAACTGCACCGCAATATCCCATATTAGCACTGGAGTGCAGGAATGGTGCAAGGTACTTTACATTTTGGATAAAAAACGTAAAAAGTATAGCCCTTTCTTGTATGAAAAACTAAGCATAGTTTAACTAGCAGGAGGTGTGAATGTGCTTCCTGTGAATGACCTAATCTGAAAATGTAAGCATGGCTGAGCTGGTGGAGGGGTGGATGTACTACCCTACTACCCGGTTTGGTCTTCTTCCATTTGGATTTGGCTGTTTTTCTTCTTCCTAATGACATCCTCATAACTCTAGATATATTTTACTTGTCTAATAGTTGGATCATATAGCCATAACACATGAATGACTCTAGGAAGCTATACCTTTACTTTACAGAAATATCAACCGTTGATCACCTTTAAGGTACACCTAATACCTTCCAAGTACTGTAAAACATCTCAACCGTGATGTTTCTCAAAATAAAGGAGCTGCTAGTCCCTTCAAGCACCATAAAATATCTTGGATGTCTAAATTCTAATGTAATCAGAGCAGGGCAGAAGATATGTTAATGAAAGTAGGGCATAAACATTTGGCTTCCTCTCCCCTCTTTTCTGCAAGTTGACTTTGTTTCAGACATTCATGACACACAAGGACAACAGAAAACTGATTTTATAGTACCAGTTTTGTTTTCCTAAAGTAGTTTGGACTGACACAGACCATCAACTCCGAAAGAACACATGACATACCTTACTGTGAACACTGTCCCTGGTCTTGCGTTCCCAGCATCAGATATATATGATACATCTCCTCCTGGTGGGCGGCCATGGTAAATCCACCTGTGCATCAGTAACATTGGTCCATTGTATGGTGTCAATAGGCTGCAAATTATCTAATTCCCAAAGAAATTTTAGCAGTTGTCACTTAAATTAACCAATTGGTAGGCATGAATCTGCTGAGAACTTTAAATGTATTATCAGTATTTTAATCAGTGCAAGAATAAAAGTCAACCCTTTATTATGACATGTTATTATTATTTTTTAAGTACCATGGATTGCCATCTAACAACACTGACATTTGTGATGATGTGGCACATTCATATACTTTGTTATGTACTTAGCTCTATAGATGATTAAAGATGTAGTGTCTTCAATCTCATATGTTTTCTTATATATTAGATGCACTTACACAGCAATGATGGTAATTAACTTTTTTATGTGAGATAGTTATTAAATATTCATAAAACATGACTTTATTATACTCATTTATCCTGTCAAATTCGAATAGAACATTATATGCTTTCCAGATGGCTATCCAGTCTCCCCTACTGTGTCTTTTTTCCCAAAAAGAACATCGTATGCTAGTTTTCATTGAATATTGAACAAGATATGGCAGCCATGTGAATTAATACAAATTCAATAATACTTCTTCATACCTTAGGGGCTGAAGTTCTGTGACCTCTAGCAGGGATCCATTTGTGATAGATAGGAAAAGTTTCCTGTTTGAGAGGAACAATAATTACCTAATTAATCTTCTTGTGTGCACAAATTACACTAGGAAGGACCGAAGGAGGCATTAGGGTAGAAAGTAGACTCACCTTCCATCATAGGATACTATCCCGTTTCTTATGTACATAGCTTGACTTTGTGTTTTTTCTCCAAGGTCTGTGAATTGTTGTTCGGAGTTGAATGTCACCTCTGTCCAGATAGGCTGTGCATGTTCATTTAACTGTAGCTGAAAGGGTGTAGGACTATTAGGTCTGTGAATTAATTCAGAAGCCCATTTCACAGGACATTGAATGAATTTCGTTATATTAAAAAAGAAAGTGCCTCATTTTTAGGGAGAAACGAGGTGAAACATAACATTGCTCACCTAATTAGCGGAAAGCAAGCTAAAACCGCCATTATACATGATATTGTTATTATACTAGGTGCCTAATCATTTTCTTGGCACTTTTTCTCATGAATTAATGTTGGAATTATCTATACATATTGCAGCATAACCAATTCTCAACTTTCTTGTTTTGTACTATGGGGAAACTACTTTCTTAATTTATATACAGCTCTTATTCCTCTGCTATTCATGTAAGACTTCATATGGTCTTAATTAATCATGACTACATGTCCTTTGCTCTTTGCTTAATTTCAAATTTTAAACACATGTAGGCAGTCCAATAAAATAATAGAAATGGGTTGGGGAAAAAGGAGGGTGGGATAAACTACTGTTCTATTATTGAACTTAAACAGTTCTAGAAAACCATACAGCAAAAAAGATAAACCAACGGTATTGCAATAGTCATGATAATCGGTATTGTTCTGTTTGATAGCTAGAGATGCAACTTACTTGATAGAGGATTCCAGCCTCAGAGAGAGCAAGAATAGTTGTATTAACAATGAAAGTTGCTGTAGCATAGCCAGCTGAAATCGGTAGTTCATGAGGAGCAATCACCCATACCAGCCCGTTCCAGAACCTCTCATATATTGATCCACTTTGCCCTGTCACCCACACAGATGATTCTGACATTCTTGTCAAGGAAATCCTTTTTCTTATTGGTAAGACTGGATCATTTCTATCAGCTTGATCACTGCCATCAAGCTCTATGTTCTTCTGACTAGAAATAGAAGCATGTCCATGTCTCCTTTCCAGTTGCTCGATTGATCCTACCTTTGTGCAGGTATCATTGATGCAGGACATCAAATTGAAAGGCATGCTTATTTCCACCCAGGTATTGCTCTGTTCCTTGTACTCCCAAAACTTGTTTGTCTTCTGCTTAAACTTTGCTTCCTGCCCCGGGCTGGGATGTAACGGACACCATGAATGAACAGAAGCAGCAGACTCCAGGAGAACACATGCTACAAAACATAGCAACAGCAACAACAGGAATCTGCAACTGCAAGATGGATCATCCATGGCCACCTTGTAGAACTTATCTTCGATGTTGATGCATGCCCACATCCAAGGTGTTCTCCATATCAGCAAAGATCTTGCAGAGGTAGCCCTTGAACCTGGAAGGTTGGAAGCTATATATCATGAGCTTTTTCTGTAGGAGAATGAAATATGGGAAGGACCCTCTCCTGTACTTGGCTGTCCTGCGGCTTAACATGCAGTGCAAATAAATGTTGCAGAAAGAGGAAGAGAGAGGAGGTAGGGAGGAGGGTACCAATATCTCGGTGTGAGACATCAACTGTCATTTGATGAAGAGGCCATAAAGTCATTAGCACAGGCCTGGGTGGTTCGCTTTCCTTTTCAATATTTCTTTTTTGCCTACAACTTTCTCACCAGTCGCTGTTAATTTCTCCAAACAATTTCTTTTAAGTAGACAGTTGCAACCCACACATTTCAGTACTGTTAGGCAGTAGTCCTAATCTTTTTCTAGTGAAAGAACTTTATGCCTATACGGTAGGGAGGGGGAAAGGCATGAGAATCTTGGATATTTCTATTGGACAAGTTTGTGTGGAACCTGATGTTAAAATTCATTGGGACCGAATAAATAAAGTTGTAGCCTTTTGTATTACTTGTGCTTAAATCGTCCTTTTCTCGTTCTATTCCTGAAGTTGATGGTTGCTTGAGAGTTCAAATGTCCATGTGCAACTTGCCAAACGCTAACCACTGCCGATGACTGCAGGTACTTGAAAATCAGGGAAAAGAGCTTCACTGCTGATATCATACCTGGGAATTTCTTTTACACCCGTTTGTCATCACTTGCTGAAAAGAATATTAAGACCTGATCGATTGATTGATCACCCTGTGTCAGCTAAAGCTTGCGGTTGGCGAAGGGTAAGTGCAACGTGAGCCCTGCGTCATTGACTCTTGACTTCTACTGCGATCCATTATTGGTGGCATGGAAATTCTTAATCCAATCTCAATGATCAGCAGTCAGGTAAGTTAATCACCTCTTTTATGATGCGTTTAGTGATTTGCAGTCAATCTTGACCCCTCTTCCAAAAATATAGATGAAAAATATCCTTGATAAGTTAATACTCTCTCCGTTTTAAAATATAAATATATTTTATTTTCTTAAGAGAAGACTTGGACTAAATATATTAATCTATTAATATACCATTTATGTGACAAAAGGATAATCATAAGATAGTACTTTTCAATATGAATCTAATAGCATCAATTTTAAGTCAAAAAATTTATTCCAATAGACTAATGGTTTGTCAAACTCTTATTCTAATAAAACAAAATATGTCTTATATTTTGAAATATAAACGGAAGAGTACATGAGTAGTTGATTACCCTCTCTTCTTTCTGTTGGTATTTCACAGTCATAGCCACTGGCCATATGATTGAGCTTCCCACGTGGCCCAAAGTCCCTAACTTGTGGTAGCACAGACAGCAGCCACAGCAAGGCATCACCACCAAACTATTTCAATTACACTGCCCTTAATGCCATATATCTCCTTTAAAATGCTATGGCTGACAACTTAACATGCATTTTAGGTACAACACTCCATGCTATTTCAGTTCGTCAGAGGTGAAGAAGTCTATCCTGTTCTTGTGGGAGGTCACGGTGATTCATTGCCTGATATGTCGAAGCGTCTCTGAGCAGTCATCAGTCATAACTAATTAACTATGAGGATGCATTCCAACTACCTTTTTCTTTCTTTTGCTGCTGGGCTGGATCAGGCCACCAACTCGTCAGAAGCCAAGCAGTGTAGGCAAGGTAATTCTTATACTCCCATTTACCGATGACAAACTAATTCCGTACTCCCATTTACTGGCGATTGCTATCAATTGGTCTTTGACACTGCCGTGCAGCACTGGCAGTTCAGCTTCATCTGCGACGTCTCTCTCTCATGACATCTGGAACTACTACTGGTTACTGGTGAGTGTCCCTCGCTCGAAAGTACTGTAGTAGTCCACGGGCAGGAGTGGATATTTTTCATGTGAGTGAAGCAGGTTGCTTTGAAGGATGAGACCGAAAGATTGTGTGAAAACTCACTGGATATTATGAATTTACTTCCACCAAAATTAAATTACAAAAAAATAATAGTGTTTCTTTTCACCGTCAGTACGCAGCTGATTCAATTACACAATCTGCTAGCAATTTTTTCCCTACCGTAAAAATATCCACCGTATGGGCAGTCCGTGATAGGGTCACTGTGTCAAACAACATATTTCAAAATAAAAAATGATTTATAAATGAAAATTTTATATACAGATTTTTAGTGATCTAAAAGCTAAGGCTAGAAAATAAATTTTATTAAAACATTCCAAAAATTAACTTCAAATTTAAGAATTATTTTTTAAATTTTAGCTTATAAGCAAAAGCAAGAAGATATGAATGTATGTATCTTCAATGGCCACTTAATAATAATAATTAAAGGCATCACAAAACTTCATAGTTACCGGCACCGTACCAAGTAAACGTGAAGTTTATGTCGCACTCTCTTAAGATTGATATATAAAAATAAGTATAAGACCGCGAATTTTTCATTCCTCTAGAATGGAACACATCATTCAGCGAACATGCCGCTACTAAATTTAAATTTTAAATTTCATTACTGCAACAAAGAGCACCTAAGAGGACATGGCTAAAATTTGTCAATCTAAATCTTAATTTAATCATTCATATTAAAAAATTATTTAAATTGATGTATACTTCAAGCAGACTCCGTTCTCTACTCTAAATCCTAACAGATACAGACTCTGTATTAAGTTTGTTAATCATGATAAGAGTCAAAAATTAATTCCTAAAATTGCTATGTTGAGAATAGTTCCAAAAAAAATTCTTTAACTCTTTTCCAATTCCAAATTCCAATAGTGTTTCTATATTTAGATTTCTAAAATTAGTTAGTTTGTCATGTTGGCAGTCATGGGATTGGTTATTGATTTATGATTTTTATTAATTACTCCATCCGTTTTATAATATAAGATGTTTGTTTTTGGTTCTAATATTTAATCATTTGTCTTATCCAAAAAAATATGAAGATATCATTTATTTTTCTTGTGGCTTACTTTATTACTTTAAACACGACTTATCGATTTTTTATATTTATACTAAATTTTTAAATAAGACGAATAATCAAACGTTACCACCAATAAAATCAAACATTTTTCATTATAAACCAGAGGTAGAATATTTCATACACACGTGGCCATGACTATTCTTTTTATCGGCTTAGAGGATCATCCACACCGTATTTTTCGTTTTCGCGTAGACTGACATGGTCATCTTTTCTCTTGGTACGCCCCGCTACTAATTGATGCTGGCACCGTCCTAAAATATGTTCATTTCTAGTGGTTAGATATAATATTTTGACTATTTGTTTTATTTGAAATTTTTTAGATTAATATTTTATTGTTACTGGATAATAAAATATGAATTGTATTATGCAGAACTTTTTTAAAGTTTTTTATAAAGTTTTTAAATGAGGTGAATGGAATTTTAGTATAAAAGTTGTTTGATTATTCTATCGAAGATTCTGCAAAAACATACCAACCCAGTGGTGACCCAATAGAGAAAAGGGGAATCTCGCATAAATGCGAGTAGAGAATCACCCCGCGAGGCCCCACGATGTAGCCAAAGATTCCTCCCGTCACGTCGCAGCAGCAACCACTAGCGGGTGCTTAATTAAGGCGAGGTAGTTACGTCTTTCATTAATCATCAAATTAATAATCCCTCAAATCAATTACTTTATTTATACCTCTAACTACTTCTTCGTACCTCCATATTACTTGAGTAGTACGCTAATCGTGAGGTTATTATTAAACTCACCGTAAATTCATATCATACTTTTGAACTTTTGCCACGGTAGGGATGATTTTTTTTTGTATGGTTTCATAACGACCACGTAACCAGTATTTAACGAAAAATAGTTGAAATTCTGATGAATTTTATCCAAGAAAACTACAGGTCATCCCAAACAGTTTTCAGCAGCGACACTAGCTAGCAACCAAAACCGTGATCGACAAACAAACATTTGTCTTCACCGAAATTCAAATGAATGTGAATTTGACCCGTACTTGCAATTTAAAGTTGGAATAGCCGAAATTTGATGGACCTGTCCTTGGCCGAATTGGGATGGGCCAACTGATAGACGGGATTCAACTCATCTAGATTTACAAGTTGACTAAAATCGGTAGCCAAGGCATCTTTATTCGGCCAAAAACCAGATTAACATGTAGGGCAACATCTAGAATGGAACATTTACTATCATAAAAGTATAACATTCGGTGATCTGAACTCAAAACATAGATAGCTACCAATCTCGTTAAATTGATGGCTTCCAAAGGATGCGTCGCTGCATATCAATTCAATATTTTAAGGTCATATCAATTTCGTGTACAATTCAAGTCTTAAAGGTTTAGCTATGGTAAATAAACATAGATTGACGTGGAACATTAAAAACCAAAAGAACAACGAAAAAGCTTTAGAAAACAGAAAAAAAAGAAATTCATATCACACATACTTTTGTACATTCGCCACGGTAGGCATGATTTTTTTTTACGAGCACCCTAAACGTGTCGGCAAACGGCAAACAAAAATTCAGAAATTTGATGGACCTGCCATCCAACTGATTGACGGGATTCAAGTCATCTAGATTTGGTGGATCAAAATTCAGATTTACAAGTTGACTAAAAAATTGATAGCCAGGCCATCTTTATTGGGCCAAAAATCGGGCTACGGCAGCAGGATGATCCGCATCGACGTCAACGAATTGCCAACTAAATTCAGCTCCAAAAATGCAACATTAGAAACAATCTATACTAATATAAAAAGAAGAAGTTGAAATTTTTCTATGGCCATCCCCAACAAATATACACAGAATTGGCGCAATCGATTTTTTACTGTTAGATGTAGACATCCAATGGCCTCAAATGATCTAAAATATCTCTCTCCTACAATCCTACATAGGACACACCCCTCTAACCAATCTATCTGCGCGTCTATCACGCAGTCAACCAATCCCAACCTCTGTCGCCCTCCACCCCGTCTCTTCCCCATCACCGGTCGTCCCCACGGCTCCGCTGGCCGCACCCCCACGCCACCAGCCGCCGCCACGCCAACGCCAGCTGCCGACCACCCCCATGAAGCCGCCAGTCGCCGGCTGCCGCCCCCAAGTCTTCTCCACCGCTGGTCATCTCCACGTCCCACTCGATGCGGGCTATTGTTGTGCCGCTGCCGAGCACATCCACGCCACAGCCCTCAACTCAAAATCCTTTGTTGCTCTACTTTTCTCCTATTGAATTTGATGGAAAATTCACGATGCTCACCTCAACTCCATACGATTCCATGTAAGGTTTGCACGATTCTCTCCCTCCACTGAGACACTTCTCTCTGTGATCTCTTCCTTTGGTGCGCTATGCTCTGTCGGCTCGCCCTCCGTTTGTCATCGTCGTCAAACTTCCTTTGGCACAATTTCAATGCAGCAATTTCACCGCAACATATAACACATGCAGCGATGAGGTGGCCCTGGCCAACTGGCAACATTTCCTTAGCTTGTGGATTCCATCTAAAAGATCTGATGATTGGGTTGCTCATGAGATGTTAGTGCTTTGCAGATTGATGGGGAACACTTATACTGAAAGATCGTGACTTGTAGGTATGTTTTATCAACCTATGAATTCTCTTAAACATGGTCAACTGCTAATATCTCTTCTAAAGTGAAAGTACATCTATACTGGAGTACTCTCTAAGCACGGTAAAACACCCCATTAGTTGATGTAGTGTAAATAATTTGATGCAGTTCCATATGCAAGAGAGAGCAGGTGAAACTATTGTAAGGCCTTGCATGAATGTGATTATGTAGGGAGTTAAACAGTTGTGGCTATGTCTAAAAATATATGTTCTGAACATGAAGATGATTATGTGGATTTATAAAAAAACAGGTGATTATGTAGGGAGGTAGTTAGCGGTGACTGTCAAAAAATTGTTTGGACTATTTTTTCTTTGAAAGCTGTACTTAGAAATCTTGAGACAATTTCCTTTCCAGAGTTTGAGTTGACTGAAATTGTGGTGATCTTCGATTGAGTTGCAGGAAGAGAAGCTCTTTTCGATGCAACCAATGATTTTTCAGAAGAGCCAATAATCCTTCTCTAAAATTTTCTTTCATCCAGAAAGAGAATTGGTTGTTCAGTATGCTTCTATCTACGCGTGCATGTTGTTTCTGGTTAATTTTATTTGCAGAGAGACTAGAGAATGGCTAGGTACAGAATTTATGGATATATATTTGACAAAGGTCATTATGTCCTTTACCTGCAAAGATACATTATAAATAAATCATAATATGCTTACTTCTCTTTGATGCACAATTACTAGCTGCCTGTGTGTTTATGAAAGATCTTCTATAGGGTAAAAAAAGGGAGCTTTGGAAACCAGTAAACACTACTATGCATGCTATGAACCTTTCCATCAGCAAAAAATGCAGGTCAGAAGGCTAGCTAGCCATTGCTACCCATGCATTCAAATTAACAACTAAAACTGCTAGAGATAGCAACATGAAGTATTTACCGTAGTTAATCATTCCATTCTCTTCATTCTCATGTATAAAATATTCAATGCTTATTATCTTTGTTCGGCCGATGAGAACATTCCTATGTAAGGTGCATACAAATTTGTACTTGAAAGTAACTGCTACCTACCTATAGTGAGAAATTAGCAAGAAGTTGCATGGTTTGTCTTCCTCTTTACACTCTTAAGACAATACATAGTTTTACCTTGATCTATGCTTTATATGGTAAAACGAAAGGTAATTTGCACAAGTGCATCATTGTCATTAATTTGATACGGCAAGGATAGCTATAATAATGGATGAAGATAATTTTCACAAGAGCATCAATGGTCTATGATAGTGCAATGGTGACTGGGATGGGAGATGCAGATGGTTGGGTTACTCTTCAAAAGATTTTGACTCATTTAAATAGTACTTAACTAGACAAACCATCTTTTTATGACAGAGAACAAATTTACTCTTTTTTTCTTTTGGAAGGAGAGAAAATTTATTTTAAAGGCCACTCGACAACTATGATGAAGCATATATGCTTGTCCTTACTAATTTTGCGCTTATAAAAGCATTCATTACACAAGTTCACTTTTAATATGCATGGAAGAAACAATAATTATAAGTTCTTATATTTATGACATGAAATAAAAATAAAAATAATGCTTTGTATTTTTAGTATTATTTTAGATGAAAACAAAATAAACTGTAGATGAAAACAAAATAAACTAGTATAGCTTTTCCATATGGTTTCTAAGAATTATTTGGATATAATTAACGACTTAACTAATATATATTCAAACGTGCTTTGCACGTGCATGAGTACGGTAGAACTAAAAGTTCAGTTCAGTTTTTCTTTTAGTAATATATATTCAAATTGAACTTGTGTAAATTATATCTATTCGTCTGAAAATTTTCTTGTATTCAAATCGAATGCCCCTCCAAAAACAAATTTTGAACTGATTCATTTTTTCTCCAAATATTTGAACTGAAATTTATTTTTCCTCCCAACGAATTCAGTTTCAGGTGCAAACCAGACAGATATCATTGTTCAGAATAGCGTGTGAATTAGCTCTGCTCATCAGAAAATTTATTGATACCCAAATTTCGTGACCTAAAATAGGGTCTTATCGTGCAGGCTGAAGCTGATTCCAAACCGGTGTAAAAGCAACACTCACCGGCTTGGTTTAGGAATCGATAGCCTACACAAGAAATAAAAGCAAAGGAAAAGCAGTCCCAATCCGCTTCAAAGCTTCAGTCCTGGGATGCGTCGCTAAAAATCGCAGATCACATATCAAATCAACATTTTATTTTAATGGCCTCTCATCTTTTTAATGGCATATCAATTTCGTGTATAATTAATGATAACTAAACAAACATTGACATGGTACATTAATAACCAAAAGACCGGATGAAAACAGTAAAAATATTGATGAAAAAATGAGGCCGGATGATCAGATAGAGCTAATACGTTTGAGGCCATCATGGCGGCCAATCAAACCAATAGGGAAACAATTCAATCATCATATCATCCAAACGACATCACATCTTTGCACGGATCAGTAACTAAACAATTCTCACTAAAGAACCAAAAAAAGATAAGAAGAGATTAAAAATGACAGAACCCAAAAGAAGGAATCGACGACAAGAAGAGGATCCGGAAGATTAGTGTGGATGCATCAGATCTCCAAGGTGAAAAAGGGTGTGACATCACAGAGATGCCTCAGACGCAAATTACCCATTAAATCTTGTGCCTCCTCATCTGCATCATCCACCTTTCCAATCAAAACCAAAATCCCATCGCCAAACCAACACACAAAACACAAGATTTTTAAAAAATGAAGAACGAATCGAATCAACACGCTAGGAAAAAATCGGATCAGCGGCGCGAGCAGGCAGCGAGCTCAGCAATCACGAAAAACCGAGAGGCGAAGAGGTAGACCGAGCCGGCGAAGGCGAAGGCGAAGGCGAAGGCGAAGGGGCGAAGCGGATGGGAGAGCGGCGGCGCGGCGGCCTCGGCTTTATAGGTGGAGCGAACGGCGGCGGGAAGCGGTAGGGTTTCGTTAGGGTTTTTCCCACTCCCCACGCCCCAGATCCGACGGCGTCGGCGAGGCACGCACGGGCTGGGCGGCCCAGATCGGTTTGGTGTTATGTGGGCATTCGTGGGCCTTGAATTCTCGGCGTGTGGTCCGGACTGGGCTGGGCTGGGTACGAGGGGCAATGGACCCAGCCATTTTGCCTGACCGAGCTTAAAACGGGTCGAAAATAGAATTGTATAGAATTTTGAGCTGAATGTTTTTTCAGGAATTAAATAGGATTGTGAAAGAACCCACAGATCTGGGTCTATTACCACTTTTTTTAAGGGTACAACACGAGACGCACACGAACACACACCACGACACACGCATCCACGCTTAGGATTTTGGGGTGCGTACGCGTGTGAGGAGAAAATCCTCGGATAAGAGACGCGAGTTGCGATTCCGGGGATCGAACTCGCGCTGGCAGCTCGCACGCCCTCGTGGCTGACCACCCGAGCGCCGCATAGTCCTCGTTCATTACCACTTCTAGTTGGGTCGTCAGCGTGACGAGCCCATGTTGCTCAGGTTGTTTGTCTCGCGGCTGGCGAGCGACGAGCGACCGGGCGTGGGTTCTGCGTGCATCGCCACCGATCTTGTTTTTCACCGGCTTTGTGTGTGTGCGTGGTGTTGTGTGAGTGTGAACTGTGAAGTGTGTTCGGTGTGTGTCATTGGTTATACCCTTTATAAAATAAATATGCAAAGAACTTCGATTTTTTCGGAGTAATCGATATTTAAAAAACAACGATGGAATGTGAGTTTCGGCTCGTCATAAGTTTTCAATAATGACAAAATTTTAGATCCTTGATAAAGGGTAAAATTTTGATAATTTTATATACATACTTAATTCTTTTTACGATTAATTTGATCCGTGTCCTTGCAACCATACGTATTTAGATAAATATCATTATAATTCGTCTATTTATGTCCGTGCCACTCAAGTTTTTTAAAATTAAAATCATGCCATCGTCGTCGTGTTTTCCATATTTTTTTCCATTTGTATGTGAGGGGGCCACCCATCAAATTCATCTTTTTCCTCATATTCACTTCCCCGGCTAAGATGAATCCGATAGGTGGGTCCCACGTTCGGATGGAAAAGGAAGATGGAAAACATGACACCGATGTCACGGTTCTAATTTTACAAAATTTGAGCGGCATGACTATTAAATAGATGAATTATAATGTCATTTTATCTAAATACACGTAGCTATGATAGCACGAATCAAATTAACACTTCTTTTTAAGTTACATGACAACTTATGAGTTCGTAATGTTGGTGTACACTAGAATTGAAATCATGCACATACGAACTCCACCGTCACATGCATGCCGAGAAAGTAGAGCGCACTGGTGTAGTCGCGCATGCGAACCATTGATGTGCAGAGAGGAGAATGGTGCTGAAGCCATGGTTTCCGTGCTCTTGCTCAGTTACTCGCCATACATTTCCTTTAATTTTTCCATATCCATATCCATACTAGGTAAGGTATATGTCAGAGTGTGGACTCTTTAGTGAGAGGCTAATGGACCCCTCGTGCTCTTTTGAGTTCAGCCCATGGAACACAGGTGAAATTGCGAGATTACGCTACTTTGTGATGTTCTTATGATTTGGTGGAATACAATGGCTAAGGACTAGGTTCATGAGTTGGTTACAATGGCTAAGGGTTACGTATATGTTAAGGACAACTCCACTCCACTTCGCCGATGTTACAATGACCAATCACACATGCTCATGCTCGCTAACTTAATTTACACATGCTCATGCTCGCTAACCCCTTAGGAGCGGGTCACTCTAAAAAGTTGCCGTTTAGAGGCATCCTTGACCTAAGAATGCAAGATCACTGGACTGCCACTGTACCTATACGAGGATAGATGTCTGGCTTACGAACGAAAATTTCAATCTGCCCTACAACTGAAAAAAATAAATCGGACAGACACAACATTGCCAATTATGTGCAGCTCCTGAAATTGTATTTCCATGTTCTTAATTCTGATAGTTTTAGGTCAAGCAGGCTCAAATAAGCATACAGTTCGAACTAACGTTGCTAGGATTTGGGAGTTGGCAATTGGATCGATCATAATAAGTGATCTCTAGTAGCACCACCACCACGCAGCATGGCAAGAAAAGACACTAAGCAACCACGATCGAGGAGGTGATCACACAGCCAAGCAAGCAGTTCAATTAAAAACATGATTCGAGCCAGGAACAAAAATTTTCCAAACCAAAAACAATGTTCCCACGAAACTTTGGTTGACTGGTAAATGCTGTTCGATACACGAGATCAAAGCAAGTCCGGCAACAACTACAATGTCTAGAACAGCTCAGTGCGACAGCAGCATCCGAATTGCCACTCCAACCGCACCTTACTGCTCACCCGTGGTCTTGATGATGTCGGAGTCACCTGAAATCAAGCGCATCGTACCGGATTACTACCAAAGAAGGGGGTGTGGTTTTATTTCTTTGAAATAGTAAGTTATATATGAAGTTACCCGGATCAATAATGCTGAGGCAGCAGACCCGGAAATATTTACCACAGGCTGTCCCCAGATCAACGTTATCTGAAAACAAACATATAATCGACGTTATCTAGGAGCAAACAAAATTAGATAAAAAGACTGGTGTTTACAGATTAATTTATCCTAAAAATGAGTAAACAACCAAACATCATAGATATGGTGCTTAAGCGTGTACCAAGGTCCAGTCTGCAATTGCTAGAACTACAAAGCAGATTTGCCAAAGCAATACTAGAGAGAGAACCGTTAAACTTATTTCAGTGTCATTTTAAAAAAATGCATTAAAACCAATTAGCATGGTGTTTCTAATTGATGTCATATGACTGCCAAACATATGACTGTTACTTTTCTTCCAAGCATGAATAATTGTTGAAATATTGGCAGATGTCAAAGAGATGCTGAAAAGCAAGAGCTGACTTACTTCCGTGGAAGTGGTGAACAGTGACCTTGGCCAACATAGCATAGTACTCAATTTCTGACTTCCGAAGAGGAGGGCAGTTGTTAGAGATGATGACTAGCTTCGCTGTAATCAAGATACATGAGCTACATTAGATATCAGTCTGCCCGACAACATGACAAAACAAAGTAGGACACTAATGTAGTGATGCTCTAAACTGTTTAGAAATTGCATAACAGACCAATGTCATAACTAAAGACAAGGAGAAAGAGGTTATGCAAGTAAAACAATACAAGCAAATGGCACCAAGTAAAAAAAAAGACACTAAATCAACAGCCATGGAGAATTTTTCCATGCATTAACACTGAAGACCCACAACAAAAATAAACTTTCGTCACAAAGCATATTTCCACTTCTGCTAATAAGCAGTGACATCACAGTTACTGTATGCAGAATATGGATAACCATTATGGCGTTGACTCATACACAATGGCCATATCAGTATTAGATCCACTGGTAATCAGTTTTCAACGCTAAATGTTTTAAAATCTGGAGTAACAAATTTGTATGGCATCATAGTAGACGATATTTCGTGGCATCATACTCAATCTAAACAATAGAACACATCGATACATCCATAACAATCTAGAAAATCACTAGCTGTTTGAAACAATTGAAGGAACAATGTTCTGCATGTGATTTGGAGAATCAGAATACTGGCTTGGTTCTCAAAAGAGAAATAATAGCGCTCAGTATGTTCATTGTCGATCATCTGGGGAAGGATCATCATATTCTCACCACAACATGTTCAAGTCATCAGGAGAAATAAGCATAATCAAACTAATCATAAATCAGTGAGTTTTCAGGTAAACAAATCTCTATGCAATAAACTTGGAGGATCAGAGTTCTGGCTTGATTATCTCTTAAGAGAAAACAATAGCGCACAGTATGTTCACGGTCGATCATCTGGGGAAAGGATCATCATGTCCTCCAGTACAGATGTATCCAAAATAGCAAAGGTGCAAATACAGTACACTACACACAGGCTACTCAGATATTACAACAACTGATAAACATGTTTACAAACAGCATAATAACATATTGAGATCTAAGTCCAATAAAAATCAAACACATAATATAATTTCCGTTTCAACTACTAGTTAAATTGCAAGTACCATAAAGGAATATATTCATTCTTTGCGAAGTAAATGGAAATATTAATCCTCCATGTGTTGATACACCACCGTCAGCTACTGAACCGCAATATGAAGAAGCACATTCAGACGAACAAAGACAGTGGCGCTAATCGCTATGGCATCGACTCATACGCGGGGGCGATGAGATCCACCGGTAATCAGTTACTACGATGCGCAAACTCACCCCAACATCCAACACCAATACCGACACGAACCTTAAAACCTACAATCTCGCGTGCAACGGAGCAAGGAAAATTCATCGTACCCTTGGAGTTCCTGAGGGTCCTGAGGACGGTCTTGTAGCCGAGCGTGTACTTGCCGCTCTTCATCACAAGCTGCAGCTTGTTGTTGATGTTGTCCGTGGACTTCTTCTGCAGCACCACCACCACCACCACGAACAGCAAAAACAACAAGGGTGTTAGCGCGCAGAAGGACCCATCGATCCGCGATTCGAAATGCAGGATCCCGCTCGCGCGGGCGGTCCAGTCGAGAGGAAATGGAGAGGCGCTGTGCTTACCGCCTTCTTTGGGGCCACCATGGCTGCGCCCCGGGGAGAAGCGACGGCGACGAGTGGCTTGGGCGGCGGCGGCGGCGGCGGCGAGGGGTGTCGTCTGCGTGGTGGAAGAGTGGGGGCGTTAGGGTTTGGTGCTTTATATAGGCATGGGGGGCTGAGGGTTTGGCTGGCTAATGGGGTATTGGGGTTATTGGGCTTGGGCTTCAATTTTCTGGATGGGCCAAATTGTTGGGCTTCTTTTTCACCAGGTTAGCAATATGTGGTTTTTTCTCCTGGAAACAAAGATGTGGGTTTTTTTTTGAAAATTTGCAAACGTGTCATTATAATTTTGTAAAGTTAGAGATTTGTCATTAGTATCTTAATGACATGTGGGACCATCATGAGTCAATGACACGTGGGTTAGAATAGCATATCTCCAGTTTTACAAAATTATAATTGCATCCTTACCATTTTCCCCTTTTTCCCCTATTGCTAGTCATTTGCGCTCTATATTTAGATATATTGAATTTTGAATGATTAAAATAACAAACGATATAAACTGACTAATGTAAAGTAGAATATGGACTAGAACATGTTTGGTTCATCTGATATTATGATTAACTTTGGGGTTACTGAGGCCCCTCCATTTATACGATTGTTGGGAAAATAAGCAAAAGCAACTACCTAAACTATTTTTAAAAATAAAAATTGCAATTTTAGAATTTTTTTATAATCCATAGTCAAATCATAATATTATTCAATCATTCTTAAAATGAAAATTTAAAATTTAAAATCATTTTGTGTGTTTGTACTTGTATCCAAACCAAGTAGGAGAGTAGGAAATTTGTTGATAGCAAAGCACGCCACCCCTTTCAAGAGTAGGTTGGACTATGCCACTAGTCAAGTCCATGTAAAATGGAGATTTCTATGCTAATCTAATGCGAATGGATAGCTTAGGGATTATCTCAAAGTTTATGGTTGATTGTTTGCAATGGAATTAAGAAGGGTATGCTCATTTGTAATAAAACTTCATAATTTATCATATAGTTGAGCAAAGGCCCTCTCTCTTATGCCACATACACCGTTGGTAGTATCAATTTTGCATCTATCTTCAGCATTCGTCATCATCATATCCCTTTTCCTTACTTCCAACTAAGTTTGATCAAACCCAACACTTACACCTACACTTGTTATCCTCCATGCTTAGTCTCCATCACTAGCCCATACATAGAGCTATGGATCCACACTTAGTGCTAACACTTGACTATGTGTCGAGTTCTAGTCTCCACCCATTACCTCACGTATGTTCATTCTCTGACCTTTTGCTCATGTGTCATGCCTTCACATTCCTAGATGGATTTGACACATAGCTTTTCCATCTGGTAGTAACTCGTGGGACAAGCTTTATCCACCATCCTAATAAATAGGACTTAGTTGCTAGAGTATGTACAAGGGTATACGTAATCGATGTGACAGCGATAAAGTTACGGTCAACATCAACGGCTACTAGTGCTTGAAGGTCTAAAGAGAGATTGAAGAGGAAATATATGAGAGAAGGTTGGATAGGAGGGGAGATTTAGTATTTTAACTGGTGTTGTGCGCCATACTTTGTGGCATTTTTTTAAAGGAGCAAACTAGTTTAGTGCTATATAACTGCATGTCTCTCGGATGCTTAGCAAATGAGCAATATTGCCAAAACTTGCACTATCTCATGACATGTTGTAACAATAGATAAACACGCTTTTGTATTTCATTGGTCACCCTCTGCATGGTTGTAATATATCCATGAAAATAGTGCATGAACTATCTTAGCTCAACTTGATATTGGTGGCATTAACTAGAGAATATGTTGGGAGCATGATAATCAATGCATGTTACTATGCTTCATAAATGTCTTTTTTTTCATCCCTATTGATTTCAAAGTTTAGTTCCATGCCAATGTTCTTGGTTTAGCTTTAGAATAATATGACAATATCTGTGTTGAGCAACTGTCGTTAAATATATGATGACTATATAGAAGACACACGTATATACAAACTACCAACCAAACCGACATAATAACTTGAAGCTATGTCGTTACTCTACATAGCCAAAAAATTGATCAACACGCTTAACGCACGTCACACTTATATGACCATACAAATACACCCGAGGCTAATCTTCAATCTTGCTTTTAAGTTAGCCCAAAAATCTTTATAATTACGAGAGACCGAATCATTTTTAAGCTACCAGATGACAAACCGATTACAACTTTTGTTCTACATTTTTTTTAGAGAAAACCCCAATTCATATATTTTTAAAACAAGAACAGCAAACCTAAATTCGTTGCACCTCCATCAACTTGGAATAAGAACCCCACCACATACCATCATTTTTATATCCATCTTTATCTTCCGCAAGAAAGAAACCCGCGGGGAGGGAGAGGATCGTCGCCGTCAACGGGCCGTGGGCCCGGGCAATCCCAGCCGTCCGATCCAGATCGACGGCCCAATAAATGGGAGGACGCAGGAGAAAAAGTCTCCTTCCACCACCACCACCATCCTCTCCTCCTCCTCCCCTTTCCCATCCGCCTCTCTCCTCCACCTCCTCGCCGCCGACGACCGCCGCCGCCGCCACCGCCGCCGAGAGCCTTCGCCGTCCGGTACATTCCCCGTTCTCCGATCTCGCTGTTCATCTCTATATCATTCGTTGGACCCAGATCGCCTCCGGTTCGATCGGGGGAGGCCCCGATCGATCGAATTGCGCGCGCGCGGGGGCTGTATCGATCGGGGGATTCCGTGTGTGGTAGGCCTCGCGCGCGCGCGCGGGTTGTATGGATGGAGAGGAGGGTGCGCTGGGTTTTTGATTTGGTTGATGGTGGTGGTCGGACTAGTTCTCCCCGTTCCGCGCCTGCTGGAGTCTAGGGTTGACGTGGGTGTTGTTTTTTTTCTTCTCTCTGTGGTGGCACAGGGTCGCGTGGGTGGGAAGGAGGAAGCATGGCGCTACGGAGGCTGCTCCAGGGGAGCGTCCTGCCGCGGATGACGGGGCGGGCTGCCGCGGCGCCCTTCTCCACGGCGTCCGGGGAGACCGTCCGCGCCACGCTCTTCCCCGGTGACGGCATCGGGCCGGAGATCGCCGAGTCGGTCAAGCAGGTATGGAATTTCGCTCCACGTCGTGATTTATTCTTCTTCTTCTTCTGTGACCTGGATGATTAGCTATTGCATTATGGTTATTTTCGTCATGACTTGCAGTGATATATCAGAAATGATTAATCTCCATCTCCTTTAGTTTTTCCTGTTGTCCGCAGTTTTTTGTACCTCAATCTGAAATGTCGGTAAATTTATGCCTGCCTGTAAATAATGATGAAAACAACAGGGACCATTTGCTTATCCCTCTTTTGTTGCTTCTCCGTGAAAACATAGATTTGAGTATTCGACTATGAGAATAAATAGTTTCCGCATTTGACATTTTTTCTGTTTCACCTAAAATGCTTGAAGGACTACAAATATGTCTGTAAGGAGTCGAAGGGCTTTGTAATTTCTCTCATCTACTCTCCTGCTTTCTGATATTGCAGTTGTTATCCAAGAGACAACATTTAGGCGCTTGAACTAAAATGCTATAAACTGAAACACGTTCCTCAATTAGGGAAGAGAAATCATGTTACAAATATTTTAATGGAATTAGGCCACACAAAAATGTGCACTTGAATAGTTTAAATCTCATTAAACTTTGTCCACTGTGGGCCCTGTACATTCAAGTTATTTCAGTTTAAATTTGAGACAGCATATTCTGTGGACAAGTCTATGTACAATATGTCAATATGCTACCCTTGAAAGTAGAGCTTCTGATTGTTGAAGAGGCAACTGACTTGGGCTGTTTTATGTAAAATTTGCTATTGCTGTCAGTTGGTCAAATAGGTTTTCTTACAGTTTTGATGTTTTAATCCCCCTGAAATTTTGAGTGATCGATATTTGTGGTTTCGTTCCACAACATATCCCCATCATTTATATAGGTCACATGCAAATGTTTTAGAGAGTTTATGGCTTATAATATGCATCTTGATACAGTGTTTTATTTAAAGTAAATTATATACATTATTCAATTATTAGTTGAATATGTGCTGATCTACTCAAATATTACAATTGCATTCATTGTGTTATTTCTGCACATTGGATTTAGTGCAGCAAATGCCAAAAGGCCCTCTTTCAGATGCTATGCTTATAACCTTTCTGGGACTCAAATAGACATAAGTGTGCCTACAAAACATCTCAGTGGAAACATAAATAAATCCAAAACCCCCAATACTTCTTTTGACAATTGAGTAAAGGTAGAAAATCCACAAGTGACATAGTTTGGAGTTCGAATCATCTAGGACACTGTTTCTGAGCTGTACCTAATTTGTCAATTGTAAGATTCCATCAGTACCCTTCCAGCATATGAATGAAGCAGTTCTTTATGGAAAAAAGTATTATTTTGATTAGCTTTTGCTTCCTTGGACTGTTTTGCATGCACTGAATCAATTGACCAAAAGGGCTGTGGTGAGTATGAATGGTGAGCTTCAGTGAGTTGTGAGTGCACACTTTCTGTTTGTGTGTGTAGTGAAAAGGATTAACTTCAAATTCTCCATGAAAGTAGCAGCCTCTCAACTTGCTGCTGATTTCTCTTATTTTGCTTTATTTGAATACATATGCTTAGTTAGTTTAACTTTATAAATAGAAAATTCAAATTCTCCAGGAAGATTACATCCTTCGACATGCTTGTGACCTCTCTTCTTTTGCTTGATCTGAATATGTGAGCATACTTAGTTTAACTTTACAGATAAGAAGGATAAAATTTGGGTTTAACTTAGCATAGCTTCAATATTGAGCTTCATTTAGACATATCAACCTATTCCTTTCGATTCTCTCTTTTTCACATCTGAAATCATGTTTGGTTGACTGCAAACACAGTCCTTGATATCTCTGGTTAGTGTACCTCCAACCGAACTGATAGCTGGCAACTGTCTTCTCTTGTGTACCCTCTCATAATCATCAAACCAAAATCAATCTCCTTGGGAATATGAATGTTAGAGCTAGTGTTGATGTGAACAGCCTGCTGCTTGCTTAAGATAGTAGATTTTACGTTTATGCTTCTTTTCCTAGTTCTTTTGGTGGATATAATTTGGTGGATATAATTAATTTTTTCATGTATCCTTTTTGGTCAAATAGAATTGGATTCATAACTTAATGATCAATGCTACTATGCTAGTCAACTCTTTTGTATGTAAATATCCCCATTCTTGCTAAATAGGATACATACCATATAGAACTCTTCTGGCTATTGATGCAATGAAGTCACACCCTGTTGATCCATAGATGGTGTCAAGTCAAGTGCTTTACTTATATAGCTTTTATTTTGCAACCAAGTTCCCTCATGATGCTGTAAGATTGACTGTTAATTTATTTTGTTGATGCATGCTTTCTGACAATGTAGCTTGTTTTACTATATATTGTATCGTCTTAACTTTTCCTCTTGCTGTTTCAGGTATTTAATGTTGCAGGGGTACCAATAGAATGGGAAGAACATTATGTTGGTACAGAAGTTGATCCCAGAACAGAGAGCTTCCTGACTTGGGAAAGCTTGGAGTCAGTGCGGAGAAACAAAGTTGGTTTGAAAGGTCCTATGGCTACACCTATCGGAAAAGGCCATCGTTCATTGAATCTTACACTAAGGAAGGAACTTGGTCTTTATGCAAACGTTAGACCTTGCAACAGCCTCCCAGGATACAAGACTCGATATGATGATGTGAACCTTGTGACTATTCGTGAAAATACTGAAGGAGAATATAGTGGCCTTGAGCATCAGGTAAGCATTAAAAGCAACATCATTTTCATTGTTCTTGTTGGCATTATTTGTCATTGTGAGCTATTTATTCTCCAGGTTGTGAGGGGTGTTGTGGAAAGCTTAAAAATTATTACTCGCCAAGCAAGTTTAAGAGTGGCAGAGTATGCTTTCCACTATGCCAAGACCAATGGGCGGGAGAGGGTGTCTGCAATACACAAAGCCAATATCATGAGGAAGACAGATGGTCTCTTCCTCAAGGTTTGATTACATGTTCCTTCTTATAACTTGATAGAGTGATGTCTTGTTTGCTTTCTGGTAGCTGATGTCTTGTTTGTTCTTAATATTGAACTTTCAGTGTTGTCGTGAAGTGGCTGAGAAATACCCTGAAATTGTCTACGAGGAGGTCATTATAGACAATTGTTGTATGACGGTATGTTCTGCCAATACCAAGACCCATGTGTTACTTGGTCTTAATGTTGAAGCATTATTCACACCGGTGTGCTGATTCATGAAAAATGCAAATTATCATACTTGCATAATTGCATTCTAACCATCTATTGCTATCATGTTAAGTAATGATACCATTGATTATTAATAATTTTATCCCCTTGCAGCTTGTGAAGAATCCTGGTCTTTTTGATGTATTGGTGATGCCAAATCTTTATGGTGACATTATTAGCGATCTTTGTGCTGGTTTGATTGGGGGCTTGGGCCTGACACCCAGGTAAATTTGTTTCTGTTTGTCTATATCAATTTGACACGCAGGTAATACAACGTCAACTAACAATTTTGCATTCCCCCAGCTGTAACATTGGTGAAGGTGGCATTTGTCTAGCAGAAGCTGTTCATGGTTCTGCTCCTGATATCGCCGGCAAGGTGAGCTAGAGATAAAACTGTTCTTGCTTCGTGGCTTCTTTACAATCTTCCAACCTGTTAAGATTTCTCATTACTTCTGGAGTCACTTTGGTTCACTTGATGATACATGAAAATTCCCAGTGTCAGTTATTGTACTAATCCCATTTTGTTTCTTATTGTTCTTACGCTTTGACTGAATGGTTCCTTGTTGTTTCCAGAACCTTGCAAACCCGACTGCTCTTCTGCTGAGTGCTGTTATGATGTTGCGCCACCTGCAATTCAATAACCAAGCAGATCGGATCCACAGCGCCATCCTCCAGACGATCTCCGAGGGAAAGTTCAGGACTGCTGATCTCGGTGGAAAGGCGACTACTTCCGACTTCACGAAAGCAGTTTGCGATCATATCTGAGCATCTGATGTGATTCTGTCCTCTTGATTGTTTTCCCACCCCCCCTAATTTTTGTTGCATACGGAGAGGAGCGTTAGCTTGAAGAGGTTAACTAGCGGCACCTCAATATTTCTTTGGGCTTCAGCATGGGTTAAGACCATCTAATAATCCTGTCGCATTCTTGCTCTTGGAAAAAGTTTCCTCCAACATTGCAGTCCAGTCAGAGAATGGTCTGTAATAATCAGTGAAAAAATTATAGCAGTAGATAGAATCTGTTCATTCAAGCTCTTCAAATTACTGGGCCATCAACATCAATGCCATTTTCTTATTTTTGTGTTTTAACTCGCGCCATGTTTTTACGCCCTGTTCTTTTAGCTGAAATGTGTTATTTGCATTGCTGGACAGGAGACGCTAACTCATTTTGTTTTCAACAAGATCGGAATCTCAATATAATACTAACAATCTATATAGAATCATCCATCCCAATCTTTTGTATGATCATAGAAACAAAATTTCAGAGGTGGAAAGTATAATTAGCTGATTGCCAGGTAGAAAAATGGTATCCTGTATACGGACTTGGAACGCACATTGAAATGAGTCATTTCATTAGCACCAGATATGCTCCACAGTCCATAGCGCATCCAAGTAGCAACTCGTTACATTCGTTCACAGCCTGTGCTTCAACAAGATGTGCTTTGGAAATTTGCATAGAAACATAGACACTTGATGCCTGATGGTACTTTCCGTCACATAGCTCCGCAAACCAGGGTGCCAAAGCAAACAATCAGAACGATGCAATTCGAGATTTAATCTAATCGAGAATATAGTTCTCAATTTAATCGCAAAACATATCGACCTCAAAGGGTTGGGTTATTTTTGTTATTGGGGTACAAAATTCTAACCATATCGCACAAAAAGATCAACGCGTTTGAATTATATTCAGGTTTGCTACTCCAGTCCAACACCAGCTCATAACTACATTATCCTAATCGAGCCTTTTCAAGTAATGAGGCCAGTACAATAGAAAAAAGGCCCCGTAGGCAAGAGCAACCCCATGAAGAACTGAAAACAATTGAATGCAAAACTAAAATTGTCTTAAATTTCTGTCGACAAATGCCAACTGCTATAATCGTACATGTGTCTCCGAAAACTGCCAACGCTGCCTCACTCTCCAAGAACCATACCAAACCCAAATTTGTAATCTTTCTTCCAGTGATCAAGCTGCAGAAGATTGTAGAAACAACATCAAGGATACGCCAATTCAAAATTGTATAACAAGCACAACATGCTTCTCATGCTAAATTCTAGTGCCTAAAAAGGCTCTATCTTGGAATTGGAATTTCAAGCATATGAGGTGGCTAGGATTTTGTAGGCATGTAAATCTTTCTTTATTTTTGCCATTATTTCGTTATTCTGCGTAAATCACAAGGAGGCTTTATATATTTCATCAATAGAGTTACATACTAGACTTATGTTAAAAACAGAGGACAAATAATCAGTAATAGGTAGGCTAGTAGGGATGCAAGCTGACCTCTGCAGAAAGAACAAAATTCACGCCTGTGACCAACCGCTCCTCCAAAAGAGCAGAAACTACGCCATTGGTATCAATCTTCCCCCTCAGACGACACTGCAAAGTTAAACACCAATATACTTTTGTTTAACTTTTCAGGTGGCTACAACTTCAATAATTAAAATTCTAATAAAAAATAGAATGTTCGAGTTTTTGAAAATATTTAGGTCCCACAGAAGATGCTAAATGTGCTCAACTTTACATCCCAAATAAATATCATATTGAAACAACACACAAAATAAAGTGAAAACAATCAAGATATACCTGTCTCAGCATATAGTCATAGCCAAAACTTGCTGTAACATCTTTTGCCATATGATTGTACATGAAATCAGATGCAAGGGAAACCTGCATGAAGAAACTTATATAGAGTAAGATGGTACAAAGGAAATAAAAGCAAGTGTAAATAAACATCATTACAGAAAACTGACCTTCTCTGATACTTTCTGGACGTAACTGAGTGAAACCAATCCAGTGGTTGCAATTTGTCCAGTTGCAACCTGCGCATATATGTCACATTTCCGCATCAGTTAAAGTGTACGGATTAGAAGAATATATGATTTTCAGTTTTAATGTCAATTTGACCATCCAGCTAATGAAGTAAACAGCATGAATCTTAATCCCTTACAATTTTAATGAATGAAAAAAATGGCCAATTCAATAATTCAAATATGTCTCGAAAAGCCCCTACCAGTTTACTAATCACATGAAACAACCATCTGAGCTTATCCAATACAATCCACGATTTGTATTTAAATCTGATGGAACATTTATCACTAATGCATGCTTATTGCACTAGGTCAGTAATAGACTTTGGTTTGTGAGAGGCAGCAGACTTCAAGGGGGAAAAGGCTGGCTGGCAGGACTAAATATCAGTAAATAGTCCGATTCATACACATGATCTTGTGCACCCTATTGTGATTAATTGCTTATAAAATATCCATACAAACAATTCTGGAAGTGCTTATTAAATTCGACCTGTCACCATAACTGTAAACTCATTCCCATGACTCAGCCCCCCCTAAAGTAGTAAATGTGTCCCCACAACTATAAATGGCTGAACGAAACTTCGTAGATTTTCAACCCAAAGTTCAGAGAGAACCATCTGATTGAACTCCAAAATTGACCATTATTTTGAAGCCGAAAAGGGAACAGTTTGGTAGCATTTTAAGCTTCTCAAAATGCAGACTGCACCTAATGTTGTCATGTGCCAATGATTTACTATACCCAAACAAAACTGAAAAGAAATAACAACACTTAGAAATCTATCCTATAAATCCTTGAATGTGGCCTTTTGAGGCCATGGGCATTAGTTGCATACTTGCATGGTATAGGAATTGTAAACTAACAACTTCGTATGGGTGGACACTCTAATCATGATTCTTAAATAGCTTAAAGATAGGCAAAGAAACTTACCATTTTTTTTGTGTCATATCGAGCAACAAAGCCAACTCCTGATTTTCTTTGTTGCCCAAGCCAGAAGGCTTCAGTTCCCAAGGAGAGGTTCTTAGTTACACTCTGAAGCACGTAAAAATATTAGTTTAATGTATGAATGATAGAATAAAAACATATTCTCTGCAACTCAATTCATGCAGTTACTAGTAAATCAGGCATTCTCTTTTGGATCATGACCCTAAGAAAGAAGGTCAACTAACTAATCACTTATATCCTCAAGTTTAATCAACAGAATCACATAGCAAACACCACGAATTTGCTTAAGAGATGTCTGGAGTTATAGCCTTGTACAAAGAAGCTACACAGCACATTATGTCTCTTTGAAAAATGTTTGGCATCTCTTAAACATTATTACTTACTTCATCTAGGTAAATTTTAAGTAGAGATAAGGGAAAAGAATATTGTCTATTCATTTCATCATATTACAAGAAATGTATGCATAGTATGAGCTGTCTATGCACTTACACAAAAATCTAAAATGTACTCAAAGGGCATGGTTATTGCATGCAAACACATGAACATATACCTGGATGTAGTTTCCTCCGTAGAAGGCATTATTCCCAAGTTGGAACTGCGATCGAAAATCTTTGCCCTGCAATCAAGGGTATAAGAGCACAAGTTATAAAATAAAGTATACTTTCAGATAGAAAATTTACGGGAAGAAACTAAATAAAGATATCTATATGAACTGCACTTTATCTCAAATACAACCCTTTACACTTGTGAGAAATTTAAAATGAAAAAAACACAGTTTCGTGAAAACAGAAGGTTAATTGCATTGGCCATTTGCAGTAGCATTCAGAACTAGATTATATAGAAAAGGAAGAGGTAAAACTGGGAGGGAAGGGAACAAAAGAAAACTGAGGAAATTATATGTGTTACCAAGATCCTAACCAAGAAATAAATTGCTACATCGACACATACGTCTATCAAATTAACGAACTAGTAAAATTTAGCAATAGGGGCATGTTTCAGAGTGTGCATTCTATCTTCAAATTCTTAATGTTTCCAATTGAAATTATAAACATAACATAAGGAATTTATTTGGAACACAAGGTAATGAACAGAAAATGAGCTATAATGCATCTCATTAAACCAGACATAGCTAAATTTCCTCTGAAACTATATTGTTCAGCATCAGCTAAAAAGAGTCATCTGTAATGACTTATGTTGTCATTATGAAAATACTATAAAAGCATTGATGGCATCTCTTTCTCAAAATCGTTCAACAATATACATGATTTATGCTGTCCCCAGTGGAAAAATCAAATATCCTCCATGCTTACATCATTTTTAGTAAAAAATAGCAACAATATAGGACACACTTTCATTAAGTGGAAAGTACTTCATACCATAGTGCAATAACTTGTTGATGTATGAAAAGAAAAATAAAATGTTTCACCCAAAATAAAATTACCAAAATAGGAAACCCCTAATCGCAAATACAAATGTACAAATACTGACCTTATAATCAAAGCTAAACATTCCTTGGGAATAATGGGGCTCGTTTGTCAGCTGCAAGGATACACAGAAAGCTAATTAGTAAGTACAAAAAGGATGGTATCAAGTAGCGCAAACCTCATACTGCAGATAGTATGGCTCATGGTTCCAAACAAATCACCTGAGCATTAACCTTCAGGCAAAGATTTTCCAATAGATCGCACTTGACGCGGGCGGTCAGCCTCCCATCGTGTGAAACCCTCCCAATGAGCATCATCTGGCAATGAACCACATTCGGATCAATATCGAAACCGACCATACAGAACGCCGAACGCGAACTTCTTCACAGAAAAAGGCACAACCTTGGGATCCATGAAGTTTGCGCCGAACTCGTAGTTGGAGGTGGGGACCTTGATCACCTCTGCCCCCTGCGATGGGAGCTCCATGGATCCCATGGACACACTAGCGACGTCCAGGGCGCCACAAGAATTGTCACAATACAGCGAAACCGCTAGTAATAGCTTGCAATACAGCACGATGCAACGAGACGAGGACGGCGAACGAACCTGTGGCTCAATCCGAAGAACGGGTTGAGGCCCTTGGTGAAATCGAAGCGCAAGCCCTCGAACGTGTCGGGCTTCAGCGACACTGCATCACAACGAACGACGGGATCAGACCGCTTCGCTCCACCACCGAACCAATCACCAGATCAAAGAAGGGGATGGGAAAAAGCGGCGGCGGCGGCGGAGGCGGAGGCTTACTGAAGGCCTCGCGCTGGATCTCCTCGTAGGGGACGGGGCAGGGGAGGTCCATGTAGTCCACCTCCTCGGCCGCCGCCTCGTGGGCGCTCGGCGGCGCCGCGGCGGCGGCGGCGTCCCCGAAGGGAGGAGGGTGCTGCGCGTAGCCCTGGGGAGGGGGAGGGGCCGCGGCGGAGGCGTGGCTGACGACCGCACCCATGGCGGCGGCGCGCGCTGGCGATTTGGGGGGCGGCGGCGGCGGCGAGAGAGAGAGAGAGAGAGAGGGGGTAGGTCGGGCCGAAATGGTGGGGTTTTAGGAGGGTTTTTTCTGGGTGGCGTTGCGCGGTGACGGGCTCGTCACTGGTGGGCGCCTCTACGCCGTCCGATTTGCATCGGGATCCGTGTGTTGTGTTGTAAGTTTTTCTGAATTGAGAGGGATGCTTCCTTCTTGTCCTTCAAGTATACGGTCCTACGTGTATCTTTATTAAAATTTGCTGATAAAATCCTTGGAAAACTAATGTAGTAATGGAGATATATTACAGTGGACAGCCAAACTCGTAAACACTTGATATGTGAAATAACGACTAAACATGAATCGAGTTGGTAATGGTAAGCACATGACCCAATGATATTATTAATATGATGCAATGCTAAAGTGCGTTAGTTCAGCCATAGATATTATGGAGCAGTTCCTATCCATCCCTATGGGCATCCATAATATAGCGTACGATGGATAATACTCTCTCTATCCTTATTATTACCGATTGATATAATGTTATATATTTATTATTATCGTTTTGATTTTGACCATTACTAACATTTAAACAATCAATTGATTATTAGCAAATGTTATGTTGTTATATATTTATAAGTTATACCACTAATATAACGTATTTTTAGATATACATAATTTTTTTTCCAACAAAGAAGAATGATTAAAATTATCAAATGAACCATAGTTGATGTCAATTATTTAAAACAAGAGGAAGTAAATAATTAATATACACTTCATAGCAGACAATGAACATTGGGAAAATGACATTAGGTAATACCAAGTATTTGATCATTATTTTATATTACAAAAATTTATATAATATTTTGATTTTAACTGATTATGAACTAAATTTTCAACATAATGTATCTAATGTTTTTTATATTTCTAAACTAAGTACGTTAAATTGAATTTCTGTGAAAGAAAAGAGTAACTAATTTGCTCCCACACTTTGGAAAAAGTGTATTTCCGGAAGATACTATCGGCAGCATGCCAGCATTAGGCATTCTCCAATAGATATCTATAAGCTATCTATAAAATGTAACAATATTAAAAGAAAGATAAAAAACTATCTCTTAATCAAGAGATAGTCTTTTACACATATTTTGATGTCAAGTGAGAATGAATTGTGGAGTCATTTATAATATATTATAAGCTATTTGCTAAAAGCTATATCATTAGAGAAGCTGAAGCTGTATTTTATTTTAGAATGCTTGAGACAGTGTGCTGTCTGTATATTTAGAGGTGGCCTTACGAAGACTATCGAGGATATGGATGCTGTGCCGTTGCCGTCGTTGGTTTGGCTGCCATGCGGCGGCAGCGGCACACGTATGCGCGGTACGTGTCCGTCGGAGTCACACGCGGCAGCGTCGCCGGCCACCGCGCCGTCTCTTTTATTCAGACCTCCCGCCCGCCCTCATCTCGTCGATCCACTTCGATCCCACACTCGCACGGACCAACGAGCTAGCATAGCATATCGATCATGGCGTCCATGCAGAAGAGCCGAGAGGAGCGCGCGGAGGCGGCGGCGCACAAGGCGGCCGACGAGCTGCACGCGGCGAGGCGGGAGGGCCTGCAGGAGCCCGGCGGCGGCGGCGGAGGAGGAGGGGGCATGATGGAGACCGTGCAGGAGAGCGCGCGGTCCCTCCTGGGCGCCGTCCGGGACAAGATCTCCGGGCCCGGCAGTGGCGGCGGCGCGACCGCGGAGGAAGGGAAGGGGATGGCGGACGCCGCTGCGGAGAAGGCCGCCGAGGCGAAGGACTTCGCGGCGGGCAAGGCGGAGGGAGCCGTGGAGCGCGCGGCCGACGTGAAGGAGCGCGCGCGGCGCACGATCGCCGGCTCCGCCCCCGGGAGGAAGGGGGAGACGAACGAGTCCGCGTGGCAGCAGGGGGAGGACGTGCGGCGGCGCGCGGCGGAGAAGGCGGAGGAGGCGCGGCGGAGCTCGCAGCACGAGCCGTCTGTGGAGGAGAAGTAGCCGCCGCCGCCACCGCCACCGCTGCCGTTCTTTCATGTTAGTTCTTCGAAAGCGCTCACCTCACCGGGAAAACTAAAAACCTGCAGGGGGCGGGCGGCGACGGAGAACATCTACGGGTCCGCGGCCGACGCGACGGAGGCGTTCAAGCAGAAGATGACGATGCCGGAGGACGTGGTGGAGCAGAAGCAGCGCGCCGTGGCCGCCGGCGGCAAGGGAGCTGGCGCCACGACGGCGACGGCGACGACGACCGGGAGGAGCAGCGGCGGCGAGGGTGAAGCGGAGGACGTGATGCTGCGGGTGAAGGCGGCGGACCAGATGACGGGGCAGGCGTTCAACGACGTGGGCAAGATGGGCGAGGAGGGCACCGGCATGGATGGCGCCGGAGCTCGGCGCGGGCACTGAGTTCGCCGCGTTCTGTTCGTCGCGTTTTCTGTAGTACGTAGTGTAATGTAATGTGGCAGTTAAAAAAGGTAATAAAATCTGTGTAAAACCATGATCGTGTGATGATATTTGATGGAATTGTTGCTTGGAAGATTTGGAGGGTGTGACGTGTCGGCGTGCTTGGAAGATCGGAGTTTGTTACGATATTTGTACATGAACCATTGTTTTGACCATGTGTGCACGGCGATGGAAGTCAACACCGGTGAAATGACAAGAACGGGACCTACTCGAACGGGTGAAATGGCGAGAACCGGAACGGAGGTCTAAATTCACCAGGATCAGGAGGCTATGAGATAAGACGAACAGATGAAGACCCCTTTAACTTTTAATAAAACTCATCCCTTCAACTTTTAATAAAACTCATCCATACTCTCTGACGGATTAACTTATTAAAACCCATCATATACTCTCTAACGGATCAAATAGATCTCATCCGAATATTCTCTAGTGGATCTACTGAGCCTAATCTACTGAGCCTAATTAGTTTAGGGTTAGCTATTGAGTCTAATTAATCCAGTGTTAACCTAATTTGTCCAGGGTTAGCTATTGAGCCTAATTAGTCTAGTGTTAGCGCTATTGAGCCTAATTAATCCAGTGTTAACCTAATTTGTCCAGGGTTAGCTATTGAGCCTAATTAGTCTAGTGTTAGCGAATGTGAGCCTAATTAGTCTAGTGTTAGCGAATGTGATGCTACAGTAACATTTGATAATCATGAGTTAATTAGGTTTCAAAAATTTGTTAAATAAAATAGCCTTTATTTATGAATTAGATTTGTTATTAGTCTATATTTAATACTTCTAATTAACGTTCAAACATCGTCCAAACATTCGATGTGACAAGAACTAAAAAAATTCCGGATCGTCTTGAGGTCATTCTTATTGTAAATTCTCATTGTAAGTTTCATAGATACGATTACCTAGATTCTCTTTCTCAATACATAGTTTCATCTATTGTTGTTTCCTAGGTTACATGTACGATATAAGCTGTTTAGGTAACTGTGCATATATGGTTTCGTCTCTATAAAACTCATTTCATCTTTTTATTAATATGTTGCCACATCAGCAAAAATATTGCATGCCATCTTATTTATTGCCTATAAACTCTCACGGAGACTGACCTAAGTAAAACTAGAACTATCCTCATGGAGGAGCAAATGTCTAAAGCAGTCGGAGCGGAGTTACTACCACCAATAGGCATGTTAACGGATCGGATAATATCCGATCCGATTCGACCCGAATCCGTTTGAATTAAGGATGTGGTAGGGGTTTACGACTATCCGGCGGATACGGAGTGGGATTCGGATAGTGAGTTGCGGATTCAGATACGGATGTGGTATTGTTAATATCCGGTGGGTGCGGATTATTCGATTTTATTATCGGATTATGCGATTGACATTTTAGCGGATAATCCGAGTTCCTCAATCAAAAGCCCAAGTATTTTTAATTTAATATTGAATGACAATGTATTAACTACATGTACATATCACATCCGGTCATAATAATCTGTTTTCGAGTCGACTCCACACCTACTCCACACCATTTCCGACATCGGCAATAATCCGCATATGAAAATATCCGCACCCGCTCCATATCCGCTTAAAAATTATGGTTTTCCGCTTCGTTAACACCCTGTCCACCAATCAGTCGGCTGAGACTTGGGGATTGCAAAACTGCCATGGAAAAGAGGTGCATTCGACTGAAGGAACACATATACACACAACACCCTGAGGGTGCGTTCAGTTTCCAAAAAAAATTGGAAGAGAGATTACATCGACACGTACGGTCATACATTT